>NC_062554.1:121518443-122922128 GCF_016906955.1 Phacochoerus africanus | reverse complement strand
GAATAGGCTTTCAAAATATGTGTTCTCCAATACCTTCGAATGTGAACTTATTTGGAAATAGAGTCATTGTAGATGTAATCAAGTGTTAAGTTGAGGTCTGGCTGGAGAAGGATGGACCCTTAATCTAATATGACTCTGTCCTTATAAGGGGGAAGCAGAGACACACATGGAAAAGATAATTATGTGACATTGGAGGCAAAAATTGCAGTGACGAACCTACAAACGAAGAACACGGAGGATTGTAGGCAAACTCCAGAAGCCCGGGAAGGGAAGGTTTCACAGCTGCAGCCCAGGTTCAATCCCCGGTCTGGGAACTCAGATCCCACAACTAAGGCCTCCTTTGGCAATGATGAGTTGCTCTCCATGTCTGTGAGTTGGTTTGTGTTTTGTAGATTGATCACTTGCGCCATATTTTAGATTCCACATGTAAGTGCTATGAATTTGTCTTTCTCTTTCTGACTTATTTCACCTAGTATGAAAATCTCCGTCCATGTTGCTGCAAATGGCATTTTTTTGTTCCTTTTTATGGCTGAGTAGTATTCCATTGTATAAACACACCACATCTTCTTAATCCATTCATCTGTTGGATTATTTGTTCTAGTTCTATGAAAAATGTCATGGGTAATCAATAGGGATCACATTAAATCTGCAGATTGCTTTGGGTAGTATGGCTATTTTAACAATATTAATTCTTCTAATCTAGGATCATGGGATATCTTTCAATTTCTTTAAATCCTCTTTAATTTCCTTTATTAATGCCTTATAGTTCTCAGTGTATAAATCTTCCACCTCACATGTTTATTATTGTAATGAAATGTACATGACATCATATTTACTATTTTAACCATTTTGAATTGTACACGTCAGGGGCATTAAGTACATTTTAATTGTTGTGCAATCATCACTACCGTCCATCTCCAGGGCTTTTTCATCATCTCAAATGGAAACTTTTTACTCATTAAACAATTTCTCAGTTGCCTCTCAGTAAGACTGTGAACAGGACATGAGGCCAAGAATCCTCATATTTAGGTATCTGATGTCACTATAGTCAATGCTTCAGTGGCAAATTCAGGTATAGAAAGCAGTGTGGGCAAGAGATATAGACAAGACATTTTCCCACCCAAGTGTGTCGGTGGGGTCTGAGCTGTGGCTGTAGTCCTGAGCCTTTGTTTTTGAGCCAATCCATTCCTGGTCGCTACTCGATAATACTAATAATAACTACCATTATTGAACTCTTACTGTGGATCAGACTGTTTTCTAAATTCTTTAAGTGCATTCTCTCATTTAACCCTCAATGATAACACTATGATAAATTCCATTGCAATTCCCATTTTATAGATTAGGACTTGTTGAGTGGTTGTATGAAGTTATGCAACTGAAAAATGGTAATTCTGGGATTCCAGCTGAGGTCATGGGAGGCCAGAGCCTTTGCTCTTCAGCACTCTTCTGTATTACCCTCATTTCATCCTTCAGCTCGGAAGCCTAACTGTGATCAAGCAGTCTTACAAATGCCTCTTAACAATCGGCTCAGATCCTGCATTGCTATGGCTGTGGCTGCAGCTGGAAGCGGCAGCTCCAATTCGACCCCTAGCCTGGGAACTTCCACATGCCACATGAGCAGCCCTAAAAAAGCAAAAAAAAAAAAATATATATATATATATATATATATATACACACATGTATATATATATATATATACACATGTATATATATATATATATTATACACATGTATATATATATATATATAATTACTTCTTAAAGCTCACCAATTAACATTTATTGCTTTTTTTTTTGGCTGAGCCCACGGCACATTGAAGTTCCCAGGCCAGGGATCGAACAGGCACCACAGCAGAAACCCAAGCTGCTGCAATGACAATGTGGGATTCTTAACCCACAAGAGAACTCCAACATGGACTTTTTTGAATACCAACTAGATGGCCAGGATTATGCTGAATACTGTGATGGATACAAAGAAATGTGGCATGATTCTTTTGTTAAAACCAGCTCCTATGAACCCATACAGGGTGATATAAAAGTAAGGGTTTAGTTTTCCAACACCTGGGCATTGAGCAGTGGATGGTCCATTCAGGAAAATCTCTATATGCTACCTTTTAATATATGATGCTGGCACATGTCCTCCATAAGTCACCACTCATCTTTGTTTCTAGAGCAGAGATCCAATCACTTCCCATTTCTTCCCTTACCGTGTACTTCTTGTTGATCAATTTCTTTAGGAACTGCAATATTCCTTTAAGGACTTCCTTAATTTCTTTGTCTTAGATGGCAGGGAAACCAAGGGCCAGATGAGGCTCAAAGCAAAATATATTCACTGCACTCAAAAATAAAGCTAATCGGCACCAGCAAGGGAAGCAAGGTCAACAAAAACATTTCCTGTGTTTCCAACATGAGAGGAATTCCTCCCAGCATTTTGGTCACGCTCATTTCTGTTCATTTTCTGGTTCACTTCATGGGGCTTCCCCTGGGTCTTATTTGGATTGTTAGAATCAGAAACGACAGCCACTGAACCCACTTAAATCTAAGT
The DNA here is from genome assembly GCF_016906955.1 of Phacochoerus africanus. NCBI lineage: Eukaryota > Metazoa > Chordata > Mammalia > Artiodactyla > Suidae > Phacochoerus > Phacochoerus africanus. Next base: position 122,919,584 of record NC_062554.1, on the reverse strand, counting down.
CAAGCATTGCATGAACTGTTCTTAGGGACCCTGGAGTCATTTTGGAAGGGGGAGTGGAGGAGGCATTTCACTAGGGGAAGACCTAGCACCTCTTTCCTTTGAAAAGTTTTAGCATCAGCTGAAAGATGCTGAAGGACCCTAGGCAGCTGCAAATGGCCTGAGGAGTACACACCCTATAGCCTGGATGCGGCTATGTGCTTGGAAGTTGTTTATCCTACGGCCTAGGCTATATTCCAATCTGGGTGATCCCTGAGAACAGTGTTTCTTCAGTGTGTGTTCGGCATCCATCACAACCTGCATAGACCCAGGTGTTCGTGAAAAGAGCAGATTCTAGAACTCCACTGAAGCCTTAATGACCCCCGCCCTTGGAGGTGGGGCCCAGGAGTGTGGCCTTTCTTTAACATTCTCAGGGTGCCTTTCCCTTTGCCTAATCTGTCAGCCACTGAAAGGCAGAGGGACTTCAGCCAGCTCGGACTTGGGAACAGTGTCAGGCAGCAGAGCATCCCTTCCAGCAGGCAAGAATGATGGCTAGGGAATGGCCAAGAGGAAGCAGTGACCAGTGGCCTTTGGCTATAAAACAGCCTCGGGCAAGTGCCAGAGCTGGAAGCAAAGTTGGGCTCAAAAAAAAAAAAAAAAACAAAACAAAACAAAAAACAGCCTGGTTATATCTTGGCCTAGAGATCCACTGGGCTTTTAATACTTAAGCGGAAAACCAGATATGTTCTTCCCACACTCAACACCCTCTTCAATGTCCATCCCCCACCCAGCACCTCTCATCCAACTTGTACTTTCCCCAAAGTGATCAAGTGGAAAGTTTAATCCAGGAAGAGACGGGATGGGGAGCTGCTGGGGGTGGGGGGGAAACGAGTTGGTTGCCATGGGAACCTTGCCTGCTGCAGGGTCTGAATGGTTTTCTGTTTGCTGACGTCCAGTTCTTTAGGGCAGGCCCTGGCATCAGCAGGGGCCTGGGCACCGCATCCTCTGTGTCCCGTTTCCGGCATCCGGCCCAGCGGCATCCACCCTAACAGGTCTCCTGGTAGCAGGCAGGGTGTCCGGGACTGAATGCTTCCTCCTGACCTCTTGTCCTGCCGCTGCTGCCCTCCCAAGCTGGGAAGTGAAGGAAAGCTGAGGGTGTTTCCCAACTCTTTGAAGAGAGAGTCCTTGTTTTTTCTTGCATATTATTCTTTCTTTCCTCATCATCCAAACATGAGCCCTTGGCCATTTGCCTGTCTCCCTGCTGGCCAGCTGTCCTTGCCATTCTCAGTTCTGAATTTCTATTTATCTCACAAGGACTGCAGAGTTTGTTTTCATCCAGCTTGGTACACCGACTGAGCTGCTGTCACAAGTTTGCTCTCTGAACTATCGCCTCCAGCAGCTGGTGAGAAAGGCTGGAAAGATGGCCATACACATGATCTAGGGAGAGGTCCAACGGTTTTAGCTTATTTGAATGGTTTATTAGACCCAGATGAGGAGCGACCGAAGCCTCTAGGTGCCTACTCATGCTGCATATGGAGTATGTGCCGTCATGCTGTGGGGCTACCATGCTCACATACCAATGTCTCCCTCTGCCAGTTGTTTCCACTACTCTTGCTTAGAAAGTCCTTGCCACCCATTTTTACTTTGGCTTATCAAGCCCTGAACATACCAGCACCTGCTTTCCTCCCTAGTGGTTTACCGTGCATCTCTCCTTTTCATAGTCACCTTGCACCAGGCAAAAAGGCCTTTGTGCAGTTACTGTACAGACCTGGCAGTTTTCGGTTGCAGGGCCTTTGCACATCTAGGCCCCACTCCCAGCCCCAGCCCTCCCTTCCAGCACATTCTTGGCTTCCTATAGTTAATTCCTTCTAATCTTTCAGGTCCTATCACACATCAGCTCCTCAGTCAGGCCTTTCTGGATCATTCTAATGTGCCCCCTCCTTGTTCTGTATATCAGCACCCTTCTCGTTTCTTCGCAGCATTTGTGATATTTGTTTACTTTATATTGTCCTACTCTTGACTAAACTATGAAGGCCAATGAGTCAGGGACTTTTTATGCTTCGGAGGCATAAAAGTTAAGCCAACTTTATCATACTGCCTGGTGCCATATTTATTGAATAGATGAAAGAGTAGCTCGTTTCTACCCATCCTTCCAAATTCTACCTGGAAGGCAATTGCCTCCTCGTGTACGTCTCTCCTGACTGCCCTCCACGAGCTCCCCTCCCAGGCTTTGGTGGGGCGTCTGCCCTGAGTGTTCCCCTTCACCCCAGGCCTACCTCTCCATGTGCCTTATGGTGCCTGATTGCTTGAAGGAAGGTCCTTTTCTTTAAGCAGATGGTAAGCTTTGTAAGGGAAGGATTATAACTCATTTCTAGAAAAATATCTGACACACAGAGATTGCCTAACCTGACCAATGTTGGTTAAATGCATAAATGAATGAATAAAAGACAGGTAATATTTCAGAGACGCATGGAAAACTCAGAGTGGAGCTAGTACCTACTTCAAAAAGGAAAAAAATGTCTTTCGAAAAGTCTCAGAAGAAACATTTTGTACAATTAGGTTCTCACGTTTCCTGGTCTTTCTTTCTTTCTTTTTTTTTTTTTTTTTTTTGCCTTTTTAGGGCCACACCCAAGGCATATGGAGGTTCCCAGGCTAGGGGTCAAATCAGAGCTATAGCTGCCAGCCTATGCCACAGCAATACAGATTCAAGTTGCATCTGCGACCTACACCACAGCATGGCAATGCCGGATTATTTACCCACTGAGCGAGGGCAGGGATTGAATGTGTGTCCTCATGGATACTATTCAGATTCGTTTCTGCTGAGCCACAACAGGAACTCCTCCTGGTCCCCCATTTTATCTGGAGATATTCCAGTAACCTAGGTAAGCAACAATTTGGTAAATTCTTAAAGATAAATTAAACCAAGATGTCCCATCTCTTCCAACTAAAATCTTCCTATCATTAGAGGATTTTGGATGCTTGTTCCAAAAGCTTTTTTTTTTTAGGGCCACACTTGCAACATACAGAAGTTTCCAGGCTAGGGGTTGAATCAGAGCTGCTAGCCTACACCACAGTCACAGTAACGCCATATCTGAGCCACATCTGCCACCTACACCACAGTTTTGGCAACACCATATCCTTAACCCACTGAGTGAGGCCAGGGATCAAACCAGCTTCCTCATAGACACTATGTCAGGTTCTTAACCTGCTGAGCCACAACAGGAAATCCTTTTTCCCAAATCTTGAAACAAGTGTGGGAAGGTGAATTATAGTCACCTCTTTGGGCCTCAGTTTCCTCATCCGTAATAAGAAAGATGGATGACATCATCTCTAAAGTATCTTCCAGCTCTAACATCTTAAAAAAAACCAAGGTAATTAACATTGACTTTTGAATGCTTTGAAAAAAAATAAAAATCCACCGTCTTGCAAGCTCACTGGAAGTCATGTAGGGCGGAAGAGAATACTAGCTGGAAACCTCAACTCTGGTTGTCTCAGGTTTGATGCTCTCTCCTGGCGCAGATGAGAGTAACCTTCTTTCCCACATCAAGTGGGTTGTGGCTCAAAAGAATTTGAGAAAAGAGCATAATGTGAGATCAAGTGCAAGAAGGAGAAAAGAGAGACTCTCCATGATGTGGCCCCACTGGTCCAGCAAAGAGCAATGCTGAGGGGTCCAGAGGTGGGCATGGCCGCTTCAGAGAACACAGGATGTGCATGTGGCTAGGAGGGAGGAAGAGGATTTGAGGGGGTGGAGAAAGTGTGGACTAAGATTAAAATGAGTTGAGAGAATGGATTATTGAGACAAAGAAAGAAGAGAGTAAGATGAATAGGCAGCCAATAAAATGCAGTAGAATTCTGATCATGAGCCCAGGAATCAAAAGATTTTACATTAGTTAGCTACCAACTAATTAGCTGTGTGAAGCCGAGTAAATCTCTTGACTTCTCTGGGCCTTGTTTTCTGAATCTGCAAAAATGGAACAAATAACATCCTCCCCACAACAGGGGACCATTTGTCAGACTGAAATAAATTTATGGAAATGGAAGTGCTTGAAAAGAATTTTTTTTAAAATGAGTGAAAGCAGAATTGATTGGGTCAAACAGGTTAAGAGCAGTCATGGAATAATCCAGCAAAAAATGCTACCACATTAAAGAAATACTACCAGGAATTTATAACTCACAAGGAAATGGATCAAAGAGGTCGGGGAAAGGTTTTTCCCTCCAAAGCCCTAGTCATATTTTTCCAATTGTTTAAAGCAGAAAAATTAATAAATGTTATCTTTATTTTACCCAAAGGTGACTTACAGGAATTGAAAGGGTTGGGCCAGGATGAAGGGTCGACAGATCAAAACATGGATTTGATGGAGCTAAATCCCAGGTAATTACAGTCCCGGAAAGGTTTTCTACATTCAAGGTCCTGGGCTAGATTCCCTCTCAATCATCCACATATGCAGCTAGGCAAAAGAAAAGCCAACCAACCAACAAACCAATTGAATCCAAATCCAGAGCCTGAGATGACAGGGAGGATGCAGGTCAAGCAATGGACTTTGAACAAGGTTAATTAAGCTCACCGCCAGATAAGAGCTGACCTTTAAAGATGAGAAAGCAGCAAATAAGAGCAGACAATTGCTGTTTCATGTCCTTATTTGAGTGAAGGCCCAAATCCAGTTCCTTCCACAGGAAAATGGCTCAGTCTTCCAAAGCCGGCCAAACTTACCTTTAGGCCCCTTCTTCTGTAGGGTCTCACTTCCAATCCTGGCCCTTGTCTAGTATCCTACCCACTAGGATGTCCCACTTTGTCCCAAGCCCCTGTGCTAGCCCCTGTGCTAGGCCCATCACCTCCATCAGTACTTTGTTTTTGGGCCACCCTCTTGAACCTCTATCATCTAGTCCCCACCTCTTTGGATGAAGACTTGCTAAATCAACCAGTCAAGCCTTAGCTGAACTCTGCTTATATGCAAATGACGAAGGGCCAGAGGCAGCCAACCCTCTAGGGCTAGCTCTTAGGTGTCCTTTGGGGTCTGCAAACTTTTCCTATAATGATCCAGATAGCAGACATTCAGGCTTTGCCGGCCATATCGTCTCTGTCACAGCTACTCTGCTGTTGTACCAAAACGGCTGTAGGTGATATGTAAATGGATGGACATGGCTATGTTCCGATCAACCTTTATTTGTAGATCTGAAATTTACATTTTATACAGTTCTCCTGTATCATGAAATATTTTTCTCTTAATTGTTTTTCAATAATTAAATGTGTAGGAGTTCTTTTGTGGCACAGCGGATTAAGGACCTGGCGTTTTCACTGTAGTGACTTGGGTTGTCACTGAGCCACTTAGCTAATGGGCCATACAAAAAAAACAGGCAGAAAACCATATTTGATCCATGGGCCTAGTTTGCAGGCCTCTGCGCTATAGCTGCACATTCATGGCTGGCTATTGAATTCTCAGGATGTGGCTGGTCTGTACTCAAATGTGTGAAAGTATAAAATATACCCAGATTTCCAAGACTTAGTACATACAAACAGAGAATATACAACAGCTCAATGATTTATATATACATACATATATATATATATATTTTTTTTTTTTTTGTCTTTTTAGGGCCACATCTGTGGCATATGGAAGTTCCCAGGCTAGGGTCTAATCAGAGCCATAGCAGCCAGCCTACACCACAGCCACAGCAATGCCAGATCAGAGCCATGTCTGCAAACTACACCACAGCTCACGGCAACACCAGACCCTTAACCCACTGAGCAAGGCCAGGGATTAAACCCGCAACCTCATGGTTACTAGTCAGATTCGTTTCCACTGTGCTACCATGGGAACTCCTCAATGATTTTATATTAATTGCATATGGCATGTCAGATATAGGGGTTAAATAAAATTAATTATTCATTTTTCTTTTTGGAAATACAGCTACTAGATATTTACACATGTACATGTGGCTCATATTATGTCTTTGTTGGATGCCAATGCTCTTGAGGCCTTTGCTGAATGAATTCATGGGCTAATCGAGCACCACGGAGATATTCAGGTCCACCTCTCATTTCATGAATGATGATCTGAGAGGTAAAGTTCTCCCAAATCTCACACCTGGCTGGACAAGAACTCTGGTTGGCCTGTGCTCTCAGCCCGTGGCAGTTCCAGGACACATTTGGACCCAGGTAAGGAGGTCTGGTGTGGAGCAGAGTGTACGTGGGGCCCTGCGTTGACCCCACAACTCACAGAAAGTAAGCATTTTTCCATTCTGTCATCCATGGATGTGGGGATAACTCCCTCACAATCTTTCTCCTCTACCATTTCCAATTGTTTTGGCAAAGACTGGTCCCAGAACCACTGATGAGAATCCTAAGAAGGTAATAAAAAGCATACAGATTATGGGCCTCACCCCCAGGGATGCTGAATTAGAGGGTCTGAGGTGGGGCCAGCAAGGCTGTATTCTGACATGAAGCGCCCTAGACATCTCCTAATGCTTATTAACCTTTAAGTTCTGCTCCTCCTGGAGTGGCTCTGGAATCCTGATCTATATGACACAGGGAAGATTTCTTTCATGTGGTAGCAAAATAGACTATGAATTAAAATGAGTTGAAAGCCCTTATGTTACAAGCACTATCATCATCTCAAAAGAAGGCATTTGCAAAGGTAACATAATATGATTGCAGCTGTAACTAGTAGATAATCAGGACTTCTTTTTCTTCTTGGCATACCCTCAGATCTCTCTAAAAGGGGCAATTTTTGACGTGAAAAGCGGCACTTAGTGCTCTAAGTTCAGATTATGCCTTTCAGTATTCTGAGCATTAGCTGCACATGGGTGCACAATATATTTTGAATACAATTTGTCAAAATACTCATGTTTTGTGCACAGGGAATGAAGATTGAGAGGGAGCTCAGCAGAGGTGTTACCATCGTTGATAGTTCTGCATTCCAGCATTGGCCAGAAAGTCAGGCCAACTCATTACAGATTTTGAGTTTTGGAGGAGATGAATCAGGATGCCCAATTCCTTTGGCCACAAAAGTGTCTATCATTTTGAGATTTTGCTGGTAGTAATGGCATAATATGATAATGCCATATCTGTGATAATATGATAATATCTGTGTAAGATACATAATTTGAACGTATGCCCAGTGCAATATTCATTTATATGTAAGATGTTTTCAGATTAAAGTTAAGCAAAGTAATGCACTTATGAGGGAAATAGCCACAATCCATTCTGAAAAAACAAGCACAGAGTTCCCCATCCTCATCCATGAAAGGTCGCAACCTTTCCAAGGACACTTTGATACAATGTGCTAATGCAGTTTTATTTTATTGATTGAATTTTTAAAGTTGTTATCTAATTTTTAATCATTAAATTCCACTTACAATTGTTACAAAATATTGACAATATTCCCTGTGTTGTCCAGTACATCCCTGAGCCTGTCTTATACCCAATACTTCGTACTTCCTACAAACTCACCCCTCTATTGTCCTTCCTCCCCCCGCATTGGTAACCACTAGTGTGTTCTCTATATCTGTGAATCTGCTTCTTTTTTGTTATATTCAGTAGTTTATTTATGAAGAGTCCACATAGAGGTGATATCATATGGTTTTTGTCTTTCTCTGTCTGACTTATTTCACTTATCAATATGCTATTGCATTTTAAAGGAGCAATACAATACTGGAGATTGTCAGACACAAATTATAAAATACCATCTTAATCTTGTATAAACCCCCAATAATCTATCACATGGAATGCTGCAAGCAGTTGGGCTATCTAATTCTGCTAAAGAAAGAGAAATGTTCCAGAAAAGAAATCAAACGACACCACGGATATATATATATATATATATATATTCCTTCATGCATTGAGCCAATATGTGAGTATTTAATTTAATCCAAGTCCTTAGGAAATCGATACAGACTCTCTGCCCTCAAGTAGCTCTAATCTAAAAGGAGAACTATGAAAGGTTTAGTGTCACTAAACTCTAATAGCGGAAGTGAAAGGCACCACGGGAAAGATCTAAGGGCATGTCGTCCTGGGGTTATTTCACATGAGAGTGGAATCACTTCCACCTGGGGCATTTTCAAAGGCTTTAAGGTAGTTCCTGTCGTGGCGCAGTGGTTAAGGAATCCGACTAGGAACTGTGAGGTTGCAGGTTCGATCCCTGGCCTTGCGCAGTGGGTTAAGGATCCAGCGTTTCCGTGAGCTGTGGTGTAGGTCACAGACGCGGCTTGGATCCCACATTCCTGTGGCCCTGGTGTAGGCCGTTGGCTACAGCTCCAATTAGACCCTAGCCTGGGAACCTCTATATGCCTCAGGAGCAGCCCTAGAAAAGGCAAAAAGACAAAAAAAAAAGGAAAGAAAAAAAATAAATAAAATGCTTTAAGGAAGGGGTAATCTCCCAGCCAGTCATCAAGCATACATTTTGGCTACGAGGCAATGAGGAACAGGTGGGGAAAAGGCTGAGGTGTTCAGTTTGAGGGTCGTGGGAAACTGAAGGCATAGACATGGAACAGCCTAGAACTGCTGGTTTGCCTGGATCACGGGGTCAGGAAGGGACACGGGAGAGCCGCCTTACAAAAACACTGAAAACATGACTTTTTGCCCGGGAAAGATGAGGCCTTAAAGTAGCCTGCAATGAATCTAAAGAAAATCTATGAAGTTTCTTTGAGGGGAAATTGAAATGTACAAGTCTTGGTGAATTAGAATTAAGGGTTGTTCTTCAGAGCAGGGTGATAGGAGCGGTAGTTCCAATAACAGGAAGCACATAGACAGCAATGTGGTTAAAACCATTTTACTCAAGACATTGTACAAGCAGGAGATAAAGATTCAAGAAGAATTTAATTTACTTAGAGATAATAAAATTGCCATAGTTGTTGAGAGAACTAAACAGTGTTTCGGGGAGCCCAACCCCAGTCTTATGTGGTTAGTTCCTTGCAAAAAAATACGATTCTTCCCTAAAAAGTCTCAGCCCCAGAGCATAATTGGTTAAAAGTTTGGCTTTGGGCTTCAGGTGGTTCAGGGTTCAAATCCTTTTCAGTAGCCTGTGAGATAGGTGACTTTGGGCGAGTTACTTTGTTTCCGCAAGTTCCAGATCCATTTGTAAAATAATGATAATGGATTGTTAGGAGAACAGCCATATTAAACAAGGAAACATCTGAGAAATGCTTAACACACAATGCCGGTACTTTAAGAGCAAGTGTTGGCTATTGGTTATGGCCTGAGTTGAAAGGACCTTGGGTCTGATTGGGGGTGACATTTCCTATGGTCTGAATTTAGGGATTTGAAGGAGTTAAGTAAAAATGTCGGAGCTTGCCTTCATTCGGGGCTTAACAAGCAGGTGTTTTGCATATAGCACATTCAGCAATACATCTGAGGGCTGTCACTATGTGTTCTTGTAGCGTTGAATGCCCTGGATCACACCTGAACTTGAGTTCCTTATCTCAAGTCTTCAACTGTTGAGCTCAGAAATCCGCACAAGATAGGATTAGTCTTGGGCCCCTGGCTGGGCTGAGACTTTGAGGTTTTTGAGCTAAAAGAGTTGAATAAATGTGTTATGCAAGTGTCAGCGGGCTTAAAAAAAAAAAGTGGCCTGAGTGATTGTGATACTGAACAGAGACCGACATAACAGAGAGCCCCAGCCAGCCTGGGTGCAAAGACAAAGTCGAAATTGCTTGTCAGAGAAAAGCATCAAAGCACACAGCTCTCGGTCGTCAAGGAAAACAAGGAGCGTCAGGGGCCAGGGGGAGAAATGGCCACACCTGGGTAATAGGGGCGGAGCAAGAGGCCCTTAGCAGCGGCCCTTAAGGGTCCGCCAATGGCCAGCCGCACAGTGGGCCACGCCCCCTCCCTCTCTATAAAAGAAGCCTGACCTCTGCGTGAGCGAGAAGAGTCTTTTAGGATATTGGTCTGTCGTCTTCTCGGTCAGCTGGCTTTCTGAATCAGGCCACTCTTCTTGCCCTAACATCTCATCTCCTGATTTACTGGCCTGTCCCTACAGTGAGCATGAGGAGTTGGGACTCAATATATCAGCTGGAGGGAGGCCCGAGGATCCTATTTGTAAAAACCGTATTCAAAGCTGTATTCCACAACCAAAGATTTTCTCAGAGGTGGGCTGTGAGGAACAGTCTCGAGACGAAAGAAATGTGTGAACAGACAGCAAAATGGGGAACTGCAGTGACTCATTGGGGCCCGAGCCAGCTCTTCCTTCCTCTTCTCAGAGCTGTGTTTCTGAAGTTTGATGGCATCTAAAGAAATCTGTTGCCATGCAGTAGTGAGACTCTCCATGGCAACTTGAAGTCGGGGCCCCTCAGGACTCTGGGGGGGCCACGGTGAGCCCTTCTTCGAACTGCATCCACCCTCCATGGGATGGGCTGCCTCATGAGGATCTCTGTCACCAGTGCTTGGGGAGCACCTCCAAAGAGACCCCCTTCTCTGCCCATGTGGCCCCATCCAAGACAGCTCCCGTGCCCTTCTGTCTTTGTCTTAAACCCAACCCAGCCATCCTCAGAAGCTTCTTCCCAGCTGCCCCTTATGTTGCCTCTCTCAATTGTTTTGACAAGAAACACCAGCAGGAACAGTCAAGACTTGGAAGAAATCTGATTGAGTCAGAAAGAAGGGGGACCTTGGATAATGACAGTAATAGTCACAACTTCCAATCTCCCTCAAGCTTTAGTGTTCAGGACTCTGGATCCCCTCACCAAGGCCACGGCACCAGAGAGGATGAGAAGGACCGATGTTGCATCTCAGCTGCCCTCTTAGCTGACTAGCCGCATGGAAAAAAAGTAAGCATTTTCTCCCTCTTGGATTTCTTTGCTGAATCTCTTATTTTTCTTCCATTCTTGTCTCTGCTCATCTTCCTACAACCAGTCCTCTGCCTTTAGAACTTTTCCCAATCACTGAAGAACTTCTGGAATGACGTAGAAATAGGAAGGGAGTGAGATAGAACAGGATGAACTTCCCAGAGCCGAGAGGTCCTAGGCATTCAATAAAACATTGGGGGTTTGGGGAATTTTTTTTCTTTTAAATACTTTTGAACATTGGCACTTAAAAACAAAACCCAAACTCATTTCTTCTTCTTCAGCTTTCCTCTTGCTCCTTTGTGCCAAACATCCAATAACTGAGACTCTTTGAGCACCTATGTGCTAGGCACAATTCTCAGTTCTAGTGAGATAGAGATCACAAAGTTCTCGCCCCCAGAGGAACTTCTGACTATATCATTCATGCACACGTCTTAGAGACCTACTATGTGTTATTTCCATTTTTCCCCAAACATAGCGTATAGATCTATGATATGATTAACAGAGGTGATTTTGTTAGTACACAGAAGGAAGTAGAAAAGGTTGTAGCTATAGCAGAAGGGTAGGTTTTAGTGGCAATAGAGGAGGGGATAGAAAGAAGGAAGGGACTGGGGTAGGGAGCAGTTCCAGGCAAAGGAAAAGGCTCTGTGGTTTCTCCGCAGTCTCTGGGGCCATTGGTTACCCCTGCACTGCTATGCACACCCATGCCTAAGTGACCAAGCCTTCTTTGCTCACCATCTGGATTTCCAGGTAGGACTGGGCCAGCAGGAATATACAGGGGGCAGAACATCCCACCCTGGTGCCCTGCTCTGAGGCCCAGGCTCATGGGAAACGTGAAGGCAGAGAGGTAGCCTTGGAGGACATGGTAGTGCCCATGGAGGCAGGGGAGTGTGGGATGCAGAGCAGGCCCTGGATGCTGGCAAACAGATCTGAATCCCGGTCTTGAACCCAATCACTAATGGTTTGCTTCTAAATCGCCTGATTTCTCTGAGCCTCGGTTCTCTCAACCATGATATGGAGACAGAATACATATATCATGGGGTTATTATGGGGGTTAAATAATTTAATCTGTGGAGCACGTAGGGGTTTTTTTGCTTTGTTTTTTTGCCTTTTCTAGGGCTGCTCCCACAGCACATGGAGGTTCCCAGGCTAGGGGTCTAATCGGAGCTGTAGCCACCGACATACGCCAGAGCAACAGCAATGCGGGATCCGAGCCATGTCTGCGACCTACACCACAGCTCACGGCAACATCAGATCCCTAACCCGCTGAGCAAGGCCAGGGATCGAACGCACAACCTCACAGTTCCTAGTCGGATTCGTTAACCACTGCACCACAACGGGAACTCCAAGGAGCACATAGTTAATCCTCAGTAAGTGGTGGCTGCCATCAGCTCACCAAGGACTCAGGGATGTGTCTCCAAAGGTGGGCCAAGCATTCAACTCATTTTATATATTTATTTATTTATTTTTGTCTTTTAGGGCCACTCCCGCAGGATATGGAGTTTCCCAGGCTAGGGGTCTAATTGGAGCTACAGCTGCCAGCGTACACCACAGCCATAGCAACGCCAGATCCGAGCTGTGTCTGTGACCTCCACCACAGCTCACGGCAACACAGGATCCTTAACCCACTGAGCAAGGCCAGGGATTGAACCTGCAACCTCATCGTTCCTAGTCAGATTCATTTCCGCTGCGCCACGACGGGAACTCCTCAACTCACTTTAAATATCAGAAAATGTTTTTGTCATTGAACCCTATGGTTATGAACTCATCTGAATAACACGCTGAAAATTGTTTTGAATGTTATGTAGGAATCCTTGGAAAATGAAATAAAATATCTTTATAACTATTTTTCTCGACTGGGATACAGCAGGGAGTAGATGAGAAACCCAATTTCCGCCACTTTGCAAACACTGGAAGGTAACTCGATCCATTCTGAGACTAAGATTTTAGAGATTGCTTCAGACTCCTTATTAAAAGAGAATTTCGTTGGGCAAAAGTCACTTTCATCATTTTAGTTAGAAGTTGAGTTTTAGTAACCAGTCTCACCAGGGAACATTTTTTTTTTTTCAATCTTTCTGACTGTACTCTAGTGAGTAGGAATTTCAACTCCATGAATCCTGCTAATACTAATTATTATGATAGCTAACATTCATTGAGCTCTTACTAAATGCCAGGCCAGGGCGTATCCTAAGTGTTGTGCATGTGCTAACACATGCAGTCCTCAGAAACATCTCTGAAATGGGTGCTATTATTAGTCCTTTTGGACAAACACAGAACTAAGGTTATGTATGAGTGTGGAGAAACTGACCTTCGGTGGTCTGCCAGCCCCTAAATGCAGAGCTGGGACTCAGACCCAGGCAGTCATGCTGCTTCGTCTACCAACTACCTCTAACAGATGCAGCTCCTCGTTATCCTTAAAAACTTAGGACATTGAACCAGATACCCCTTTTTAACAGGAAGATTAGAAACTTATTTTTCTCCAAGAGGAATTTATTTGCACACGTTGATGAGCTATCCTGCTCCTGGAAAGGTGTTCAAAATAACCTTGTTCAGTTTTCATGACTCCATGTGGTCATTTCTCTATTTTTATGCTTCCTTTTCATGTGTGGATGCGATCTGGATTTTGCCCTTAAAGTGAAACTATGCAGTTTTCTTCTGAAGCAAATTGCTTTAAGTAGAAAAGCTGCTTCCAGCAAAATGACGAAGCGTTCCAAGTATCACCGGTGTGCATGGTGCGGTCCAAAGGGGGACCTGAGGCTTGCCGAGCGCTAACAAGCCATCTCTGGTCAGCGAGCCAACAGGTGCCTGCAAGTCCAAGCAGCAGATGACATCAGGCCGAGGCTGGGGTCCCACAGGCAAACCCACCCCAGCGGACCTCGTGATACTTTGGGAGGCCAGGCTCACCATCTCCCATTCCTAGTCACCTTGTTACCAACTCCTGTGGAAAATTTAATGTGGCCAGAAGGAATTCTGACCTCTTTTAGACAAAAACATGCTCATGTTTTTATGATGAACTATTGCATATTTTTATTGAAAACATTTAATACTGCTCTAAAAGGGTGACTATTTTTTAGGTATTGCCCCACTGCTGATTTCTGATCGAATGCTGCCAAGAACAAGAAAGGAGGGGGAAAAAAAAAAAAACTGGAGACGCTATCAGATTCATTAAACATTGTATTTAATTGTTCTTGTATTTAAACCCTGCCCTTATCAGTGACATTGCCACTTTTCTCATTTTTCAAAGTTGCATATTGGAAGAAAACAAGAAAAGGGAGCAATGGTGTGGCCTGGGAAACTAGGGTGTTTACTGCCTAGAGGAACCAGAAGTTCATATGGGCCTGGCTGGCTGAAGAAATGACAGCTCAGCATAGGGAAGGGGAGGGGAAAAAAAAAAAAAAAAAGCGATAGCAGCGGCAAAGCAAGAACAAAACATTTAAAGAGATCTGGCCAGAACTGGTCTGCACAAATTCCTGTCCTGCCTTCCTCCTCCTCGCTCCCACAAGCCGCAGCAATCTTGCCTTCCCTAGGAAACTGCGACTCCTACCTCCTCCGAGGGGGCTGCGCACGCGCCCCGTGCCGGGGTGCGCGCATTTTCCCTCTCGGCACCCACGGAAGGCAGAGCACGTGTGCGGGAGGGTGGAGGGTGAGGAGTGGAGCAAGAGAAAGACAGCTCAGCTGGCTGGCCCTTGCCCCTGAAGAAAACAAGCGGAGGCAGGGAGGAAAACATACTGTTCCTGCAATCTGATCACCTCCGTGCAAGCCTCTGGGTTACACACCCCGGGACGCCGAGGCCCAGAGGCGAAGCTGATTACACTGGGCAGGAAAACCTCGCGTGGTGACTGTTCCCGGGCAGATTAGAAACACATTGTTGGAGCAGGGGGGCCAGGGGGCCCGGAGCGTGCAGGGCAGTAGGGCTGGAGGCTGGGTGTGGGCTGGGGCCAGAGAGCTCGCGGGGAGGGGGTCCAAACGCCTGCGGAGAGCTCTGTGAGCTGATTCCTGCTCCCCGGGTGGCCCCTGGCAGCTGCCCAGGCCTCACAGTGAGAAATCTGGAACAACGAAGGCGCTGGGACAAAAGGGTCTCTGGCCAGAGAGGGGCTGCAAGGTTTATGGGGCCAGGAGCACCCCGGTGTGAGACTGGGGATCAGACTGTCCCAACAGGGCTTGTGTAAGAGAACCAGCGTTCATTGGGCGTTTACTGGGAGCAGGGCACTGTGCTAGGCTCCTTTTATATATTTCATCGAGTTTGGGATCACAGTATGGAATTCTCGCTGAATTGAAAAGTGGGAAGTAAAGAGCTGTTCTTTGCCAGGTGACCCAAACCCTACGGTTGCCCAGTGCAATTTGTTTGAAATAATAACTAGAGGCCCACTGGGAATCTTGTCAGTAGGAAACCAGTAGATCCCGCCCCCCTTTAGCGTCCAGCTCAGGCAAGGACATTCAGGAGTGTGAGGACCAAAGGGTGTCTTCACATCTTCCTCTCTGGGCCCTTATCCATGGAACTGCTGGACCCGCCGCCTCTCAAAGCCCCGCTTCCCTTGGGGGGAATCCTGGTAATGGCTGAGCCACCGCTGAAGTTCTCTACTCTAGCGCCACCTGGTGGCTCTGGCGGCTAGTCCATGGCTGACTTGGCTGGGAATTGCTGTTTTATAGCCGCTAAATTAATGTCACCACCTCGGTTTTGTGAGGTCCACCTGTTCTTTCACTGCGCCGTTTATCTCCATGTTATTGTCACTCCATGTTTTCATTGTCTTTGCCAGTTCTCTGCTGCTTCATCTCACTAAGTCACTTCTAGTGTTATTTTCGTAGAGTTCCAAATCAGGGAGATCTTGATCCTTATAATTTTGCTAGTGGACAAACTTTTTCATTTGAATATTTTTCATTTGTCTAGGAGATGCTTTGCTCCCTCTTCCTCCAAGTCTTTGGGACATGGGCATATTTCTGGGTGTTTGTTTTTACTCCGTGTGAGTGGTACAAGGTTGTATCTCATCCAAATTTGTCCCTCCCAACAATACTAAATTAACATCTAAGTCTGGGCACTGAGACTGGGGACAGCAGCTCTGTCCAGTCCCAGAGTGAGTTCCCTGCCAACCTAGAAGCCCTCTCTGAGAATACAGGTGAGAGACTTTGCTCAGATTTTGACCAAGAGGTTGGTCTGATGTCTGATTCAATCCATGAAGCCTGACCAATCACAGTGGAAAAATCAGCCTTATAGGCAATGAACCTGGAGGCCAGGGGAGTTTGTTCAGACTGGCAGTCACAGATGCACTGTGCTGGGTGCATGTCCACTGCAAACCAGGACAGGCAAGGTCAGAACCAAAAAGGCAGGGTCAGGCCAAGGATAGAGAGTTCCGGAAGGAAAAGAGGTTGTGTCTGAGGAGGCCTGATGAGATCTGGGAGGCAAGGATGCTGGCGCTCGTGTCAGGAGTCTGCTGCATGGCAGGAGTTCATGGAGAAGGTAGAAGTTTTCACCCACCTGGGCCAGGTCAACAGGGCTGAGCATACTCTCCAGATGTCTGGTTGCTATTCCTTCAAGGAGGCCTATCAAGATCTCATGTAAACAGAACCTCCCATCAGCCACCCTGATGACACAGTGCCACAGTTGACATAGAACACAGGTACCCTTGGGGCCTTTGTTACACTAATATAGTAGGTCCATTAATAGGGCCTTCACTTATATAGAGCTTCATTCAAATGTTAATTTGTTTTTTAATCATTTATTCATTTTCATTCACCTGTCTGTGAATGTGCCAGGTACAGTGCTGGGAGATGGCGCAGAAGACGTATTAGGTACCATCTCGTCTACAGTAACTTACCGTTTGGGGAGAGCAACATGCAGAGGGCAACCATTGCATCGTTAGCTCCGAGTAGTGTCACAGTAACCCAGAGCAGGCATCCCTATGATCATGTAGCAAAAGGGGCTGACTTTCTGACTCAGTTTTCTCTTCTATGAAATGGTACTTTGGGAACACTGAAGCCAATGGCGTCCGTCAAGTGCTTAGCATTGTACCTGGCATACAGTAACTGCCTCATAAATGTTAGCTTTCTGATGATTGTGGCAAATTTGGAGTTTAGAAGAATAATTGTCCCAAGATTATCCACTAATGATGGAGAAAGTGTACCTGGGTCTTGTGATTCAAAATTTAGCTTACTTCCTCTTACTCTACCAAGTAATGTGCTATCTTAGAGACAGACACAGCAGCTGGGTAGTTAAAAGCTTTAAATCTCTTTTCTCCTGGAGAGTTGATACCAAAAAAAAAACAAAAAAAAAAACCCAAAAAAACAAAAAAAACCACCTGATTTAGGAGGCAGAGGGGCAAATGACTATTCGCTCACAAAGTATCAATTGCAGCTATGGTTCTTCCTAAGTACTGGACTTGCACCTATATCAGAGGTCACAGAAAACATTTATAGGCATGAAAGGAAGCTGCGAATTCAACATACAGAAGGAAAATTCGTTTCTCTCCAGTCTGAGGTGGATGTCTGTTTGGATGAGAAATTTGCCAGATGACATATACTATTGAATATGGAATGGATGGTCAGCAGGAACCAGCTGTATAGCACAGGGAACTCTACTCGATATTCTGTGATGACCTTTGTGGGAAAAGCATCTGAAAAAGAATGGATATATTTATATGTATAACGGAATCATTTTTTCACACAGCAGAAATTAGCACAACATTGTAAACCAACTATATATCCATAGAATTTTAAGATTCAAAAAAAAACCCTCCAAATATAGAAAAGAACACTAATGTAGTATCTCATATTAACTTGAGGGATTATTTAACTGCTGCTAATAGAAGTTCGTTAGAATTGGTATTAAAAAAAAAGAAAGAAATTCAGGCATTGCTATCGTGGTTCAGAGGTAAGGAACCCAACTAGTATCCCTGAGGACTCGGGTTCGATCCCTGGCCTCGCTCAGTGAGTTAAGGATCCGATGTTGCCATGAGCTGTGGTGTAGGTCACAGAGGTGGCTTGGATCCCAAGTTGCCATGGCTGTGGTCACAGCTATAGCTCTGATTCAGCCCCTAGCCTGGGAACTTCCATATGCTGCAAGTGCAACCCTAAAAAAGACAAAACAGAAATTTGCAAGATGAGTGGGGACGCATCCCCAGAGGATGTTCTCATTCTGTAAATCCCTCTCTAGATGAGGGCATCTGTGTCTTTAGGACCCTGACGATGAGCAGGTTTGAGAAGAACTGGACCAGATACCATTCAAGGGACTCCTGTTGTTCCATGGCCTGGCTGCTCCAGGAAAGGATGGATTGTTTAGCCTAAAACATGGCTGGTAGTGAAAGGTAACTGAACCATTAAGGACGAAGGCCATCAGGAAGCTATAAACTCAGAGAAATGACTGGAACTCTGGCCCCAGGAAGGGCACTGCCAGTCCCAGCCCTCCGGTGGTAGAGCTCTCCTTGGCCTGTTCACCGCTGCTGGCAAAAGACCAGTTCTCTTGATCAAACAAGCAAAGAGTAGGTTTATCTTTTTCCTCTAAGTTCTCAACTAGGTCAGAACGGAGCCGATCGAGGTAACTCTCATCAGCAATTCAGCAAAATCAACCATGACCCCCCAACACACGGAGAGCCCAGGTGTCTCTACATTGGCTCATTTCTGAAATTCTGCTTCAGGCTCCCATATTCATCTGCTCTGCCCTTTCAGCCAAATCTTTTGTTCAAGGGTGAGGAAGTCCAAGGATAAGAGCACACAGATTCCTTGAGCTTGGGCAGGTAAGCAGATGGGTCCAGGCCAGCCCATGTGTTGACCTCACCCGGCCCTGGGTTGCCAGCTCCTGATAAGTAGACAGTGGATATGCAGGTAATATCGCAACCTCAGAGAATTTCTCCAGGTGCTCCCTCCTGACCTCAGCTGTAAACCCTCTTCTCTCTGAGCTGTTTTCTGCAGATCTCTTTGCCGAGTTCTCTTTGCCTAGATCCTCGGCTTGGTGATGACTCTCTGGAATGTTCTCCCTGGATTTAGCTCTCTTTTCCCCCTTGAGCCCCTCCCCTTCCCTCCATGTCCTGCATCCCTCTGTGAGATTTCTAGTGCCCTAGCACCACTGGCTTCCAAGACACAGCACCCCACCTGTGTTCAGCTTCTAGGCCTCATCCTTGTCTAGAGCAGAGAACAAGGGTTGGGTTCCATAGCCCGAGCAGGAACTGGGTGTTCCTGTCCAAGACAGCAAAGGACCTGAGAGCCAAGAGGAATAAGAACAAATGAAAAGTTAGAAACAGGTGAGGAAGGAACTGAGCCCTGGTGTTCAATTTACCTCCTTGGACCAGCAGGCCTGAGTGCACTAGATGGCCTTAAAAGGCCAGGAACAAGGCAAGTCCATGGTTGTCAGCCCTAGTTGCACCTTATTGTTTTGGTGTTTTCTTTTGGCCACGCCCATAGTGTGCAGAAGTTCCCATGCCAGGAATCCAACCCACACCATAGCAGTGACAATGCTGGATTCTTTTTTTTGTTGTTGTTGTTGTTGTTGTTGTTGCTATTTCTTGGGCCGCTCCCGCGGCATATGGAGGTTCCCAGGCTAGGGGTTGAATCGGAGCTGTAGCCACCGGCCTACACAACAGCCACAGCAACGCAGGATCCGAGCCGTGTCTGCAACCTACACCACAGCTCACGGCAACGCCGGATCCTTCACCCACTGAGCAAGGGCAGGGACCGAACCCGCAACCTCATGGTTCCTAGTCGGATTCGTTAACCACTGCGCCACGACGGGAACTCCTTGTCTTTTTTTTTTTTTTTTTTGGATTCTTAAACTTCCGAGCCATGAGGGAAATCCCTCAATTGTACCTTAGAATCACTGGGAGAACTTTTAAAGAGAAACACCCATGTCCAGACTCCATCACAAAGCAATTAAATTGGGATCTCTGGGCATGGACCTGACGTGTGTTTGTGTGTGTGTGCACGCTCGCACGCACGCACGTACACATACATATGTTTTAAACTTTCCCAGAAGAGTCTGTTGAGTAGCCAGGGTTAAAAACCCCTGAGATGATTATGGAATCAGATTCCTTTGCCTGGTCTTCAGTGTCTCTCGCCTCTGTCTTTCCCAGTAGCATGTGACTCAGTGCTCCGAGAAGCAGACTGATGGGGTAGAGAGAGCCAAGGCATTGGAGTCATGCATGAATTCAGATCTTGGCTGGATCACCAACTAGCTGTGATTTTTGGCAGGTCATAACATTCTGAGGTATCCTGAGAATTAATCAAAGTGGGATATTTAACACCACTTTATGACAAGTCAATTCCCTTCCCTGTTTCTATACAATCAGGTCCCCTTATAGGCCTCTGTGGGTGCTGAGACCATCCTAGAAGAGATGAGAGATGCATATGGAGGTTCCCAGGCTAGGGGTTGAATCGGAGCTGTAGCCACCGGCCTACACAACAGCCACAGCAACGCAGGATCCGAGCCGTGTCTGCAACCTACGCCACAGCGTAGCGTAGAGCCATTTTGCCACATCCCGTGGGAGCTGGGTGTGCATTCAGACTGCCAGGCCTGCGAGGGAGACCAGCTATGGTTCCTGGGCTCTCAAGTTATCCCAAAACCTTGTTGCACTGCCAGCTTTTCTAGGATCCAGTATCTTAGGATCAAATGTCCAGGTTATGCTTAAGTTGTTTAAACTGCTCTGCCTCTCCCTATTCCCACAACTTTTCCTAGTCCACATGTTTGGGATTTTTGACCTGCCCTGTTGTTGGACTCACCCTTGTCATCTCTCTCTTTGGAGAACTTCCTCGAGTGTCTAGCCTGGTACCTCACTTAACTCCTATCATCATTGCTCCCTGGGGTGAAAGCCTGGCCCTCTCACCTCAGCCCTGGTTGGGTTCCTAGCCTACGCTAGCACATGTTCCAACATCACCTTCTGCCCCTTTGGTAATCACAGGCTCCTGGATTTTGACTGGCTCTTCCACCTGCTCACCTGCTCCAGCCCTGAGGCAAGAATGGCTGTGCTACCCATGTCACCACACCTGGAGCACCCAGCTGCCCTTCCAGGACCAGCCTCAAATCCAGGTGGGTCATTCCTGTCTCTCCCTCTTATTACAAGGGTCAGGCCCCTGCTTGGTCCAGTCAGACCTCTCCCCTCCTCCTAGCTCCAAATTTACCATTCATTCCTGAGCTATCTCAAGCCACCATACCATTTGTGCTTTGTAAATACTTGGTGGCAAGTTGTGACTATTGTGGAGTTTGAAAAGAAAAGGGGAAGCAGTTGCATTAAGGTGGAGCCATCTGCCAGGAGGGGCTCTATAACCTTAACATGGACACTGGGCTTCTTGCCACTTTGTATGGTTGTGTAGAACGACGAGTTGCCTTTAATGTGTTAGAGAAAATATCTAGAAATACATTATTTTCAAAAATCCAAATCAACTCTGAGTCTTCCACAATGCTTCTAACTTCTGCATTAATTCAAATAATCCAGATATGTGGAGCATGTAACATAAAGCCATAGTGTCTTTCTGGAATCACTTCTGCAATTTTCTCATCAAAAGCATTCTCTATGGGTACCAAACTCATATTGACAGCTGGTGGATGGCTTGAATTCCTTCTTCCATTATTCCACACTAACACACTGACCAATATGGATAAGCTTGGAAAAGCAATCTAGGGGGACCCTCTAATGTAAAAACTCCAAGTAAAAGTGTTAGAATATAATCTATGGTGGCAGCTCAGCTATTGATGTTGTTCAGGCTTAGAGGGCTGAATCTGAATCTGAGGCTGCATCTCAGATGACATCACCAGGGTATCAAGGGCAGCAGTTAGTGCTACCATGTGCCAATGCTGATCTATCTATAATGACTTCCTAGACCACTATGCTAATGTGGGAGGCCCAGTCTAGGCTGAGTGAGAAGGAATGCAATGATCGATTAGTCATGTCTGCCATGGGCAGGACAGCATAGTGGTTAATAGCCTGGGTGATGTAGTCAGATAGAAAATCAGGTTCAGTCTCTGCCACTTATTAACAGGGTGACTTTGGGCAAGTTACCTAATCACTTTTCAGGCTTGTTTTTTATCAATAAAATGCAGATAGGTTATAATACAGGATTCTTATGAGGACTGGTTGAGATAATTCATGCCAAGTGCTTAGCAATGTATCTAGCACAGGGTACTCAATAAATATTAGCTCCTCCCAGAGGAGGGGGCAAGGCAGCTTGTGCTCAGCATATCTGCCATTCCAGGTTCAGGCTTATATGAGTGCTTATAAGAATTTAGCTAAGACAGCTTTTAAAGGCATTTGTAGAGGCTATTGAAACTTCTTTGTTCCTAGGATATTAGCAAAAGGTTTTCAGTTGATGGTGGTATTAAAATTGCATTCTAGGAGTTCCCATCGTGGTGCAGTGGTTAATGAATCCGACTAGGAACCCTGAGGTTGTGGGTTCCATCCCTGGCCTCACTCAATGGGTCAAGGATCCAGCATTGCCGTGAGCTGTGGTGTAGGTTGCAGACGCGGCTCAGATCCTGTGTTGTTGTGGCTGTGGCGTAGGCCAGTGGCTACAACTCCGATTCAACCCCTAGCCTGGGAACCTCCATATGCTGTGGGAGCGGCCCTAGAAAAGACAAAAAAAAAAAAAAAAGATAAGATTGTATTCTATAGATACTTTTTTTCCTGCTTAAATACCAAGTGGTATCTCAGGATCATCCAGTAGCACAGACCCTCATTAGAGATACATGCAGGTCTGATCTGACCTTCTAACTGGATTCTAATTGTTTATACGACAAAACTAAATTTCCGCATGCCTTGGAAAGATTTACCCCTGCCTGATTTTTCAGCCCCATCACCTGCTTCTCTTCAGTACAGCTCCTGAGCTCCAGCTATACCGAGCTACTAATTCCCCAAATTCGTCATCCTCTTCTCCACCTCTGTGCCTTTGCACATGCTGTTCCTGCTGAGGATGGCTTTCCTCCCATTATCTGTCTTTACACTCTTCTCTGGACTAGATTACATATGGTTGGAATTATTCCTTTCTCAAATATTTGGTTGAACATTCCAGTGAAATGGTCTGAGATTAGTGTTTTCATTGTAGGGAGATTTTTATTAGTGATTTAATTTCTTTTTTTACTAACAGTTGCTCAAGTTTTATACATATTCATAAGTATACTTTGGTAAATTACAGCCTTTTTTAAAAAAATAAATCAATTTTGCTGTTTATCTCATGACTGCAATACAAGCACTGTGTCTGGCTGGAAATTTTTCACACTGGAAAACTACAAATGCAATAGAAATGTGTGCTGAACCTGAAAGGCTCTGGAAGCATGATTAATATTTAGGCTTCTAAATGTGAAAGAATGAATGACTAGATATTGACAAGTTCAGAAAATCTCAAGGTTTGTAAAAAATTTTTAGCCTAGCAAGATTCTGTAGTGTAGCAAATTGCTTATTTATATGTTTTCTCCATCATTAATAGAAATAGACTTTTCAGGGAGTTCCCACTGTGGCTCAGTGGAAATGAACCTGACGAGTGTCTATGAGGACGTGGGTTCAATCCCTGGCCCCACTCAGTGGGTTAAGGATCCAGCGTTGCTGTGAACTGTGGTGTAGGGTCATAGACGTGGTACAGATCTGGTGTCGCTGTGGCTGTGGTATAGGCTGGCAGCTACAGCTCCAATTCGACCCCTAGCCTGGGAACCTCCAAATGCCATAGGTACGGCCCTAAAAAGAGAAAAAAAAAGAAATAGAATTTCAACTGGGCAATTGGCCATTTAGCTAAAGGCTGAAAGGAATTCCCTTAAAGGGACGAACTGGGTACACACCTCCCCTGGGCCCTTTCCCTGTCACTGGCTGGGAGGTAGTGACAAGTGGATCAGTTCCTTTGGACCCGCTTGGAGGAGCCACGTGTTGAAGATGGCAGAGCCATCCCACTGATTCTGGACCAACACATGAAAAAGAAGTTAACCTTTCTTGTGTGCAAGCCATTGCACTCTGGGGACTCATTTTGCTGCAGTCGAGCCTGCACCCTAGTTAATACACCTACCAGGAGATAGAATGAGGCATTTAGTGCCCACAATCCACTGCTCTCCAGGAGTCTTATGTCCCTTAGGATTCGACTTGCCCCAACTGAGATAGGCCAGTGGGCAATCGTACTGCTTGAAATACCTTGTGGATTATACACACTTAGCCTTTTCTTTTTCCCTTGAAAAGGGAAGGCACATTTTTTTTTTTTTTCTTTCAAGGGAATTAATATAATGTCCGCAGAATGAAGACCTTTTTGTGGTGGTTGTTTCGAAATCTCAAACCAGTGTATTTTTGTCTTAGAAAATACTGAGTTCCTCCTTTCCTGGAGTGGTGGGGTTCCTCTCTACCCATCAAGATACTTAAGGGAGAAGTTCATTCCGTAAGGGGGTTCAGATATGGCCAAGAACACTGTGTGTCGAACTTTCTGTGGTGAAGTGTTTCTTTTTTCTTCTTCTTCTTTCAATTCGTTATTTTGATAAATATAAAGTCTGAATGACTAGAGAAATTAAGAATAAACATAAATGTAAGAGACACAAGGGTTTCATTAAATTCAACAGACATGGAATTAGTCTGCCAGATTTCTAGACAAGTTCCTAAACACTTAGCCTCAGTTCCTCTGCTTAATTGTTGCAGACAAGTGACAGACTCACGGGGGGGCAGGCGCCAGTGTGAGTGGAAATCACTGGATCGATGATCAAGGGGAATCATTGCCCAGCTTTCAGTGGCACATTGGAGTCTTTTGAGGAATTCATCTTGAAACCCAGGATTTATTGAGAGCTAAAAGGTTTTTGAAGTTTCCAATGTTTCCCTTCACATATCAAAAGTAAAACGAGGAGGTTTTACTCCAAGCCGTGATGTTGAAAGAAACAAGACATGTGGTGCAGAGTTTCCCTCCCAAGGAAGGCGAAAACCTCTTTCAGTCACTGAGGAGTGGGGCACAGAGAAGGGGCAGAGGTTCCAATGTGAGAGCCCTTGCTCTGTTCTGGAGGATGAATTCCCTTTGGTCTACAGAAACAGCCAAATATATTGGGCTGTCCCTGGGTCCCAAACTGCTTCCTTGGGTCCAGCTTGGGGAGACTCTAGGTCTGTCAGAGATGTGCTCATTCAGCACAGCATCATGTCCATCATGGCAAGAAGCAAGGGCCCACCATGGAAGAGGAAGGTGCCTGGAGAAATGGTTCTAGCAGCACAGTTCCTGGGATTTGTATGTGGTGTCAGCAGATCCAGGAGTTCTGACGTGTCCCAGTGAGGGAACATGGCTTTGGAGAAAGGTGTGCTGGATGGGGAGAGGTCTGGGCTCAGAGGAACAGGGGGTCCTTGTGGCCACAGTCAGTGGTGAGGTCCCTGGTCCTTGGCGGCAGGAACCACTGAAACACCTTAAAAGTCCAGGACCCATCCATCATCTAAGACTCCTCAAGACTACAGCACCGAGGCAAGCAGCATTGCCTTGTTGACTTTGTTCTTCGTATATAAATGTCGGAATAATGACAGCTACTATGGCTGAGCAGAATGGCTTCACGATTTTAAAAGTCTGCCAAATGTTAGTGCTAAGTCCAACCAGGGCTTTGTGAACTTTTCTGAGAGCTCATAAAGACAAAGGCTTTGGAGTCAGACGGACCTGGGGTTACCCCTGGCTCTGCCATCTGCTTACTCTGCAACCTTGGGGACATCTGCCTTGCAGGATTTTGGGGAGGATTAGCAAACATATGTGTACATCACCTTAAGCCTATGCGTATGCTCAGTACAGAGACGATAACTCAAGAAATGGACGTTGTTCTTTTTTTAAAAAAAGTTGAACGGTAGTTTATGTACAGTGTTGTGTTTCAAGCATACGGCAGAGTGATTCGGGTCACTTTCATATATACAGATTCTTTCTATGCATTACGAGATACTGATTCTAGCTCCTTGTGCTATACAGTAGGTCCTTGTTGTTCACCATTTGTATACATAGTGGCGTGTGTATGTTAGTACCAAACTCCTAAAATATCTCCCCACCCCTTCCTGCTGTCGCCTTTGGTAATCCTAAATTTGTTTTCTTTGTCTGTGACTCTGTTCTTGTTTTGTAAATAAGTTCAGTTGTATCATTTTTTAGTTTCAACATATAAGTGATATATATGGTATTTGTCTTTCTCTTTCTGACTGACTTCACTTAGTATGATAATCTCTGCATCCGGATTGCTCCAAATGGCAATATTTCATTCTTTTTTTTCTTCTTTTTTTTTTTTTTATGCCTGAGCAATAGAAAGTTGTTCTTATATTGACTTGTGATTTGCAACCTGGCACCCTTCTCTTTCAGTTCTCTCTTTTAAGAAAGAATTGAGGAGTTCCCATTGTGGCGCAGCAGAAATGAATCTAATCTGACTAGGAACCATGAGGTAGCGGTTTCTATCCCTGGCCTCGCTCAGTGGGTCAAGGATCTGGTGTTGCCATGAACTGTGGTGTAGGTCACAGACACAGGTCGGATCTGGCGTGGCTCTGGCTGTGGTGTAGGCCGGCAGCTACAGTTCTGATTAGACCCCTAGGCTGGGAAACTCCATGTGCCACAGGTACAGCCCTAAAAGAGACAAAAAGACAAAACAAGAACAACCAAAAAAAAGAAAGAAAGAAAGGATTGAAAGCTTCTCATGATATGTATCCCAGGAAGAAGAGGAACTATGGACACCAAACCCTTCACAGAACCGAGCTGTGATTTTCAGCTGAGGCTACTCCAACTTCAGAGGGAGGCTGTATTGTTGTACTCTTAATCAGCATTATTTGAAAACCAACGTACATTGCCTCACAAATCTACTTTTATTTATGTATTTTGATTCATTTTATTTTAGTCAGGAGAATCCCTTATTCAAATAAGATGTTGTTATGTCACAGAAATCAAGCAAGGGTCATTCTTTCCTTGATAGTGACTTCTTGAGGCCTAAACACTCTTCTAGTCTCTTCCCCAAGGCCACGTTCACTGTTACCAAGAACGCCTGGCCCACAGCAGCCCTTCTCAAGAGCGCCCACTCTCACCCCAGGCTTGGCTTTTTAAACTTCAGGTCACCAGATCCGTGTTAGCAGTAGCCCTCCTGTGCCTGTATGCGATTAAGATGCATCTTCATGCCCTGGGCTCCCTGAGGCATTATCAGGTCGATTCCCCCAACAAGAGTCTGCAGGTCCACGTGAAGCTGGCCTGGCGGTGGCTTTCAAGGCAGACTTCATAAGCTTGACAAGTAAGCACGTCATTCATGTTACTGCAGCTAGAATGGGTTTGGGGCTGCTAAGTAGAAGAAAAGAAATGTCCCAAGTTTCTCATCGCCACTGAATTGAAGTCTGGTCATTCAGTTTTTCTGTTCTCCATTAATCTCCTTAGGGGATTTAAGCTCCATGGAAAGATCTGTGTTCTACACTGTAGTTCACAGAACTGTTTGCAATGTCATCAGAGGATCAGAGGAAGGAGGAGAGACTGTGGCCCAAACTAGAAAGAACACATGGGGGCAGGGGCGGGGGACAGCTTGTAAGACAGACAAGCCAGGTTCGGCTAAACAGCAGTCTCCAAGGGTTTACCAGTCAGCTAAGAACAACAGCCGCAAAACAAAATTGGGTTCAGTATCAAGGTTAATAACCAAGTGAATTGAAAGCAGAAGAACATCTTATAAGCCAAGGGGCAGGTTTTACAGGAACTAAGCAGTGGTTTGGAAACATAGCAGGGCCGTGGGTGGGGCTACGGTCAGGCTTCCTGGTGGATTGCTGTAGAGGGTACTTCTCTGGCCAGAGAGGAGATCAAGAGCTGAAGGTCGGTGGCACTCTGAAACTGGCTGCAGAGTCCAAATCATTTCCTAGGAAATCCCTATGTTTGCTTCCAATTTAGTGTGAAATTACAAGGAGGCATGGGAACAAACACAAGGATTTTCGTGCTGGAGCAACCTGTAGAGATCCTAACTATGACGTGCTCTGTTCTAGACAGGGTAAGCTAGGTTTAGAGAAGCTAAGAGACTTGACCAAAGCCATACTGGTGGAGAGTGGCAGATCTACAAGAGACCAGGCTGCCTGACCTGGTTCAGTGCTTTTTCTTGGAGCCAGTCTGACTCCCAATGTCTGGCCTATGGCAATTCTTGTTTTCTAATGGCGCCATCTCTCCTGCATGCTTTTGTCGTAAATTCTACTTAGAGCTAATAGCAGTATTAGCAGTACTAGCAGTATTAGCAGTATTATCTCTGGTAGTAAGAACTGTCTGACTAGTTCTGTTTTGCAGGCTAGACATTGACTCTCAAAGATCAAAACTGATTTTCCACGTTCTCTTTTGGTAAAATGAGAATCCTAATGCAATCTTGCTTCCTGAAACTGCCTCTAGGGGTGGTGGTCAGCAGTCAAGATATTTCTTCAATGTCAACAAGATCCACGTTTTCCCAGAGTTCCCTAATGACCTAGTGGTTAAGGAGTCAGTGTTGCCACTGCTGTGGCTTGGGTTCGACCCCTGGCCCAGGAGCAGAAGTACCATGGGTACAGCCAAAATTTTTTTTAAAAGAATGTAGTTTTCTCATACTCAAAATCAAGGAGTTTGCTAACTCATCTAGGAGCTAACATTGAAAAGCAGTAATTTGTATGGTAGAGTAGATTTGTGAGCTGAAAGGATACCTCTGTGAAGTTGCTGGAGAGCGAGCCCAGTGAGGGATGGAGGGGATCAAGGAAGACATTGCATGGAAGATGGGACATGTGTTAGCCTTGGGATACAATGGGAGAGATTTATGAATGGGGGACTCCATGCCAAGCAAAGGAAATGCCAAGAGGGAAGGCAGAGGCAAAGGAATAAGCAGAGCGTCTTCACGAAGCGTTGAATGGACTGGGATGGCAGGGAATGGCCTGGGATGGCAACTGGGTGAGATGGTTCCTTGTGACCCAAAAAGAAGATGATAAATGAACCACATTTATGTATCTATTCCACATTTGTTTGTTTATTCCATATTTGTGGAGATGGGGAGCCACAGAGATCTGGAGCAAAGAAATGACATGAATATATTTCTAGAAGATATTGGTTGGTTCTGGCATGCAGGATAAATTGGAGGACACGTAGACTAAAATCAGGAAAACTAGCTATTACATCTCTCTTGTAAGATCTGTAGATGAAATGTCACGGGCCTGAGCCAGGCCCTCGTAAGCGTGCCCCAGTACAAATTGAAAGGGCGCCACAGGCATGGCAGACACTTGAAAGTAAGGGTGGAACGCACACCACCTCCTCATTGACACAAAGTGACAAAACATCATAGAGATTTGCTTAGGAAATATTGTGCCATATAAATGTCTCTGTATGTATTGGTACTTAGAAGTTTCTCATGATTTACTTCATTTTCCAAATATTGAATTGCTTCAGATGAGGTTTAACGTATTGGATGCATTTTGTGGAGTGGAATTATGAGAATAGTTTATGGTTTTCAAATGACATCTCAAAACACCTTTGACATCTTCCAGTGCTCTTGAGTTTTACAACAGATGACGTGTTATGCAGGCTCTTTCAGATTACAGGAAAGTGTTGAACCTAAATCATCTTAAGTGATGGAGGTTTTATTTGTTGGAATTTACAGGAAGTAAGGAGGTGGGTCAAGTGCTCGCTGTTCCACAGTCATTGTGGGTCCGGCATACTGGTCCAGGGCTTTCACAATGGGATGGACAGTAGGTCCAGATTGGATGCAGGGCCGTGTGACATGATTCAGGTTATTGTAGTGGCTCCTGTGACCCGTCTTCTCTGTGAGCACCTCGCATGTTCCCCAGGAGTGTCCTTGTCAATCACTGTCACAAGCCAACAGGCAGGACTACCACTGGAGAGTTTCTCCCCAAGGCACTTGCAGAGGAGGGCTTTACATCATAATCATCCCACACTTGATGGCCTTTGACTGCGGCTCCATTCCTATGGTAATCAGATCGAACAGGGTTGCTATCTCTCATCACAAATGACAGAAACCATAGCCATTCGGGCAGAAAGAAGAGCCAGGGGTCACTCTTCGCCAGAGGAGCCTGTGGCAGACACTCGGAGCTTTCTGTCTGTTTAGACAGAGTGGACAGTGGTAGAGATGTATATATGGAAACAGAAGGAGCAGTTATCTTCATCAGAGTCACATAATAGCTTCCTGAGTTTCTACACCTAGAAAGACAACTGGGTCTCAAATGGGCAAGTGTTTGTATGTATTTGAACTTATCACTAGCTTCTACTTCTGCTTACCTCAAAAATGTCTCTCCCCCTTCACTGTGGAGACAGGAAATAGGGTCAGACCCAGCACGCCTAGGGAATGTGAGAACTTGCCATAGTTTATTGTGGTCTTTATGAAAATTAGATATCAGAGGTTAACTGCCTTTTTTCCCCTGGAGTCCAGAACTTGTCTAAGCTACTTTGCCTGAGGTTATTATCAATAATTAACCCAATGACTGTGTGGTGAGTACCTGCTTTACCCATTAGCTCTGAGATGACATATCATGATTTCATCTCATGTACTAGCTCTGACCTATGAGAGTGGTTCCTGGAATGTTTTGAGTTGAGAAGGAGTCTAAGATTTTGGCCTTTTGCAAAAGGACAGAAAGCCAACACTGATCAGTGACATCTCCATGAGTATCAGAGGGAGGAAGAGGGACATACATGTCCCTCATTATGGGCCAACATTATGCCAACCTTACACCCTTCCCATTATTCTCAACACCGTGCCAATGCCTTATCCCCACCCCAGTTTGCTACTCCTAAAACTTAGAGACTCCATTGGTGTCTGATTTGTTTCACTTCTTCACTTCCACTTGGATATATGTGATCAACAAGGGCTTTCTGAAACCCCTCTCCACTCTCTCCATTCTTCCAGCTGTAACCTTGGTCCAGGTTGCTTTTAGGCTGTGTCCAGGTTGCTTTTAGGCTGTTGTCATTCAGATGGGAGTGGTATCATCCAGGAGATGACAGTTAGGTGTCCAGAAACAGTCCAAGTTGTCAGGTCCTTGGGGATCTTAACTCTAGTCTTCCTCAGCCTTCTGGGTGTAAAAACTCAGTTGTGTCAGGGCCCCACATTGGACCCAGCAAAAAGCAATTCATGTGAATCAATCATAGGAGACTGACCCATAAATAATTATAGGAAGAAAATGTACTGGCTTTAGAGAATTGTAAAGTTTTCTGAGCTGCGCATTTGTCCCTGGTGAGACATCTCCATGCAATCAGGATATGATCAGAAGGGGGTTTGGTGAACATGAAACCAAGACAGGGAACTAGCTGTGGGATCTAAAGGGAATGAGGCCGAGATGGCCCTTCTCTCCTGGAGATGTCTCATGGCCATTGCCCCTGGACAGTCTGGTGAGCACAGTCCACGTTCTACTCTTTGCCGCCCTTCATGCTATGATGAGCTTTTGCCAACATGCCCTGTAATGAAATGGATATCGCTTTAGCTACTGTCAAGTTACTCGATTCAGTTTGTCCTGAACAACCTGCCTTTTAAATCCTGAGTGTTGATTTTATTAGCTGATCCATCTAAGTTCAGGACTTCCCACTCTCATGCCTACCTAGCTCATTCTCTAGCTGTATAGCCAGCCTCACCACCTCCAGATTTCTAACTAATTCATTTGCCTAGAAAGACCTTTCATTAGCTACGAACATCTCACATTTGATGGGCCCCTACTTGATAAAGCCCATCTGTGGGCAAAGTCCTCACCTGGGGCGTGGGCAGCAGGTGAAGCATGGATTCCCACATAAGGGAGCTGAGGTGCCAAGAGAACCTAAGCAAGTTCCTGCAGTGACCTTGGCTCCTGACTCAGGGGCTCATGTTTTCTCTGCCACTTTCCTCTCCCTTCCTCTTCTTCTACTAAAGAAGCTCAAAGAAGTTCTAATATCTGCTCACAGGGTAGGATGAAGTTCCTAGTCATGGGTTTTCAGGCCCCCACCCTGCATCTGACCTCCTGCTCCTGACCCCCCCAGACTTTTCATTCTGCTCAGTCACATGAACTCTGTTCCCATTTTCACTTGCTCCTACGCTCCAGCCCCTGCTTTGGCAGCTGCTAAGCAGAGCGAACACAAGTTCAGAGTGTGCTTCTGGGTCCCCTACGCTTGCCCTTCCCCAAGCTATGTGGGGTATCAGCTTGGCAGGTCACCTTCTGCTGGCCCTGGGCTTAGGACCTGGAGATGGCGAGGGTGGGGAAGGGACAGCTGGCTGAGGATGGGGTATTTTCAATGCACGTTGGAGTCTCATCTCCATTCAGGGCTGCTCATTAAGCCACAGATGCAGCGGTGCAGAGGACCTGTTCTTCACTTTGAGTTGGCACGGCCCGAGGCCCCATTAGCAGAATATGCACCAGCGGGACTCCAGGGAGAGGAAGAGGGCTGAAAGGACTAGAATTTCTGGCCCAATTTTTAAAGAAAAGAAGAGAATGAAAGACCCATAAAACTCAGAAACACTCTCTTCCCTGGGCTCATTCACATGGAAATGCAAGTCTGCTGATGGTGGACAGGGAAGTGATGGCCTGGGAGCAGGGGTCAGGATGACTTCCAGCTCCTCCGCTCCAGCCCCATGTGCCAGCAGGACTCACCTCCTGAGCCACCCATGCCAAATGGAAAGATTTTAATGTCAGCGTCTTTAGACACTTGGCAGGAAGAACCACACGTGTTCCAATTACTAAACTAATAAGCACTCAAGACCCCAAACAGCCCTTCACGGTGCACGTACTCTCAAGCTTGGGGTGCTGGGAAAATGCCTCATCAAGCGCCAAAAGGGCTCTTTGGTGGCTGCACTCACGATATAGAGCAGAGAAAGGGTAGCAGTAATGATATTGGCAGTGGCTGCCAAAGGTTCCTCTGAGGGCTGTGTATGCTGGATATGTGGCTCAGGCTGATAGGTGGCAAGGTTGAGGCAGGCAAAGGAAGCTGTGGAGATCCTGTTCCTTGATACTTAAAGAAACAGATACTAACAATAAGACATGTGTTTTGCAACCTGATTTCTTGATGACAGATTAGAGAGCAGCACCGCCTTGTTATAATCACTCTGCTCTTACTTAACCCATAAGAATGCCACTCTCATCACAGCTCTGCAGAGGAGGCATGGGGAGATGCCAGACCTGGTTCCAGGGGTACAGCCCTCACCTTCATTCAGTGGATTCCCAGCCCATCCTCATAGCCACTCAGGGAGGCAGCAGGGTGTCTGTTTTACAAATGAAGAAATTGAGTCTCTGCATGTAAATGATCAGCCTAGGATCAACAGATTTAGGACTCAGACCCAGACTCTGACCAACCTGGAATCCCCTTTCTAGGAAGATCCTCAAGCTAGTGAGTGAGATCCTCATGCATGAGATGAAGATTGGGAAGGGGCATCAGATTTGGGACTGAGACTAACTCTCAGTTTGAAGACAAGTTTCAGGACACAGGCTTCCTGCAGAGCCACCAATGATTAGGTTTTCTTTAAGCCACTTGAGCTAAGGCTCTCATCTCAAGCAGCCGCCTAATGTTAATATCATCAAGAAAAATTTGTCGTGCCATTTAATTTATGAAGTTGATTTCCTGTACTTGACTTGGTGTTCTGCTTTCCAGCTGGCTTCACATGCCTCTCGTTGCTCACTTGTTCATCCTTCTGTGACCGCTGACCTTTTTCTTTTCTGACCTTGGGTTTATCACCCTTTCTGCCACCTCATTCACCATGCTGGTAGAGGATGCCTGCTGTCAGAGGCCAGAAAATTGGTCCATTGCAGGAAAGAAAATAGAGGTAGCCCTTCAGTGAAGCCACAAACACATGGGTGTCCTTACAGGCACTAGGATGTCTTAGCACATCCCATGTCATGTATCTGGAGTACACTCATCCATCAGGTCAGAGCGGTGCTATAGAGTGATGCTGGCCTTCTAGAGTTCTCCTTAAGGAATGCAGGATGGGGGCAGAAGACAGAGATTGACTCATTTTACAAGGGAGAGGTAATTTCCCCAAAGTTACACAGCTAGTCAGTGGCAAAACAGAGGCTCGTTGCTACTTGTGTTATTCTCTTTTTATCCCCCTATAATTTGTAAAATTGAAGGATTGAGAGGAATATCTAGCACCTTAATAGAAAACAAGTCATCCGGAGTTCCCGTCGTGGTGTAGTGGTTAACGAATCCGACTAGGAACCATGAGGTTGCGGGTTCGGTCCCCGCCCTTGCTCAGTGGGTTAAGGATCCAGCATTGCCATGAGCTGTGGTGTAGGTTGCAGACGCGGCTCGGATCCCGCGTTGCTGTGGCTCTGGCATAGGCCGGCGGCTGCGGCACCGGTTAGACCCCTTGCCTGGGAACCTCCATATGCCGCGGGAGCAGCCCAAGAAATAGCAACAGCAACAACAACAACAACTACAACAACAACAACAACAACAACAACAACAAAAAGAAAACAAGTCATCCAAGCCTGCATTGCTTTCCTATGTGGTTTTTCTGAAGACTCTGAGGATGAGCTAAAAGGGTCTTGCCAAGAAGTGCTTAAAGGAAAGATCTTAAAGGAAAGTATCAATGTAGCATCTCTTGGACTGCCTTTGTCTTTCCATCCTTCCTTAAAGATGTGGTAGGGAGTAGGAAATGTGGTTCTATAATCCTCAATGCAAAGGCACTCTAACTACCTCACCTGGACTGAAGAAAGCAAAGCAGAATTTTTTCTTTTTCTAATTGTTTAATCAAGAACAGTTTATCGAAATTTCCTCTTTCAATACATTCCCTAGATTTCTTTGTAGGGGGTTATAAATTTCTTTTTAAACTTAAAAATAGGATTTTCCATCTAGGATGCCTCAGGTGGAAACTTTTTTTGCAATCCTAAACTCGAAGCCTCGATTTAAAAAAAAATAGTAGCTACATAAAACACCGCCACAGAAATCTTCTCTGTAAAGAAAAACTCACTGTAAAGCCCTGTGTCTGTCCACTTTGGAGGACCTTAAAGGACTTGCCTGCCTCTGTTTTCCTTGACAGTCACATTATTTTCTAATTTCACACTTGAGACTCCAATTCTGGCAAAGGCTTCCTTTATATACACATTTTTTTTTTTGTCTTTTTGCCTTTTCCAGGGCCGCTCCCATGGCATATGGAGGTTCCTAGGCTAGGAGTTGAATCGGAGCTGTAGCCGCCGGCCTACACCAGAGCCACAGCAACACGGGATCCGAGCCGCATCTGCGACCCACACCACCACTCATGGCAATGCTGGATCCTTAACCCACTGAGCAAGGCCAGGGATCGAACCCGCAACCTCATGGTTCCTAGTCGGATTTGTTAACCACTGAGCCACGACGGGAACTCCATACTAATATTTTTAGATATATTTGGTTACTTTCTTTTTAAGTAACTTTTCCCTTATTCTAAAACTCAACAAATATTCATTGTAGAATATTTAGAAAATCCCAACAGGCAAAAACCATAAAATTTTGTCTACTCAATATTCTGTAATAACATATGGGAAAAGAATCTGAAAAAGAATCACTTTGTTCTCTACCTGAAACTAACACAACATTGTAAAGCAATTATACTCCAATAAAAAAAAAAGTAAAAATTTTAAAACTTGGAGTTCCTGTCATGATTCAGCAGAAACAAATCTGACTAGTATCCATGAGGACACAGGTTTGATCCCTGGCATCGCTCAGTAGGTTAAGGATCCAGTGTTGCCATGCACTGTGGCGTAGGTTGCAGACTCAGCTAGGATTTGGCATTGCTGTGGCTGTGGTGTAGGCCAGTGGCTACAGCTCCGATTCAACGCCTAGCCTGGGAACTTCCATATGCCAGTGGTGTGGCCCTAAAAAGACCAAAAAAAAAAAAAAGTTTTGTTTAAACTTTATGATCTCTTACCTTCAAGGTAACTAGTGTTTAGTAACATATTTTATTTTCCCTCCAGACCTACACAACTACGTAAGCACACACACACACATGCACGCATGTGCCGGTGCACGCACACACACACCCCACCGGATTATATTGTACCAATAGCCTACATTTGTTCCACTTAATATTCCAGTAAATACTACAACATTATTTCAATGACTGATTTGTATCCCTTTGTACGGTATTTTGTTATTTAATTAGTCCATCCCATATTGTTTGGCTATTTGAAAACTACAGTACATTTTGGGGGACTAATTAATCACTCCAGAAGTCTCTCAGATTCTGAAGCAGTGTTTTCCTGAAGTGCCTACTTTTAACACATTCATGTTCAGTAGTTGAGAAGGTATAAAACCTATTAAAGGCTTGCAAACCATCAGGCTCAAAATAACTTAGAGGGTAACCAAGGAGTCAGATGGCTAGAAATTCAACATTAATAATAAAGTGCAACATGATTCACCAAAGTGGTATCTGCTCAGGTATTAACCACTAAGCTGGGGTGAGGGAGGGGGCAGTGTGACACAGGAGGAAGGAAATTGCTCTTCGAGAGCTGGTATGAGAAGACCACCAGCTCACACAGCACAGAGTCCGCACCATAAGATCCCCTTCACTCCCCCAGGGGACCTTCTTGCACTTATCTTTTCCTTCTATGTAGACCTCCCCTAAGAATAAAAATGATAGGAGAGGAGCTGTGTGTGATTTGTCCTGGGTTCCATGACCCACGTCCTCCAGCCTGCCCTCATTCTTCAGGTCTGGGCCACTGTGGCATTAATAAAGAGAGGGGGGCGGGCTGATGAGGACATGATAGAGATATGATCGAGTCCCTCGAGGGCTGCACCCAAGTCAGCAAAGGCTCATTCCCTTTGATGCCTGAGACCAGATTAACAGCGTTGGCGTCTGTACCATTCATCCATTGTCAAAATTATGAGCATAATAACTTCCTTAAGTGACACAAGTCATAGCCCAAGTACCACAAAGCTTCCTTTAGCATGGTTGGCAATGGTAATTTACCACCAGCAATGTATATCTTGAAGTGTCACAGGTTTTTAAACAATATTCCCAAGTTTATTATACTAAGCAGCTGACTAAAAAACAAAACCAAACCACCCCCCACCAAACCCAACTCATCAATTTCTCACCCCAGTTTAAAGGTATGTATGAAAAAATGACCACTTCCACATTAAGCTTGTCTGAGCTACTTTGGAGCAATTTTGGTTTTCTCCTACAGCCTCTTTCCTCTATAACATGCCTTGCTACATGACTCTGTTTTAGATTTTAGGAGCCTAATTTTGGCTGCTGGTGAGAAATACCAAGGGGTACAATCAGCCCCTCTGTCTCTGCTACCTGCAGGCCTGGGCAATGGACCTCCTCCACTTGGTGGTCTCCTTGGATGGGGAGTCTGCGTTCCACTCCCAGCACAGGGCCTGCCCCCTAGGGAGGGGACCTCCTTGCAGAGCGCTCTTTCCCATAGGCCCTGATGTCTGGGTTCTGAGATAAAGTAAGCCTGTGCTCCATCCCCTCTGCCAAACATCTGCTTATCACTAGGCAAGGCAAATATCACTCACTGGAATGTTTCAATGTTCTGCTAACCAAATTCCAATGCAATCCCAATCACTTGGTTAAGCTTTTGAATACTCACTAGTCCTGGCACTGGTGAGTCCTTGGAGGAGGTCAACAACTTCAATGGGAATAAATATCAGCTTGCCCTTTCACATTGAACATGTTGAACTGACCTACAAGGATACAATACCACAAGGGCTGCAAGTTCTGTTTGTTTTGTTTCCTAATGTGTACCCCTGGTATACCTGGAATGCTACCAGATTATACCAGTCGTAGTTGGTATTCCAGAAAGGACTTTTTTTTTTTTCTTGCTTTTTAGGGCTGCACCTGTGGCATATAGAAATTCCCAAGCTACGGGTTGAATTGGAGCTGTAGCTGACAGCTTACACCATAACCTCAGCAAGATGGAATCTGAACCACAGCTGTGACCTACATCACCGCTCATGGCAATGCCGGATCTTTAACCCACTGAGTGAGGCCAGGGATCGAACCTGCATCCTCATGGATTATTAGTCAGGTTCATTTCTGCTGAGCCACAATGGGAACTCTAAGAAAGGATTATTTTTTTAATTGAGTTATATGCCAGTACCACATTGTTTCAATGACCATAGCTTTGTAGTATTGCCTAAAGTTAGAAAGCTTGATTCCTCCATTTTTGTTTTTCTTTTTCAATATTGCTTTGGCTATTCGGGGCCTCTTGTGTTTCCATACAAATTTTAAAATATTCTGTTCTAGTTCTGTGAAGAATGTCTTTGGTAATTCGATAGGGATTACATTAAATCTATAGATTGCTTTGGGTAATATAGTCATTTTGACAATGTTAATTCTTCCAATCCAAGAGCATCTGTGTCGTCTTTGATTTCTTTCATCAATATTTTATAGTTTTCAGAGTATAGGTCTTTTATCTCTTTAGGTAGGTTTATTCCTAGGTATTTTATTATCTTTGATATGATTGTAAATTGGATGGTTTCTCTGATTTCTTTTTCTGATCTTTCATTATTAGCATATAGAAATGCAATTGATTTCTGTGTATTAATTTTGTAGCCTGCAACTTTGCCAAATTCACTGATGAATTCTAACAGTTTTCTGGTGCTGTATTTAGGGTTTTCTAGGTGTAGTATCATGTCATCTGCAAAGAGTGATAGTTTTACTTCTTCTTTTCCAGTTTGGATTCCTTTTATTTCTTTTTCTTTTCTGATTGCTGTGGCTAGGACTTCCAAAACTATGTTGAATAATAGTGGTAAAAGTGTACGTCAACAAATAACAAATGCTGGAGAGGGTGTGGAGAAAAATGTACCGTCCTCCACTGTTGGTGGGAATGTAAAGTGGCACAACCACTATGGAAAACAGTATGGAGGTACCTCGGAAAACAGAATAGAACTATCATATGGTCCAGCAATTCCACTGCTTGGCATATATCTGGACAAAACTTTCATCAGAAAAGATACATGCACCCCTATGTTCATTGCAGCACTATTCACAATAGCCAAGACATGGAAACAACCTAAATGTCCATTGACAGATAAATGGATTAAGGATATGTGGTACATATATATACAATGGAATAGTACTCAGCCATAAAAAAGATGAACTAATGCCATTTGAAGCAACCTGGATAGAATTAGAGACTCTCATACTAAGTGAAGTAAGCCAGAAACAAAAAGACAAATACTATATGATATCACTTATTTGTGTAATCTAAAATATGAAAGAGGAGATCCTATCTAAAAAAACAACAAAAAACAAAAAACCAGAAATAGATCATGGCCAAGAAGAGCAGACTTGGGGTTCCTGGGTCAGGGGAAGGGGAGGAATTAGGATGGATGGGCATTTTGGGGTTTTTTTGGATACACCCTGTTATATTTGGAATGGATTGGCAATGGGATCCTACTGTACAGCACAGGGAAATGTGTGTGATTTGTTGTTCACTTTGCTGTACAACAGAAGTTGAAGAAATATTGTAAACCAATTATGCTTTAATAATAATTATAAAAGAAAAAATGTTAAGCTAAAAAAATTAAAAATTAGAAATAAAAATTGAGTTAAACTTTCCTTACAGTGAACAACCTGTTCTTAAACGTCATATAAGTGTAATCATTTCATATGAGCTCTTTTATATGTGTCAGAATTTTAAACTCAACATCTTGTAGGGATTTATTCATGTTTGCACATGATAGTAGTTTGTTCCTTTTTCTGGCTCTGTAGTGGTTCCATACATGCATATTCCACAACTTGCTTATCCATTCTTTTATTGATGGCTACTTGGTTGTTTCCGGCTTGGGGATACTGTGATTAGAGCTTACAAAAACATTCTTGCATGAGTTTCTTTGTGGGTGTATATTTTTATTTCTCTTGGGTAAATACTGGATTACAAAGTAGGGGTAACTTTATTCTACCAAGCTAGCAATAAATATTTATTGAGTCCTTTGAAATGTATCCAGATAAGTTTTCTTTCAATTTGAAAAATCCTTTCCCTTTCTTAATCAGTTCTCATAAAATTCATTTTTCAAGGCTTTGCCACATAAGGACTTCCCTGATTGTCACAATCTGTATTTGAGTTTAATGCTCAACAGACATTTATTGCACCTCTACTAGAGTCCTTGTATTTTTTATTGTTTTCTGAGGCTAAAGAGATGGAAATCAGTCCTTGTCCCCAGGAAGCTTACAGTCTAGTGGAGAAGGCAGACAGATAGCTGTGATGGAGATAGTGAGGCATGCACTGGATGCTCAGGGCTGCAGAAAGAATATACATTAACTTGGTCTGAGAGGTCTTTCTGGGGTTGAATGCCTTAGCTGAATCTAATAGTTGGTGGGAAAAGAAGAGGATATTCTAGGCAAAGAAAACTGCTGATACAAAGAGAGATGAAGGGGAGCATGCTTCATCTGGGGACAAGTGGGTCCCCGTGGCTGGAGCACTAGGCATGAGTGTGGGTCAGGGGAGGCACCAAAGAAACAAAGGCGGCTGGGGAACAGCCAAGACCTGGATTACAGAAGGTCTTGAATGTCATAGCAAGGCATCTAGACTTTACCAGGAATCCATGGCAAGCCACTGAATGGCCTTCAGCAGGGGTGACATTATAGAATTTACTGCCTCTCTTGCTTCTCCATAGCAACTGGCTTGACTTTACTACACTGCTTGTTTCAGTTTGCCTCTTGCTGCTGTGGTTTGTATGTGTTGTCTCCTCTCCAACGGGCCCACCAGGTAAACTTCGTGAATGTCTTCAGGATTTCCAAGACCCCCAAGCACCTGTCAGCTGGTGTGTACACAGCAGGGATCAGTGCTTTGTGGGTATTTGACACATGGGCTTGAGCCATGCATTCCTAGAGGCTACCATCAATCGTGGGGCTGCTAGACTGAGGTTTAAGGAGGATGTTTATTTTCCTTGGGCCACAAATCCCCACTGAAATGGATGCAAGAGAAAAGTTCTGAATTCTAATGTGGAAGAAAGGGTGGGAAATCACACAAAACTAAGAACCCTTAGTCATCTTTGTCATGATCTTATCTGCCTCCCACCCAGGATCCCACTGAGATATTTTGAGGCTGTTCTGCAGCAAAAACTTGGTTGCTTTTCTGAAGCTTTCTGGAATTTCCGTCTAGTGAACAGATGGCATTGTTTTCATATGAAGAGCAAAAGAATCTCATGTACTCAAACACTGAAAGCTTGAGAAAACACATAGCGCATGAGTAGCAATTATAATGGGGAAGGAACATGCTGTGTCAACAGAGAGCTAGACTCTGTACAAAGCAAGAATCCAGCTGGTTCTTTGGCCAGTAATGCGGCCTCGGTGTTAGGGTGAGGATATGTGTGCACCACTGTGGTGCTAACACAGGCTCTGGGTCGCATCTATCAGCACAACTGAATCGCTCTCCTCTCTCTCTATTATATATAAAGTTCCTAGTATGGGCTTGGTCCTGAGAATCCAGAGGTGAAAACAGACAGTCCCTGACCTCAGGGGCTGTCAGCATGGTGGTAGATAGATTTCTTTATAAAAGATCTGCACAAAAAAAATGGAAAGAGAAAGTAGGAACCTCTAACTTAGCCTGGAGAGCTCAGGGGGCCGGGGGGGGGGGGTCCTAGGGGAGGTTCTCTCAGAGCTGAGTCTTAGGAGTTGACTGGGATCTGGCCAGGAGGGGTGGCAAGGAGGCAAAGTAAAGAGCAAGACTGAGGTCATCCTGGATGGAGGGGACAGTGTGAGCCAGGGCCTGGAGGTTCCAGGGGGAAGTGAACTGAGGGACATTGCACAAGCCCGTGCTGCACGTCTGGATAGGGTAGGGAGTGGCCAAAAATGAGGCCAGAGATGTAAGCTGGGAATTAGAAATGTCTGAACATAGGGAAATATCTGAGCAAAACAGCATTACGTAAGTTCATGCAAATTACTTGCAAAACAAGGTGTACCCTCTCAGGAAACCTACTTACAAGGTTGAGTGCATGGAAGTATTTAGTA
This sequence comes from Phacochoerus africanus, assembly GCF_016906955.1. Lineage (NCBI taxonomy): Eukaryota > Metazoa > Chordata > Mammalia > Artiodactyla > Suidae > Phacochoerus > Phacochoerus africanus. Next base: position 122,878,084 of record NC_062554.1, on the reverse strand, counting down.
ACAGATCCCTACTGCCAAGATCAACAGGTTGCGTAAGAAAGAAGTAGTCATTTATTCATTGAATCTAAACACATATAGAGAGCATGTGCTGAGTGAGTGCCAGGCACTGGAAGTCCATGATCAAAACTATGTTCCTGACAAAATGACTAGGACTTGTCATTCTGCGCATGGTGAAGATGCCCAAGTTAATTGTTCCATACGTCAGTGATCAGTCTGGGCCCCTGTCTATGAAGCTCACAGTCTATTGGGTGAAACAGAGAGGTAAGCAGATGATTACAATTAAGATAGGTCAGGGAGGAGTTCCCGTTGTGGCTCAGTGGTTAACGAATCTGACTAGGAACCATGAGGTTGCAGGTTCGATCCCTGACCTTGCTCAGTGGGTTAAGGATTCAGCGTTGCCGTGAGCTGTGGTGTAGGTCGCAGACGCGGCTCGGATCCTGTGTTTCTGTGGCTCTGGTGTAGGCCGGTGGCTGCAGCTCCGATTCGACCCCTAGCCTGGGAACTTCCATATGCCGTGGGAGCAGCCCTAGAAAAGGCAAAAAGACAGAAATAAAAATAATAATAATAAAAAAAAAGACATTCTAAAAATGTCTGCAGGAGCCAGGAAAGTAAAATAAGTAAATGAAGAGAACTCCAAGTGAGAGACATTAGGGACTAGTGGGGACTACGACCCATAGGGAGTGTGTGTTCATTCTCAAGGGGATAATTGCTACGCCACTCCAAGCAAATTTAGGTAAAAAGAAGCTGGCGATTTTTACGACGTGCAATGTTCCTACGGGAATTGGTTGCTCCCACGTGCTCAGGGTTCCAGCACGATCAGCCTGGTACTACATGGAGGTGATGGCATAGAGACAGAGAGACATTGGTTAGCAAGATGCAAAGCCTGAATACCTGCCTTTCCGGATGAATATGGCATGGGACACAGCGACCTGCATGGTCGAGAGAGGGACACTGTAGTTCTCACAGCCAAGAAGGCAAACAGTGTCAGGCACTGCTAGGACCACAGCCTCCCGAAAGCCCATTGGACTCATGTGCACCTGCTGAGGGCCTGACTTGAGTCAGTCTCTGGCTTTCTTAGGCCAGGACCAAGGCCTCCAGGGCAGCCCCTCCCCCTGAGAGGACCTGTGTGGCAGTTGCTAATTTTCTGGCCACGAGCATCTGTTTGGGGTTGTTTGTTCTGCAGAAGGAAACAGAAGATTGCTGTGTATCAGAATCCTGCTCCTCCTCCTCCTGCACCACTACCGTCCACCCCCCGCCACCACCACTGCAGAAAAGCTGCTGAGCAAACAGAGAAATCAAGATGATTATACGCTGCTGGAAAACCGCGTGCTTCCGCCTGGCTGCGTCCCCCTGCCAAACTGTTATGTAAGCCGTGGCCCCACTCAGGCCTGGAACCAAACAGAGGTGCCATTGACAGCCTGTCCGTGACCTGCTCATCACCCACGGCTTTCCCCACAGCCTGTCTCACCTGGAGCGAACCTGCCCCGGGGAGGGGAGGTCCCGAGCACAAACCGACAAGCTGCTTTTACAAGTGTTTTGGGATTTCCCTCTCTCCCTTCCCAGCCAGTTCAGAGGCATGGGGTGGGTCAGGACTAGGAGTTTACTTTGGCGGGATTCCCAGTGCCTAAGACATTTTATACTGGAAAACTCCATCTGACAATCCGGGGGAGGTGAGTATCTTTTACCCTCTGAAGCGCCTAAGTCACTTTGGATGTTTAGATACCAGAGTTGAAGAGGTAACTGCTGGAGTCCGAGGTGACCTCCAGGCCAGACCACACTGCTCTGATGACCAGTACTTATTTCTATTTAGGGATTCTGGGCATGTTCCCCAGCCCTAAACCACCTAAATAGACTTAGAAGAGCTTTTCCTTTGATGTGTCAGTGACTTGAATGAGCTAAAGTCTCAGGCTTTTTTTCTCTTTCTTTCTGCATCACAGGGTCAGGAATACTCAATGGCTCCTACAGCAAGTGCACTAAAGGTTTTCAATGTTAATTACAACCTCTTGGCATGGTTATAATTCTATCTGCAGAGAGCTCCCGGCTCTTTTACTGCTGACTGTGTTCAGGAGTTTACATATTCATGTCTATTCAACACTGGGATTCCATTCCTCTCCCTTTTGCAGCCGTCACTGACCACATCCCGCTTGAGAGGCTCAAATCTCGAGTAAAAGGGCCTGAACTTTGGTGCCAGATAAAATCTGTTCTGGAGACAGAGCTTGCTCATTCAGAGTCTATGAGACCTTGTGCAGTAGTTTCGACCTTGCTAAGTCCCTGGCTCTACTGGTTCCCCTTAATTTTCCTACCTCATTTTTCCAAGCACAAGGCTTCCAAGGTCTACTGCTGCCTTTGGAGAATGGCTGACCCTGTCCACCTCCCTCCATTCCATCTTGGTAGGTAAGCAGGTCCAGCATGCAGAATCCTTTGTCAGTTGGCCAAATTGCCCCTTTGGAGTGAGGTGTTGGACTGAAATCTCAGGCTCTGGCCCCACTTCTGTCTTTCACCTCTTTTCCTATTAACCCTAGAGGGAGCTCCTCATGAGCCGAGGGGCCAGCGTTGTTGCTCAGCTCTTTCTCACTCTTGATGACCTGGCACCAGACCTATAGTTGATCTCCTCCCTGGAAGATGAGCAGCAAATTACAGGCATTTTGAAAAAGTTCAAACCAGAGAAGGAATTGCCTTTTCCAGATCTCAGTCCACAGAAGGGCTCATCAGTAACCCCCTGAATCGTAATAAGAGAAGGGATTTATGGGGATACCCCACAAGCACTCTGGCAGGGAGAGAGAGCAAACTATACTGAGAACTACTTTTTCTAAGTATTACATTGTAACCACACCATAAATGCAATCAGCTGCGCCCTCATTGTCTGAATGTAAACAGCAACCTCAGATCCTAAGTTGCTTCTTATAGGGAAGCTTGGCTCCCTGCTCTGCTTCAAGATGACCTTTGGCTTGGAAACAAAATGTGGGTCTGAATTCAATAAAGCTTGGATTCTTTCATACAACTCAGCTCTCCCCATCGAGAGGAATAAAATCCCTGCTCCTGGAATCCAGTGGCCTCTGTGGGTGAGCTCATCCAGCCCCTGATGGTTTTCTAGATAATAATTAAACTCAGGTTGACCAATCTCATTACATTGTTCTCTAAAAAAAAGACAGCAGTGGTGTGGCCGGGATGAGGAAAGCAAGCCTTTTTGAGCGCCTTTCTCACTCTGCCTACCTGCTGGCTTCCTGCCTGGCGTACAACCTCCAGCAGGAAGCCTCCCTCCTTGGACTTCAGATCTCCACCTGGAGAAAGGGGATGAGAGTGAGAAGTTGAATAATCTTGACCAAGGGAGTTGATTTCTTCATAAAACATGCTCTCATTAATCTGGCTGGGGCAGGATAGGTAACAGGGAAAAGCAGCCCAGAGAAAACACCAAAGCTGCATCAACCATGCCCCCCAAATGGGCACACGATCACAAGATCAGCTCCTTGGACGCCTCCTCTTCAACCCCAGGCAGTATGACTGTAATGCATCAGTTGTTGAGAGATGGATAGAGGGGCCCAAGTCAGCAACATGCCTTTCAAATGTCCCCGTTTCCCAAAGATATAGATAATGAAGTAGAAAAGTAGGTGACATATTTTTGGTCAATCATGCATGTTTATCAAAATAAAGAGCAACAGGAATCACTGATATCTCTCTCTATATATAAATGTATATATATCATATATAATAGACTTATATATGTGTGTACACACACACACCCATATATAGATTTAGAGATGCACAAACACTTTAGTGTACCATTTTGGAACTTCTGCATTAAACTTTACTCTTTAGTAATTATTGCTCATTCTTATCTGGGCCATGATCTTATGTACAGCAAATCAGTTTTTTCTGGATGTTTCTAGGAGTAAAGAGTCTTCTGGAATAGGTATGTGACTTTGGAGAATGAGGTTTTTTATTTTTATTATTTTATTTTATTTTATTTTATTTTACTTTTTTGTCTTTTTGCCATTTCTTGGGCTGCTGCCGTGGTATATGGAGGTTCCCAGGCTAGGGGTCCACTGAGCCACGACGGGAACTCTGAATGAGGGTTTTTTTAAAGCAAACTTTATTTTTTTTTACAACAGTTTTAGATTTGCAGAAAAACTGCAAAGATAGTCCAGAGTTCCCATGTACGTCTCAGTTTCCCCTATGAATAACATCTTACATGATTATGGTGTATTTATTACAGTTAATGCACCAAAATTGATACACGATTATTAACTAACACCCACACTTCAAAGAATGAGAGTTTTACGGAAAATTGGCATTAAAATTCTTAACTGAGTTGAGAGGTATCTTAACTCAGGTTTTCACATCACAGAAGTTCTTTTCTGACCTCTGAGCTCCCACATCACCTCTTAGAACAGTCACTGGCTGCGGCTTTGCTGCCTTCTTTCTGCAAAAGAAAAAAAATGCTTTCTGATCTAAGAACTTGGCTACCCACTGTGAAGCAACTCTCAGACTTCTTGTGTTCTTCTCAAAAATGTTTTTTGTTTTTTTTTTTAAATTTTACCACTGTACAGCAAGGGGGTCAGGTTATCCTTACATGTATACATTACAATTACATTTTTCCCCCAGCCTTTCTTCTGTTGCAACATGAGTATCTAGACAAAGTTCTCAATGCTATTCAGCAGGATCTCCTTGTAAATCTATTCTAAGTTGTGTCTGATAAGCCCAAGCTCCCAATCCCTCCCACTCCCTCCCCCTCCCATCAATGTTTTAAAATAGCAGCGGATGTTGTTCCCGTCGTGGCACAGTGGAAACGAATTCGACTAGGAACCATAAGGTTGCAGGTTTGATCCCTGGCTTTGCTCAGTGGGTTAAGGATCCGGCGTAGCCGTGAGCTGTGGTGTAGGTCGCAGACGTGGTTGGGATCCTGTGTTGCTGTGGCCGTGGTGTAGGCCAGCAGCTGTAGATCCGATTAGACCCCTAGCCTGGGAACCTCCATATGTTGTGGGTGTGGCCCTAACAAGCAAAAATAAAAATTAAAAATTAAAAAAATAAAAATAAAATAGCAGTAGAGTGAACTGGTGAAGAGCAGAGATTTTGGAATCAAAAGAGTAGAGATTTTTGAATCCCTGTTCTGCCTCTTAGAAGCAATTTACTTTATTGAACCTTGTTTTTCTCATCTGTAAAATGGAAATAATAACAGTGTCATAGGCAGAACAAACCAGGGATTACCAATGGGGAGAGGAGAAGGAGGAGTAGAAAGATAGGGGTTTGGTACTAAGGGGTACAAACTACTACATATAAAATAAATAAGCTACAAGGATGTATTATGCAGCACAGGGAGCATACTCAACATTTTACAGTAACTATAAATGGAGTATAACATTTAAAAATTGTGAATCACTGTCTATGTTGTACACCTGAGACTTATATAATCTTATAAATCAGCTATGCCCCCCCCCCAAGTGAATGAGATATAAAATATATGTAAGTCAGAGTTCCCGTCGTGGTGCAGTGGAAACGAATCTGACTGGGAACCATGCGGTTGTGGGTTCGATCCTGGCCTCAATCAGTGGGTTAAGGATCTGGCATTGCCGTGAGCTGTGGTGTAGGTCGCTCAGATCGGATCCGGCATTGCTGTGGCCATGGTGTAGGCCGGCAGCAACAGCTTCAATTAGACCCCTAGCCTGGCAACCTCCATATGCCCCTCCATATGCCGTGGGTGTGGCCCTCAAAAAGACAAAAGACAAAAAATATATATATGTGTGTGTGTAAGTAAAAAAGAAATAGTAGTAATAGTACTTTCCTCACTGATTTGCTGTGAGCATTGGACCAAAAGTATTTCAAAGCATTTAGCACAGTGCCAGGCAGATAATAATAGCGCAATAATGATAGCTATCACTAAGCTTAAAAGGTGAGGCCCTTTTGAAAGGCAGCTGTGGTTGGTAGACGAGTCACTGAGTCATCTAGACCAGTTTGATGAAAAATAGCATTTTCAACAAAGATCAGTTTTAAAGGTCAGTAGGGAGAAGAGCAATAGTCACAGAAGCATAAACTAAATTGCCTGAAGAATTCTCTTCAGATTGGAAAGAAAAAGGTCATTAAATAGGTGTGAAAACATAAATACACATTACCTAGTGTCTTTCTTTGCTTTACAGTTCCACTCAGAGGATTAAAATACCAGGAAATGCTTAGAGCAGTAAATATCCCTTTGGATATTTACTTCTTGGGGGAGGAAGAATGTCTCAGGGCTAATTATGAATATTCTGGCGATCTGGCCCCTGTCTGCATCTCCAGTTCCTATTCACCATATCCCATCTCACCATATGGTCCAGCCATGAGGAACTACTGCCATGGATCAAACACACCTGTTCTTCTGCCTTCCATGCCCTTGCAGGCTTGGCACCTTCTGCCTGGGCACACCCATACTTTCACTGGGTTGACTGGCTCTTCAAGACTCTGCTCATGGGAGTTCCCGTCGTGGCGCAGTGGTTAACGAATCCAACCAGGAACCATGAGGTTGCGGGTTCGGTCCCTGCCCTTGCTCAGTGGGTTAACGATCTGGCGTTGCCGTGAGCTGTGGTGTAGGTTGCAGACGCGGCTCGGATCCCGCGTTGCTGTGGCTCTGGTGTAGGCCGGTGGCTACAGCTCCGATTCGACCCCTAGCCTGGGAACCTCCATATGCCGCGGGAGCGGCCCAAGAAATAGCAAAAAGACAAAAAGACAAAAAAAAAAAAAAGACTCTGCTCAGGTATCACCTCCTTTGAAAAGTCCCCAGCCACTGCTGTTCTGCTTAAGGCGAACACCCACAGGCTCCCAGGCTACATTCTCTCGAATGTAATTCACTTGATCACCTCTCACGCCTGTCTTTTGTAAGTGCTGTAAGTGACTCAAGTCTAGCTTGGAACCTGGGACCTGATGGCAGCCTCTTCTCTCATCATCTGCAAACCCAGGGCCTTTGGACCCTTCTTTTAAATTCTGAAGTGGAAGCAGTTAGGAGAGGCCCATGGATTTCGCGAAAGCCGCATTTTTCCTCCAGAAGCATAAATGATAAACGTTGAAAGCTTCCTCTTTAAGAAATAGATTTAAAGCCAGTGTAGGATTAAACCATAGCAGATCATTTATGCAGCGAATGACCCGGTGTTGGTCTGTGTGAAGTTTTCTCGGGTCAATAAGAATTCTTCTCAAAAAATTGCCACCTGCCCCTGGAGCTTGCTCAGTGCTGTAAGTGGCTTCAGACAAGGGGTTGCCCCACAGTCCACATCCTCCGGTTCTCCCAGGACAGATGTCTAGTCTGTCTCTGCCCACCTTCCTATAGCCACCATTCTGGTTGGTACACTGAGGAAATAAAAGTCATTTCTGGAGTTCCCGTCGTGGCGCAGTGGTTAACGAATCTGACTAGGAACCATGAGGTTGCGGGTTCGGTCCCTGCCCTTGCTCAGCGGGTTAACAATCCGGCGTTGCCGTGAGCTGTGTGTGGTGTAGGTTGCAGACGCGGCTCGGATCCCGCGTTGCTGTGGCTCTGGCGTAGGCCGGTGGCTACAGCTCCGATTGGACCCCTAGCCTGGGAACCTCCATATGCCGCGGGAGCAGCCCGAAGAAATAGCAAAAAGACAAAAATAAATAAATAAATAAAAGTCATTTCTTCAAGGTCACATAACTACCAAATTTTAAAGTCAAGATCCAGGATCAATTCCGTGATTCCAGAGCATTTAACCACCCTCTTCTTCTTTAGCAGGCACCTGCTCACATCATAGGCTTAGTGCCCACAAGGACCAAGGCTCCTTGTGTGGGGCTGAGCTGACAAACCCAGGTCTGTTTTATTATACCTGTATCCTAGACTGCATCGTACTCGTCTTCCTTGTGTCCTTCTGGAAGGATGTTACACCTCCTGACTTTATTCTGTGGAGTCCTCTGGTTCTGGGTAGGAAGACAGCCCCCAGGATAGATAAAGCAGGTCCTTTATATTTTATAATCACATATTTACTTATCCCGTAGCAGGATCCACTCTGCACCTGGGAATTACAGTGGGATTCCTAGTGGTAGGAATAATGACACGGGTCAAATGATGCTGTAAAGGATTCCAAAAATCGCTTTAAATAAGTGATTTGGACAAGAGGGTCTTTGGGAACTTTGTTTCATGTATAAGATTATTTGATGGAGTTCCTGTCGTGGCGGAATGGAAACGAATCTGACTAGAAACCATGAGGTTGCGGGTTCCATCCCTGGCCTCGCTCAGTGGGTTAAGGATCTGTCATTGCCGTGAGCTGTGGTGTAGGTCGCAGACGCAGCTCGGCTCCTGTGTTGCTGTGGCTGAGGCATAGGGCAGCAGCTTCAGCTCCAGTTCGACCCCTAGCCCTGGGAACCTCCATATGCTGCTGGTGTGGTCCTAAAAAGCCAAAAAAAAAAAAAAAGATTATTTGACATAATTTTCATATCTTCCTGGCATGAGATTTAGGCTTACATAAAATACTATAGGACATGTAACTTTTAGGTTAAATTTTCAGCATTTTGTGGCTTATAGGTTAAAGCAGCAATAGACCTATGGCTACAGCACCGATTCCCAAGCAAAGAGTCCCTGGGCCCAGCTGCTAAATATTTTCTGGATGTGACTCTAGACACAGGCCTGGAGCAATGGCCATCCTGTCCTCGGGCTGAAGCACGTCCAAGAACAGGTGAGCTGGCGGGCTGAGCAGAGGAAGGTCCAGCCCAGCCTCTTAGCATCCTGCCCTCAGAGAAGATGTTGTTTCTGTCTCAGAGTGGTCATCTTCATGGACAAGGTTCTTCCCCTGCCAAGGGAACTGGTGCAGAGGTGAAAGACGAGGGATTCAGAAATGAAAACCCATCGAGTGGAAGCAGAAGGCAGACCCATCCATCGCCTCTGGCTTCTGCCTTTTAAGCCCACAGCAAGTTCGCCTTGCCTTCCCTCCCTGGGGAGATTATTCTGCGGTTTTGGCACAAGACAACGACCTGGGAGAGAAAGCAAAGTCTATGGATATGGTTGCCTTTTCTCCTCTAAGCCAACCAGTGCCTTGTTTTTCTGTGAGCCTGCCACTGTGGGAAAATTGCGAGAGTGCAAAATTTCCCTCTTTGTCCCCAGCGCACTTCATTTACCCGTGAGCCAAGCTGGGAACAGAGCCGCCTCTCACAGGCCTCATGAATGACTCTGTTTTCTCAGGGCAGCTCTGCCCACCCATTGTCTGACTGTCATGCCCTCTTGTCTAGGTGTTCCCTGCAGGCTGGCTGTTATGTAACGTCTGTGCAGGGAGCATCGCGTGAGAGCGAGAGGATCAGAGAGGAAAAACCCAGAGACCAAAGTGTCTCCTGGAAAAGGAAGGGGAAAAAAAAAAAAAAGACGACTAGCCATTTGTCAGCTCTTTTCCTGGGCTTGTTTGCCTGAGTGATAAACTTCGACTGCTGGCATACAAAGCCCATGGCCGGTTCAAGTGAGTGCTTGTGTTTATATTATACATAAGACAGGACGTGCTGTACACGCAGGCCCATGCTGTGCAGCTGCAACCTGGGTCCTCCCATGAGACTCTGACCAGAAACTCTAGCCCCTCTCCTGTGGCCTAGGAGGAAAGGACTTACCCCCTCCACACTCAGCACTCTCTGTGTCTCCCTCGCATGTTCAATCAGTGGCCCAGGGAGCCTCTCAATCCTGCTTAGAGAATCATACATCCTACCCCCCTCCTTGGACTTTCCTCTGGCAATTTCCAGGTGGCCTTGACTCTCCATCAGAGTTCAGGGTCAAGAGGCAGCTTGATGTCCACAAAGGGGGGCTGCTCTCCCCCACATTTGCATCACCTGGATGCCATGTCCCAGGCTTAAATGTTATCCATCATCTCCTTTGTGGGGAAATGAAGGAAGGTGGGAGTGGTGTGTGTCCTTCTTTATCTGCCCCAGCATTTCCCCCAAGCTTGTGCTGCAGAACACCTGCCCTGGAGACATGAGAAGAGACTGTGTGGCAAATAAAATAGGATTGCCTAACCGGATATTTTGCTAGAATATATTTTGCTAGTATCTTTTGCTAGAGTATAGAGTATATGCTATAGTATATATATATATTTTTTTGCATAGAGTATACTCTGCATATTCTACCCTCCTCTTGGAAAGTTTAAATGCATGTTATCATAGTAAAACCCTGACATGTTTGCAGTAAAGAAACCTACCTCATTTTGGTATAATATCCCCCCACACCTATTTGACTGTTTGTCTACAGGCTCTGTGAAGACAGAGACTTGTCCTGTATTTTTTATGATTGAATTTGTAGTTCACAGCCCTGTTTTGGGTCTTCAACAAATGTTTTAAATTAAATTGAAGCAAATTTAATTGACCATTAACATCCTACAGAACTAAGGTGCCCTGGACCATACATACTGTGGTGAATGCTGTTCTGTGTCATTCACTAATTCTATTAATTGCAATGAATAGAGAAGATTAAAATGTAGACTCTGTGGTCCTCATATAAGAATAGGCTGCAGGACTTCCCGTCATGGCTCAGTGGTTAACGAATCCAACTAGGGACCATGAGGTTGCAGGTTCGATCCCTGCCCTTGCTCAGTGGCTTAAGGATCCAGCGTGGCCGTGAGCTGTGGTGTAGGTTGCAGACGCGGCTTGGATCCCGCGTTGCTGTGGCTCTGGCATAGGCCAGTGGCTACAGCTCCGATTGGACCCCTAGCCTGGGAACCTCCATATGCTGAGGGAGCAGCCCCAGAAAAAGGAAAAAAGAAAAAAAAAAAAAAACAGAATAGAATAGGCTGCAGGAAGTTGCTCTCTCCACAGCCTTTTAAATGCATCCAGCCCACCCGTGAGCCCCTTCACAGGGCTCTGACTCCGCAGCTCACCCTGATCTTCTGACTTATCCTGCAACCTGCTTTCTTTTATTGACTCTGATTCTTTGAAATGTTGGTTTTGGGAACTGCCTCACAGTAGGTTCTTTTGACTCTGCTCCTTGTTATATAAAAAATCTATTAAAACAAAATAAAACTTTTCCTCTGTCTTCCTGGCTGGGGCTTTGGAGTCTGAAAAATCTGGATTTGAATCCATATTCTGCCATGTACTGGATGTGTGGTTTTTAGAGCTTTTTGTACCTATTAGAACTTACTCTCCTCCATAAATGAGGATAATAGCACCTGTCCCATCAAAGTTGTGATGAAAAGTAAACAGGCATGTCAGGCCTCAGCACAGTCCTGGCATTTAGCCAGTGTCAGGCTCAGGGCCGCTATTATTCACTTGCTCTCCCCTCTCACCTGCAGCTTCAGTCTGGGCCCATGCCCACCTCCATGGGAGCCTCTCCTCTTCCACTCCTGGGTTGGACTCACCAGACTCAGCTGGCAGGAACTCTGATCCAGATATCCTGTCTCTGCGGATGCCTCTCCTCTCTTCCCCTCTGTCCCCTCATTGCTGCAGTGCTCACCAGCCTCTTAGATTCACCCCCTTTACCACTTCTTATGTCTTCACTAGTAGGCATAGTGGAGTGTTCGGCAGTTGACAAAATTCTTTCTTAATTCACCATCCCACGTAGTCCTCACAACTAGTTATCTTTTTACAGTTGAGGAAAAAAAAAGTGACTTGATGACTGGTTTGCAATCAAACATCAGAGCCTGGACCTGAACACAGGTCTGCCTTCAGGTCCAGAGTTCTCCCTCATCCCCTTGCCACAGCGGCCACCTGTATAGCACAATACTGGGGGAGGCGGTGGAAAGAAGCCTATCCTCCTACCCCCACAGGACCTCCTCACTGGCATTCCATTTCGAGCTCCTCTACCATTCTTGGGTGTGGTCTTGTACAGCAATGAAAGGACCTGGAGAGAGGACATGGGGGACAGGAGGGTAGGTGGAGGAAAGAGGAAGGCAGACCAACTGATCCTCCAACTGCATGTCCCAGATTCTGGTCCTCCCCAGACCCAAGGGTTCCCACCTTCCACTTTCTAGGACAGTGGCACATGGAATGCTTATACTCACATCCAGTAACAGCAGAGAAAATTCTGATGAACATACTTGAAAGTCTAGTATAAGGAGTGTTACATTCTCAATGAATAAAGTATCCCAGACTCTCTAGAAGGGCTAGTTTAGTCCTTGGTCTGTTGAGTACATATACTACACACACACACACACACACACACACACACACACACACACACAAAACACACAGACATACATGCATCTTTGTGGTACTAAAGTAAGTGAACAAGTAGTGGTCTTCCTTTTTGGGTTGTTCTCTATATCACATCCTACAATTAAATATCTGAAACCTAGTGACAAGTCCTTGATCATTTTTGGATCTAGGATGCCTTTGTCAAGACAGAGGGCCTATAGATGAGTTCCCGTGAAGGAATAAGGCATCTCAGGAGCAGGAGGCATTCAAAAGACAGGGTCATCCTTGGCCAGCACCATGGAGAGTCACCCATCTTTCTCCTGATCCCTGAGGTCAGATGTCCTAAAAATATAAGCAGCAAATGAAAAGAAAGAGTCTTCTTTCTCTGTGGAGGAATCATGCACTAGGAAAAGTAAGGCTCTTGTGCTCTTCTGTAGGGCAGTGAACACTGTTGGGGGCTTGGGATTGTAACACATGACACAGAAAGAAATGGTAGTCTCTTGCCCTCCGATGTGGAGCTACCAGGAATAGCCTGTCACATGCTTCCCTTCCTTCCAATCCACTTTAATTCCTTTTTCTTTCTCCCAGCCTCCAAAGGGCCCTGGAAAAGTATCTCTAGTGTTATTTTCACACAGAAGCCTCAACACAAAGAGTTTAAAACCTTCTGACTTATCATTCTACTCTGCCATCTAAGGGCACATCTAGAATCTCAAATTTCCACCTTTACAGAAAAGGCATCAAATCAGAGTCTGTGTCTGAACTCTGGCAATGAGAAGTGTTCTCTCCATGTATTCCTGCATGACAGACCACTCTAAAACCTAGTCTCTTAGACCAACAACTGTTATTTTTCTCATAAATCTGCAACTTGGAAAAGATATGGAGAGAAACTTTTGATCCACCCTGTGTCTGCTGGGAAAGCTCAGGGGATGAGATCTGGAATCCTCTGAAGTCTCACTTCCATCTCTCTCACTTGGGTGGAAAGGACACAAAACTGGGGGCTGAAAGAGCTGGGGTTCCTTGGACAGCTGTCTCTGTCTCTGTGTGATGTCTCCACATGGCCTTTCCAGCATGCAGTCTCAGGGTAGGTGGACAGGTTGAATCAAAGTTCTCGAAGTGTAGCCCGCCTTCTATAACCTAACCTCAGAAATGATTCAGTGTCACTTGTACTGTGTTATACTCATCTAGGGTGTCACAGGACTCACCCGGGTTTGAGGGGGAGGAGATAGACTTCACTTCCTGATGGGGGGACCGCATGTAGGACAGAATAGCATAGAGAATGAGAAATAGAGCTCTGGCCCTTTTTGGCAAGTTCAGCGTGCCACAAAGAGTGAGTCAATGGAGGCAACATCAGTCTGAAGCGTTAGTAGTTCCTGGGCTGTCAGAAACTGGACTAGTAAATTTTCATATTCCCTTTCAAGAGTTATAAGTTGTGAGAGAACAAAGCACCAAAACCAAGTACAGGGCAAGTCCATTGTAAGAGGCATCCATTCCCTTCATATCCTTCTTGCCTCTTCAAACCACTGAGATGGGCCCTGAAGCAGGCACCACCATTACTATCAGTTGGAAAGCCAAGGGAAGCTGGGATTTTTTCCATCAAAAGCAAGAAGATCAACAGTGATCCCAGGAGTCATGGTAGGGTGAGGAGAACAAGGCTAAATACTGCTCTAGCAACCAGAATAACCCACAAGGGAATGTCTCATTTCTGCTGAAGGAAGGGTTTTCCTCTGAGCAATCAGGGGCTACCAGGACACACATATAAGGAACTGGTTAACATGTGGCATGAATGAAGACATGAAGCAATGTAGGTCCCATGCCCACTAGTAAAGAAGATAACATATTAATAATGGCAGTATATTAATAAATGAAGCTCATTGCTGTGGAGCACAGCAAAGAAACTTGCATTTCTTCTCAGGAAGAAGGAGAATGGAAAGAAACATCCAAGTATGTGAAGGCTCTAAAAAGAGAAATTGAGATCTCACTCTCAAAATGCCTATCCAGCCATATTTTTAAAAAAGTCAACTTTTCAGGTAATCAAAAAGAAATTAATAAGCCTGAAAATATAACATATCTTTAAAATATAAAATACTAATGTTCATATCAAAAATTAAAAGAAAAAATAAAACATAAGAAACAACATAACAAACCACCTATTAAAATGATCAATATACTTGGACAATATGCAATCTAATTTTACTAATCTTAATGATTATTATTTAATTAACTTCTTCAAACTAAAGAGCTAAGAACCTAGAGCATTGGTAATTGGGACCATATTAAAATAGGAGTTCCCATCGTGGTGCAGCAGAAACGAATCTGACTGGGAACCATGAGGTTGCAGGTTTGATCCTTGCTCAGTGGGTTAAGGATCTGGCATTGCCATGAGCTGTGGTGTAGTTCGCAGACGTGGCTCAGATCCCACGTTGCTGTGGCTCTGGCGTAGGCTGGCAGCAACAGCTCCGATTTGACCCCTCGCTGGGGAACCTCCATATGCCATGGGTGCAGCCCTAAAAAGACAAAAAAAATTAATAAGGAGTTCCCACTGTGGTGCAGTAGGATTGGCAGTATCTTGAGAGTGCTGGGATGCAGGTTCGATTCCTGGCCCAGAACAATGGGTTAAGGACTGGCATTGCTACAGCTGCAGCATAGGTTGCAGCTGTTGCTTGGATCTGATGCCTGGCTGGGGAACTCCATATGCCACAGGGTGGCCAAAATAAATAAATAAATAAATAAATAAATAAAAGAAAATCAATAACTTCTCTTCATCAAAATATACCATTAAGAGGATAAAACGATAAGCCACAGCATAAGATATCTGCAATACATATAACAGGACATCTGCTTGTATCCAGGTTATGAAATACATACCTGCAAATCAATAAGAAGAAACAACCTGGAGTTCCCGTTGTGGCTCACTGGTTAATGAACCCGACTAGTATGCATGAGAACGTGGGTTCAATCCCTGGCCTTGCTCAGTGGGTTAAGGATCCAGCGTTGCCTTGAGCTGTGGTGTAGGTCACAGACACAGCTTGGATCCTGAGTTGCTGTGGCTGTGGTGTAGACCAACAGCTGCAGTTCTGATTCGCCCCTTAGCCTGGTGCAGCCCCAAAAAGAGAGAAAAAGAAACAACCCAATAGAAAAGTGGGATTTGACCAGTCGCATAAGAAAGGAGAATATTCAAATGACCAAAAAACACTGAGATTCTGCTGCACATTCACCAGGATGGTTAAAATGAAAAAGACTGAGAAAGTAAGTATTGATGAGGTTGTGGAAAAACAGAACCCCATATACTGCTGGTGGGAGTTCACCCGCTTGGGAACACTGTTTGGCATTACTGACTCCAGTACCTTAGGACCTAGGATTTCCACTCCTAGGTACAGACCCACAGAAATGTGAGTACATGTGCATCCAAAGACATGTAGGAGAATATTAATCATAGCATTGTTTAAAAGAACCCCAAACTGGAAACAACCCAAAGCCTATTAACAAGAGAATGAATAAATAAATTGAATAAATGACAAAGTAAATGTATTCACACAATGGAGTGCCATAAAGATGTGAACATGGAAAAAATACAGCCACAAATAACAACGTGGATGAGGCTTTGAATATACCATTAAGCAAAAGAGCCACAAAAAACATACACACTGTATGATTCCATCCATGTGAAGATTTTTAAAAGATAAAAACTAAAGCATACTATTTAAGCCGGAATGCTTAGATGGTAAAACTGCAAAGAAAGGCAAGCGATTTCCCTGAAAGTCAGGATAGCTTTTTTCTTTTGAAGGGAAAGAGATGCTAAAAATTGAAAGGGGTGCGCCTAGGGCCTCTAGTGGAGTTCTGGCAACGTCTCCTCCTTCATGTTACCTGCGTATTGGCTTTGTGATGAGCCGCTGAGCTGAACATCTTTGTTTTGTGTGCTCCTTGGTCGGTGGATTGCAGTTTATAACAAAAAAGGCTTTATACACACACATATACATGGCACACAGTGTATGTGTTTAGCACCTAGCCTCATGCCCGGCATGTAATAGATGCTCAGAGAACATGAGGTTGCTCCTCTTCCCCCACTGCTTTTCCTTTCTAGTAAAGCCAAGGGCGGACGAGGAGAATGTGAATATTCATAAACACCTCACTTTCCAAGGACCGGCACCATCCCTCTCTTGTTCTCATGCAATGACCTTATGGGCAGGGGCATGGCGACTGCAATCAAAGGTCGAGCCTAAAGCAAAGGGGGGATGTGGGCACGGCCACCTGATCTTGATGACCTCCTTGCAGGAGCATGGCCTCACTAATAACTAAATTGCTGGATCCTAAGCTGAAAGTGCCCTTTGACAGACAATATGTTTGTTCTGTATTTTCTTTTCACTTCCAAAAAAACAAAGTCTTGGTTGAAAGGTTTACCTTTGCTGCAGGTTGCAGTTAATCCGATAATCACTGAATACATGGTTATCAAGCCAGACATTCTTTGTGCATCAGGGAAGCAAGAGGCCTGCCATGGAGGTGTTGTCTGCCAGGAGATTGGGATGCCTGGGAGGACGGGGTATGGGGGGTGGTGTGGGAGGCAGTGGTTTCAGGAGCTTCTGCTCACCTGCTCACCTGCTCACCTGCCCCTGCTCCAGCAGGCATGTCTCAGCCTGCAGCCGCTGGGCTCAGGCCTCATCCAGCCACAGCAGCCACTTGACATGTTTACAACTGGGGAGAAGGCAGTGTCACTTGGGAACAACACCTGAACTCTATCAGATGAGAAATCAAAGGCATCTGAAAATCAAGGAGGTGCCACACCACTTATAAAGTCCCTTTACCTTCCCCCAAGCCACATCCCACCCTCCCATATCTACCTCCTACCCCCAACCAATTCACCTGAAAAACACCAGTCTTGGAAAGAGATGAAAGAATGAGATTTCTGGGCCTGAAAGTGAGCAACAAGTTCAAAAGGCCAAACCTTGAAATCAAGAAGGACCTGGGAGGTTTATTTTCAGTTGATGTGGAAATTCCTTCTTGTGACCTCAAAGAAAATTCCACCTTTAGCAGAGATTTGTTCTGCAAGGGGGATCAGATTGGAATTCCTTAGGGACTGGGAAGGAGGTGGGGACAGGGAGGGAGTCAGAAGAGGACATCTAGCCCTCACTTTCTTGGACCTGTGTCGTTAGGCAAGAGGCATCCTGCTGGTTTGGTCGAAGTGAGAATCTCTGAGGATTAGATTATTGATTAATAGTTATTGAGGGAGTTCCCGTCATGGCGCAGTGGTTAACGAATCCGACTAGGAACCATGAGGTTGAGGGTTCGATCCCTGCCCTTGCTCAGTGGGTTAACAATCCGGCGTTGCCGTGAGCTGTGGTGTAGGTTGCAGACACGGCTTGGATCCTGCGTTGCTGTGGCTCTGGCGTAGGCTGGTGGCTACGGCTCCGATTGGACCCCTAGCCTGGGAACCTCCATGTGCTGTGGGAGCGGCCCAAGAAATAGCAAAAAGACAAAACAAACAAACAAAATAGTTATTGAGGACATATAGTATCCCTGTGCTATGCTGGGTGCAAGAGTCAGACGGGCCAGTCAGAGATACTCTGTTCTTCACCCCAGGGGTTAAAAGGACAGGAGGGTGATGTGGCTCAAAACCAGGTTCCAAGTGGGCTAGACACCTATAAATACATGGGCACTGCAGGGTGACTAGGCTTACAAAAGAGAGGAAAAATAGCTGGGCACCTGCAGGTCAGAATAACCACCTCCTTTTCAGGTCTGCAGAAGTCTCGCCAGAGAGCAAGGTCTGAAGCGGGTAGCACAGGAGGCCGACATAGGCAGCTTGCATACCCGGGGCCCCCACAGGAACGTGCCCAAAATGGGCTGGTGAAAAAGTGGACACAGGGATGTGGTTGGGCAGACTGGTCATGTCTATAAATATATAAATTGTGTCAAGAACCGGATAGATTCACTAAAGGCCAGAGCAATGCCATCACGTAAAACAGCAGAAACAATTAGATAATATCACAGATGCTCGTCTGAGTATTTTCTTCCAGGGAGTCCAGAACTAGAGGGAAGAGAAAACGTGATTGGCAGATGGCAGACTGACCACCAAGAGGTCAGCTAAGAAGGGCCCCTGCGGCCAGTCTGCTAAGGGGTGGGGCATGAAAGTGCGACGTCTCTCACTTACTGTCTGGGGCGGTAAGAGATTGACCCAGGGACAGGCTTGCCTGCTGGTTTGGTCATGCCCTGATTTCCAGAATCAACTGGTAGAGAGGCAGCAGAAAGATCTGAAAGGGGAGATCTTTCTCATCTTGATTTTGCTCTGGGTTCCTCTGCATGACCCTGGGCAAGCTTTCTTCCTTAACAATTTCCTCATCTGCAAACCATCAAACACACCCATCCATTACCTTGGTCATGCTCACTGCCACAATTAAACAGTCTCACACCGACATGTCCTGGGTAATCCTCCCTCATGACAGCATCTCTAATGTTCATAAAGTGTTTCCAGCCAAATGAGAGCAGGGAGAATTGGATTTAACATCGAGAGATGGGGGGTGTGGCCATCTCCTTGCACAAGATGAGGTCGTGGCTCCTGCGTAGTTAGTGCAGATGGCCCCAGGGCACCCTGGGTAGATCTTGGAGATTTGAGACAAAGCAGAGCATCACTCAGCCCGCGGAGCCCGCAGGACCGCACTGCCCAGATGTGCCCTAGTCCTAGGCTGCCTCTCAGTGGGATTTTGCTCTTCAACTATGCAAGTCTTTCCTCCACCACCAGATTGCAAGCCAGCAGAGGACCAGGACTCATCATTGTTCTTCTTAACTTCTCCCTCAGTATCCAGAACTGATACTAGGTCTTCATTAGATTCCTGTCAATAGAACAGATTCAACAAAGATATCTGCCAAATGTTAATGGAATAGATACTGTGTGGCCGACACTGAGCTACCAAAAAACACATGTTTTTATTAAGGTAACTCTCCAGGTAGGTGCTTACAGTTGCAACATGGTTTTCAACTGCTTTTTAAGAATTGCCCATCAGAGAGTTCCTGTTGTGGCTCAGTGGGTTACGAACCTGACTAGTATCCATGAGGATGTGGGTTCGATCTCTGGCCCAGCTCAGTGGTTTAAGGATCTGGCGTTGCTGTGAGCTGTGGTGTAGATTACAGACTCTGCTCAGATCCCACATTGCTGTGGCTGTGGCTGTGGCTGTGGTGTAGGCTGGCAGCTGCAGCTCCAATTCAACTTCTAGCCTAGGACCTTCCAAACTTCCATATACTGCAGGTGTGGCCCTGAAAAGCAAACAAAAGCAAACAAAAACACTAGCCCATCAGATCCCTGCTTCTCCCTAGAATAGCAGTCTCCCAGAATAGAGAAGGGAAGGCACTATTCTCTGCCTCCACCCAGGCCAACTCCAGCCCAGGGCCAACAGCGGGGTTGGGCCAGTCCTTGTCCCAGTGATCCAGGACCTGCTACTGAGTGTGACAGGCCAGAAGCAAGTTACTACTACAAGGTCTAGGAGCCTTGAGGGGCCCCCCCCCCAGTTCACTCAAAAGACAGAGACGGGAACTCAGCTTAAGAGTTTTACTAGTTTCTTGTGAGTTGAATTGTTTTCTGAGGTTCTGGTAATGGGATTAATGGGAGCTGGTGCAGTGGGAGGGACAGGTGTCAGGAGAACAGGCAGGGAGAGTCAAGCCAGGGGAATGTTTCAGAGGGACACCGAGACTGTCAAATGTCATCTCAGGTGGTTGTAAAGGTGAGAGTGGCCCTTACAACCTTTGTCCCTTTGATAAGGTGGATGGAACAGAAAACCCGAGCGCTATTATCTTATCACACCTATTCTGAGGGGACAAACTAGAAATGCTCCCTGGCCAGCCTGGTTCTTATCCCACACGCAAGAGTCCAGACCTGTCGACACCTGAGCAGACCCCAGCGGGCTCAATACAGTCTTCTCATTTACTTTCCAGGAAGCCGGGTCTTCAGGGACAAAGCATCAGGTCCTCTGAACCTTTATCAATGTCCTGAAAGCTGAGGCCAGGCCAGGCTCTTTCTCTCCTGACCCACAGATTTCCTAGAAACCTCATCACCTGCTGCAGGTATATCCTCCTGCCTCCCACCCCTCCCACCATCCGCATCCCGGAGCCAACGGGCCCAGGCAGCTGAAGGTCACAGGGACATTTTGTCTTTGCTGTGACCCTTCTCCTCCCACACCAGTGACCTCCTGCTAGACCTCTGTGAGAATTCAGACCGCCCCTGAGCCTGACTGGATTGTGGCTTTGGCACAAACTTGGGTCTCCCCAAGTGCAGGGGGGGCAAAGTTCTGTGGTGCAGTGCCCAGGGCTCCCTGGGTCAGCCTGGCTGTGGAGAGAGCCCTCTAGGAAGAGGGTGAAGAGTCGCCTTCTCCCCCCCAACTCCTGTGGGAGCAGGGACATCTCCCTCACAAAGCAAGGGGGAGATCAGAAGCTCCTCCCTTGACCTCTCTGCTGCCTCAGAGGGTGCCCATCTTATGTATTCTCACCCTCAATCCACCTGTAGCAAAGGGGGCCAGACCTCTTCCGAGCCCTTCTCTGGGGCCACTTAGCCTGAAGCAAGACCATCGGTTTCATGGTAGAGCAACTCTGGAAGCCCAGAGCTCAGAGTCACGAGGTCCCAGAGCTGGAAAAGACAAAAGAGCTATCCACACTCACCCCTCATCGATAGGTTTGCACTGCAGCACCAAGGCCACATGGCCATCTAGTTTTTTTTGGTTTTTTTTTAATCTCCTGATGAAAAAATCCTGTTTTTCCTTTCTCTGTGCTATGCAATCTCAGTTACTACTAGCATTCCTCATAAGGTATGACATCAGACACAGGCATGTGGCCAGCCGCTGTCCTGGGCCTACGGAGATAAAGACAGAGTGACCAGGTAGGCACGTGGGTACCAGGCCCTGGGTGCGCTGTGGGGCCACGTGCCAAGTGCTGCAGGAAGTTCAGGGAAAGGAGCATCTACAGAAGCAGGAAGGATCCTCAGGATGCCTGGCGCCTGAGCTGGCTGCTTTGGAGGATAAACGCGATCCACCAGACAGACACAAGGGCAGGGAGGGCATTTCAGGCAGAGGAATCAGCACTGATTCATTCATTCCCCCTTCATTCATTCAACTAATACTTACCGAGTACCTGCTTTGGGGCAAGATCTGCTTTAAGTAAGAAAATAACAGTGAATGAGGACACACGGCCCTCAGGTAGCTTCCAGTCAAGTTTGAGATATAGGTAAGAAAAAAAGCAACAATGGCATAGTAAGTTGAGGGAAGAACACAGGGGGAGACAGTAGGTGTTTAAGAGCTCCCAGGAGGGCATGACATGAGCAAAAGTGCAAAATGAGAACCAGCCTGGCAAGCTCAGGGAGCAGGCAGCCAGAGCATTGAGCCCACTGAATGAATAGAAATGCAGCTGCGGAGACAGGGTGTGCGTGTGGAAAGTCTTGGGTTTGATACTGAAGGTGATGGGAGAAAGTGCGCTGAGGATATTAAAGTGAGTGATACAATCCCCTTGATGTTCAAGGAAAGCGCTTGGGGCTCCAGCAGGGAAAGCGAGGGATGGATGCTGGAAGGCCAGCAGGTTGCAGTGGGTTTTGTGGGGCCCGATTTCTTCCTCTCTGGGCACCCTGCTATGTCAGGTTCCCTCTTGAAGCCTGATGCCAGAATAGAACAAAATACTGTGGGTGTGGAATGGCCAGCAGAGATGCCGTAATTATCATAGATAGCACGCTTCTGTTAATTGCTACCTAGGATGGCTCTAGGTTTCGGTAACCTATGACTCTGCTGCTTCATATGCAAATTATTATCAACGTGAAATTCTGGGGCTGCTTTCTCATTTACTGTGGCCAAACACTGGGTCCTCATCAGATACAGAGATATTCAGTTCTTACTACCAAAATGCAGGAATTCCCATTCATTCTTGTTATATGTTATTCTGTTCACTATGCCCATTCATCTGGTCCAGAAGAACTGTTTGGGATCCTATGTGTTCTGTCAACATACTTCTGCCTTGCCTAGCTTTGCAACATCTGCACACTGGGCCATCATCCCAATGGTGCTTGTATTCAAGTCTTCGATAAAATTTTTGAAGAGGCCAAGGAAAGAGAGGGTAGAACATGCTATTTACAAATTCAAGTAATAAAACTGTTCCTCAAGCCCACATTTTGCCATCATGTTCAAAAATACCGGAAGAATCTTTTTTTTTTAAATACCATGTTGAAATCTGGGCAAACTATTGCATTGTCCAGAAACTCTTTCTAAATCAAAGAATGTGCTTCATCTGGCAAAACCTGTTCTTGGTGAACCAATCTTGAATTCTTGTCATCACCACTTTCTTTTCCAAGCATCCACTGACAATCCTTTTATCCAGCTGTTTTGTGTCAATGGTCGTTTTTCAGTCTTCATCATACTTGACTTCTGGGAAGAAATGGATGCAGTTGATCCCTTCCTCCTCCTTAAAACCTTGTCTTACCCTCAAGGTTCCAGCCTCTCCTGACTGCTCCGACCTCACTGGCTGCTCCTTCTTGATCTCCCTGTGCTGCTGCATTTTCCTCCTCTCAACATTCCACATTGAGATATGCTCCAGCTCAGTCCTTGGGACTTCTCTTCTCTCGTTATTTTAGCCTCTTGTTAATATCCACATTCTCATGGATAGGCCTCTCCAACCTTGGCCTCCTCCCTGATCTCCGGACTCCCAAATCCAACTAGCTCCCACGTGAGTCTTCTTGGGTCCCAAATAAGCACCTTAAATGTAACACATCCAAAAAGAGGCTCCCCATCTCCTCCCAACCCGTAAGCCAGGTGCTCCTGGAGTCACTCCATTTCAGCGAATGCTCTTCCATCGTTCCAGCGGATCAGACCCAAACCCTTGATAGTAACCTCTATTTTTCTCTCATCCTCATTCACTCTATTAACAAAATCCGATTGTTTCTGTCTAGAACTTGACTACTTCCTAGACCACATCTCTGCACCTCCTCTGGCTTCCAGTCTGATTCAAGCTGTCATTACTGCACCATTTATTATAAGAACCTCATAACAGGCCTCCTTTAGTTTGGAAATGGGTAAAACTGTTAAATGAGTAAACAACAACACCTTACTTCATAGGATTGTCGAAGAATTAAAGGATAAGGCTCTATCTCTGAGCACTCACCTGGCACCTATTCAGGGCTCAAAAACTGTTTGCTGCTGCTTCTACGGCTACTGCTCTGTGGCAGATCTTATGTGAAACATCTGCACTGAGACCTCATAGCAATCAGAGAAAAGTCTAGAAGACGGAGATGAATAAAGAGGCTCCCCGAAGCCTCCCTTCAGTCTCTTACACCATAGAGTGAACTTTTAAGATATAAATCAAAGCATTCAATGGCTGCCGTCTAAGTCCCATTCCTGGTCCTTCCAAGAGCCTGCAAAGCCCTGCCGGGCCTGGCCTCCTCCTACCTCTCTGGCCCCATCCTTATTATTCTCCCCCAAAGTCCCTCCACTGCAGCCACACAAGACTCCCTCTGAGCTCTTTGCACTTGCCATTCCATCTCCAGGGAGTAACACATCTTCAGGTTTTACTAAAAAATCTCGTGTCGAAGACCTTGCCTGACTCTTTCCTCTAATCCTGAAACCCTCTCCCTGGTGTATCTTCTTGCTCGACTTTGTTTTTCTCCACACCCCCTGTCAGCAACCAACATGTAATATACTTATTTATTTTTAAAAATTATATGTCTTCCCTGCTAGATGTACTGCACTGAAGAAGGCACGGATCTCTGTTTGTTTTCACTGCTCCATTCCCAGGGGCCAACACAGAGTAGGTATGTCATACTCTGTGTGGAATAACCATATAGCCAGAAAATCTGCCTGGCACTGAGAAAATTCAGGTCTTTCAGTTTCAAAATCAGAACATATTTGTTCTGTCTTCTAGACTTTTCTCTGATGGCAATGATGCTTCCGAGCAGATGTTTCATAGCAGATCAGCCACAGAGTGGTAGCAGCCGACGCAGAAGCTAAGAGTTTTTGAGCCCTGAATAGGTGCCAGGTGAATGCTTGTGGGAGAAGGTGAGCTCCACAGCTTACTCCTCCGCTACCTTGATCTTTTCCTCGGGGGAGTGCTAATAGACTCTTATCCTTTAATCCTTGGACAAGCCTATGAAGTAGGCATTATTGCTTTACCCATTTAACAGGTGGAAAAACTAAGGCAGAGACTGATTTAGGTAACTTCCCCAACACCACACAGCTCGCAAGTGGCTGAGCCAAGATGCAAGCCCAGGCAGTCCAGCTCCAGGGCCTGGATTCTTCACTCTTCTTCTGCACCTACAGTGATCTCTTCTTTAAAAAAAAAAAAAAAAATTTTTTTTTTTTTTTGCTATAATGGAAAAAGTAAAAATCATTTAACATTAAAAACCAGTTACCTTGAGAAGGAAGTCTCACTCTTGCACACCCTTCATTCTTGGAGGATTTCAATGTCATCTGCTCGTTTGGGTCGTGAAATCATTCACGTTGACCAAAAAGTTGGAAGCACAGTAGGGGGGGTGGGACTGTTTCTCTGTCATTCAGTGACACCCCCTCACCCATCCCTAGGGACAGACCTAAGCCTCCTGTGTTTGTCTACTCGAAGCCTTAAAACCGTTGTGAACATTTTCTAGATAGCCTACCTTCCTGATGTGACTCTTACAGCTCCATGCAAGTCTTTTATATTTTAGGTTGTTTGGGGTCAGCATCCACCCTTCCACCTTTGGTACATGTTCTTTTAAAACTGAGCTCATCTGAGCGTTTCCTAGGTAGCCCCTTCTGCCATTTTTATTAGTGATCCCTGTTTATTAAGATGGCCTTTCTAGATCCTCCCACTGCCCTTCCTCTCAGGAGCAGACAAGATCTCACTGCAGAATTGCCATCCTGATTCCTCCAGAGTCCTGTTCTCTGTCCTCAGCGTGGAGCTGGCGCTGGGAGGGGCTTTCCAGCAGGGACTGCATTTCCCAGCCCCACTTCAGACAGGGGACCCAGTGGGTGAGTTCCTGCCAGTGGCATGTGGGCAGACATGATACACAGTTCTTGCTGGGCTGACCCATAAAGGCTCCCTCCCTGACCCTCCACGGCCCTCTTCCTGAATTGGATGTCTCCATTCCAGCTGCCTTCAGAAGCCACGTGTTAAATGGGCAGTGCCACGGTGAGCCCGTTTTTTTTTTGGGGGGGGGGCGCACCATAGCATATGGAGGTTCCCAGGCTAGGGGTCGAATTGGAGCTGTAGCCACTGGCCTACACCACAGTGACAACAACACGGGATCTGAGCTGTGTCTATGTCCTACACCACAGCTTACGGCAATGCCAGCTCCTTAACTCACCAAGTGACACCAGGGATCGAACTGGCATCCTCATGGATACTGGTCAGATTTCCACTGCACCACGACAGGAACTCCCTGAGGGAGCCCTTTCCTAATCGGATGTTGTAGGAGTGCAGAATAAACGTGTATGTTAAGCCATTGAGACTTGCGAATTTGTATACTACACCAGCTTGGATCATCCTCCCTAAAACGGATCATATCTGTGTTTCTCCATGAGCCCACTGGAATCTTCTCCCTGCAGCCTGGAAAATGCATTGCACCTGTAGCATGGGTTTCTCTCCTGGGCCATGGCAGGCTTTACAGGGAAATGGGTACATTCTCCCAACAACTCCGCTGCTGCCGCTTCACAAGCAATTCTTCTCCATCGCAGTGAGGTCCTTGTCCCAGCTTCCCTCAGGTTGTTACCTTCTGGGGGAGAGAATCATCAAAAGAAACGCATGGCTGAGGCAGTTCTCTGCACGACTGGCTTGGATAAGGAGCCACTTGGATCCTATTAAGGATAGGCATCATCACGCTAAGTGAAGTCAGCCATACAATGAGACACCAACATCAAATGCTTTCACTGACGTGTGGAATCTGAAAAAAGGACGCAATGAACTTCTTTGCAGAACAGATGCTGACTCACAGACTTTGAAAAACTTATGGTCCCCGGAGGAGACAGTTTGGAGGGTGGGGGGATGTGCTTGGGTTGTAGGATGGAAATCCTGTGAAATTGGATTGTGATGATCATTATACAACTACAAATGTGATAAATTCACTGAGTAATAAAAAAGATTTAGTACTAAAAAAATAAAAATAAAAAAATAAAAATATGTACTTGGGCCGTGATTTGTATCCTAAATATACTATCTGCAAATGTTACACATTCAATAAACATTTTTATTTACTCTAAAAAAAAAAAAAAAAAAGAAGGAAGAAGGAAGTGAGGATTCAGAGAGGAGTCAAGGTTTGGTTCTTCCTGTTCGGAAGCCTGGAATAAGCTCCAGGCCATATACGAAACTTTGCACTTGGCCCTCAGGGTCAGGCCAAGAAGCAGGCACTTGCCATCCTCTGTGCAAGGCAGCAAGAAGCTGCTGGAAGGCCTGCCCCCCCAAGTGGCTTGATGTGTCTTTCATGCGGACCTGATGCTGCAGTGACAAGCCAAGCATTCCCAGGACAAACGGATGAGGGAGAGAAACAGGCGAAAGCAGGCTGGGCTCCCTGGCCAGAGAAACAAATGAGTTCCCAGAAGGCCCAGTCCAGGCACTCTGGTGCCCCTTGGGCATAAGGGGCTCTGGGGAAGCTTCAGAACCCTCAGCTCAGCAAGAGGTGTGGCCTGGACCCTGACTTTAGAGCACCTGTTGGCCATTTGGCTTCAGCTGTTTTTGTTTACTTTTCTGCATAAAACAGGAACAAGGCAACCGCTTTGCCCTGTTTGGAAGTAATATTAAGTATTGAAAATAACTCTTAGGAGTTCCCGTTGTGGCACAGTGGAAACAAATCCGACTAGGAACCATGAGGTTGCAGGTTCGATCCCTGGCCTCACTCAGTGGGTTAAGGATCCAGTGTTGCCATGAGCTGCGATGTAGGTCGCAGACATGGCTCGGCCTCTATGTGGCTGTGGCTGTGACTGAGGCAGCAGCTGTAGCTCCTGTTTGACCCCTAGCCTGGAAACCTCTGTATGCTGCAGGTGCAGCCCTAAAAAGACAAACAAAAAAAGTAACTCTTAGCAACAAAAATAATAGACACTTACATGACATTTACAAAGTGCTAAACATTGTTCTAAGTGCTTTACACAAATTAACTCAGTTTATCCCCCAAACAAACTCTAGGAGGTGGTACTGTTATCATCCCATTCTGCAGATGAGGAAACTGAGGTCCAGAGAGGTCTGACGTCACATGGGTAGTCAGGGTGAGCATCGTATTTAAACCAGGCAGTGTGGCTCCTGAGTCCGTGTGCTTACCCACCGTGCTAGGCCTCCAGGGAACATGGTCAGTTACTGTCCACAGGAGGAGGGGCACGTGGAGGAAGGGGTCCACGCCAGGGCACTAACTCTTCCAAGCTCCCCTCTGCCTGCCCTGTCTCCAGGCCGGGGGACTCAGGGTAAGTGGCTCCATTCCAGGTTCAAAGGAGGGGCAGCATTTGTGTGATGGCAAAACACTGAATTAGGAATCGGAAGACCCTTTAGCTTTGTGACCTTAGGCAAGTCACTGAAGCACTGAGTTTTCATTTCTGGATTATTTATTTAAAGGATTACTTTTTATTTTATTAAATTTTTTCTTCCAATTTTATTGAGATGGAGTTGACTTTTTCAGCACCGTAGAAGGTCTACAGCATAAAGATTTGACCCACAGGCATCATGAATTGGTTCCCACTCTAAATTCAGTGAACATCCATTGCATCATAGGAGATACAAAATTGAAGAAATAGAGAAAAGCTTTTCCCCTCATGATGAGAACTCTTAGGATTTACTCTCTTATGTTTCATATGTGATATACAGCAATGTTAATTATATTTATCGTTTTGTACATTATAGCCATAATACTTATTTTATAACTGGAAAGTTGTACCTTTTTTGTTTGTTTTGTTTTTTTGTTTCTGGATTTGTAAAGAAAACTATGCCCCCTTGCAGGGCTGTTCTGAGGCCTAACATGAAAAGGCCTATTAGTATTCTCAGCATTTGTGGCACTTAAATGAGTTTGTTGGGTGTGAATTTGAACCAGGATTCAGTTCCAGGGAGCTGGGGTACCGTGGAGCAGGCTGGGGGCTTTGAGCAGGAAAAGTTCAATGCACTAGTGTTAGTTGGAGGGCTGAGGTTCACAGAAGTCACTGCATGCTCCTGTCTTTAAGGGAAAAAAACCTTACTATTCTTGAGCAGGCTGGAGCTCAAGGCCGCAACAGAGGGCCCAGATGGGGCCGGCTCTCACCCACGCAACGGCACAGTAGAGCCAGCCTGCAGCCCATTCCTCAGAGGGTAAATCAGAGCCTGCGCAGGCCTGGGGGGCATGAGTAACCATGGCTGCAGGGCAGACCCCTGCCCAGAGAGCGACTCTCCACCACCTCTGAGCACCCCCACCCCCAGCGCAATCAAACTGAACACAGAGGCTGAGAAGGTTTCGTCTGGTTTATTTGGGTTTCGGGAAGTATTACTTTCGCTGCTTGCTCCTGGGATAAGGAATTGGACACTGGCCTTCTGGCCTAGAGAGACAGGATGGGGGTCTAGCTGGTCTTTGGGCTTCCACGTGGGGTTTTTGTGGCTTCCATGTTCACAGGTCACGGGGATCTCATCCTATGGGTGTGGTTGTCCCTGTTCCTGCCACTGTCTGTCCCGTGGGCTGTTACGGTTCTCAGGGTCCCCCCCGTCCCGATATGAGTCATGCTCAGCGAGCCCAGAAAGCCAGTGCCTTAGGTGTATCTGCCCTGCTGGTGCCGAGGGAGCAGCGAGCGCTCAGGGCTGAGGGGAGGAGGTGTGAGTGTGTGGGACAGAGGTCTGAGGTTTCGGGAGTGTCAACCGGTGCTCATTTCAGCAAACACTCAGGACTGCATGATGCGCCTCTGCTGTGGCTGGCTTGGGAGATTTCCTTTTCCTTTACACAAATCCTTTGCTGAATCAGAGGTGGTTCCTGTGCTTCGGCCGGGCTCAAGATACCACGTGCAAGATGCACGTTCCGCATCTGGCAGCTGCAGAGCCAGCAGGCTTCTCTGAGGGGGTCTGGGCTCCTGGCAGGAGGGGAGGAGGGTATGTCTCTCCCAGGTGCCCCAGGTCCTTCAATGACCCCGAGTGTCTTGGTCAGCCTGATGGGCTTGACGCTCTGTCCCCCGCGGCTTGGTGAAGGAGGCTGGGGGGGGGGCGGGGGCAACATTCTGGGCAGTGGGGGTCAAATCTGAGGAGGCAGCTCCTTTTCCTTCTGAGACTTTCTCAAGCCTCTATAAGTTAGAACATGTTCTCTTTCCTCCACCCATGAGAGCGTCTTACAAATAATGACTCTGTGTGCTGGGGGCTGACCCTGGCTGCAGGATCCCAGGGAGCTGCAAGCAGGCTCGGGGGAAGATGCTGGGGGAGGGAGTCGGAAAAGGACCCATTCCTGGAGCTCCTGTCCCAGGAGGTGCCAGCAAGGGTGGGTCAATACATTGCTCAAACAGCCCCCTTACAGCGGTAACGGAGGGGCGACAACGGCACCCAGGCGCAGGTGTGGAGGAGCCCACACTTCCGCTAAGGGGCATGTGTTAGGTGCCAGCGATGACCAGGCTCTGGGCTAGAATTCTAAACTAAATGAGACCCTGGCATGCTGTCCAGGAGGCACAGTCAAGGGGAGGAAACAGCACCACACAGGCGTGCGGACGGAACCAGGCTGCTTTACCCACCCCGAGGACAGTCTTGTCCTTGAAAATTAGCAACTCAGAGGCTGCAACCTCCCCCCACAGCATCTCTCCCCTCACTTTGAGTGGTGTAGCCAAATCAGGACCCCAAGCCCAAGAGCTGCTCCGTCACCAAAGCCATCCAGGGCTCCCTGGGTGAGTGGACACACCATAAATGAACCACACGTGTTCAAATGAAGCAGCAAATCTGGGATATGGACGTGGAGGAGGGAGGGTGTGTTTGGGATGAGGCAGGAAGGAAGAGCAGCAGGCAGCTTGTTTATGAAAAGGCGTTGACCGGCGTGATGGACTCAATGCGCGTTTTCCATACAATTCACCCAGCACCATTCTGGCCTCATTATCTCTGCCCTTCCTGGTTCTTACCCCATAAGAGGGCATCGGGCAATGCTGACATCAGCATTCGCAAATCAGGACGCAGGCTGAGTCCTGGGATGCTTCTCCGGCTGCCCCGCCCAGCATCTCTGACAGGTCTGACTTTGGTGGACTGTGAGTAGTGCCCAGCTCTACTCTGCCCCGAGTGGGGACTGCCCCGCAGGGCAACGATGGTGGTTTTCCTCCTGTGGTTGCCCTCCTGGTTACCTGAGTGACTCATGGGAGGTGGCAGGCCTGGGGCAGAGGAGGAGGGACTTGGCCCCAGATGCCGAGATCTGGGGACGCCACAGGGAGGAGTCTGCTCCCAGTGGACATAACTCACCTGTTTCCCGGAGCTCGGCAATGTGGGCTGATAAAGGACACCATGAGGCCCTCGAGGAGGAAGAAAGGAAGGCAGGGAGATGCACATTTTTTTGGCCAGAGCGCCATTAGATAGCAGAGAAAGAGTGCATCCTCCTGGAACGCAAGGCGGCTCTGTTCTTGAAATGCTCCTTTTCCAGACAATAGGGGTGAGGCTGCGAGAGACGTGGGGAGGGTAGGGCACCAGCCGTGTCATGGGCTTGCCACTCCCCACCCTATCCGTGGCACCTACACCCACTCACCGGGGCCCATGGGGTGGCTGAGAGGGGATTTCCTGGTGGAAGCTTTCCTTGTCGTAGGCAAACTCAGAAGGGGTGATGCAGTCAGGTTGGAGCCAAAAAGGCAGAGAGCAAGGCTTTACCCACCCTGTGGCCCCTCCTTCTCCATCCTGCCTGCTGTCTCCGCCAAATATCCTGACCTCATTAAGCAAAGACCCCAAACTTTTCACTGAAGGGGAGAAGCCTGCAATGTCTGGCCATGAGATCCTTGGGGGCAGGGAGGTGGGGAGGGGCTTGAGCACACAGAAGTCCTCCTGCTCCCCAAAGACAGCGATTCTGCCTCTCAGACTGCTCCCTCTTTGGTTTTAGGATGTGGCTTTGCTGGGCTGGTGTCAAGCATGACCCTACCACAAGCTCCTGTGTCTGCCCAGATGGCACATCCTCTCTGGCCCTCTCTCTGGTTTTGTGCTCAAAGTTCCTTTCCAGGGGTGAGCTGGGTCCACCCTACCCCAGATTTTCCACATGTGGGTAGCCCTGCCAACTTGCCCCCCTCCCAACACCACAGCACAATTTCACGAGGTGCTGCTGGAAATGCCACCTGCTTGAGAGGTGGTGGAGCTGGCCATGAGACCGCTTCCTTCAGCAGACCCATCAGTGAGTCCTGGGGTTAAAGCTCAGCTGGAGGTGGGTGGGCTGTGTTCTGGCTGCAGACAGAGCTAAGGCCTGTGTAAGAACAAGGAGAGGAGTTCCCGTCGTGGCTCAGTGGTTAACGAATCCGACTAGGAACCATGAGGTTACGCGTTCAATCCCTGGCCTTGCTCAGTGGGTCAAGGATCTGGCATTGCCGTGAGCTGTGGTGTAGGTTGCAGATGCGGTTTGGATCCCATGTTGCTGTGGCTCTGGCGTAGGCCAATGGCTATGGCTCCGATTAAACCCCTAGCCTGGGAACCTCCATATGCCTCGAGAGCGGCCCAAGAAATGGCAAAAAGACAAAGACAAAACAACAACAACAACAACAAAAAAAAAAACAAGGAGAGACGAGGGAGCTATGGGAGCGCGAGGGCACTGCTATCTTTGCAACTAGCAGCCCACTCCTACCGACGCCTGGAGACACCTGCTCAGCCTTGCCCTTGAAGTTCTGTGCCTCTGGGCAGAGAAGCAGGTGGGGGCTGTGGGCTGAGCTGTGCTAGGTTTTCCTATGGATAAAGTCAATTTGGTGCCTGAAAGGCTGGCCTTCGGAATCTAATCACACAAATGAGAATTTGACCTGCTTGCATCGAAATCACCTGGGGCTCCCCAGAGACCACCCAGGAGATTCTGAGTCAGTGGTTCTGGCTGAGGCCTGTGGATCTACCTCTAGATCTAGGCTTGGAATTAAACAAAATTGGATCCACAAATGGTTACAGATCCCTACTTCATATAGAGCACAGGCCTTGTCTGTGCCTCAAATCACCCTCAGACTGGGGCCTGAAGAAGGGGACCTGGGGGGCTGCCTCCCACAGCAGGAAGCTGTCCTAGCTTATCTTGCCGAGGGAGCCCTTCATCTGAGGGGCAATGCTGCCACCTGCTGGTATATCCTAGAAACGTCTCCCATCGTCCGCTGCCTGGTGTAAGTGGAGGTGGGATTCAGGGGGCGTGGCCCAGCCCTCCCTTTCCCGTTCTGCCTTTGAATGCCCAGTTCTGAGAACTGCAGTGTCCCCCAATCCTGTGCCTTTCCTGGAGCCTCTCGTTTAAACCCATCTTTCTTGGGCACCTGCCAGTCAACAAGCAGATCTTGCCCTGGATTCGGTTCAGTTTATCACACATTTGACCCCAGCCAG
This sequence comes from Phacochoerus africanus, assembly GCF_016906955.1. NCBI lineage: Eukaryota > Metazoa > Chordata > Mammalia > Artiodactyla > Suidae > Phacochoerus > Phacochoerus africanus. The sequence continues at coordinate 122,845,594 of NC_062554.1, read as the reverse complement.
GTGTGGGCTGGCCACACCGAGGGAAGTAATGCAGGGGAGTGAGAAGGGAGGGGGATTCGGATTCAGGAATATGGATAATTTCCATCTGAGCTGAGGTTAAGTGGGAGTCAGGCAGGTGAAAGATGGGAGAGGAGATTTCAGGCAACAGGACTAGCAAGACGTTCCAGCTGCTGGAATATGGAAACGGAATGGTTTTCCTTTTAATCCACTTCTTGGCTACCCGCCAGAGGATGGAATGCAAACATTTCCCCTCAATTTCTGAGCAGATGTAAGGATTATGAGAAAGGGAAACCAGTTTTCAGTTGCTCAAACTAGATTCTGGGTTTTAGAGGCCTCCAGGGCTATTATAAAAGTACAAGAGAGAAGCCTGGGTTTGAAAGAACGGGCCGAGTAACCAGGGGAAGCAGAAGGCAGGGAAGGCTTCTCCCCTCTGCAGAGGTCTGGCCCACGTGGGGCCAGGGCTCCAACTCACCACTCCCAACCTGGCACCTGGCCCCACAGGGCCCCAGGGGCATATCAAGGCCCCAGAGGGAAGTGGCTGCCGTACCAGGACGTGCTGCCCTCCCAGCTTTGCAAAGAGCTTCCAGGTCCTGAGAATAGCAGAGAGGCAGCTATGGGCCCTGGCTGTCTCCATGGCAACCCGTGGAGACAAAGTCCAAGGACCTCTGGGCCTGTGAAGGACTCGGGGATCTCGACATAGACCCAGAAGTAGAGCAATAGGCCTGCAAACCACAAAGAAAACAAAGGAACTCACTGTTCTTGCACAGCAGGGTCCGTAGCAGATTCTACTGATAACAGGTACAACGAAGGTCGAGACATGGCATGAGAATCAAATGGAGAAGGTGTACCTGTTGTAAGGTGGGTGAATCAAACCATCTGGGTCGTGGGTGGGAGGCCAGTCGTCCAGGACATCCTGTAGCTCTCGTGGCTCCAGGATTGGAGCCAAATATTCTCCTCTGGCCTTGTTTTGTGCCCCAGAAGGTTGGGGTCCTCTGGCTCCCCAGTGCCAGCTCTGCACTCCTTCTGGGGCCAAACATCATGGGGGCCAAGGGCAAGCATGGTCTGCTTCTGCTCCTAATGCTTCAGGAAAGAACTGCATACCTTTGAAAGACAAAACAGTCATCCTTTAGTGGACCCCCATGATCCCCAGGAGGGAGCCCAAATTCCTTAGCATGTCTGAAGGCCCTGCATCCTCATCTCTAGAGCACCAGCCCCTTCCACCTCCTCTCACTCCAGCCCTCAGAAGGCTCCCAGGTCCCTGTGTTCTCTCCGTCGCCTCCCACCCTCTCTGGACTAACTCTTGCTCCTCCTCTGGGCCTCTGCTCCATCATTTCCTGAATCTCCACCACTATGGCTGAGCTAAGGGTTTCTCCTGTGTGCCCCCGTATGCTCTGGGTTTGCCCCAGCATGGCTCTTAGCAAACTTCAAATCACCCGCTCACTTCCTCATCTGCTGCACCAGAGTGTGGACCACTTGATGGCAGAAAGTGTGTGTGGACCTCTTCTATGGCATCTGCACAGCACCCTGATTTAAGGAAGGCATTCAGCCAGGTTTCTTAGAGGAAGTAATATTCAACATGAGATGGAGAGGATTAGGGTGGGGGCAGGGATGTGATTTCAAACAAAGAAAGCATGCCAGCCTATGCAAAGGACCTGGGGTCACAAAGAATGCGGCATATCTAAGAAGCATGCTACAGACGCTGTGGCTGGAGAGGGAGTGAGCAGGTGGCCTGAGACTTGGTCTGAGAGGTTCTAGGTGTGGTGGGAAGTTACCAACAGAAACATTCTCCTGTATCTTCTCTTTCCCTTTTTACTCTCATTGAACTCTGGCTCTCTTCTGGAACAGTTCCATGCAGGCTGCTCCAAGGGTGATGTATTTTTCTCCTGTCTTACAGATGTACAGGGTGGGGCAGGTGTCTTTTTCTTCCCTTCTTGCTGTTTTGGGCCATTCTTTTAGGAAATTCCCAGCTCTAAAGGTCAAGTCATCAGCCTGCAGCCCCCTCCTTGGTACAGTCTCCCCCAAACCCCAGATCCCTTCCCTTCACTTCACATGCGGCTCTTAGCACCTGGCTCACTGGCCCTCTCACCAACACCATAGTGCGCTAATTTGGGGACTAGAACCTCATGTACCTGGCTGCTCAGTTCCCTGATGGCCTCTCCTCCAGTGATCTCACTCTCCACCGTACTGCAGATGCTCTAAAGCCCGACACTGATAAAATCCACACCTCCTCCACATTCCCAGTTTTAGTGTATGTTCCTCTCTGACCAGCACCTCCCAACTTCCCGGGGTGCTGTTCCTGAAATGCCATCAGCAACAAGCCTTCATCACAGCGGGATCACTGGCTCTTCTACCTTTTAACTCATCCTGCTCCCCTCATGTCCTCTCTCCCTAATTTATTCAGTTTAAATCTCATGGTTTATCACTTTTTTTAATGATTATTATTTTTTCCATTATAGTTGGTCTACAATGTTCCATCAATTTCTCCTGTACAGCAAAGTGACCCAGTCTTTCTCTCTCTCTCTCTCTCTCTCTCACACACACACACACACACATTCTTTTTCTCACATTATCCTCCATCCTGTACCATCATAAGTGACTAGATATAGTTCCCTGTGCTATGCAGCAGGATCGCATTGCTTATCAACCATGGTTTATCACTTTAATCACATATTTTTTTCATACCTCTTCATCCCCAGTACATCTCCTTGGCTTCACCGTATTGGTTTGGAAAAACTCCCTCCCTGGTTAACTCTTCTTCTGAGCCTACTCCACTCTTGTGCCCACACAGCTGACCATGGCTTGAGCAAAGTACACAACCTTCCTGACCGGTCTAACTTTAGTTCATGACCACTAACCATTGAAGTGGGACTTCAGTGATGCCCGGCAGTCATGGCCCCATTCACCCTCCTACTCGAATATTTCGTACCCGTTTCTCTTCAGACCTCCCACCCCTCCGCCCCCACCTTCCACCTCAGTCTTCTGCCCATTGCGGTGAGAAGAAAGCAGCCCTGGAAAGAGCACTTCCCCCAGCCCCACCCCCACCCATCACCCCCCACACCTGCATCTGCATCCATCTGCGTCCATGTCTTTCAGCTTTTCTCCTGTCCCTGTGAATGAACGGCCTGTGCGGAGGCCAGCATCTGCTTGGTCACTGGATCCCATCCTCTCCCACCGTCTCAAGGACGTCACCCCAGCAGTTCCCTCTGTTCTTGCCCCACCAAGTTCCCCTTCTCTCCCGGGTCCCTTCCTCCAGCACACGAACTTGCTGCTCCATGTCTCAGCTCCCTCTTCCAGGAAAACGCCTTGAAGAAGCTGTCAATGCTCACTGACTACAATTCCGCTCATCTCCTGAATCTATTCCAGTCCGCTTTGGCTGCCCACGTGGCTAAATCACATGGCCATGTCTCAGCGGTCATTTTAGCGTGAGTGCCGAGCAGCACTGGGTATCATGGATCACTTCCTTCCCCTGGAACCACTTCTACTCTTGATCTCCAGCATATGACATCCTTCTTATTTCCCTTCAAAGCATTTTGTTCTCTTCTTTTCATCTCTCTTGCTGAAGACATCTTCTTTTCCTTCTCATCTCCCACACTTATGAACGTTGAATCTGCCCAAGGCTCCTCTTCTCTTCACTCTGTACACACCCTTGGTGACTCATAGAACCAGGTGGCTTTACATGCAATGCATCCGTTGAGAACCCTTAAATCTTACATTCGACTAAGACCTCTATCTTGAAATCCAGATGCCTATATCCAATCCAGTGCCAATATCCAATTGTCTCTTCAATATTTCCACTTGGAAACATGGTCCAGACCTGAACGCCCTGCTCTTCTCCCCTAAAATGTTTCCCGCAGTCAGTTACCAGGCATCTCCATCCTTCCAGTTGCTTGGGCCAAAAACCTTAGAGTCGTCCTATATCTCTTCCATCTCTCACTTCCACATCCAATCTCTAACCAAATCATGTTAGTTCTAATTTCAAAAAATACACAGACATTGACCATTTCTCACCATTTGCGGCCACTCCAGCCCAAACCACCATCATCTCTCACCCAGATGACTGCTAAACCTCCTAACTGATCTTCCTGGGTCTGCCACGGCTCCCATCAGCTTCCAGCATCGGGGGACCCAGGCAGGAGGAGGGAGAAAAGTCTGGCCTCTGGATCTAGACTTTTGTTTCTCTGCTGGTTTTCACCTACAAATTCTATCTCCTTAATAGATACATTGCCTAGTCCTCCTTGAGTAAGCTTTGGTAGTGTGTTTCTTTCAAGGAACTTTCTGTTCTCAGTGGTCAAATCCATTGGGATAATATTGTCCATAATATCCCCTTGTTGTCCTCTTAATATCGGAAGAATCTGTAGAGATATCATATCTCCCATTCCTGATGTTACTAATTGATGCATTCTCTGTTTACACTTGATCAGTCTGCCTAGAGGATTTTGTTTTGTTTTGTTTTGTTTTGTTTGTGTGTTTTTTGCTTTTTAGGGACCTATGGGCAGCATATGGAGGTACCCAGGCTAGGGTTGAATCAGAGCTACAGCTGCCAGCCTGCACCACAACCATAGCAACGGGGGTCTGAGCCATGTCTGTGACCGACACCACAGCTCATGGCAACACCAGATTCCCAACCCACTGAGGGAGGCCAGGGCTGGAACCCGCATCCTCCTGGATACTAGTCAGATTCATTTCCACTGCACCACCACGAGAACTCCTGCCTAGAGGATTATTAATCATATTGATCTTCTCGGGGAACCCACATTAGGTTTCCTTGGGATTTTTTTCCTATTGTACTTGTTTGCTATTTTAGTTTTTTCTGTTCTGATCGTCATCATTTCCTGTCTTCTACCAACCTCAGGTTTACTTGGATCTTTTGTCGGTGTCTTAAGGTGGAAATTGAGGTTATTATTTGAGGCCTTTCTTCTTTTATAACACAAACCTTTAGTGTTACAAGTGTCTTATGGCTGGAATTTGCGTCTGTTTTGTTTGCTGATAAAACCCTAAAGTCTGAAACAGTAACTGGCCCATAGCTGGTACTAAATATTCATCAAATTAATGAATAAATACCTCCTGCCTACCCAAGGCCCTCTGAAGAGCTCCCATTTTACTCCAAATAAAGCCAATTCCTTACATAATCTTCAAGGCCTTACACAGACTGCCTTTTTTTTTTTTTTTTTTTCCCTGTCTTTTTTTTGCCATTTCCTGGGCCGCTCCTGTGGCACATGGAGGTTCCCAGGCTAGGGGTCTAATTGGAGCCGTACCCACCGGCCTACACCAGAGCCACAGCAACGCCAGACCCGAGCCACATCTGTGACCTACACCACAGCTCACGGCAACGCTGGAACCTTAACCCACTGAGCAAGGCCAGGCGTCGAACCCACATCCTCATGGTTCCTAGTCGGATTCGTTAACCACTGAGCCACGACGGGAACTCCCACAGACTGCCTTTTGCTACTTCTCTGACCTCCTTTCCTGCTGTCCCTCCCTCAGCTATGCTGGCTCCTTTGCTGCCCCTCAAATAAACTGGGCGGGATCTGAACTCAGGGCCTTGGCGTTTACTATCCTCCTGACGGCATACTCACCCCACCTCATTTCTCCCGGTAAAGAACGACTGGAAATCTCTGTGCAAAGAGCCTCTGCCATCCCTCATGCTCCTTCCCCTCTCTGGTTCCTCCTGGATGAATGAACCTGGCTGAAAAGCTGAACTGGGACAGGGAGGGTTCTCAGCTCCAGAGCAGCCCTGCCTGGAGCCATCACCCCACCGGCCCCATCACCTCGGTGCCCCATCCAAATCAGGCGTCTGCTTCTACAAGGCTGAGGACGGGAGGCAGCCGAGGCACTTCACCCAATGAGGCCCGGCCACTAGCAGATTGTGGATACTTTTTATACTGAATGCAAGAGTTTAATTTAAATTTTATTTTTATTCACGTTATAAACTTGTCCCATTGTTTTCAGACATAATGACATGAAACTGTGCAAAGTATGCCTGTATATTTATAGTCATTTTCATTCTGTTTGTCTTTTTATCTCCTTTCCCCCACCGACACCCTCCCACGAGATCTGAGAGGTTCTCATGGTCTTTCACCCTGGCCAGGAGAAACCACACATACGGAGGAATAGCACAGCCCAAGGGCCGGAAAGGGAACTTCTTTCAAGAAGCTTGGCTTCTCTCTCTCGGCCAGAGCATTTTGAAGACAGGTCCTTCCCGGTTATGCTCAGCGCAGCAGCTGAAAAAGGGACAGGGAGGTGCATTTTAATGGAAACCTCAAACGCCTCTCCTCCTTTCCTGTGAATTACCTCTGTGTTCAGGCAGCCCAGCTAGACGGCTGCGAGGAAAGACGTGTGTGTGTGTGTTGGTGGAGGCCTGGGAAAGAAAATGACCCTTTTACCCGCCCCCCCACCAGCCAGCCCTGTAGGTGGTCCAGGAGGGCTGGGAGTGGGAGCTTTGCAGCTGCAGACAGAAGTCAGATTTATGGTGGTAATGCTCCAGCGAGCCAGAGAGGGAGCCAGAGAGCTGGGAGGCTGGTCCCTGGGCAGAGAAGAGCAAAGCCAAACCAGGGAATGTGAGGTCAAATTCCTGATGGTGGAATAGTGTGGCCCCATCCATTCCCCTCCTTTGCTTGGCACACTCAAGTTCATCCTTCAAGGCTCATCTCCGAAGGCATCTCTTTTGGAAAGACTTCCCCAAAGCCCAGGCATGGCCAATCCTCCTTCTCGTAGATACCCCAGCATGCCCCCGCCACGCAGGGGCTTGTTCAAATGTTGATTTTAGGGTCTGCGGGGACCTGAAGAATCTTGGGGAGTGTAGCCCTGGAATCATCATATTTAACAAATCCCTGTTATTTATTTATTTATTTACTTAAATTTTTCGGCCATACCTGCAGCATCTGGCAATTCCCAGGCCAGGGATCAAATCTAAGCCACCCATGCAACTTATACCACAGCTTTGGCAACGCTGGATCCATAACACACTGTGCACACAGTGGGAACGCTAATCCCTATATTATTCTGATGCAGAGAAAGACTGATACAAAGTGTGGTGTTTTTCAAGTATTTTGACCAGGAATCAAAGCAAACCAGAGTAAGAAATACAGTTTTCACTGCAGCTCCATTCACATGTCTGTATATACCAGTAAAATAAAGAATACTTGAAATTAAACTTTTCCTTATGTCTGAGACACTCTGATCCATTCTACCCTATTCTATCTAAACAAGAGTGTTGGTTGTGGCTCAAGAACATGATTCCCTGTCCTGTTCACAGCTTGTGTCCTGCAGTTTGAAAAACACATCCCTGGTGGTGCTCAGCGAGTGTGTGATGAATGAATGAGTGAAGGATGGAATAAATCAATGCATACGTGTATCTCAACAACTGGAAAACCGTGGGGCTGCATGAGATAACTTCTAAGATCTCTTCATTTAAAATTCTGAGTTTTGGCATTCCCTTCATGGCTCAGCGGTTGACGAACCCAACTGAGATTCATGAGGATACGGGTTCCATCCCTGGCCTCACTCAGTGGGTTAAGGATCCGGCGTTGCCATGAGCTGTGGTGTAGGTCACAGATGCAGCTCACATCCCGAGTTGCTGTGGCTGTGGTGTAGGCTGGTGGCTGTAGCTCTGATTCGACCCCTAGCCTGGGAAGTTCCATGTGCCTCAGGTGCAGCCCTAAAAAGAAAAAAAAAAAAAATCTGAGTTCTGATGCTTTTTTTTTTTTTTTTTTTCCCCAATTCCTACAGCTTCACCATGCCCCTGGGCTCTGGTAATCTTTCATTAAAAGGATCTCCACTGATACAAGGGTTCCAAGGGTTCAATTTTGATTTGTTCACTAAAGACATGCAGTGTCTTCCCTTCTAACCTCCCCGGACCTGCCATCCCAGAGGCTAGAAGGACAGCAGAGGTAGGAGGTGGATGCAAAGAACAGGAGATTTCCAGGAGTTGTGTTTGTGGTTTTCTTCCCTTGTCTTCTGTGCCATCCCAAGGCTGAGGCAGAATGAAGAGGAGTCCCTGTGACCTGGAAGGGGGTGCTCTTCAGGAGGTTAGGGAGGTGTTCTGTTGTGTCAGTAGAGAGTATGAGTATTTAAGTATTTGAACTTTTGTGCCCAGAGGGTGCTGTGAACCTCAGGGATTCCCATCCTGCTACTTGTAGCTCATCTCCCTGGGGCAGGAACCAGGGGTTTGGGAGGGAGGCCTCTCAAGATGGCTGTCCTCTTGTTCTCTGTACATCCCCCTGCTTGACCAGTGCCTGCTTCACCCACACCTACTCACACGACTGATTGACCTTCCTACAGACTTGCCCCAGGCCCCAACTAGTGATAGCTTATCAAAGGGGCTGTGAGAGGGGTGCCCCTCTGCTGGTTTCCATGGTAACTAATGAGTCAACCTGGCACCAATACCCCTTAGAACTGGCCGTCTCCCCCACCCCATCCTCCACCCCAGGAGTGAGCAAATCTGCTGCCATGTCCTGGCCGCTGCCTGCTGCCCACAGTGGGGTGTTGCTCCAGGACCTTGCTTCTGACACATACGCTCCTCTAGCCATTAAATCTCTCATATCTCTGTTTCTGACTCTGGGCTCTTTCTTTGGTCGTGAAGCTGGGCAAGCACAAGGCCTTGCAGGCCTGTGGTGTGCAGCCCAACAGAAGGTCACTATAGCACAGTGTGGGTCTTGAGGAGCTGGGAGCAGGGTGGTCTTCTTGGAGCTCACCCAAGGGGCTCTGGTGACCACTGCTCCTGCTCATCCGCGGGATGAGGCCTTGGGACAGCTGAAGGAGAGGGTTCTGATGGAGGCCAGAGGTAGTGTTCTCTGCTGTTTGGACTGGAGTGGAGGCGAGTCCCCCCTTCCCAAATAATATTGTTATGCTCTAACACTGATTGCGTGTTTGCCTATCGCTTGCACTCTGCAAAGTATATCATCTTGTTTCAACCCCATAACAACTCTGGAAGGTAGACAATATTATTACCCATAACGTACAGCTCAAGAAACTGAGGCACAGAATGGTTAAGTAACTTGCCCACATGCAGCAAGTGGTAGAGACAGGATTAATGAACCCAAGAAGCCTGACTCCAGGGCCCACGAACTTGGTCATTACCCTGTGTAGGCCTCATTGGGGGGCCGGAGGGGGGGGGCGGTGGCTGTCAGTCAAGGGAGGGCCTTCTACCTGGTGTGGTCCTGCAGAAAGTTCTAGGAAGTACTGATGATATTTGGAGTCATCACCACATTCTGTCATCCTGTCTAGAGCAGGGACCTCCTGCTCCTGTCCTTGACCACCACAGGGGTCCAGGGCAGCACATGGTGAAACGTCCTGGTTTAGGACATCCCTGCTCCGGGAACAAGTCTGCTTGGCCAGCCTCTCAGTAGGAATGCGTGGGACAAGGAGAGCACCATCAGAGCCAGAAAGATGGTGCCTTTCTGGTGATGGAGTCATTAAGGGTGCACGTTCTGGAAGGACAGGGATGGCGTAAAGGCATCAGGCAAGCTCCCACCAGCTCGAGGATAAAAATGATCATTTATGGAAAAACAATGACATGGCTGCCCTTGGGCTGAATACTTTTCCAATGTCGTTTTAAGGTTTTTTTCACCACCACCTTATAATGAGGGATGTAATGAATCCTTCTTCCCAGGCTACAGACAGAGAGTCTGAGGTTCAGAGAAGTTAAGGAAATTGATCAAGGTCACCAAACAAATCCATCTGAGGAGTCCTCTTGAGGTGTAGTGTTTATGGGACCCACGTCTCCTGGGGCAGCTGTGCTGAGGGAACAGAGGTCTTCTCGGGGGAGGACAGTAGGGGCCACACACACGGTTCACGCAGCCTCGGGGTGGAGGGGCTGAGGGTTTCCAGCAGGAAAGGGGCACAGAGCTGGGCAAAGGCCGGCCAGCTGTTCACACGGGCTCTGAGGTGACTGTGTTTGGGCAGTTGGAACTGCAGAGGTTCAAGTGCAGACCCTGATACCTTGGAACTGAGCCACAGCTCCGCCCCACAATGACCGTGTGGCTGTGAGCTTAGAAAAGGTACGCAGCTGTCGGCGTCTCAGCATCCTCAGCATCCTGTGAATGGAGGTAACCCTGACAGAGCACCTTTGGCAGCTACAGGAGAAAGAGAGCAGGACCAACTCACCAGGGATGTGGCTGCAGACAGAGGAGGGCACTCCTATCTGGAGAGGCAACCTCCCTTCAGCTGTGAGCCAGCAGAAGGCTGAGTGCCACCCAAGGAGGCTCACCTGAGGCCCAGAGGAAAGGGCTGAGGCTCATGTGGTGTAGAATGGGCTCCCTGTGCCAGAGGTGGAGTGGAGAGTGGGCGAGCTAAGCAGTCTGAGCATGGTTCCCTGTGCACATGCACGGACAGAGAAAGAAAGTAGCCTCCCAAGTCCTTTTCACTCCAACCCCAGCATCCCCTTGCATCTCGCCGGTGGATCACGGTCCCTGGTCAGGCAAGCTGGCCTCCATAAGTCACTGTAAGCTGGCTAGTGCTATGGCCCCTCTATCACCCCCACACACATTCTTTAAGAACCACTGTGCTGAAAATAAGTCCAACCTGGTTTCCTGCCAAGAGGTATGGCAGCCACCCTGACATGTTGTGCAGATACAGCAGATGGGTCAGAAGAAGGGGGTGAACCCTGGGCTTCAGGGCACCAAGGGACATGAGAGGCTGAAGACCAGTCACCACTGCATTCTGTCCTCCCTTTATCTACAGCTTCTGCATCCAGGGAGAGAGTGGGGACTCCTTCTGATTGCTACCCCTTGTGCGCGAGCGTGCACACATACGCGCGCGCGCACACACACACACACACACACACACACACAGGCTGATGATCAGGCAGGAGCTGGGGGAAGGACAGCTTGTTGGGACAGGGGCTAATCTAACAGGACATGACCTTACTATATGAACCACCACCACCAAGCAGCGGTGACAGTCCATCTGGTTGTGCCCAGAAGTCCCCTTGCTGTGCAGAGGAGCTGGTAGCACAATTAACAGTGCACCAGTCGTTGGATGACAGCTACGTGCAGGGGCGTCCTGCAGGCGACACCGTAGGCACAGTATCTCCATTCAGCAGGTGAAGAGAACCGGGCTCAGAGGTTTTGCTGTCCCACAGGCACAGGATTTTGACGGTTCAGTCAATATCTGTGGAATGACCAAGTCCATCCTGCTGCGGGAAGATGGAACGCCTCCCCCCTTAAGGGGCGCGCACTGGAGCTGCACCAAGTGAAGAGACCAATCCTCTCATCCCTTGGAGTGGAAGGTGGGTGAACGAGCAGAGACGTGGCTTTCGGAAAGTAAACACACCGTGACTCACCCTCCTGACCACCCCAGGCAGGTGGCCTGGCCTCCATCTCCTGCGGAGGGCAATCTGGGTTAACGGGAGCAGGGAGGCACCCAGCCGTGGTGCCCTGTCGCCAAGGGTCCTTGGCCCAGAAAACACAAGAGGCTTTGAGGCCTCAGAAAGCAGCAGCTCCTCACCCCTCCCCAGGATGCCAAGGCTGCTCTTGGGCAGGCCTCTATGTACAGGCCACATTGGGATGCTAGGTCAGCTCCTTGAAGCCTGAAACCCAGGGCTGCTGTCTATGAGCTGTGTGGCCTTGGGCAGGTGAGTAACCTCTATATGCCTAAGTTTTCTGGTCTGTAAAATGGACAGAAGACTATAATAGTAGCAGAAGCTGTCTTCAAGGCTGCTGGGGGGAATAAAGGAAGGCATACTTGGGAAATGCTTGCCACATTGCCCGCTTCGTAATGTCTGCCCCAAAAATGGAACTGCTGGTACTACTGCCCTCTGGGTTTCTCAGAAAGTTCCCTCCAGACCAAAGCAACTGGTCAGAAACGACCCCTTCCCCACCTCCTCTCCCCCCCCGCCCCACCTCCACAGAGACCCTCCCTAGCCTGCCTCTCACTCCAGCAGCTCCTGCAAAACTCACACAAACAATTCTTATGAACCAGCTGGGCAGGCTTTCTCTGTGTCTTCAAGCGAAAATAAAATCCGAGCGTACAACTCCAAGCCTCCCTTGTCTCAGGCCTGCTGTCAAAACCCTAAGTCCCTACTTTCGAGTCAGGGTATGTGCACCCTGGGAGCATTGGGGGTGTGCCAGGAATACAGGAGGCCCTGGGGTAACTAGAGCACCCCTGGGAAAGTTAAACATTTCAACTGAAGGCAACTTAAAGCACTAGGTTTATGTTAACGCAACCATGACACAGACTATGTATTCTTGCGAATGTTTAAGATGAAGCAAAATGTAGTTCAGGCTTCTGATAGGCACTCCTTGTCCCCAGGGAGTATGCGATTACCCTGCCCAGGAGCCAGGGGTTCTTCGCTGCCAAGGCCTGAGAAACCCTACCTAAGCAGTGAGGGGTGGCTGGGTATCTTCTTGGGACTATCCTGGTATCTTCCTGACACATCCCCATTCTCCCAGGAGCTGATCCTTGTCTTTGCAAGAGGTGGCCCGTACAGCCCAGTGCCCAGGAAGCAGTTCAACCTGCCACCATCAGAAGAGGGCAGGCTTGCACTCCTGGCAGGAATGGCAAGAGCCAAGCCTGGTTTTCAGCTTCCCGGCTTGGCTGACAGCTTAAGAGATCCCAGGAGGACCTGCTTCCTGCCTCTCATCTTGGCTTCCCCATCCTCACGGAGAACACACCTGGCTAGCAGGTGATGTCTGAGCCCCCTGGCAGGGCGGGGCACAGCTGGTATTCAGCAAGTGCCTCATGCTTGCCATCCTGACAGCACTGTCTCCTGGGGCTTCCAGCAAGTGGGACCTCCAAAGGATTAAGGGTGACTACGGGGCTTTCAGCAGGGCCCAGCCCTTCCTTTGCCTCTGAGGCACAACGCTGTGGCTGACAGATTCCAGCCGGACCTAGAATGTAGTGAGAAACTCTGTGTCTGTGGCCATGACGGTGACTAAGTCCATTCTATGTGATTTTCTTTTTTCAGGTATCCTGAGTCAGGCCAAGGTCTGTCTTGGAGGAGCAGGGCTAGAAGGGCCTGAACGTAACGGCACAGGTGGACCCCCAGGACAGGTGGAGCCAGCTGTCTCTGCTCTGCTGCTTGACCCAGAAGGCTTAAGAGCCCTGGATGCTGAGCATGAACTTGGAGAGTGAACATGAGGATGGTGGAAAGAGAGGAGCCAAAGGGGGCACTGGTGACCCTGAGCAGCAGGCCTGTCTGAGGGGTGGCTCTCAGAACCATCCTGACTTGTCATGGCAGCAGACACTCAGCACAAGGGAAGGAAAATTCTCTGACTCCTCCAGTTCCAGGGGCATGGGGAAGAAGGCCAGCTGAGAAAGACAAGATTCAAAAGCACCCCAACCTAGGACTCCCCTGGAGCAAGCACAACTCCCAGTGCCCTCTCCGGGGACATCTCCTACAAGTGGTTTCATAGGATGCAGCCTCCTAGGGACTCATTACCTCCTGGCCATGATGGAGACTTCAGGGCAAACCTAGACACTGCCTTGGGTGTCCCATCCAATTTCCCTGGTTCTGGAAGATATTTCTGTACGCTGGAAGATATTTCTGTAAGCAGGAAGGTGTAGACACGTCCCCAGACAGCTCCTCTCTGGCGTGTGTCCCCAAGGTGGGGGGCAACTGGGACCTCTCCACGCAGAGGACACAAGCATCAGCCAAGGGATCGGCCAGCTTGGCCGCAGCGGCGCTGGCCCAAGTGCAGAAGGGGTTTAAGGACTTGAACCTGGCGGGTGCGGGGGAGGGCCGGCAGAACAAGGCCCGTCCCTATAACTGCCTGCCCGGCGGGGCCTTCCAGAAGCCCAGCCATCCACTGGGCCCCACACAGACGCCCGGCACCAGGCCTTATGCGTGCAAGCTAAGCTGTGCGACAAGACTTACTCCCACCGGGGCACGCTCCAGCAGCACTAGCTCCTGCACACGGGCGAGCGGCCCTACCAGTGCCCCTTCTGCGACAAGGCCTACACCTGGTCCTCGGACCACCGCAAGCACATCCGCACGCACACGGGCGAGAAACCCTACCCGTGCCCGGACTTCGGGAAGGCCTTCGTGCGCTCCTCTGACCCGCGCAAACACCAGCGCAACATGCACAGCAACAAGCCCTTGCCTTGCGCCGAGGGCGGCCTGACCTTCAACAAGCCGCTCTCGCTGCTGTGCCACCAGCGCACGTCCCTGGGCGAGAAGCCTTTCTGCTGCCCCGCCCGCGACCGGGAGGTCGCCGTGGCCAGCCGGATGATGGAGCACCAGTGCGTGCACTCGGGCGAGCGGCCCTGCCCCTGCCCCACCGGCGGCAAGTGCTTCACCAAATCCTCCAACCTGATGGAGCACCAGACGCTGCACCCGGGCCAGCGGCCCTTCAAGTGCGCGGACTGCGGCGTGGCCTTCGAGCAGCCCTCGCGCCTCGCGCGCCACCCGCGCATCCACACGGGCGAGAGGCCCTTTCCCTGCGCGCAGTGTGGCCAGGCCTTTACGCGCTCCTCCACCCTGAAGGGGCACCAGCAGATCCACTCTGGGCAGAAGGGCTTCCTCTGCGCCGAGTGTGGCCGGGCCTTCCGCATTGCCTCGGAGCTGGCCCCGTACATTCGCGTGCACAACGGCGGCGAGAGGCCTTAACAGTGTGAGGACTTCGGCCAGGCCTTTACCCGCTCCAACCACCTCCAACGACACCGAGCCAAGCACCACAGCTGCAAGAAGGAGCCCATCCCTTCCTGCGCTGATGAATGCAAATACTGAGAAGGCATTGGACCTGGACCTCTCTCTAAAGAAAGGTACTTTTCAGTTTTTACATGAATAAAGGAATCCCCGAAGTGGTCTCTATGAGGGACTCTTCCAAAGCAGCGAAGTGTACCTGGGATAACTCAGACCGAGCCAGCTGGCTCACTTTCCTAATGAAATGACTACCCTGGGGAATGTCTTTATGAGCTTAGCTTGAATTAGAGAAGGCCTTTATCTTAAAGACAGGGGCGCTTATGTCCTGTGTTAGAACCGGTTATCCTAGAATTCCAGAACAGCCTTAGCATCTGGAAGAGTAGCCTGCTGCGCTTTACCCCGGAGCTTAGTGCCTGGCGCTAACTTGAGCCTCGCCCATAACTTGAGCCTCGCCCACAAAAGCCACGGGGGCCTTCTCTCGGCCCGCTTTTCCTGTTTCCATCCCCGGAGCTTCCATCACCTGTTACATTTACAGAGGAATCTGCCCATTTTTAGAGAAAGAGAGATACAAAATTTCTCCCTATGGGCCTGACCATGGTTGAGAAAACCTAGGTTCATTTCAATTCGCCAGGACCGTGCGCTCCAATTTGAAGTAAATAGAGCACCTCTTGCGCAAGTGCCAATCATCTTGTCTGTTTCACGGACATTAAAACCAGGCTTGAAAACCCGAATGACTTAGATTGTTGCCTACGAGGTTCTTTGAAATTTGCACTCCCCACAGCCATTCTTCAAAATGCATTGACACATATATTGATTTTTGTATAAAGTCAGCAGTCCTTAGACGTTCCCGTTGTGGCTCAGCGGGTTTAAGACCCAGACTATTACCCATAAGTACACAGGTTTGATTCCTGGCCTCACTCAGGGGATTAAGGATCCGGCAGTGCCAAAGCCTCAGGTGTGGCTCGGATCTGGTGTTGCTGTGGCTGTGGCGTAGGCTGGCCGCTGCAGCTTCGATTTGACCCCTAACCTGGGAACTTCCATATGCCACGGGTGCCACCCTAAAAAGAAAAAAAGAAAAATGAAATAAAGTCAGTAGTTCTTAGCTTTAGACTTCAAGTGGGAGGAATCCACAACTTCAGAGTTTCCTTGATGCACAGAGGCAAACAGCACTTTTTTTTTTTTTTTAGCACTTCTGATCTTACCAAAATTAAAGAAGTTATTCTGCAAAAAGGTACTGTATTCTCCTTTTGAGAATATCTATAGTATATTTCTTAAATTGTGACCAAAGCCTGCCAAATCTGAATTTCTCTTGGTTTCCTCTTGGTTTGGACTCAGGGAGTGACTGCTATTGGCCAAATAGGAATGATAATAATGGAATCATAAAAGTGAGCACCATCCTACCAGGAGAAGAACTTCAAATGCAAAAGCATTAGATAGAGAAGTTCTGACCATCAGCCGTAACCTTGTGATTATGCAGAGAGTAAAGGCTAGTATATTTTTTTTCTGGGTAATCAGTGAAATGTTTGAAAACTATAATTAATATTCCTTTTACCCTTGTGTAAATGTTTGAAATGTTTGAAAACTATAATTAATATTCCTTTACCCTTGTGTTCTCTTAAGATGGTATTTAGTACAGTTTTTCCTAGTTACAAAATTTGGTTGGGCTATCGTTTCTTAAGTCGGTTGTTCCCCAAACCAGTTCATAAATGGCTATATGGACATCACCTGGATGGAGTTCCCACTGTGGCTCATCTAGTTAAGAACCTGATATGATGTCATGAGGCTGCCGGTTTGATCCTTGGCCTCGTACAGTGGGTTAAGGATCTGGCTTTGCCACAAGCTGCAGCATAGGTTACAGAGGTGGCTCAGATCTGGCATTGCTGTACCCATGGCATAGGTGGGCAGCTGCAGCTCTGATTTCACTCCTAGCCTGGAAACTTCCATATGCTACACATGTGGCCATTAAAAAAAATAAAGTTAAAAAAGAAATCACCTGGATGTTTGTTCGCCACAAACTCCTGAATCTTCACCTTGAATATTGATACAGCTCTGCAGTGCATCTTGGAATCTAATTTTTTTTTTTTCCCCACTGTACAGCAAGGGGGTCAGGTTATCCTTACATGTATACATTACAATTACATTTTTCCCCCAGCCTTTCTTCTGTTGCAACATGAGTATCTAGACAAAGTTCTCAATGGAATCTAATTTTTAAAGCTTCCTTATGTGTCCTTTCTTTCTTTCTTTCTTTTTTTTTTTTTTTTTTTGCTTTTTTAGAGCCGCACCTGCGGCATGCGGAGGTTCCCAGGCTAGGGGTCGAATCGGAGCTATAGCCGCCGGCCTATGCCACAGCCACAACCACTCCAGAGCTGAGCCATGTTTGAGACCTACACCACAGCTCAAGGCAATGCCAGATCCTTGACCCACTGAGCAAGGCCAGGGATCGAACCCGCAACTTCATGGTTCCTAGTCGGATTTGTTTCTGCTGTACCAGGACGGGAGCTCCATAAAGCTTCCTTCTGTGTTCTGATGCACAGCTACGTTGGGACCACTAGTGTAATTAATATATTGGTGATGCTTAAATTTTATTATTTAGTAAACAAATAATACAAGCTAAGAAGTGGGCGATATGGATGAAATCACAATAGAACTAGGCAAAAAACAGGCACAAGCTACTAGAACAACCCCTGACTTGGATATGGTGGACCCAAACCAGCAAGCAGGTTTTGAAGGGTCCCATAATTTCATTTCTGCAGAGGAGATGCAGCATCTAGGTGTGGTTTCCAGGCAGTTAACACCTTTGGGGAGAGAGTGAGTTAATAGGCTAACTAGATGAGCCTGTGCTAGGTATTTTAGGAGCTGAATACTGTGTTTCTGGAATATAAGGGTATATCATATACTGACTATTAATACAATATACTGAAGAAAACTTCATTAGTTCTTCAGTGCTTGTTCCACAAAGAAGGGGCCTTTTTTAACTTTATTTATTTATTTTATTTTATTTTTTTATGGGCCCTACTTGCGACATACAGAGGTTCCCAGGCTAGGGTGGTGAATTGGAGCTACAACTGCCCGGCCTACACCACAGCCACAGCAACACGAGATCTGAGCCGTGTCTGCGACCTCCACCACGGCTCACTGAAGGAGGCCAGGGATCGAACCTGCAACCTCATGGTTCCTAGTCAGATTCATTTCTGCTGCACCACAAAGGGAACTCCAAAAAGGGACATTTTTTTAAAGGAAAAAATGTCCCTGTCTTTTCTCACATCAGCTTCCAGGGTCATGCTGAGTAGGTATGGGGGGTGGAGTGGGGGGAAGCAATCTCATTGCCATAGTCACAGCACCATCCCATGGTGCACAAGTGTGTGGGGGTGGACAACAGAGAAATCAGCCTGCTGCAAGTTGGCTTGGCACATGTTCTGCCCAATAGTCTGTCCTTCTGAATTAAAGGCAGTTGAAGCCTCTCTTTGCAGAAGTATCGGTGCTAGGATATAGGTTATTCTGACTCAGATTGTTGCCTCAAGTGATGCTGAGCTACTTTTCTGGTTTTCTGTCTACCCACTGCACATCCCATCTTACTTCCCTCTGATTTAATTTAACATCAGAGCAGGGACCTCTTTGTGACGGAAGGAATTTAAAGCTTCTCTCTGGACTAGAGCTATTCCCATACTTCTGTTTGCCAAAGGCAATTTGGATATACCCAGTAAGAAATTCACCTACAAGTTTTCACTTAATAAAAATTCTCCTAATGTATTCCCAGAGTCTGCAGTCACCATGATCCACAGTGTTTAGATAATGATGATACTTGGTGTACCGGGAAGTGTTTTAAGTGTTCCTCATGTATTAATGATCCCCTTTTTAAAGGAAACCTATTTCCCCATTCTGTTTTTAAGATGAGAGAATCAAGAGGGAAAAAAAAAGTTATAGGTCCAAGATACCATAGCTGGAAAGTAGCATAAAAATGATTTGGGGAGTTCCCGTCGTGGCGCAGTGGTTAGTGAATCCGACTAGGAACCATGAGGTTGCGGGTTCGGTCCCTGCCCTTGCTCAGTGGGTTAACGATCCGGCGTTGCCGTGAGCTGTGGTGTAGGTTGCAGACGTGGCTCGGATCCCGCGTTGCTGTGGCTCTGGCATAGGCCGGTGGCTACAGCTCCGATTCAACCCCTAGCCTGGGAACCTCCATATGCCGCGGGAGCGGCCCAAGAAATAGCAACAACAATAACAACAACAAAAAGACAAAAAAAAATTGATTTGGTATTTAGATATCCTGGCTTCAGAGACTATGTCCTTAGCCACAGGGCTGACTGTTTCTGTTTGGGATAGAGGAATACTCTGAAGTTCTTGATGACATGCATTTTAAAAGCGGGTGATCAGGCGTTCACGTCATGGCTCAGTGGTTAACAAATCTGACTAGGAACCATGAGGTTGCGGGTTCGATCCCTGGCCTTGCTCAGTGGGTTAAGGATCTGGCGTTGCCATGAGCTGTGGTGTATGTTGCAGACACGGCTTGGATCCCGCGTTGCTGTGGCTGTGGCGGAGGCTGGAGGCTACAGCTCCGATTCGACCCCTAGCCTGGGAACCTCCATATGCTTCAGGAATGGCCCAAGAAATGGCAAAAAGACAAAATGAATAAATAAATAAAAGTAGGTGATCGTAAATTCAAGAGAAGATAAACGCTGAAACACAGCATGGCAGAAAGCACCTCGTGACTCGGGGAAGAAAGCCAGTGACTCACTTGAGATTGGGTCAGGGAGAGCCTAGGTTGACAGCTGTTAATCATTAATGCCCTGGAAAACTGTCACTAAACTGGCCAGAGGGAAGGAATTGGAGCTAAAAGAATGATGCTTCCTTGAAGACTCACCATTACTTCATCTCACTGAGGAAAGAAATATTCTGAGCCTATGCTGGACAGAGAAAAATACACCAGCAATGAATCTCGGCACCTAACTTTTTTTTTTTTTGCTTTTTTATTAATTTATTTTTTATTAGGGTATAGTTGATTTACAGTGTTGAGTCAATTTCTGCTATATAGCCTAGTGACCAAGCTTATGACAAAGGAATCAAGAACAGAGTGGCACTTAATATTTACATAAGATTTTACAAACCAAATGCATGCACATCAAACAGCTCTCTTACCCCTGGTATGAACACCATAGATCACCCAGGAGTTCCAACTAAGCCTTAAAAATCTTATTTGGAAGGAAATTTTGTGTAAAGCATCAATTTAATTGCTAGACTGCTCAAGCAGAGCTCATCACTAGACTCAGAACTAGACAATTACAAATTCAGTGACCCATGAAAATATTGCTGAAGATGGAATGACTCACTGTTTCATCAAACCAGAGAGGGGTATCTTTTTACAGCTGAGAGGGAAGCCCATTTTTATTGTCACCTGCCCTCTTTCCATTCTTCATAAAACCATGCCAGTACAATGAAAATTTTTCCATTGGGAGTTCCCGTCGTGGCTCAGTAGATAACAAATCTGACTAGGAACCATGAGGTTGTGGGTTCAATCCCTGGCCTCACTCTGTGGGTTAAGGATCCTGCATTGCTCTGGCTCTGGCGTAGGCCGGAGGCTACAACTCCTATTAGACCCCTAGCCTGGGACCCTCCATATGCTGAGGGAGCGGCCCTAGAAAAGACAAAAAAAAAAAAATTTCCATTATGAATGGATAATGTTTTAGAAATCTTTCTCCGCTTCGTGTTCTCCTTCTCAGACAAATTGGCTTGGAGTTTCACTGTCTGAGGAGTGTCAGGCTGTCAGTGGATTGGCTCAGTGAGTGAACGGCGCTTGTGTAAAACATAAGTTATGATTCAGATTTAAAAAAAAACAAAAACACAAGGATCCTGTCTGATAGTTCAGGTGAAATCTAGGACAAGTGGGGATAATAGATCAAATGAGGAGATGCCTGAGATTTCAAAGGCAGAGTCATTTAGGCTGGATGATGGGATAACAGCTGTCATTTAGTGAACAATTTTTAGGGGTCAGGCACTACACTCATTATCTCAATTAATCCTTACAACAATCTGTTATAGGAGACTCTTTTTTAATTTTTAGGGCCACACTTGTGGCATATGGAAGTTCCCAGGCTAGGGGTTGAATTGGAGCTGCAGCTGCTGGCCTACACCACAATCACAGCAACGCCAGATCTGAGCCACATCTGTGACCTACACTGCAGCTCACAGCAACACCAGATCCTTAACCCACTGAGTGAGGCCAGGGATCGAACCTGCATCCTCATGGATGCTAGTTGGGTTTGTTACCAAACCTGTCTCCTGTTATGGGAGACTCCAGGAGACTCTAGAGAGAGATTCCCATGTGAGGTCTGCAAAAATTTTCCTTTCTAGAAAAGCAGGTAAGGTCATGACCTATTGTCTATTATTGTTGAGCCAGGGTCACTAAATCGCTAGGGTCTCTGTGTTCCTTCTTTTCTTCTTCTTTTGTTTTTTTTTTTTTTTTTTTTTTTTTTTTTTTTTTTTTGGCACACCCGCTGGCATGCAGAATTTACCAAGCCAGAAGTGGAACCCAAGCCACAGCCCTGACAACACTGAATCCTTAACCACTAGGTCACCAGGGAACTCTGATGGGCCCCTTCTAAGAAATATGTTGCCTACCTGCAACAAGGAGAGTGTGCAGCAAACTCCCTGCCTTTTGCTTTAGAAATCATGCTTCCTTACATTTTTATTTCCATAATTGTGGTTTAAAAAAGATACCCACATAAGTACCCAGCAGCAAGTAAATGGTTAAAGAAATGTGGTGTATGTATACAATGGACTATTACTTCAACCGTGACAATGAAGGAAATCCTGCTATTGGCAACTACGTGGATGGGTGTGTTGAAAACATTATGCCAAGTAGAGAAATCAGATAGGGAGAGACAGACACTGTGTGATATTCTTATATGTGGAAGCTAAAATAATGAGTTCATATATACAGAGAGTAGAATGGAGATTCCAGGGGACTCGGGGGCAGGTGGGAGAATTGGGGAGATGTTGGTCAAAGGATACAAACGTTCAGCTCTAAGATGAATAAGTTCTCAGGATCTAATGTGAACCATGGTAACTATAGCTGATAACACTGTATCGTGTAATCGGAATAGGCTAAGAGAATAGACCTCAAATGTTTTCGGCAAAAGAAAAGAAAAAATAAGTGGATGAGGGAATGGATATTTTAATTAACTAGATGAGGGGGATTCTTTCACAAGGTCTGCATGTATCCAATCACTGTAATGGACAGTTTAAATATCTTACAATTTTATATGTCTGCTATACCTTGATAAAGCTGAATTTTTTTTTAATTTAAGATTTTAAAAAATTTATTTTTATGGCTGCGCCCATGGCATATGGAAGTTCCCAGCTCAACCGCAATTCATGCCACAGTGGCAGCAACACCAGATCCTTTAACCCATTGTGACAGGCTGGGGATGGAACCTGCACCTCTACAGCCACCTGAGCCACCCCAGTCAGATTCTGAACCCATGGCACCATAGCAGGAACTCCAAAAGTAAAGTTTTAAATAAAAAATATGCCCACAATTCTTTATCATTCCTCCCTTCAAGAAATAGAACCTCTCCTCTCTTGCACGGGCTAGATTCAGTGTCTCAGTTCTAATGAGTGGAGTAAAGCAGAGATGCTGGTGCACACCTTCCAGGGCCGGATAATAAAAGGCACTCTGGCTTCTACAGCTCTCTTTCTCCCTCCTTCCTCCCTTCCCTCTCTCCCCTCCCTCTCTCATTCCTCACTCTGGGGTAAACCAGCTACCATGCCATGAGCAGCCTTAGAGAGGAGCCCTTGCTGTGAGGACAGAAATCTAACAGCCACATCAGGGAGCTAGTACAGGATCTTCCAGCCCCATTCAAGAGTTCAGATGACCATAGACCTGCCCACTGCTTGACTGCAGTCCTGGGTGAGACCTGAAGCCAGAATTGTCCAGCTAAGTGGCCCCCAAATTTCGGACTCTTGGAGGCTGTGTGAAATAATCAATGCTAGTTGCTGTTTGAAGATGCTAAGTTTTAGGGGTTCCCTGGAGGATTAAGGATCTGGCATTGTCACGATTGTGGCTTGCGTCACTGCTAGGGCTCAGGTTTGATCCCTGGCCTAGGAACTTCCATATGTCCTTGCCCCCACCTCCAAAAACAGAGATGCTGTTTTAGTTGGCAATTTGTGACACAGCAATAGATCACAAACAATGAGAACAACTTGCCCCTAGTGAGTCCGAGAGCAGTCACTAGATGTCACCTTGAGCCATGCTTTCTGCCCTGAAGTAACTGACAGGTTGGAAAGCATCTCCACTTCCTGTCGCCCCTTCCCCAGTTGGTCCCTGTTCAGCGGGCAGAAGCTCAGCTGGTGTGCATCTCTGTCATCGGCACCACTGCCAAGTGATCTGTCCCAAGTCTAGGGCCCAGCAGGAGACCCCCGCTGGGAAGGGGGCAGAAGCAGGGCGCATGATATCTGAACAGTAGCGCCCCATTTGATAGAGGATGCTAAGAACAAAGGCCTCTCGATTGCCCTCTTGTCTGGAATACTGCAATTGCTCACCCAGGGAAGTAAGTGAATCAATTCATGGCCTTCCCCAGAGAGGGGGGAACTCTTTAAATCTCTAGACTATACAACACAATCCTATGAAGGAAGTACTCTTATCCACTTTTTGCAGATAGGGAGACAAAGGAGTGTTGAGTTCAAGTAGCACATCCAAGGTCACCGAGCTAGGAAGCACAGAAGCAGAACACCAAGTCAGATCTGCAGAGCTGTGCTGCCTCCTTGAAGCACACCTTGAAGTGGGGGAGGGTGTGGGAATGAAGGCTTAGCGCCTGGGTCCTCCCTGGGCTCCCTGGACAGAGTCAGTGTTACTTCCACTGTGACCACTGGCTCTTCTCCTAATTTCTTTTTGTTCCCCTTCCTTGCCCTAGGCCTTCTGTAAGTACCAGAGCTAGCCTTTTTTTTTTCTTTCTGACTTTCCTTTTCATCCGCTATCTCCAAGGAATGAGGAGGTTAATGAGGAAGGGGAGTTTAATAAGATGGTGATATGGATACACTTGTGAGGCAGCTGAAGCTCCTCCCGGGTAATCCTCAGCTCATGTTTCTGGGAGGAAAGGGACATGAGACCTATAGATAGCTGAAGTTTTTCCATTTTGAGACTACAGAGGTATATCTTAAGGAATTTTAGGGGGAGGTACAGACCACTGGGTATAGGACAGGGTCAAGGATGTATTGTATAACACTGGGAATATAGCCAATATTTAGTTATAACTGTAAATGGAAAGTAAGCTTTAAAATTGTATTAGAGAGAGTTCCTCTTGTGGCTCAGTGGGCTATCAACCCAGCCAGTATCCATGAGGATGCTGGTTCAATCCCTGGCCTCGCTCAGTGGGTTAAGGATCTGGCGCTGCCATGAGCTGTGGTGTAGGTCACAGACACGGCTTGGATCTGGCGTGGCTGCGGCTATGGCTATGGCTGGCAGCTGCAGTTCCAATGTGACCCCTAGCCTGGGAATATGCCACAGGTACAGCCCTAAAAAGAAAAAAGTTTTAAAGATTAAAAAAATAAGCTTTAAGAATTAAAAAAGAGGATTTTAGGCATCAGTGGAAGGAGATATGTGGAAGAGGCATCCTTCTGGTGCTCCTCAAATCATGAGATAAACATCTGGAAGTTGACATGTAATTATTCCATACCAGCCTGGAACATCTCTGACTCTGAACAGACAACACAGGAGTATACTGAGTATGCACCTCATCTTCCTCAGTATAACTATGTTCAGGCATGATGCCTGGACGTCAGTGTGAGCATGTTGAGCCACTCGTATTAGTTTCCTGTGGCTGCTGTAACAAAGTACCACAACCTTAGTGGCTTAAAATGACAGAAGTTCTCATCTCAGTATTCTGGAAGCCAGAAGCTTCTGGAAGCTCTGAAATTAGAGCTAAAATCACAGAGTAATCAAATTTAGCAAGCTCTCTCCTGAGGCTTTTGGGAAGAATCCATTCCTTTCTTTTCCAGCTTCTGATGGCCGCTGGCCCCCTTGGCTTGTGGTTGCAATGTCTTCAGCTTTTCGGTCGATGTCAGATACCCACCTGCCTCTCTTTCTCAAGACACTATGATGGCATTTAGTGGATAATCCAGGAAATCTGCACATCTCAAAATCCTCAATCACACCTGATTAGGGTGTGATATCTTCAGGCCATTATTTAGCTCACTACAACCCGAATGCACAGCAGATAGTATCAGGGTCTTCTTACAACCATGAATATTAAGTGATAAGTACTTATTTCACTTCAGGTTGCTGAAAGGTCAATGGAAACATGCTTTTCCTGTCACTTAAAGAAACTTTTGAAACTACAGGGACCTTAGAGATCACTTGTTTTACAAGTGAGTAAGCTGCAAATCACACAGCTTTTAGTGGCAGTCCAGAGCTGTTTTCATTTTTGTGTGAAGTTTTATTTCTGTCCTTTAAATTCACTGATGATATAACTTTTATTAGCTTTTCTTGATTTCAGAAGTTATGGTAGATTTAAATAAATACTTAGAACAGATCTCAAAAATGAAAATTTTAATTTTCTTTTTATATTAATAACCTTTCTATAAGGTTCTATCTTCAGTTCTAGATCTAGAGCCATTTCTGTCTTCTAAGGACCATTCATAATTCCCATTCCATTTCCATGACACTATCTGCCTGAGCTTTCAAGTTATTCCATCACCATTATTACTTATTTTAACTTGTTTTCACCATCACCATTTATTATCTGGGAAAAGATAAAAGCAAAAAAATGGATTTTCCATTTTAGCATGGAATTTTCCAAATTTTTCTCCTTCCATTAAATTTCAAAAGATCTTAAAACACACACCACACAAAAGAGATTACTGCCAGTATAATCACAAATGTAAAATAAATCATTTATTCAAGGCATATTAGAGATGATGCTTTGTAATGATCCACCAGTCCTGAGAGAAGTAGTAGAACACGCTAAAGATAATGATGAGATTAGAGTGATGAGTTTGGAAGTCACTCCCTCAGTCTTGTAAAGCAGTTGTGAACCTTTGAATCACAGGCTCTTTGAGAATCCAGTGAAAGCTGTAGATCCCATCCAAAAAAACCCCCACATTATTGATGTTTTGTATTTTTGTTTGAGAGAGTCACCGTCTTCATAAAGCCCATCACATGGCCTGGAATTAAGAATTTCTGGGAATTCCCTTTGTGGCTCAGCTGTTAACAAACCTGACTAGGATCCATGAAGTTGCAGGTTCGATCCCTGGCCTCACTCAGTGGGTTAAGCATCTGGCGTTGCTATGAGCTCTGGTGTAGGTCATAGATGCAGCTCAGATCCTATGTTGCTGTGGTGGCTGTGGCATAGGCCTGCAGGCAGCTGTAGCTCCAATTCGACCCCTAGCCTGGGAACTTCCATATGCCACACGTGTGGCCCTAAAAATTAAAAAAAATTAAAAAAATTAAGAAAAGATTTTGCAAAAGGAAAATCAACTAGAAGATGACTAAGACAACTCATACTCTGAAAGGATTAAACAGATTTCTTAAATGCTGAAATAAATTTACTACTAATAGTAAATTAGTCATCTTCTTCTTAGGAAGGTGACAGGTATTCTCATAATATATAAATGTAGTTGAAAAGGTATAAGTTCATTCATGTAAAGGATTGTAACAGCTTTTAAGAAAACAAAGATTTGATATTGAAAAAAAATGCAACAATTAATGACAAAGACAAACCAACTCACTAGTGTTCTCTAGGAAAGAGGCTAGTTTGCCTCCTGAAATGCTA
The DNA here is from genome assembly GCF_016906955.1 of Phacochoerus africanus. Taxonomy (NCBI): domain Eukaryota; kingdom Metazoa; phylum Chordata; class Mammalia; order Artiodactyla; family Suidae; genus Phacochoerus; species Phacochoerus africanus. Next base: position 122,819,251 of record NC_062554.1, on the reverse strand, counting down.
TAAACCAGTTCAGGGCTTACAACTGTGGAAAACTCCAGTAAAGACTAGTCCTTAAAAATACCATATGATGTCACTCTAAGAAGTAGATCAAAAAAGATGTTGCTGTGATTTGTGTCAAAGAGGGTTGTGCCTATATTTTATTCTATAATTTTTATAGCATCCAGCCTTACATTTAGGTCTATAATCCATTTTGAATTTTTTTTTTTTGTGGTGTAAGAGAATGTTCTAATTTCCTTCTTTTAGATGTAGTTATCCAGTTTTTCCATCACCACTTATTGAAGAGGCTGTCTTTTCTCCATTGCATGTTCTTACCTTCTTTGTCATAGATTTATTGACTATAGGTGCATGGGTGTTTTTCTGGGGTTTCTAACCTTTTCTATTGATGTATATTTTTGTTTTTGTGTTAATACCATACTGTTTTGCTGACTATGGCTTTGTAGTATAGTCTGAAGCCAGCAAGCCTGATTTCTCCAGCTCCGTTTTTCTTTCTTAAGATTGCCTTGGCCATTTGGGTCTCTTATATTTCCATACAAACTTTTTAAAAATGATTTTTATTTTTTCCATTATAGATGGTTTACAATGTTCTGTCAATTTTCTTACAGTACAACAAAGAGACCCAGTCACACATACATATATACAGTCTTTTTCTCACATTAACCTCCATCGTGCTCCATCATAAGTGACTAGATATAGTTCCCACTGCTCATTACTTTTGGGAACTATAATTGCTTATCCATTCCAAAGGCAGTAGTTTGCATCTATTAACCCCAGGTTCCCAGACCATCCCACTCCTTCCCCCTCCCCCTTGGCAACCACAAATCTCTTCTCCAAGTCCATGATTTTCTTCTCTGTGGAAAGGTTCATTTGTACTATATATTAGATTCCAGATATAAGTGATATCATATGGTATTTGTCATTCTCTTTTTCACTTACTTCATTTACCATGAGAGTCTCTAGTTCCATCAGTGTTGCTGCAAATGGCATTATTTTGTTCTTTTTTTTATAGCTGAGTATCATTCCATTGTGTACATGTACCACATCTTCTTATTCCATTCATCAGCTGATGGACATTTAGGTTGTTTCAATGTCTTGGCTATTGTGAATAGTGCTACAATGAACATATGGGTGAATGTGTCTTTTTCAAGGAAAGTTTTGTCTGGATATATGCCCAAGAGTGGGATTGCTGAGTCATATGGTAGTTATCTATTTGGTTTTCTGAGGAACCTCCATACTTTTTTCCATTGTGGTGGTACCAATTTACATGCCCACCAACAGTGTAGGAGGGTTCCCTTTTCTCCACACCCTCTCCAGCATTTGTTATTTGTGGACTTATTAGCGACGGCCATTCTGACTGGTGTGAGGTGGTACCTCATGGTGGTTTTGATTTGCATTTCCCTAATAATCAGTGACATTGAGCATTTTTTTCATGTATCTTTTGGCCATCTGTATATCTTCTTTGAAGAAATGTCTATTCAGGTATTTTGCCCATTTTTCTATTGGGTCGTTGGCTTTTTTGCTGTTGAGTTGTATAAGATGTTTGTATATTTTAGAGATTAAGCCCTTGTCAGTTGCATCATTTGAAACTATTTTCTCCCATTCTGTAAGTTGTCTTTTGTTTTTTTCATGGTTTCCTGTGCTGTGCAAAAGCTTGTCAGTTTTATTAGGTCCCATTGGTTTATTTTTGCTTTTATTTCTGTTGCTTTGGGAGACTGACCTGGAAAATATTTGTAAGGTTGATGTTGGAGAATGTTTTGCCTATGTTCTCTTCTAGGAGTTTGATGGTGTCCTATCTTATGTTTAAGTCTTTAAGCCATTTTGAGTTTATTTATTTTTTTTTTTGAATGCTGTGAGGGTATGTTCCAGTTTCATTGATTTACATATGGCAGTCTGGTTTTCCCAGCACCTCCTGCTGAAAAGACTGTCTTTTCCCCATTTTATATTCTTGCCTCTTTTGTTGAAGATTAATTTACCGTAGGTGTCTGAGTTTATTTCTGCGTTCTCTATTCTGTTCCATTGGTCTCTATGTCTGTTTTGGTACCAGTACCACGCTATCTTGATTACTGTGGCTCTGTAATATTGCCCGAAGTCTGAGAGAGTTATGTCTCTTGTTTGGTTTGGCAATTCTGGGTCTTTTATGGTTCCATAGAAATTTTTGGATTGTTTGTTCTAGTTCTGTGAAAAATGTCATGGGTAATTTGATAGGGATGGCATTGAATCTGTAGATTGATTTGGGTAGTATAGTGATTTTTATGATATTAATTTGTCCAACCCAGGAGCCTGAAATATCTTTCCATATCTTTGAATCCTTTTTAATTTCCTTGATTAATGTTTTATAGTACTCAACATATAAGTCTTTCACCTCCCTGGCTAGGTTTATTCCCTGGTATTTGATGTTTTGGGGGTGCAGTTTTAAAAGGTGTTGTATTTTTATATTCCTTTTCTAATATTTCATTGTTAGTATACAGAAATGCAACCCATTTCTGAATATTAATCTTATATCCTGCTGCTTCGCTGAATTCATTGATCAGTTAGAGTAGTTTTTGTGTGGAGTCCTTAGGGTTTTCTATATATAGTATGTCATCTGCACAGAGTGACAATTTTACCTCTTCTCTTCCAATTTGGATACTTTCATTTCTTTTGTTTGTCTGATTGCTGTGGCTAGGACGTCCAATACCATGTTGAATAAAAGTGGTGAGAGTGGGCATCCTTGTCTTGTTCCAGATTTTAGTGGGAAGGCTTTCAGCTTTTCTCCATTGAGTATTATATTTGCTGTGAGTTTGTCATAAATGGCTTTTGTTTTGTTAAGGTATGTTCCCTCTATACCCACTTTGGTAAGAATTTTTATCATGAATGGATGTTAGACTTTGTCAAATGCTTTTTCTGCGTCTATTGAGATGATCATGTGGTTTTTGACTTTTCTTTTGTTAATGTGGTGTATGACATTGATTGATTTGCATATGTTGAACCAACCTTGTGAACCTGGGATAAATCCCATTTGGTTATGGTGTATGATCTTTTAGCCAACTGAATCCAACAACATACAAACTTTAAATTTTTTTGTTCTAGTTCTGTGAAAAATGCCAATGGTAGTTTGATAGGGATTGCATTGAATCTACATATTGCCTTGGGTAGTATAGTCATTTTGACAATATTGGTTCTTCCAATTCAAGAGCATGGTATTTCTTTCCATCTGTTTGTGTCATTTTCAGTTTCCTTCATCAGTATCTTATAGCTTTCAGAGTACAAGTTAAACTGTCATTGTTTTCAGATAACATGATTTTTGCAGATGGCATGATACTATAAATATAAAATCTTAAAGATACTATTAAAGATACTATTAGAAAGCTACTAGACTTCATCAATGAATTCAGTAAAGTTGCAGAATACAAAATTAATGCACAGAAATCTCTTGCATTCCTATATACTAACAATGAAAAGATCAGAGAGAGAAGTTAAGGAAACAATCCCATTCACCATTTCATCAAAGAGAATAAAATACCTAGGAGTAAACCTACCTAAAGATTCTTCTTTTAATATCCATTCTTAATCCCTTTTTTCACTTACTTTTCTGTAGTAATATTGGTGTCTTTTTAACCTGACCAGCTTGACAAAGCCCGTACCACACTGTTGGCATTTGTATGGCTTGTCTTGCCAATAGATCACCTTATGCTTCCGTAGAAGATATGGTTTACAAAACCCCTTACAACAAACAGGACAGATAGATGTATGTTTTGGAGTCTTCCTTTTCTGTGTTTCATCTGAATTATGATAGTTCAGGTGCATGATAGACCAGGGATTTCTCACAGTATCTTTTTTTTGTATTAAAGTATAGTTGATTTACAATTTTCTGTCAATTTCTGCTGCATGGCAATGAGACCCAGTCATACATAAATATATGCATTCTTTTTCTCATATTATCTTCTATCAGGTTCTGTTACAGTGATTATATATAGTGCCCTGTGCTATACAGCAGGACCTCATTGCTTATCCATTCTAAATGCAATAGTTTGCATTTGCTAACCCCAAACTCCCAGTCCATCCCATTCCCTCCCTCTCCCCCTTGGCAACCGTAAGTATGTTCTCCATGTCTGAGTGTGTTTCTGTTCTATAGATAGGTTTATTTGTGCCATATTTTAGATTCAACATATAAGTGATATCATTTGGTATTTGTCTTTCTCTTTCTGACTTCACTTAGTATGAAAATCTCTAGTCGCATCCATGGAATCTATATTCCATGCAAATGGAATTATTTCATTCTTTTATTATGGCTGAGTAGCATTCCATTGTCTATGTGTATCACATCTTAATCCACTCATCTGTTGTGGGCATTTATGTTGTTTCCATAATTTGGCTATTGTGAACAGTGCTGCTGTGAACATACAGGTGTATGTATCTTTTTTAATTGTAGTTTTGTCCAGATATATGCCAGGAGAGGGATTTCTGGATCAAATGGTAGTTCTATATTTAGTTTTCTGAGGAACCTCCGTACTGTTTTCCATAGTGGTTGGGTTGTACCAATCCACATTCCCACCAACAGTGTAGGAGATTCCCTTTTATCCATACCCTCTCAAGCATTTGTTATTTGTAGACTTATTAATGATGCCCATTCTGACCAGTGTGAAGTAGTACCTAATTGTATTTTTTATTTGAATTTCTCTAATAATTAGTGATATTGAACATTTTTTCACGTGCCTGCTGGCCATCCATATGTCTTCTTTGTAGAAATGTCTCTTTATGCCTCTGCCCATTTTTTTTGATTGGGTTGCTTGTTTTTTTGTTGTTGAGTTGTATGAGTTAGTGTATTTTGGAGATTAAGTCCTTATTGGTTGCATCATTTGCAACTCTTTTCTCCCATTCTATTGGTTGTTTTTCATGGTACCATTTTCCACAGCCGTTTTAGAGTTCTCAAAGAATGTGTGCTCACAGCCTGTGAGTTGGCTTATCTAAAGCCATATACCTAGAGTAGAAGGTAGAAGCAGATACAGCTACTAAATAAGGATATGATCAAGAGAGGAGAAAAATAGTAATCTAGAAAACAGAAAAAAAATGACGAGGAGATACTGGTTTTTTGAAAACACTAAGCAAAAAGAGAAAGCACTTGCAAAATAGACAAATGAATTGCACAGCAAAGGAAACCATTTTTAAAAAAACAGCAACAAAAAGACAACCCACAGAATAGGAGAAAATCTTTGCAAACAAAGCAACCAACAAGAGATTATTCTCCAAAATATGCAAATATCTCATGGAGCTTTTTACCAAAAAAACAAAAAACCTAATCAAAAAAATTGGCAGAATACCTAAATAGACATTTATCCAAAGGCAAAAAACACATTGAAAAAATCCTTGACATTACTAATTATTAGCGAAACACCAGTCAAAACTATAATGAAGTATAGCCTCACACCAGTCAGAATGACTTTCATCAAAAAGTCTACAAACATGGAGTTCCCATCTTGGCTCAGTGGTTAACTAATCTGACTAGGAACCATGAGGTTGGAGGTTCAATCCCTGGCCTCACTCAGTGGGTTAAGGATCTGGCGTTGCCCTGAGCTATGGTGTAGTTCACAGGTGTGACTTGGATCTGATGTTGCTGTGGCTCTGGCATAGGCCGGAGGCTACAGCTCCAATTAGACCCCTAGTCTGGGAACCTCCATATGCTGTGGGTATCCCTAGAAAAGACCAAAAAAAAAAAAGTCTACAAACAATAAATATTGGTGACCTCCTACACTGTCAGTGGGAATGTAGACTGGTGCAACCACTATGGAGGACAGTGTGGAGGTTCCTTTAAAAAATAAATATAGGACTACTGTATGATCCAGCAATCCTATTCCTGGGCATAGACCCAGAGAAAATCATAATTTAAGAAGCTACATGTACCCACATGCTCATTACATCAGTATTTACAATAGCCAAGACATAGAAGCAAACTAACTGTCCATCAACAGAGGACTGGGTAAAGAAGATATGGTACATATATACAGTGGAATATTACTTGGCCATAAAAAGAATGAAATAATGCCATTTGCAGCAACATGGATGAACCTAGAAATTACCATACTGAGTTGAATTAAGTCAGAGAAAGACAAACATCATATGGTATCACTGATACGTGGAATCTACTAAAAATAATACAAAAGAACTTATTTATAAAACAAAAACAAACTTAACAGATTTCAAAACCAACCTTATGGTTACCATAGGTACAGCTGTTGGTGGGATGGAGGAGTTGGGAGAGTGGGAATAACATATACACACTACTGTATAAAATAGATGATTAATAAGAACCTACTGTATAGCACAGGGAAATCTACTCAGTAGTTTGTAATAATCTATATGGGAAAAGAAAATGGATTTATGTGTATGTATGACTTATTCACTTTACTGTTCACCTGAAACTAATTGTAAATCAACTGTATGTCAATAGAATTAAATTGAAAAAAAAAAAAAAAACAAAGGACAGACCAAGGGAAAAGTCAGGGAGCACAAAAATATTGGAAATGAAAAAGAAGGCAAAATTACATTTCAGTAGGAAATTTAAAAACTGGAATAAGTATATTGATAAAGTAATCTGATGCCCATATAGTTAAAAACTTAAATGAAATGAAAAAATTTCTAAAAGAATACAAATCATCAAAATGACTGCAAGGAGATTAAAACTTAAATAATAAATACTAAAAATTTAATCTTTTATTTAAAGTCTTTCTTTCAACCTAAAAAAAAGGCTTATGTGGTTCACACTAAATTTAATAAATCTTCAAAGAATATATAATCCTTTTCTAATGCAAGTCATCCTAGAGAATAAAAGAGAGAAGGGAACTTTCATATCAAGTTTAGTTAGGACAATACAAAGAAAGAAAAATATGGCCAAATCTCACATATAAATACAAATTCAAAAATCCTAAATAAATACTAAGAAATCAAATCCAGCAGGAAATAAAATCTAAAGCCAAGAAAAAAACAATGAAACAAAATACACACATTTTGTAAAGGGTTTGTCTCAAAAATGAGAAGCTGTTTCAACATCAAGAAAGTTTATTAAAGTGTGGATAGAACTAGAGACTCTCTAAGTTCTTACGACTTACTTATGACTTACTAAGAGAGGTAAGTCAAAAAGAGAATGACAAATACCATATGATATCACTTACATCTGGAATCTAATATAAGGCACAAAGGAAACTTTCCACAGAAAAGAAACTCATGGACTTGGAGAACGGACTTGTGGTTTCCAAGGGGGAGGGAGCGGGATGGACTGAGAATTTGGGGTTAATAGATGCAAACTATTGCCTTTGGATGGATAAGCAATGAGATCCTGCTGTATAGCACTGGGAACTATATCTAGTCACTTATGATGGAGCATGATACTGTGAGAAAAAGGAGTGTATAGGTGTATGTGTAACTGGGTCACCTTGCTGTATAGTAGAAAGTTGACAGAACACTGTAAACCAGCTATAGTGGAAAAAAATAAAAATCATTAAATAAAAAAAGAAAAAGTTTATTAAAGTAACTGACCACAGTAATTAAACTACAAGAAACATAGGATTGTCTCAACAGATATGACAGAAAACATACAATAAAATTCACTAGAAATTTATGATAAAAATTACAAAATGGAGACACTTTTTTCAAGTTCTTTGAAAACAGAGCTTCAAACAACGACCAAACAATTGAATACCTTATTTGGGAGGTGACTCCAGGCAACGACTGTGAGGTCACAGAATGAAACAAACGAGGAAGGTAAGTCCGTATAAATGTGTGTTGTTAAGATCACTGTTATCGATACCACTTGAGAGCCCTAGAAACATAGAAACAAAGAAAGAGGAAGAAAAGACTAGAGGCTGGAGCATCTCTCCATGAGCTTCCATTCACCCTGGATTCAGGGTGACCTTCAGCACTCCTATGGAGTGTCTCCACACAAGGACTGAGTGGGTTCCTCTGGTTTCTAAAAAGGCCTGCTATTACAGAGAAGCCCACTGGGGAAAACCAAAAACAAAAACCCAAAGACACATGACATATGCTTGAGGTGAGATACCGCTAGCAGGCATCAACGACGTTCATTCACTATTGGTACAGATGAATTTAGAGAAGGACAGAGGGGTGTGATGCTGGGCACCCAAAATATCGACTACCTTGACCTAACGAGAAGCTCCGACTAGCTTTGTACTGGTGAAATTCTTTCAAGTCTGGAACAAGGCAAGAATATCTCTCATTATGGCTATTTGAAGACCCACGTGGTGCTATAAATAAGAAAAAAGAAAAAAGGATACAAGTTTGAAAGAGACAAAACCATCTTTATTTGGAGATGATCTGTCTATTAAAAAAGTCTAAAAAATGGACAAACCATTGGATCTAAACACAAGATTCATTTATAAAAATCAATGGATTTCTATACACCAGCAATAATTTTAAAATGTAACAAAATAGATAACGTTTACATAAGCAATAAAACTTTTATGATGTTTAGGAATAAAAATCCGATAAAATGTGAGCAGGACTCATGGAGACAATTATAAAATGTTATTGAGGAACATAACAGACATGATTAAATCCAAATAGATCAAATTCATGTTCACGGATGGAAGGAGTCAATATTATAAAGATTAAGTTGTTGTAAATTAATCTATAAAGTCGATGCACTCCCAATAAAAACCTCAATATGAATGCTTTAAGGATGTTAAAAAACTGATTTGAAAACTTACATGGAAGAGTTAAAGGCCCACAAACAGCCAAAACAATTGGGGGTGGGGCATAAAAAGAAACAACAGGGGGAGTAGCTTGACTAGTTAGTAAGATATATGACACAGCAAGTCATTTTAAATTTGTTTTATATTGATGCAAGTTTGGACAAATCCGTAAAACAGAATAGAGAGCCTGGGGAAAAAAATCCAAGCATGCATAGGCTCTTAGTATATGATAAAGCAGGTAAATCAGTGGTCAGAGAACAAGTTAATGGTTCAACCAAATATATTTGGGACAACAAAATATACATATAGGAAAAAAAAGATTTCTTTCTTACATCTTAAAGTATTAAATAGCCAGATGTGAAAAACAAATGTTAACACTGTAAGAAGTAAACTTACGATATCTTTACAGCATAGGAGGGATTTTATTTTAAATAAGACAATAAAAGGAATCAGAAGCTAAAGCTTTAAAGATCTGTAAAGCAAAGGGTAGCATAAATAAAGACAAGTGACAGTTTAGAAGAACATTTCTGACATATAACTGTCAAATAACTCAGATGAATCAATTTAAAAACTCAAAAGAAAAATAGGCAAAGTTTATTTTTAAAAATTTTAAAAGGAACTTGAATTTCCCAGGAAAAGATGTTCAACTTTACGATGAATCAAGGAAATGTAAAATAAAATGCAATTCCATTTCTCGTCCGCTAGATTGGCAAAATTTAAGGAAATATGACAACCAAGTGAACTTAGCAGAACAGAAACAGACTCACAGAGGAGTTCCTGTTGGTGGCTCAGTGGTTAATGAATCCAACTAGGAAAACCATGAGGTTGCGGGTTTGATCCCTGGCCTTGCACAGTGGGTTGGGGATCTGGCATTGACATGAGCTGTGGTGTAGGTCGCAGACAAGGCTCGGATCCCGCGTTGCTGTGGCTCTGGCGTAGGCCGGTGGCTACAGCTCTGATTCGACCCCTAGCCTGGGAACCTCCATATGCCACGGGTGCAGCCCTAAAAAGACAAAAAGACAAAAAACAAACAAACAAACAAACAAACAAAAAACAAAGAAAGAAAGAAAGAAAAAGAAACAGACTCACAGACTTTGAAAAACTTATGGTTACCAAAGGGAACAGGTCGAGGAGGTGGGAGTGATGGACTCGGGGCTTGGGATTGGCAAATGCACAGAGCGGTCAGTATATGAAACGATTGGCCAGCAGGAGCCTGCTGTGTAGCGCAGAGAGCTCTACCCAGGATTCCGTGATCATCTATGTGGGAAAAGAATCAGAGAGAGTGGATATGTGTATATGTATGACTGAGTCCATTTGTTGTACCGCAGAAATTTTCACAGCCTTGTAAATGAACTATATACTTCAATAAAACTTTCAAAAAAGGAAAATCTGACAACCTCCTGATGCAATTCACTGAGAAGAACACCACATCATTTATCTAGTATTGCTGCCCAAAATACGTAACCCAGTTTACTCTTGTGTAAATCATCAAACAAATGCAAATTTAGGAACAGGACACAAAATAACTGGCCTGTACTCTCAAATAGGTCAATGTCATGAAAAAGAAAACATTTAAGGAACGGCTCTAGATTAAAGGCGACTAAAGAGAAATGGCAGCGAAAGGCAACGTGGTGCTGGGTCAGAAAAAAAAAATAAAACACAAAAAAGGACTTTTTTTTTTTGCTATTTCTTGGGCCGATCCCGAGGCATGTGGAGGTTCCCAGGCCAGGGGTCGAATCGGAGCTGTAGCCACCGGCCTACGCCAGAGCCACAGCAACTCGGGATCCGAGCCGCGTCCGCAACCTACACCACAGCTCACGGCAACGCCGGATTGTTAACCCACTGAGCAAGGGCAGGGACCGAACCCGCAACCTCATGGCTCCCAGTCGGATTCGTTAACCACTGTACCAGGACGGGAACTCCCTTTTTTTTTTTTTTTTTTTTTTTAATGGCTGCATCCATGGCACATGGAAGTCCCTGGGCCAGGGATTGAACAGATGTGAACACCACAACTGCAGCAATGTTGGATCCTTTAACCCACTGCCCCAGGTTGGGGATCGAACCCGTGCCCTCACAGTGACCTGAGCCACTGTAGTCAGATTCTTAACCCACTGCACCATAGCAGGAACTCCAGATAGATTTTTTTTTTTGTCTTTTTGCCATTTCTTGGGCCGCTCCCATGGCATATGGAGATTCCCAGGCTAGGGGTTGAATCAGAGCAGCCACCCGCCTACCCCAGAGCCACAGCAACTCGACCTACACAACAGCTCACGGCAACGCCGGATCCTTAACCCACTGAGCAAGGCCAGGGATCAAACCTGCAATCTCATGGTTCCTGGTCGGATTTGTTAACCACTGCACCACGACGGGAACTCCAAAAAAGGACTTAAGTGGAAGAATTGGTGAAATGTTATAGTTCTTTATCAATGTTGGGCTTCTTGAATTTGGCCACGTACCATGGCTGTGGAAGAGAATGTCTTTGCTCATGGGAGCCTCACGTGGGAGTACTTGGGACAAACAGGTCAAACGTTCTGCAGCTTATTTTCAAATGGCTCAGGAAAAAATATGGAAATAAAAGATAAATACATATGAAGGGAAGTGGGGGGAGGAAGGAAAGAAGAAAGACTAGAGAAAGAATTCATTGCAGTGAAGTATTAATGGTGGATCTAGTGAAGCTTATCTAGGAGGTCATTGTGACATTAGCACCTTTTCTGCTTGTTGAAATTTTTTTCAAATAAAATGTTTAAAACATTCATATCAAGCAGTAGAAGGGTTGTTAGAAAATGGCAATTTTACTCTGCTAGAAAGGAGACAAATTAGCACAGGTCTTTGCAGAGTAATATCATAATAATAATGTATTATATTGATACATAATAATATAATATGATAATAATATGGCAGTAATATAAGTAAAGATGAACACGTTTATATTCTGCACCCCAGCAATTCTGATGGGATGTGGGAAGAAAATAATGGAACTTTGGATTTATTTATTTGATCTTTTAAGAAAAAAAGTGGATATTGTATGAAAGGACATTTGTGTAATTTGTAAATAAATAGAAATATTGGGGATAGGCAGTTAAATGTTTTCTTAAAAGGGTAACCTGATGAACAAAGCAGGAGACCACTGCCCTTAAGAAATTCAAGCATGAGAGTTCCCATCATGGCGCAGCGGGAACAAATCCAGCTAAGAACCTTGAGGTTGTGGGTTCGATCCCTGGCCTCGCTCAGTGGGTTAAGGATCCGGCACTGCGGTGAGCTGTGCTGTAGGTTGAGGACACATCTCAGGTCTGGCATGGCTGTGGCTGTGGTGTAGGCCAGCAGCTACAGCTCCAATTGGACCTCTAGCCCGGAAACCTCCATATGCCTCGGGAATGGCCCTAAAAAAAAAAATCCAAAAAAAAAAAAAAGAAAGAAAGAACTTCAAGCGTGGAGTTCCCCCTGTGGCTTAATGGCATCTGGGGTGTGTCTGGAGCACTGGGACACAGGTTGAATCCCCAGGCCTGCACAGTGGGTTGAAGCATCCGGAGTTGCCCTAGTTGCAGTGGCAGGTCACAGTGGCGGCTGAGATCTGATTCCTGGCCTCGGAACTTCATAAGCTGCAGGGTGGCCAAAAAAGAAAGAAATTCAACCTTCATGAGGAATTATACATATATAATAACATTAACCACAACATGATTTTCAATAGCAAAAATTTAGAAATATCTTGCATGTTCATCAGTAAGAGAAAAGATAAATTGTGTTTTATTCATGTGATGGGATACTAAATAACAGTTAAAATGAATGAAATAGAGCTGTATCTACACTGATTGGTTTGGAAAATGTCCAGTGAGAAAAGGAAGTTGCAGAACAATAAAGACACACTCCTAAATGCTGTATTATTTATGGATATTTACATCTGTCCTAAACACAAAAGCACTGCCTAGACAAGTTCCTGGTCCTTGCTTTGAGGGGTGGGGAATGGAGGAGATGAGCACCAGAAAAGAGATTATATGGAGCTTAAACTTCTTCGGTAAAATTCTCTTTCTTTGCCCCTTCCTCCCCGAATAGACATCAAAAGATCTGAAGAAAATATTCCCAAGTGTTAATTTTGGTTAGTTCTGGGTAGCAGATATTTGAGTGTTTGCTCTATTATCCTCTGAACTTTTCTGTACCTTTTGCGTTGTCCAAAAAAGCAGAACAAACCTGAAGTTTTTCATTTCTCTGATGAATTACAATTTCCATGGTGGAAGCACCTGTCAAGTCAGGCCTGTTTCTACAACTCTCCATGTGTCTCAGCTTATGGACAACTTTGTATCAGAGTTTCAGAAAAAAATACTTATCAACAGAAGATAGTGTTTCTTATTTGCCTAATAGGTGTTCCTAATTTTATGGAAATGTCAGTCTAATAAGGAGCATGTAGGGTCACAAGTGATGCCTTGTGGAGGCCAAATATTCTGCAGTGATAAAACATTGACTCTTATCTTGATTTATGTAATTAAACTGGAAATTCTCTTGGAGGTTAGGAATTTATTTAATAATACAAAAGTTGTATATTGCTGAGTTACATGTTATATAGTTCATTACAACTTCTATGTAAAATTACCGGCCTCTTGCAAATGGCTTCCTTAGTTCAGTATTTCAAGTTATGCTCATATAATAAAAGCAAATTAATTTAGATTTGTCTAACATTTGGCTTCCTAACAGCATTTATGTTTGCACCTTGTACTGACCCTACCTCCAGTGGAAAGAGAGAGAGTGAAACTTAAAATCGGTCTATTTTACTGTGTGTTGGGAGAATTAATTACATTTTAGTGAGAAAAAAGAACTGCCACTATTTATTTCGGCAGGATATGCCTACGGCATGTGAAAGTTCCTGGGCCAGGGATCAAACCCATACCACAGCAGTGATCCAAGCCACAGTAGTGACAATGCTGGATCCTTACCCATGAGGCCACCAGAGAACTCCTAACACTATTGATTTAAAGGCGACTTGATGATTACTCCCCAAATTTAATTGTAGGAATTTCCAATAGCCTTCATTTGCATTAATAATAAGGAGCTGGCTCCCGTATTATTGCTTCCTGTAGGATAAATGTATGCAAGGCCTATCCAATAGTCCATTTATTTTATGCAGTGATTTTGACAGTCTCTCAAAGCTGAGAATGGAGAGGATAAGACATTAAGAATTTCTGTCTGAAAGAGTTCTTAGGTTTTCTTCCTACCAAATGTTTAATGTGTGCAGGATCTGGAGGATAGTCTCTTTTTTCATTACTTTTATTGGATATTTGTTTTGTCTGTTTATTTTTCTTGAAAAGTCTCACCAGAGGCTTGTTGATTTTGTTAGTCCTTAAAATTTTTTGTTTCGTTTTGTTGATTCTCTGCTGTATATGTATTTTCTGCCTCCTTTCTGCTCTTTGTTATTTCATTTCTTCTTTTCACATACTTATTTTTTTAGTCCTTTTATAACTTTCCTAGATTGATAGAATGCTTGCTCAATTAATTTACAGTCTTTCTTCTTTTCTACTATATGATTTGAAGGCCACAAATTTCCTTCTAAGGATTTCTTTAGCTAAATTATACAAAATTTGATTTGTAATATTGTCATATTGTTCAATTCAAAATATTTTCTAATTTTGTTATGATTTCTTCCTTGACCATGGGTTATTAAAATATGTCCTAAATTTCCAAATATATGAGAATTTTCTGGTTATCCTTTGTTATCCATTTCTATCTTACCTACAGTAGAATCAAATTAATCAATTTAATTAATTTGAATTTTGATAAGACTTGCCTCAGTCTTATATTCAATTTATAAGTTTAAAAAATGATGCAGTTTATATTTAATTTCTATAGATTTTTTTTTTTTTTGGTCTTTTTAGGGCCCCACCTGTGGCATGTGGAGGTTCCCAGGCTAGGGGTCAAATTGGAGCTTCAGCTGCTGCCCTATACCACAGCTTTAGAAATGCCAGATCCGAGCCAAGTCTGTGACATACAACACAGCTCAGAGCAATGCTGAATCCTTAACCAACTGAATGAGGCCAGGGATCGAACCTGCACCCTCGTGGACACTAGTCAGATTCATTTCCCCTGAGCCATGATGGGAACTCCTCTACAGATGTTTTATATGTGCTTGAAAAGAAAGTATGTTCTGAAATACTTGGGTGGAGTATTCTATATGGGTCCATTAGGTCAAGTTTCTTGATTATTCTTTCATGGTGTCGTATCCTTAAATTTTTGTCTACTTGCTCTATAATTACTAAAGTAGATATGTACAAAAAGTTCCCACTATGATTATGGATTTGTCTGTTTTTCCATGGTTTAAAATATATAGGAAAAAAGTAAAGAGGTAACATTGATTGCAAAGATAATTCCAGCTCCTTTTAAGAAATAACAAATGTTGCTGGACAAGTAACTTACATTGTAAGACATTTTCCATGATGACACTTGGTTCTGGGTTGTATTATGCACCCCCTGCCCCCTGCAAAGTGCTCATGATGAAGTCCCAACCCCTAGCACCTCAGAATGTTACTTTACTTTGAGATAAGGTCTTTACAGAATTAAAGTTCAAATGAGGTCATTGGGGTGGGTCCTAATCCAGTGTGACTGGTGTCTCTCTAAAAAGGGGAGAATTGGACATAGAGTCAGATGCTATCAGGAGGAGAGGGCCATTGACAAACTAAAGAGAGATATTTATTTATTTAGGCAAATGTCTCTATAAAAAGGGGAGAAATGGACATAGAGTCAGACACATATCACGAGGAGAGGGCCCTTGACAAGCTAAGGAGAGGGATTCTCCTTCATATCCCTCAGAAGGACTAAACTTGCAGATACCTTGATCTCAGACTTCTAGCCTCCAGAACTGTGAGACAGTAATTCTGTTGTTAAGCCACTCAATTTTTGGTGTTTTCTTATAGAAGCCCTAGCGCACTAATAGGACATTTATAACCTTGTAAGACAATTTCGTTCTTTAAAGAGAAACATATGTTTTAAGCAAGGAAAAAATAAAACCTTTCTGCCCTTAAAAATGTAAAAGGAGGAAGCAGCAATTAAGGACAAAAGCTGATCTGCTATTGAGTAGAATATCCTTTTATATTTTAATAGTAAAATTAAAATGTTTTATCCAGTATCAAGAGACATTTTTGTTTAGTAAAATTGGTGGGTCAGGCTTTTGAGCAAAGGAAAATAATTCCCATGTCCTCAGAATTGCATGTTATGATTTAATAATTAAGGATGAGAAAGACAATTCCCAAGTTTCCTTCAGCAAGGATTGGTGCAATAAACATAATTAACTCTAAGAATTTTAATAATCAATCACCAAATCTCATGAGTATAATATACAATCAGGGAATTGCTTTAATATGGACTCAGTGGAGTAACCACAGATTCAGCTTCAAAGCAGCATGAATTACAAATATAGTGCATATTTGTAATATATAAAAATACAGTACAACTTTTCTGGGAGTCAAATTCTAAAGAAGCTTAATTTTTTTAGCACAGACCTTGGGCCATGCCATTTTTGAGGTCATTTCTTTTTTTTTTTTTTTTTGTCTTTTGTTGTTGTTGTTGTTGTTGTTGCTATTTCTTGGGCCGCTCCCGCGGCATATGGAGGTTCCCAGGCTAGGGGTCGAATTGGAGCTGTAGCCACTGGCCTACGCCAGAGCCACAGCAACGCGGGATCCGAGCCGCGTCTGCAACCTACACCACAGCTCACGGCAACGCCGGATCGTTAACCCACTGAGCGAGGGCAGGGACCAAACCCGCAACCTCATGGTTCCTAGTCGGATTCGTTAACCACTGCGCCACGACGGGAACTCCTGAGGTCATTTCTTACTGGAAAAGCAGGGGTATGAAACTGTCAGCCAGAATAACAATGTCCTTATACAAACCCTTCTAAAGAGAAAATATGAAGCCGAATTAAGCACAGAATATGAACATGAAACTTCTTGAAGACTACCTGTAGAATTTTGCAATCACATACATGGGTTTACTTCTTAGTAATATGCCGGTCTCTCTAATTCCCAAAAGTATACCCTTCTCTGATAGAGCATTTTGAAGCTCCTGTCTCACATGTTCAGACAAGTGCCAAGGATATGGATTTGAGAGGTGGTCGACTGATGAATAACATAAAGACAAACAGTTTGATGTAGCTGTATCTTTACTGGATCTCATAAACCCAGAGCAAGCTTACTAACAGTAAGAAATATACCTATCGACTGCAAACCCTTGACTGTGACATCCAATATGATATGATAGATAAGTAGACAAATGGTTAGATCAATGAAAATCTGATGTAAAGTCCTTGGGTTTAAGTATCTCCAAGACAAAATTTTGATAAAGGACCACTGTATTCAGGAAACTCATTCAGGTGGTCACCTAGCCTCTTCCGTGACCTTCAAGTGACTTCAATGATAGAAATCTCTCCTAGTCATTAGGTATTCCATCCTACTATCTGACTAGTTATTGGAAAGGCTTTCCCTAGAGTAGCCCCAAACTGGCCTATAGATAAGTCTACTTATAAAACTTAATTTCACCTTAAGGAGATATAAAGAGAAGTTCATCTTAGAAATGATAGCTCTTAAGATACTGAAGAGAATAATCATGTCTCTAAGTTATTCCTAATTACAAAATTAACACATTTATGTACTTCAATAAATAGAGGAAATGCAGTAATTTTTCAGTGATGGGTCTGGGATAAGTAGGGGCTGGGAGAATGATTTGCTGATAGATTACTTCATTCAAGGGATTTTTGACTCTGCCTCCAAGCTTATAATAACCTCTCTACTAATTTGTGTCTGAGAAAGTTTCACAAACAGGGAGTCCAAGGAATATCTCAAGAGGAAGCTAGGAAGGTACCTGGAGAGGAGCAGACAGTGAGCTGGGATAAAAAGGATCTTCAGAAGAAATACAGAAAGAAAGATCATAGATGATTTTATAGATTGTTCATGGTGTCTGTTCTCTTTTTCCTCATTCTTCTATTTCTGGCCTTTTAAATTATAGCCAAGAAAGATCATTATGAAAAGATTTTCAAGATTAAGTGTAGTTGGATACCTCAATTCAGCCATGAATTCCTTTACGCTGTGCTCAGCAGGATTTATTCGTTGTCCAGCAATTCTTTTCTTCCCAAATTGGATTCTACTGTAGATTTCCTGGAAACAGGGTGCATATTAGTTCCCGTTAATTTATAGTAATTTCTGCAACATCTGACTTAATTGCATTAAATCTTGGTGCCTAAATCCTGAAAGACAAATATCTTGAGAAAGATGACTAGAACAGTACTGAAGAGTGAAGTTAATCAATAGAAGCCATTGATTAAACTAATTTCCAGTAAAAGCTACCTCTCTCTGTATGAATAACATAGGACTCAACACCTCAATCTGTAGATTTTAGGTATGAGCATTTTACATGCATATTGTATAATAATATATAAACAGACTGCTCTGCTACAATGTTTATTTTTTGTGATATGGGTACATGTTATCTTGGAGGCCAAAAAAGGGATGGGATCAGGGAAGCAGTAGAAGAAAATGAAGACCACATTCCAAGTGGCATAAAAACCAGCCCATATTTCTCCCTGTTTTTCCATGCTAGCCCATCTACTCAAGATATAATTTATTCCTCCAGTCTGTTACATGTATACAGCCACAAACATTTAGTATAAACCTTCTATTCTCTCTTTTTTTTTTTTTGCCATTTTCCTACTTTTAGTAACTAGCCTCAGCCCTAACCAGTCGAAGCCAACATAATTGCATCGTGATTAGCAACAGAAAAATACATCCCAGCACCTCCAGTGACTCTTGTAGAACATGAGACTGCCAAAGTTTCAATTAGTGGAAATGATGCTACTGCTTGATGTGGTAGAGAGACATCTTCTGTTGGGTGGCTATTACAGAAACAAAATTATTATTCGAAAAGCAAAAGCAGAGAAAGAAAATTATCCAGAAAAAAAATCTATAAATTATCAAATGTTAAAAAAATTATTTTTAGGAACAAATTCCTGTCCAAGTGGATCATTCATAAGCTCTGGAGACATGAACTGTGAATTCTAGAAATGCATTTAAATCTCTGTATATCTAAAGCTCAGAATAAAAATATATGCAACATTCAGAAGCACATACACAGAGTAAATATATGGGCTAAAATAAACAGTGAAAATTTTGTTGGCTGGTGATCGTGTTCTATGTTTTGATAGAGATTTGTGTCGCATAGGGGCATCTGTTTAGCAAAACGCATTGAGTGATATACAGAAGATTTGTACGTTATATATAAATTTTGCCTCAAAAGAAAAAATCATAAGCCAATATTGAAATCCAGGTAATGATATACATGCTGAAATGTGCAGGAGTGAAGTGTAACTAACACCTGAAACTTACGTAAAATACCTCAGAAAATACGGTGGGTTGTTAGATGGATACATGCTTAGATATGTGAATAAAGTAAGCACAGTAAAATGTTAAAATAGAGAGTATGCAGCAGTATAAGTCAAATAGGATTTATATAATTAGACACTATGCGTAATACTCTAAGTTGCCAACTAGAAGTTTGGATACTTCTATTTAATTCACAAGTGACATTTATTTCTAGGCCTTATTTTGATTATCTTTAAGTTGCAAATTGTCATCCATAATATGAAAGTTAGAAAAAGAACTCTTAAATGTTATTCGATCTGAAAAATGCGAAGAAATATAGTCAGTGATTTTTCCTTCAGTCTAGGCTACGTGGCAATAAAGATCTCAAAACCTTAATGGCTCACAACAAAGATTTATTTCTCATGTCTATACTGGGGTCAGGTTTGACTCAGTTTCATGTCTTTGTCATCCCAGAACCAAGGATGAAAATGCAGCCCCTATCTAAAACATGGCAGTTTCATGTCGGAATGAAAAAGAGGGGGTGGTGACCGACCAGAGAATGACTCTGAAAAACTCTTTCAGAAATAGGACAGGCATTCCCGTCGTGGCGCAGCGGAAACGAATCTGACTAGGAACCATGAGGTTGCGGGTTCGATCCCTAGCCTCGTTCAGTGGGTTAAGGATCTGATGTTGCTGTGAACTGTGGTGTAGTTCGCAGAAGCAGCTCAGATCCCGAGTTGCAATGGCTGTGGTGTAGTCGGGCAGCCTGTAGCTCCAATTTGACCACTAGCCTGAGAACCTCCGTATGCTGTGGGTGCAGCCCTAAAAAGGAAAAAAAAAAAAAAAAAAAGTGGGTCTGCTCCAGTCCTATTCCAATGATCAAAGGATCAAAGCAAGTCGCATGACCAAGCCTGCTCTGAGCGCAGGTATGTCTTCCTCCCATAGGCTGGGGCCCTATGGAAGAGGCAATGGATATTTTGAGCCAAAATACCATCTATTACAAATGAATCTAACTTTCAGATCTCATCAGAAATGTATTAAAGCACTATGTTCCAGTACTTTAGTATTATTATAGTAAAACTTATGTAATTAGTAAATGGTATTCAACAAGTGTTTGCTGAAGAATGAATTTTTTCTGTATTGTATCTTTTCAAATGTAAAAGAAATAACAAATTATTCAATAGGATCCAGAAAAAGAATGGAGGTAGGCAGAGTACCAAGTTTAAGAGTGGATGGTGGGAAATATACCTGCCTGGTTATTATCTTCTTACACTGGTGTGGTACATTTGTGACAGGTGGTGAACTACTACTGATGCATTATTATGAATGACTAACCCCAGGGTGTGGGGCCTCAAAATGAGACAAGTCGAAGTTGTCAGAGAGATCAGGACCCAAGCTCTACCTGAACTTGAAGCTCTGGGAATTGATAAGCCTGTGGACTGCGAAGGGTCTAAGTCTCCTACGATGGAAAAAAAGAAAGAGAATATAAGTCAAAGTCTGCATTATCAGAAAGGTAACATGTCTATGAAAACCCAGGTAGGAAATCATTTAGGCTTTGTGGGCCTACCTCCGTCACAACTCCTCAACTCTGCTGTGGAAACAGACATAACCACAGACAAATATAAACAAATGGACACGGCTATCTTGCAATAAAACTTTATTTACAAACACAGTCAGTGGCCTGGGTTTGGCTCGCGGGTCATGGTTTGCTGACCCCTTTTCTAGACCATGGCTTCTAGATTGGAGGGCTACCTGGGATGGGAGATGGACTATAAACCACCTCAGAAGACCACAGAAGTGGCCTCAGGTCTCCTCCCCAGGTATCCCTCTGTATCTGGTACAATGCCGAACATACAGTAAGTGGTCAGTAAATGTTGAACCCAGGTCACCCGTGAATGCCGTGTTAAAGAGCCACAGAACCTGCTAAGACCTCTCCACCAATACTTCTTGGCGCATAACTCAGAGGGAATCGGATCGTGACACCAAAAGACAGTTTTGATGATTGATTTTGATTCCTCTTCATTTTTCTCATTTACTGTGTGTTGTATATCATGCTCGGTATTTTTCCGGAAGTTTACACAGGATTCTCATAACAACATTGCAAAGAATGTACTTTTAGTCTCACCTAAGGATTGAAGATAATGAGTATTATTGGCTGAATTATGTCTCCCCAAAAAATCTATGTCGAAGTCTTAACCCTCAGCACCTTGGAATGTGACCTTGTATTTGAAAGTAGGGTCAGTGCAGCTATAGTTATTTAAGAGGAGGTTCTGCTGGAATGGCGTGGGTTCCTAATCCAATATGACTTGGTTGCTGTAAGCAGACAGCCGCATGAAGACGGAGACACACAGGGAGGATGCCCTATGAAGACAGAGGATTGGAGTGATGCGTCTGCTAGTCAAGATCCACCTGGATTAGCAGAAGTTAGAAGAAGGCAAGGAAGAGATCCTCCCCTAGGCTTCAAGAGAGCATCACCCCGCTGACACTTTAGTTTTGGACTTCTGGCCTCCAGAATTATAAGACAATAAATTTCTGTTGTTTCAAGCCATCCAGTTTTTGGTACTTCATTAGGGCAGGCCTAGGAAACTAACACACGGTGACTCAAGGAATTTGTCACTTGTCTGAGATCATCCAGCTAGTGTGAGACAAAGTCAATACTCAAAGCCATGGCTGTCTGGCTCCCAAATCTGTGCCCTTTTGATTACACAGAGCTGAATCAATGATTCTACTTTATTGTGATGAAATGGTATAAAAGCAAATACTGACTCATACTAGAAAAGTGATGTTCTCTTCTATTTTCACTTTACAATATTCCCTATGAATAATATTTCTTTTCTTTTCTTTCTTTCTTTCTTAATTTCTTTCTTTTTCTCTTTTTCTTTCTTTCTCTTTTCTTCTTCTTTCCTTCTTTCTTTTAAGACTTCTCTACCAATATTATCTTTAAAAGTACTGTTTCTTTTACTATCTTTTATAGCCACAAGCTATAAAGCTATGTATGTTTTGCCTTTCCTCCCATTCATTCTGGCCTCATGCTATTCATCTTTATTTTTTTGGCCGCATGATAGCTGTAGCAATAACCTGAGCCACAGA
Organism: Phacochoerus africanus; assembly: GCF_016906955.1. Lineage (NCBI taxonomy): Eukaryota > Metazoa > Chordata > Mammalia > Artiodactyla > Suidae > Phacochoerus > Phacochoerus africanus. Next base: position 122,797,152 of record NC_062554.1, on the reverse strand, counting down.
AGCAACCTGAGCCATGGCAGTGACAGTGCCAGATCCTTAGCCCAATGAGCCACTAGGAACTCCTCATGCTATTCATTTTTTACTGAATATTTTTTAAGGTAACCATCTTAATTTATCTATACATGGCATATTTCTTTTAAAAACTTCCCTGGCACACACCTTAATGAAGATCACTTAAATATAGTCAATAAATATCTCCAGGTGATATTTCCTGGAAAAGAGGGAATGGAAGGTGAAAAACATGTACTACTTTTTTTTTTTTCAAATATACTGTCTCTGATTCTCATTCCAATCCCAGGAGGCAAGTATTATTCAGAGCATTTTGAAAGAAGAAACTCAGGAGCAGAGAAGGTTAAGAAACATATTTAAAATCAAAGTAAGTGGTAGAGCCAACATTGCTTCCAGGTTTGTCTGGTTCCAAAGACTGTGCGTTCCTCGGTTTACCTTCATCATGCCCTCCCTTCTTTCCCTCACCTTCTTTGCGAACTAACACCACCTTTTCCCTTTCCCTTCCAAGGGAGTTACTTTGAGTTGCCATTTTTCATATTCGCATGTATCGCTAAATCCTTGCCACTCACTTTCAAAACTGGCCAGAAGTAATATGGTGAAGTATATAGAAATCCTCTCATATCTTCTTTTCTCTTCAGATCATTTGGCAGACTTTAACAAGGCCTCATGCAATGTTTTGGGGATTGAGGATCACATAACAGCCTGTTTTTCTTTTCCTACATTCGGGTGGTCCCTTCTCCCCCATGACACCTCGTCCTTCGTCTGGGCCCTTGATCACACCCCTTTTGGTGTCTTCAGAGATCTTCCTCTGTCTCAGATCTGTGTCTTTCATCACTCCCTCCTCCCCTGCTCTGTCCTCTATGCTCGCTGATACTCCCTCCTAAAAACAAAAAACAAAAAAACAGGAGTTCCCTTCATGGCTCAGTGGTTAACGAACCTGACTAGGATCCATGAGGATGTGGGTTCGATCCCTGATCTTGCTCAGGGCATTTAGGATCTGCCATTTGCATGAGCTGTGGTGTAGGTCACAGATGTGGCTCAAATCCCACGTGACTGTGGGATAGGCCAGCAGCTGCAGCTACGATTGGACCCCTAGCTGGGGAAATTCCGTACGCCATGGGTGCAGCCTTAAAAAGACCAAAAAAAAAAAAAAAAATCCTTCTCTTATCCTATCTACCCCTCAAGCCATCACCCAATGGCCCTCTTTCCAACTTTAATCCCATCCTTTGAAAGCGTAGTTTTAGAGTTGTCAACTCCATTTCTTCTTCAGCCAAACACCTGCAGTCAGATTTTGCCTCCATCTCCCCCTGAAACTGCTCCAAGATTACAAAAGCCTCCTCAGTATCAAAACCAGTGCCCCCTTGGAGGTTATCACCCTACTCCATTTCTCTTCTGCATTTGACAGTTTTCGTCATACCATTCTGCTTAAACCTCTCCCCTCCCTTGGATTCTGGGAGATTGCATGTGTCTACGCTCCTCTTGGTTTCCTATTTTTTTTTTTCTTTCCCTTCTTCTGCCTTCTAATGTGGCTGACGGCTTGTCTCTCATTTCATGCTGTCCTGAGAATTTTTCCACACTGATAGCTCCAGCCAGTGCTTTTATGCAAAGCGATGCAGCAGAACTACAGAGCTGATCCTGTCCTCATCTGACCTCCTCTTCAATATTTTCAAAGGACTTACTTTCTTTTAAGATGAGTTTTGAAGAAAAAGTCAAAATTGGCTCTCAGACTCACAAAGTAGAGTGAGAGAGTATTCCAGAGAGGCAGCTGCAAAATGATATGCAGGAAGAAAATGGGAAAGATGAGTGCAAATTGAGAGGGCTGTCATCAGTTCAGTCATGCTGCCGTGGGCGGGGTGGGAGCAGAGATGGGAGGTGAGGTCAGGCATGTGGGCAGAGGTCAAATGATACGAAGGCGCTTATATGCCAGGCAGATGGTTTCAGATTTTGCCCTGTGTAGGGGGAACCATTGTGGAATTCTAAGCAGAAGAGGGCCGTAACTGCTTAGAATTCTAGAAGGGCTCTGAATTCTAGAAAGCTCATTATTTTAGGAGAGTGGAGAAAGGATAAGACTGGAGGCAGTTGTGCTAATAATCCAGGTGAGAGATGACAGCAGATTGAACTAGGGCAGTAGAAATGGTTTGGAGAATAGGGACGGTGGGCCTTTTTAAAGTGGAATTAAGAGAATTTGGTGATTACTCCAATAGAAGGCTGCAAAGAAGGTTGATGGTGGGATAATGGGGTTTCTAGCTTAGATGAAAAACCATTCAGCATAATGCATTATAGAAAGTAAAGTGGATTTATTGGACAACAACATTCACCAAAGAGCTATTTCTGATCATTTTCTACATTCTGGGTGTTGTGCTAAGTCCTAGAATGGTTTCCATTTTGAGTATGTTGGAGATGCCCTGAGACATTCAGGTTTGAGAGGTCTAGCAAACAGGTGGAGAAAAGCATCTAAACCTCAGGAGACAGGACTCCATTGTGTTGCTATCATTAACAGCATAGTGAGGTATGTTCTTATGGGTGCATTTTTGCCCAGATGCTTAATTAGCTCTATTGTGTGGAAGATATTAGTGAAATGAGAGTTGGTTGAAATCTGTGATAATCCCGTGCCATATTATTGATATTACTTTCTTGATTTCCTATAAATTTGTGTTCTTATATGATGAACGTAATTTTTCAAAAAGAAAACATGCATCTGCATGAATGGGCAGAATACAGCTGATTTCTGCAAAATCGATACAGTTTCAAAGGTTAAAAATCCTCTTCATAAGTATTTTCATCACCCTCAAAGAAACCGCTAACTTCATCATCTTTAGTGGTGTCCTTTGACCTGACAACATGTTACATATGATGACTACTTTTATATTGGTGATAGCCTTTATGAATAAATACAGTCCCTTTTAGAAAATGGGCAAAATTTAGAAAGGGCTTAACCATATGCATACTCTTTGACCCAGTAATTTAGCATTTGGGAAATTCAACTGTTCTAAGGAAATAATCCAAGCAGTGGAAAAAGCTATATGCATGGCGATGTTTATCACAGCTTTCTTTATAATTTCTATTTATTTACTTATTGGCTCACCTGTGGCATATGGAAGTTCCTGGGCCAGGGGCTGAACCTGCACCACAGTAGTGATCTAAAAAGTTACAGTGACAACACCAGGTCCTTAACCTTCTGTACCACAAGGGAACTCCTATTTATAATTTTTAAAGAAAAGGAAGCAACTTTGGTGTCCATGGACATAAATTCAAGTTCATTTATATGTGACCGTTAAAATTATGGTTAGAAAAATGATAGGCATGGAAAATGCATATAATAGAATGGTAAGAGAAAAAAAGCAGAATAATTTTAAGTAAACCATAATTACAATAAGGAAAAATAATGGAAGTAAATTTGCCAAAATACCAACAACAGTTATATTCAAATTGGGAAGTTAGGGGTTATTATTTCTATTTTCCAAATTATCTGTGTATCAGAGATTGATCATTTTTGCTTTCCCAGTAAACACTTGCCCTGTTTCTGGCAAAAGTGCCCTGACTCTTCATAGGGAGTTGTTGGTTCCTTTTCTGAGTTTGTGTGGTTTCAGTGAGGTTGACACTGCTCCTGCCAGGAATACAGCCCAAGCCAAAATCATCAGAGGCAAATAGAGTCAATTATAGAAAGTTTGTTTTTTTTTTTAACTTTTGGAAAAGATGAATGTTCTTTCCACTATGAATTGGTAAGAGGACAGGATGTAAGCCTGGGGTTGTAGGCAGCTATTTTGTCACCAGGAAGTAGAAGAGATCTAGGGAAATAGGTTCAATTTACCCACCCAACTACATGGCACTAAGTGGAAACGACAAACACCAAGAAATATGTTTCAACTAATGATCTGGAACCAACGTGATTAACAATACCTTCTCCCTTGGGCAAGGGTGAAGAGAAAAAAGTGGTAGGAGAGAGAATAGGAGGGGAGAGAATCAGAAGTTGCCTTTTCCCCAATCACATGTGTCTGTTGAACACTTGAAAGATGGCTAGGACAACTAAGAAAATGAATTTTTAAGTTTACTTAATTAATTTAAATTTAAAATGTATAGCAAGAGTTCCCATCGTGGCTCAGTGGTTAACGAATCTGACTAGGAACCATGAGGTTGCGGGTTTGATCCCTGGCCTTGCTCAGTGGGTTGAGGATCCGGTGTTGCCATGAGTTATGGTGTGGGTCGCAGACTTGGCTTGGATCCTGTGTTGCTGTGGCTCTGGCATAGGCCGGCAGCTACAGTTCTGATTAGACTCCTAGCCTGGGAACCTCCATATGCCGCGGGAGCAGCCCTAGAAAAAAGGCAAAAAGACAAAAAAAAAAGAGAGAGAGAGAGAAATTAAAAGCTATAGCAATGTAAAATATTTCTCCATTGAACAGAGCTTTATTGTTTGATAGGCTTATATTTCACTTTAAACACTATATTGTCTCAGATATTATTATTGTATTACACTGTGTGTGTCAGGCACGTGTGTCATTTGAGTGATATATGTAAACACATCATTGATCTAGCTGGTGTCAACCCACTATTCAATTTGAATGATTTTTTTTTCTTGTGCACTAGTATAACATAATGCATTTATTTTAATATTTTATGCAGCGCAAGTTATGGTAGTAGCTATGTAAATTATAATTGGTAACTAAATTGAAATACATGTTACTTTCATTATAATGTAATTAAGTTATTTTTCCAGATTAAAAAATAAGTATAGACAGTTTTTTAAATCAAAATGAAGGCCGAATATTCCTGTAGAGTCAAATGGAAATGCAGAAGCTAGCACTATGACCAGAGTAGTGGGGGAAAAAAGACAGGCTGAAATAAGATGTTCTGCAAGTTTTATAGTGACTGCAATTTACTGAGCAAAATTTTTAAAAGTGATTTGTCAGGTAAAAAATATTTTAAATAATACATGGATTTTTTTTTAGCAATTATGTAATAAATTTGATCAATAGTCCAAAGAAAATAAATGAAATTAATTGCCTGGAATCAAAATTAAATGACCAACAAAAACTGTTTTCAATGATTTTTAACAGGGTCTGAGCCTGTAACATATGTCAGCTGTAAAACAATTTGGCTTCCAACACACCCACCCATGCACACACACATACCCAGTTCTAGATGGAGAGAGAGTAGGTATAAGAAGTTATTTTTGTTGTGGAAATTCTGTTAGAAAATTATGAAGAAAAAAATTAAAACGTATATTACCAAAAGTAAAATATCTACAGTTAGGCGATCAGATAATTTTCTATAAAATATAAGACCTTTCTTACAATATCAAAGATCCGTTGATTCAAAATTGGGAAAATTGCTAAGGATAAACAATTACTTTGTTTGTCTGGGTGATATATATCGAATAAATTTGTCCTTATTTTAAAAATTTTTTATTTATTTATTTTGTCTTTTTTAGGGCCACACTCACAGCATATGGAGGTTCCCAGGCTAGGGGTCCAATCGGAACTGTAGCTTCTGGCCTACACCACAGCAATGCTGGATCCGAGCCGCATCTGGGACCTACTCCACAGCTCACGGCAGCGCCGGGTCCTTAACCCGCTCAGGGAGGCCAGGGATCGAAACTGTGTCCTCATGGATACCAGTCAGATTCGTTTCCATTGAGTCACGATGGGAACTTCAGTTTGTCCTTATTTTTGAGACGCAAACTATGAAAAAAGATAAAGTTTTCATGGATAAACTTAATTTGTTTCAGTACATATGTGCAAGTGCTCATGCATCATTGCTGGTTTATGGAATATTGGAAGAAATAGATAATAAATGCATTAATTTTTTTGTTCTTTGCCTGTTTGTTGAGTAGCAGAAGGGTTTTATAGAAATCTACTGTGCCATTACCTCTGTGTGTTTGGAAACCAAATATTCAATAATCAAAGATAAACATGGCAGTGTATTGTTTATGATTTCTCATTATCATGCTTCTCATATGAGCAACTCAATCTGAAGCTCTAAAGAGAAGAAAAACACATGTAAGACCTAGATTTTCAGGCATTGTGCTGAAATTGAACTTTTTCATAACACGAATCTGTAATAATGATTCTTACAATTTCTCTAATATAGACCAAAATGCACACATTTTAGTCATGATTCACAGTGAGATATAAGTTAGCTGTAAAAACTACAAGAAAAAATTAGAATAAGGATTTGTTAATATTTAATATTAGAGTTTCTTTGTGACATATAAAATCTCTTTGAATTTGAGGCTAATAATACAAGAATTAGTGACTTTGCTTAACCTGGACAAACATAGTTTTGAACTTGAATCACATTTGTTTCCAAATCAAAGTGATTATTCTAGAAAGGATTAGCAAATTTTAAAAATGTGAGTGGGGAGTGCGAGTTCCCATTGTGGCCCAGTGGTTAACAAACCTGACTAGTATACATGAGGATGCGGGTTCAATCCCTGGCCTCACTCAGTGGGTTAAGGATCTGGAATTGCCATGAGCTATGGTATAGGTTGCAGATGCAACTCGGATCTGGCATTGCTGTGGCTGTGGCATAGGCTGGCAGCTACAGCTCCAATTCGACCCCTAGCCTCAGAACTTCCACATGCTTTAGTGAGGCCCTAAAAAGGCAAAAAAATAAAGAAATAAAAATGTGAGTGAATGGGAATTCCCATTGTGGTTTAGCAAGTTAAGAATCCAACTTTGGAGTTCCCATCATGGCTCAGTGGTTTACAAATCCAACTAGGAACCATGAGGTTGTGGGTTTGATCCCTGGCCTTGCTCAGTGGATTAAGGATCCCGCATTGCCTGTGGCTGTGGCGTAGGCTGGCAGCTACAGCTCCGATTAGACCCCTAGCCCGCGAACCTCCATATGCTGCGGAAGTGGCCCCTAAAACGGCAAAAAGACTCCAGCTTTGTCTCTGCGAGGATACCTGGTCTCACTCAGTAGGTTACGGATCCAGCATTGCTATGAGCTGTGGCATAGGTCGCAGATGCAGCTTGGATCCTGTGTTGCTGTGGCTGTGGTGTAGGTCAGCAGCTGCAACTCCAATTCCACTCCTAGCCTAGGAACTTCCATATGACACAGGGGTGGCTGTAAAAAGACAAAAAAAATGTGGATGAAAATTTGACAGTGATATGATGTTTGGTATTTGATTCAGTTGTTGCAAAGCTTTAAAATGCGTTCAAAACAATTTGGGTATATTAGTCTAGTTTCTCCACTGTAAATTTTATGAAATCTAACTACAAATCAAGTATTCCTAATGAAAATGTGGTGTCTGCACTGAGAGGTGCTATAAGTGTAAAATACACATCAGATTTCAAAGATGTAATATGACAAAAAGAATGAAAAATATTTCAATAATTTTAAATATTAATTACATGTTGAAATGATCATATTTGGGGTATATTAGCTATATAAAGTTATTAAAATTAATTTATACCTGTTTCTTTTACTTTTTCAAAGTGACTGTCAGAAATTTTAAAGTTACATACGTGGGAGTTCCCGTCGTGGTGCAGGGTAAACGAATCCGACTAGGAACCATGAGGTTGCGGGTTCAATCCCTGGCCTTGCTCAGTGGGTTAAGGATCTGGCATTGCTGTGAGCTTTGGTGTAGGTCACAGACGCAGCTCAGATCCTGCATTGCTGTGGCTGTGGTGCAGGCCAGTGGTTACAGCTCTGATTAGACCCCTAGCCCGGGAACCTCCATACGCCCTGGGTGTGGCCCTAGAAAGCAAAAATAAAGTTAAAGTTTTATTGGGCAGAGCTGGGGTAGAATGTAAGCTATATGGATGCCTGTCTCTCCCATCGCCACCAACTCTTTGCGATCGATACCATGGCACGCTGGTCATTTGCCTGCTATGCACTACTTTCATGGAAAAGTACTACCTGAAATAGTATCTTTCATGTAGTGGATAATCAATAAACATTTGCTAAATCTGACTTCACTTGGAGCAAGGCACTACCTTCTGTTTTGAGAAACTACTCTCCTCGTGTGCCTTTTTAGAACATTGTTAGCAATCTGCTAAATTTAGATTTTATTTTTTCCACCACAGGGATTTATATACTTCACATGGTTCTGTCTTCCCGTAAGTGCCAGTCCTTTGAAACATCTTTATTTGCTTCTGAGTTCACCCCAGTGCCAATTACTTGAGGATACTGAATAATTTTGCTCTTTCACTACTGATGACTTCTGTCAGCATCAAGGTAGAAATGCATTTAAAAAAAAAAAAAAAGAAGAACAAATACAAAGTTAAAACATCGAGAAAAATCCTGAGGGTAAAGAGAGGGGAGAGAGAGTGGGAAGAGAAGCGAGATCTTCAGAACAGAAATGGGTATAAAAATCTAGTTCATGCAGCGGAAGATGGAATTGAGCGTCTAGTCATCCATCCCAAGGAAGTACCTCGAGGGAAAGGACCACAACAGAACAAGGCAGACACAGTGACCCAAAGGTCAGTCATTGCTCACATCAACGAGCAAGAAATTGGCCTTTGGAAGCTAAGATGTGGGATGATCAGTTCCCATCAGGACGCAAAGGCAGCAGTTATATATACTTTTGAAGACCTGGGTCCCTAAGACTTCCAGGAAAATGTTTTTGCTCGTCCTGAATGCGTCTGGCATAGAACCATCTTGATGATCTAAGTTCTTTTGATTCTGCTTGATGGGAGAGGATGCACCAGAGCTGCAATATGTCTTACGTGGTCTCCCGTCATGTTCCTCAAGGAAGCACGGGGAACAGAAGAGAGTTCCCCGTAAAACACTCCTTGCCCTAACCGGTCCAGCTTTATTGATAGAAAGTGACAGACCAGCATGGATTTCTGTGGCTCTTTCAAGACTTGAGGAACATGTGAAGTCCACTCAGCTGCAGTGCGGGACAGTGGATGCCAACACTTAACAGGCTACGTTTGAAAGTTCCCATCATGGCTCAGCGGTCATGAACCCGACTAGTATCCATGAGGATGTGGGTTTCATCCCTGGCCTTGCTCAGTGGGTTAAGGATCCATTGTTGCTGTGGGCTATGGTGTAGGTCGAAGAAGCAGCTCAGATCCCACATTGCTGTGAAGTAGGCTGGCAGCTGTAGCTCTGATTCAACCCCTAGCCTGGGAACTTCCATATGTCATGAATGCAGCCCTAAAAAGCATAAAACAAACAAACAAACAAACAGGCTATGTTTGTCAAACAAAAGTATTCTTGCCAATATGTACTCACAATATATAATTATAATCACCTTTTTTTAAACTTCTTTCTTTGGGCAATAAAGTTTCTAAGTATTGAGTGAAATACTATAAGAAGTTTGTAGCCTTATACTACTCAGGTATTCCTTCTTTTTTTAATGTTTTGAAGAATTCTGGTACTAACAGCATTTGATCTGGGAGAGGGACTGAGTCAAATACCATTAGAGGGATCACTGAAGGCCAAGAGTCCCCTGCATGCCAGTGGAATATCTCCTTGGCTGGATCAAACCTCAAGTCAGCATCCTATTCATTGCTCTGTCTTAGCACCATGTTGATGTCCGCCTTCCTTTAGAAGTTTAAAGGGAGAGCAAGGAGAGAGGCACAGGTCAGGCATCTTATGCAGACCTAATTCATTATCTTGCTTAATGACAACAGCCTGTAAAGTAGGCATTGCCTTCTTCATTTTATAGATGGCGGAGCTGAGGCTCAGAAAGCAAGAGTTACAGGAGTTCCTGTCGTGGCGCAGCGGTTAACGAATCTGACTAGGAACTTGAGGTTGTGGGTTCGATCCCTGGCCTTGCTCAGTGGGTAAGGGATCCGGCGTGGCTGTGAGCTGTGATGTAGGTCGCAGACACGGCTCAGATCCTGCGTTGCTGTGGCTCTGGCGTAGGCTGACAGCTACAGCTCCGATTAGAACCCTAGCCTGGGAACCTCCACATGCAGCGGGAAGGGGCCCTAGAAAAGGCAAAAAGACAAAAAAAAAAAAAAAAAGCAAGCAAGCAAGCAAGCAAGCAAGCAACGTTACAGATAGTAAACTATAGACCTGGAAGTCTGACCTGGTCTTTTGCCAGAGTGCGTTCTCAATTCTGTCCTACCTCCCTCTGTGTGAGACCTGACAAGAAAGGTGTTGGGGTGGGGTGACCTCCCTGAGCGGACACTTCAGCATATTCCATAGCTTCCACTGCATTTCTCAAGGATTCCCTTGAAAATTATTTCGTCAATAAGCCTCTGCTGAAAAAACAATGGCTGACATATAGGAAACGTTCATGGAGGAACATATAGAAAAATATTATCATTAATAATAAAAACATGCACATTGAAAGAGCGATGAGATTTTTTTTTTTTTTTTTTTTGGCTGCACCTGAGGCATGTGGAATTTCCTGGGCCAGGGATTGAACCTGCACCACAGCAGTGACTGGAACCACTACAGTGACAATGCCAAATGCTTAGCCCCCTGCACAACAGGGGAACTCAGATTTTAAATTCTCTTCCCTGGAATTTCAAGTCTGCTGTGCCCATACCCTAAGCATGCATGTGCCTGTTTTTAAAGGTGAGCCACCGATTCCAGCCTGAATTCAAGGAAATTGCCTGGGAATTCCCAGCCCTTGTTTGTTCTGGTCCCCTAATCCTGCTCCAACTCCCAGTTTGGTGACCTTGGCCTTATCTATGGAGGACGGACTGTCCACATCCTACCTGAAAATTGGGTCCTAGCTTGATTTTCTGAACTTCCTCTAGTTCATCCCTTTGGCTCCCAAGGAGCTGCCCACCCCAGGCTTAGTCCTGAGAAATCTCATCTGGCCACAGCCATTTGGTGGACTGTGTTGGCGGTCCGGAGCTGGGGGAGAAGGCTGACATTTTATCCAAACCTTGTGAGGGACACTCCATGCTCCTCTGGTAAAAATTAACTCATCCACTGGCATGTTCTACTTTCAGTTTATGGGAAATGAACTATACGGGAAAACAGAGTATTCCAGAAGCAACTGCCCACACCATTGGCTCAGTTACCAGAAGTGACGGTGTGTTATCACTGCCTACAAGCCTTATGGACTTTTACTCAGCCTGTCACTTCCCCTTGGGTGTGCCACATAAGTGTGCTGCTTCTCAGGAAGTGTTTTTGGTCTGGGCAATGGTAGCCTCGCCACACAGGCCCCAAAATTATATATATAAATATATTAAATTATATAAATTATATAGAAATATATTTAATTATAATAATCCTAAAAATCTATCATAGTATATAAATTATAATTATAAAGTATATATAAATTATGTATTAATTTGTATATGAATTATACGTTATATACTATATAAATGTATATATTATATATGGTTATATGTATAAATTATATATATGTAGAAGAACTGTAGACTTCCTGCCAAGAGCCTCTGTCCCCACCAAAGGACACATTTACTGTGTGCAGCTGTGGCTGTGGCCCATCACAGTTTTATCACGTGACCTTCCAGGAGATTCAGCTTTCCTCTGTTGGGCTAAAAGGTGTCATCATCATCATAAGAGTTAGTGAGCTCATACATATGTCACTTAGCCTCTCTGGACCACAGTTACTTCATCATAAAATGGGGACAATAATAGTAGCTACTTGAGACTCATGAGAATTGAATGAATGGATGCGGGTAGAGCACGTAGAAGGCTCCTGACACCACCTCTTCGCTGTGGCTGGTGCTCTGCTCCTTCAGGAGTAAGCAGTAAAGGCCCTTTGCCTGTTAACAGTTCTTAAGGGGATGATGGTGGGTAGGGAAGTTCTGCTCCTACAGCCCCAAGTCACTTCCTCTAGCGAGATCTTGGAGTACAGTACCTTCAGAGTTTCCATTGGTGGCTTTTCTATAAAGAAAGATACAGCGTTTGGTAGCGTGATGTGTAAAGCGAACCCAAAGCGGAACTCCTCCCTCCACCTCCGAAGGAAAGTGGATATCTGTCTGCTGATCCGTGGAGAAACCTGCCTGTTTCCAGGGAAGGAGAGCAGCATGGGACTGTTAGAAAATCTGAGTGACTTGTGGTGGCATCTGGCGGAGAAGACTCTTCTAGACAGGTGCTAGACCTCATTCTGCCCCTGAAATATTTTACCTTGGAAAAACCACTGACTGACGTCTCTATGCTTTCTGTGATCCTTTGAAAATTGGGCATTAAAATAGATGAGCTTCAAAGCCCCTTCCAGGTCTAACACCCTAGAATTACGTAATTAATGAGTTGCCCTGGTTTAGGAAAAATACAAGGAAATAGGTCTCTCCTCCTTGTGGGTCCCATACTCATAACTCCTGACCACCTTGTTAGACAATAGATAGCACAAATCTAGCAGAGAGAACACTTGGCTATTTTAAGGGCCTACTCACAGAATTTTGTGAGTATTTGGTAACTGACTCTTGGAATTCTGTAGCACAAAGTTCAAGAATGTTCTCAGTTCATGCTGTGTTAGCCTTGGAGGGAGGGTGGCTGAGGGGGAAAATGGGTGTGTGTCCACATCCCAAAGTCACCAAAGTCTGCAGTCACATTGCGCGTTGTCTGGGCCGGAGACTGATGAGCTCGGATGAGGCTTCACAGCACATATGCTGATTAGCTGATTAGAAACAACCCAAATGCCTATCAGCAGGCAAGCAGATCAAAAATAGTGGAATATTCACAACTGAATGTTATCAAGAAATGGCAAAGAATGAACTACTGCTACACACGGCACTATTAATAAAAATCTCAAAAATGATAGTGATCAAAAGAAGTGATAAACAAAAGAATACAAACTATATGATTCCACCTATGTACAGTTCTTAAAAAGAAAAAAGTCCATCTATGATGGAGTTCCTGTCATGGCACAGTGGAAACAAATCCGACTAGGAACTATGAGGTTTCGGGTTCGATCCCGGGCCTTGCTCAGTGGATTAAGGATCTGGTGTTGTCATGAGCTGTGGTGTCGGTCACAGACACGACTCGGATCCCCCGTTGCTATGGCTGTGGTGTAGGCTGGCAGCTGTAGCTCCGATTTGAACCCTAGGCTGGGAATCTTCATATGCTGTGGGTGCAGCCCTAAAAAGCAAAAGCAAAAGCAAAAAAAAAAAAGTTAATCTATGATATTGGATATTAGGAGAGTAGCTCCCTTTAGAGAAGGGGGTAGAATAATTAGGAAGGGGCATTGGAGGCAGATGGGGTAGGGGGTTCCTAGAGGAAGAGAATCAGGCTCTTAAACAGGCCAGGGAAATAACTTGACCATATTGGGGACAACAAATCAGTTGTAAAGACTCCCCAGTTCTGTTTCAAAGGTAAAGATTAGCATGAAGCACATTCTTGACCTATTTTTGCAGAATTTCCTCCTCCCCCACTCCGCTCAAGCACTCAACCACCAGACTAACTGGAACCTAAAGATGATGCTGCCTGACCCCTGCTGACCCTCGTGACTTCAATCAATAAGAGGTGGGACTCTGTCACCCTTTGCCCCAATTCTATACTGAATTCGCCTCCTCTAAGCCCCTCCATGAATATGCATATACCACGCAAGCATCTTCCTAGTGATGCATCCACTTTAGCTTAAAACGTCCCCAGTTTTGCTGTACAGAGAGACACTGCTTTGGGAAACATCCCAGGTGTTGTCTCCTTGCTCATGAACAACGAATCCTTCCTTCTTCTCCTCTTCAGTTTGGTTTGTGTCTTGCCTGGACACTTTCCAAGAGGTGAACCCTGTTAATTTTCAGGTGACAGCTTGAGGGAAACGGCTTGAATATTTATAATGCTGTATTTCTTTCTTTTCTTTCCTTTTCTTGTCCTTCCTTTCTTTTTTGGCTGTACCCAAGGCATATGGAAGTTCCTGGTCCAGGAACTGAATCTGAGTCACAGCTGCAACCTATATCACAGCTCTGGCAATGCCAGATCCTTAACCCAGGGTGCCGCAGTGGGAACTCCAATAATACTGTATTTCTTGAGCCAGAACGTAGTTACATGGCTGTGTGCTCTGCTTGGAAATCCATCGAGGTGTGCACTTAAAAGAGATGGTTTGTTAACATTAAGGAACATTTTTCAAGTTTCATCCGCAATAAATAATAAGATACATTGAAGGAATGGAATACTCACAATTTCCAAAACTTACCGAAATTTGATTTGCATAGAATTTCCACACTTTTTGAGACTCAAGTGATGGATAACATTTTGGCAAAATTGAGAGAGACCAGTACAAGCAGAGAAAGGGACAGGAGAAGAGTACACAGGTGAGCAGATGCAGATCATGTTCCGTGAGGAGTGAGAAGTGGAGTTTTATGGTAAAGGTTTTGAATACAAGGCAGGGTTTGTTCTTAATCTCATAGGACGTGGAGCGCCAGTAAGAGTTCTAAACAGGGAAGAAATATGCCCTTCCTCCAGTTTGTTCTGCTTTTAATAGGGTGAGATGTGGGGAAGGTATCTGAATTTATTCAGAAATGTTTTGTCCTAGGCTTGCACACACACACAATGTACTTCTGTATAAAATATATCCCCCACAATAATCCAAAGAAGTGGGTTCTTCTTATTTCACAAATGAGGAAATGGATGCCTACATAGGCTAATTTGTCTGAGAACAACAGAAGTGGCCTGAAGCAACTTTGCTTCCTTTGGAAGAGCCGCCCCAGGGAACAGAGCCTAGAGGAAGTGAGCAATAGATTTATTCAGTGGGGGGTGGGAGGGTGTGAGTATGGAGAAGAAGCAAAGAAAGCCTGGGGAACCTTCTGCAGAGGCCACCATCTAGGGCAAGTGGCTGGTTTGGTTTCCATGGTAATAGGTAGCCACTTCCCACTACAAAACCTCGTGCTCCCCTCTGGGCCAGAGAACCTGATTTGATGATTTCACTCAAGATGTGGAATCCGAGCCATTCCATCCTGTGTCAGCTCAGGGCACTGCCTCTAGAAAAATACTTTTTATTTTAGCAGGTCATTATTAATGATTCTTCTTTCTTGTTTCAGAAATGTTCTCCCGCTCGGTGAAGTGCTGAGTGAAAGAGCGTTTTTTGAAATTTTCCATTTCCTTCATAGCTTTCAGATTTGCCTCATGTGAAAAGAGTTGAGAAAGTGGAAAATTTCCTTTGCCTGTCCTGAAATCTGCCTCCCCAATTGCCTCTATGTGAGTGCATGAGGTGCCATTTTCTCGGTAAGGTCCAAGAACAGTTTTACTGTCAGAGAGATGATGGCTTTCATTCAATTCCCAGATAGATTCCTTCCTAGTTTTAATAAACCTCCCAGAGTTTCAGTTTTCTTATCCATGTTATGAGATGTGATGCTAATACTTGTTTCATAATGAGAAAGTGGACATAAAGTACTTAATACACAGCCAAAAGCTGGATAGATTATAATTAATCTGACATCTAGACTGTTTTTCTGGCTTCCCCCCACTTGATGGAGAATTTCTTAGTAATTTTTCACACCTATTATCCAAAGGAGTTGGGAAATGTGATGTTTTGAGTAATTAAATATTGTGAGTAACTGAGTTGACACACACACACATACTCACAATACACAAACAAGATCGACACATGAGAGCAAGCAGAGCAAGGAAGAACCATAATTAAAGGAGCAATATTATTGAAAAGCACTAAAACTCAGGATTTGAATCCAAATGGCTAACTCCAGAGTCCCTACTTTCAGCTTCCAAAAATATGATGCTACGTGTTCCTGCTGTGGCTGCAATGGGATCGGTGTGTCTCTGCAGTGCCAGGATACAGGTTCGATCACCAGCTCCACACAGTGGGTTAAAGGATCCAGCTTCAGTGTAAGTCAAGTGTGACTCAGATCTGATTTCTGGTCCAGGATATGCTGCAGGATGGCCAAAAGAGAAAAAAAAAAAAAAAAAGTGATCCTGAGTGGGTTCTGTGAGCACCCATTTAACAAACACATAAGCTGAAGCATTTCCTTTTTATCTATAAGTTTATTACACCTGAAAACATGAACCTTCATTCTGTAACCATGAGCAAGTCATTTAAACTCTCAAAGTTCGCTTTCCTTGTCTGTAGTATGGAGGCAATTTTAATACCTCCCTTCTGGAGTTGTTGTGAAGTTTAAAAGAGATAGTCAGTGAAAAAAGAATTTAGCATATGGTATATGCCCATTAAATATTAGTGGGATGGCTTTTCCATGTGCCCCAACTGGATCCTCTTTACAAGCAGTGCCCCCAACCCCAGGCTTCTGGTTCTATTGACTGATAACAATTCACAGCTGCCCCTAGCCCTTAACACAGTCCTCAGCCTATAACAAGTCTCCTTGCTCAGGAGGCAAGGCCCCCTACCACCCAGGGCAGAGCTCAGCCAATGGCAGCGGACTTGCTGATACAAAAGACTGCCCTCCTTGAGCCTTATTGTAGTGCCACGCCAGCTTCGTGGAACTGGTAGCTATAGCTCATTTTCAGCAGGCACCACAGTCTTGTTTAAGCATTCTCTTCCCGCTCTTCTCTGCTTCTTATCCTTCCTCTTCTCCTCAGAGTGCTTTCTTGATCACTTACAAGAATCTTCATCTCAGTCTTGGTGGCACAGGAACCCAACTGAGGACCCCTGGCATCAGAGGTGGTCTTAAGAAGCCTACGCTGAGGGTGAGATTCAGGAGCTGCCTCACTTGCTGTCTGGATGGCACATAAGGACCCTGGAGCTGGAGGTAGGTGGGGAAGTGATAATGCCTGCTATGCTGCACGCTGTGATTGCTAAGATTTCCATCTGTAATGAGCTGGGGGTGGGATTCAGGTCTGGAAGGGGGTATGCTAATTGGCATCGTTTCTCAGCATTTGGGAGATGTGGGGAATTCTTAACTATAAGGTCTCTGGCGTTGGATGAGTAGTTGAAGAGAGAAAATTATAGACTCAAACTTATTGGTCAGAAAGTTAAAGCAAAACGTGAGCATGGCAAGGCCTTAATCTCCTGCAGCTGGGACAGGGCAGGAGCGGAAAGAGCCCAAGGGCCTCACTGCAATAGTGCAAAGCTCTCAGAAGGCTGAGTGCTCAGCCTAGGCAAGCCTTTTAAGTCAAAGTTGGGGCCTTTGGGCAAAGAGCGTAACCTTGAGATTTGGGATAAGGATCTCTCTGTGTGGTTGTACTTTGAACTTTGATTGCCGTGAACCCTCTGAGCCTGAAGAAGTGGTCTCCTACCCCCAGCTTTCTTGACGATTATAAAGGGATTTCAGATGAGGCCTTGTAAACACTGCTGAGTCCTCTTCAGCATATGTTTCCAATTCCCCTCCCGGCCGCCAGACTCATAACTAGCATCACATCTCAGCAAAGCTCAATGAGAAGAGTGCTGGGCCAACCCCAGAGGAGATTCTATTATATCCTGAAGCGGCCTCAGGACCTAGAGAGAATTTATTGGCAGAAGCTGGGAGAGTGTGTCTGAGAGGTCCTTGCGTGTCCTTGACCAAGGGAGAACAGTATATAAAGTTGGTTAAGGGAGAGTTTGTGGATATGAGAGCCCTCCACCATCACTATGAGATAATGCCCTAGCAAGGGCCTAAGAGATAACGCTAAACAGTTGCTGGTATATCTCTCCAAAGACTGGGAAAAGCAATGACCTACACAAAGTGAAGTGAAATTGCAACAACTGCTGTTGCAAATGGTGGAGGAGGGAATCAAAGCTCAGAGAAGTGGGTATGCTGGATAGGATATGCTGTCTAGGACCAGAAAACCCACTCGTTGACCAATTTTGCAGGAGGGACCCAACGTGACTCCATTTGGCAAGGCAACCAAGAGCGCACAAAGGTTACCTTTCCTCCATATCCTCACCAACACTTTTTTTTTTGATAATAGCCATTCTGACAGGTGTTGAGGTGATGCCTCATTGTGGTTTTGTTTGCCATTTCCCTCATGATGAGTGATACTGAGCATCCTTACATATGTCTGTTGGCCATCTGTATATCTTCTTTGGAAAATGTCTATTCAGATATTCTACCCATTTTTTTAAATTGGATTTTTTGATTTTTCGCTATTGAGTTGTATGAGTTCTTTGTATATTTTAGATATTAACTCCTTATCAGATATGGTTGCAGATACTTCCTCCCATTCTATAAGTTGCATTTTCATTTCTTTTTTTTTTTCTTCTTTTTGCTTTTTCGGGCTGCACCCCGCAGCCTATGGAGGTTCCCAGGCTAGGGGTCTAATTGGAGCTGAAGCCACTGGCTTTCACCACAGCCACAGCAACGCAGGATCTGAGCTATGTCTGTGATCTACACCATAGCTCACAGCAATGCCGGATCCTTAACCCACTGAGCAAGGTCAGGGATTGAACCTGCAACCTCATGGTCGGATTCATTTCTGCTGCGCCATGACGGGGACTCCCCTTTTCATTTTCTTTATGGTTTCCTTTGCTATGCAAAAGGTTTTTAGTTTGATTTAGTCTCAGTGGTTTGTTTTTGCTTTTGTTGCCAGATCCCAAAGATCGTCACCAAGACTAAAATCAAGGAGCTTATTGCCTGTGTTTTCTTTGAGGAGTTTTACAGTTTCAGTTCTTACATTCTGTTCTTATATATCTTGAGCTAAAATTTGTGTATTGTGTAAGATAATGGTCCAGTTTCATGCTTTTGTATGTGGCTGTCCAGTTTTCCCAATACCATTTATTGAAGAGACAGTCCTTTCCCCATTGTATATTCTTGGCTCCTTTGTCGTAAATGAATTGACCATGTAGGAATAGGTTTATTTCTGGGTGCTCTATTCTGTTCTGTTGATTTATGTCTTTTTTTTTTTAATGCCAAAACCATACTGTTTTATTACCATCGATTTGTAATATAGTTTGAAATCTGGGAGTGTGATGCCTGTAGTTTTGAACCTTCGCAAGATTGCCTCGACTATTCAGGGTTTTTTTGTGGTTCAAATTTTAGGATTGCTTATTTGATTAGTGTGATTAGGATTTTGACAGACTATATTTACATATAAGAATTTGTAACACATGAGACATCATTGGGAAAAGAAAGCATTTTGTATAGAGGCAGTGCTGGGAGAGTCTAAAAATTTGTAGGAAGCTTTAGTTCTATAAACTGTTGGAAAGAGACTTCTTTTAGCTATCTTGGAACTCCAGTGCCTGGAACATAGGCACGCATTAAATAACTATTAAACTTCTTTTATTGTGGACTTCTAAAAAAATTAATCATAGTAAAACAAAAAGAAATGAAGTGGTTACCAAATGTTCTGTAGAACCATCTGCTTATAAGTAATATCTCCCTAAGAATCAACAGATTTGTTTAAAGATTTTTATAATGTCAGTATGTTAAAAAACTAAAGGCAAACAACTGACAAAGTGTCAATATAGAGAAGTCCTGTAAAGTCGTAAGCAAAGCACTAAATAGATAACTATTGATAAATGTTATTTATTGAGATGAAATTGTTACAGTTCTACAGAAAAATATATACAAAGCCCTTTACTTGTATGTTAGCAAAAAAATTTTCAATAAAAATATACAAGCTTGGTGAATGCGTGGCTAAACATATATGTTCAAATGTACCTGGGTGTAATTTTTGTACTGGTATAATTGTGAAAGTCGGTTTCTATAAAATCTGCTGAGAGTCATATAAATATAAGATGTGCTCCTGTCTTTACAGTTTGGGAAGTAATCCTAAGGAAATATCTGTCCTAGGGAAATAATCCACATTTACATTAAAATTTAGACAATAATATATTCATGACAGTCTTATTTATAACAACAAAAGATTGGAAACAACATAAAATTCTAAGTTAATTGGAAGGGTTAAGTAAAATGTGGTATATCTGTTCTACAGAATATTTGGAATCAGTAAATGGAATAGCCATGAAATTACCTTCATGGTAATCCAGTGCCATTGAAATACCACTATTGTATAATGTTGAGTGATAAACAGAAGACACACCATTATATATTGAACAGAGCAGGCTCTGTGAGGTGCTTGCCAGTCATACTGCTTCCCTTTGTCAAACCGAGTGGTGGCTATGCCTCTGAGGGCTTTTATTTTACCCACAGATGGTGAGCATTATATCACAAGACTCCTGGTTGTAGCTTTTTAGCACAAAGGATGAATGCCTGTGTCAATGGGCTCTTTTCATCTGGAGGATTGCAGGTTATAGTCTTTGGGTGACTTCTGGTATTACTGCATAGAAAAATTTCCTTCTATTCTTTCTTTTCTCTGTACTCTTCATGGAGTTCCTAACAGTTGGAAGCATTATAGACTGTTCTTAATTTCTCTCTGTCTTTTACAAAATTATTTCCTGACTTCCTCCTCTTTATCGTCTAAAGTCCCAATAGAAATGTAAATTTCAGCTATGATAATAATTTTCAAGAGTTTTTTTCTGTTCTGATAGTCCTGTGTTACAAGGATATTAGACTCAACAAATATTCCATGTGCTTCTCTGTGTCCCACACTCAGTTAGATTTGGACTAGTTCTGGCCAATAGCCTGTAAGTTTAAGTGACACATGTCACTCCCAGGCTGAAGCAGTAAAAAGCTATGCCTCAGTCTGTCCTTCTCTCCATCTGCTGTGGTGTCCTTGCAAGCCGCATGTAAAGATTGTGGCATCACAAAGTAATGAGAGCCTGGATCTCTGAGTCTCATAAAGAAGAAATACTTTTTTTTTTTTTAAAAAGCATTTTAAAAATTAAAGTATAGTTGATTAACAACGCTGTGCCAATGTCTGCTGTACCTCAAAGTGATCCATATACATAATCTCCTTTTCTGATATTATCATCCATCATGTTCTATCTCAAGAAATTGGATGTAGTTTCCTATGCTATACAGTAAGACATCATTGCCCATCCATTCTAAATGTAATAAATGGAGATTGAGCCCTTGTTGGTTTCATCATTTGCAACTATGTTCTCCCATTCCAGAGGTCATCTTTTTGTGTTTTTTTGTTTGTTTCTGTTTTTTTTTTTTATGGTTTCCTTAGCTGTACAGAAGCTTAATTAGGTCCTGTTTGTTTACATTTTTTTTATTTCTTTTACCTTGGGAGACTGACCTAAGAAAACATTTGTACAGTTTATTTTTTGCCTATGTTCTCAGTTTTATGGTGTCATGTCTTATGTTTAAGAAGGACTTTTGATTGCTTTGAACTTGTTATAGATGAGAAATAAACTTTTAGCTGTCCTAAGTCATTGACAATTGAGCATAAGTTATTACAGCAGAGCCTATTATATTTTAACTAATACAGTTCCTTTTCCATAGTACCCTGTCTTGTTTCATGAATGCAATGTCTTTTTCTCAGCATACTGTAATCATTTTCTTTTTTTTTTTCTTTGGGTAGTATTTATTTCTCTTCTTAGTTGTCTCTTTCATGTTAGTGCCTTTCCTGAAATGTTTCAGAGTTTTCAACTATTGAGTTTAAAAATAAGGTACTAAAATGTGATAGGAAATTTTGCATGCATGCATGCATGCACAGGTTTCATAGGCTGTGGGATTCCACCATGGTACAGTCAGGGGTTGGCTCTCCTTTAAGAGACCCACATGTGTCAGTATGTGAACATCTTTCTTTGGGGGTATCTATTATCCTAAATGAAGAATCCTCCAGTATTTTGTCTGGGCGGAGTTCCTGTTATGGTGCAGTGGTTAACGAATACGTCTAGGAACCTTGAGATTGAGGGTTTGATCCCTGGCCTTGCTCAGTGGGTTAACGATCCAGCATTGCCGTGAGCTGTGGTGTAGGTTGCCAGTGTGGCTTGGATCCTGCATTACTGTGGCTCTGGTGTAGGCCGGTGGCTGCAGCTCCGATTAGACCCCTAGCCTGGGAACCTCCATATGCTGCGGGAGCGACCCTAGAAAAGGCAAAAAGACAAAAAGACAAAAAAAAAATTTTTGTCTGGGAAATGGGATGGCAGATGTGCTTGACTGTGCTCCAGGAGCAAGACTGGGAAAGGAAGTTGAGGTATCGTTGTTTAAAGTGCAAACTTTGACTAAATTTCCCTGTTTCCAGTGCCTGGTGTTTCCAGGTCTAGAATCTCTCTTATTTAGTTTCACCAGAGAATCAACTTCTGATCTTTTGCAGGGAATCATCCTCTGGCTGTATAATTTTAGAAAGAGGACCTGGGAGGATCCAGCTGCTCGTTACACAGATACAAGCCTCTTATTTCCAGTGCTACACCTCACCTTCATCTTTGGTGATGGCTGGGTCTCCAAGCGCTAAGCCTTTTGAGGAACTTCTTAGGCAAGTTAACCTTTACCTCTGCAGGCACTGAACTGGAATTTACTCTGCATTGTCTTTCACTGTTCCTCCATCCGTATGTTAAACTTGGTAGAAACGAAATCTTCCCAAACTGCCAAATCTTCTTAATCATGGTTTCCTTCTGTGGTCTCTTGTTCCTTGTGGATTTATATATTTTCATTTCCTCACTGAGACTTTATTGCAGGAAGGGACAGAGAAGAAATTCTTTTTTTTTAAGGGTATGCAGATTTTATTGTTTAATTGGTGGGGTCAAATTTTCTTGCAAAAAGATGGTACCAATTGCATCATCCCACAGTAGATGAGAGGGCCCAGTTCCTTTGCCCGTGGCCAGTCCTGGAAGTTCTCCATCTGCCCACAGGCTCCCTTCCACTCCCTGCCCTCCTCCTGCTTGCCAGTCTATGCAGGAAAAGCTCTCTCACATTCAGGGGTCTTGCCCTTTGTGGTGAAGGAGACCATCTTTCCCTATCTTCACTGGCCCCTTGGATTGCTTCTTCTGTGAATTGCCTGCTCATAGTCTTTGCCCATTTTCTGTTGGGTCATTTGTCTTTTCCTTATTGATTTATATGAAATCTCTCTCTATATATAAAAACCTGAACATGTTCTGTCATTCTATAAATTTTGCTTGGTATTTTAATTTGTTTTTGGTGTCTTTTATTGTATAAAATGTTAAAATTTGGATGTAATCACTATCGGTCCTTCTAGGCTATTTACATTTTGTGTATTACGTTGTGCCTTCTTTACTTCAAGGCTATAAGCATACTATCCTCCTATATGTATTTTTTCTCAAATACTTTTAGACAAACAGTATTTATGCTGAGCTCTTTGACCTACCTGGAGCTTATATTTTTGGTTTTGGTGAGGATTTTTATTTGGTGGCATTTTTATTTTTCAGGTGTTGCCAGCTGTTCCCATTCCTATTGTGGAATAGTCTCTCCTTCCCCATTTACTTGAAATTTCATCACTTTATCATAAGTTAAATTTCCTTATAATGCAGGTCTCTTTCTGGACTCTGGTCTGTTGTATTGATCTATTTGTCAACCTATTTCTAAGCCAAAACTACAGTTTCGGTTCCTCTTGCTTTGTAGTATGATGTCTGATCCAGAAAGCTTCCCTCATCACTATTAAAAAATTTTTTGTTGTTGTTATTCTTACATGCTTCTCTTCCAGAATATTCTTTTTTTGGTCAAAATCCATTTAAAATCCTCCTAGAGATTTTGTTTGAAATTTGTACATCAATTGAAGGGAACTTGATTTTTTTACAATATTGAATTCTATCATCTAAGAACATAGTATAGCTCTTCATTTTTTCTGACCTCTTTTTAATGCCCGACAGGAAAGTGCTATGATTTTCTCACATAGGTTTTGTCCACTCTTCATAGGGTGACTATTTTAGAGTTTCTATAGCTGTTATACGTAGAATGTTTTTTGCTGTGATATTTTCTTTGTAAAATTTATTTTATTTTTTCCATTATACCTGGTTTACAGTGTTCTGTCAATTTTCTACTGTATAGCAAGGTGACCGAGTCACACATACCTATATACATTCTTTTTCTCACATGATCCTCCACCATGCTCCATCGTAAGTGACTAGATAGTTTCCAGTGTTTTACAGCAGGATCTCATTGCTTATCCATTTCAAAGGTATCTATTAACCCCAGATTCCCAGTCCATCCCACTCCCTCCCCCTCCCCCTCCACTTTGGCCACAAGTCTGTTCTCCAAGTCCATGAGTTTCTTTTCTGTGGAAAGTTTCCTTTGTGCCATATATTAGATTCCAGATAAAAGTGATATCATATGGTATTTGTCTTTCTCTTTTTTTAATTTTTTATAATTTTTTTTAAAAAAATCATGGTTTATTTACAATTTGCCAGTTTCTGCTGTACAGAAAAGTGACCCAGTCATACATACATATACATCCCCTCTCTTGTATCATCTTCCATTATGGTCTATTCCAAGAGATTGGATATAGTTTAAGAAGTAAATGGTAAACCACCTCATTTACCTGGAGACATACTGCTTTTGTAATGGAAAAATCTGAAGCAGAAAAAAAGACAGGAAACTGCCAACACTGCTTACTATGGATGACAGAAATCTCCAAAGTACAGCAGGAAGTTGATCAGAGTAAACGATTTATTTGACCTTCAGTTCACTCTCCTCCCACCAATATCAGCAAAGGTTTCACAGTTATGGATGTGCTTGTGCAGTTTGAGGAATGTTAAAATTTGAGATTCAATTTCACAAATAATTGTGGATGAGAAAACTGTATAATTGAAACCCCTTTCCAGATTTATTTTCTGCAAGTTGACCCAAGTGCAAGCAGCAATTAATATTTTAGCTTTTTACTGTTCTTTGGTTATTTCTCCAAGAAAAACTGTAAGCATAAAAAAGTATAACTTTTCAAGATAAAATACACCCCAAATTCATTGCAGAACTATTTATATTAGCCAAGACATGGAAGCAACCTAAATGTCCATCAACAGATGAATGGATTAAGAAGATGTGGTACATATATCCAATGGAATACTACTAAGCCATAAAAAAGAGTGAAATAATGCCATTTGCAGCAACATGGATGCAACTAGAGAGTCTCATACTAAGTGAAGTAAGTCAGAAAGAGAAAAGATAAAAACCATATGATATCACTATATGTGAAATCTAAAATATTTCACAAATGAACCTATCTATAAAAGAGAAACAGACTCCCAGATATAGAGAACAGACTTGTGGTTGCCAAGGGGTGGTGGAGAGGAGTGGGATGGAAGGGGAGTTTGGGGTTAGTAGATGCAAACTGTTACATTTAGGATGGATAAGCAATGAAGTCCTACTGTAAAGCACAGGGAACTATATCCAATCTCTTGGGATAGACCGTGATGAAAGAAAATATGAGAAATGGAATGTATATGTATAAATAACTGGGTCACTTTGCTATTCAGCAGAAACTGGCACAATACTGTAAATCAAGTATACTTTAATAAAAAATTAAACTTTAAAGAATTGACTTTTGGGGGAAGGGAAGTTAAATTTGTTATTATTTGAAATGATGGTGTTGTAACATATAACCTCAAACATATTCTCCAAATGTCATTTGTGTTTTTATTGAACTTTAGTTCTAGTTTCATGACATTAATTTTCTCCCCTCATATTTGACAGTGAGTCAGAAGCTGCTTATTCCCTTGATCCACCCTCTCTCCCCCCCTAACTATATCACTATGAAAATGTAAATTTTGGTCCCCATCATTATACTTAGGTGGGAATCCATCCTAAGAAAAAATCCAAAATTAAAAAAAGGCATTAAGATATCCATGACATTCTTATTCATAATAGCAAGAAATTAGAAAAAAAAAATAACCCTGCCACCCACCCACCAAACACACAGCTTACCCCCAGTTCAGTGTTAACTGCACGCAGGAGGAACTGGGTTTAGAGAGGAACGTAAGAGTTCATCTTTCATAACAGGAGGAAAGCAGAGGATATGGGTGCAGATGGTTGGAGGTGGGTAAATGAGGTGGTGGGAGTTTGCGGAAGCTCTTCTGATTGCTCCAATTTCATGAGGAAAGTAAGCGACAAGATGGTCAGCTGAGAGTGAGCATGGGGGCGTTGGACTTAGGAAGAGAAAGGAGGAGGTGTGAGCTACTTATCTCAAAGAGTGGGAGTGCCAGTGTACTAGGGGATCCACTGTGCCTGCTGGGTGGCATCAAAGGCCCCCCTGAGGACTGAGGCATGAATTTAAAGCACACAAGGTGGCATGGCTGTGTGTGTGTGTACCTGTGTGCATATGTGTATGTTTCTAGCCACTTCAAGCTGCATCGAAGTTGCAGGCCAGTGCAGCTAGCAGAAATAACTCAAATTTGGAGTTGAGCCAAGTAAATACAAGGAATTGAGGCATATGGAAAATGATACATACACCGAAATTCCTGAGCACTGACTATGGAATGTAAGCTGGCTAAGGAGGGGAGGGGGCACCGACAGTGGAAAGATGATAGAATCATTGAATTACAGGTCTAGGTAGGGTCAGAATGTTTGGATCTAGGGCTCTAGAGAGGAGAGGGCATCATGGGATTGTCTCCAGGGTTAGTGGCAGTGATTTGTTAAGACAGCGTCTAGGATGTCACCAAGGGGGTGGAAACCCGAGGAAGGGTGGAGGACAGGATCATCAGAGTAAGGGGTATCTAGTGAGGGGAGTGGCCAGTGTGCATGCATTTTCACTTTCTTGTCTGTGCAAATCACCAAAACTTAGGACAGAAGCAGCACTGAGAAGAATGACATTGAACCAAATGTCAGAAACTACAGCTATAATGAGGGGTTGTGGGTGTCTGATGACATACGACGCAAAGCTGGGGTATTTTTGGGAGGAGCAAGGGAGAAGGGCTGGAAGGTGGCAAAGAGGGGTGAGGAGGACCTCATCCCACTTCCAGCCCAGGAGTCTGAGGGCTGTGGGAGGAAAGAGCCCCTGCCCGGCTGGAAGCAGTATTCTCCGGAGAACCTACTTTTCCTTGGAGCAAGAAAGAGAAAGGACTGCTCAGAGAAGAGCTTGGGGACATAGGGGATGTTTGCTAGTGATAAGCATGAATTCAAGGGTGCAGAGCAGGTGGTTTGGGGAGCTGGGAAGCAGTGGGATATAGGAATAGAATTGGGATAATGCAGAACCATTTAGGGATGAGAAGATGGGAAATGAGGGCTGACCCGGGCGTCTGAGGCTTTTTGTGGTGGCTGACACAAGCCAGGATAAAAGCCATCATAAAACTGGTTTAAGTGGAGTGAAGGCAGATATTTAATTTTCTAACAACTTTACTGAGAACCTGTACTTCGTGTGTGTGTGTGTGTGTGTGTGTGTGTCTTTTTAGGGCCGCCCCCCCCCTCCACCAGCATATAGAAGTTCCCAGGCTAGAGGTCAAATCAGAGCTATAGCTGCCAGCCTACACCACAGTCACATCAACTCGGGATCTGAGCCACATCTGCGACCTACACCATGGCTCACAGGAATGCCGGATCCTTAGCCTGCTGAGCAAGACCAGGGATCCAACCCTCATCCTCATGGGTACTAGTCAGGTTCATTACCACTGAGCCATGAAGGAAACTCCCAGAACCTATACATTTTAAATATACCATTTTAATTTGAAATTCTTTGTTTTTTTCTAATTTTATTGAGATATAATTGATCTTGAACATTGTAGAAGTTTAGGATCTATAGTGTGTGGACGTGATACATTTATATATTGCAAAACGACTGCCACCATAGTGTCAGCTAATGGCTCCAGTGTGTCACAGAATTACCATCTTTTTTTTTTTTTTGGATGAGAACACTCGAGATCTACTTTCTCAGCAATTTTCAGGTATGTAATACAGTGCTGTCACCTATAGTCACCAAGCTCTACATTAGATTCCCAGAACCCATTCGCCTCATGACCCTTTGGCCCTACATGTCCCCATCCCCCCCCTTGATTTTTTAAGTGTTATTGGAGTAGAGTTGATGTAGACTTATCACAGTTATAGTTGTGATCATTTCTGCTGCACAACAAAGTGATTGTGATGGTTATATACATGTCTATAACACACCCATAAACATTGTGAAATGATCACCATGGTGAAGCTAAATACCAATAGCTCTGTGTAGTTGTGTGCCTGTGTGCTGAGAAGAGTTAAGATCTATTCTTTTAGCAAATTTCAAATGTACCGTACAATTTCATTACCTCTTATCACGCTGCTGTACAGTAGATTTCCAGAACTCATTCATCTTGCATAACCGAAACTTTGTCCACGGACTTATCCCCCTTCTGCCTCCTCCCCTCATTCCTAATCCCCTGGAAATCACATTTTGATGTTCTGCTTCTGTAAGTTCAAAATTTTTATTTTTAAATTATTATTTATTGTTGCCACAGCAACGCAGGATGTGAGCCACGTCTGTGACCTATACCACAGCTCATGGCAACACCAGATCCTTAACCCACTGATGTGCTTCTGGTGGTGATATCAAGACTTTCACCTTGGAGAAGAGAAATAGGGCAGGAAACATGAGTTTTATAAGAGTAGGTGTTGAGTGTATTTATGTGAAGATATAAAGAGAATAAGAAAACACAAAAATAATGATTTATGCAACAACCTCAGAGAGAAGATGAGGGACTAGGATAGAGAAGGGAGGTAAGGATGGAGAGTGAGAAGAACTAATGTTTACTGAGTGTTTTCTATGTACCAGGGACTGTGAAGTTTCACATACAGGCATCCATCAATATCCGTGATGGATTGGTTCCAGGACTCCCCTACCCCACAGATGCCAAAACCCACAAATGCTTACGTCCCTTATTGTATATCATGTCTTTTTTTATAAAACAATCCTAGAAGTGTTGTATCCCTCATTTTGCAGATGAGAACATTGACCATGGCTCAGAGAGGTTAAGGCAACTTGCTCAAATCCACACTGCTAGTAAGGTTAGAATCAAGATTCAAAAACTGGAGTTCCCGTCGTGGTGCAGTGGTTAACGAATCCGACTAGGAACCATGAGGTTGCGGGTTCGATCCCTGCCCTTGCTCAGTGGGTTAACGATCCGG
The DNA here is from genome assembly GCF_016906955.1 of Phacochoerus africanus. Taxonomy (NCBI): domain Eukaryota; kingdom Metazoa; phylum Chordata; class Mammalia; order Artiodactyla; family Suidae; genus Phacochoerus; species Phacochoerus africanus. The sequence goes on along the minus strand of NC_062554.1, from coordinate 122,768,554 downwards.
TGTTGCCGTGAGCTGTGGTGTAGGTTGCAGATGCGGCTTGGATCCCGTGTTGCTGTGGCTCTGGCGTAGGCCGGTGGCTGCAGCTCCGATTAGACCCCTAGCCTGGGAACCTCCATATGCTGTGGGAGCGGCCCAAGAAATGGCAAACACACACACACACACACAAAAGATTCAAAAACCAAGTCTTGTTGACACTGAGATTCCTGCTTTTTCCACCACATCACACCCCTTCCTCCTCCTTGAGATGAATGAGAGTGAGATAAAATAGGCAAAGTTGGATACATGTTTGGAGAGTGGGGGTGAAATTGAAGATATTTCCATTTGCAGACACTGTTGTTGCTTTACCCAAATATCTATTCATGGGATCAACTCTGCCTCTCTAAACTGAGACAAGGTTGCCTCAATATCATTCCAAACCTTGTGAAAGTCTTGGAGCCTCCCACAGATCTCTGCAGGCTCCCAGGGGCTGGCATCCTCACTCGCTCGTCTGCATCTTGATCATGGCTTTCCCTGAACTGGTTCAGTGATGAGATCCTCTCCCATCCTGTGGGCTCTCTGATGTCTCTCTCTGCCTCAAATGCTACAAAAAGGCATTCCCAAAAAGCACTTTTATTTGTGGTGGACTTTACAGAGGCTTTTGATGGGGAGCAAAGGAGAGGTATTGATCACAGCAACATAAGTTACTTCTAATTGAAACAACTCACTCTTGTCCTTAAAAGTCTTTTCGTTTTTTTCCCATTGGGGCTTTTCACTGGCTTCTTCACCCAAGGATGCCAACCTGCTTCAACCATTCCTGTGTTCAGTCTTCTTTTTTCTCTCCTTTTATCTCTCTTCCTTCCTCCTCCTTTCCTATGATAGCCTTGGGTATGCTAACATTTCCTCCTTCTATTACACTGAGCAACTTACTTCCCTCTGCTGGTCTAAGCCTTTCTTTGCAAATCCAAGTTCATCAAGGCACTCCTGAGATTAAAAGAGCCTTCATGGAACAAGACCCAGCTGCCTGGTTTTGATGTTTGCGTTGCCCCATGTGCGAGAAGGGGAAGGCCATTTGCTGAGATGGGGAGCTGGGCGGGGGAGAGCGGGAGTAGGAAAGGGCTTGAAAAGGGGGTGAAAATGTCAGGTGGCCACCTCAGGAAAGCAATGATGGACGACAGATGACTCAGTAGAAGCAGCGATCTTTCGGATTTTTCTCTAGCCAGCAGCTATCGAAGCAGCAGCAAAAAAAGAAAGAAAAGAAAGAAAAAAATGATGATGAAAGATGGCTGGCGTTCCTTGGGGTTAGAAGTTTACAGACAGATCACAAGATAAAGACCGAAACACCAAGTGGTATAAAGTGCTGGTGAGACAGTCACTGATGGGCTGGGCTGTGGGTCTCCGTGGGGAGGACAGCGAGGAGGTGGGTCCAAGAGGGAAGAGAAAAGCGAATTCAACAAGATAGAAAAACAGGGCTTGGGAGAGGAAGGGCAAAACTGGAGAAGTCAGGGGTTCTGGAGTTAGATCTTTGCAGCTGGTTGGCCCTCCTGGCACTTGGGGACCAAACACTTGGCAGAATGCTGCTTCTCCCCCATCTTGTCCCTGCAAGGCAGCAGACTACCAGAAAGACAAAGCCGTGGTGTAGCATAAAGCAGCCACCCTACCAGCTTCAAGAGATGGGAGATGAGATCGGCTAATGAGGAAACCTAGAACCCTCCCCAGGCGGATTCAGCCTGATCCCTGCACATGTCTTCAAGCAGGTGTGTCAGGTCTAGGAAAGAGCAGTGGCAAACGGCTGCTGTTTGTCCCTCTCCCTGACATCCCACTCTCTGTGGGGAACACTGTTCTCTTTTGCCTGCTGCTACACATGGGGGTGGGAGAAAGGCATTCAGTTCCTCTAGACTTGAAATTGAAGGCACCTCTGCTTCTGAAATTCTCTCCGATTGACATCTGCTCCCTTTTATCGTCCTGTGGTCCCATTGCTCATAAGCTGTCTTCCTCGTCGTCTTCCCCTCCCACAGTCGCCCACATTTTGCTTCATTTTGTACATTTCAATTGACTGCTCTTCCAGTCACCTGTCATCTCTGTTAACACTGGATCCGAAGGCAGCAGAGAAGGCCAGTCTCTGCTCATTGAAGGTGAGCCCCCATATAGGCAGAGTTCCACGTGCCATGGGTGAGCCATCTGCCCTCTGGGTGCCCTGAAACAGCATCCTTCCTGCCAGCTTCTTCTCTCTGTAGCTTCTCCCTATAAGTTGTATCACTAATGGCTTGATACCACATGCTATTGTGCCTATAGCACAGTTAGGAGCCACTTGAAAGTGAAAACAAATGTCCTTAGTCCCGAGGCCATATGGAGACTCGGTGGGTGGTACCATTAGCTGTAAAGCTTGAGGCAGATTTGGAATTGCCTTGCCTGGAAGAGAATCCCACATCAGAGAAATGCTCTGATAAAAGGTACTGGAGCAGATTTTAAGCGGCTGCTCCCACCATCAAACAGGAAGGGATCTTCTATTTTCAATTCAATTGTATTTCCCACAGTCACTTCAGACAGGATAGGGAATGGGCAGATGCTCCCGGCACTGTTGCACCATCCTCAGCGGCCCCTTTCTTATCCTACAATGGCCACGCTCACTCATGGTCTCCCCTGATGGGAGACAGTGGCCTCTGCTCCATGTGGGAAGCTGATGACACTGGCCGGCCCGTCAGTATTTCACTGTGAATCTACCTATTTCTGATGAACTCACAGGTAAACAAAAATGGACTTAAGGCAAGCTCTTTATCAGCCAGTGAGTATCAATACCCCTTAACTTTGGAAGCAGCCTGCTCAGCCTTCAAAGTGATGTCATCAGCTCATTAGACAACCTGCTCTTCCTCACATGAACCAAAATAAACCATGGCTGTAAGCAGCTCGCAGGCAAGAACCATGTCTCGCCTCATTGCACCAGCGCGTGTCAGGCAAGACGACAGCCTTCATGGTAGAAATGAGCTGAATCTGGAGCTGACAGGAGCCAGCAAGGTCATTGACCTCATCTACAAGGTTATCTCATTCAGGATTTCCCAAAATGGGTTTTTTAGACTATTAGGGGAGTGGGATAGAGGTTAGAATCTTGCGGGAGGAGGAAGAGAGCAGTGCCATGGCTGTTTTGTAAGTTAGTTTGGAAAATGTGATCCACAGAGCTTTGTGTCTTTAGTGTTTGTTTATTACAGGACACACTAAGTCTGTAAAGTGCTTCTGACTTTGCGAGTGACCAAAGAAAGGGATGAAAGTGTCATGGTGAATTTCCCGCTAGTGGTATGTAGCAGTCTGGGCAAGGATGATCCAGCCCAACCCTCTCGTTTTATAGATGAGGCAAAGGAGGCTGAAAGAGGCAATGACAGGCTCAGAAACACGTGCCTCATGAGTGACATGTCTGGGATTAGGATCTAGACCTCGCCTGACTGTGTGTTTTCCACAGGGGGCGGGGTGGGGGTCACCACACCGCCTTTTGCCCCCACGAAACAGGGAAAGAACCAAACGAATGAGCCAATCGCATGCATCCAATGTCAAGTGCTTATTTTCAGCTTGACATTTCAAAGATCGGTGCCCTGTGAGAATTACCCCAACCCTCCCAGGCCCTTAGGGGAGGAATGCATTTGCTCTCATGAACTATGCAATCCTCGAATTTCTGATCTGTGCGAAGCGATGTTATGCCCTGCTCTCTATTTTATTCATGTTAATTCAAGCCATCACTTCACCCCCTCCCCCCCAAAAAGCAAATGATCCTTACAGAAAGGACTTTTGTGGACAAATGCAAGGTCCTTTGCTGAAACTAGATAAAAAAATAAAATAAAATAAAATGCCAAGAAGAACAGCTAAACGTGCATGAAACACTAGACAGAGGGGTGTGCATGTGATGGAGTGGGGGTGTCTTCTGAATCACTTCCCTAAATTTAGCAATGCAGTTTGAAAAAATAAGCCTGTAAGATCTGCTTCCCAGAAATCCTGTGATTTCTTTGCACATGTCTTACGTAAGTCCGTGCCACAGGCCTGCAGAATAATGAGATGGGAAGGGCACAGCCCTATTTCGAAAGAACCACGGAGAGAAAGCCAAAGAAATCTGAGCGGCTAAGAAACTGGGGGAAATCCACCTTTGGTTTTTTTTGTAGTCCTGGAGCTGTGAGTGGTGCCATCTCATGGAAGTTCTGTCTGTTCAGTGCTTCCCACCTGGATGTGATGGGGAGATGTATTCATTTCCCTCCAGAATGGAGCTGTCATTGTTCATTGTTTCCACATGTCACGATTCTTATTTAATTCCCAAAGGAACACCTCTGCCCCAAGCCCTCATTCCCTCGGGGCCTCCCATCGTCTCCTGTTTTCCTGTCTCTAGCCTCACCCTGTGGGTGGTTCCAGAAAGTCAGGCCTCCAGAGTTTTGAGGAATTCATCTTTTTAGATGCTGCTTCCAGCTTAGAGATTTCTTAGGCAGTTGCTCCTGCATTTCCTCTTTGCAAGAACTACAGAATGAAGAGACTCCCGCTGGTCAAGGCAGGATTGTGTTGAGTGCTACACAGGTGATGTTACTGAATGAAAGAGGGTCACAGGGAAGTTGGAACACATGCCCCGATGTTTTACCTGCCTCTCTAATGCCGTGTTTGGGGTCCGCTTTGAGTACGCCAGTGAGGAGAGTGGATGGGGTCCTGATGGCAAACTCCTCTCCCCTCCAGAAGCCCTTTCAGGCGTCCTCCATTCACCTGGATCCTTTTTTTTTTTTTTTTTTTTTAAGAGGAAAAAGTTTGATTAGGTTCTGCTATAAATCTACTCATCATTTTGCTTCTTTTTTTTATTACTCAATGAATTTATTACATTTCTAGTTGTACAATGATCATCACCATCCAGTTTTATAGGATTTCCATCCTACAACCCCAGCGCATCCCCCCACCCCCCGAAACTGTCTGCTTTGGAGACCATACGTTTTTCAAAGTCTGTGAGTCAGTATCTGTTCTGCAAAGAAGTTTGTTCTGTCCTTTTTTCAGATTCCACATGTCAGTGAAAGCATTTGATGTTGGTGTCTCACCTGGATCCTCTCTTACAAGCCATGCCTCCCCTCCGTGACTCTTTGCCCTTCCTCCCCTAACAAAACCTTCTCACTTATCTGCAAGCTGATTTAATCCTCTTTTGTTTTCCTCACTGAGCTCCCAGACAATCAAGAATCCCTGCTAGCTGGTGCTCTTGAAAGAAACTGTTAAACACATCCACAGTCATCTATTATTAGCGACCGATAGTACCTTAGTATATTACTTGCCTAGGAGACTTCACATTCAAATAGAAGAGAGCTCATGAATTCAGAAAGTTACTGAAATGCCTGCCATGAGCCAGGCCTTGTTCTCGGGATCAGTTCAGGCAAGGTTCCTGCTTACACTCGAGTGGGAGAGACAGACCGTAAGCAAGTGAACAAACCAATAACACTATTTTTTTATATAATTCAATGAATTTTATTATATATAGTTGTCAAACCATCATCACAACCTAATTTTAGAACATTTTTCTCCTAAACCCCTAGTCCACCCCTCTCTGCCCCCCACCTGTCCCCTTTAATAACCATAAGTTTTTCAAAGTCTGTGAGTCTTTTTCTGTTCTGCAAATAATTTCATTTGTATCCTTTTTTTATATATTCCACATATAAGTTATATGATGTTTGTCCCTCGCTCTCTAACTTCACTTAAAATGATAATTTCTGGGTCCATTCATGTTGCTGCAAATGCCATATTTCTTTTTTTTTTTTTTTTTGGCAACATTATTTTTTGATAGCCGTAAGTTTTATGAGGAAAATAAAGCAAGGTAACATAGTTATTTGGGGAGCTGAAGTGAGCAGGGAGGACTTCATGGAGGAAATGACATTTGAATTTTCACCTGAAGGAGCAAGATCTGGGGAAGGGTGTTCGAGACTGAAGGAAGAGCTGATGCTAAGTTCCTGAGGTGGGAGCAGCTTGGATGAGAACAAAAGAGATGAGTGTGGCATGTGCAGTGGGAGGGGGCAGGCAGGAGCGGATCCTCTAGAGGGTAAGTTGGGGTCAGGTCACAGAGCGCTCTGAAACCCATAAGAAGTTTGGCATTTGTGTAATTTCAATGGGACGTCTTTGGAGGTTTTTAAGAAGGGAATGGACATGATCTAATTCATCTTCACAGACTAGCCCTTAATGTAACAGAGCCCCTGTGTTGTAGAGGAACATTCAAGCCAGTTGAGGAAGAACCAAGATATGGTGGGTTGAGAAGTGGTTTCTGGAAATCTGGATTGCAGTTCTAACTCTGCCCCAAAGAACGGTCCAATTAAAAATAGTTCACTCTACTCTCTTCTTACTGCAGAGCTTCTGAAGGGAGGTCTAATCTAATTCTTACCCTTCTTGCTCTATAGATGTAACCTTCCTATAAACCTTTCCCTTTGTCTTTGATTCTTTGCAGTCTGAATATAATATACCTAGGCATAGGTTTTTTAAAATATATATTTATGCTGCTCGGTGTTCTCTGAGTTGTCTGGATGGACCTGTGGTTTGGTGTCTGTTGTTAATTTTGGAAAATTCTCAGCTATTATTACTTCTTCTATTTCTTTTCTTCCTCTCTTCTCTTTCTGATATTCCTATTATGTATATGTTACACCTTTTATAATTGTTCCACAGTTCTTAGTAGCTTTGCTCTGTTTTTTTCATTCTTTTTCTCTTTGCTTTTCAGCTTGAAAAGTTTTTATAGGCCTATCTTCAACCTCACTGATTTCTTTCTGTGGTCATGTCTAATTTACTGATGATTATCAAGTGTTCATTTCTTATAGAGTGCTTTTTGTTTCTTGCATTTTAAAATTATTTCTTAGGAGTTCCCGTCGTGGCGCAGTGGTTAACGAATCCGACTAGGAACCATGAGGTTGCGGGTTCGGTCCGTCCCTGACCTTGCTCAGTGGGTTAACGATCCGGCGTTGCCGTGAGCTGTGGTGTAGGTTGCAGATGCGGCTCGGATCCCGCGTTGCTGTGGCTCTGGTGTAGGCTAGTGGCTACAGCTCCGATTCGACCCCTAGCCTGGGAACCTCCATATGCCGTGGGAGTGGCCCCAAAGAAATAGCAAAAAGACAAAAAAAAAATTATTTCTTAGAGTTTCCATCTCTCTGCTTACTTTACTAATCTGATCTTGTGTATGTCTACTTTTCCATATATGTCTACTTTTTCCTTAACATATTTAATCATGGTTATTTTAAATTCCCAGTTGGATAATTCAAAATCTCTACTATATCTAAGTCTTTTGTTGATGCTTGCTTTATCTCCTGATGCCAGAAGCATGGGGAATTTTTCCTCAATATTTACCCCCAAAACCTGGTGGAGCTCCTGGAGGTAAAAACTCCAGGAGGTAAATGAAAGTGGAACTTCTCCCCTTAAAGCTGAGCCCTGAGGAGTTTTATTTTTCAAACTAGTCCATATTCAGTCTCCAGCAATCAGTCAACTACCCTTAAATGCTTCTAGCTGGTTCCTGCAGCAGCTTCTGTTTCAGGCAAGCTGAGATTCTTCATATTTACCTGTCTTTCCAGTTTTCATTGTGGAAATTTGTCTTTCCAATTTCTCTAAAAAGTAACTGGTTTTCAGTTTTGTTTTGTTTTTTTTTTTCTTGTTGTGAGGACAGGAGTGACAATTTCCAAGATCTTCATATATTAGACTGGCAACTGTGGGCTTCTTACTCATATCTGAAGCCCTGTATAATGATATAATACCTAGATAGGAAATATTCAATAAATATTTGTTAGGTCAGTTCTAAAAGAACAAAAGAAGGGAGCACTAGATTAAAGGGCTATCCCTCAAAAAATATAAGGCTTGTTGCCAGCTGCGGGAGCTTTACTTCCTGTCTTGAGCTGCAATATTGTTGTTGTTTTGGTAAGAATTAAAAGTGCTTGCCCAAACCTTCTGGACTATGATGAGATTGCAGCCTCCCAACTTGCTCCTGTCTTCACTGGGTGCCAGATTTGGGGTTCTTAAAGACCTCACCCTACAGAATTCTTAGATTTTTCTAAATTTCAATTTGAATAAAGAAGCTTGTATTTTATTGTCATCTTCCCTGAGCTGCCTGGATTTTCTTTTTCTCAATCTTATCATTTATTCCTGTTTTTCTTTAACTAGGTAACACATATTGAGCAGGTTAATAATACTAGGTACTCTGTTAAGTGCTTTTTTGAAGATTATCTCATTGGCTTCTCATAATAAACTATGAGGTGGGTTCAGTTTCTACTTGTAGAAGATAGAAAATTCTGGCTGAAAGATGAACAATTGCCTAATTCACATGGCCAGCATAGGTGGCAGATTTAGGAGATTTTCAGTCTCCTCTCTTTGTCCAGTCTCAGTGCATCCGTTCATTCCTCTACCCATCCATCTACAAGCAAATACTGAGTGCCTACATGTTACAGGCACAGAGCTAAGTACCTTGCTAAAACAAAGATAAATGACATGTTCTTGCCCTCAAGAGTTACAATACCCTACTTGGAGGGGTGGGTAGAAGAGGATAAAGAAGTGGGGGAAAAGGGAATAGAAAGGATAGAATGGGAGAGAAGTAAGTTCGCCACAGGACTTCCAATGCAAGAAAAACTTCTATTTCTTCCCAAACCTAATAGACAAATCTAAGAATTAGCCCTTTGGTTTTTGAGACTTTCAACCTGAATTTGAATATCAAGAAGGTCTTCCAAAGAGTCTAATAAAAAGATGCCCTCCCCACCCCTGCCATATGCCTCCCAATCTAGTCCAAGATAGAAAAGTCGAACTTGGGAGAGGATATCTTAGAGCTATGACAGCAATGTACCTCCTCCTTCCAGTCGTATCGCCAGGAAGAGTCACCAGTCTACGACCATCTCTGGTACAGTGGCTCCTAGAAATACCATTTTTGCATCCCATGGACCTATAGCAAAGTTATTTCTCTTACTTGGTGGGACAGACCAAGTAAGAGAAATAATGACCTGCTTATTCGTGCACTCAATCCAGGAATTATATACTCTATTCGTATAGTATATATTAGTACTGTGTAGTGTAGTGTTCTACCTGATCTTAGCTTTTTAAAGCTTCATACATGTCCAATTCTGAGTTGCCATGATTTAGCTTTGGGAACCATCTACAGAGATGAAGATAAATGATAGAATAGGTAGATGGAGACAAGAGAGAATAGGAAACCTGAGAGAAGAGGGAGTGATGAGACCTTAGGGCAGGAAGGAACCTCAGAGGTCATTCAGAGTTACACCCCTCCAGTGAGGACACGGTCAGTGGACCTAACAAGCTCTCATGGATTGTCAGAGCACTGGAGCCTAGTTCTGCTCTGAAAGTGTGATAATGAGTAGCGTACTTATTGTACTACTCTGAGGGAGATAATAAGTGAGATAATAAATAGCAGCTGGCTTTCCAAACTATTAATCCCTCCAACCAGATGAATGACACTTCCGGAACAGTTTCTACCTCTCATTATCCTAAAATCTGGGCAAATATAACACCTGTCAGCTATTTTTTTTTTTTCAAAAAAGAACATTTCTTTATGAAAATACATCTCTTGGAGGATCCCAACATGACACTGATTTTTTACGCCAAAATGCTTTTCTTTCTCCTACCATCCATACACAGCTTGCATCCTCTCTACCTACCTGTAAATTTCGCTCTGCTTCTCCCAGTGCCTTTCCCTTTTCTTTCCCTTCCATTTCCCTTTGCTCTGAAGTCTTGGAGCCAACAGACCTTCTCTGATGTTCCTGAGCTGTTTGGAATTGGACTCGTTCCCTAACCATTCTAAAATTCATATGTCTCTTCTGAAAAATGGGGATAATAATAGTTGTTTCGTAGTTCCTGCAAGGTTAAATGAGATACAATGGAGGTAAGGACTATAGCTCAGTATTGAGATTGCAGTGGGAACATAATAACTGCTCGTTGTTGAGCCATTGCTGTCATTGTTTCCACTTTGTATTTCCTATTCTCTTTGTTTCTTTTTTTTTTCTGACATTAGAAAGCCATATCTAGATTTTCCCAGATTTTCTATTTAAGGCAGCTCTCTTGGTAAAATTCAGAGGTTTTGCTCATGCATCAAAGTGTTTTCAACCCATAGTTGCAAATATCATTGGTGAGGATGATGGATGCCCTGGGGACGCAGGCTGGGAAGACCTGGGATTTTCTTTTTTTCCCATCCTTCCTCTTTCCTTCTCTCTCCTTCTCTCTCTCTCTCTTTCTTTCTTCTTTTTAGGGCCATACCTTTGGCATATGAAAGATCCCAGGCTAGGGGTCAAATCAGAGCTGCAGCTGCCGACCTACACCACAGCAATGTCAGACCTGAGCCATGTCTGTGACCTGCACCACAGCCCGTGGTAACGCCAGATCCTTAACCTACTGAGCAGGTCAGAGATCAAATCCACATCCTCGTGGATACTGGTAAGGTACGTAATCTGCAGAGCCACAGTGGGAACTCCTGACCTGGGGTTTTCTGTTCAACTAATTCTAGTGTAAGATCTGTACACAGCAGCTTCTGGTAAAATACGTGTTGTCCTCTTCTACCCCAGACGCCATGGAAACTGGTCCCCAGCTTTTCCAGAGTTATCAGTTGACAACAGCAGTGTAGAATGGGCCTAGGAAGGCAGTCTACCTCCCACCCCCATCTCCCAGGTAAATCTTCCCTCTCCATTCTCTCCTGGAGCTGTTACCACCTGGCTTTTGGGGCCACACCCAGAACCGGAACAAGGGGGACTTGGAAACATGCCTGCCAGGCCAGGCTCTCAGAGGGCCCTGAGGGGCCTACTGAAATATGCATAACCCCAGTCACTTAGAAATACATCTCATTAAATGGAAATAATTTATAAAGATAAAAATAACCCGGCCTTGCCACAAAAGTGCAAAAATAAATTCTGTACCTTCTCTGCTTGATTCAGGAGGGAGGGAGGAGCTGGGGAGAGAGAATAAGAGACAGAGAGACTGTCTGTGTTGGGGGACCATTGACACAGAGAGCCCACCTTGGCCAAGCACAACTGTAGCTGCTTGTGTGAGTTGTCTCACTGCAGGAGGCCCTGATTAAGAACGGGGTGCTATCCTGAAGACTAACAGGAAGAATCTGGGAGGCGCTCGTAGGAGGGAGGAAACAGCCAACTTCCAAGAATACTTGGCGCTGGAATCCGTCTTACTTGAGAGGTGCCTAGGCCACCAGGAAGGACCCTGAGCCAGACCAAACATGGGCCGAGCAAGACGATTGGCCAGAGTCAACCTGGAAACTAGCCCTATTCCCATAAAACCCGAGACTGCGAGCCACGTGGCAGAGCCGTTCACCTGGGCTCCCTGACCCTGCTGCTTGCCCCCCGGGCACCCCTGCCCAGTAAAGTCTCTTGCTTTGTCAGCACGTGTGTCTCCCTGGACAATTCATTTCCGAGTGTTAGACAAGAGTCCATTCCCGGGCCCTGGAAGGGGTCCCCCTTCCAGCAACAGCTGAAGTGAAGTGAGAACAGAAACTTGACCAGCCAGCAGGGGTGCCCAGAGGCCTAGGAATCTTGGGCAGGGTAGTGGAGGGGAATTGAATTTTTAAAACTCTATTCCTTAGTGCAGAGCTCATCCAGCCATTCCCAGCATGGTGCTTTGTTTCTATTCTATGGTTCACCACAGGATACCTTCTCTCCAGCTCTAGTTCGTCTCACTCCCCAACACCTTTTAATTACAGGGCTCTGAAAGCAGAAAATAGAGAGCCTCAGAAGGTTCTTTCTTTTAGAAATGGTTTTTTGTTGTTGTTGTTGTTTTAATATATTGTTCTGCCTCTCACATGACCCCAGCCTCCTCCGAGCCTCGCTGCTTCCCTTGCCAGTTCTTAGAAGCAGCCATGCTTCCACTTCAGGGCCTCTGCTCTCTGAGAATCTCTTCCCCAGGACACTGAGAGATGCCCATGAGAACTTTGGTAGCACCTATGACTTCCCATGAGATTTGTTCAGCTTATATTATACTGAATAATAGTAGCCACGATTTGACTTTTAAAAACTGGAAATGGCATCACAGACAAGGAGTCACAAAGTGATCTTACAACGGAGTGACTTTCCTCCTCTGCTTGTGTCTATGCTCTGCCTGGAGCACAGCCATCAGCAGAACTGAGACTATGGGAATTAGGGGCCTCTTGCATGTACTGTATAAACCCCCTCTCTTATCTCTCAATCCTATGTTCTGGGCTCCTAATATTACCAAGTTAGTGATTGTGGGTAATTATGGCAGTACGTGGTTTTAGCAATGTGTACATAGTTATAAATACACCTTTAATTTGTCACCAATTACTGTGAGGCCTCCTATCCAAAGCTCAGGTGTGCTTGCTCTGATTGCCCTCCTGCTTCTCCTAATCAGTTGAACTGAACTTGACGTCCCCAGCACTCAGGCACGGAAGGTAGAAAGCACATCCTGATGGGCAGAAAAGGAAGAGAGGCCACTCCAGTGACTGTTGAAAGAGCGCAGGTGAGACAAGGCCTTCATGCCTTAGAGGCAGTGTCGGAAGACTCAAGCCCCAGCTCTTGCCCTTGTCAGTTCTGCAGGCTTCGAACAGTCCTTGAATATATGGTCAAGCTTCACCTCTGCCATCTCTGAAATAAGGTCATGTAATCTACCCTCTCTGCTCCATGGAGTCTTTTTTTTTTTTTTTTTTTCTGGTCTTTTTAGGGCATATGGACGTTCCCAGGCTAGGGGGCGAATCGAAGCTACAGCTGCCGGCCTACACCACAGCCACAGCAACATGGGATCCAAGCCATGTCTGTGACCTACACCACAGCTCACTGCAATGCCGGATCCTTAACCCACTGAACAAGGCCAGGGATCGAACGTGCATCCTCATGGATACTAGTCGGGTTTGTTAACCGCTGAGCCACAACACGAACTCCTGCTCCATGGAGTCTTAATAACAACAATAATGAAAATGGCTAACATTTAATGAGTACTTAGTAGAGACCAGACACTACTAAGCGTGTGTATATATTTACACATAGAAGTTTGTATACGTGTGTATAATGTACATATTCATACCTACGATAAGGTGCCCAAATTTTAAGTATAAAGCTTGGTGAATTTTTACATATCTATACACTTGTGAAACCAATATTCAGATCAAAATATAAAATAGGGAGTTCCTGTTGTGGCACAGTGGAAACGAATCTGACTAGGAACCATGAGGTTTCGGGTTTGATCCCTGGTCTTGCTCAGTGGGTTAAGGATCCAGCATTGCCGTGAGCTGTGCTGTAGGTCACAGATGCAGCAGCTTGGATCCTGCGTTGCTGTGGCATAGGCCAGAAACGGTAGCTCTGATTTGACCCCTAGCCTGGGAACCTTCCTATGCTGTGGGTGCAGCCCTAAAAAGCCAAAAAATAAATAAAATGAAGTAGTATCAACACTCCTCCTCCCAATTAATAACCTTCAAAGGTAACTGCTCTCTGACCTCTGGTGAAATAGAGGTCCATCCCAGACCTGTGTATAAATGCACTTGTACAGGATGTGTGTGTTTTTTTTTTTTTCTGACTCTTTTGGTTAAACAGCCTGTCAGTGAGATTCATCTCTGTTGCATGTAGCAGTAATTTTTCCTTTTATTCCTGTATGGTATTTCATTTCATTATATAAACAAACTATCCATTCTGTTGTTGATGGATTTGGATTGTTAGGAGATTTTGCTGTTAGAAAGCTGCGATGACCTTTCTAGTGAAAGTCTTTTGGTGGCTGTGTTTTCACGGCTTTTGGGTAGGTACTCAAGAATGAAGGTGCTGGATATCAAATTTATATATGTTTACTGGTCTTCCAACATAATTATACCAACTTGCATTCCCAACAGCAATGTTTGAAAGGGCGATAAGCTTTGTATTCTCACCAGCACTTAGTATTGTTAGCCTTTTTAATTTCAGCCGTCCTGATAGAGGTACAGTGGTATTTTGTGGCTTTAACTTACGTTTCCCTGATGACTTATGATGCTAAATAATTTTTCATATGTGTGTTGACCTATTGGATACCTCCTTTTTGAAGTTCAGATCTTTTGCTTTTTAAATTTTGTTGCTTGTAATTTACATAGTTCTTTATATAGTCTAAATATGAGTCTGTTGCCATGTCTATATATGGCATTTCTTGACTTTTCATTCTGTTGTAAATTTAAGGAAGTCCCAATTAACATATTCTTTATCACCAATGACTTCTGTATCCTAAGGATATTTGCCTACTCCAAGATTTATGAAGATATCCTCATAGGCTTTCATCTAGAAATTTTATTGTTTTACACTTTGTTTAGGTCTATGATCCATCTTAAATTTTTCATTTTCATTTTTTTTTCATTCTCAGCATAATTTATTTCTCTTTTTAAAATTGAAGTGTAATTGATTAATAATGTGTTAATTTCTGTTGTACAGCAAAGTGATTCAGTTACATATATACGTTCTTTTTTAAAAAAATTGTTTTCCATTATGGTTTATCATAGGATATTGATTATAGTTTCTTCATTTTTGCCCATAGTGAAATTCGGTTGACTCAGTGATACTTACTAAAGGATCATTCTTTCCCCATTGGCTTATAATGACACCTTTGTCATAAATCAAATGATGGTACTTATGTGGGCTTATTCCTGTACTCTGTTATACTTCATTGTTCCATTTATTCTTTCACCAGTACCACACAGTGTTGATATTACTGTCGCTTTAAAATTGGTCCTGAACCTTCACCCTTTGGTAACCATAAGTTTGTTTTCTATGTCTGTGAGTCTATTTCTGTTTTGTAAATACATTCGTTTGTATCCTATTTTAGATTCCACATATAAGTGATATCACATGATATTTGTCTTTGACTTCACTTAGTATGTTAATCCCTGTGTCCATCCATGTTGTTGCAAATGACATTATTTCATTCTTTTGTATGGCTGAGTAATATTCCATTGTGGATCATGGCTACATTTTCTTGAGCACATGGGCCCCAGTGCTGCCATGTCATTATTCAGAGCCTTGTTGCTCTGTGAACTCAATGTTTTTGCTATCTTGGCTTGGTTGGTGGTCTTCTAGACTTTACTCTGAATTCCCTCTCCTGAATAAAGTTGGACGTTCTGAGAAAAACTGTTGGGGCAAGGACCATGTTTTCCTCATTCCTTTAGTAATGAACTGTCTGGCATGATCTTTAATACATAGTTCATGCTGTAGATATTTGCTGAGAGGGTGGTCCAGTCAGGATAGTGAATTTTGTTCGTACTCATCATGCTTTCTCAAAGTAACTCCTTAGTGAGCATAGATCACCATGGCTCAGTCGAAATTTAGGGACCAGTAGCTTAACTCCAAAAGATAAACTTTCTACTTCAAAGTTCAGAGGGAAATAAGAACAGAAGGTGTGGTCAAATGAGTAAGACTTCTCTTCAGAAAGATCCCTCTCCTCTGATACGTTTTTGAGTTACTACAATACTGTGCTTCTGTTTTAGCAGTTTTATTTAATCAGTAGGTATGCAACTTAATAAACACTAGGTCAGAGAGTAGATGGGAAATTATTCCAGGTGTTTGTACTAAAGACTATTTCCTATATTAAAATGTCCAAAACATGCAATTATAGAAGACAGTTTGCTTCAGAAATGAATCATAAAATCATGAACCATGCTCGTGGCTCATGAGGAGAGTTCTTTGTGTATCTTTTCAAGAGGGTAGAGGAGTCACCTAAGCTCCATTACTATAATACTCTGAACTACCTAAAAGAAAATTTTCCACCTAATCTCTATTACTATAAAACCGAAAATGCAAAGTGCAAGGCACATGATCTTTTACTATCCTGTCATGTCATCTAAGCTAGGAAAAGATATGTACCAGTTGTTACAGCTATTTCCATTGCCACCTACCCATTGGTTGACAATATAGAAACTAAGGAAGGAAACTTCTCAATTTTTTAAGGGAAGGAATCGTCTCTACAGTGCTGATGTGTGTGTTTCTGACCATGCATGTGGCCAGTGGATACCCCAAAAACATGAGTTATGTTATACGTTCTCATTGGCAACCTGAAATATTGATACTTGCTAAAATGGGCAAAATAATGTCTAATGATGGGATAGCAGAGAATCAAAGAAATGCAAAAAGATTGTATCATTAAAAAGACAATGAGGCAAGAAATAGAAACAAAGAAATAACAGACTTCTTTAATTTAGAAATTTTACTAATGAAAAAATTAAATAGCAAGTATCAGTTGGTTTTTTGCTTTTCTCATTCAAGGGAACGCCAGGAAGCATAAGGAAAATGTGTCTGTTTGTGCACAGGTACTGCTCTGAAGATACATCGATCCTTATGGATTCTTCTCCATGAATTTTTCTCACCAGTCCTTTGAAGTTAATAGACTATTGACCTAGAGATGCACAGATGAGAATAATAATTATAGTGAAAATAATAGCACTGATAATCCACCTTGAAGTTACACAAGGACTTTCTTATATCACATGCAAGATCCTCATGTAGCTTCACATTAATGCTCCCAGAAAATTGAGGCAACATGGAAGCTGAAATGATTAGTGTTTTTGCAGTTGGGATTAGGTTCAAATAAACCAACTGACTTACTTGACAGTACACATAACTTCTCTGGATGAATTACGTCAGTTAATTCCCAACTCCTTCTTCAAAGCTCTTTGAAATAGGTTATATTTTTCTTCACAAATATACTTTTCTCCAGTAATACTTTTTCCCTGTTTTCTTTGCTAATAGTATTTTAAATTAGGATACATGTCTTTTTGTGTCGTGTTCCCTTCATCATTACTGCAGGAACTTAATAAATGTCTGGTGAACAAGTAATAGAAACTAAAATGTGCTGCTGCCATTAAGGTAGTTCCGAGTATTACAAAATTTAAAGAAATTAAAAGACAGCTTGGAGGTCGGTTTAATCTTTGAGACTTTAAGAATACAATGTAATCATCCAATTTTATCCTTGTTTTATTAGCTCTAAATTTTCTGATGGTGACCATAGGAGTTTATAAATTCCACGATTCAAAGTATTCCCTTTGTACATAATTTAAAATGATTCCTCAAGTAGAAGTTCCAGGTATGCAGATTGAGTCACCGTAAAGAAAAACTGCCTAATAGCATCTAGAGGTCTCAAAGGATGAACATATATTTGAAAATGATCTATTGCAGGATTTTGGTTATTTCAGGATTATTCAATAGCCTCAAAAAGTTAAAGAGATGTCAACTCTATGAATGAAGAGGGGAAAAGTCACAAAGGGAGAATTAGCTTAGATGAGAATCATAAAATGAGCTGAAAATAGACATAGGAACATTTGCAAGGAAATTATAATACAAATAGTACAAATTAAAATTTACCATGACAAACTATGCGGAATTCAGATTGTAGGGGACTGAAACAGTGGGGGGAAAAATGGGAAGATCTTCAGAAATGAGACCAAAAGGATAAATGGAAGAAAACGCTAACCAAGAAAATGATGTACGGATGGTAGAAAATGAAGTGTCCAGTAGGTGAATATAATAGACATTCTTGGATGAAATAGAGTAAATGGAACCAACACGATTGTCCAAGAATTATGACAAAAGCATTGCCATTATCTGAAAAGAAAAACCTGTGTTTGCAGTCAAGCTTTGGATGAGATTAGTAACTCTAACACGAAACCTTGTTAGAGAGCCTGATCAAAATTTTTTTTAATTAAGAACAGAATAAATGGCAAAGAAAAAAAATTTTAATCAGGCTAGGGTTATATTTTCAGCAGTGGTAGTCTAGATTACTTTCTCTGTTGATTAAAAATAATAAGAAAATTTAGAAAACTGATCCGTTTAAAAGCTCTGGCGAGCTTTCCAAGCAATGAGAATTTGTGAGGCTAAGATCCTGGGAGAAAAAGCAAAGGAGAAAAGCCCAGCATTGCATGTACCTGCCAAGGCAACTGTCAAGATCAGCTGCTGGGAGAATAAAATGCTGAGCAGAGCTATAGACCCAGAGGGGTCTGGGAACAAACTGGAAGTAAGAAGCTCAACCAGCAGGAAGGGTCCAGGTCTTCTGGAACTCTGAAGGGTTATGCTCTAGGAATAAGCATGGATTAGGAATAGAACTGCTCCCCTAGGGACAGAAAGCCACCTTCAGATCATCTAAACTTTTCTGATGGTGTTAAGTGATCTGGGACTGCTCGTACTCCTGGCCTTGTGGCCCATGAGAAGAAAACAGATTGTCTCAGAAAAAAGACAATGTCATCTAGAGTCTCAACTGTCTGTGCAGTTTTCATTAACAATGGCCAGCACTCAGTCAGATATACCCACATGTATGAAAATACAAGATTTGACTGAAAACCAAGAGAAAATAACAGACAAGGGAAACAGATCCATGGGAAATTCAGACTAAGAGAGTTAAAAGGGCCATCCTCACCAACTTTAAAATAGTTAGGCTTACTACATTGAAGGAGTTAAACAAGAAGGAAAATTTGGGCAGGAAAACTAGAAACTTAAAAGTATCAAATGGAAATTCTAAAGTTGAAAAACACAACTAATTAAAACTGAATGAGTTTAGATATAGCTGAAATGAAGATAAAGAAAAAAGGTAAGAATCATTAAAAAAGAAAATGATGAAATCACACACACACAAAAATACACATGATGGTAAGATGATCTCACCTACTTGGGATTTTAATCTCAAGGATAAAATAGGGAGAAGAGACAGATACAATATTTAAAGACATAATGACTGATAATTTTCTTAAACTGAAGAAAGATCTTGAGCTACACATTGAGGAAGTACCATGAACTTCAAGCAAGGTAAATATGGAGAAAAGTACACCCAGGACCTTTAAAATTTGCCAAAAGTTGATAATAATGAGAAAAGCTTAAACCAGTGTGGGGAAAAATCAGGCTTGATCATAAAGGGAAGGATTCATAGATTTTATTACATTAAAATTGAAAAACTTTGTGCTCAAAGCATGAGTTAAATCAGAATGTCAGTGGGATATTGGGAATATATTTTTAACATATTTGATCAATATACATACATGATAACATTTATAGTCTCCACACATGTAATAGTATTTCAAGTCGGGAGAAAATAAGGAATTATGAAAAATGTTCACATATACTGAACATCATAAATGCAAACAAAAACAAGATTTCCTTTTTTTTTTTTTTTTTTTTTTTTGCCCAGGAGATCTACAATAGTAAAAGACGATAAAACCAATTTTGGCAAGGACATGGGGAATAAGCACTCTCATTTCTGGTCAGGAAAGTATATTCATAGAAATTTTCTAGATGGCAATTTGACAATGTGTAATGAAACCTTTACATATTCCTTTAACCATTTGCTCAATGATCCTTCAGAAGTTTTATTTGAAGGACGTATTTAGACAAGTATATATGTATGTGTGTATAAAAAAGTGTATACAAAATCCTAACTGCAACATTTTTTCAAATGGTCAAAATGATAAACTATATCAACTGATTGTTTATCTATTTCCCAAATGTTTAAACATTCTTATCTTTCCAAATTAAATGCATATGCAGTCGATATTGAAAACTACCTACAGTTGTCCGGTAGAATAGTAAGTTATGATGTGGTTGTCATTGCTTGCGTGTGTGTGAGCTGAACTGGAGACTGACTTCCAACTGGAACGCCAATCCAATGTAGTTATTGGTATCGATATAACACTGACTTTTGCGTTGACCTAGCCCTGTCCGCTCCCTGGAAATTTTAGCTTATTCGGGATAGGGTTGAGGACACAGTACCCCAAAATATGCCCCATTGACTATTTCAGAATAAGGGGATTTGTGCAGGTACAGAAAGGATTTTCAGATCTTTCTCTGAAACAGCTCATAAGATCCTCATGTGAGAGGCGCCCTCCTCATACCTGGAGGAAAGGAACTTCCTTACTTCCTAAGACCCAGGGATGCAGAGAGGAATCTGAAAGAACAGGCAACTTTTTTTTTTTTTTTTTTTGTCTTTTCTAAGACCGCACTCCTGGCATATGGAGGTTCCCAGGCTAGGGGTTGAATCGGAGCTCGAGGCTACACCGGATCCTTAACCCACTGAGCAAGGCCAGAGACCGAACCGGCAACCTCATGGTTCCCAGTCGGATTCGTTAACCACTGTGCCATGACGGGAACTCCCAGTTTACTACACTTAGTTCATACCATTTTCCCCCTACATATCTTCCCACAACTTTCTAGTCTTCATCAAACCAACTGTAAAAGCACTCAGGTCTAACCCCTTCTTTGGGATTTCATTTCCTTATGAAGGCTCCTGTGTCATATAAAATTAATGTTAAATAAATTTGTACACTTTTGTTCATCTCACTTTTGATACAGGCTGCGAACTTAGAAGGGCTGAGGAAAAAGATATTTTCCCTTTCCTATAGTTCTATAAAATGTCCTAAAAAGATAGCGAAATGACAGCTTTGAAATAAAAAGCTATTTTGTAAATAGGAGATTGTGTCTCAGATAATACACAATGCAATAAAAATATTACTGCCAAATCCCTCGTACTAAGCAGAATTTTCAAAACTGGAAGAGTTTGATAGGACCAATTCATGAGTTTGGAAGAACTAGTATCCTTTAGGCTCTGTCAAATAATATCATTTTTAAAACGATAAAAATTTCCAAATGAGAAATGTAGACAAAACCCTGGCATTCTTTGATATACTTTGAAATTATGCTAATGGTGCCAAGAAGACCAGTGTTATGAATGTAGGCTTAAAAAACATAAACGTACTACAATTTTATCTATAATTGCTAATGGTTAAAATGTTTTGTGATAATTTTTAAACTTTAGATGAGAGGACTTAGATGAAAACTCTGCTTTTACATTAAAATGTTACATGGACATATGTTTTACTGACTGCTAAAAATTAACAAAGACAACTTATATATACTTGCATGTATTTTCCCCCCAAAGCTGTTATTAAATTAATGGTACACATCACAATGTCATCAGAGATGAAAAACTATCATCGGCATAAAATAATGGGAAATTGGTAATATCAAAGCATTAGGTATATTTATTGCAGGATAGTAATTATGTGTTATCCTGCTTCACCTTGCCTAATAAAACAGATTAACCATTACACTTTTTAAAAAATATTTTTATTATATCCGATTTACAATGTTTTGTCAATTTATGCTCTACATAAACATGACCCAGTCGTACACATACATATATTCTTTTTCTCATATTATCCTCCGTCATGTACCATCACAAGTTACTGGATACAGTGCCCTGTGCTACACAGCAGGACCTCTTTGCCTATCTACTCCAAATTCAATAGTTTGCATCTACTAACCCCAAATTCCCATTCCATCCCATTCCCTCCCCTTCCCCCTGGTAACCACAAGTCTGTTCTCCATGTCCATGAGGTTTTTTTCCTCTATAGATAGGTTCATTTGTGCCATATATTAGATTCCAGATATAAATGATATCATATAGTATTTGTCTTTGTCTTTCTGACTTAACTTCACTTAGTATGGGAATCTAGTTGTATCCATTTTGCTGCAAATGGCATTATTTTGGTTTTTTTATGACTGAATAGCATTCCATTGTGTATACATACCACGTCTTTTTTTTTAACCATTAAAAATATTTTAGTCATCCACATCAGAGACCTGTTAGTATAAGCAAAATTAGATGAATGAACTCACCACTTAATCATATAGCACCCCCAATTCCCTACCATAACTCAACATAAAAGGATGATATTAAAAGGTGGAAAGTATAAATAAACAACTAACTTTCCATACAACACAGAAAGTTATTAAAGAATTACACTCAAAACACCAGGCATAAAAATTTTCTCAGCAAATTACTAACCACTGTTTAATTTTGAATATGTAAACTCTATTACTAATTGTTCCAGAGCACTGAAAGAAAACTCCTTATAAAGTAAGCATAATACCAATAGCTGAACCTGATAAACATAGTACAAATGAAAAAAACCAATGTACCACATCTTCTTAATCCATTCATCTGTTGATGGACATTTAGGTTGTTTCCAGGTCTTGGCTATAGCGAATAGTGCTAGAGTGAACATAGGGATGCATGTATCCTTTTCAATCAAAGTTTTGTCCACTTAGATGCCCAGGAGTGGGATTGCTGGATCATACGGTAGTTCTATATTTAGTTTTCTGTGGTACTTCCATGATATTTTCCATAGTGGTTGTACCAATTTACATTCCCACCAACAGTGCAGGAGGGTTCCCTTTCTCTCCAGCATTTGTTATTTGTAGACTTATTAATGATGGCTATTCCGACTGGTGTGTGGTGATATCTCATTGTAGTTTTGATATGCATTTCTCTAATAATTAGTGATGTTGAGCATTTTTTCATGTGCTGTTGGTGATCTGTATATCTTCTTTGGAGAAATGTCTATTCAGGTCTTCTGCCATTTTCAATTTTTTTTATTTTTTTATTTTTTTGCTGTCAAGTTGTGAGAATTGCTTGTACATTTTGGAAATTAAAGCCCTTGTCAGTTGCATCTTTTTGAACTACTTTCTCCCATTCTGTAGGTTGTCTTTTTGCGTTGTTTTATGGTTTCCTTTATTGCGCAAAAGCTTGTCAATTTGATTAGGTCACATTGGATTATTTTTGTTATTTCTATTGCTTTGGGAGACTGCCCTAAGAAATCATTAGTATGGTTGATGTTAGAGAATGTTTTACCTATATTATTTTCTAGGAGTTTTATGGTATCTTGTCTTATATTTAAGTCTTTAAGCCATTTTGAGTTTTTTTTTTTTTTTTGAATGGTGTGAGGGTGTGTTCTAGTTTCATTGATTTACATGCAGCTGTCCAGTTTTGCCAGTACCACTTGCTGAAGAGACTGTCTTTTTCCCATTTTATATTCTTGCCTCCTTTGTTGAAGATTAATTGACCATAGGCGTCTGGGTTTATTTCTGGGTTCTCTATTCTGTTCTCACCTGTATGTCTGTTTTTGTACCAGTACCACAATGTCTGTGGCTCAGGTTTGATCCCTAGCCTGAGGAACTTTTGCATGTTGTGGGTACAGCCAAAAAAAAAAAAAAAAGAGACAAACATGTATAGATTTAGTCAAACAGTGTAAGTGTATAATTTTTTTTTTTAAATCAGAGACATTTAAAGCAAAGTGGTGTTGAAATTTGTAATCAAACATGTCAAAAGCATTTTGTGCAAATGCAACTAATAAGAAACAGTATCTATATCAGTGATAATATATTGATAGGAAACACTATCAATATCAGACAAAACTTATACTTTCAAACATTTTTACATAAAACATGATTTTGTTAACAAGTATATAATTCACAAAACTGAAACCATCATAAACCTTTAAGTGACAAATAATACTATCTCAATGTATTTAAGGGAAAGATGTTAGGTATAGAAGAAGCAGAAACACAACAGCAGTAAAAGATTTTGGCACATTGGGTTTTTAAGAAACAAAACAGTTAAATAGTAAGCAAGGATAAAATTTCAATGTATATATACAAATATATACATTATATATCAGGATTCTCCAGAGAAAACTAACCGTAGGGTCTTACAAAAGAATATCATTTTTTTCTTCTACAATTGATAGAATATTTCATTGTTCATATATTAAGCTGCAAAGAAAAATCACAGTCCAAAATCTGGTCACAGTCCTGACCAAAATGCAGTGGACTGAGCATCATTAGTCACTAGGGAAATGCGAATCAAACCCACAATAAGATACCCTTCACACCCCTAGGATGACTAAAATAAAAAAAATTAAAAAAAGATAAATGTTGGCAAAGGTGTAAAGAAATGTTGGTGGGATTGTAAATGGTGTAATACTTTAGAACAGACTTTGGCATTTCTTTAGGAGGTTAAATAGAATTGCAATATATCCCAGCAGTTCAATCATAGGGATATATAGCAAAGAAAAAGTTTAAAAACATATCCACACAAAAACTTGTATAGAAAGATTCATAGCAGCATTATTGACAAGAAAAAAGTGGAAGCAACCCAAATGTCCATCAAATAATAGATAGATAAAGGTGGTATACCCACACAGTGGAGTATTATCCAGTCATGAAAAGGAAAGAAATGCTGATCTGTTTCACAACATGGATAAATCTTAAACATTATGCTAAGTGAAGAATCCGGATGCAAAAGGCCACAAATTGCATGATTTGATTTACAAGAAATGTCCTCAACAAGAGAACTATACGGTTAGAAGGTAGGTTAAAGGTTGCCCAGGCTGGGTAGGGAAGGGGTGCTGAGGGAATTAGGGAGTGATGGAAAATGCATACAACAATTCTTCTTGGGATGATAATAAATGTTCCACAGTAAGATTGTTGTAATTATTATCTAACTGAATATACTAAAAACCACTAAATCAAATACTTTAAAAGGGTAAATTTTATCTCAGTGAAGTTGATCTAAAAATTCAATGGAATTCATAATGATGTATTTTAAAAATAGGAAATTAATAAACCTCTCAAAACAATTTTTGGAGAAAAAATTAAATCATAGATTATTTAGAATTTTCCTAAAATGAAAACATTTTATATAAAAACTTAGAGGATACAGTGAAAGCTATATTTAAAGGGAATGTTAGTAGTGTGAAATGATTTATTCTTAAAAACTAATAAAATTTTTAGGAGTTTCTGCAGTGGTGCAATGAGATTGGTGGCATCTCTGCAGCACCAGGATGCAGGTTCAATCCCCGGCCCTGGAACAGTGCATTAAAGGATCTAGCATACAGCTGTGGCATAAGTCACAACTTCAGCTCCTGAGCAGCCCAAAAGAGAGAGAGAACTAATAAAAAATTTAAAACATTCAACCAAGGAGAAGAAAAATTAATGAACAAGAAACTGGAAAAAGAATTTTAAATGGAATCGATAATCCAATAATCTGATTTTTAACAGATCAGTAGTATAGAGAGAGAAACTTTGGAAAAGCATTTGAAGTTCAGGCTTGTGTCCTGTTGTTACCCCAGGATGTAGACTGTGTCTTATTAGATGGCTACGTCCTTTTATGGACATGGCAAGCTATAAATCACACCTTAAAAGGTCACAAAAGATTGCTTCTGTACCCATAAAGTTATAAGGGTGATTTATCTGATTTCTCCATAGTTCCAACAAGGGTTCTGAATGACCTTTTATCTACCTCTTGCTTAAAGCACAGATTGATGAGGATGAGAGCTCCAAGCCTAGGCTATGTCCACTTTCAAGGGGTTGCTGGCCTCTGTGAGGGCAGACCAAGTCACAGTATCTTTGAAACCAAATGAAAGCTAAGTATCTCCTCCTCAGAAAACAATATGCCCACATAGTTTGTGTCCCACCATCAGTGAGGTCATGAGTCTCCCTTGTGTACCATTCCGTCCAGAAATGGTGCCAGGAACACGACATGACATTTCAATGAGGCCTCTAAAGCAGTGGTTCTCAGATTTTTTTAGTTAGTGCCCTTTTACAATCTTAAAATTATAGCAGACCCCAAAAGGCATTTGTGGGCATGGGGAAGAGCTCTCAGTAGTTAATCATATTCAACTTTTTAAAAAAGTTAAAAATTAATTTTAAAATAATAATAAACCCATTATATGTTAATATAAAAAACAGAATTTTAAGAAAAACTTCCAGAGCAACAAAGTAAGTTACATTTTTTTTTTTGTAACGTTGCAAATCTCTTTAGTATCTGGTTTAATAGCTCAATTCCAGCTCAATATATTCATATCTGCCTGTGCTGGTCACACATCATGTATCCCCTGAAAAACTACAGTGTACACGCACTTAATAAGACCAAAAAGGCCAATAATGTCTAAGTATTGTAAAAATAATTTTGACCTTGCAGAACCCCTAAAAGTCTCTTTAGAACCCCCATCTGGATGTCCCTGCATCACACTTTGAGAGATTTTTTTTTCTCCAAGAAATTCTATAGAACATTAATCCTTCAAAAGGTTAACAGATATCAAACCAAAGGGGGAAAAAGCATATCCAAATGATTTGGGGAAAATATGTTTATACATTACAGGATTTCTGAGACTATGTATTCAAGATCAGTAGGAAAAATACGGGTACAGGGAATAGGGAGGAGCTGCTGCATTACATACGATGGCCACTGGATGGCACTGCTTTCCCACTCAGAAGACTTCATTATCTGCATCAGGAAATGGCTCCTAGCTTTTGGAAGCCCAAATTCCCTGGAAAGCTGAAAGACTTGTACAGTACTTTTAAAATGTTTAAAAATAAAGTAATGATTGGAGTTCTTGTCATGGCTTAGCGGTTAACAAACTCGGCTTGGATCCATGAAGATGCAGGTTCAATCCCTGACCTCATTCAGTGGGTTAAGGATCCAGGGTTGTCATGAGCTGTGGTGTAGGTCTCAGATCTGGCTCGAATCTGGTGTTGCTATGGCAGTGGTGTAGGCCAGTGACCATAGCTTTGATTCGTCCCCTAGCCTGGGAACCTCCATATGCCACAGGTGCGGTCCTGGAAAGCAAAAAAAATTAGAATAAAAATTTTTTAAATAAAAAAATAAAGTAGTGATTAAAAGTTGCATAGAAGGTAATATAACATCATCTCATTTCTTCTCAATGCGAAGGATATTTTTCATTTTATCCCAAAGGGCTTCTAGCTTGTCAAAAACAGCAGAGAACTTTGGAAGTAACTCCCAAGTTCATGACACTGAGTGAAGAATCTGAAGGGTCCAGAATGTGGAGATCGGACAGAGTCTCTGACCTCAAAGAGCTCAGTTAGAATGTAAGAGAAACCAGAATGTTTTTGGTCAATATGCTAGGTCTGGTCAGTGTTGATTCAGCTTTACAGTGGTTCGAAATTAAGCAGACTAGTTGGGTATGTCTGCACTGAGGGGGGGGTGGGGACTTTGCAAAAGCTTTTTGGAAGGGCTGACAGCTCCTTTACTGTGCTGATAGGCTCTTTGGGTAGCCATTCAAGTGAAGGAAGATCCTGATGGCAGTTTGGGGGTGACATTTGACCTGTCCACAATAACGTACTCACACAGAGAGTGACCTGACCCCACCCATCTTTTTTGACCTCCAAGCTGCCTCACCGTGAACGTGGCTCTGGTTCAGAACCTCAAAATTCATAGAGAAAAGAATGTCCCAGAGCAAAAGTCTGGAGAAGGTCAGTGCCTGAGATATTCTGGCCACCAAAAGTTCATTTTTGCAGGCTGGTGTGTAGGATCTGAAAGCTGTAATGGGAGGGTAGTGGCTGGTGAGGTAGTGGGCAGGTTGGGAATTGGAGTTTCTTCCTGGGGGCAGTGGAGAGCCAGTGAGGGGTTTTAGGGAGATACCACACTCTGTGCCCTGCACTGCCTTAAGTGCTGGGGTGAAAATGACAGGGTAGTCAAGGCTCTTATAAGAGTGATTGGTGTGTATATAAACAGCTAACACACACTACACCAGTCATTAATATTAACTCATTTAATCCTCTTAACTATCCTGTAAAGAAGGAGCTCTTATCCCCTCTCTCTTGCGAGAGGGAAAAAGTGAGGCACACAAAGGTTAAGGGACTTAGCCACCAAACACAACCCATATGTGGCAGAGCCAAGCTCCAGCTGCTGTTTAACTACCTCATCGTAGGTCCCCACTCATAAAAGGGACATCAGTTGGGTCCAGTAGGATCCCAGAGGGGGGATGTTAAAACTCTGCTGAGACTGGGGTAGAAGGAGAAATTGCAGAGCGAAATTGATACAAGACTGCAGTTGAATCCGACCGTTGAGTTTGTGTTGACAGCATAGAGAGGGGAGGGGCAAGTGGGAGGACGTTTCCTACAGAAGCAACAAGGCCAGTCTGCAAAGACAGAGGGAACCTGGGTCAAAGCTGCATGTAGTTACCTTTGTCTGGAGTCTAAGGGACTTGTGGCTACGAGGAAATCTGGACACGTAACTGGTGGCCAGGTGATGCTGGAGTCACATACTCCAGGTCAAAAAATTTACCTTGTTCCTATTAATCGTAGATGGTTGGATTCAGTCCATTTTTCACATATCTCAAGATCGTTTAGGAGACTGCCCCTCCATCCCAGCTATTAATCTGCCTTCTCAGGTTCTGACATGTAGGAACTTGATTTTTTTTAAAAAGTCTTCATCCAATTCATGGTTAAAAATATTGACTTGGGACAAAAAAAAATTTAGGATAAAGAGAACAGTTTGCAGTTTTGACACGTCTCCCCTATGTCTTTGCAGACTGGCTTTGATTCTTCTGAGTACTTGTGCAAGTGACAGACACCATTGTTTGTGGTTAATCAGGCAGTTATAACAGTGACCTCATGGAAATGTCACCGAGCCTATGTGTCTTCTCCACAGGGACATCAGGAAGATGGATATTTAATTGCAATTGAGACCCTGTGTGCACAGATTTTACTTAGTCTCTCAACCTTATAACCATGAAGGGTAAAGATGTTATTCTGGTGTGACTTTCTCATGAATTCACGTTGATGTCTTACTGTTATCCCTTTTCTTCTCTAAAGCCATCTCTTTGAAAGTCCATTCTAGGATTTAAACTAACCAATGAGCCATTATTCTGTAGCATTAAACTCTTTCCCATTTCTGGAAATCAGACTAACCTTTGCTTGTTTGAATGACCCCAGCAGCAATTCCATTACCCTCAGTTCAGAATCTAATTCTCGATTTCTCCCAACACCTGGTGACGTGTTCACTCTGGGTTCATGGCAGACAAACCCCTTGATGACCTGGATTCTTGTTCCATCGCCGTCTCTTCCTCCCTCTCTTTAGCACGATCCTCAGCACAACACACTGTCGGAGATCTGTGTGTTTGTACACAGTCTTTCCTCTCCCGTGAAGACAGCTTCCTCCTCTCCACCCAGGGAACTTGGATTTATTCTTTTCAAAAAAGATTTCATCTAAGTTATACATATTCTAAAAAGTCAAATGGGAATAAACATTATTATTGGCAGTTTCCTGACCTTCCCCTTCTCCCTCCTTCATTCCCGCTTCCCAGAGGCAACCCTTTGTGGCTGCTTTATCGGGCATTTACTTGCACATTGCTAAATAACACATTTCTACACCCAACCTCTTGATTTTCAGTTTTAGGAGTTACCTATTGAATGCTCGCCCTGGAAGATGAAGATTTAGCTCTCTCTAGCACCTCCCACACCCACCTCCACAATTTTCCTCTCCTCAGTCTCCCAATAGACTTATATCATCATTTTGTGTTAGATCAGGGTTCAATGTTTACATAATTATGACTATATTCACAGCATGCCCGTGTAGGAAAGCATGGTTACATTTCCTTTCTTGTATAACTTTTAATTTTCCCTGGAGTTAATAATCATCTTGTTTCTTCATTTGCGTAGTTTTCTGTTCACCCACCACTAATTCCTACCTCGATGTTCTTCCATATGTAAATTTCTTCTCAGTATATTCACATGCATTTCATCAAGTTCACCTTCTTGGACCTGTTTCTCCCCAGTCTGTATCCCCTCTACTTTAGGGCTGAGGAGACTCTGTTTTCCTGCTTTTTCTTCCTCCTCATCCTAGAGTCATTTCCCTCCCTTCTGTGCTGGGTCCCTTGTTTCCTGGATCCCAGGTCGTCTTATCATGAATTCTCTTTGCCAGAGCATTTCCTGAAGTAGCTTCCTAAGAAAATGTCCATGGGAGGTTAAGTTTTTGAAAGCATGTATGTCTGGAAACACATTTGTTCTTCTCTCGCATTTGATTGATAGTTTGGCCATGTATAGAATTCTAGGCTGGAGATTATTTTCCTTTTGAGTGTTGAAGGCACTGCTTCATGTTTTCTAGCTTCCAGTGCTATTGCCGGTGGTTTAGTGGTAAAGGCAAAGAAGAAAACTAGGCAACTCTTATACCATTCAGACTCTGGATCCTTTGTATATGGCCTTCTGAAAACATCCGGGTCTTCTGCCCCTAGTGTTCTGACATTTTATAATGATGTGCTTGGTGTGAGTCTGTGTTCTTCCTTTGTGCTGGCCACTGGTGTACTTTTACAATCCAGAAGTCAATGTCTTCAAGTCTGAGAAAGAGTCTTGAATTTGTTATGTGACAACTTCTGTTTTTGCCACTCCCTCTTTCTGGAGTTCCTTGGAATTCCTGGGCTATTTCTCTAATACCATTCTTTTTCTCTGTGTGTGTTTTGTTCTATTCTCTGGGGTATCTCTTCAATTTATTTTCCCAATGTTTTTCAGTCTTTCTGCTTTTTTTTATTTCCAAGAGTGCTTTATTTTTTGGTCCTATAAGTGCCCTCACTTCTTTGTAGAGCATCTTGATTTTTTTTCACTAATAAAATGCTTTCCATTCTAAGGCTATTGAAAAACATATACAAGTTTATAGTTTCCTTTCCCATGAATTTTCTTGGTTTTCTTCTAGATTCCCTTTTTCCTCTTTCGTTGTGGTTATTGTTTGGTTTTGTCTTTCATATGAGAGGCTCTTTTCAAACATCTGAAAATTCTGGACTGTCTTTTCTAGTTTAAGAGATAAATGGATAAAGAACATGTGGTATATATATATATACACACATATACATAATGGAATATTATGCAGCCTTAAAAAGAATGAAGTAATGCATTTGCAGCAACATGGATGGACCTAGAGATTATCACATTAAGTGAAGTAAGAAAGAGAAAGACAAATACCATATGATATCACCTGTGTGTGGAATCTAAAATATGACACAAATGAACCTATGTCAAAACAGAAACAGACTCACAAACATAGAGAACAGACTTGTGTTTGCCAAGGATGGGGGATGGACTGGGAGTTTGGGGTTAGCAGATGCAAACTATTACGTATGGAATGGAGAAACAACAAGGTCCACAGGGAACTACATTCAATATCCTGTGATAAACATGAATGGAGGAGTTCCTGTTGTGGCTCAGTGGTTAACGAATCCGATTAGGAACCATGAGGTTGCAGGTTTGATCCCTGGCCTTGCTCAGCGGGTTAAGAATCTGGCATGGCTGTGAGCTGTGGTGTGGGTCACAGACGTGGCTCGGATCCCAAGCTGCTGTGGCTCTGGCGTAGGCCAGTGGCTACAGCTCCAATTCGACCCCTAGCCTGGGAACTTCCATATGACGCGGGGGCGGCCCCAGCAAAGGCAAAAAGACAAAAAAAAAAAAAGAGGAATGGAAAAGAAACACGTAAATCTAGAAATATCAATAATCACATTATAAAAACAAAAAAGTGTAAATAAACCCAGAAATATGAGTAATCACCCAAAAAAGAGTGGTGTCCTGAAAATCTCGAGGCTTGTGAGTGGAATTCATTGACTAGAAACAGCTTCACTCTTAGTCGACCTGGCTGAGTTGTTCCACTGTGGAACCTTATTTGTCTTATCTCTTGGACTAGTCAGGTTTTTTTTTTAGGAAAAAAATAATTTGCTCTCTTCTTTCTTTCTTTCTTTCTTTCTTTTTTTTTTTTTTTTTGTCTTTTAGTGCCACACCCACCACTTATGGAAGTTCCCAGGCTAGGGGTCGAATTAGAGCTGCAGCTACCAGCCACAGATACAGCAACGTGGGATCTGAGTCGCATCTATGACCTACGCCACAGCTCATGGCAATGCCAGATCCTTAACCCACTGAGCGAGACCAGGGATTGAGCCTGAGTCCTCATGGATACTAGTCAGGTTCATTATTGTAGAGCCACAATGGGAACTCCAAAATTTCACTCTTTTCCAAGAGCCTGGTACTCTTGTTCTGGTTGTAGTATACAGAATGCTCTTGTAATTCTCTATGAAGACTTTCCTTGAATCCCCTTATTTTTAGGACAGCATTTCTGCCTTCAACTGTACCTCATGTCCCCAGTCCAGCGTCTGTACAGTCTGGAGAGGGAGAGGGTGGTGGTGGAAGGTATCTGAGGGTCTTATTGCTTCTTAGACCAAACTTTAGCCCTTCCCCCTGCTGTCACCTTCACCATCACCTTCATTGTTAGAGGAATCCTGTAACTTTCTAGGGTCCTGCAGGGCAGTTACCTCCACTGCCAGCTAAGATTTCAGCCTTTTCAGCTCTGTTGGGTCTGTTATCAGCTGCCTATCTGCTCTCTGCTTCAAAATAGTAAGTTTGGTATTCTTATTCTCTTTGTCCTTAAAGATTTATTCCTTAAAAAAAATCCCCATATCATCATTTTTAGTAGTTTCAGGAGATAGTAGAGATAACGTATTTTCTGTCCCCCAGTTTGAACAGGAAGCACAGCACTTTGTTTCCAATCCTTGTGCCATATGACCTCCTGTTAGGACCTTCTTGGACAGCCCCCACACTTACAGAACAGGTGCTTCCTTCTTTATAGCTCTCTGCATCTAAACCTTAAACACACTTCTTTTCTTGCATACCTAACATGATTATATAAGACATTTGGATCTTCCTACGGAATTATAAACTGCTTTAGTGAAGGAGTCCTGTTACCTGTGTTTACATCCTCAAGATCTAGCACAGAACCAGATTCCTAGATGCTCCACGAATGTGTGTTGTATTGAGTAGGAACTGAATGGTGGTTTTTTTTTTTTGTAAGTGAACTCAGCTGTGGAAAGATGAATGGTCCCGTTGTCCTGGCAACAGGAAGACCCTAAATGAAAGTATTTTTCTAAATCCTATTTCCTCATTCCTGGAGATGGTGAGCAGTGGAATTGCAGATTAATCTTTCCTAAGGAATTTCCTTCAAACCCAGGACAGGCAGTGGGTTTGGCTCCCTCCCTCAAGAACAGGGCTGCAGGGTCTGGAACTAAGGGTGTCCTGAGGAGAGGAAATAAGTTGGGTTGTTTTGTTTGTGAGGCATGGTGTCATGGTTCTGGAAGGATAAGTCGTTATGATCCCCATCTCTTGTCCGACGGATGCAATGTGATCAAGAATGTGTGTTGTCTCCTCACAAACCTCCTGGAATTTTCCCTAGAACATACTCACCTAGCTTGTTCTAATGATGCTGAGACACCCAAATCTGGGCTGGGTTGTGAATCCTCCAGTGAGACTTGAAGAGTCTTCAGGGGCAAAAACAGTTGTTTTTTTTTGTTTTGTTTTTTTGTCTTTTGTCTTTTTTGTTGTTGTTGTTGCTATTTCTTGGGCCGCTCCCGCGGCATATGGAGGTTCCCAGGCTAGGGGTCGAATCGGAGCTGTAGCCACCGGCCTACGCCAGAGCCACAGCAATGCAGGATCCGAGCATGTCTGTGACCTACACCACAGCTCACGGCAACGCTGGATCGTTAACCCACTGAGCAAGGGCAGGGACCGAACCCGCAACCTCATGGTTCCTAGTGGGATTCGTTAACCACTGCACCACGACGGGAACTCCCAAAAACAGTTTTGATGCAGGTGTCCCTACTGGGAATCTAGCCAACAGTGCTCATGTAGGACCCTCTCCGTATACTAAGTTGGTCAGTAAGTCCGCCTCTTCTTTTTGGCTTGGCTCTTCTGGTCTCAGAAGTGTTGTTTCTTAAGATTTCAGGCTCCTGTTAGCAGCTCAAGCCCCTTGCAGCATGACATTTCACTCTGCCTGACAGCTCATGATTCATTGTGGTGACAGTGTTTAGGCAGGACCTGTCCAGGGCAGGAGAGAGAATGTAAAAGAGAACAAGCAAAGAAAAAAAATAGCATTTTCATAGGAGTGAGTGGAGATTATACATCCATCTGGAGGAAGGAAACCTGTCAGGACTCTGTTGGCCTATCCAGGCATTGACATGATGTAGATGCTGCCACAGAACCCAGCAGCCTTGAGGAGCCTGGGGGATTGACCGTTTTGACATCATCAGACAGGCACATGATGGAAGGGACTAGACTCTCGTAGCCAGATTGGCAACACTGGGAAGAAAAGAACTACAGCTCTGGAATGAACAGGCACAAATCCCTCTCCTCTTTCTCCTCATCCTTTGCTTATTTTCCTTCTTACAATAGAGTTAAACAATAAATGGAATTTGGAAACGGATCTGAATGTTATTGGACTGCAAATACATGAGCTACCCTTAGAAAACCCAGAGGATCTTACAGAAAAGGTCAACCATGCCAGGGATTTTCCAAGTGACCTATGAGACAGTCTGAGCTTCTGTATCCCTTTTGGTGAAGAAGGCTCTCGAGTATCTTGGAGGAAAGCATGGGTGCAGAAGGCCAGCTCTGCCTGTTCTTAGCTGTGACTGGGCAGGTGACTCTGCTTCTTGGGGCTTTAGTTAATACACATAGAAAACAGGAATAATAGTCATTTCTACCTCATGTGAATGGAAAGGGTCACACAGAGCCTGGTGCATAGGTGTCCAACACGTGATCCAAAGAGAGGGCTGGTTTTGCTACTGCTTTAGTGGCTACATGGCAGCAGTGACCCACTGGGTGGCGTACTACCTTGTGGTAAGGCAGCCTAGGCCATTCTTTGGTCACTCAGAGGAGATTATCTAAATTTGGCCAAAGAAAGAAGTGAGTGGGGAAATAGAAATTGCCTCCTAAAGTTATAACCATCTCAGAAGGAAAGAATTCCATGAATACTAATATTAGTCATCAGGAATATTTTCTGGGAAGCAGTGCAGAGGTGTACCCAGAATATCGACTTACGACTCAGGCAGACATGGGTTCCAATTCCAGCTCCCCTTGACTTTGGCTAAGTTCTTTAACTCCTTGAAGCACCAAAGTCCCCATCTGTTAAAATGGTACCATTAACACTTGGGGAGTTCCCATCGTGGCGCAGTGGTTAACAAATGCGACTAGGAACCATGAGGTTGCGGGTTTGGTCCCTGCCCTTGCTCAGTGGGTTAACGATCCGGCGTTGCCGTGAGCTGTGGTGTAGGTTGCAGACGCGGCTCGGATCCTGCGTTGCTGTGGGTCTGGCGTAGGCTGGCGGCCACAGCTCCGATTAGACCCCTAGCCTGGGAACCTCCATATGCCGCGGGAGCGGCCCAAGAAATAGCAAAAAGACAAAAAAAACAAAACAAACAAACAAAAAAAAAACACTTGGCTTGCTGGTTGTTACTAGGATTAAAGAGGCAAAATATATGGAAATATCTTGCCTGATACCTTGTTCATGGAAGACGTTCCTCAGTGACTGTTCGCTGCTTATTTCCCGTGGTTCCTCTTCTGTTGCCTGTGGAGGAAACTCTGATGCATAATTCAGAAGCTGGAGGCCAGAAGAGGGCAAAAATTGCAAGAGGACAGAATCAAAATTAAATGACATCTCAATAGATTGGAACATTGAGACCAAAAAAAACTAAAATTAATAAGGATCCATGTGAACACTGGCCCTTGGTCTCATTGCCCACTTAGTGCCAAAATGTATGATGGAGTTGGGTATCTGTAATATGCACACACATGGGTGTGTCTGGGTGTGAACACAGCTCACATCTTGGGCTTCTGCGATGAAACCCCACACCCCAGTTATTGGAATGGATGGTTCCATGGTGGCCAGCGGTGATCAGACCGTCCCTGGAGCCTTGTGTCATATCTAGAAGGCACAGACAGACTTCTCCAGGGTCATTGCCCGTGGGCCAAGTGGCCTGAGGAATGGCTCAAGGGATCAAGGTACTTCAGTATAAAAAATAGAAGACTAAGGAAAAACACAACAGCTGTTTATTCAAAGATCATTTTTTAGATGAACGAACCGATGGGAACATTGTTGTACAAGAAATACAAAGTTGGAAATTTCAAGAAGAACATTTCGGCTCCTAAGACTTCTATTCACTCATACACTCATTCCCTCACCCAACAAATGCTGACTAAACTGAATGTGCACTTAGTGGACTTTAGACATCATTTCCTGTAGGCAGTGGTGATGCTGGTCAATGTTTAATAACCAGCTCTCCAGGCAAAGTCCTGATTTATAGCATGTGCCAATCTCTGTGGTATAAACACTCCCACCAGAAATTCCCTGGTGGCCTACCAGGTTAAGGACCTGGCGTTGTCACTGCTGTGGTGCAGGTTCAGTCCCTGGCCCAGGAACTTCCTCCTGCCTTGGGGACATAGCCAAAAAGAAAATATCCTTCCACCATGGCTGATTACAGCTCCCACTAGAAATGTGGAACTGGGAAAAGGTGCATCCAATTGACCCTCCCAAGCTGAAGCAAGCTAGCTCAAGCACACCCCTGCTTGTACATTCTGAGGATGCAGAGCTCAAGGGCACAACATTTAAGGGTCCAGAAATTTAGTGGGCGAGTCCACTCCATTTAGCCATGGCCCAGAAGTATACTTGGTTCTGACGGAGGATGCAAACTTGATGAGAAAAGAGACTACTTGGGGTTTGGCTTGGGAGAAAAGGAAGGGGGAACTCCTTCAGACAGAAGAAGCAGCAGCTAAAAACACACCAAACTATGAGGGGAGGTGGTTGACATGGGCTTGGGCAAGTTATCTGGTTTAATTGGAGTAGAGAGGGTAAGGTTCACTCAGGAAGGCTGACACTGGAGAAGTGTGGTACCCAGAACATGATCATGAATTTGAGCCTAATTTTGAAGGCAATGAGGAAGAGATGAAAGATTTTTAACAGGGGGATGAGGTCATGATGTTTGCATCTTAGAAAGGTCAGCTGAGGGAAGAATAGAAAAATGGATTGTGTTGGGTCAAGACTAGAGGTAGAGATACCAATTAGAAGCATCCCTGAGTAATTGACAAAGTGTGAAGGCGGTGATGTTGTCAAATAGAAAGGAAGGTACACAGCTAAGTGATGCCAACAATTAGATGGAACAAGATGACAAGCAGAGGGAGAAACAAGGCATGTTTATGACATCTGCAAAGTAGCAGGGAGGCGGAGTTTGGATGTGCAGGTCCACGAGCCAATGGTAATGACATTCATCTTGTTAGGAAATAGGTCTTACAAGATCTAACTTAGGAGTTCCCATTGTGGTGCAGCAGAAACGAATCAGACTAGCATCCATGAGGATGTGGGTTCGATCCCTGGCCCCACTCAGTTGGGTTAAGGATCCAGCGTTGCCATGAGCCGTGGTGTAGTTTGCAGACACAGCTCGGATCCCATGTTGGTGTGTCTGCGGTGTAGGCCAGCAGCTATAAATCCAATGTGACCCCTAGCCTGAGAACTTCCCTATGCCACAGGGGTGGCCCTAAAAGCAAAATAAATAAATAAGGAAACTAACCTAAAGAACTCTTCTTCAAAGTGCTAATTTTCTGGACACTCTGCCTAGAGATTCTTATTTAGAAGGTAGAGCCAGGCCCATGCATCTGCATTTTTCAAAACACTCCAGGGGATTCTCTTCCATTCCATCAACAGCTATTTACTAAGAGCCAGACATCATTCTAGGCATTGGAGATGTTTCAGTGAATGAGACAAACTCCCTTCCTTTCTAGAGCCTTTAAGTGGGACAGAGTGAGGATAAAGCAAATATATACAATAAATTAAAAAGTTGAGATCACAATACAGTCTCTGAAGAGAACATAAAGGGGTGGCCTTTAGTGGAAGGTGGGGTAGAAACGCTATTTTAGGTAATATAGTTGGAGAACCTTTTCTGAAAAGGTGACATGTATGCCAGAACATAAAAATAAGTGTTCGCCTCAGAGAAACGCTGATTTGCGGAACACAGGGAAAGTGAGAGAGAATGATGGGAAACCGGCCGGGAGGCAGACGTGGTGAGTTCTGTGTTGGACCGGCATTAAAGCTCTCTGTTAGGCATCTGAGGGGAGATGTCCAATAAGCCACATGGGGCAGAGTTTGTGCAGCAGATCTGGGCTCAAGATGTAGATTCAGGGAGATCTCGGGATGTGGATGGTGGTTGAAGCCATGAGAGCGTGTGGAATGCGAGTGGGACCCAGGGATGGGCTGCTCTTCCAAGGCAGGTAAAGAAAGGGCCCTGGGAGGGCAATGAGATGGGAGAGAAAGCGGTAGGCAGTGTGGACAGAGAAGGAGATGCTCTCAAGGGAAGCAGGTTCAAGAGCTGCTCGGAGGCCACGCGAGGTAGAATGAGCAATGTGTCAATTGTATTGGGCAACGGAGAATAAATTTCTGTCTTCATGAGGGCAACTTCAGAAAGATGGTGGGGCCAGGGCAGGGGGGAGGGCGCAGGAGAAGTTGGAATATAACACACAGAGGAGGTGAAACATGGAGAAAAGTGAGATGAGGCACTCATTCAGAAAGCTGATGAAAAGGGGAAAAGTCCTAGAGTGGCAAAAGGGCAGAGGATTGAGGGAGAATTTTTGTTTGGTGTTTCGTTTTTTTCTCTTTTACAGCCATACCTGCAGCATATGGATGTCCCCAGGCTAGAGGTCGAATCTGAGCTGCAGCTGCCAGCCTATACCAGAGCCACAGCAGTGCCAGATCCAAGCCACATCTGTGACCTGGGCCGCAAATTGGGGCAATGCCAGATCTTTAACCCACTGAGTGAGGCCAGGGACAGAACCCACATCCCCATGGATGCTATGTTCTTAACCCATTGAGCCACAAACAGGAGCTCTGAATTTTTTTTTTTTCTGCGCCCACAGCATACAGAAGTTCCCAGAGCCAGGAATTGAACCTGTACCACAGCAATGACTTGAGCTGCAGCAGTGACAATGCCAGGTCCTTAACCTCTAGGCCACCAGGGAACTCCAAGGGAGAATTTTTTTAGTGTAGAGACTTGCACATGAACCTGTGTTAATGGGGACAAGCCAATAAAGAAAAGATGAGAGAGGAGGAGTAATGGTGACTCCGATGCTGAGTAACGGAGGTCTCCTCCCCGGAGAGAAGGAGGAAGGGCGGATGCTTGTGCAGATACAGTTCCAGGTATTGGGGAGAGAATGGATGTTCAACTTCAGAACCTTTGTCTTGATGTGAAGTGGAAGTTACCGCTGTTTGCAGAGTGGGGTGGCCAGGTGGTCCAGGGAAAAGTGGCAAAAGGATGTAACATTAGTCCTTGGCCTTAGGTTAGTGAGGGGACACAGTGTGATGGTTGGGTCAGAGCCCAAGTGAGTTAGAGGCCCACCACCCTGCCCAGGTGTGTGTGTGTGTGTGTGTGTCTCGATCAGGAAAAAAAAAAAAAAAAAAAAGCACAACCTAAAAGCTGAGAATTGTGTTTTATTTGCCAGACAAAGCTGAGGACTTAAGCCCAGGAGGCACCTCTCGGATAGCTCTGAGCGACTGCTCTGAGTGACAGAGGAGCCAGAATATATAGGAGCTTTTGCAACACAGACCCTGTAGTTGGAATATCAAAAGATTACTGTCAATTAGAGAAAACCAGACATCTTGAGTTAAGGAATTTAGCGCTTTCTCCATGTATGGGAAGATGCAAGAGTCTGGGTTCCCCAAAATCATTCCTTTGAGGTGCACCTCAGTGCTGTGGGGCCAGGATCCTGTGCATTCTTATCCTGAGTCACCTCAGGTTGGCAGAGTTGGAGGTGGCTGCCGTGGCTGAGGGCTATTTCTCTCCATCCAGAGTTCCCTTGGGGCTCTCGGGCTGCAGAGACCAAGAGGGACTGCAGTGACTTGATGGCTGCAGCATCCTTTGTTCACTGATAGGGCTGGCAACATTTTTTTTCACTGATATATGTGTTTCTACAACAGCACCACGGCATCCAAGGAGAAGGGAACTGGATTGACCTGGTGCTGGGCTTCTGCCCCACGAGTTTAGAGAGCAGGGTTGTTTTTGTTTGTTTTGTTTTGTTTTTTGTCTTTTGTTGTTGTTGTTGTTGTTCTTGCTATTTCTTGGGCTGCTTCCGAGGCATATGGAGGTTCCCAGGCTAGGGGTCAAATCGGAGCTGTAGCCACCGGCCTACGCCAGAGCCACAGCAACGCGGGATCCGAGCCGCGTCTGCAACCTACACCACAGCTCACGGCAACACCGGATCGTTAACCCACTGAGCGAGGGCAGGGACCGAACCCGCAACCTCATGGTTCCTAGTCGGATTCGTTAACCACTGCGCCACGACGGGAACTCCGAGAGCAGGGTTTAATGAGGCGAGCAGCATTATCAAAGGGGGGTATGGGGCCGAGGGGAACCTCTTATCACGCGATGGCCATATGATCCAACACTCTGTCTACAGGTGTCTGAGTGAGGACAGTTTGTGGCAGAATCACCTTCAGAGCTTATATCACTTGCAGTGAATCTCTGAGGGTTGGGGTTTAGGGCTTTGCAGCTGCTGGGATGCAAACGTTTTTAAAGCGTTTTCTTTCTCTTCTTTTTGTCTTTTTATGGCCACATCTGCAGCATATGGATGTTCCCAGGCTAGGGGTCGAATCAGAGCTGCGGCTGCTGGCCTGCACCACAGCCACACCAGATCCGAGCCACACCTGTGACCCATGCAGCAGCTTGCGGTAACACCAGATCCTTAACCAACTGAGCAAGACCAGGCATTGAACCCTCATCCTCATGGACACTATGTCAGGTTCTTAACCCTCTAAGACACAATGGGAACTCCAAAGCACCCATTTCCGATAGCTAGAATGCCTCAACGGCATCCTCATAGATCTTTAGCCCCATCAAGACCCAGTTGACACTACAAAGTGGAACCTTCCCCACCTGTCTCCCGACCCCAGCGCAGATGCTTGAAGACCTTCACCTTCCCCTGGCAATGCAGGGCTGCCCAGAGTGCATCTGTATTGATGCCGACCAGTAACGAGAGGGCAGGCCCCAGCCTCTGGCATCCTCTCACGGGCCCCTCTGGACCTCTGTCTTGCCCAGGCCTTTCCAGCGCGGCTGCGGAAAAGTCAGCTGCCCCAGCAAGTTGCCTGGAGAGCCGGGAGGCCTCCAGGTGCCGGCCTCTTTCGCTTCCTCGCTGCCAGGCCTTTTGCAGGCCCTGCCACACATTCACCTGAGTTCTTGGCTCTCACTCCCCGCGCCTTCCCTGACAAGCCTGCGAGTGGGGAATGTAAGAGCCAGAATTAATTAGGCAAATGTCAGGCGGGCATGAGTCACAGCAGCCCAGAGTATTTTAGGCCATTACAAATAGGATCCCTCCCAGCAAGGAGGGGCTTGCAGCATCACGCCGCCCCCATAGGTGCTGATTTAGGAGCAGCGCTAGAGGGCGTCTTTTGTTGCCAGGGCAGACTCCAGCCAGGTCTCTGAAGGCCTGTCTGGGTGGGTAGGAGGTGGGGGCTTGTGACCCTACCCGTCATCGGGAATCCTTGTCAGAGATATTCCGATGCTTGGATACCGATTTAACAGCCCAAGCCGAACTAAAGGCTTGTGTAGGCTATAAACTGGAAGCCTCCCATTAGCTAGAAAGGGCAGAGCAGAAGGGAGAATTCTCAGAGGCTTTAGGGGAACCAGCAACCTGCCCATCTTGAGTGTCTTCTTTGATTCCCCCCCCCCCCCCCCCCCCCCCGCCGCCTTAGATTCAATGAGCCAGATTCTCACTCTGTTATTCTCTAAGCAGAAGCATCAGTGAAACGGTGGTGATTTCTTATGGGATGCTTTGGCTTATAAGAAGCTTTGGCTGAGTCCTTCCCTCCCCGCTCCGCCCCAGATCTGCTCTCTTCTTCCCCTGCCACCAGGCTCATTCCCCCAAACCAGGCCATGGTTGTCAAATAAGTGTGAAAACTAGGAGGAGTCTTCGGGAACCATTTTCCTACCTCTTAATAAGTTTCATTCATTCAGCAAAATTATTTAAAATGGTATCCTGCTCCATACTGTTGGTAAGTGAATTTGCCATAAATACTGCTCTTGATTGTTTTAATCCAGGAAGGGACATGCACGTTCTGA
Organism: Phacochoerus africanus; assembly: GCF_016906955.1. Lineage (NCBI taxonomy): Eukaryota > Metazoa > Chordata > Mammalia > Artiodactyla > Suidae > Phacochoerus > Phacochoerus africanus. The sequence goes on along the minus strand of NC_062554.1, from coordinate 122,727,138 downwards.
AATAGAATAAAAGTGGAGTTGGAGTTCCCATTGTGGCTCAGAGGTTAAGAACTCGATACTGTCTGAGGATGTGGGTTCAATCCCTGGCCTCACTCAGTAGGTTAAGGATCTGGTGTTGCCAAAGCCTGAAGCATAGGTTGCAGATGCAACTTGGATCGGGTGTTGGCGTGGCTATGACGTAGGCCAGCAACCTCAGCTCCAATTTGACCCTAGCCTGGGAATGTCCATATGCTGCAGGTGTGGCTGTAAAAAAAGAAAAAAAAAGTAGAGAGTGATGAAAGTACCATCAGAAATGTGGGGTGATGACTGAGGGGAGGCTATGAATATCTGAAGAAGTAGAGAGTAATCTAATAGGGAAATCAGGGAAGACTTCCTGGAGGAGGTGGCATTTGAAGGATTTGGGCTTGTAAGCTTTGCTGTCCAGGCAGAGTCTGGACCACTTCTCTGAGTTCAGAGAGAGAGAGAGTGACAGAGTAGGATCAGTGGTGAAGCTCAGTTCTGAATCCCACTCCATTGATGTTTAGCCATTAGATGAGGGGTTTCCCTCCATCAGATAATTCAAGCTAACAAAAGCTTATGAAGTATTTATGACATGCAATACCAAGCTGGGTCTGATGAAGTATCTTTGCTCAAAGAGCTAACAATAGGTAACAATAAGCCCAGGCCAGCCCCAACTCCTCAGTTTTTACTAGGAATGGCACCCTCTCTTAGCCATATAAGCAGGGCCTCTGGAGTCATTCTAGATTCCTCCTTTCCTCCTCACTCCCCATATTGAATTGATCACCAATTCTTGTTGGTTCTGCCTCATTAAAAATCGATCAATGCGTATTTATTGGACATCTCTCTTAGGTTCTGGGAAACAGATGAATAAGGCACAGTTTCAAGAAACCCATGATTAATGATGGAATCTGACTTGTAAACCAAAAGTATGGTGTCATGTGATTCATGAACAATAGTCAAGCCAGGAGTGCTCAGGAAGCAAAAAAGAGGATGGAATTTAACCTGGGGGTGGGGTGGGTGGTCAGGGTAGAGACAAAGGAAGTTTTCTAATTCATGCCTTCTCACCATCCCCAATGTCGGATGTTCCATCAGGCTCTAAGTGCTAGCAACTGGACTATTGCAAGGCCTCTTGATGGGCTTTGTCTCCAATCTAGGCCTCTCTACATATATTTTCCATTCCGCTGCTGGCTTTAAAAAAAAAAAAAATGCATCTAGTGGTTTCTCGTGGCTTAGAATAAAATCTGCACTCCAAGTCTAGCACCCAAGGATAGTAATAGTATGGCCCCAGCTTAATTTTTCAACCCTTTAATAAACACTCCCCCACACCTAAACAGTCCTATCTACTAACTTATGCCCCTGATCTAAAGCCCTGTTTACTCACCTTTGCCCATGATCTAGAATCCTCTCCCCATATGCTTCCCAGAGGAACCACCATTTTTCTTTCCATAAAAACTCACTTCCTGGGCCCTGCCCCATGGTCTGTGGGCACAATTCCTGGCCCCATCATTGGTTTTTCCTTGGAATGTGGAACATTCCCTGTTACCCTCAGCTCCATTCTGTCCTGCAAGTGGCCTGTTAGACACCTGTGTTCATCACCAGGCAGAAAACATCCTGCAGACCGGGGCTGTGTCTTAAGGCATCTTCTTAGCTGTGCTGCCCAGAGCAGAGTCTGACACATAACAGGCACTTGATCAGTGTTGGTCCCGTGAATATAAGTAAATAACCCGAAGACAGGTGCATTCTCAGAGATGGTAGCTTCAGAGAAACCACCTGCAAATCGAGAGGACATTCTGTTCAAAACAACCAGGCAAAGCAAAGTATGCAAAGGTGATTTGGTGTCGACATTACCTGTTCATTTTTAGTCAAAGACATTTCCTTCATCTACTGTTGACAGCACATAACTTGGGATCCCTCTTCTAGCTAAAGCAAGTAGTTGACTGTCCTAACAGAGGTGGCATACCTTGTCCTCTCTCGATTTTGGCACTTTCACTAATAGCTTTTAAAATTTCTTTTTATTAAAGTATAGTTGATTTACAAGGATTCTATCAATTTCTGCTGTTCGGCAAAGTGACCCCATCATACATATATGTACGTTCTTTGTGATTTGGGTAATGTGACTTCCTAGAGCCCTGGTTTTCCTGTCTATGTAATAATATCAGTTTGTAATGTGTCCAGTAATGGCCCCTATATATGTCCACTTGGAACCTCAGAATGTGACTCTCTTTGGGTAGGAGTCCTTGTAAATGTCGTAATTAAGGTCAGGAGCTCAAGATAACAAGGTGGACCCTAAACCTGATGGTGGTTGTCCTATACGAGAAAGGAAACAGAGGAGAAACCTGGAAAGCCCTTGTGGAGTCAGAGGTAGAGACTGAAGTGCTGTGTGTTTCAGACGAGGAATGGTAGGGGTTGCTGGCAGCCGCAAGGAGCGAGGAGAAAACACGGGTTCATTTGTCCCTCAGAGTTTCCAGAAGGAACCAGCCCTTGCCGACACCTTGACTTGGGACTTCTGGCTTCCAGATCTGTGAGACAATAGATGTCTGTTGGTTTAAAACACCCAGTTTGTGGCAGGTCATTATGGCAGCCCAAGGACCCTTCATTCCTCTCATCTTCAGGGAGCCTGTGTTCAGTCCCAGCCCTTCTTCTGCAGGCTCAGCTGGGCTCATGGGCAAAGCCTCCCCCCTCAGGCCTCTGGTGTTGTCTGAAGAGGTAACTCCCCCTTCACAGTGCTTTGAGAGCCCCAGGCCACGAGTGCCTTGAAGACAGAGGTTGGCAGACTCTAATCCAGCAGGGTACGTCTTGAGGGTTTCTTTTTTAAAAAAAATGTATTGAGGTACAGTTGATGTGCAATATTATATAAGGTACAGGTGTATAATATAGTGATTCACAAGTTTTAAAGGTTATATTCCATTTATAGTGATTTAAAAAATGGACTATATTTCCTGTGCTGTGAAACATGTCTTTGTAGCCTGTTATACACAGTGGTTTGGACCTCTTAATCCCTACCCCTATCTTGCCCCTCTGCCCTCCCTCTCCCCTCTGGTAACCACTAGTTTGTTCTCTATACCTGTGAGTCAGCTGCTTTTTATTATATTCACTAGTTTGTTGTAGTTCTTCACTTCTGCGTATACGTGATATCATACAGCGTTGGTCTTTCTCGGTCTTATTTCACTTAGCATAATACCCTCCAAGTCCATCCATGTTGCTACAAATGGCAACATTTCATTCTTCTCTATCAAGGGTATTTCGTATATAGTTGCCAGCACTTGGACATAAGTTAATTTTTTTCAGTATTTATCATTTTTTTCCCCAGGGGCTCTGCTGTGCCCTTCTTCTGAATACTTTGGGCTGAGGGTAAGGGACCTGGCTGCCACCGTTCCTCTGGGGTGATTGAGTTTTCACTATTATAAACAGCATCCCAGACTCTGGGAGCAGACAAGCCCTCTGTAAATCAGCACGGCTGTTATGTTGCCTCCTAGCACCCTGCAGAAGTCTGTCTTGATACCTCTGGACCTGGTCTTGTGGGTCAAACTGGGGAGAACCATTTGTGAAACCACCACCTCCAATAGAGTTCCATCAGTATAACTGCCACCGGCCTTCTCCAGTAGGGCTTAAAGAGCCACCTGGCCGTTCACCCTCTGACTCAGACATGGAGAAAGGGGCTGTACTGGAAGCCAAGCTGAGGATCTGCATTCAGTTGAGGAAGGAAGACACACCCTTTGCGAAGATCTCCCAAGTCTTACCTCTGTGGAGGACGTCGGTTCACTCCCAGCAGACTTGGCAATGGTGCTTAGAGCAGTGTTTCTCCAACTTGAGTGTGCATGTGAATTCCTTTGGGCTTTTGTTCACCATGCAGATTTTTGGCCCCCATCCTCAGACTTAGGGGCATCTATAGGTTTGACAAGTACCTCTGGTGGTTTTGATGTAAGAGGTTCCCCGGGCTATACTTTGAGAAACTCTGCCAGTAGAGGCTTGACCCATAGCCGTGCTTGATACAGACTGAGGTTTGGATGACAGCTCAGACACATATGCTCCTACACCTTAGTCAACTTCTTTAACTCCCATAAGCCTGTTTCCTTATTTTAACATGACGGATAATAATAGTACCCAATTGATATAGTTGTTTGGAAAGATTAAATGATATAATAAATATGATGTGCTTGGAGTTCCCCTTGTGGCTTAGCAGGTTAAGAGCCCAATTAGTATCCACGAGGAGTTCCTGGCATGGCACAACAGAAACAATCTAACTAGGAACCGTGAGGTTGCAGGTTCAATCCCTGGCCTCACTCAGTGGGTTAAGGATCTGGTGTTGCCAGGAGCTGTGGTGTAGGTCACAGATGTGGCTAAAATCTGGCAATTCTGTGGCTGTGGCATAGGCCAGCAGCCATAGCTCCAATTCGATCCTTAGCCTGGGAACTTCCATATGCCATGAGTGTGGTCATATGCCATGGGTGTGGCTGTAAGAAGAAAAATAAATATGACGTGCTTAGTCTAGTGTCTGGCATATAGTAAGTGCTCAAAAATGCTAGAAATATTATTGTTGCTATTGGGATAGGTTGGGAACAGGGCAGGAGCCCAGAGCTGATCTCCTAATGAGTAGGGGTCCCTGATGAGGTCTAAGCTAGCTGGGACATCTGTTTCTCAGTAACAGGACCTGGACTTCCCTGTGGACTCAGATGCAGGTCTTGACTCCCAGGGAAGGGCTTCCAAGGAAAAAGTAGGGCCTGACTTTTGCTCACAGGAGGGTCTGAGGGCCTAGGCAGCTTCCTACACTGGGAATCTGGTTTGGGGGCTGAAGCCTTGTGCTATCTACTTGTCTTGTACTTTCCATGTGTTATGATGCTTTGACATCTTATAAACCTTTCTGACTTGGGAGAGACTGCCCCTCCCAGGGCTGGTCAGTAAAGAGCTGAGACAGGATCAGGCCTTTGATTGCAAAGGAACCTCTCCAGAGCCATGCCTCTTCTGTCGGTCTGTCCACCACAGGGGCCAATATTCCTCTAGTTTAATCATCCCAGGATCAGGACTAGGCAACCACAGACTACCCCAATAGACCAGAGCTTGCCCAAATTATTCAAACTAGGCAGTGCCAAACTAGTTACCCTCAACTGCCTTTCCTACAGAAACTCCAGTAAAGGCCATGACCTAAGCTCTCGTCTCAGCCCATCTTCTGCCACCTGACCAAAACCTGGCTCTTCCCCTGTGCCCCTGCGTGGCAGGCAGTCCCTGCTCTGTAGGACCTGTGAGGATCATAGACTTTGTTATCCTGAACCTCTCCTTGTTTCCTTGTGTGGCTGCATCTGACCAACCAGCTCAGTAAAGAACCCAGAGCAAGCAATAAACCCAACCATCCAAAGCGAGGCCATCAGTATAGATGTTGGGAAAGGGATGGAGTGGGTCATAGGAGCGTGGGCACAGGAACCCCATTATTAGAAGGGGGACTGGTACAGAAAGAACAAGCCAGTGGCCCAGTGGTGAGCACTGACTCCACATCATGGTTGCCAGAGGAGTGATTTGACACCCAATGCAAAAGCGTAGAGGTTGTGGTCCGAGTGGAAGTGAGGTGGTGGAAGGTGACACTTCCTAAGCCATACCAGATGGAGGACAAAAGGAAAACCAACCATGCTTAAGCAGTCCATTGGCTGACAGTTTGCTGTCCAAACGATGTTTAGCCTCAGTGTGAATTGTCTGGGGATGAAGGAGAGCCTGTGGAAGAGGATGCAGGGGGAACTCTTGGGAGGAAAATGGCTTGAAGTATGATAGCAGTAGAGGTGGGATAGTCATATTTGGGATATTCTTGGAGGGTTGGGTGGCTGAGATTTGCTAGAGGATGGATTATTGTGCCTGAGAGGGGACTCCAAGGGGTTTTGGCGTAAGCCCATGGGTGAATGCTGGGCCTATTTATTGAAACAAGGAGTGCTGGGCTAGAGAAGACAGGCCTCCAAGGGAGAGGACTCAAGAGTTTGGTTTGCACCTGCTAAATTCAAGTTGCCTGTTAGACCTCTGAGTGCAAAGGAACAATAGGTCTTGGATATGCAGGTCTCTATGTGTGGGAGAGGCTGGGAGCTGACATGAAGTTGAGGGGTCCTTGGAATATAGATGGGGCTGGGTGTGACATCACTTTTGGGTAAGGGTGGATAGAGAAGAGATTCCAGGATGAGTACTTTAGAGATCCGTTTAGAGATCTGGAAGGACAGAGGGTTCAGCAAGAGAGCCTCCCCCTTCTTACAGCATCTGCCTGGCATTTGGAAGGTTAACGTTTTCAGCTCTGGAGTCAGACTCACCCAAGTTAGAGACCCAGCTTCACCATTTATCAGTGAGAAAGCTTTGCCCAGTTGTTAACCTCTCTGCAATTAACTTTTCTTTCTTTCTCCTTTCCTCCCTTCCTTCCCTCCTGCCCTTTCCTTTTTTCCTTTCCTTCCATCCTCCTACCTATCTTCCCTCCTATTCTCCCTCCCTTTCTAAAGCAGGAATAATAGCACCTACTTCGATAAAGTTTTATGAAAATTAAGGGTGAAAATTCATGTAAATGGCTCAACACCTTGCACATAATAAACTTTCCATGAAGTTTAGCTATCATTAACAATGCTGTGACGAAATGCTTTGTAAATCACGGTATGCTCAGGGATTACTACTGCTCCTACCATTATTATTTTACATATTCTCAAATATATATATATATGTACACACAAATATACATATGTGTAATATATACAGTATGTGTGTGCATATGTATATATTCCATGATCACTGAGGTCATTACTAATACATATGACATATAAGAGTATCTAAAGATGGCCTTTCAGTGACCTTGAGAAAGCCCATTTAATTCATGCCTGGGTGCTTCTGTTTATCCAATAAAATGATCACTGCAGATGCTTAATCACAGCAAGAGAACACTGCAATATTCAGAAGGGGTTTGCCGTAATCAGCCTTTAAACATCCATCCAAAGTAAAGTTTCCTACTCTTTGAGTGAGGTTTTTTTAAACAAAAGATTCTGGAGGAAAGGCTTACTAAGACACCTCAAAGACCAGGTATAGAGTTCCCTGGAGACCAATCTGCTGCAGGACTGAGCTGATGGGGGTAAATGGCTCTTTGCTTCTGTCAGTAATTGGAGTACAAAGAGCTTGGCCAGGGATCTGGACAGCTCACAAAGAACAGGCATCCTGGCCCATAGTCACATGTTTCAATTCTTTTTTGGCATTCAAACTCCATCAGAAACGACAGAGACGTGGCTCATGACTGGAGGATAGGTCTTCAATTTCACACCATAATGGCAACAGGAAGTAAAAACATGCCTCTTAGAATCTAGCAGAGCCTCCAATAATCTTTATTTTCACAGGGTAGCAGGAGTAATAGAATATTCTTTCAGTCCAGTCTGATTAGCTCATCAAAGCAGCATAAAGGAGAAAGCAGACATGTTTTAGAGTTTCTGGAAGCAGGAAGTAGCAGACCCTGCGTGTCCAAGACCAAGCTCTTTTAGGGCAAGAACTCTATGTCATAAAATCAAGATGGTTCCACATCAGACCAAAACATTAATTTGACAACATTCATTTGATATTAACCAGCTATTCTGTTTTGGTTTTTAGCAATTTAAAAAAAAATATTGACATTTGGTTGATTTACAATGTTATGTTAATTTCCACTCTATAGCAAAGTGATTCAGTTATACATATATAGACATTCTTTTTCATGTTCTTGTCCATTACAGTTTATCATAGGATATTGAATACAGTTCTGAGTGCTATACGGTAGGAATGTTTATCCATTCTATATATAATAGTTTACATCTGCTAATCCCCAAATTGCAATCCTTTTCTCACCCCTTCTCCCCCTTTTGGCAACCACAAATCTCTTCTCTACATCTGTGAGTAAGTTTCTGTTGTGTAGATAGGTTCATTTGTATTGTATTTTAGATTCGACATATATGTGATATCATATATTTGTCTTTCTCTGCCTAACTTCACTTAGTATGATCATCTCTAGGTCTACCCATTGATATTGCTGCAAATGGCATTATTTCATTCTTTTATATGACTGAGTAGTATTGCATTTCCATATATGTCCCATTCATCTGTCAATGGACAGTTAGGTTGTTTCCATGTCTTGGCTGTTGTAAATAGTGCTGCTATGAACATAGATGTGCATGTATCTTTTCAAATTATAGTTCTCTCTGGATAAATCACCAGGAATGGGATTGCTGGATCATATGGAAACTCTATTTTTAGTTTTTTGAGGAATCTTCAAACTGTTTTCCATAGTGGCTGTACTAATTTACATTCCCACCAACAGTGTAGGAGGGTTCCCTTTTCTCCACATCCTCTCCAGCATTTGTTATTTGTAGACTTATTAGTGATGGCCATTCAGACTGGTATGAGGTGGTACCTCATTGTAGTTTTGATTTATATTTCTCTAATAATTATGAAGTCAAGCATCTTTTCATATGCCTACTGGCCATCCCTATGTCTTCCTTGGAGAAATGTCTGTTTAGGTCTTCTCCCCATTTTTCTTTTTCTTTCTTTCTTTCTTTTTTTTTGGTCTTTTTGCCTTTTCTAGGGCTGCTCCCGCGGAATATGGAGCTTCCCAGGTTAGGGGTCGAATCAGAGCTGTAGCCGCTGGCCTATGCCAGAGCCACAGCCATACCAGATCCAAGCTGCATCTTCAGCCTATGCTGCAGCTTGCAGCAATGCTGGATACTTAACCCACTGAGCAAGGCCAGGGATTGAACTTGCACCCCCACGGTGACTATGCTGTGTTCTTAACCTTCTGAGTTGCAATAGGAATTTAGCCATTTGTTATTTTTGCTTTTATTTCTATTGCCTTCGGAGACCAACCTAAAAAAACATTGGTATGATTTATGCCAGAGAATGTTTTGCCTGTGTTCTCGTCTAGTAGTTCTGTGGTGCTGTATCTTATATTAAGTCTTTAAGCCATTTGAGTTTGTTTTTGTGTGTGGTGTGAGGATGTGTTCTACCCTCATTGATATGCATGTAGCTGTCCAACATTTCAGCCCCAATTGCTGACCAGACTGTCTTTTCCCCACTGTACATTCTTGCCTCCTCTGTCAACGATTAATTAGCTATAGGCATGTGGGTTTATTTCTGGGCTCCCTATTCTGTTCCATTGATCTGCATATCTGTATGTCTGGTTTTGTGCCAATACCACACCATTTTGATTACTGTCGCTTCAAGTATTGTTTGAAGTCTGGACTAGTTATGTCTCCTGCTTTGTCCTTTTTTTCAGGATTACTTTGGCAAATCTAGGTCTTTTATGGTTCCCTATAAATTTTAGGATTGTTTGTTCTAGTTCTGTGAAAAATGTCATGAGTGATTTTATAGGGATTGCATTAAAACTGTAGATTGCTTTGGGTAGTATGGCCAGTTTAACAATATCCTTCTATTCCAAGAGCATTTAACTAGCTATTCTAACAACCCTTGTAAAGTTGTTTAATAATTTGGTTAGATATATGATAGTGGTTTTCAATGCTGGCTAAACATTAGAATCACATAGAGAATTTGTGAAATATATTGCTACCTAGGCTGCACCTTCAAAGACTCTGATTTAGTTAATCTGCTGCAGGGCCCAAATATTAGTTGGTTTTAAAATCTTCCCTGGTGATTCTAATTTGTAGCTGGGGCTGACAATGGCTACAGTCAATACCTGGCCTTAGCCTCATTGTTGTAACTATTAAGGTTGACTGGCATGGACTGGCTGCTGTTGGATTTGATTGATTTCTCAGCAGTTGACCCATAATTGGTTGAACCAGTTCAATGTTCATATATGACCGAGAGATCCACAACCTCATTTTCAGCACTTTAGAGAGACTTAAACATCTTTCTTCGAAAGAGGAATTTATGTTTGATCCAGGGAAATCAGCCTCACACACAAAGATGTGTGAATTCCAAATCCACTGCTGAATTTGGATATTATAATTTTTAGATGCAAATCAGAGAATATGGAGTGTTACCAGGATGAGTCAGAACACCTCTCAGTTTGGTGAAAGCCCCCTAAGGCAGGACCCTGGCGAGAGGTAGCAGAGAAGAATCTAGCAGCTCCCTTCTGTAAATAAAACCATGTTCTCTAGTTTCTATGTTTCATGCTTTGACCTTTTGGGGCCTTGCTCACCCTGGAGGGACTGCCCCTCCCAGGGTTAGCCACTTGCAAGAGGTAGTAGAAGACTGGCACAGAAGCATAGCTCTTATATACAAATAAACCAATCCATAGCCCTAACCTCCAGCTGCCTCCTCTGTGGGCTCTGATCATCCCGTGGCCAGGTACCAGACACCTGGGAATGGTTTATTCCCCAGCGCATGCTGAAATTATTTATATTAGCCAATGCTAAGCCTGGTTTCCCTGCCTCACCCTTACCCCCTGCCCCCCACCCCAGAAATCACAGCGTCTCTTGCCCATGAGCTCCCTGCTCCCTCTGTCTTCATGTGGGCCCCCTACCCCCATGGCATGGCATGCCCTCTTCTCTTGGGGTCTGTGAGTATAACTATCATTTCAGTGACAATCATCTTCTGGTCTGCTGGCCTTGACATCTGAACAATGGTAAAACTTAACATGTAAAACACCCTTCTGGATCTAGAGAAAGAAGAAAAAGCTGGAGTCAAGCCAAAGGTGTCTAAAAAGGAATTCATATCCTCGTCTCTATTGGGGGAGGGAAGATGTTGAGAAATGCCTTGGGTATTGATGAGTTTTAAATCCTGGAAGGCTGGTCCTCCACCCTGACTGAGCCATTCCCACTCCCTTAGAGACAGACAACCTCTGAAAGGTGAGGAGTCTCCAAGGTTAAGACCATAGTAGCTGATGGAGCAAACAGACTTGCCAATCAGACAGTCAGGCTCAAAATCCATTCTGAGATGTAGTAGAATTCTGGAAAGTATTTTTCCCTCCTTTTGTTGGATTAATTTCTTTGCCCTTCAGAACCTGATTCAAGGTCACTTCCTATGAGAAGCCTTCCATGACAGGTTCTGTGCAAACTTACTATTCCTTTATCTAGTCTTCCGTCCTGGTACCATTGCACTGCCACTCAGACTGAATGAGACTAAACTATATTACAGAGCATGGTGTTGTAATATTGCCCCTGACATGTTTGGCCCCATGAGTTGAGCTGCTTTTGATCATGCGTTCCTCAAAGTCAGGGACTGTGTCTTGTTCATCTTCATATTCCCCAGGGCTGTCAGTGCGCTGACGCATAGAAGCTGCTCAGTAAATGTTAGGGTAAGTGAACAAATTAAGGAAACCCCTCTGAGCATCAGGTTTAAAGTGGGGAAAAGGATACCTATGTCACAGCATTGTTGTTTGGATGAGGCAGGATGCTGCCTGCAGTTTGTGCAGGATGACCACAGCTCAGATTCCTCCCAGCGCTGTCTGGCTTAGGTAGGCCTTCAATCAATAGGCTTCCTTCCCACAAGACTCCTGCATGGGGGTGACCTTCCATGAGAGTCTCCAAGTCTTCCTTCCAAGGCACATGGGGAGGTCTGCACTTCAATGACCAAAAGCCCATCAGGGCATCTTTCATTCAGCCCTCCAAGCCTGCAAAGATGAGTCCTCTTTTCACCCAGGGCACCTTTCTTAGACGCTTCAGCTGCAGTTTCCCCAGAATTATTATCAGGCCCTTTGTGTCTTGTGGTTTCTTGGCAGGGATTTTTCTCTAAGTCTGCAAATTTTCCTTTTCTTGCAAAAATCCAAGCACCCCTACTGCTGCCTCAAATTCAGTTAAATATTGTGGTGGACACCTCAGAGATGAGAAGGAAATTTACCAGATATAGCATGACCCTGTGAAACACCTTTTGGGCTCCAAGACTATTTTCTGGACAGAAAAAAAAAAAAAAATTGCCTCCCCTGGAGAACACCCTGCTACTCTGTCACTATTTCAGTCTGCCAGAAATATGGGTCTTATTCCTTCTCCACACCCCTGCCCGCACCCCTGCATCCAAGCAGATAATTTCTATGATATATTCATCCTGGTCATCTGCCATCCAATAAAACAGAGAGGATGTAAACCCTGGCTGTGGGGAATGTTGCTCAGGCAGACATCAGCTTTCCACCCCAGGGGGGGAAATAGACGGGTATGAGGGATGGTGGGCTGAGAAAAATACCAACATAACCATGCCTATGGGCATTTTCAGACAATGAAGGATGTTGCAGATGACTCTGAAGTGTATGTGTGCTCCCTTTATGGTGCTCCCTTTATGGACTCTGCCCCACAACACTCTGTGCTCCTGCTCTGGCCTCTGGGGAAATCCCAGCCTCAGCAGCGCTGCCGGGAGACCTGAATTGGAGAGAGCTCTTGCCTGCAGTTTGATGCAGTCTGCTGGCAGGCAGAGAAAGGCTTGCTGATTTGCAGCAGCAGCAGCCTCCTCCTCTCCCTCTCCCCTGGATGCTGCACCTTGCTGCAAGATGCTGTAGGTGCTGCGTGTGTGCTGAGCTTTCCACTTTGCCTCTAGGCTCCCAGAAGAGGGCGAGGTGATTGATTATAACACAGCCTCTGTGCCTGCCAAGCATCTGGGTGCTCCTCGGTGGGGGCCAATGCCGGTAGTCTTTGTCATCAGCAATCTTGATGAAAATGCCACCCAAAGATCCCAGGGTGCTGGTGTAGCACGCGGCTCCCGAGCTTTTTGCAGCATTGGTCCAGCATGTGCTTGCAGTAACCCCTATGCTGACACCATCAAACTTCCTTGATTCTACCAGGGAACCCTAGCAACAGAGCCTCTCTGTTCTGTACTCCAAGAAACGAACCTATCACATTCCCAATGCTGCCCAACGTTGCTGAGATGGGCTTCTCAGGATCACTTAGAGGCTTCAACAGAGGTTTTAAGTCCATCGTGGCTGAATGCTTTTAGGAATGCCAAAAGGACAGTATTTTGGACTTGAGTGTTCTGAATACAAACTAACCTTTTGAATGTCTGTGTCAAGAAGAAAGCAGAGGAGCCAATTAAAAAAAAAAAAAACAAAAAAACCGAAGCAAACAATAAAGCCAATTGGATGTAACAACACTAGCCAGAAATGCTGTTTGGAAACATTTTCATCTCTTCTAGAAAGTGCCTAAACAGCACTCTGTGTGTGTGTGTGTGTGTGTGTGTCCCACAGAATAAAAGCATTATAATAATCCCTTTAGAACAAGGCTTGCTAGCTGCAGCCAAATCACTGGCTAATTTTAGTAAATCCTTTCCCCTCCCTTTTCTCCCCCCTTTCTCCTTATTTTCCCCAGTCTCCTACTTTAAGTTACAAGTTTCTAAAGGTTTAAAATGTCTGGCATCAAAAGTGCAACCCATAAAATAACAATGAATTGAACTTCACCAAGATTTCAAAATTGCTCTTTGAAAGACACTGTAAAGGCAATAAAAAAAACCACAAACTGGGGAAATATACTTGCAAAGCACATATCTGATAAAGGACTTGTACTTAAAATATGTAAAGAATTCTCAAAGCTCAAGAAGAAAATAACCAAATACTAAAAAGGAAAAAGTATTTTCACAGACACCGCACCACAAAAATATACAGATGGCACTTAAGCACGTGAAAAGAAGCTAAATATCATGAATGAGGGAAATGGAAATTAAAACCAAATGAAATGTCATGACACACCTTTTAGAATGGCTAAAATGAAAAAGACTGAGCATACAAAGTGTTGGCATAGAGGAAATGGAACTCCCATACTCTGTGGGTGGGCATTTAAAAATGGTATAATCACCCTGGAAAACAATATTGTAGTTTCTGAAAAAGCTAAACATATACCTACCATATGATCCTCCTCCTCTACTACTCCTAGATATTTTCCCCAGAAAGAAAAGCATTTATGTCTCCATTATAACCTGTTCACTGATCATATTAGATCCATTTGTAAGAGCCCCAAACTGGAAACAATCGCTATGTCCAACAACAGGTGAATGGATGAACAAACTGGCATATTTGTACAATGGAATGCTGCTCAGCATTTAAAAAGGAGTGAACCACTAAAACACACAGCAACACAGATGAATCTCATAATGACTAGGCTGAGTGACAGAAGCCAGGAATGAAGAAGTGCATACTGTGTGATTCCATTTGTATAAAATTCTATGAAATGCATACTAACGTACAGTGAGTGACAGAAGCAGGTCCATGTTTCCTTGGGGAGAAGGGAATCGGGGAGGGATTACAAAGAGACAGGAGGAAACCTTTGCAGTGATTCACGCGTGTGCTGTCTTGAGTGCTAGTGATGGCTTCACTTCTTGATTGTTGTGACGGCTTGATATAGTGGTTATGTTTACCTGTTAAAACATCAAATTAAGCCCTGTCAATGTGTAGAGTTTGTAGTATGTAAACTATATCTCAGTAAAACTGTTAGAGGTGCCTGAAAGAGCCATCGCACAGGATACGTTTTCTGTGTACAGTTGGAAGTGGTGATACTCAGCATATCATCCCTATACTTGGGTTCATGAGGTTTTGAATTCATGGAGCATCACATGGGCACATCTCCAGAACATTCTAAGCCTGCAGTTGGAGATTGTCTTTGAGGTAAAGAAGGTGTCCGTAGGATCACCTTTTGACAGCTCAGGTTCCCTTGACACACATCCAATCTAGTCTTGTGTTCAGTGCTCTTGGGGTATGGTTTAAAGCCAAGGAGATTCTAGTCCTTAGAGGAACATATGAGTCTAATGGAAAAAATAAGTTAGCCTCAACATAAAATGATTCAACGTAAAAATCACACAGTAAATTTAAGTCTTAGTTCAATTCCGTGATCTGATTTGGAATTACTGTGTCATTTATAAAACTGGGAGGCCATACTTATCCTGTCCCTTTTGGAAATGCTATAAGCATCAAATAATTAGATAATTATGGGAAAGTTTTGATAACTACTGGAATGTTAGATGTTATTAGGTGCACACAGGAGAGGTAGGAAGTGAAGACTGTATGGTTAAGGATTGGTGGGTATATCAGATAGAAACTCCTGGAGCAAGTAGGGAAAACAGAAGGAGAAAGGGGTTCCAGAAGGCAAATTAACTATAGAGTTATACTAGCCAGCTAAAAGAAGAAAAACCTGGGTCAAACTTATCAATACGGAACATAATTGGAGATCAATTTAATTTAATTAGTTTGAGGTAGTTTGTCATTTCTTGGACTGTCCAGAAACCATTCCCTCTTGCTAAAAGCACTGGCCTTTGGGGGCAACCCTACAGTTGATACTCTTGGTGAGGAGGAATCCAGTTGCCTGCGTCTTGAACCCAGTCCTAAGGGGCTGAAATTGTTGACCAGTGTGTCTGTCTCACAGCCTTTCCTTCTCATGAGACCAGCATCTCCCCTTACTCTAGGGACTGTTTCTTCTCCAGGTGCTCATGTGTGTCTAGGAACTTCCTTGTGTTCACGTCATCCACATCCACAGCCCCTGGGTGATGGCTTTAGAAAGGCTTGGCTTGGGTCATCACCCTCAGGGTCCTTTCCTAGCCCTCTTTGAACTGGCACTAAAATAAGAGAGGTGGACCCTCTCTGAAGGTAAAAGCTACGAAACATGAGGTGTGGGAACTGTCTTCAGCACTTGCACTGTCATGTGGAGGAAGTTGAATTGCAGTAAAAGAGCAGAGGAGAAGTGGGGAGAAAGCCCTGGCAGCATCCCAGGCTCTTCCTGCCTGATGCATTCCCAGCCCCACTATGGTTTGGTTACTCTTCTTTTGCTTACGTGATTTATTTTGTAATCTAAAAAAAAAAAAATCCTCATCTTTTCTGCCTCACCATTTTGAATTTATGTCACTTGCCACAAAATTTTCTACTTAATAAAAAGAGACTATTAATTTTTTCTTTTTTTCCCCTTCTTTTTTTTTTCCTTTTATTTTTACAGCCACACCTGTGGCATATGGAAGTTCCCAGGCTAGGGGTTGAATCAGAGCTGCAGTCGAAGCTTACACCACGGCCACAATACCACCAGCTCTGAGCCACACTTGTGATTTACACTGCAGCTTGTAGCAACACCAAATCCTTACCTGCTCAGACAAGCCAAGGGATTGAACCCACATCATCATGAAGACTATGTCCTATATTAACCTGCTGAGCCATAAAGGAAACTCCAAGAATGTGAATTTTGAAGATTTAGTTAACTATTGAACACCTACTATTTTCCTACTGCTTTCACATATCTCCAATGAAATCTGCTTAAAATGGTGGAATTATTTCATTGTACAGATGGGGAAACTGAAACTGAAGAAGTTAATAGAGTCAGTAAACAGGCAGTAGCACTAATAATAATCAGATTCAGGATTCTAATCAAATTCATCAATTCTAAAGGCATCTATACGCTTACTACTAGACATATTGCCCTCTGGTGAACACAAGCTCTACCAGGACCAAATCTTATCTACCCTGGTATTTTCAGAACCTTGAAAATATCTTGTGACCTAATGGCCATCTTATACATGTTTGTTGAATGAGTGAAATGTGAATTTTAATTAAAATAGTCCTGAGTTCAAAGAACTAGGAGGACAGGGCCAAGCAGGAGTTGGCAGTCTCTCAAATTAAGGTGTTTTACGTAGCTGGTGTCTGCTCAAAGTTGGGCTCAAATTAAATTTCCCTGAACCTGGTAACATTTCAAATGCAGACAAGAACTTGCTTGCTAGAGGAACACAGATGAGTCCTTTTAAAATAATAATTATGCCCTCTTTTTAACATCTACATACATCTAGATTTTTTTTCATGTTAGGTTTATAGACCTCTGGGCTATATATATTCTCTGGACTATATATTTGGGCCTCAGATCCGTTTTGTAGAGTTGGCACAATGTTAAAATGGAAATAATTGCCAATATTTACAAGCAGGAATTTTTAAATAGAAGTCTGAAGTTTGGGTTTCTTTAAAGAATGTGGTGACACAGAGCTTTTGTCAATATGTGGCCATAATCAGCTGAATGAAGGAAGGGATGAACCCTTTTTGGTCAGAAAGTCCGCAGAATCCCCATCTGATTCCCTCATGTTACTTACCTTTCTGTGTGCATTGGCATCAGCAACCCCTGGTTTAAGATGCATTATCTCTCTCTAGGTCCGATAGAGCATGGGAGAAGCACACATAGAGAGTGGAAAGATTCAACTCCATGGTCTTCCCAAAGAACTACAAAATACTAGGGCTAGCAGAAGTATTTTTAAAAGGCATATATTTTCCTGACTATCTGGAAATCTCTATTTGTTAAGTGCCAGTAAGTTACTTCTCACACTGATTCACTTGGTTAAGCAATGAACTTGCCTTCTCACTGGCATATTTACCAGCAGCAGTGGACTCATCCTCTAAATTATTTTCCAGTAATCTTCCCTAATGGCATTGAAGTGCAAATCAGAATGAATGCAAAACCAAGAGTTTGGAACTCTGGACAATTAGCAAACTCATTTGTCAACTTGCCAAAGAAGAAATGCTGGTGTGGAAGAGAAAAATACTTTGTCACTTTTATGGCATCTGGACTGTCCTTTTGTTGTGCTTCATTGTGTTATTTTGGTTTTGGTTTCTTATGATGTAACCTTGGTGGAGTTAGCAAAAAAAGAAGAATTAAGATTGATTTAAATCCCCCTTCATCTTATTTATGAGTCACCTCTTTTAGACCCGACAACACCGACACATGATATATAGTAGAACACAGATGTTAAACACATGGATCAGAGCCAGAATAACCAGGTTCTTATGCTGACTGGAGCAAGGTCTTGTGGATGTCTCTGCTAATGCCTCAGCTGTGTTATAAAAAATTTGTAAGTTAAGTGTGTAAGTTCTGATGTCATACTGTCTGGGTTTGCATCCTGACTCTATGACTTGCTGTCTGTGTGTCCTTGAGCAAGTAATTAATTCCTTTGTCTCAGTTTCTTCAACTTTATGTAGGGATAAGGACTATAGCAAATCCTTCCCAGGATCACTGTGAATATTGTCAAAGTATAATTTCCAAAACTAAGACCTTCGTGTGTGTGCGTGTGTGTGTGTATGTGTGTGTTGTAAGATTGTAGCAAAGGTTTATTTTTACAATACTGGAACCAGAAGGATGACATACTGGTTTAAAGGAAGATAAAGAAATAGATACATAGTCATTGGAAAAGAGAAAGAATGCTCTCATAGGACAGCAATATTTGATACAAAACTGGTTAATATCCTACAAGCAAAACAACCTTGATCTTTAGGGTTACCTTTTCTATCAGACAAAAGTAACTTAGAAAAATCATTTGTGACATGTCAGTTTCCTAACAGTTAAAAATTAGCTATACAAAGCCTGGACCTGAACAACAGCAAATTCCAAGTCAAAGTTATCTCCTCTACAAAATCATACCACCCTGAGGCAGGTCATTATAAACCACTGAGTGAGCCTTTGAAAACTCATGTTGGAGTCTTTTTCCCTTATGTGCAAGTTTTAGATAATTTTACTCAAAGGGATTAAATTAAATAAGGCTCATAAAGTCCCTTAGAATGGTGCCTACCAACTGTTCAGTAACTTTTAACATGTTTTCATCATTACTTCTGAAATGTGGTGGTTATGATAATAACACTATATAGACTCTTATCACCACGCCTGGCACAGAGTAAGCCCTCAACAAATAAGAGCTGTTGTTGTTGGTTGCTAGAATGTCAGACACTATACAACCATATTGTATAGCTATATTGAGAATCTATGACAGCAACTGGGCACGCTATCACAAGTTCTGTGAATTTGGACATTATTAACCTTTAAAGAATGCCCAACATTCAAGAAGTTTCAATTCCAATGCTATACATTCTTATCAAGTGGCCTTAATGTGTTCTAAGTTATCTGAGAAATACTTGAAACCCTTCAGGAGAAAGGCTCTTCCTAGAATAATCAATCTGTCAATCAACCAGTCAGGTGTCCGTGGACTCACATTGACCAGTCTGGCTTCTGTGGTCTTATTTCATGGAATACATTTTCACAGGAAGTAAATGAGTTATCCACTTTCTTGTAAGTAGTGTTGAGTGAGGGTGTCTGTCTTCAAGTCTGTGCATTAGATGTGACAGGTTGCTTATTCTCAAATGCCCCTTGTGGGAGATATGAGCTTTACTGCACTGGACTATGCCTACTCTCTGTGATCTTGTCTTCTCCATAGAATGCCAAGACCTGAAAAGTGTTTTGCCCAGATTAAGAAATGAGAACAGGAGTTCCTGTTGTGGCTCAGAAGGTTAAGGACCAGATGTTGTCTCTGTGAGGATGTGGGTTCGATCCTGGCCTCACTCAGTGGTTTAAGGATCTGGCATTGCCATGGGCTGCAGTATAGGTCACAAATACAGCTCAAATCTGGTGTTGCTGTGGCTCTGATGTAGGCTGGCAGATGCAGCTCCAATTTGACCCCTAGCCCAGGAACTTCCATATGCCCTGGGTACGGCCATAAAAAGAAAAAAAAAAAAGAGAGAGAGAGAAATGAGAACAGATACTTTCTTTCACTGTCTATACTGGTTTCATTAGCAATGCCTATGACTATTATAAACTAGCCAATATTTAGAGGTAGTCCCCAATAATGAAGCCTAGAGGCAGGGTAGTTCTTTTCCATTCACACTTGACTATTACTGCTCAATGTAATATCCCACTACATCTGTTATCTCACTTAATTTACCCTAAGGGCAGAGATCATGCTTTGAGTGGACTGTTTCACACACAGCACAGTTACAGGATTGATCATAGGGTGGAAAACCTTTTCCTCTACCCTCTTAGGTTCAGACGTGTGAACTGAACCAACGAAAGACAGTTTTGGAGAAAAGGCACAGGGTCTTTATGGATAGTTATACGCCCAGGAGTTCACAGAAGGAACTGAAGTTCAAAGAAGTGTAAAGACTTGGGGGTTTATGTACCACTATGACAAAGGGAAAAGGATTTGTTCTCCAGGGGGTGATAAACAGTGAGGAAATGATAGGAAATATTTGTGGGAACTAATAGGAGATAAGAGTTATTTCAGTAAGGGCTGTCTATGCAAACTCCTTTCATTATCAACTCTCCATCTCTAGTAATAAGAGTACTCTTCACCTTTGGGAAGTGGACTTGGAGTAGGGGGGATCTTCCTCAAAGCGAAATGTATGCTCTGTTTTTAAGCAGATAAAGGGAGAGCATAGGACTCTAATTGCATCTGTTGATTTTTAATTGCCTTCAGTTCAAAATAGTCCTTGTGCAAAAGAGGCATATTTTGGGGTGCCATATTCTAGGCTACTTCAGTACCCATTGGGCATGCAAATGTTGACTCTTAGAGGCATCCAGAAAACTTCAAAATGAAAGGAAAGAAGAAATAGGCCATAGGAGCTACTTTGAACAGCTTTACATAAGCTGGTTACAGCTATCAAGGACCATAAAGCTTGGAATCTCACACCTATTTAGAGAGACTAGATGGTAATTAAACACCTTTGCATCCAGTCTATTTTCCTAAAGGAGAGTGGAGAAGCCAAATTTGCTCTAATTGGAGAATCCTCCTCACTGTTCCTCCATGGATTCCAAAGAATTGAGAAAACAGAAAATCAGTATTTAATTATATACAAACTCTGCAGTATAACAGGAATGAGAAAACCATATCCAAACTATGTGACATTTAAGGATATAAGAATAAGAAAACTTCAGCCTTTCATTAAGAAAGCAGCCTCAATCAATTGGTAAAGTCCTTGATGAATCAAAGGATATTTTTGAGGCCTGCTGCTTTCTATCCCTCTCTTAAGCATCCTGATTTTAGATTAAGAAACCTAAGTGTCACATTTGCAGAAACTCAGGATTGGAAGGAATCATCTTTATTTAGAAGCAGTGTTCATGATTATGTTGAGGCTTTAATAGGTTGTTAATTCACATATGTAGGGGAATAAAGATTTTTCCTCTACCTTCTTATGTTCAGTATTTGAGGCCTGTAAATAAAACTCACAAAGGGAAGATTACCAGGAGAATAAATGTACAATTTTATTTGATGTTAATATTTTGATTTGGCACAGAGGGATTCATGGAAATAAATGAAAACCCCAAAGTAGTTAAACCCAGGGGTTTAGATACCATTTTAACAGAGTGATAAATTGTGAAGCCATGATGAGACAAGGAAAAAGGTATTTGGGTTAGGGTTGGTCTATTGTGGGAACATGACTAGGAATTAATTGGGAAAACAAATGGACATTAAAGGTGGTTTTAGTAAAATCACCTAAGACTCATCTTGGCATCAACTTCTTACCTCTGGTGATGAGAAAGTTCTCCACTTCCTGATACAAGGTTGACACCTTTTTCATGGGAAATTTATGACCTTCTTTTAGGTAAAAAGAGGGATATCAGAGAACCCTTCCTGCAACTGCTATTTCTCACTTGCCTTCAGCAATAAATCATCAATAAGCCAAATCAATATGCTAATACGCCACTCCAAACTATATTTTGTGGTGATATGTTCTGATCCCCTTCATATTGTTTTAAGTTGAATCTTTTTTTTTTTTCATATAGTATGGAGAGTATGATTAGAAGAGTGATCCTTTTCTACATAGACCTACTTTTTAAAATGTATTTTTTGAATTGAGATTTAACATGTAACATGACATTAATTTTAGATGTTGAGCATAATGATTCAATGTTTGTATATATTACAAAATGATCACCACAATAAGTCTAGTTAGTATAGTTAACTCTCACTATAAATTTTTGTAAATTGGTTCCCTTATGATGAAAACTTTTAACCTTTAATCTCTTAGCAACTTTCAAATAAACAACATGGTAGTATTAACTATAGTCACCATGCTCTAATTACATCCCCATGACGTGTTTATTTTATAAGTGGAAGCTTGTACCTGTTGATTCCCTTCAACCATGTTGCCCACTTTCCACTCCCGTCTCTGGAAACTACCAATCCATTCTCTGTATCTATGAGCTTGGGTTCTTTTTTTTTTTATTATTATTCCATAAATATATGAGATCATACAGTATTTGTCTTTCTCTGTTGACTTATTTTACTTAGCATCCAAGTTGTCACAAGTGGAAAACTTCTCTTTTTTTAAGTGAATAAATAATATTTCATTGTATGTATATGCCACATTTTATCTGTTTATCCATCAATGGACACTTAGGTTGTTTTCATGTCTTGACTACAGTAAATAATGCTGCAGTGGACATGGGAGTGAATATATCCTTTCAAGTAAATGTTTTTGGTGGGTTTTTTTTTGGCAGGGGAAGGGTGGTGGGTAAATACTCAGAGGTAAGATTACTAGAACACATGGTAGTTCTATTTTCAATTCTTTGAGAAAACTCCAAACTGTTTTCTGTAGTGGTTGCACAAATTCGCATTCCCCCAAATGGGAATGGTGCACAATGGTTCTCTTCTCTTTACATCTTTACCACCGCTTGTCATTTCTTGTCTTTTCATCCAAAAAAGTCTAGTCATTCTAACAGGGTGAGGTAATATCTAACTGTGCTTTTGATTTGCATTTCCCTGATAATTAGAGATACTGAAATTTTTTTATGTACTTATTGGCCAGCTGTATGTCTTCTTTGAGAAAATGTCTGTTAGGATATTCTGCTCATTTCCAAGTTAGGTTGTTTGCTTTTTTGCTGTTTTTGCTGTTGAGTTGTATGACGACTTCATATATTTTGGATATTAACCCCTTAAAAATATATGACTTGCAAATATTTTCTCCCATTCTGTAGGTTGCCGTTTCATCTTCTTTATGGTTTTCTTTGCTGTGCCAAACAATGGATTTTAGTTCGATGTGGTCTCCCTTGTTTATCTTTGCTTTTGTTGCCTTTGCCATTGATGTGAGATCAAAAAGATCTTCACAAAGACCAAAGTCAAGGACTTTATGGCCTATGTTTTTTTCTAGGAGTTTTATAGTTTCAGGCTTTACATTCAACTCCTTAATTGATTTAAAAAAATTTTTTTAATCGTTATTTACCCAATACAATTTTTTTTTCCTACTGTACAGCATGGTGACCCAGTCACACATACATGTACACATACTATTTTTGCACGTTATCATGCTCCATCATAAGTGACCAGACATAGTTCCCAGTGCTACACAGCAGGATCCCATTGCTAATCCATTCCAAAGGCAATAGTTTGCATCTATTAACCCCAAGCTCTCCAACCACCCCCCTTCCTCCCCCTCAGCAACCGCAAGTCTATTCTGCAAGTCCATGATTTTCTCTTCTGTGGAAAAGTTCATTTGTGTCTTATATTAGATTCCAGATATAAGTGATATCATATGGTATTTGTCTTTCTCTTTCTGACTTACTTCACTCAGTATGAGAGTCTCTAGTTCCATCCATGTTGTTGCAAATGGCATTCTCTTGTACTTTTTTATGGCCAAGTAGAATCCCATTACATATATATACCTCATCTTCCTAATCCAATCATCGGTTGATGGACATTTGGGTTGTTTCCATATCTTGGCTATTGTGAAGAAATAAAAGACATCCAAATAGGAAGAGAAGAGGTTAAACCATCACTGTATGCAGATGACATGATACTATATATAGAAAACCCTAAGGACTCAACCCAAAAACTAATTGAACTCATCAACAAATTCAGCAAAGTAGCAGGATATAAGATTAACATTCAGAAATCAGTCGTGTTTCTGTATACTAACAATGAAATATTAGAAAAGGAATGCAAGAATACAATACCTTTTTAAATTGTTCCTGAAAAAATCAAATACACCTGACCAAGGTGGTAAAGGACTTATATGCTGGAAACTATAAAACATTAATCAAGGAAATTAAAGAAGATGTAAAGAAATGGAAAGATACTCCATGTTCCTGGGTTGGAAAAATTTCATTCATTTTGTGTTAATTTTTGTGTATGTGTAAGATAGTGGTCTGGTTTCATTCTTTTGCATGTGAGTGTACAGTTTTCACAACACAATTTATTGAAGAGCTGTCCTTTCACCATCATATATTCTTAGCTCCTTTGTCATAAATTAATTGGCCATATAAGCATAGGTTTATTTCTGGGCTCTATACTTGGTTCCATGTATCTATGTCTGTTTTTATGCCAATATCACACCGTTTTGATTACAACTTCTTTGTAATGTAATTTTAAATCTGGGACCGTGATACCTCCAGCTTGGTTATTCTTCCTCATAATTGCTTTGACTATAAAGGTCCTTTGTTGTTCCATACAAACTTTAGGATTGCTATTCTATTTCTATGAAAAATGCCATTGGAATTTTGATAGGGATTGCACTGAATCTGTAGATTTCTTTGGGCAGTATAGGTATTTTAATGATATTCTTTCAATCTATGAGCATGAGCTATCTTTGTTTTTGTCTTCAGTTTCTTTTGTTAAGGTCTTAGAGTTTTCAGTTAAATTCCATCTTTCTAGTCATTTTCTTACTCTCTCCAGCTTGTCTTTATTATATTCAAAACGTAGTGTCCAGAGGTGATCACAAATCTCTAGGCATGCTGCAATTAGTAGAGTGTAGGAAAGCCGTCATTTCCGTCTTTCAAATATCATAGTTCAGATTAATGCTGCTAAAGGTGAATCAGTTCTTTGGCTTCCACGCTCAGAGTGTTGACTCATTCTTAGCCTTTCATTATACAATTCTTAATCTCTTTCACATGTGCTATTGCTAAGTTCCTTTTCCTTTACCCTTGCTTATACATATGCATTTTTGAAGTAAGAGCCAATCCTGGCACTTAGATGGGTGTTCTTAGGTATGGATGCTTTATTAAATTTTTTTTTTTTACTCATTCAAACAATCTTCATGATCTACTATCCTGTAATCATTCTTCTGGGGTCTATAAATTGCTGAATTTGGTGGACACAGTTCTTATCCTCATGATCCTTTCAGTCCAGTGAGGAATAGGAACAATTAGTCCATTGAGTACCATTTAGTGAGGAAGTAAATGGTACAAGATGCTGTAACAGAGTCTCTAACTCAGGTTTGGGGAATCAAGTAAGGCTTTATAGGAGAAATGATGTGTTAGCTGAAGAGTGACAAAGATTGAGGTGCTGGTTGAGCAGACAAGAAAGAAAGAATGATCTCCTCCCCCTAAACTAAACGGCTTCATCAAAGAAGGGAGAAGCTGCATGGAGATTTTGAGGCATTAGTCAGGCTAGGAATATGGGATCAGGATGCATCAGTGGAACACAAGGTGGTAGGAGTAAGCCAAGCTGGGGCTCAAATATTATTCTGAAAGAAATAGGGAGCTATTAAATGATATAAAGAGAGTAGGGGCATCATATCTTCACTTTAGAAAGATCATTCTGGCTTCAAAGTGAAGAATGGACCAGAGAGAGACACGATTGAAGGCAGGGAGGCTGGTTAGGCTGTTGCAGTATTACAGGTGAGCGATGGTAGCACTCTGACACATGGGAGCAGCAGTGGCAATGCAGAGATGCAGAGAAGGTGAACAAGATATTTACAGGTAGAAATAACAGGACCCGTTGAAAGATTAACCAGAGAAGGTAATGGAGGCAGGTGGTAAATATAATACCTGAGATTTTGGCTCGAATATCTGGATGAACACCTGGCACATTCACTGATAAAGAGAATCTAGGTAGAGGAGTAGGTGTTTCCCTGGTTTTGCTATTTGTATATTTGGGAGCAGGGTGAGTAATAAGTTCAGTTCTGCTCATGATGAGTTTGAATTGACAATGGAGATGTCAGGCTGAATACAAGAAGGTCAATGACAAAATCAATCTGGAGTTAGAGATTTGGAAATCATCAGTGTGCTGATAGGAGCTGTAAATGGGAGGGGGTGAGAGGCTCAGAAATAAGAAGAAACAAGGATGTTAGAAACCCAATCATTTACATTCTGCAAGAGGAAGAGCACTCCAGAAAAGAGGAAGAAAGGGAATGCCCAGAGTTACAGATGGAAAGCCAGCAAGGAATTCTCAAGAAGGGGGAAGTTATCATTTGTATCAAATACAGCCGAGAGTTCATCCAATGTATTTTCATTACAATTCTGTTATCCAAACTTCAAATGTGTCACTGTATGCATTCACTCATTCACTCATTAAAATATATTTAGTGAGCCCTCACCCTATTCCAGATACTGTTCTGGGGCCTACAGTTATATAGCTAGTAAAAACCACATATAAGGTATATGAAAATGTTAAACCAAAGAAAGAAAGAGAGTCCTGTCTTACTTTCTGTAATTTGGAAATCAGCATTTGAGGGTTTCAGCTAACTTTTATCATCTAATAACATCTAACTTATATTTTGTTTTCTTCCCTAAAGGAATATTAGGAGAGACCCTGTCTAGTGGCATCGCAAATATGTTGAAATCCAAATATAGTATGTTTCATTCATTTTTCTGATCTCCTGGCATAGCAATATGTGTGCTTGATTTTTCTGCTTCTTTGGAGATGGAATTGTCAGAAAATCAACTTGTGAAACTTGTCAGACACTGGGATTTCAGCCAATCAATTCAGCTCACAGGTTATTAAATAGCTATTGAGTACCTGCCTTGTACCAGGCATGGTTTTACCTAAATACTACGGTGGTCAAAACAAACAAGGCTCCCCACTTCTCACAGAAGGTGGGGTAAGGTAGTACTTAAAAGCATGGGCTTTGTTTAAAACCCTTTTCTGCCACTTACTAGTAATTATTAAATCTTTTCCTGCCCCAGCTTCATCACGAACTAAGGTTCAATTTCATCATCTGCAAAGTGGGGATAATTATACTAAACTGATCACATCATTGTTAAGAGATTAGTTTTAAAAAGGGTAAACTTGGAATTCCCATTAAAGCTGAGTGGTGACAAATCTGATTAGTATCCATGAGATGCGGGTTCAGTCCCTGGTCTCGCTCAGTGGGTTAATGATCCGGCATTGCCATGAGCTGTGCTGTAGGTCTCAGACTCGGCTCGGATCCCTCATTGCTATGGCTGTGGCGTAGGCCAGTGGCTATAGCTCCGATTGGACCCCTAGCCTGGGAACTTAAATATGCCATGGGTGCGGCCCTAAAAAGACAAAATAAATAGATAAAATTTTAAAAATAATTGATAAAAAAATTAAAAGGGTAAAGTTATTCTCAATATGTCAAAACTTATTTAAATTAGGAATGAGGGAACTAGTAGGATGTTATAAATAAGTCAAAAACAAACATACACAATGCAATATATATGTAATGGAAATGCTGAAATAAATTTATTAATAGATGCAAAACAGGTAATATTAGCAGAGTGATAATCAACTACATTTTACTGGACAATAGAGGTGACATCTGAGCCAAGTAGGAATTAAATCACGATAGGAGAGAATAGGAAGGGGAGGAGATCTGCATGTAAGTCTGGAGATGAGAGTAGAATTTAGAACATTTTTGGATTGGAAATTAGCCTTGTCTGATGGACTGTAGACTGCAGTGAAAGGAGAAATGGCCAGAAAGAAGTTGAAGGGAAGGTCTTAAAGACCCCTGAACAATACGCTAGAAATTTGGATTTTAAGAACAAGGAAGAACAGTTGAACAATTTGGTACAGAAATTGGTAAGAATTGATTTGCATTGTAACCAGGTCTTAGGGCTTCAATGAAAGAGCTCTGGAAAGAAACAACACTGAAAGAAGGGAAATGATTTGGGCATTTTTACAGCAATTCAGGCAAGAGACGGTGAAGGCCTAACCAGAGACTGAAAGGTGTGGTAGAGAGATAGAATCAAGATAATTTATAGAGGACATCTGACTTAATGAGTGATGGCTTATAAAGGATAAGAGGGAGAAATTCAAGCTCCAACTCAAGTTATAACTTGGGCATCTGAAGAGTTGGTGCGGTCACTGAGAAAACCAACACAGAATGGGAAATGAGTGTTGGAGAGGAAGATAGTAAACTTAGTTTGGGGCGTGCATATGGAGTTTGAGCAGCCAGTGGGGTATTAAATGAAGGTAATAAAAGTAGTTGCATATGAATCATAGGGAGTAGAGGCAGAGGTGGAGTCACTGAATACAGGAAGGAAGTGAAGCTTGGTTTAGGAGCACTCACTCAGAGTAAGGAGAGAAGACCTAGGAATACTGAAATGGAACGGGGTGGGGTAGGGCAGAGAAAGTGCAGCTACCAGGGAGACAATTAAATGGGTAGATGGAGGAGGGCAGAAATGGCAGCAAGAGTGTTTCAGGAACAAGACAGAAAGTGGCCAAAAGTGGTAGCAGAGTGCTCACCACGCAGTAGGCACTGTTCTAAGTGATATATGTAGCTCATCACGTCCTCTCAACGATGCCATACAATAAATATTGTTATTATCATCTTCATACTATAGAGAAGGAAAGCAAAACCAAGAAGTTATATAACCTGCTCAAAGCTAGCACGAGAAAGAGCCCTGATTTAGATTCAGGCTCTCTTGACTAGCATTTATGCTCTTAAACACTCTGCTTACTGTGTGGTCACACATGAGAGGTCAGGTCTACAGAGTCTGAGAGGCACTCACTGGATTTAACAAGACAGTTATGAGCAGCCTTGGTAAGAAGAGTGTTAGTTGTGTGGTATAGAAAGGCCTTTTAGAGGAGAAGAGTGAATGGGAGGCAGTTTTTTTGTTTGTTTTTTGTTTTTTTGTTTTAAGCAGTTTAATTGTAAAGAGAAGATGAGAAGATAGCTTAATGAGAAGGGATAAAGGGAGACTGTGTTATGTATGTGTTAAGATGGAGGAGAGTTGACTTGAACAGCAAGAAACTCAGAGAGGAGTGGTTCAAGATAGAGGGGAAGGAAGAAGTAACCAACAGGTGGAAATTTTTGAGAAGGAGGTGGCATAGGATCCAGAGACCCCTCCCCATGGGTTGTATCAGAAGAAAGAATGAATAAGGAGGCAGGTCTCGTTATAGATTTGGGGACCATATTAGAGGGTGTTCCTGTCTGATGGAGGACAGAAGTTCATATATCATTAGGCGGATTGTAGGATGGGAGAAGGGCGGTTGGGGGTCCAGTCATGGCTAGAGATTCAGATCAGAAAGTCCAGATACCCATCAAAACAGTATAGGTACAGCTGGCCAATCATTTCTCAGACCTCTTCTTATCCACAGGCTCCTTGGGCCATCAGCTTCTTGCTCAAGAATTCCACAAGCCTAAACATGGGTCCATAGATTTTTCCCAGTGGAGTCTTCCCTGCAGTCACGATTCACAGGAGTTGGAGGCCAGTGGAGGGTTCGGAGGTGGAAGTCTCTTTATCACACCTGAACACACTTCACAATGAGAGCACATTCCTCCTGCAGTCATTTTTTTTAGCAGACTTACTGGAGGGTAAATACTTGTCTTAATAACTTTGAAGGGGGAAAAAAAAAGCTTACATCTCCACCATGAGGTGGTTAAACTGTCTTTCCTGATTTCCGCTGAAGAAACAAGCCAACCATCTTCCTTCTCTAGAAACTGTGAGTGAGGGCTGGGGGAGGGGATCACATAACTATCCTATGGCCTGACAGATATTCCCACAATTGTTTAAATTTTTTTTTTTTTTTTTGCTGTTGCACAATTCTAAACATTGTCATCTGCTCCAGTGGGTGTGTTTAGAGGACAGATGATAGCCGGCTAGGTATCTAAGCAACTGTTCTGTGACAGACTAAAATTGGGAAAGATAGAAACAGAGAAACATTATGCTAAAAAAAATCACAAGGCCAAACAGCATTGCCAGCGGTTCCAGGCAAGGGACTGCAGCTGAGCATCAAAACTGCACTGGCGATAAGATGCAGTCAGGCTGTTTGGTTGTCAAGGGAACTCAGGTAAACTCTCCACAGAGTTATCATCTCTCCTTCGCCATCTTAAGTCAGTACTTCTCTCATTTATATAACATTTCAAAAATATAGGAGTTCCCATTGTGGCTCTGAGGGTTAAGAACCCTGCATAGTATCCCTGCAGGTGCAGGTTCTATCCCTGGTCTGGCTTAATGGGTTAAGGATCCTGTGTTGCCACAAGCTGCAGCATAGGTCATGGATTCGGCCAGGATCTAGCATTGCTGTGGCTGTGGCATAGTCTCCAGCTGCAGCTCTGATTCGACCCCTAGCCTGGGAACTTCCATATGCAGTAGGTGTTACCCTAAAAAGAAAAAAAAAAGTGTATACACTGTGTTGTACACCTGAATATCATATAATATTGTAAGTGAACTATAATTTCAAAAGAACAAAATTATGCCTGCGGTATAACACTGGAAACTATATCTAGTCACTTATGGAGCATAATAATGTGA
Source organism: Phacochoerus africanus (assembly GCF_016906955.1). Classification (NCBI taxonomy): domain Eukaryota; kingdom Metazoa; phylum Chordata; class Mammalia; order Artiodactyla; family Suidae; genus Phacochoerus; species Phacochoerus africanus. Next base: position 122,697,085 of record NC_062554.1, on the reverse strand, counting down.
GAAAAAAGAATGTATACATGCATGTGTAACTGAGTTGCCTTGCTGTGTAGTAGAAAATTGACAGAACACTGTCAACCAGTTATAATGGAAAAAATAAAAATCATTACTAAGAAAAGAATAAAATGATGAATATTTGGACTCCCATCACAGAGATTCTCTTTTTCAACAAAACAGTTACTGATGTCTAATTGACATACAATGAGCTAAACCTACCTAGAGTGCACAATTCGCTAAGTTTTGGCCTGTGTATACACCCATAAAGCCATCACCACGATAAAGAAAATAAGCACATGCATCACTCCCAAGAGTTGCCCCCTGCCTGTTGGTTAACTCTTCCCTTCCACTAATCTAACCCCCATTACCAGAAGACTACAGATATGATTTTTGTCCCAATATATTAATTGTTTCCTAAAATTTGTGTAAGTAATACCATTAGGCATTCATTTTTGCCATCTATCACCCAGCATAATTTTTTTGAGATTCAACCATGTTGTTCAATCAATGGTTTTTATTACCTTTTATCCCTGAATAGAATTTCATTGAACGACAGTTTGTTTAACCATTCATCTGTTAATGGTCATTTGGGTCCTTTCCGGTTTGGAACTATTATAAATCAAACTGCTATGAAAGTTCATGTATAAGTCATTGCTGGACATAGGCTTTTCATTTCTCTTAGGTAAATATTTAGGAGTGGCACAGCTAGAAGAGATGGCAGTTGTATTCTTAACTTCTTAAGAAGCTGCCCAACTGTTTTCCAGAGTGGTTGGACCGTGTAACATTCCTGTAAGACTTCTAGTTCCTTCACAGCCTTGCCAGTACTTGACATGGTAAATCATTTTTTTTAAAAGTTTAGCCATTTTTAAAAGTATTATTGATATCTCACCATGGACTTAACTTGCTTTTTCCTAATGATGTTGTGCATCCTAAGCTTATGTGCCATCTCTATCTCTTTGCTCAAATGGCCATATTTTTTGCCCATTTTTGTTGAATTGTTTATTTTCTTACTACTGAGTTATGAGAGTTTTTTATATGTTGAAGATACAAGTCCTATATTAGATACATGCTTTACAAGTGTGTTCCCCCAAGTCTGTGGCCTGTCTTTGCATTCTCTTAACAGTGTCTTTCAAAGAGGATATTTTTTATGAAGTCCAGTTTTTTCATTTGTTTCTAAATGGATGGTCCTTTTGGTCTCATATAGTAGAAATCTTTGTCTAACCTAAGGACACAAATACTCCTGTTTTATTCTAAAAGTTGTACAGTTTTTATACTTAGGTATATAATCTGTTTTAATGTAATTTTGGCATACAGTATAAAAATGATTAAAGTTTATTCTTTGTGTATGGTGTCTAATTACAAATAATTCAGCACAGTTTGCAGGAAAAACTATCTTTTCTTCTTTGCATAGGTGTCAAAAATCAGTTTTCAGTAGGTGTGGGAGTCTGGACTCACTGTTCTGAGTCTGATGTATCAGACTGTATCACTGATATATGTGTCTATTGGCACCAATACAATGTTGTTTTAATTACTGTAGCTGTATAATAAGTCTTGAAATCTGATAGTATTAGTCCTCTAACTTTGTTCTTTTATTTCAAAGTTGAGTCGTCTATTTTAGATTACTCTGCATTTCCATATGAATTTAATAATCAGTTTGTCAGAGCTCCCGTCATGGCTCGGCAGATGAATCTGATGAGCATCCATGAGGACGCAGGTTCAATCCCTCGCCTCACTCAGTGAGTTAAGGATCTGGCCTTGCTGTGAGCTGTGATGTAGGTTCCAGACGTGGCTGGGATCTGGCGTTGCTGTGGCTATGGTGTAGGCCAGTGACTGCAACTCCAATTTGACCCCTAGCCTGGGAACTTCCATAGGCCACGGGTGCAGCCCTAAAAAAAGAGAATCAGTTTGTCAGTGTCTACAAAGAAACGTGCTGAAATTTTGATTTGGGTAACATTTAATCTATAAATAAATTTGGAGAGAATTGATATCTATTGAAATTGAGTTTTCCCACCTATGAAAATGGTAAATCCTCCATTCATTTAGGGCTCTAACTTCTCTTGGCAACATTTTATATTTTTTAATGTATAGACCTTGCACATCTGTTGTAAAATTTATCCCTAAGTATTTTATATTTTTATTTCTATTTACATATTTTCTTAAATTTCAATTTATAATTATTGGATGATTGTATATAGAAATAAATTTATATTTATATATTGATTTTCTGTCTTGCAATCTTGCTAAACACAATTATTACTAGTAATATTTTGATAGATTTCATAGGTGTTTATACATAGATGATCATGTTATCTCTGGATAAAAAGAGTTTTATTCTTTTTTTTCCAATCCAGATACCTTTCATTTGTTTTTCTTACCTTACTACACACTGGTTTGACTATTCAGGACAATTTGAATAGAAGTGATGAAGTCCTCTTTGTCTTGTTATTAATCTTGGAGGGTAAACATTTATTCTTTTACCTTTAGCTGTAGGTTTTTTGTAGATGCCCTTTATTTGCTTAAGAAAGACTCCCTTGTTTGCCAACTGTTTTTGTAAGGAATGGGTGATGGCGTCTATCAATGCTTTTGTTTGCCTTTATTGAAATAATTATATAGGTTTTCTGTATTAATCTGTTAATATGGTGAATGGTGAAATAAAAAGACCAGGATGCCCACTCTCACCATTTTTATTCAACATAGTATTGGAAGTCCTAGCCATGGCAATCAGGCAAACAAAAGAAATAAAAGGCATCCAAATAGGAAGAGAAGAGGCAAAATTGTCACTCTGTGCAGATGACATGATAATGTATATAGAAAACCCCAAGGACTCAGCCCAAGAACTACTTGAACTTATCAACAAATTCAGCAAAGTAACAGGATATAATATTAACATTCAGAAATCAGTTGCATTTCTGCATACTAAAAATGAAATATTAGAAAAGGAATACAAAAATGCAATACCTTTTAAAACTGCACCCCCAAAAATCAAATACCTGCGAATACACCTGACCAAGGAAGTAAAAGAATTATATGCTGAGAACTCTAGAACATTAATCAAGGATATTAAAGAAGACAGAAAGAAATGGAGAGATATTCCATGCTCGGAAAAATTAATACTGTAAAAATGGCCATACTACCCAAAGCAATCTACAGATTAAGGGCAATCCCTATCAAATTACCCATGAAATTTTTCATAGAACTAGAACAAACAATCCAAAAAATTTATATGGAACCACAAAAGACCCAGAATTGCCAAAGCAATTCTGAGGAACAAAAACCAAGCAGGAGGCAAAACTTTCCCAGATTTCAGGCAATATTACAAAGCCACAGTAATCAAGATAGTGTGGTACTGGTACCACAACAGACATACAAATCAATGGAAGAGAATAGGGAACCCAGAAATAAACCCAGACACCTATGGTCAATTAATTTTTGACAAAGGAGGCAAGAACATGAAATTGGATTACTATTGGATATTGAGTTGTATTAATGCCTTACATATTTTGGATATTAACCCCTTATCAGATATATGGTTGATGAATATTTTTTTCCATTATAAGTTTTCTTTATCACTCTGTTGATTGTTTACAGAAACTTTCCAGTTTAATGACCTGGTAGTCCCATTTGTTTTTGTTGCCTATGTTTTTTGGCTTTTTTTTTGTCTTTTTGTCTTGGTTGTTGTTGTTGTTGCTATTTCTTGGGCCGCTCCCACAGCATATGGAGTTTCCCAGGCTAGGGGTTGAATCGGAGCCGCAGCCACCGGCCTACGCCAGAGCCACAGCAATGCGGGCTCCGAGCCGCGTCTGCCACCTACACCACAGCTCATGGCAACGTCGGATCGTTAACCCACTGAGCAAGGCCAGGGACCGAACCCGCAACCTCATGGTTCCTAGTCGGACTCGTTAACCACTGCGCCACGACGGGAACTCCTGTTGCCTATGTTTTTATTGTTATATCCAAAAAAAATTATTGCCTAAACCAAAGTCAAGAAGATTGACCCCTATGTTTGCTTCTAGTAGTTTTACAGTTTCCAGTCTTATGTAAGTCTTACACTATTGTGAGTTATATTCGTGTATGGTAAAATTGAGGGTCCAGTTTCTTTCTGCAAATGGATATCCACTTTTCCTAATACCATTAATTGGAGAAACTATACTTCCCCACTGTGTGTTATTAGCACACTTGTCAAAGATAAGTCAACTAAATAAGAGCTGGTCCTTTGAAAAGGTAAGTAAAATTGATGAACATTTAGTCAGATGCATGAAAAAAAGACGGCCCAAATCAGTAAAATCAGAAATAAAAAAGTAGAAGTTACAATTGACAGTACAGAAATTCAAAGTTCATAGGAGATTACTATGAACAGCTGTATGCCAATAAAGTGGAAACCTAATAGAAATGAACAAATTTCCAGAAATGTAGAATATCCTAAGACTTAACCAAGAGTAAATGGAAAATATGACCAGATCAATCACTAGTAATGAAATTGAATTGGTAATAAACTCACAACAAAGATCCAGGAGCAGATGGCTTTATAAGTGAATTCTACCATTTAGAGAAGAGTTAACACCTATTTTCTGAAACTATTCCAAAAAATTACAGAGGAAAGAGTGCTTCTGTACTCATTCTATGAGGCCAACCTAACCTGATACCCAAACCAGACAAAGATGTCATGAAAAAAGAAAATTACAGGCCAGTATCACCGATGAATATATATGCAAAAATCCTCAACAAAATATTAACACACTTAAACAACAATGCATTAAAAGGATTGTACACCATGATCGAATGGTATTTACCCCACGGATGCAAGGATCATTCAATATCTTCAAATCAATCAGTGCGATACACCACATTATCAAATGAAGAATAAAAACTATGTGATCACTGCAATAAGTGCAGAAAAACTCTTGATAAAATCCATTATCCATTTATGATAAAAACTCTCAAGCAAATGAATGTAGAGGGAACATATCTCAACATAATAAAGGCCCCTATGAGAAGCCAGCAGCTAACATACTCAACAGTGAAAAACTGAAAGGATTTCTTCTAATGTCAGGAACAAGACAAGGATGCCAACTCTCACCACTTTTACTCACCCTAATATTGGAAATCCTAGCTCATAGCAGTTAGACAAGGAAAAGAAGTAAAATAAATCCAAATTGAAAAGGAAGAATTAAAACTGTCAGTTTGCAGATAATATAATACTGAACATAGAGAATCCTAAAGATACCAACAAAAACCTACTAAAGCTCATCAATGAAATTAGTGAATTTGTAGGATGCAAAATTAATACAGAAAAATTGGCTTCATTTCTATATACTAACAATGAACTATCAGAAAGAGAAATTAAGGAAACAATCTTATGTGTCATTGCATCAAAAAGTATAAGATATCTAGGGGATAAACCTATCTATGGAGGTAAAAACCTGTATTCAGAAAACTATTAGACACTGATGAAAAATATTGAAGATGACACTAACAGATGGAAAGACAGACCATGGCCTTGGATTGGAAGAATTAAAATTATTAAAATGGCTATACTACTCAAGAAATCTCTATAGCGTCAATACAATTCCTATCAAATACCAAAGACATTTTTTTTTCACAGAACTAGAACAAATAATTTAAATATTTCTAAGGAAATGAAAAAGAACTGAATAGCCCAACAGTCTTGAGAAAGTAAAACAGAGCTGGAGGAATCAAGCTCCCTGACTTCAGACTATACTACAAAGCTACAATAATCAAAATAGTATGGTCCTGGCACAAAAACAGACACATAGATCAATGGAACAGAATAGAGAGCCCAGAAATTAACCAATGCACTTACAATCAGTTAATCTATAAGAAAGAAGGCAAAAATATACAATGGAAAAAACACAGTCTCTTCAGTGAGTAGTGCTGGGAAACCTGTATACCTACATATGAAAGAATGGAATTAGAATATTTTCTCATATCATGTACACAAATAAACTCAAAATAATTACAGATTTAAATGTAAGATTAGAAACCATAAAACTAGAATAGAAAAAACACTCTTAGAGACACTTTGAGCAATATTTTTTGTATCTCTCCCCTAAAGCAAAGGAAACAAAAGAAAAAATAAATGGGACCTTATTAAACTTAACAGCTTTTGCATAGAAAGGGAAACCTTCAACAAAATGAAAAGACAACCTACAGATTGGGAGAAAATATTTGCAAATGTTATGACTGATAAGGGGTTAGTAACCAAAATATATATAAACAGCTCATACAACTCAATATATTAAAAAAAACTAAACAATTAAAAATGGGCAGAAAAAACTGACATCTTCCCCAAGAAGCCATATAAATGGCTACAAGCACATGAAAAGATGCTCAACATTGCTAATTATCAGAGAAATGCAAATAAAAACCACAGTGAAGTACTTGTGAGGCATTCTGTTCACACCTGTCAGAATGGCTATCATAAAAAAGACCACAAATAACAAATGTTGGCAAGGATGTGGCAAAAAGGGAACCCTGTGGGAATGTAAAAAATTGGTGCAGCCACTGTTGAAAACAGTAAGGAATTTCCTCAAAAAAACTAAAAACAGGGTTACCATACACTCCAGCAATTTCTCTCCTGAGTACATAGCCCAAGAAAACAAAAACACTAATTTGAAAAGAAGCATGTACCCTAGAGTTCATAGCAGATTTACTTACAATAGCCAAAATATAGAAGCAACCTAAACATCTGCCAGTAGACACATGGATAAAGAAGTTGTGTGTGTGTGTGTGTGTGTGTGTGTGTGTGTGTGTGTGTGTGTGTGAAGGAATACTACTCATCCATAGAAAAGAATGTGAGTCTGCCATCTGCAACATCATGGATGGACTTGGAGGGTATTATCCTTAATGAAATAAGTCAGAGAAAGACAAATACTATATGTACCACTTATATGTGTAATCTAAAAAAATAAAGCTTCTGAATATAACAAAAGAAACAGACTCATAGAGAATAAACTAGTTGTTACCAGTGGGAAGAGGAAAGGGAGGGGGGCACATGGGGTTAGGCATTAAATGATACAAACTACTGTGTATAAAATAAGCTACAAGAATACATTGTACAACACAGGGAAAGTAGTCAACTTTTATAATATAAGAGGAGTTTAATCTATAAAAATTTTGAATCACTGTTATATAACTAAACTAATATAAAATTGTAAATTATTTATAACAGTAAAACTTTTTTCTAATTTAAAAAATTGAAAAAAAAAAAAACAGTTGACTGAAATCAGGTGAAATCAGTTTCACTCTCTTATGGTACTTTTGCCAGTACCATACCATTTAGATTATTGTAACTTCATAATATATAATGAAATCAGGAAGTGTTAGGCCTCTTCCAACCTTGTTCTTCTTGCTCAAGATTGATTTGGCTTTTGGGGTTATTTTGTGATTCTATGTGAATTTTAGGATTTTTTAATTTAAAGTCTCTTGCTTTGGTTAAATGTATTCCAAAAATGTTTTATTCTTTTTGTTGCTGCTGTGAATGTGGTTATTTTCTTAATTTCCTTTTTGGATAGTTTGTTGCTTATATAGAAACATGATTGATATTTTACCTGTTGATTTTACAGTCTGCATTGATTAATTCTAATAGTTTTTGTGTTTTTGTAGTTGTGTCTTCACAGCTTTCTGTGTATCTGATCATTTTATCTACAGAGATAATTTTAATTCCTCCTTTCCAATTTGAATGTTTTTAAAATGTTTTCTAATCTAATTGCCATATCTTATACTTTTAGTACCATGATGAAAAAAAGTGGTGAGAGTGCATGTCTTAGCTTTGTACCCAATCTTAGATAGAAAGCTTTCAGTTTTTCCTCATTGATTACGATGTTAGCTGTGGGCTTGTCAGATAAGGCCTTATTTTATTGAAGCAAGTTCCTTCTGTACCTATTTTGTGGAGAGTTTTAATCATGAATTGATGTTGAACCCTGTCAAATACTTGTTCTCAGTCTGTTGCGATGATCATGTGGATTTTTTCTTTGATCTTGTTGGTATGTTGTTTCACACGGAGTGATTCACATATGTTAAATCATCCTTACATCACAGGGCCAAATCCCTCTTGGGCATTGTGTGTGATCCCTTTAATGTGCTCGTGAACTCAGTTTGCTAGTATTTTGCTGAGTGTTCATTAGGAGTATTGTCCTATAATTTTCTTTTCTTATAGTGTCTTTGCTTTTGGTATTAGGGTAATGTAGGCCTCATAAAATAAGTTTAGAAGTTTTTTTTTTCTTCTAGTTTTTGGAAGAGATTAAGAAAGATTGGTATTATTTCTTCTTCGAATGTTTGGTAGGATTCACTGTGAAGCCATCTGGTCTTGGGCTTTTCTTTGTTAGAAGATTTTCAATTACTGATTCAATCTCTTTATCTGTTATGACTCTGTTTAGGCTTTCTACTTCTTCCTCTCCACCTCCTCTCTCTCTCTCTCTCTCTTTCTCTTTCTTTCTTTCTTTCTTTCTTTCTTTCTTTCTTTCTTTCTTTCTTTCTTTCTTTCTTTCTTTCTTTCTTTCTTTATTTTGACGAAGTTCCTGGGCCAGGGTTTGGATCTGCATTCTGGCAGTGACAATGCATGATCCTTTAACTACTAGGCCGCAAACCTTGATTCAGTTTTGGTAGGCTGTATGTTTCTAGGAATTTTCCATTTCTTCTAGATTATCCAATTTGTTGGTGTACATTTGTTCATGATGGTCCTTTATGACCATCCACTATAAGGTTTCTTCTCTCATTTTGTATAAGAATTGAGACTCAAGCTAAGAGTTTTGTTCATCTTTTTAATAAACCAACTCTTAATTTTGTTTTATTCTATTTTTATCTATTTCTGTTCTAACCTTTATTATTTCCTTTCTTCTGTGAACTTAGGGCTGAGTTTGTTGTTTTTCTAGTTTCTTGAGGTGTAAACCTAGGATGCTTATTTTGGGTCTTTCTTCTCTTTATTTTGGGCATTACCATAAACTTCTCTCTTGGTACTGCTCTCATTGCATTCCATAAGTTTTAGTATATTGTGTTTTTCTTTGTTTTGAGATACTTTTAAAATTCCCTTTTGATTTCCTCTTTGATTCAATGGTTGTTCAAAATCATGTTGTTTAACCTAAATGTCCATTGACAGATAAATAGACTAAGAAGATGTGATACATATACGCAGTGGAATACTACTCAGCCATAAAAAAAGAACAAAACAAAATATTGCCTTTTGCAGCAACATGGATGGAACTAGAGATTCTCATACTAAGTAAAGTAAGTCAGAAAGAGAAAGACAAATACCATATGATATCACTTATATCTGGAATCTATTATATGGCACAAATGAACCTATCTATAGAAAAGAGACAAACTAAACTCATGGACATGGAGAACAGACTTGTGGTTGCCATTGTGGGGGAGGGTTTGGGAGGGACTGGGAGTTTGAGGTTAGTTGATGCAAACTATTGCATTTGGAGTGGATACGCAATAAGGTCCTGCTGTATAGCACAGGGAACGACATCCCATCACCTGTGATGGAACATGATGGAAGATAATGTGAGAAAAAAGAATATATGTATGTATAACTGCGTCACCTTGCTGGACAGCAGAAATTGACAGAACATTGTAAATCAACTATAATACAATTTTTTAAAAAAAGAAATAATGGAAAAAATGTGTTGTTTAATTTTCATTTATTAATTTTCTAAATTTTTTGATTTTATTGATTTCTGCTTTCTTTCTACTGCAGTTGGGAAAAGATACTTGGAATGATCTCAGTCTTTTTAAAGTTTGTTGTTGTTTTTGTTTGTTTTCTTTTTAGTACCACCCCATTGCATATAGATGTTCCCAGGCTAGGGATCCAATCAGAGCTTTAGCTGCCAGCCTACACCACAGCTATAGCAACACAGGATCTGAGTCGCATCTGTGACCTACACCACAGCTCATGACAATGCCAGATCCTTAACCCACTGAGTGAGGCCAGGGATCAAACCCACAACCTTATGGTTGCTAGTCAGATTCGTTTCCACTGTGTCACATCAGGAACTCCTTTTTAAAGTTTAAGACTCATTTTCTGACCTAACATGTGATCTATCATGGAGAATATTCCATCTATGTTTGAGAAGAATGTGTATTCTTTGGTTGTTAGAAAGAAACTTCTGTGTATATCTGTTAGGTCTATTTGGTCTGTATTTTTATTTAAGTCAGTCATTTCTTTATACATTTTTTGTCTGGTATCTGTCTATTACTGTAAGTGGAGTACTGAAATTCCCTATTGTTATTGAACTGTTGTCAATCTCTCCCTTCAGATCTGTCAATATTTATTTTATACATTTGAGTGCTTTTGTTTTATATATGTTGTTTTCATATATATTTATAATTGCTATATCTTCCTGGCAAGTTGATACTCTTTTTTTTGTTGTTGCTATTTCTTGGGCCGCTCCCGCGGCATATGGAGGTTCCCAGGCTAGGGGTCCAATCGGAGCTGTAGCCACCGGCCTACGCCAGAGCCACAGCAACGCGGGATCTGAGCCGCGTCTGCAACCTACACCACAGCTCACGGCAACGCCGGATCGTTAACCCACTGAGCAAGGCCAGGGACCGAACCCGCAACCTCATGGTTCCTAGTCGGATTTGTTAACCACTGCACCATGGCGGGAACTCCGATACTCTTAATATTATACAATGTCCTTCTTTGTCTTTAGAGATAGTTTTAGACTTAAACTATATTTTGTCCAGTACAGGTACAGCCATCCCTGTTTTCTCGTGGTTACCACTTGCACAAAATATCTTTTTTTTTATCCCTTTACTTTCAACCTATGTATCTTTAAATATAATTTGAGTTTCATGTAGAAAGCATGTCAACAGATTTTTTTTTTAATTATTATCCTTTCAGCCACTCTATGCTTTTCAATTGGTGAGTTTAATCCATTTACATTTAATCATTGAGAGGTGAGGATTTACTGTTGCCATTTTACTAGTTGTTTTTATTTTGTAGCTGTTTTGTCTGTTCCTCTCACTGTCTTTGTTGTTATTAGTTTGGTGATCTTGGGTAATGATTTGCTTTGATTCTTTTTTATCAGTTTTGTAACTGCTATAGCTTTTACTTTGTCATTAGTTTAAGACTTGCATACAATATCTTGTAGTTATAACCCTCTATTTTAAGTTGATAGCAACTTCATTTGCAGTAAAAACGCCCTACTTTTACTCCTCATCTCTACACTTTGTGTTCTTGTAGTCAGAGTTTGGTTCTTTATAGGTTGTGTATCTATTGAGAAAGCTCTATCTCTTAACTTTCGTATTAGGTTTAGAAGTAACTTATGTATCACAATTACAGTGGTTCATTATTTGTATTTGTTTATATATTTACTATTACCAGTGAGATCTATGTTTTCATATCCATTCATGTTTGCAGTTTTTGTTTCAATTTGAGAAATTCTTTTAAGCATTTCTTGTAAGACAGGTCTACAAGAAACTGCTCAGTTTTTGTTTGGGAAAGACTTTATTACTCTTTCATTTTTAACAGATAATTTTATTGGGTATATTATCTTTGTCAGTTTTTTCCTGTTAGAACTTTGAATTTATCATTCTTTCTTGGCCTACAAAATTTCTGCTGAAAAATCCTCTCATAGTCTCCTCGGGATTTCCTTATATGTAACTACATTTTTCCACTTATTTCAAAAGTATCTCTGTATTTGAATTTGACAATTTGATTATAATTCACCTTGATGTAGTCTTCTTTGGAATGATGCAGCTTGGAGACTTGAACATCATGTATCTTGATGTCCATTTCCCTGGGGTAATGATGTACTGGGAGTTGGGACTAGCATATGCAAACTATCATATAAAGTATGGATTAAAAAAAAAGGTCCTATGGTATAGTACAAGGACTATATTACATTTCCTGTGAGAAACTGTGGTGGAAAAGAATATGAAATATAATGTATAGGAGCTCCTATTGTGGCCCAGTGAGTTACAAACCCAGCTAGTATCCCACTAGGATGTGGGTTCAATCCCTGGTCTTTCTCAGTGGGTTAAGGATCTGGTGTTGCTGTGAGCTCTAGTGTAGGTCACAGATGTGGCTCAGATCTGGTGTGGCTGTGGCTTAGGGTGGCAGCTGCAGCTCTGATGTGACCCCTAGCTTGGGAACTTCCATGTGCCACAGGTGTGACCCTAAAAAAGCAAAAGAAAAAAGAAAAAAAAGAAAGAAAACAAAACAAAATATACATATATATATATATATATATATATATATATCACACACACACATATATATATACATATATATATGTGTGTGTCACCAGATCATTTTTCCATACAGCAGAAATCGACATGACATTGTAAATCAAGTAATTTCAATAAAATAAATTTTAAAAATAAAAATGTAATACAGGTATTTAATTTCCCCTTATGTACTGCTTTAGTGGCATCTCATATATCTTGATATGTTGCATTTTCATGTAGTTCAAAATACTTTCTAATTTCCCTTTTGATGTCTTCTTTGTCCCATAGGTCATTTAGAAATGTGTTATTTAGTTTCCAAATATTTGGATATTTTCCAGACATATTTCTGTTTTTGATTTCTAATTTAATTCCTGTGGTCAAAGACTGTGCTTTCCATGACGTAATTCCTTTTCAATATATTGAGACTTGTTAAATGGCCCAGAAGTTGCTTCATAACAATTGAACTATACCCTTGACAAGAATGTTTATTTTGATGTTGTTGGGTGGAATGTTCTATAAATGTCCATTAGTTCAAGTTGGTTGATAATGTTCAAGTCTTCGTATTCTCAATGATTTTATTTCCTATTGTCCTATCAATTTTTGAGAGAGAATTATTTGAAGCTTTTATATAATTGTGGACTTGTCTTTCTCCTTGAAGTTCAATTTGTTTTTGCTTCATGTATTTTGAAGTTGTGTTATTAGATTCATAAACATTCAGAACTGTCAAAGTTTTTTTTTGTTTTGTTTTGTTTTGCTTTTTTTTTTGTCATTTTGTCTTTTCTAGGGCTGCACCTGTGGCATATATAGGTTCCCAGGCTAGGGATCGAATCTGAGCTGTAGCCTCTGGCCTATGCCAGAGCCACAGCAATGTGGGATCCCAGCCACATCTGCAACCTACACCACAGCTCATGGCAACACCAGATCCTTAACCCACTGACCGAGGCCAGGGATCAAACCTGTAACTTCATGGTTCCTAGTCAGATTCATTAATCACTGAGCCACAGCGGGAACTCCCAGAACTTTTAAGTTTTTAATCTTCTTTATCCCTGCTAATATTATTTGCTATGAAACTTAGACCCTCCAACCTTCTTTGAATAATGTGTGCAATGTATACTTTTTCCATCCTTTCACTCATAAGCTATTTGTGTTTTTTTGTTTTGTTTTGTTTGTCTTTTGTCTTTTTTGTTGTTGTTGCTATTTCGTGGGCGGCTCCCGCAGCATATGGAGGTTCCCAGGCTAGGGGTCGAATTGGAGCTGTAGCCACCGGCCTACGCCAGAGCCACAGCAATGCGGGATCCGAGCCGAGTCTGCAACCTACACCACAGCTCACGGCAACGCTGGATCGTTAACCCACTGAGCAAGGGCAGGGACCGAACCCACAACCTCATGGTTCCTAGTCAGATTCGTTAATCACTGCGCCACGACAGGAACTCCACTATTTGTGTTTTTATATTTCAAGTATATTCCTTGCAGTCAAGATATAGTTGGGTCTCACTTTTTATACAATCACATACCTTTGCCTTTTAATTGTATTATTTTGATCATTCTATTTATCGTGATTATTGATATGATTAGATTTGTCAGTCATCATGTTATTTGCTTTATATTTGTTTCCTCTGCTCTTTCCCCCCTTTTCTTCTTTTTTATGCCTTCTTTTGGGAATACTTGAATAGATTTATGATTTCATTTTATCACCTTTGTTAGCTTATTGGCTCTAACTCTTTGCTTTGTTGTTTTAGGGTTTTCTTTAAACTATACACACTCCTTTAACTTATCAAATTCCATCTTTGAATGATATTTTATCACTTCGTGTATGTTAGAACTCTTTAAGTACTTATCTTCCTTCCTTTGTGCTATATTTGTAAAATATTTTACCTTTATATATGTATAAAACTGCAATAAACTAAACACCCCATTGTTATCATTTGTGTTTAAACAGTTAATTGTTTTTTAAAGTGATTTAAATAGTAGGAAAAAGTCATAAATATTTATCCATTTAATTACCATTTTCACTGTTCTTCATATCTTTTTATAGGCCATATTTATATCCAGTGTCACTTTCCTCGTTCCTGAAGGACTTCCTTTAACATTTATGATAGTCCAGATCTGCTGGCAACAAACAAACAAATCATACAAAAAAACTCCTTCCGATTCTTAGTCTTCATTTTTTAAAGATATTTTCTCTGGGCCTAAAATTCTAGGTTGACAGTTGTTTTATTTTAGTCCTTTAATGTGTGATCCTTCTGTCTTCTCATTTGCCTTGTTTCCAGTGAGACATCTGTTTTATTCCTTATCTTTATTCTCCTGCAAATAATGTGTCTTTTATTCATCTGGATGCTCTTAAGATTTTCTCCTTATCACTGGTTTTGAAGTTTTATTATGATGTATCTTGGTGTAATTTTCCTAATGTTTCTTGTGCTTAGGGCTTTGTTGAAATCCTTGGATCTGTGTTTGTACTCTATTCATCAAATTGGGGAACATCTCAGTTATTATTCCTTCAAATATTTTTTTCCGACACCGTCATGCACTTAGGGTTCTTCAGTTAAGCTGCTTGAAGATATCCCAAAGCTCATTGATGCTTTGTTAATTTTTAAAAATTATCTTTGTTTCCTTTTGAATAGTTTATATGTCCTTATAATTCGCTGGTCTTCTATTTTGTCATGTCTAACTTTCTGTTATTTCCAACCAGTAAATTTTTACACCAGACATTGTAGTTTTTATTTCTCTAGGGTTTTTTTGTTTTTGTTTTTGTTTTTGTTTTTAGCTTTTTAAAAATACCTTCTCAATCTCTAGTTAGCTTTTAAATTAAATAGAATACAGTGTATAATTGCAATGTCCTTGACTAGTAGTTCTAGTATCTGGATCAGTTCTGCATTATTTTCAATTATTTGACTCATCTCCTCATTATGAGTTGCATTTTTTTTCCTTCTCTTTATGTGCAGCAATTTTTAAATTAGATACCGAACATTGTGAAATTTACCCTGTTGAGTACTGGCTACTTCTGTACTCATACTCTTAGGCTTAGTTCTGGTATGGTTAAGTTTCCTGGAAACACTTTAATAATTCTTATCTGTTTGCTTTTAAGATTTGATAGGCAGAATTGAAACAGTTAAGGGCTAATTATTCCTCACCACTGAAGCAAAAAAACAAAACAAAACAAAACCAAAAAACCAACAACAAAAAAACCTGTTTAATCGGCCCATTGTCCCTTGAATCTGCGTTTTCCATTCTGTCTGTGTGTTGAGAATAAACACTATTCTTGTTCCTATAGGAGTGCTGAACACTATTACCTTCAATCTTTTCATATTCTCCCCCCTAATTTTGGGTAGTTTTCTTATACATATGCACTGATCAATGTTTAGATGAATACTCAAAAGTTACCCTCTGCAAATATTCAAAGCACACATACTCTCTTTACAACTTTTTTTCCCCTCTATGGTACTTCGTCCTTAGAATTCCACCAGCTTAATTCCACCAGAATCTCAGCTTTCCCTCTTCAGCTCAAGTACTCACAATGGCCTGCCCTGTGCCAGAATCTGGCAACAACTTGGCTGCTGCAAGCTGGGGTAATCACAAGATGTTTCTTTCCTAAGACTCAGAGATCACTGTACTTTATTTGCTTATGTCTGGGGTCTGGGTCTTGCAATCCATTGCCTTATATGTTTTGCCCACTTTTTGGCTGTTCCCATTGGTTGAGTAAACATGATCGCCATTCCTCCATCTTAGTCAACATCAGAAGTCCCAGAGATTCTCTCTCAGTGGGTATTGGATTAAGCTTCACAGAGCCTCTGCTCTAGGCTAATGAATAACAGGAAAAATAATATCCTTACTTTCCATAGTCAAAAAAGCAATACAGTATAGGGAATTTGTGTCTTCTTTCCTCCATAATCCCAAATTAAAAGATAGTTCCTTCCTGCTGCTATGGTTCTTTTTCTAACCTAGAGCATATTCAATCTTACATTCTTCAACGTCAAGATTCAAGGAAGTGCTTCCTATAATTGCCAACTCTGTTTTTTAACTCTAAGTTTCTCTCTCCCTAGTTACTGGTAAAGCTCAATGTTAACCTTTGAAGCAGATAGCTTGATTATATTATATGTTGTTCCACTTTGCAGATTGAACAACTGAGGACCAGTGAATGGAGTGGGGCACCACCCAACCAGAGGCAGCTCTAACAAAGGAGGAGAGAGAGTCTTTAGAGGATGGTTTTGTTTCCTGTGTGGCAGTCTGACCTTTGCCTATGGCTTAACTATTACCTCAAGTTGCCTCTAACAGTGTGATTTAAAAATATAGAGCCAGAATTATCAGGGTTCTTAGTACACTTAGTTGGGTGACTGGCAAATACACAATGAGAGAATTAAGGAGAGAAGAAATGAAACTCCTTGCCTGGCCTACTTGGCCTTTTGTTTGTCTGCTGGTTTCACCTATTCCTTGTCTTTCTTGTTCTTTCTGAAGCATGACCTGCTAATTCTTGCCTTAAGGTCTTTGCACAAGCCATTTCCTTTGCCTAATCAGCCCTCCCCAAATCTCAGCCTGGTGGACTCTTTCTTACTGACCTTTCTTGATTCCTGATCTAAAAGGGCTCATTAGGAATTCCCTAATGGCCTTGTGGTTAAGGATCTGGCATTGTCAGTGCTGTGGCTTGGGTTCCATCCTTGCCATGGAAATTTCTTCATGCCATAGTCATGGCCAAAAAAATAATTAATTGATTAATTAAATGGCTCATTTGCCATCTGTCCTCCTTATTTTCACCTAAGTATTACTGCCACCTGGTATTGGTGTATTTCTCTCTCTCTTGTTCACTAAAATGTGAGCTCTATAGTAACTGTTAATAACCAGTATTTATATAGATCATGTGCCTTGCATCATTCTAGGAATTTTACACATGTAATAATGGGTTTAATCCTAATAACAACTCTGCAAGTTACCTTTATTATAATTACTGTTATTTTACAAGTGATGACACTGAGTCAAAATCCATAATGAGGGAGTTCCTGTTGTGACTCAGTGGTAATGAGATGATCCATGCGGATGCAGGTTTGATTCCTGGCCTCACTCAGTAGTCATTAACCAAGTGCATATACTTTATCATGTAAACCCAAATTCTTTGCCAAAAGAATTATACTAGTTTATGTTCCCATCAGCAATGCATGAGAGTGCCAGTTTCTACATAGCATTATCAGCAAAAACGTCTTGTTTTGTTGGATTTTCCCCATCTTTTTGATGGGTAAAAATGGTATATCAGTATAATTTAATTTTTACTAACTTAAATTTCATGAGATCTAAATATGAGTGAGATTGAACATCTTTTCGTATATTTGAGGGCCATTTTATATATATTTTTGTTAATTATACTTACCTTGCCTATATTTAATCAGTCTTGTGCCTCCCTTCTTAATTTTCTGAGTAATTTAGGTATTAGGAATATTAGCTTTTTATCTATTATATATTCTACAAATTTTTTATTGTTCACCAATTTCCTTTTGATGTTGGGTATTGTGGCTTTTGTCAGGCAATTTCTGTTTATGTACTCAAACTTACCAGAAAGGTAAATGACTTCAAAACTATGTCTTAAAGGATGGTTGAAAGTGTTTCTAGAGAAAAGAGCTTGAGGAAGAACATAATTGCTAAGTTTTATTTATTTTTATTACTGTTATGTGAAAAAAAGGTGTAGACTTGGCTTTCCATTTCTCCAAGGGAGACAATTAGATTAAATGGTTTGAAGTTAGAGGAAGCAAATTTTGCCATAATGCAAGGAAGGGCTTTCTAGTGATGTATGGATGTTACAAGTGGCTTGTTTTGTATCACCAAAAGAATTAAATTAAAGGTCTCTGTCACAGTGTGTGTCATTCAAAAGGTCAAATATAAGATGTTGGTGAAGCTGCAGTACTAAGCTCAAAATGGATTGTCGGAGATAGGAGTGCATTAGAGAAAATGTAGCACTGAGTGACTGAGCCAAGCTAAGTTGGAAAACCAAAGAAGTCAAGAGGTATACAAAACAACTCAGAATGGGTAACAGGAAAGAGACTGGATCAGTTTCAGAAATGTGGGTCACTATCCTTGATGATTCTTTTTTTTTTTTTTTTCTCCCCACTGTACAGCAAGGGGGTCAGGTTATCCTTACATGTATACATTACAATTACATTTTTCCCCCAGCCTTTCTTCTGTTGCAACATGAGTATCTAGACAAAGTTCTCAATGCTATTCAGCAGGATCTCCTTGTAAATCTATTCTAAGTTGTGTCTGATAAGCCCAAGCTCCCGATCCCTCCCACTCCCTCCCCCTCCCATCAGGCAGCCACAAGTCTCTTCTCCAAGTCCATGATTTTCTTTTCTGAGGAGATGTTCATTTGTGCTGGATATTAGATTCCAGTTATGAGTGATATCATATGGTATTTGTCTTTGTCTTTCTGGCTCATTTCACTCAGTATGAGATTCTCTAGCTCCATCCATGTTGCTGCAAATGGCATTATGTCATTCTTTTTTATGGCTGAGTAGTATTCCATTGTGTATATATACCACATCTTCCGAATCCAATCATCTGTTGATGGACATTTGGGTTGTTTCCATGTCTTGGCTATTGTGAATAGTGCTGCAATGAACATGCGGGTGCACGTGTCTCTTTTAAGTAGAGTTTTGTCCAGATAGATGCCCAAGAGTGGGATTGCGGGGTCATATGGAAGTTCTATGTATAGATTTCTAAGGTATCTCTGAACTGTTCTCCATAGTGGCTGTACCAGTTTACATTCCCACCACCAGTGCAGGAGGGTTCCCTTTTCTCCACACCCCCTCCAGCACTTGTTATTTGTGGATTTATTATCCTTGATGATTCTTATGAGTCCTTGCTGCATATCCATCAAGGTAAATTGAGTTGACATAAACTGTACCAATAGACATCTTGATGAATTTGCATGTTCTATGAATATTTATTGAGCTATGGTCCTGACACTGTCTAGGTGTTCTAAATATAGCAGAACAACTACAACAAAAAAAGACATTTTCCTGGTTTTGCAAGGCACACAGTCTCGGCAGTTGCTATACACCTTCTGTGAATCTGCTTACCAGAACTTTTTTCAGGCCAAATTATTTCTCCTAGCACATAAGACTATCAAGAAATGTCACCTTGCTGAAATTCAGGTTACTTATCTGGCTGGGCTGAACTGAACCAATTGTATTGCCCACGCCTTTTGCTCCAGATACTTCAAACATTTTATACCATTTAATCATGACTATTATAGGAGAAGCATTTTTAATACCCTCATGGGAATTCAGAGGGATGAATGGAAATGATAAGGTGGAGAGTAATAATTACTCTAGATGGGGTGAATCAGCAGGACTGAAGACCTCACACTCTCAGGATCTCCATTCAATGACTAGACCACACAGCATGACAAATTGTCATCCTCATGCCATTTTTGCCCTAACAACATACAAAGACATCCATAGAATTCATGGAATAGTGAAAAATCACTTGAGACATCAGGCTAAACTCTTCCCTAAATAGATGCATTTCTCTCAACCCTTGAACTTAAGCTAGTGAATCTCTGGGACATCGAAAAAATAGATGCCATGGACCTTTTCAACTTGCGAGCTAGAAGTTGACTGTACCATACAGCCCACCTGCTCTAACCTCCCATTGTACAATGTCTTGGAAAGATGATGAGGTCTTTCCAATGTCACAGAGTCTTGGAAATGTTAGTGTTATTACAAGGTATTCCATGTTGTGGCTCCTGGGTACTTCATCTTCATTTCAGGCTGTTTTCCCCTGTTCTCTACACTCTGGCTGGTTTCAGCTTTCTTGAATTCTTAATGTCCCCCTTGGAAATGTTCATCACACCTGCAATTACATGTGGAATGCTTATCGTCACCTCAAAATCACATAAGCTATTTTTGTCTTGTTCCCTATTGTATTTCCAGATGTTGGCCCCAAATTTTTGGACACAGTGGTTGCTCAATAAATGTTTTTGATAATGAATAGAACCTAGGACCCAAATTTAGTTTTACTGTCCCTGTGTAACACTATTTACACACTCTAGTCCTGCTGCTGACTAAATATTCTTTTCCTATGGAGATATTAGGGGACATTGATAAGGACCAAGTATTTTCTCTGAGTTCATATGATTACTTGTGGTTCTTAAAAAGTACCTGATGAAAGAAAGATACTTGAGAGATTAGAGTGACTCAAAGTTAGATGGATGCAGCCTTGCATTAGGCAGCAATGTTAGCAGGACAACTTTTCAATTTATAGAACAAAAATACACATTTGGTTTGGTCAAATTCTGTATCATGGCAAATGTCAATGTCATCCTGGATTATCCAGCCAGCAATATCAGTTTATCAATCCTGGAATTTACTGGTGTGAGAGTTTGCTCTTATAGCCAAGGCTCTTGTGAATTCAAGAATACTTTAGAGAAATTGAAACAAAGTTTAATTTTTTGATGGACATTAATAAATAAAAAGGTCACATACTCTTGCCTAAAGCTAATACATGATTAAGCTGGACAATGAATTTTTAAGTAGAATATTTCCTTATTTTTCTATTTGGTCTTCCTTTACATGAAAGTCATAGATAATGTGAGTTAATAAGAATGGATCTTAGCAGTTATTTCATTCGAACATGCATTTTAGAGTGAAACAAGGTCCTGAAAAATTAAGTGATGACAATGCCTGTGGTCACATTGTAGTGGTAGAATCATGCTGTTTGTCTTTCCCATCAAAATGCTACCAGCATAACTATATACAATCTCTTGTGATAGAACATGATGGAAAATAATGTAAGAGAATGTGTGCATGTGTGTGTGTGTGTGTGTGTATGTATATCTATGTGTATGTGTGTATGTGACTGGGTCACTTTGCTGTATAGCAGAAATTGGCACATTTTAAATCAGCTATACTTTCATAAAAAAAAATTTTAAAAGATGCTACCAGTGTGATGTGTTTGTTTGTGTGTAGGAATATGCTTGAACTTAGATATACAGAGAGGCAAAATCTTAAAAAGGAAGGGGTATAATTTATTTAGGTACATGGAGACACATACTCACATATGAGAAACAAATCAACAACACCTGTGGCTGCAGACGGACATGGGCCATTTGACCTTGTCAGAATCATCAGAGAGAAAGCTAAGATCATGAAAGATGCTTGGTACCCATTAGATTCTTTTGGAGAATTGTTCAAGAAACCAAATCAGGAAAGAGAATAATTGTCAGGTTGGAAATTATGGCAGATTTTGCTTTCTTGAGGAAAAAATCCACTTCATTTCCTTTCGAATATTTTCGCAAAATACCCTGTTAACTTGATTCTGTTGGGGTGGAGGGGTGGGAAGAATTTTTATCATGCCCACAGGGAATCTTTCAGCCACCCAGGCAGCCATTGCCCTAATCATAATTTAGATCATATTCAATTTTCCAAAAGCACTTTTGCAAGCATCCCAGGACTTCATTGATTAGAAATGTTTCAACAAGCCCTGAGGTTTACCATTGATTTACAAACTCTGTTGGTAGAGAACATAATTCAAGGATTTCTAAAAAGATTTCTGAGGGGATAATCAGCCTAGAAGTTAGGATAATCTCTTGGCTTATTTTTGTAACACGTTGCAAATACCATAAACAGATAAAGGATACAAACATTTTCAGTGTTGAGGAAGATAACCTTGTTATTAAAGCAGTAATATTATTCCCCTTGTCCCCAATTCTCTGCTACAGGCATAAATAGGACTTTTTCATCCACTGGTTACTTGTTTAACTAGAAGTACCTTTTATTTCTAGCTGAAACTTAAATCTATAAAGCTTGTCCTAATAACTAGAGTCCCTCTTCTCCCCACTGTTTGGGCCTTCTGAGGCTTCATCTCATTTAGGGAATGACTGCCAAGGTCACTGCAGACGGGCTAGAGCAGGAGTTCCCGTCATGGCTCAGTGGTTAACGAATCCGACTAGGAACTATGAGGTTGCGGGTTTGATCCCTGGCCTTGCTCAGTGGTTTAAGGATCTAGCATTGCCGTGAGCTGTGTTGTAGGTTGCAGACGTGTCTTGGATCCCGAGTTACTGTGGCTCTACTGTAGGCTTGTGGCTATAGCTCTGATTAGACCCCTAGCCTGGGAACCTCCATATGCCGCGGGAGCAGCCCAAGAAATGGCAAAAAGACCAAAAAAAAAACAAAACAAAAAAAAACAAAAACAAGAAGGCTAGAGCAGCACTGTTGAATGGAACTCCTGTCGTGAAGGAAATGCTCCATGTCTGTACCAGCCAGTATGGTACAAACTAGACATGTGCCTATTGAGCAACTGAAATGTATTGTGACTGAGAAACTCAACTTTTTATTTAAACGTTAGTGGTCATCTCATTAGACAGTATGGGGCTAGGTATGATCACTTCTATCTGCATCCTATGGGCCAGAATCAGTTCTTACAGTTCCAACCTAACTGTAAGAATATGCTGGGAAATGTAGTCTTCTGTGTTAAGAAGAGGAAAAAAAAAAAAAAGCCAGGATTGGTGAGCATCTAGCAAGCCTCTGCCATAGGCTTGCAATCTGATCATGAAGTCTTTTTCACACCTGCTTTCACACATAGGACTACAACCCACAGAGGCCACTCAAAGCCCCACCCAGTGCCTATATCCCGCTTAAAGCTCAGGAACCCAGGTGTTAATGCAGCCCTTTGCATCAAGTCCACATGTAGGTTTTCTTAACAATTCATGAAATAAGAAAATTATGTATGTGTCCCCATCCATCTCCTACCCACACCAACAGGATACACTGAGGGGACAGGGCTGGGATAGCCATAAAAAAAACCCCTTCAGAAAGGAGAAGAGTGGAGACACTGTACAGACACTTGTCTCAAGCAATTTGGTGACATATTAAGCAGATGTCATAAAGGTATCCATCCTTGGGGCGGAATGGTTTCTTTCTTCTATTGATTCTGGTAACAGTTCTCTGATTCATTGTTATTGGTGGCTCCTAGGTCTTTGAGAAGTCTCCCCTTGTCTGTAATTTCTCTTAAACATATAAAGTGCCCTTTGGGGGGTATTGTGCAGCATTTAAAGTCTGCTATATTTATGGAAGTTGTAAGGATTGTTTTACATTTTAAGCAATCACATCCTTTTAAAAAGCTATATTCATGGTTTCTTAGGTAACACAACTCCCTCAAAAACATAGTGGGCTTCTAATCTATTTCCAGTCCATTTCATATGCCAGTGACCATACCCAGATTTCCCCGAGACACAGTTCTCAAATATGCTTTTTAAAATCTTTGTGATGTAGTCCGTGGTCACTTTCCTCAAATGGGGAGTCTGGTGAGGGTTTTATCTATAATTTTTAGCCATCGTGAATAATGCTGCTATAAAACATAGTGCAACAAAACAAAAACAAACATCTCTTTGAGATGCTGGTTTTCATTCTTTTGCGTGTATACCCAAAAGTGGAACTGCTGAGTCTTACGGTAATTCTATTTTTAACTCTGAGGAACCACCTTGCTGTTTTCCACAGTGGCTGCGCTCCAGTGAATGGTGCACAAGAGTTCCAATTTTTCTGCATGCTCACCATCACTTATTATTTTCTGGTTTTATATATATATGTATATGCCATCCTAATGAGTATGAGGTGGTATCTTGTAGATTTTATTTGCATTGCCTTAATGATTAGTGATGTTGACCCTCTTTAATTGTGCTCATGGTTCATTTGCATATCTCCTTTGGATAAATGTCTATTCAAGTCCATTGCCTATTTTCAAATTGGGTTGTTTGGTGTTATTGATTTTAGGACTTCTCTATATATTCCGGATATTAATCCCTTATTAGATACATGATTCCAAATATTTCCTCCCATTCTGTGGATTGCCTTTTTACTCTGCCAATAGTATCTTTGTATGAACAAATTTAAGACATTTTGTGAAGTCCGATTTGTTTTATCTTCTGTTGCCTGTGCCTTTGCTGTTGTATACTAGAATCATTGCCAAATTAATGTTGGAAGCTTTTATCCTATGTTTTCTTCTAGGAATTTTATAGTTTAGGGTCTATGTTTTGGTTATAAATCCATCTTGAGTTAATTTTTGGTTTTGGTATTATTTAAGGATCTAGCTCTATTCGTTGGCATATGAATATCCACATTTTCCAGAACCATTGGTTTCCCCCATTGAATGGTCTTGCCACCTTTGTTGAAAGTCACTTGAACACATGTACAAGGATTTGTTTCTGGAATTGGTTCTATTCCATTGGTCTATAGGTCTGAACTTATGTCAGTACCGTACTGTTGTGATGAGTGTAGCTTCGTAGTAAGTTTTGAAATCAGGAAATGGGATTGTTTGTTCTTCTCTCTGTTCTATCTTTGTTCTGTTCTTTCAGGGCTGTTTGGCTATTTGGAGGTCCCTTAAGTTTCCATATGACCTTTAGGATTTATCTATTTCCATAAAGAAGGTCATTGGGATTATGATAGGGATTGCATTAAATCTTTAAATTACTTTGCATAGTGTTAACATCCTAACAATATTCAATCTTCAGTCTACAAACATGGGATGTCTTTCCATTTATTTATGTCTCCTTTCGTTTCTTTTACAAATGTTTGTTTTTCATTGTACAAGTCTTTTGTGTCATTAATTAATTCCTAGGTATTTTTTGATGTTATAGTAAATGGATTTTTTAAAAATTTCTTTTACAGACTGTTCGTTGTTAGAGTAAAGAAATGCAGCTGATTTTTGTGTATGGACTTTGTGTCTTGCTACTTTGCTGAATTTGTCTATTTTAACAGATTTTCTTTTTTGTGTGTGGAATCTTTAGGTTTTTTGCCATATAAAATTATCTGCAACAGAGGTTGTTTTACCTCTTGCTTTCCAATGTAAATGTATTTTATTTCCTTTTCTCTCCTAATTCCCTGGCTAAGACTTCTCACACTAGGTTGAATAGAAGTGGGGAAAATGGAAATGCTTGCCTTACTCCTGATCTTAGAGAAGAAAAGCTCTACATTTACACCATTGAGTATGATATTCACTATAGATTTTCCCACATATGGTTTTTATTATTTTGAGCTAAGTTCCTTCTATTCCTAGACTACTGAGTGGTTTTTTTTTAATTATGTAGAAGAGTGTTGAATTTTGCCAGATGCTTTTTCTGTATCAATTGATATGATCATGTAGATTTTTTCCCCCTTCATTATGTTAATGTGATGTATTACACTAATAGATTTTCTTACATTTGAAGTTTGCAAACTGGAAATAAATCTCACTTGGTCATGGAATATAATACTTTTAATATGCTGCTGCATTTGATTTGCTTAGTATTTTATTGAGGATTTTTGCACCAATTTTCATATGTAATACTGGTCTGTAGTTTTCTTTCAGTTTCTTTGTCTGCCTTTTCTGTCAGGTTAATGCTGGGCTCAGTGGGTAACTTTCTTTTTGTTTTTTTTTTTTTTTGTCTTTTTGCCATTTCTTGGGCTGCTCCCGCGGCATGTGGAGGTTCCCAGGCTAGGGGTCTAATCGGAGCTGTAGCTGCCAGCCTACGCCAGAGCCACAGCAGCGCAGGATCCGAGCCGCGTCTGTGAGCTACACCACAGCTCATGGCAACGCCGGATCGTTAACCCACTGAGCAAGGGCAGGGACCGAACCCACAACCTCATGGTTCCCAGTCAGATTCGTTAACCACTGCGCCACGACGGGAACTCCCGCGCCACGACGGGAACTCCCTCAGTGGGTAACTTAAGGACTATTTTCTCCTCTTTAATCTTTTAGAAAAGCTTGGTAGGTGTTGGTATTAATTCTTACTTAAATATTTGGTAGAATTTACCAGTGAAGCCATCAGGTCCAGAGTTTGCTTGGTTGGGAAATTTCAATCACTGATTCAATCCTCTTACTAGTTATAGATCTATATATATTTTCTATTTTTTCATGATTTCTTCTTTTTTTTTTTAAGGACCACACCCACAGGATGTGAAAGTTCCCAGGTTAGGGGTCGAATCAGAGCTGCAGCTGCCAGCCTACGCTACAACCACAGCAACACGGGATCCAAGCCACATCTGCAGCCTACACCACAGCTCAGTGCAATGCTGGATTCTTAACCCACTGAGTGAGACCAGGGATCGAACCTGTGTCCTCATGGATCCCAGTCAGGTTTGTTACTGCTGAGCCGCAATGAGAACTCTTTCTTCATGATTTATTCTTATTAGGACTTGTGTTTCTAGGAATTTTCCTTTTCATGTAGTTAACTGATCTATCGGCATACACCTGCTCATAGTATCCTCCTATAATTATTATTTCTATAAAATTGGTGATAAAGATAAAAATCTTGCATTCCAGATTTTAGTAATTTGAGACTTCTCTTTTTTTTCTTAGTGTATCTAGCTAAAGTTTGTTAACTTTGTTGATCTTTTTCAAAAGGCAACTTTTGTTTTTACTGATTTTCTCTATCATTTTTCTTGTCTCAATTTAGTTGATCTCCTCTAATTTTTATTTTATTTTTTTGTCTTTTGTCTTTCTAGGGCCGCACCCATGGCACATGGAGGTTCCCAGGCGAGGGGCTGAATCAGAGCTGTAGCTGCTGGCCTACACAACAGCCACAGCAATGTGGGATCCAGTCTCACCTGCAACCTACACCACAGCTCAGTGCAATGCCGGATCCTTAACCCACTAAGCGAGGCCAGGAATCAAACCTTCATCCTCATGGATATCAGTTGTGTTTGTTAACCACTGAGCCACAACAGGAACTCCTCCTCTGATTTTTATTGTTTATTTCTTCTGCTACCTCTCATGTTTTCTTGTTTTTTGTTTTTTTTTCCTTTTCCACTTCCCTAGGTTATAAAGGTGGTTTATTTGAGATCTTTCTTATTTTATAATGTAAGCATTATAGCTATATCACCTTTAGCACTGCTTTCATGTGTTCTCTTCACTTGGGTTTGTTGTGCTTTTGTTTTCACTGATTTCTAAGTATTTTCTAATTTCTCTTGTGATTTCGTCTTTCATACATTGGTTGTTTAGGAATGTGGTGTTTAATTTCAACAAATTTGTGAGCTCTTTTTTTTTCTTCTGTTATTGATTGATAACTTCACCCTGTTGTCAGAAAATACACTTTGTAAGAGTCTGTCTTTTAAAATCTATTGAGACATAATTTGTGGCTTGCACTATGGTCTGTCCTGGACAATATTCCATGTGCACTTGAGAAGAATATGTATTCTGTTATTGGGCAGAGGCTTTTTGTATATGTCTGTTAATCCAGTTGGTTTATACATTGTAAAGTCCTCTATTTTTCTCTTCTGTCTTTTTTTTTTCTATCCATTATTGAGAGTGGGGTATTGAAGTCTCCAACTATTATTGTAGAACTGTCTATTTCTCCCTTTAATCCTGTCAATTTTTGCATTATATATTTTGATAACTTTTATTTAGTGTATAAGTATTTATAATCACTATATTCTTGCTATATTGAAACTTTTTAAAGTATATAATGTCCTTCTTTGTCTCTTGTATACTTTTTTTGATTTAAAGTATATTTTATCAGATATTAGAATAGCCACTCCTGCTTTCTTTTGGTTACTGTTTGCGTGGAATATTCTTTTCCAGACTTTTACTGTCAACCTGTTTGTATCATTGGATCTAAAGCAATGATAAGCAAAGTCTCTTGTAGACAATGTGTACTTGAGTCATGTTGTCATTTATTCTGCTATCTAAATCTTTCAATAGGGGAATTTCATCCATTTACATTTAAATAATTATTGCTATTTTTTTCTATATGCCTTATAGGTTTTTTTCTCTAGTTTCCTGCATTACTATGTTGTTATATTCTTATGTATATTCTTAGTGTCTTTTCATTTCAGCCTATAGCATCCGTTTAGCATTTTTTTTTTTTGCATGAAAAAAATATAGTGGTTATAAGCTCCCTTGACTTTTATTTCGGAAAGTCTTAATTTCTCCTTCACTTTTGAAAAACAGTTTTGAGAGACATAAGATTCTTTGTTCACTTTTTTTCTGTTAGCACTTTGACTATATCAGGTCGCTGCCTTTTGGCCTCCAAAATTTCAGATAAGAACTGTGCCGATAATATAATTCAGGATCTCTTGTATGTAACAAGTTGCTTCTCTTTTGCTGCATTCAAAATTCTGTCTTTGGCTCTTGACAGTTTGATTATAATATATCTTGAGTTCATTCTACTTAGAGTTTGTTGATCTTCTTGATGTTTATATGCATGTCTTCATAAAAATGTGGGAAGTTTGGGGCCACTATTTTTTCAAATATTCTTTCTGCCCCTTTCTCTATCTCTTCTTCTTCTGGGATTCTCACAACATGTATGTTGGTTCATTTGATAGTGTCTCAAAGATTTCTTAGGCTCTGTTAACATTTTCTGATCTTTTTTCTTTCTGTTCCCTCAGAATTAGTAATCATCTTATCATCAACTAATATTCATTCTTGTTCTTGTCTGCTCAAATCTGCCTTTTAATCCCTCTGGTAAAATTTTCATTTTAGTTACTGTTTTTCTCAGTTCAAAAATTTCTTTTTTGATTGTTTTTAGGTTTTCTATCTCTTTATTGATATTTCTACTTTGTTCATTATTTTCTTGACTTTCTCCTTATCTTCAGGCAGTTCTTAGAGTATTTTTAAGTCAGTTGTTTTGAATTCTTTGTCTAGTAGATCTGCCAAAAGATCTCTTTCAGAGACACTTTCTGTTGATTTCCTTTTTCCTTTGAATGGGCCATATCTTCCTGTCTCTTTATACACCTGTGATTTTTAATTAGAAATTGAACATTTGAATCTAATAAAATGATTCTCTGGGAATCTGATTCTCTCCCTTCCCCATGGTTTACTATTTTTTTTTGGGGGGGGGGCGGTGTATTTATTGTTGTAGGCTATCTCTGTGCCAAGAGGTAAACTCAAAATCTTCTCAGGTCTTTTTTGAGCCTGTGCCTTCCCCAGATATGGAGAGTGACTTTCTAAATTATTCCAAAGTGTGGTTGCTCTTGAATGTCATAGTCTTCAATGTCTGGCTCCCAAAGGGTGAAACAAAGAAAAACAAAAAAAGGAATGATAGCGCTGGCCCTTCAAATCCCACTGAGTCATTTCAGTCAGAGGGGAAGGAGCTTACAAAAATAGAGGGAGAAACAGTAACTTAGCTGCCACTTCTTTTATTTGTACCTCTGGGATCAGAGTTACAATGAGAGCACAGATTCCTCATGTTTGTAGGACAGGGTTCTTTTTGACCACCTTGGCTCGTGCAAGCTATATGCAAGTGGTTCCAGGAAAACATGCATAGCCACCTGCATGAGGCAGAGGGGTAGGGAATGGGTAGCTGCTACAATGCTAAGAGCTGAAGTTGACTGAAACTCACTTCAATTTACCATCAGAGACTTTCCCTGCAAGTAGTAAGTCTATTCTAACAATGTTCCAAAGCAGTTACATCACACGGATTCTGCTAGTGCTATCGTTGTCTAGGTAAGGAGACAGATTCTGCTGCTTCCTATGCTGCTGTCTTCTCAGAATCCTCCTACAGTCATTGATTTTTGCATGTTAAACCAACCTTGCATTCCTAGAAAACCCCAGTTTGTCATGATGTATTTTTTATATATTGTTGGAATTGATATGTTAAATTTTTGTTTAGAATGTTTGCATCTATATTTATGAGGGATACTGATTGGTAGTTACTCCTTGTAATGTTTTTATTTTGTTTCACTATAAGTTTAATGCTGAATTCATAGAATGACTTGGAGAGCACTCTCTTCTTTTCAGTTTTCTGAAAGAATATGTGTAGACTTGATATTATTTCTAAACACTTGGTAGAATTAATTAATGAAGCCACCTGAGCCTGGAGTTTGTTTTGTAAGAGGGTTTTTAACTAGGTTCATCTAAGTTTTCAAATTTATTGGAATAAGTTTATTTTGTAATATTCACTTTTTAGCCTCTTAATACCTATGATCCATAATAATGTTCTTGATCTAATTCCTGATGCTAGTAGTTTATGTTTTATACCCTGATTAATCTGACTAAATATTTACCCCTTAATGTGAAAGAATCAGCTTTTGGTTTCATCGATTTTCTCTATTTTCCTGTGTTTCTGTTTTATGATTTATGCTCTGATATTATTTCATTTATTCTACTTCCTTTGGTTTTAATTGGCTATTCTTTTACTAGTTGCCTCAGGTGGAAGCTGAGGTCATCGATTTGAGGAATTTCTTCTCTTCTAATAATGGCATTAATTCTATAAATTGCGACATTCCACAAATTTTGATAGGTACTGACTTCATTTTCATTAAGTTTGAAATAATTTTTAATTCCCCTTTGATATATTCTTTGACTCATATGTAATTTGAAGATGTTATTTAGTTTCCAAATATTTGTGGGATTTTCCAGAGAGCTTTGTGTTATTGGGTTTGAATTAATTTTAAAATTATCAGAGAATATACTTTGTATGACTCAAATACTTTAAATTTTTTGACAGTAGTGTTATGGTCTACAATATGGTCTATTTGGTAAATCCTACTTCTGTACTTGAAAATAGCATGTATCCTACTAATTTGTAGAATCTTCCATGCTAGTCAACTAGATAAAATTAAATGAAAGTGTTATTCAAGTCTGCTAGATCATTATTGATTTTCTTTCTACTTGATTTATCAATTATTATGAGAAGGTATTAATATCTCTAAAAATAACTGTAGGTATATTCATTTATTCTTGTAGTTCTGTCAATTTTTACTTCCTGTGTCTTGAAATTCTGTTATATGGTGTATATGCTTCTATGATTATTATTTCTACTGCATGTTATTTCTCCTACTCTTTATCATCATGAAATATTATTTTATCCTTACTTGTAACCTACTTTGTTTACATTAGTAAGGCACTTTAGCTTTTTATCATTATTTTTGTGTCTTTTTCTTGTCTTTTTTTGCCACACCCACAGCATATGGAGGTTCCCAGGCTAGGGGTCAAATCGGAGCTGTAGCCACCAGCCTACGCCACAGCCATAGCAATGCCAGATCCAAGCCACATCTCTGACCTACACCACAGCTCACGGCAATGCCGGATCCTTAACCCACTGAGTGAGGCCAGGGATCGAATTCTCAACCTCATGGTTCCTAGTCAGATTTGTTTCCACTGAGCCACCATAGGAACTCCTAGCTTTTTCTTATTTACTACTGTTAGCGTTGTGTATTTTTTTGATTCTTTTACTTTTAATGTATTCGTGTATTTATATTTGAGATGTGTTTCTTGTAGGTGGCATAAAGTTGCTTGCTTTTTAAAGTTAATCTGACAATCATTGCCTTTTATTTGGGATATTTAGACTAGTTATTTTTAGTCTAATTATTGATATGTTTTAAATTTATCATCTTGCTGAGGTTTTTATTTGTCCCATCTGTTTATCATTCTCTTATCCTTTTTATCCTGTTTTCTTTTGGATTTATTGAGCACTTTTTATAATTCTATTTTATCTGGGTGGTTTTTTTTTTTGCTTATTTATTATAGCTCTTTATTTTCTCATTCTAGAGACTGCATTAGGGTATACATTCTGACTTATGACCTATTGGTTGTCTATTTCCAAGTGATATTATATGACTTCTCAAAAATATAAGACTTACAATAGCCTACTTTCATTTTAACCCTCCTGATCTCTGTCCTGTTGTTGTCATATTTTTATTTCCACAGATATTTTAAACCACAAAATTCATTGTTACTTATTTGAACCTTTTAAATAAATATTTAGATAATAAACTATTTTATATTTACCCATGTAATGATCACTTCCAGGATTCTTTGTCTCTTCTCTACCAAATTAATAAAAATAAAATTTAATGTTGGGGAAAACATTTTTTGGTTTTTTGGTTTCTTTAAAATTTTTTCATTAGGGAGTTCCCGTCCTGGCTCCGTGGTTTAGGAATCTGACTAGTATCCTTGAGGATACAGGTTCGATCCCTGGAATTGCTCAGTGGGTTAAGGATCCAGCATTGCTGTGAGCTGTGGTATAGGTCGCAGACGTGGCTTGGATCCTGAATTTCTGTGGCCGTGGTGTAGGCTAGCAGCTACAGCTCCGATTTGACCCCTAGCCTGGGAACCTCCATATGCCATGGGTGCAGCCCTAAAAAGAAAAATAAATTCAATAGCAGAGTTCCTGTTGTGGCGCAGCAGAAATGAATCTAATATCCATGAGGATGTGGATTTGATCCCTGGCCTCGCTCAGTGGGTTGGGGATCTGGCATTGCCATGAGCTGTGATGTAGGTTCAGCTCACATCCTGCATTGCTGTGGTATAGGCCAACAGCTGTAGCTCTGATTAATCAGACCGCTAGCCTGGGAATTTCCATATGCTGCAAGTACGGCCCTAAAAAAAAAAGGCAAAAAAATTTTTCATTTTAGTTGATTTACAATGTTCTGTCAATTTCTGCTGTACAGCCAGTGACCCATTTAAATAAATAAATAAATTCTTTTCCTCACATTATCCTCCATCATGTTCCATCACAGGTGACTGGATATAGTTTCCTGTGCAATACAGCAGGATCTCATTGCTTATCCACCCCAAATGTAATAGTTTGCATCTACTAACCCCAAACTCCCTGTCCATCCTACTCCCTACCCCTTGGAAACCACGTCTGTTCTCTATGTCCATGAATTTGTTTCTTTTCTGTAGATAGATTCATTTGTGCTATATATTTATTAGATTCCATACATAAGTGATATCATATGGTGTTTGTCTTCCTTCCTTCACTTAGTATGAGAATTTCTAGTTCCATCCATGTTGCTGCAAATGGCATTACTTTGTTCTTTTTTATGACTGAATAGCATTCCGTTGTGTATATGTACCACATCTTCTTAATCCATTCATCTGTCGATGGACATTTAGATCGTTTCCATGTCTTGGTTATTGTGAATAGTGCTTCAGTGAACATAGGGGTGCATGTATTTTTTTCAATCAAAGCTTTATCTGAATAGATGCCCAGGAGTGGGATTGCTGGATCTTGTGGGAGTTCTATTATTAGTTTCCTGAGGTACCTCCATACCTCATTTTCCGAAGTGGCTATATCAGTTTACATTCCCACCAACAGTGCAAGTTGGAGGGTTTCTTCACACCCTCTCCAGTATTTGCTATTTGTAAATTTATTAATGATAGCTTTCTGACTGGTGTGAAGTGGTACCTCATTGTAGTTTTGATTTGCATTTCTCTAATAAATAGTGATGCTGAGCATTTTTTCATGTGGTGTTGGCCATCCATATGTCTTCTTTGGTGAAATGTCTGTTCATGTGTTCTTCCCATTTTTCAGTCAGGTAGGTTGTTTTTTGTTTTGGTTTTTTTTTGTTTTTTGTTTTTTGTTTTTTGTTTTTGCTGTTGAGTTGTAAGAGTTGTTTGTATATTTTGGAGATTAAGCCCTTGTTGGTTGCATCATTTTGAACTATTTGCTTCCACTCCTTATGTTGTCATTTTGTGGGTTTGTTTTTTTTTAATGATTTCCTTTGCTGTTCAAAGGCTTGTAAGTTTGATTAGGTCCCATTGGTTTATTTTTGTTTCTGTTTCTTTTGCCTTGGGAGAGTGACCTAAGAAAACATTTGTATAGTTGATATCAGAGAATGTTTTGCCTATGTTTTCTTCTAGGAGTTTGATGGTGTCTTGTCTTATGTTTAAACCTTTTTTTTTTTTTTTTTTTTTTTTGCTGTTTAGGGCTGCACTCGCGGCATATGAGGTTCCCAAACTGGGAGTCTTATTGGAGCTACAGGGACCGGATCACACCACAGCCACAGCAATGCCAGATCTAAGCCACATCTGAGACCCACACCACAGCTCATGGCAACACCAGATCCTTAACCCACTGAGTGGGGCCAGGGATCCAACCCACAACCTCATGGTTCCTAGTAGGATTCATTTCCACTGGGCCATGATGGGAACTCCCTATGTTTAAGTCTTTAAGCCATATTGAGTTTATTTTTTTTGCATGGTGTGAGGGTATGTTCTAGTTTCATTGATTTACATGCAGCTGTCCAGTTTTCCCAGCACCACTTGCTGAAGAGACTGTATTTTTCCCATTTTATGTTCTTGCCTCCTTTGTTGAAAATTAATCTTTTAATATTTTCTTATATCACTGTTTTTGAGCAATTAGATTTTGATATCCTTCAGAGTAGTTTTATTCCTATTTCTTGTGGTTCATCTGGCTTCTTGGATCTATGAGTTTATATTCATTTTGGAAATTTCTAACCATTATTTTTCAGGTATTTTTTCTGTAACTTCCCATACATGGGTCCCAAATATGCATTTCTTAAGTTTCTTGAAATTGTCCCACAGATCACTGGTGCTCTGTTTACATTTTTAATTCTCTCTTCACTGTGTGTCTTTTTAAAATTTTTTTCTTTTAATGTATCTTGAAGTTCACTCTTTTTTTTCTTCTAAATCTTATCTGCTATTAATTCCAGTCAGTTTATTTTTCATCTTACACTGTAATTCTCATCTCTGGAAGCTCAATTTTGAATTATTTTATATTTTCCATGTCTCTTCTTAGGTTCTGAGCATATGGAACCCAGGCGTGATCATTGTTTTAATGTTCTTGCCTGCTAATTCTAACATCTGTGTCAGTTATGAGTCAATTTCATTTGATAATTTTATCTAACTATGGGTTACATTTTCCTGCTTCTCTGCATCCTGGTAATTTTTTATTGGATATCACACATTTTTACTTTTACTTGTAAGGTGCTGGATTTTTTTATATTGCTGTTAATATTCTTGAGCTTTGTTATGAGTTGTAATTATTTCCAGTTTAGTCTGTTCAAGTTTTGCTGTTAAGGTTTATAAGAGAGGACTGGAGCAGTTATCAATTGATGACTAATTATTCCCCATTCCTGGGGTAAGAGCCTTGGGTATACTATACCCAAAGCCTCCTTAATCATTTGTTTTTTCAGTCTGGTTGGTGGGAACAGATAATTTCCTAGCCCTGTCTGATCACCAGTTACTGTTACCCCTAAGTATTTCAAATGCATTTCCCTCATCCTTGAGTAGTTTCCTCATATACATGTGCTGACCAGCATTCAGCTAAATACTTGGGGGCAGGAGTTCTCTGGTGGCCTAGTGGTTAAGGAGCTGGCATTTTCACTGCTATGGCTTGGACCACTGCTGTGGCTCGGGTTTAATCCCCAGACCAGGAACTTCCATTTGCCATGAATGTGGCAAAAAACAAAAAAACAAAACAAACAAACAAAAAAAAACCAAAAAACAAAAAACAAAAAGCAACACCCTAGGTAAGTATTTGTCTCCAGAATTCTCTCTCGGTATAGCTCTTTTCTTTCTAGTACTCTTTTACCAACTTGAGCCTCCATAGTCTCTTAAAAACTCCACTCCTTCTCCTAAGCTTGGGGAATTCCCTGGGCTGTACATGGTTCCCCCTCATATCTCCCTATCCTGCACTATGGCCATCAGGTGCTCCATCTCTTATAGGAATATGGTGTTTCCTATCTCCCAAGGATCACTTGCTCTCATTGCCTGATAGGTAGTGTCTTGCAAACCTTTGTTTCATACATTTAGTCCTTTTGTGATTGTTTCAGATGGAAGGTTAAATGTGGTACCTATTATTCCATCTTAGTTGGAAGCAGAATTCCCAGCCCCCTTTTTTTTTTTTTTTTTTTTTGAGTAGAAATTATTTTGCACTGGAGGGAAATAGAAAGGGGTAAAATTCTAGAAGTCATACTGCCTGCCCCAGAGGAGTTCACATTCTTCTACATGTCTCAGCATCAGAAAGGTACTTGGTTTCTTGGAGTTCTGCTGTGGTACAGGAATCCAGCATTGTCTCTGCAGTGGCTGGGGTTACTGCTGAGGCATGAGTATGATCCCTGGCCCAGCGCATTGGGTTAAGGATCTGGTATTGCCACAGCTATGGCACAGGTCACAGCCGCAGCCTGGATTTGATCCCTGGCCTGGGAACTTCCATGTACTGTGGGGAGAAAAAGAGCGGAAGGAAGGGAGGGGAGGAAGGAAATTACTTGGTTTCTTGTTTTCTAGCATACTCTTTAGTATGCAAGCTGGATCCTTCATCTGCCTTTATGTCACACTGCGGTTTTCTGGGGCATTCCTCCTGGATGTGTATTGTATGTAGAGAGCAAAATGCACCTGATATTGATAACTGATGACATACCAACATAGTATTTCATCATAACATAGGCTCTGGAGAAAAATTTAGGAAAATTATTCAGAAACATCTCTTTCTGATACTTCTAGACTGCACAGGTCCAGAATCATAGATGAAAGATCAGACTATTATGAGCGTTCTTGTATTCCCCAGGCTTTGTCTTCTTTCAGGCAATAGTTTATTTGACGATCCCATAGTATTTAAGATATATGACCAAAGAAACTTATTCCTCATTTATTTATCCACTGAATAAATATTTTAGAACTTACTGTATGCCAGCCTCTTTCATTCCCTTGGGTTGTATATGTGTGTTTTTCTTTAACACTTTATACCTTATTGGTCTTTGCTGTGTCTTATAAGTATATAATGTCACTCTCTCATCTTACTTGTGAGATTATTTTGTTCAAAGTCCATGCCTTATTTCACATCTATATTTCCTTTCATTATATTTAACACAGTTTCCTTTAGAGAAACTTCTAAAGGATAGCTGCTTGGAATGAACTTTTAAATACACATGTGTATTTGCGTTTTTGAGAATATAGACATATACACTGTGTATTTCTTATTTACTGACTTGCAGCTTTCATATACAAAACAATTTTGAGGGGACAGTACAGTTCTTTCTAAAATGCATTCCTTCTCAGCATTAACTGTTGCTGCTCTGCAAGTTCGATTAAAGCAAGGGAAGGGTCCCCCAAGAGGCCCTGGTTGTTGAATTTTCAAAGAAAAAGGCTTTCATTTCTGATGATTGTGAATACCTATGAGAGGGCTCTGCTTGAGCACATGGTGCTAATCATTACATCTGCAGGACATAACCATTCCTGCGGATGCACTGGAGCTCCGGGCCAAGAGAGAGCAACAGAAATCCAGACATATATGGACAGTACCTATTTCGACAATAGCTTTCAGCTCACACATAAATAGTAAGAGCTTTTAAAGGAAAGTTTTCAGCGGAGGTTATATTTAGGTACTACTGACTTGTCTACTTAGTTATTTTGTAAATTTAACCAGGGCTGGGAACTTTTGGTTCCTATCTTTAAGTCTTCTTCTGCACACATTCTGCGATGATCAGTGGATCTTTGCTCTCCTGATCTCTCAGGCTCACAGGGAAGGCTGATCAGTCTTGAGGATGGAAGGACTTTGGGAACATATGATGGGTTTATTGCTTGTAACTAATTCTAAATGTATACAATTACAGGTGCATATCAAAACCTCCCTCAAGGCATGAAGCCCCTTTTGCTTACTAGTTTAGCCTAATTATTTTTAAAATATGCAATATTTATAGGCCAATGAGAGGAAACTCTTGCTAAAATATTTAATATTTCCCTTTTTATACTTTCAAAATAATACTATACATACAAAAGATATACAAAGTCAGATTTGGATTAAAAGATGAAGGGTCTAAACTCCTATTTTGTGAACTCCCTCTTTCACCTCCTCTTTTTCTTTGCCTATTCTTTCTTCCCTATTTACATTGTATGTGAACTTTCTATCTACATGAGTGAGTCAGGATGAAAACTTTTATGTATAGAAATGGGTTAAATAAAACGTCTCTAACTGCACTTATGCTTATAAAGCTGTGATGAAATAACAAGGATGAGGGCAGGAGTTCCTCTTGTGGCTCAGTGGGTTAAGAACCTGACTGGTATCCATGAGGATGTGGGTTTGATCCCTGGCCTTGCTCCGTGTGTTAAGGATCCAGTGTAGGGGACAAGCTGCAGTGTAGGTCTCAGATGCAGCTTGGATCCAGGATTGCTGTGGCTGTGGTGTAGGTCAGTGGCTGCAATTCCAAATTCTACCCCTAGGCTGGGAACTTCCATATACTGGGGGTTCGGCCTTAAAAAGATGAGGGGAAAAAAAAAAAGCACTAGGACAAACCACTTATAAATAATTAAACAGCTAGACAAAATACATGTGTCTTACTTGATTCATGATGCTATAACAAATTACTGTAGGCTAGGTGGCTTGTAAGCAAGAGTAATTTATTTCTCACAGTCTGGAGGTGGAAAGTCCAAGATTAAGGTGCCTGAAGATTTGGTGTCTGGTGAGAGTCCATTCCTGGTTCACAGATAGCAGTCTTTTCATTGTGTCATTTCACGGTGGAAGGGGCTATGAAGCTCTCTGGGGTCACTTTTATGAGAGCGTCAATTCCAGTTATGAGGTTCACTGTCATGACCTAATCATCCCCAAAAGCTCCACCTCCAAATACCGTCACAGTGGTCATTAATTTTACGTATGAATTTTGGAGAGATACAAATATTCAGTCTGCAGCAATGCAAAACAAGTATTTTCCAATAGGCAGGACAGGAGCATGACTTCTAATAGCTAAATGGAGAGAAACAAGTAAGTTGAGCCCTGGGATCACCTTGGATTTCTGTTCGAAGGCAGCTTCTAGACTGTGGGCATAAGGTGGAAGGGGGTCAACTCAAGCAGGGTCCAGTGACCTTCATGAATTCAACAGATGGATATTTGGAAATCAGGGCTCAAGGCAGTTGTAGTGGTGGATGTTGCAGTGAAGAATTTCAGAAAAAAAGTGAGCCAAAAAATGACTCCAGAAGGGATCCTAAAAAAAAGGATCCTCATGATCCTCTTTTGCAGAGTATGAGGCTGCATATTCATAGAGGAAAACTCTACAAAGCCAGCTAAAGTATACCCAAGAGAATTGTAATCAGGATAATCCCCAGAGCTCATACAGGTTGATGAGATGTTTAAGCTGTGAGGATATATTGAAACTATGACCAGCCAGTTTGGAGAGCCATCAGTAACCACACAATGGCATTCAGTGTAGACCCCACAGCTTAGCACTAGGGCTGTGTTCTCATAGGATAAAGACTGCTCTAGACCTACTCTAGACAAGTTTAAAGACAGGCATCAAAGAAATCAAACCAATCCACAAATTATCCAACTGCCTGCCTAAACTCTCTTTAAAGAGAGGCAGCACAATTCAGACACTCAACAACATAGTATTCCCAAATTCAGTATTGAATAAAATTACTAGACATCTCCTATTTCTAGACATTCCAAGAAATAGGAAAATGTGATTCATAGAGCAAAAATCAGTCAATAGGAATAGATGCAGAAATGACAGAAATGTTAGCATGAGAAATAAGGATGTTAAAACAGTTACTGCAAAAATGGTCAAATATTTAAACTGTAACATAAGGAAGAAATCAACAGAGATATAAAAAATAATCAAATGGACCTTCAGATAAGAAAAGAAAAATATTTGAAGTGAAAATCTCACTGCGTGGGATTAACAGAAGATCAGACACTGCAGAAGAAAAGATCAGTGAACCCAAAGACATAGCAAGTGAATCCATCTGTAAAATAAAGAACAGAGGGAAAAAATACTAAAAATTATGAGAACAGAGCCTCAGCGTCCTATGGATAATAGTAAGTCCAACATATATATGAATGGAGAAAAAGTAGGAAAGGAGGAACGGTAGAGAAAAGTACCTGAAAAAATAGTGAATTAGCAACCAGGTAGGTAATTATATTGAGTAGAAATGGTCCAATACCTCAAGTGAAACATGGAGATTTTCAGATTGATTTTAAAAGAAAGAGAAAAAAGCCAAGCTCCATCTGTATACATTTTACAAGATACTCATTTTATTTATTTATTTATTTTGTATTTTCTAGGGCTGCACCTGTGGCATATGGAGGTTCTCAGGCTAGGGGTCTAATCAGAGCTGTAGCTGCTGGTCTACGCCAGAGCCACAGCAATGTGGGATCTGAGCTGCCTGCAACCTACACCACAGCTCACGGCAACGCCGGATCCTTAACCCACTGAGCGAGGCCAGGGATCGAACCCGCAACCTCATGGTTCCTAGTCGGATTTGTTAACCACTGAGCCATGACAGGAACTCCAAGATACTCATTTTAAATAAAAAGATATGGCTATGTTAAGGAAGAGATGTGAATCCTATATACTCTTCCAGAAAACAGTGAAGGAGGAATACTTCCCAATTTATTTTATAAAATTTGTATTAATCTTGTTCCAAAATACTACCAAAATAGTGAAGACTGTACCCTCCCACACA
The DNA here is from genome assembly GCF_016906955.1 of Phacochoerus africanus. Lineage (NCBI taxonomy): Eukaryota > Metazoa > Chordata > Mammalia > Artiodactyla > Suidae > Phacochoerus > Phacochoerus africanus. Next base: position 122,656,804 of record NC_062554.1, on the reverse strand, counting down.
CCTTGCTCTATGCCTCTCTTCCACTTGTCTTTTTCTGAGTTGTATCCTTCTATGATAAACTGGTGATCTAGTAAACTGAAGTGTTTTTATGGGTTCTCTGAGCTGCTCCAGCAAATTAATCAAATCCCCAGAGGAAGTCATTGGAACTTCTCATCTATAGCCTGTTGGTCAGAAGCATGGGTGACAACCTGGGACTTAGAATTGGCATCTGAGATGGTGGCTGGAGTGGTGGGGAGTCTTGTAGGACTGAGCCCTTACTATGTGAAATTTGATGCTATTTCTTGGTAGGCAGTATCAGAAATGAGTCGAATTGTCAGACTTGTCAGACATTTCAACTGTTGAACAACTAGTTGGTGGTATGTGGAGGAACCCCCCCCCCCCCCGCCACACACACACTGTAATTGGTGACCATAGTTGGATATGGCCAGGGAGAATTAAGAGAATGGAATTAAGTTTGCTAATCAGCTAACCTTAAGATAAGGAAATTATCTTGGATTATCTGAGTGGGCCCCAAATAACCACAGGGATCCTTAAAAGTGGAAAGAGCAGGGAGAAGAGAGAATCAGAGCCATGTCAGTGTGAGAAGGACTTAGGACTTGGTTGATACTGCTGGATTTAAAGTTAGAAGAGGGGCCATGAGCTAAGGAACGTAGGGGGCCTCTAGTAACTGGAAAAGGCAAGGAAATACCTCCTTCCCTAGAATCTCTAGTAAGAAATGCATCCTGTGGACACACTGATCTTAGCTCAGTGTGATCCATGTGGTGTTATGGTCTACAGCAGTGTAAGATCATAAGTTGTTTCTTTAAACCACTAGATTTTTTTTTTTTGTGTGTGGTTTGTCATAGCAGTAGCAGAAAACTAACACCCTTGCTGAGGGTGAAACCTCAGGCAGATTCTTACAGCAACAGGGCCATGCTCTTCACCAGAGGACTCCTAATCCCACTTTAGCTGTAGCTAATTTGCACATGAAGGACATTCCACGGAAAACAGACCATCAGTAGTCTGGCCAGTGGACCATCAGGTACTGATTAAATTGGCTTAATTAGATGTTTTCCCTTAAACCTTAGAACTAGAGCCAGGAGAGTCAGAGTTGAGTAGAAAAGAAGAAAGAGATAGAAAGCCCAGGAAGGAATCAGTTCTGGGAAGAGTAGCTGAGTCACGCTCATAGAACAGAGTAGAAGGATTGCCATGAATGGATGCCCCTTTCTGAGGGGCCAGTTATTAGCCCATCTTTCAAGTCACCAGGACTCTGTACTATCAAGGATTTCTTCCAGTTTTGTTGACATTTGGTCAAGATCACTGCTATTTTTATGTCCAGATACATGAAATTCCCTCTGGTATTAGGATGAACCTTACTGAATACAGCTGTTCATTCCTTGCAAGCCATGGACCTTACGTAGTGCTAAGTGCCTAGAATTTCAAAGGTTCTGAATGGTCAGTGCCTCCACAGGGACTACTGGGAATCCTCATGTTTGCTTTAAATTCTAGTTAAGGAAGGGCCTACCCAGCTGTAACAAAGAGACCCCCAAAGAGAGGGACCCAAAAAAGTTGGAGGTTTGTATGTTCCTCATCTAACAGTCAAAGTCAAGCAGCCTGTCCCTGGTCAAGCAGTTCTACCCTGCAAGGTCATCCAGGAACCTAGGTTCCTTGCACTTTGTTGCTCTTGCACCATCCTTAGGGTGTTTTCTGTCTCCACATGTTTTAGTCTCACTCAGCAGCACCACAACTGCCTTCTAGCTGAAAGAAAGAAGGAAAGAGAAAAAGTAGATGGCATGTGTTTCCTTTTAAGGAAGTTGTGCTTATCACTTCTGCTTACATTCCTTTGGTGACCACCCGGTCACTGGCCACATCTAGCTGAAAGGTTGGCTGAGATAGGTTTTTCTCTGGTTTGGTGGTCATGTGACTTACTTAAATATCAGTGTGGAGGGGAAAAATTTTTTGTTTTTAGTGCTGCACCTGCAACATATGGAGGTTTCCAGCTTAGGGGTCAAATCAGAGCTGCAGCTGCCGGCCTACTCCACAGCCACAGCAACATGGGATTCAAGCCATGTCTGCAACCTATACCAAAGCTCACAGCAATGCTGGATCCTTTAACCCACTGAACGAAGCCAGGGATGGAACCTGCATCCTCATGGATACCAGTCAGATTCGTTTTTGCTGAGCCACAATGGGAACTCTCTGAAAGTTATTCTTGAAAGAATCGGGAGGCACTGAATACTGGTAAAGTGTCATCATTGTCTTCCACAGTTTCTAATGTTCACCTGAAAATATTTTTATACTAGGTTCTTGCTGTGCCAGGAATAAATATTGTTAAAACATTAACACAGTGTCTACCCTCATGTAGCTTACATTCTAGCAGAGTGAACCAAAACATTATGATTTGTTGTGATTATTGCTATAATAGGGAAACTACAGGGAGCTATGGTAGTATCTCAGAAAGGTGCTTAGCCAGCTTCAGTTCTTCCTGCTTCCCTTGTCCCTCAAGTTTTAGTAGGAAGCTAGGTAGAATAAAGGCAGGAAAGATTGTCTAAGTAAATAAAAGTGTGTGTTTACTTCCTGAAGTGAGAGACTAAGTGCACACCAAATAAAGAAGCCTAAAGGAGGGCAGCGACTCTCTTAGATCTTTCTAGTACATTCTAAGCAAATCATTCATTTTTTTTCCAATAAGAATTTTTAGTGCTTATTAGTACTGGGTCCCCTTCTGGGCACTAGAAAACTGGAATGAGAGTTAAAAGACTGTGTTGTTAAGCCAGACGCTGCCATTCTGTAGCTGTGTGAATTTCTTTGTTTGTGAAATAACACTAGACTAGCTAATTTTTCTCCCAAGTAAAATGCTCAATAGCTAGTAATTTCACAGAGGCTTTCATCTGAACCACAGACTCATAATGCAAACTGAGCTGCTAACAGTTTAGATGTACAAATACAAAATCGCATGACCCATAGCATCACAAAAGTTTACCCTGGTAGAAGGTCAGTCTCTGTAACAGTAAATTATATATACAATAATTAGATTAGCAAGCAGTGTTGTAGAACCAGGTTCTACTCTAAACGCTTTCTATGTTAATCCCCATAAGCATCATATATGGCAGGAACAAATATTGTCCTCATTTTACAGATGGAACAGACTCTCGCATGGTCAGTAAGTGGTGAAGCCATGATTGGAAACCCAACCGATTTGGCTCCAGAGTCTTTGTTCTTAGCCTCTATAGAAAACTGTGAAATATTTGGTAATTAATGTTGTGCAACAAAGTCATATAGTCTCTAAGAAATGCATTGACCCCCCCCCTTTTTTTTTCCCCTCATTTTTTCATACTGAGTTCTTATAATACCCAGTACCTCACTGGAAGGCCAAGTATCACTGCATAGAGTGAAGGTCTTGGAAATGATGGACAATAATTAGGAGATAAATTGATTAGGATAATATTTAAAATTTGATGATGTTTTGGATGATGAAAAATGTTCTCATATTGATTGTGGTGATAGTTGCCCAACTCTGAATATAATTAAAATTAGTGAATTGTAACTGTAAGTGGATGCAACCTACAGTATGTGAATTTATAGCTCACCGAAGTTTTTATTTTTTTATTTTTTTTTGTCTTTTGTTGTTGTTGTTGTTATTGTTGTTGCTATTTCTTGGGCCGCTCCCGCGGCATATGGAGGTTCCCAGGCTAGGGGTCGAATCGGAGCTGTAGCCACAGGCCTATGCCAGAGCCACAGCAACGCAGGATCCGAGCCGCGACTGCAACCTACACCACAGCTCACGGCAACGCCGGATCCTTAACCCACTGAGCAAGGGCAGGGACCGAACCCGCAACCTCATGGTTCCTAGTCGGATTCGTTAACCACTGCGCCACGACGGGAACTCCTCACCGAAGTTTTTAAATAAGGCAAATCCACATGACTTCGGTTTATTGTCACCACTGCTAAAGAGCAAGGTGCCATCCATGGCAGGTAGGCAGCTTATATACCCACCTCTCCTTCCATGCCCTGGGTGGGTCCCTTTGCACACACTCTCTTCACTCTTGGAGATCTTTAAGCCTCCATGTGAGATGTGTTACCTCCCTTTACCTCTCTCACCCGTTAACAATGATGGATGCTGATGTGAGGGAGGAGGATGGAGCTGAGGAACCGCGTTCAGATCTGCCTGACACCATTTAACAAGGCAGAAGTGTTCCAGATCATACCTAGAAGAGAAGGCAGAATTTAGAAAGAGGACACCTCAACAAATTAGGGATGTTTATCCTGGGTAAGTCTTGATAACGGTCTTCAAATACCTCATGATTTGTCCTCTGGAAGAGGAATTAGACTTAGATAGCTCCAGAGGACAAGTCTGTGAGTAAAAGATGAAAGCCACACAAAGCCACCTTAAATACTACTTTCAAAAGCTTACTCTTTGGTATTTACAAATACCGTTCTACATAGGATGGGCAAGCCGAAGAAGAACCACATTGACTAGAAAGGCCCTGGGTTTAGCTCCACAAAGGGCAAATTTAGGAGCCTGAGTTAAGGATTTTGGGAGTCTGTGTCTAACCCAAGGTGCCTTTATAATTAACAATCCTTATCTTGGCTGAGTCAGTGTGAGGTCTCCAACCTTGTATAAAAAAGTAGACTGGCCCAAAGCAGCTGATGCTTCCAAGAAACTCCTCAAGAAGGAAAACAAAACATTATAACTTCTTTTCCTTTGAAGCTGACATCAGGTACTAACAGAAAGAAATGCCAAGCCCTATAAATATAGTTACATCCAGTGAGTCTCAGTTTTCCTTTTTGTTAAATATTTTCTTGGATGGAGGATATTTTCTGGAGGGACAATATAAACAGACTTTTGGAAGAGGAAAGGACCATGTAGCCCCCAAATTCAAATGGAAAATAATCTTGGACTTGGACGGGAATGTATATTTGTTGTTGTTGTTTTTTTCCCCTATTATAGTTGATTTACAATGTTCTGTCAATTTCTGCTGTACAGCAAAGTGGGAATGTATATCTGAATTTTTATTTTAGATCTGGCTATAATTAGCCTATTGTGTGGCCTTACACTGCACCAATTTCTTATCAATAAAATGAGGGGCTGGAATTATATCCCTGTTTCTCAAATATGGCTTCATGGGACACTTTAATCTGAACCATCCAGAATGCTTATAAAATGGCAAAATATGGAGCCCCACCAAGACTTACTCTGTCAGTATTTCTGGAGGTAAAACCCAGGAACCTGCATTTTCAATAAATAGCCTAAGGGATTCTGATGTACACTAAAGTTGGAGAACTACTGGATCATATAGTCACTAAAACCCCTTTCACCTTGATTATTTTCTCATCCAATAATTTTTCATCTACAGTGGAGAACCTGCAATATCTTTTTTTTTCTTTTATCTTTTTAGGCCACACCCACAGCATAGGGGGGTTCCCAGGCTAGGGGATGAATCAGAGCTGTGGCTGCCACAGCCACAATAATGCAGGATCCAAGGCATATCTTCGACCTACATCACACCTCACAGCAATGCTGTATCCTTAACCCACTGAGCGAGGCCAGGGATCAAACCCACATCCTCATGGATGCTGCTGGGGTTCATTAACTACTGAGCCACGATGGGAACTCCTGGAATATCTTTCAATAAGGATTTTTCCCTTTATGGAGAGACTTAGGTTGACCAGTGGTTGGTTTACCCAGAAGCCAGGGGATTCCAAAGATGCAAGCCTTTCCAGCAAACTGAAACAGGTTGGTCACCCCACAAGGACCTAGCTAGAGTGGTTATTTATTCCACTACAGAGAGCTGCCACTCCACCAGGATACCAAGAACTTTTATGTGCCAGTCACAGATACACAGCTAGCTGAGATGATATTTCCTGAATACTCTGTTTGCAAAGGGTCAAGTAACCTTTGTGCTCCCTGGCATGAAGGTCAGCTCACAGTTGCCCACTCTATGGTCTATTTGCATGGCTTGCAGTGGGGATGGTGGGCTTCAGTCTTGGGAGAGTTGGCAGGGCAGCTTCCATCAGCCACTCCCAGCCATCTGTACAACTTGTAAGATGAGCGAACATGAGTCATCTCTGCTGCAGCAGCGCAAAGCAGCCATGGGGAGTTTAACCTCCGCCTATTTCTAGAGAGGCATTTAACGAAGACTGACCTAATTCAAGCAAAAATAGGTCTCGATTAGTGTGTGACTAATCTGCTGATTTTTCTAGTTACAAAAGAACCGTTCACCATGTTTGGCAACTAGCGTGAGGTGCTTGGTTATGGCAAAGTTGCACTTTGGTTGTGTTAATACTTCTCCTTATTCTTCTTCCTTTCCCTCCCTCTCCTACTCACCTTTCTCTCTCCCTGTCTCAAGGAAATTTAGGGGCTAGGAACCAATCGTGGTGCCTGAAAACCCTCTCTTATCGCTGGATCTGGCAGAATAGCTCTCATTTTGCATTAAATAAATAAGGAAATTAGAAGTGAAGAATAAATAAATGAAGGCTTGTCTCTGAGACAAGAGTAGAGGCATTGTTTAAAAATAGGTGTGTAATAACCTATTTGGACTGATGTGATCACAGCATCTCTTATGTGAGGGATGAGGGCTTGCCGTCTTACAGGAGACGGCACTTGTGATGCTTGGAGTGATACACTTTGAAGACGGAGGAAGGGTTCACAAGCCAAGGGATACAGGTGGCCACCAGAAGCTGAAAAAGGCAAGGCAAGGAATTCCAGAAAGAACTGGCCCTGCTACACCTTGGCTTTAGTCTAGTGAAACCGATTTTGGACTTCTGACCTCCAGAACTATAAGAGGATAAATGTGTATGGTTTCAAGCCACAAGTTTGTATAATTTGTTGCAGTAGCCAAAGGAAATATACACCATTTTAACTAACTTGCTTGCTCATTCTTTGGAAATTACAGATTCCTATGTGTGCCCCACCAACCAGTCATCAGATCCTGCCCAGTCCTCTCCTAAACGGACTTCTCCGTCCTGTCCGCGTCTCTCCATCTCTGCTGTCATTATCTTTGCCCAGGCTCCCCTCACCTGCTCTCCTAAATGAATCTCTCCCCTTTGAACTCCATTCTCCTCACTTCTCTCCTAGTGTTTTTGTTTTGTTTTTTTTACAAACCAGACCAGGTTATTCCTCTGCTTCAGACCACCTCAGTGGCTGCCCACTGATGTCAGTATAAGGAGATAAAGAGTCACAGGTCAGGTTTGTTACCACGGTTCCCAGAGGAACCTGGGAAATAGCTCATCTTGGGTTCTTCTGAGCGCTTAACAGAGGGGTTTACCTGGGCGGTGCTGGGCTGGGCTGTGTTAGGCTGGGGAGAGGGGTGGAGTCAAAGGTGATAAGTGGGAGCTGTTGTCCAGGCTGCAGGGTCACCCTGTATGAGCTGTTGTCATAACGGTGTGATTTCAACATTAATGGGATGCATGAGCAGAGGCATTCCCTGGCGCTTTTTCAGATTCACCTACACTGAGAATGGCTTCAGTGTCATGTTTGGGACTGGAACCTAGAGGAGATGGTTAAGCCTCCTCAGGGTCTGATGTGACCCTCACTCACTCATATTGTCTATCACCTTTAGCTGTGAATTCTCAGTGTGAAATTTGGTGGCCAGAAAATTGTATCTCTGTCTTGGAGAATGTTGTTATTTCTCTTTGGTGTACACCAACTATCCTTTGTTCTTTATCCTTTAGCTACAACACCTGGTCTGACTTACCCATGTCTGTGTCTAGTTGTCCCATAATTTAATACTTGCCATTGCCATTGGCTAACACGGTGGTTGGGTGAAGGCTGAGCTCTGAACACAACTTCTGTGCTCTCCCTTAAGGCTCCAGCCTTATCCCTTCACACTCCCTCTCAAACCCTGCCCTTGAACCACTGCAAACTATTTTCTCCCACAACTCCACCTGGCAGTCTCTCCCCCATCCTTATGGCCCATCTAGCTCCTGTCATCCTTCTGGCCTCAATTCAAATACCAGCTCTTCCCAGAGGCTGTTTCTGACTCCCAAACCCCTTCTCAGGGGGTGTTCCCCACCCTACAAGAATCACACTGTGTGGCAACGGTTTATTTGTTGTCTGGAACTCCGTTAGATGGTGGATAGTCGAAGCCACTGCTTTACCTGGCTTGTTTATTATCAAAATCCTAGTGCTTGGCACCATGGCACGTGATTAATAAATACGTCTGACAAATGGGTGAATAGATTCATAATAATAGCAATCATGTTTTACGCAATGTTTGCCATGTGATAGGCACCATGCCAAGTAGTATGTGTGTGTATACTGTTGACCATTGAACCACATAGGCTTGAACTTGTATGCAGGCTTTTTTCAATAAATACAGTACCCGTATTTTCATTTTATGGACTCTTATTTATTAATTTGGTCTTTTTTAGGGCGGCACCTGTGTCATGTGGAAATTCCCAGGCTAGGGGTCAAATCAGAGCTATAGCCACTGGCCTATACCATAGCCACAGCAACGTGGGATCTGAGCAGCATCTGTGACCCACACCACAGCTCATGGCAACGCTGGATCCTTTAACCCCCTGAGAGAGGCGAAGGATTGACCTGTGTCCTCATGGATCCTAGTGGGGTTCATTACCACTGAGCCATGATGGGAACTCCAATTTTTTTTTTTTAGATTTTTAAATTAAAATAACGTTTGTGTTGATTCAGAAATCACAATATGTAGAATCAAAAGAACTGAGGTTTGACTCCTGATTCTATCCATATTGTTTCAGCTTCCTGTCCTTGGTTGAGTCATTTGTCCGTTCCTGCATTTTTGAGACAGAGATAGCAGTAGGCGGATTTTGGAGGCTTAGGTGATTGGTGTCCGTAAACCTGCATTGCTCAAAGGTCAACTGTAATATCTAATCCTAAGTACAACTATACTAGGTTTGTCTTGTTATTCTAATTCTATAGTTGGGAAAACCAAGGATTAGCGGCTAAGTAACATAGCCACAATCACAATGCAATGTGTAACTGGAACTTGGCCCAGATCTACCTGTTTACTGAGCTGTGTTTCTATAAGGCACCTTTCCTCTCAGACCCCGCCCAGCGGGGTACATTCACAGTGTACTTCATCCAAGTCAAGCCATTAGATCTAGAGGCCAAGGAAAGCAGCGTTTCCTGTGGCCTGGGAACTGGGCCTGGATTCTGCCCTTTATTTCCAGAACTCAGTAGTTTGATGTCTCAGCTCTTCCTCTGAATTCCTTTGATGCAAGAGCTCTGTTTCACGCCTGATCTTTCCCTAAAACCTCCTGGGACTGTTGCAGGGGTTGTAAATGGGGATGGTGCTGGGGGATGTGAAGACTCGGATTTTTTTGTGTGCTTATTTCAAAGGAGAGAGTCCATTGCTTCCATTAGATTTCCAAAGGAATTTTCTGGATGTGTGAGCAAAAGGGCTCCCTGGGTATTTTTCAGCCTGTTTTCTTCCCTTCTGTTTTGAAACTTGTGTTAGGGTTGCTGGAGCCACTTCAAGAGCCTACAGTGGTTGTTTGGATTCACAGGAGATCTCCTTGATCTCTGGAAAACCCATGTTTGAGTTTTTCTAAATCTTACATCCCTCACATCTGAACAAGATTGGGCCAGAACTGACATCTAGGCTCCTGCCTGCTCTAACAGTCTGGTTCTGTGATTCCTGTGTGTATGGAATCATTTAAATATCAGCAGACAGGGGCAGCAGTTATTTTTGCATACCCATGTGGTCTTGCATGCAGAAGCAGAGGCCAGAGATTTGGAAGCAATGCCCCGAGGCCTGGGTGTCCCTGTCCCCTTCCTAGATGGACTGACAGTCGTTGATTCACACTGCTCTGTCCTGTTGGTACCCTAACAATTCTGCAAAGCATTGTACAATCTATTTATGTCTAGTCATGCCTGGTGAACAAAGCGTTTTTATTGACCACCTAGCAGTGTTTTTTTAAAAGGATTAATCTGACTCTTCTTTCTTTTAATGGAGTGACAATCAAGCCATTGATGCTGAATTTATGTTTCTCTTACATGTGCCTTTGATTTGTGAGTTGCTTCCTATGTCACACTGCCTTGGATATGGCTGTGTTTCTATATTTACTGTGTTTTAATGTTTCCATTAACTTTATTGCTACTTTTACAATTACTATCTCCACTAGCATTTCTTCCATCCTGTTATTAAACGAATATGGAAATTAGAAGTGAAGAATAAGCAACTTAGGGTTTGTTTCTTTGGAGGCATTATTTAGAAATAGTTATAGAACAATGATTTGCCTGTTTTTATTTATTTATTTTTATCTTTTTGCCTTTTCTAGGGCCACCCCTGTGGCACATGGAGGTTCCCAGGCTAGGGGTCTAATCGGAGCTGTAGTCACCGGCCTCCACCAAAGACACAGCAATGCAGGATCCAAGCTGCGTCTGCGACCTACACCACAGCTCACGGGCAACGCCAGATCCTTAACCCACTGAGCGGGGCCAGGGATCCAACCTGAAACCTCATGGTTCCCAGTCGGATTCGTTAAGCACTGAGCCACGACAGGAACTCCTGATTTGCCTGTTTTTAAAGTTAATTTCTTCCCTTCTCATTAGATTCTGTCTAAGGATCAGATTGTCCTCTGTTTCACTAATGGAAGAGGAGCACATCTTTGTGGTTAGAACATGTCTCTAAAGAGTTCAGTTCCTTGGGTTTAGGGGGGTTGGAGAACTCCTACATGATGATAAGGATGGTGTTCCCAGACTTTTATCGAATGACTGTTAGGGGGCAGACACTGACTATTCTCTTTACATGCAGTAATCTGTCCTCTCCATACAACCACCCTATGAGGTCGTTGCTACTATTGTTCCCATTTTAAAAATGAAGAAAGTATGTTTTAGGCTAAGAGGCTTGCTCAAGGGCACACAGTGAAGGATTGGTGGTGCACCGATTTGAACTTTGTTGGGTCTGACTCCAGCACTTGCATTTACAGCCTCTCTTTTCTTCTTTCTCTGTGCTGCCTCTTATGCTTGGGGTGTTCCAGAGTCAGCAACATCTGTGACTAGTCCCAGCATTTTGCGTTGAAGGAACGGACACCTTTAGTTTGGAAGTTTGCACAGCTTATTAACAAAGGAACGTGGTATGCAAGTAAAGACAAGTTTGTAATATCCTAGAGGCAAACTTTAGGTTAAAGGCCATGTGTTGGGGTAACCAACAGATGCTCAGAAGCATAATACAGAAACACCGGAAAAAAAATAGCATCTATTTTTCTTTACATGGGTTTCCCAGTGCCATTACCCTGTGAAATACCATGGACCTAAGGTCTATATTAGGAGAAAGCATAAAAAAAAAAAAATCACCAATCCATGTAAAAATTCCTTACAGACCAGCCTTTGCCTAAACAAACCAATTAGTCATCCTATTAAAAATATGAAGATAAGGAAAACCATTGCTCAAATTCTATCTTTCCTGATCCTGTGGTGATGGAAGCCATGGCAAAGAAACAGTGACTGGAAAATGATAAAAACCTGAGAGTTGAACAAGATTTTACACGTTTTCAATCCAGCCTCCAAGGACCTAGACCATTTTCTTATAATTAAGACCATCTAAAATATGGTGCAGTCATTCTTGCTTCATAAAACAGTATTTCTTAGGGCTTGAGAAGCTCTCTTTGATGGAACTGCAGAAATGGGAGACTTATCCTAGGATTCTGTTTTTTATTTAATTGATAATATAAGTATTCAGCTTAAGATAATAAGCCTAACACTAGGATGAGAAGATGTTGCTGCTGCCCCAGGGAGAATGAGACAGAAAGTTGTTCTCCAAATGGAGAAGTTAAGGGATCACTAGACCCAGGGACTGATTCTTTTTATTAAGGAAGCTTTGATGGTTAAATGAGGAGTGACATGGGCACAAGGAAAGAATGGACAAGTCTTTCCTGGAAGCCTTGGGGAGTCTGCTCCATGCTGAACTTGGCAGCTAAGCTGGTGTCCCATTATATTTCCCTTCTTTGGGGAGGGAGGCTGGTTATAGTTCTTCTAGTCCTGGAGCCGCATGTTCCATAAAGAGATTCTCTCCCTACTTTTAAACTCCTTCCCCAGAGATAGTATTTTTCTGATCAGAAAAAGCTGCTCAACTTTTCCAGTTTCAGGGAACCAGTTGGTCTATATTTATTTTTCTTTGCCCTAAGACAAAGAACATTTGTGGAGTTCCTGTCGTGGCTCAGGAAACAAATCTGACATCTATGAGGACGCAGGTTTGATCTCTAGCCTTGCTTGGTCAGTTAAGGATCCAGTGTTGTGATCCATTGGTCAAAGACATGGCTCGGATCTGATGTTGCTGTGCCTCTGGTGTAGGCCAGCGGCTTCAGCTCTGATTTGACCCCTAGCCTGGGAACCCCATGGGAGAGGTCCTAAAAAGACCAAAAAAAAAAAAAAAAAAGAATGAACGTTTGTAAGAAAAGAAAGTCTTCTAGGCCCAGGATGTCCTTGGAACTTTAGGAAACTGGAATTCCTCATAACTAGCTGGGCCGAGCAGACATCAACCCCTGGAAGCAGCTTCCCACTTAAACTGGGCATCCTGGCAGGGCTTCCCTCCCGAGATCTTCCTCCCTCTGTGGTGGGAGCAAAGAAACACATCGAGTGAGGGGAATCAGGCTGATCAATTCTTTACAACAAGGTTTTATTTGTTTATCCTTTTCTTTGACCCCCCCCCCAAAAAAAAACTTTAAAGTTGTTCCTCTTTCTTTAATTTTTAATGGTTTTCCTTTTGGATCCAAACGAGCATTTATGTTACAGGATATCCACCTGGTCAACATGCAGTGCTGAACTCTGGCTTTGGGAGAGATGCACCGATGCTATGGGCGGGCCAGCACTGGCTGCCATTCAAACACGGGCACTGAAGGGGCGTCAGGCTGGCACCCTGCAGAGGGTGCTGCCTTTAAGGAAATGTCTTAAGCGCCTTGACTCACAGGTGTTGTGTAATGCAGGTGGCAGCGTTTTCACAGCCCAAGGCAGAGCCCCCAGTTTCCCTCTTGATCTCATCTGATGTGCTCAACCTCTAAGAGCGAACAAAGGGGGGAATGGCCTGCCTTTGGATCCTCAAGGACAGACACCCTGGAAACTTGGTGGTCCATTTCCTTGCAGTGTTATCCCCTGAAGCTAGTACTGGTGCACCCTGGGGAGGTTGAAATCTATGCCCAATGAAGCTCATCTCCCGTCCCCCTCAATGCCCCTCTCCCCTCGTGTGGCACTTGTACCACCAGGAAGATCAATGTACTATTGGCACTAGTATACTGAAGAGCTTCTGAAGTCACAGAGATTGTCTCAGGCTGCTTGAAAGCAAAAACCTCCTTTCCCTCCATCTCTCAAGTCTGGAAATTTTTTCCCCAGGGCTCCTTTAATCCTCTGAGGCCTTCAAATCCACTACCTAGAGTGGAAAGAACCCCTCTGCATCTGCTATCTTGCTAACAAGTTGACCGGTGATGTGGTATAAATGGAGATCCAGGTCACACACCTCCACACATCCTCTTCCTGGGACCAGTTGGTATTTCCCACCTTAACCTTGTCTTCGTTCTAGAGCTTGTCTTCCTCGCCTCTGTCCCAGTTGTCCCAGCTACGAAATGCACGCACACTTGGTGCTTTAGATTTTTCTCCTCTGTTTTTCTGGGTGAGTTCCAAATCTTAGATGCAGTTTGAGTAGAGTTGGACGTCTCTCTAATGTCACCAAGAGGGAAGTTCCTCTGCAATTGCAGCACTTAGGGTAGCTTTGTATAAATTTTGGCTTGGTCACAAAACCCCAGGATAGAAAAACACTGATTGAAGTTTGGCCTGCAGGCTAAATATATCTCTCCGTTGGTAGCCATTAAAATACAATACCTATGTTTTTGCTAAATCTGTTGGAATCTGCTTAACTCTATATAGCTCCATATCAAATGTAACTAAAACCACAACTACTGTATGCGTTAATTGGCAGTTAGATTACATGGTTTAGCCCTCATTTCATATTACCTTTGTTTTTAAACATTGATTAATGGCACTTTGAAGTTTTGGAGTGTGTTTTTCCTGCTCATCCTTTATCAAGATTTCTACTAGACTTGCCTTGAGTGGCGGTTCTTGTCTGGTGCAGGCCATCACTATAAGACATTAGAGTACTGGAAAGAAAATTGAGTCACCAAATAAGGTCAGATTTGAATTTGGCAGCTTTGGCAGATTTAGGGTCCTCTCAGTTTTGGGGGCCCTCCTCTAAGGGAAGTGGTACTCCCTGGTCTCTGGCTCTGGCTCCAGAGCACCGAGAACAATCCGTTCTTATCCCTGGCCACCTGCAGAACAGAGAGAGACACACACCCAGATCTCCAGTAGGGAAGAGGAGAAGGGTTCTTGGTGAGCCTCTGGTCTTAGCTTGTGAGTACTTGATCTAAGACGGCTCAGTAGCCACAAAGAAGACCCTGGAAAGCTCTGAGCATGAACACTTGACTCCCTCCCTGGGTTTGTTGTTGTTGTTGTTGTTGTTTGAAAGCTAAGAAGAGGAGGGAGGGAAAAATAGAGGAATAGAGTATGACATTAAAGCAATCCTGATTCAGGTTCCATTTTTTTGAAGCAACATGAGTTGCTTCAAAAAAAAAAAAAAAGTTACAGCAATACAGCAATGCCAGGAATTTCATAGGTCCTAAGTGGGCTATAGGGAGTGAAGACTTTTCTAAATTGATTTGTGGAGACTAAATGCTTTAAATGATGAGTTACTAACTTCTAAACACTTGACACGTCCATGAACTTGCCAAGCATTAATAGTTTAATTTTCCTAAATGGGAAAGACAGTGGAGATGCAATATCTTGCTGAAGGCACAAGTTAGTGCAAAGGACTAGAACAGAATTGACTGTTTCTGACTCTCAATAATTTTCATGTACCAAATTACTACATTCTTCTAAAAAATTGTATCTTTTCACCAAGAGGTAAACTTTGTATTTATTGGTTAAAAAGGACCTATGAAACGTTAGCCAATCTGTTACTTCCTTGGCTTTCCCCATGTTTTCAGGCAGCTTTTCATTCTTCTAGATTATATTTTAAGTTTCTAGAGGGAGAAGACATAGAGAAACAAGAGACAAGTGGCCCAATGAGAAGGAGAGAAGACAAAAAAGGGAACCAGGGAGGGAAGATGGAGCTGGTACTGTGTAACCTTAGATTTCTGACTCAAACATCACATCATGAAATTTAACAGAAATTAACTCCTAAAGAGAAAGCTCTGCAGAGCACACATTCATCTGTTTTTGCTGTTCTAGAGCAGGCCTACTACAGGGGAAAAAAAAGCAATCAAACCACAAACAAAAAATAAAAACAAACATAACTCCCCTGATCTCTTTTTACCCGATCTACTCAACTCTTTCAAACCCCGAGAAAGAAGAATTCAGTCTTAACAACATGTTTACATAATAGCATGGCTTATTATAAAGTCTCTCCTTCTGCACTTAGTAGGTCAAGACACTCCCCACCCCCCATTTTTAGAATGGAGGGAGGCAGTGGAAAAAAACAAGACTATAAGAATAGGAAGGCAGTTGAGGCACCCCAGCCTCACCAACGATGTGATTAAATTCCCCTCTGAGTCTGATGCCTGCTTTCTAACTGGCTTGAATTTTAACAGCAGTGTCCCAGACCCTGGGGTAGGTTGGGCCCATCTGAATCTGTTATCTTTGGCTTGGAGTGACCTCTCTGGGAGGCATCAGCCTCAGAGGCTCAAGGCAGAGGGGACGCGAGAGAAGCAAAAGATGGCCATCAGAAACCAAAGATGGTTCTTTTTTTGTTGCTAGTCTTTTGTCCCCCCACGAGGTCGGTCTCTATTTTCTGATGGGGTGAGCTGCAGCTGACAAATCACCCCACAGGCTGTGGCTGAGCCTGCCCCTACCGCTAGCACAGAGGCCACTGGCTGCTGCTCTGTGGGGTCAGACCTGGCTATGGTGTACTGGGTGGTTCGGAGGGGACAAAACGAAGATCAAGAAGACAAAGCTGCCCATCCAGGTAATGTTTATTAACACAGGCTCTCGTCTGATCGCCTCATGGAAAGGCTCGGTTCCAACTCCTGAGTTAATCTCATTTGGCTTCTGTTAAAATCAGTCTCAGTGGGGACAAAGAGTGACCCACAGCTGGACCTGAGTCCTTCTGGGGCTGGGGCTCCTGTCTGGAGTTAAAGCATCAGGCCCTGACTGGCCACTTGCAGGGGGCCCATGTCCTCCTCATTCCCTGCAGTATAAAGTCCTCTCCTGAAACTCCAGGTTGTGCCTGATGCCCTGGAATCCAGGAGGGAGGGACAGACAGGATGCGTGAGAAGCAGGTGAGCAAGCATCTATCCCAAGGCCTGGAAACTCTCCTGTGATTCTGTGCACACGCTGGCATTGGGCCTTTGAGGATCTCAAAACATAACTTTAAAAAAATCTGCATACAATAGGTGACTCTGCTCCCGTCCTGCTACACATGTGCCTTTTTTATTCAATACAACCTCTTACGATGTATGATAGCTGAGCTGAGAAATTAAAGAACCTCTCACCTTGTCCCTGGCTTGACCCATGAAACAAGTCTGTCCAAAAACCAGACATCCAGGCAGGCTTCAGAAATGAAGATGGAATGAAACACTGAGAACTTTCTTTAAAAAAGCAAAATTGTTCACTTTAATTCCCCTGCAGTGGGCTTTCAGTGAGTATGTGCACATTTCATACACGCTCTGCAGCAATTCCCCACCTCACACTGTTTCGGGTCATTTTGTGACTATCACCTCGTGAGCCCCCAGCTGTATTTCATGAGAATCAAGTATTCCCCAAGGGCAGAGGGCACCGCGGAGGCAGGCGTGTTGACAAATAAGCTTGGACTGATTAGATTTAACCCCCTCGGGAGTTGGGTCGTTGCGAACATGCAGCAAAACAAGGGCTGGGATGGGAGGACAGAGGGCAGAGGGCACTCAGGCTCAGCACCTAGCGTGTGTCAGGGAGGATGTGTGGAGGCTGCGTGCTGGCCGAGGGATGGAACATGACATCTTCTCTTTGTGGTCCCAGAATCAAGGGACGGCAAAATCCAGAACATCTGGAGTTCAGCTTCCGAGAGATGGTATCAGTGATGTCAGTACCTCCTAGGGACGCTGAATGGGGAGAAGTGAAACCCAGGGTAGATGTAGATTCTTCAGCTACGAAAGTGCACTACCCTACACAGGGCAGCTGTGTTCATGGCTCACACTGAGCCTGGGGGACACAGTCCCTTCACAGTGTGCGTAATTCTGTCTTGACCCCAGCTCCCAGGGCACACTGGCCTGGAGCCCTACTGCCTTGTCTGATGGCCTGCTGGCACCCTGTCCCCTTGGGGGTTGAGAGGCAGAGGGATACCCAGAAAGAGACATGGCCTCCCCATCAGAAGTCTGTCTAGAACCTTGGTAAGTAAAGAGAGGTGTTATCTAGACACGAGCCTAGTTAGAACATCTCTCTGTCTTGGTTTCTTTTCTTTTCCTCCTCCTCCCTTCTTTTCCCCCTGCTCTCCCCACCACCTCCCTCTTTTTTGGTTTGGAGGAGATCCTGAAGACTCATCTTAGTAAAAGGGAAACGGACATCCAGCTAAAGAGTCTTCCGTGCTGAGTTGGATCATGTTGGGTAGTTCCAACACTGGTGGTGGTCCTCTTTTGCTTGGAATTGCTCGAGATGCTGTAAAAGAATTTTTAATCCAAAGAGAAGCATGGGTTTTGAGAGTCAATGGGGGCCTCTTTGCAGGGGAAAGAGGCAGAATCTGATACCTCGGTCAGCTCTTAGAGGGAAGGGTAAGGTTCTTATTTATTCAGAAGAGAAAGGAAACCATTATAAGATTATGCTCATGTGTTCTGTGACTTAATAGAAAATTGCCTTTTATTTTCTGGTCTTAATAGAAGAGTAAACACAGGCTAAGGGACAAGAAACCTAATTTCGTTGTCAGGGGAAGTGGAATAAAAGAGGTGAGTTCATAAGTTCACTTGTTCTAGAAAATCCCAGGTCGTTGGTCAGGGACCTGCATCTACAGGATATTATGCCACTTTCTTTAGGACTCAGATGCTTGCATGTATGTGAGTTTAAGGAACCCAGGTGTCCCAAAAGGTTTCCTGGCACAGTAAAATTGGTGTTTGCAGGCAAATTCCACTCTGATGATTGCTCTGCCAGCCTAAATGTCTCCTGTTGCAATGGCGTGAAGGCATCACTTCGACCCCCTTTCTCAAACCACAGGCAACAGACTCGCAGGTGCAGAACGGCCATCCTGTGTCAGCAGCCTGTCCCTCTGGAAAGCTGCATTGCCGAGGTGAGAGAAAGCAATTTTGTGCGCACAAAGCAGCCCAGAGCAGCACTTTGGCATGAAATGACGCCAAGCAGAGGAAACCTTTAAAGACAGTACGAGGCCCAGCGCCTGAGTCTTATGTAACAATCACGCCTGTTAGGATCGGGGTGTTATAGTCACACGCCTGGTCCCTCCCCCCCGCCCCAGCACACGTGTGCTGAGTGGGAGAGGAAAGTGAAAGGAGAAGAGGGTTTCAGAGCAGGAAGCCTTGGTCTCTGCCTCACTGGTCTCCTGCTGCAGGACTACTTTGGTTTGTGGGCCTGAAGCTCCAGCCGTGTCTGGGAGAGAAGGCAGGGAGGGCCATCGCACATGATTCTGCAGCCACAGGATGGAGTCTGGCTTTTCTGAGCCGAGGCAGCTACGCCTTAGTTCTATTTCAACAACAACAACAACAACACAAAAAAACCCAACTTCTTCAGAAAAATAAGAGCCACAACTGCTCCCACCCAAAAGGCGAGGTCTGCCTGGGCTGGAGGAGGAGAAGGGCATTTACCCCCTGCAATCTCTGGCAGGGGCCTCCAAGCCTCCCTCTGGAGGGTCTCATGAGGCAGGCTCCACCTGCTCCTGGCTGGGAAAGGAAGGCCCTGCTGGTAGCCCCCTCCAGGAAACCCTTCCACCGGCCAGTGGTGGTGCTGGGGGACGGGAGAGGGACATAGGGGGCAATGTGTTTCCACCTAATGGATGATCTGGGTCATAAAGGAGCATCGATCAGCCAAGAAAGGGATCTCTTGTGCTCGATGCTTCTGAGTTTTGGAGGGCTAGGAATAAGATCCTGAGGCTGTCTTCAGCTCAGCTCCCACTCTGAGGAGGGGCCAAGCCCAGGGGAGTATTCAGGGCCACCGGGGCCCCAGGCCTGCCACACCTTATGTGCTGAGGCCCCATCAGGGTCTGCTCTGCTAGAAGGAGCAGCCCAGGTCTAAGCTGAGGTATATGCACTCATCACCTGCACTTATTCTAGCAAACCTACCTCCACCACAAGGAAGCTGCAGAAGCTGCTAAATGGAGGGCCCCTCCCTCACAGGAGTGCATCAGTAAACTCAGACTTCTCTCACTGAAGCTTCTTCCTTTCAATCTGTTGGCCCATCCCATCTCTTTGGAAGTCCCCATCAGGTGAGGGGGAGCCCACCTAGGATACATATGTGCTGCTCTCTTGGGGAGTGGCCAGGAAGGCCGGGCCACTGGCACTGGGCCTCACTGGCTGGGCACAGCACTGGCCTTGCTGCCTGGCACAGAGGCCTGTTGCCTCCTGCCCGAGTCTGGGCTGACCTTCAGCCAGTCTGTGCTGGGGCGGTGTAAACCATTCCACAGACAGGTTATTTCCATACTCTTTGGAAAACAGACCCTGCCTGAGTCCCTTAAGTGCCCCCTGCCACACTTACCCCACCTCCAGGGCTCCCCCATGCCCAGCATGTCCAGGGCTTAGGTCTGCTGTGACACAGGGCACCAACACCAAAGCCTGACCCCACTCTCAGCAGCCAGTGCCCTGGTCACAGAGCTCATGAAACACTTTGAAAATATCACCTGTACCAGAGCCTGAGGCACCTCTGTGGACCCCGGGGTGGGGCCTCCTTGCCTAAGAAGCACAGCACCTACTGAGTGGGTGATGCCTCAGACAGGACCGTGCCGACCAGCACCACCAGCCCTCGGCTTCTTGGCCCTTCTCCTTGCGGGCAGGCTGCCGCACTATGGCTTTGCTCATCCAGACCAGCCCTCGCTGACTGCGGCCACCGCAGCACCCCCACGCCTTCCCCGTCTACCCTCTCCTCCCTCTCTGCCTCCTACCCTTGACATCCCATGGTCGTGAACTCAGCCTGTGCTGCTTCCATGGAAGCAAGCCACAGGATCACGCATGAGACATGGTTGCAGCTGCCCTGGCGGCAGGGGTGCTGGCTGGGGAGGAAGAGCTGGGGAGGGATGAATTCCTCTCCCAGGGTCTCCACACTCCCCAGGTAAGAGCCAGAAGGTCCTCCAGGCTTTTCAGGGCAGTGCGCAGAGACCCAGGCTGGCTCTGTCCCTTCACGGTTATAGAAAAGTGGGAAGGGGCAAGGGGAAGCAAAGCCATCCTCGTGTCCCTTCTCCCCTGGGAATAACCCTCCACGGTCTCGTAGGTTCCTTCCCCAGCAAAGAGGCAGAACTATGGCAGTGCCCATCTTGCGAAGGGGAATATAGCAATTGGGTGGGTTTGACTGGTGGTCCTTCTGTCCTGCCCTTCCTCTTCTCAGCTGATGCACGCTGTCCTTCCAGCTCCTTCCTCCCTCTTCCTCCCCCCCGGGCCGCACTGGCTTCCCAATTCGGGTCTTGGTTTTCTCCGTGTGAGAGAAGAGCATGCATCGGAGGGGGGAGCAGCCTCTAGCATTTATCGTCTTCTTCCGTGTCACTCAGGAGGTCGCTGACGGCTCCACGCATCATGCCGGGTCCAGGCCCCCCACGCCTCCGCCGCCGATAGTGCCCGTTGGGCATCTGCCAGCTGTGCCGCAGGGGCGGGGCAGAGCCGATTGTGTTGGAGCGGCCCAGGCTGGTGGCCACAGCTGCCTCAAAGGTGAGCGTCTCCTCCTCGCCACAGTCCGAGGCGTGGGAGTCTTCGTGCAGGGCCAGGTAGGGCTCGGAGATGTAGCGTGGAGGGGAGGCGGGCTGGCCCTGCGGTGCGTGCCGGGGGTTGGAAGACTCGGGCAGGCCTGCGTCGTTGCCCTCCAGAGCTTGGGAGGTCAGTGGGGAGCCACCCTCGCTTCCATCAGCAGGTGGGGAGATGCTCCCAGTGTGTCTCATCAGGGAGCTGTAGGAAAGGAGGGGCCGAGGCTTTGGAGGGACGGGTGGGAGCTGCCGACGACTTCGTCTTGGGGTGCTGGTGTCAGAGACGGAGGGGATGGAGCTTTCGCTCAGGGACCCTGTGCCCTGAACAGTGGGAGAAACGTGCAGTTAGGCATTTAGGTTGGGCAGTGTCCTTCCTTGGGACTTGGTTAAGGTCCCTAACCCCTCCCACTAGAGCCACTGCTCTGCTACCAGTCATGTCTACTCAGGCTCGTGGAGGTTAAGGGAGACTGAGGAGCCCATACCGTGGAGCCCAGGTGTGTCACTTTCAGCACGCTCATGCATCCCTGGGGGTCTTGCTGAACTGCAGATTGGGTCAGAAGTTTGGGGCTGGGGCCTGAGATTCTGCATTTCTAACAAGCTCTCAGGTGCTGCCAGTCCATGGAACAAACATGTCGTTGAGCAGCAATGAGCAGAAGCTCTCTCTCTATAGCACGTGGCCCATTGAAAGAAAGCCTCGAAGCTTTTGGGAAAGACAATTACACAAAAAGTGAATGAATGCTCTAGTTTTGCTCTGTCTGGGGAACATGAGAACTGTTTGTTTTGTTTTGTTTTTAGGGCTGCAGGTGTGGCGTATGGAAGTTTCCAGATGAGGGGTTAAATCAGAGCTACAGCTGCCGGCCTATGACACAGCCATAGCAACACCAGATCTAAGCTACACCTGTGAGCGGCAGTGCTGGATCCTTAGCCCACTGAGTGGAGCCAGGGATCAAACCCGCATCCTCATGGATACTAGTCAGGTTTGTTGGCGTTCCCATCATGGCTCAGCACAAAGAATTGGATCTAAGGGCAAGCAGATACCCTTCCTCATCTTCTCTTTTGGCATCTTTGTATTAAGTTGCTTGCTGAGCCTAACTCAGCTTCTATGCCCACAAACTCATCTGCTGGTTCAGGCCTGATTGGATCTGCTCACCTACTCCCAAGGGTCCCTGAGGCCCAGGGGTTGGTAAATAGACCTCCAGAACAGGGCTTCTCAAGGTGTGTGTGACGTGGGAACCATCTGCACACCATCTCCTGGGAGATTCTGGGGTCCGTCCAGATGAAGGTTTCTGGGTTCCACTTTCTAGCGGGTCTCACTGCTGAAGCAGAAGCCTTGCATTCCCACAAATGTGCCATTCGAACAAGCCCTAGGTGATTCCGTTTTGTGCAAAACTTGATACCACTTGCTCTAGGAGTAAACTTATCAACTGCCTCCAAGAGTCGGCTCTGGCAGCCCCACCTCTTCCCCGCTGCTCACTGCTGTTGGGTGGAGCTCCCATCTGGTCTCTGAGAGTCTTGGAGTGTGTGTGTGGCGGAGTCGGGGGTAGGGGCTAGGCAGGGAGCAAGGGATGCTAGTGAGGGCGAAAACAGAACCAGAGGATGCTTCTGTTTGTTTGTTTTTATGGCCGCACCTGTGGCTTATGGAAGTTCCCAGGCCAGGGACTGAATATGAGCAGCAGCTGCCAGCCTACCCTGCCGCTGTGGCAATGCTGGATCCTTTAACCCACTGGGCGAGGCCAGGGATCAAACCCGTGCCGCTACAGTGACCTGAGCTGCTGTAGTCAGAGTCTTCACCTGCTGAGCCATGGCAGAAACCCCCAGAGGATGTTTCCACACAGCTTTGGCAGTCATTTTAAGAAAAGCAATAAGATTTAATTTTTTCTATTGTAGTTGATTGACAGTGTTCTGTCAATTTCTGCTCTACAGCAAAGTGACCCAGTCATACATGTATATGTACATTCTTTTCCTCACATTATCTTCCATCATGTTCCACCACAAATGACCACATACAGTTCCCTGTGCTGTACTGCAGGATCTCACTGCTTACAGACCGAGGCTGGTGTTTCAGCAACAGACCAAAAGCGGACCTCTGCTTCTTCCTTTTGGGGTGGCTAAAAACCAGATCAGTGAAGTTGAACTGACCTGACTTTTGAATCCCCTATTGAGAAAGGAATCCCCATTCCAACCAATATGAAGGGTCATGCAACTGGTTAAAGAAACCTTTCTGGCTAAAACCCAGCCTTTGGTCTTAAATTGGCCTGAGATATCTGTGAACTCACTTGTTGTGACTTTGTATCTCTGGATTCTGAGGACCAAGATGGAAGGACCCCCAGACACCACTGTCTTTCCTGAGGGACTCTGTGGATTTCTGTGAATTCCCATCACTTCTGAGCACACAAGTGTGAAGTTGCTAATGTCTGTGCGCAATGGATATAGCTTCCTGCGCAACTGAGGTCTGAGTGGATGCCCGCATGAGGATGACCGAAGGTTAAAAGCCCGCCTTCCCTGTCTTTCTGCAGAGGTTCAGCTTGCTCTCCACGCTCACCTGTCTGCTGGGGGTCTGTGCCCTGCCCTCGCTGGGAGACCTGGACTGACGACGCTCTGGGGACTCCCAGTCGGCCTGGGTCCCTCGTTCCTCGGAGTTGCAGCGAGAGACGTCGGGAGAGAGAAGATGCTTTCGCTCTTTCGATCGCCCCCGCTCTCTGCCCCCTGAGCGGTGGGTGTCGGACTTGTGGCCTGTGAGAGATGACAGAGCAAAGGATCAGAACCCTGCCCATCCTGGTTGCTGACAAGTCTCATAGCCTGGGACCAGGCCCCTGGAGAATTCCAGTTTCTGCAGACATGTCCTCAGGAGCTCTGCAAGGGGAGGCTGGACAGTTACCTTTTGTGAAGAGGTAAGTATGCAAGTTGCCACCAGAAAGACGTGTATATCCAAGGACGCATCATTCGTTCTCCTCCGCTTCTGCTGATGCTAGACACCAAGGTAGAATCTTTGCCAGAAATGTGGCCTAGGAATCGTCTATGTCCCAAACATGGGTGTGTGTTCTTGGGGGAAGAGGGCACTAGCAGAAGGGAGTTAAGAAGGTGCTGTAGGAGTTCCCGTTGTGGCACTGCAGAAACAAATCTGACTAGGAACCATGAGGTTGTGGGTTCAATCCCTGGCCTCACTCAGTGGATTAAGGATCCAGCATTGCCGTGAGCTGTGGTGTGGGTCACAGACGTGGCTTGGATCTGGCGTGGCTGTGGCTGTGGTGTAGGCCAGCTGCAACAGCTCTGATTCCACCCCTAGCCTGGGAACCTTCATATGCCATGGGTGTGGCTCTAAAGAGACAAAAGACAAAAAAAAAAAAAAAAAAAGGTGCTGTGAGTGAAGCAATGACACAGTTACCGTAATGCTGTGAGACCAAAGTCCAAGGAAGGCACATCTCGTCTCCTTTCTGCCACTCACTGATACGGGGCCTGTCACGGCTTTTTTTTAACTCTCTGCTTCCTCTCTAGTGAAATAATTTGAACCAGACCGGTGATTTTCTGCTTCTATCAATATGACCCTTTTCCTTAACAAACAAAAGTCCAATACCTAAAACAATTCTAGGTCACACCATTTGGACTGAAGTGCAGTTGGTGGGTAAAGCCCAGCCCCTGCCAGGGGTCTTAACCTACCCCTAAGCTAGCCCAGCGGTTCTGCAGAAAGGCCCTCGGGAGACCTGCATTTGAGTGATGGCGACAGCCCTACCCTGGAGGGAAGCAACCTCATCAGCTTTCATGATGGCCAGAGCAGGTTCTGTTGCTTCGTTTCAGGAGGTGAGTCACAGAGGGAACCCCCTTTGTTAAGGAACCTTCTCCCTTCACTCTCTGCCACCTTATCTTTATCTGGATTCCAGTCCAGCGATTTTCCGCTCTTGTCCGAATCAGCCCATCGGGGCAGGAGCAGCACAGAGAGGCCCGCTTTGCAGCCCGCTCACCTGAGTCAGAGTTCAGGCGGTGGGCTGACAGCCTCAGGGAGGAGTGGTAACTCCGGCGACGCGACTTGTAGGTGTTTTCGCTGCTTCGCTCCATGGAGAACTCCTCCAGCCACGACGAATTGGAGCGCTTATCCCGGATGGTGGAGAAGGAACGCCTCATGGAGCTAGGGTCTGTCACCACCTGAAAACAAGAGCCCCCCCCCCACGAGGAACACAAGGTCTGGATTAATGACTGACACGGTCTGCAAGTAAGCCAGGTGTGGGACTGAGATTGGGAAAGACTGCAAACTGTCACCTCCCCTGAATCCCTCTTGCTCAGACCTCAGCTGGAGAAGGCTGTTCCAAAGGTGTCTTTAGGTTAACGCGGTGCCTGGGCTGCGCAGGGCTCCTCTCTCTGCTCAGGAAAGCAGGCAGCTGCGCGTCCTGTGCAAGCTGCCCGCAGAGCCACCTACCTCAGGGCCTTAGCTAGGACCTGCAGTGAACTTTGAGCTGCTCTGACACAAGTGAGGGCAGCTGTCAAAAAGTCTCCACGTTGGGAGGCTGTGCCTTTGGGTGTTGTGCCCTCCTGAGGGAAGGCCCTGGCCCATAGCGCTAGAGCTTCGGCGAGCTTGTTACTGAAGGGCTCCCTGCCTCCCCGGTCTCCCTAGCTCTGCCTTACACCATGGCATCTTGATCTGCCACAGACCCACAAGACAGATCCACAGAAACTTCTTGTCTCTGTCAAAACTCGATGTAAGACAGACAGACAAAAAAAGAAGCCAGGAAAACAGACAAGGAAATGAGGTGTGGCCTGTACCGGTTATAGGACAGACAGTCCTGACACAGAGCTGTGTGTGTAGGTAACTGCACGTGTGCCAGAGGAGCCAGGGAAGGAGGAAAAGAGACACGGGGAAGATCCTGGAAACTATTCCTTGCATGGCTGGTTGCATCTTGAGGATGCTGAGCCTGTCCAGAGGGAGTTATGCCATTTTTCTGGGTAGGCTGTTGCAGTTAGGGCTTCATTGGAAACCTACCGTGGAGAAACAGACTCGGGAGAGAGGCCCATGAGCCAGGTCTTGCTTATAGAGAAGGAGCGAGGACAAGTCGAAACTATCAGATGCTTTTTCATACCCCACCAATTCAATACAGCCCAGGATGCCACTGCATATGGTAGGTGGTGGTTGCTTTTTACCTGGGGATCCACAGTCAGGCGTGGCATAGAGGATGCCCTCCCGGATCCCGCATGCTCCTGGGTGTCCGAAGCAAGGTAGATGCCATGGTTAGAGGACTGCACGCTTTTTAATTCACTAACCTCTGGCTCCTGGAAATAAACACACAGCCAAGCTTGTGGGACTTGGTTCCATCTCATTGCTTCTTACTTCCAGTGGATGATTCTGCCTCTTCCATATGAAGAATGGCTTTTTGAAGAGAGACTTGAATCTTTAAGGCCTTGGTTATATGTGTATGCATGCCTGTGTCCATGTGTGCACATGTGTGGTATACCAGATGTCCCAAACAGAAAGCTCTAACTAGGATTGAGAGGTAAAAGTCACCTTTTTGTCTCTTTCTTTTTTTTTTTTTTAATTTTACGGCCTCACCTGCAAAGTGGACTTCCAAAAGCTCTACTTAGGATTGAGAGGTTGAAATCACCTTTGTGTTTCTTTCTTTTTTAAAAAGATTTTACGGCCCCACCTGCGAAGTGGACTTCTGAACCTGGAAGTTCCCAGGCCAGGGACTGAATCCAAGCCACAGCTGTGGAAACGCTGGATCCTTTAACCCACTGCACCAGGCTGGAGATAGAACTTGCAGTGACCGGAGCCACTGCAGTCAGGTTCTTAACGCACTACAGAAACTCCAAGATCACCTTTTTCCAGTCAAGTATCATCTTATTTATCACTAAGTGAGTCTCCAGATTTTATAGCTTTGTGAAATTTACTTTTTGAGAGTTGGTAGTGTTGGGTTTATTCTTTTAATCTGAAAAAAAAAAAGTCAATTAAATAGCAACCAGTGTTTTAAAGAAAGTCACTATTTTCTAGTGTCAAATATATCTTCTCAAGCCTTAAAAAAACATAATTTTAAGAGCTTTCTTGGAGTTCCCGTCGTGGCTCAGTGGTTAACGAATCCAGCTAGGAATCATGAGGTTGCGGGTTTGATCCCTGGCCTTGCTCAGTGGGTTAAGGATCCAGCATTGCTGTGAGCTGTGGTGTAGGTTGCAGATGTGGCTTGGATCCTGCACGGCTGTGGCTCTGGCTTAAGCCGGCAGCTACAGCTCCAATTAGACCCCTAGCCTGGGAACCTCCATATGCCACGGGAGCAGCCCAAGAAATGGCAAAAAGACAAAAAAAAAAAAAAAAAAAAGAGCTTTCTTATGATTGAAACCATCCCCCAAAGGGAACGGGTAGCTATCTTTTAGGAATGCTCTAGACTAGTGCAGTCCAAGAGAAATAAAATGGGAGTCACTTACATAATTTAAAATTTCCTAGTGGTTATATTTGTAAAAGTAAAACAAAACATGAAATTCAATACTAGATTTTACTTAATCTGATCTATGCAAACATTCCCACGGCAACATGTAATCAACATAACAAAATTCATGAGACTATGCTGGTATATATTTAACACTAGAGGACAGTTCAGTTTGGACTAGCCACGTTTCAAGTGTCCAAATCACTACCCATTGGCCGTGGCTATTGTACTGGACTATGCTAGTTGAGAGCTTTAAGAAGGTGGGATTGGAAATCTCTAAGGTCCTCTAGGGCCCTTAATTTTCCTGTGTAAAGGATATTAGTTTGGCAAATGTACATGCTCTATATAAACAGTGTCACGGCATAAAAAGCAGAGCTGCTTGAAAAATGTTTACATGGGCCACCCAACGAAGAGGCCTAGGAATATCCTGGACATCTGGAGATTATACTGGACACTAAAACTTTCTTCTGTTTAGGACATGACACCCTAAAGCCCTGGGAGTAGGAGTACAGTACTGGTAAAGGAAGAGGTGCCTGAGACATCCACTTGGCCTCCACGACCATGTAGCGGAGTGGCTCCTGGTAGGAACTGCCTTCACAGGACGTGATGTGTGCACTTGAGTAAGTTACAGTGTTTGCAGTATATAGCACACAGGTCCGACTCGCAACAGATGTGATAACAACGCTGCAGTCTACGGGTATCAGAGGTGGTGCAAGACACGCACGCACACACACATCATGGCCAGGCCCCAGGATGTGGAGCAGGGGGCCCCAGAGGATGGGCAGCAGTACACAGTGGTGAGTGTATAGCACGAGCTGACACCTGACTTGAAATACACACGCCAGTACTGACAATGAGATGAACACAGATCCAGAGAGTCCTGGCACTATGGCTCAGCCCTGGGGAACCTGCAGAAAGGATGATGTGACAAAGCCTCCCTGCGAAAGAAAGGATACATTATTGAGGTTTTTTTTCCCACTGGACACATCACCAGGCAAGCCATAAAATGAGAAGCCCTTTTAAGAGTGACACATCTGTACCAATTAGTCCTTGGGCCTTGGTCTAATTTCGCAAGAGGAAGGCAGGGAATCCCTCCAAGGATTCTTAGCCATCTTACTAAGAACACCCTCAGGCAACAATGCAGACACTGGGGGCGCGGGCTGGTCTGGCTGTCTCCCCAATACAACCATGCACAATTCCCTGTCTCAGTCACTGGAGATGGAATCACTCATTTGCTGGAGTTACTGAAGTGTCTGTTGCCCTCAGAAGGCTACCCGTTCCATCAGACATGCCCTCCACAGACAGGCCACACTGACTCCACCCACCCATCCATTCAGGAAGGCTCTGGGGTACACAGTAGCAGTGGTGAGGGGTCAGGGAAAAAATGAAGGGGAGAGAAGAGCACAGATGAATTAGAATCAAAGGGACATGGAACTCACTTAGCCCAAGCTGTCTCTATAGACTCCTGGAAAGCCTGGGTTTTGCCCTTTTTCTCTCCAAGCCAATGACCTAGGCTTTAATTCTAAGCTCAGGAGGGAACATGATCTCATGGCTCCCAAACTAAGAATAACAGGAAACTCCATCATCTCTGGGAATCACATTTCAGCTTTGTATTCGTAAAATCGAAAATTTTGTCTGCCTTCTGGTCTCTAAACTCCACTCAGTAGAGTTCTCAGGAATTTTGCCATTTATGCTAATGAAAATCTTTAGGCTCAGGAGAGTGATGTCTGGGGCCTCTTAGAATGTATTTGATTGTGTAGAAGAGCGACCAAAAGGAGCAATTTGCCTGAACCCACACAGAGCAGAGGCATGAGATTCTTCCACATGTTCTAGCGGACACCAATCATTGTTACACAGGCTCCCCCTCAGTTCTCCAGGAGGTGGGCAGCGCTTCAGGGCTGGCATGTGGCATTCCTGGGCTACAGGAAGCTGCCTCGGTGGTGCCACTCATTCTTATGATTCAACCTAAGGTTCCCTATCAAAGGCAAGATTTTATTTCTAACTTTTGCTTCTCCATTCGAGGCACAGAAGCATGAATGAAGAGGGCATGGCTTGAAGCATTTTAAGCTCCTGCAGCAGGTACAAAACCTCTAAGGTTGTACAACCAGAGAGCAAGCACTTGTCAGAGAACAGGAGGAACTCATTTATGAAAAGGGAGATGGCTGGAAGCTCCCATGGTGATTGGTTGGGCTATCAGAAAAGGTTTTTCTTATGGATCATGGCTATGAAATAAAACTTGAAAATGAGAGTGGGAGGGATCAGGAAACCAACAAAGTATTTTTGAGCTCATGTAACTCATTCATTCACCAGAGACTGCTGTTCCTGGAACTGTCCATCGTCGGCTGGGTCCATACAAGCCAACTGGAATATTTCCTGCGGGGAGAGTGGACTCATCGAAGGGTATCCACTCCGGCCACTCCTGCAAAGGAATGCCAAGTTCAGAGGTAATGCATGCATAAGAGAGAATCAGTCACGACGTAATGGCCATTATCAATTCTCACCCAGACAAGACTTCCTTCCCAGCAAGGGCCACACCCTTGGCCTCGATTGGTTTGTAAGCCTGGTAACTTACAGGTGGCTAGCCCTAGAATAGAATTTTTTTTTTTTTAAAGCATTGGAAAAGAGAAACCACTGTTTTTAACCTGCATGTGGAACCATTCATCATTCTGCTGGCGACTAGCATATCTGTGACAAATGACATCATTTGTCACACTCAGCCATATGGAAGACCAATGCTAGATGGTAAACCTGTTTCTGCTCAGTTTCTCTGTTCGGCAGAAAAATGCCATAGTTTAAACAGTGAACAGTTTGTTTAAATATTAGGCAGTCATAGTCTTTTCAAAAAATTTCTTCCACTCTGGAAGAATATGGCATTATTGTGCCAACATCCCTGGCCAAATGAAACAATTCAATGCCATGCACATTTATTAAAGGACTGCTCTATACCAGACACTGTGTCTGTTGGCTTATGACCTGGGTGGAATGATTTCAGAGGTGATACTGAAGAGGTGACAACCTCTGGGTCGATGGCTATGTCAGAGGACACTTAAATGGTGATGAGGTCAAGGACAAGGACAGAGTTGGCCAAGTGTTTAGAGGCCTCTGGATGAAAAGTGTGGGGAGCTATCACAGTGTGTCTGGTGCCAAACAGTGGTTTGGTACCTTCAGACACCCTGAGCCAATAGGAGCCACTGGGCTGGTTACAAAAAAAAAAAAAGGCAGCCGGTCCTTCCTAAGAACTTGGCTGCGGCTGCCATTCATGGCTCCCTACAGTCACAGTGACCCTGGAAGCCAGGCAAGAATGCCGACAATACAGATGGAGTTTCCTGATCATGGGAAGAGGGACAACAGTGACTGGGGTGCAGCTCTCTCAGTGGAGTGGAGTTTTAGCAGGGAGAGATGGGACACCATCTCTGCCAGTGTCCCATCTTGAGAGAGCCACTGCAGAGCCTACTGCTAAGGGCTGTGACTCTAGTGGAAAATGTGAGGCGTGAGCAAGGACTGTCAGTTCCTTCCAAAAGAATCCATCCACACAGTCTTACTGAGCCTGGGATCATAGGCAAAAATATGAGGAGCAGATTTTTTTCACCCAACTTGTGCCCCTACGGCCAGCAAGGGCTTTAGCTGAATTTTTACACCTGCTAGAGAGCACTCTGCTCTTTACAAGGCTGCTTAACTGTCAGGCGAAGGCACACGGAGGAAGATGACTAAGAGCCGCTGGAAAGGAGATGAGCACTGCTCTGTAGGACATGGGTCCCCTTTTGTCCTGTGGAAAATGAGCATTTGCAGGAGCCCCCACAGGTAGGTAGAGAGGGCCCTTAAAAATCACTCAACAACCTTAGAGACTTGAACAGTCTGAACCCCGAGTGACCTCTTAACTTTGAAAACCTTGTCTGGCTTCTCACTGTTGTTAGGATGGCGTCCAGAAGCCTGAGTGGGGCCTCTGTCGGATCTGCTTTCTACCTCGCCAGCCTCCCCCTGCTTCCTGAATTCTAACATTCTTCGTTGCTTGAATGTGCCAGGCTTCTTTCTGCCTCAGGACTTGAATAAAGGCTATTCTCCCAGCACAGAGTACTTCTGACTCTCCTGGCCCCTGGCCAGCTCTTTTTTGAATTCGTTCTTCAAAATTCCTAGCAGACGTCATTTCCTTAAGGAAATCTCTGCTAACTGCCCCCACCAGAACCTGTCAGAGTTCCCCTTCACACGCATTCAGATCGCACTGCAGTTTTTTTTCTTTTTCGTCCCAGCCCTTTTCGGAACTGTAATTAAATATCAAAAATGACAGGTTTTCTCCTGTCCCATAATTCTGGCTCACATCTGGTTTTCTACCCAATGGAAACTCCACAAGAGAGGAGCCCTGGCCCATTCACCACAGTAGCCCCAGAGCCGTCTCTACGTGAACAAGACAGGGCTCTGCAAACACAGATGGCCCCAAGCAACCAACCTGCTGCACCAATGGTTTCTCCGTTTCAGGAAATGTACCTACATCCACCCAGGGGCTCAAACCAGCACCTGGGGGGGGGGGGTCAATGATTCCTCCCTCTGCTGCGCGCCATGTAGCAAATCGACCACCAAATCCCATCCATTCTATGAATGAATTACCTCTCCATCTGACTGTCTCTATACTTTTCTATCCTGTTAGTCCACGCCACAGTCATTCATAATTTACACAGTTGCAGCTGCTGACTAAGTGGTATTACCACCTCTCCAGCCGCTTCCCTTCAATCCACGGAGCCCACGCTACATAAAAGCATGATCTTGGGAAAGCCCGGATCTGATCATGCCACTCTGATGATCAGGTGACCCATTATCCTTGGATGAAAGTAAACTTCTGTATCCCTCCGGCCCAGCCCCTCCAAACCCCTCCCCTGCTACCTCTCCTGATCTCGCTGTGCACCAACCATCAGGACGGTTTTCAGGTTCCTCAAACTTACATGCTTGCTTTCACCTCTTGACATGCTTGCTTTTGGGTCTCACTCAAATGTTCACTTCCTCAGGGACGCTTCCTCAGATGCTCCAACTATGTTCACTGCTTCCTATATGGAGCATCCCCATAGCCTACTCTTGCACAGTTTCACCTTGCTCACGCTTGTCCTTTCTTTTTCAAGAATTGTGTCCACGTGGACACTGCCAGCTTTTGGGTCACCCTGGCTCTCTGTAAATTTTGGTCAAATCAATGAGTACCTGCATTAGGAAGCATATGGGAGAGAAGTCGGAAGGGGCCAATGGCGGGAGTTATTTTGTACTGCAGATTGTTATGGCTAAGACATATCTAGATGGGGAAGGTATCTTTCCTTTCTAAGCCAAAGGCCCTTGAAAGACAGATCTTCTAAGGAGGTAGTCTAGTGCTCTCATCACGCCCCTTGGCCTCCTTCCTGCACAGACCAAAGAGAAACACGTACTTGTTTTCTGCAGACAGAAGAACCCCCGCCTGCTACCTCAACACATCATGTGTTTTGTAAATATGA
Organism: Phacochoerus africanus; assembly: GCF_016906955.1. Lineage (NCBI taxonomy): Eukaryota > Metazoa > Chordata > Mammalia > Artiodactyla > Suidae > Phacochoerus > Phacochoerus africanus. The sequence goes on along the minus strand of NC_062554.1, from coordinate 122,624,134 downwards.
GCCTGGGGCATGGCTCTGCTCCTTTTCTTTTCTTCCAAACAGGCTGGGTTGTGACCTCTGAAAACAATGCTTTTCCAAACCAGATCTCCACCACCACAGGCAGAACATAATTCCTGGTGGGAGATTCCAAATGGTATTCCGACAGAGGTCTCACCCCCAAGCCTGGCATTTCACGCCTCTGGCAATCACTAAGGTGTAATATTTAGGGATTCCTGGTTCCAGGAGAGTTAGACTGGAAAAAAAGTTACCAACCACAAAAGGTCATTTATGTTGAGTAGAGGGACTCATGTCCTTTGGGCACTCACTAGAAATCTCCCTGGTTGTACATATATAACAGATCCTTTATGACTAATGCCCACACTGGGACAAGACGTGCAACCCAGAATTGGCAAGTTCTTTCATTAGGTTTTTGGTTTCCACTCTCCATATAGAAAGTTTAAAAAAAAAATTGTTTTACCTGATTGAAGGTTCCTTTGGTCCCATTTGCAGATAACACAGTAAAACGGGAAGACTCTCTGGGCTTGGAAGTAACAGACTTAAATTCCAGTTCAGCTTCCTGACAGCCCTATGGCCTTAGGCAACTTACTGAAGTGCCTTTTTTTCTTTTTCTTTTCTTTTTTGCTTTTTAAGGCCACACGTGTGGCATATAGAAGTTCCCAGGCTTGGGGTCGAATCAGAGCTATCGCCACCAGCCTACACCACAGCCACTCTGAGCTGAGTATATGACCTACAGCACAGCTCATGGCAATGCCAGATCCTTAACCCACTGAGGAAGGCCAGGGACTGAACCTGCATCTTCATGGATACCAGTGGGTTTGTAACCCACTGAGCCACAACGGGAACTCCCTGTACGTTGCTGTCCTGTTTCTTCCTGTGAAACGGTGCTACTAGCATTTCCCCTCTTCCTTTGTCCCAGTGGCGCCCCCGTCTCCCAAACTGGCCTCAACACCAAAATGCTTAGTTTGCTTTTTGGTTATGCCCGCTGAATAACCATTTTAAGGCACAAAATGTTGTCCTCTCAACCTCAGAGAGGATCATTCATCCATCTCGGAGTCAGTTGCATTTCTCGGGCACGTCCAAACAGTGAGTTTCTGCATCTGCCCGATGGCGAGAGTGACAATGCTGGCAGGGGAGCTGGGGCCCCTCTGGTTATACTCACAGGCCTGAAACGGGGTCCTGCTGGAGATAAGGCAGGGCTTTGGCATTAGCGATGATCTCCTGAGGCAGAGATGAAGGCTCCATGCGCTGGAACATGGGTGCATTTTTCTGGGTCACAAGTGAAAAAGAGAGAAAAGGAACTCAAAGGACTGGGTGGGAAATTACACTGATATGGGAGGAAACATCATTTACTTGAGTCACCCAAGAACATGACTGCTGCCCGGTGTGACTCTCGGAACCTCTGCCCCACGGGTTTCTCATCCCCCGATCCCAGAGAGTTCCTGGACCCCACACTCCCTACCTCTGCTTCTCAGCACTTGCAGGGGCGGTGCCCCAGGGATGCTGAGCCTGTGCCTTCGCTCGCCACCCGCCCCCGCCCCGCCGCCACCGTCTTGGACCTTCACCTGTTCCTCCAGCTGCTGCCTCTGCTTCTTCACCTTGCTCTGTTTATAGTAGTCCATGATCATCATTGCTGCATAGATTTTGCCCACCGTCAGGTCAGAGGCTAAAAACACCAGCGTGGCGCGCACGGGAACGGGGAGAAGACAGGCGGGGGAGAGTGAGAACACCTCTGAGGCAGGCTTGCTCCTCCACCCACCTACTCATCCAACACCGATCGAGGGGTCTGTCTGTGTCAGGCACTGAGGACACAGACGGACCAGGTCCCCATGTCTGTCTATCCTCAGGGAGCTGTCACCACCAGGGGGGGTGATGACACTGAGGATAAGCAGCACCTGAGTAAGCATCCCTCCCACACCCCGCCTCGGGTCACATTTCCATCTCTTAGTACCACCGCCTTCCCCCCAGCTGCTTGAGGGTTTGCCTAACTGTGTTAAGTGAAGGGCTAGGACCACGCACCCAAGAAGTTTCATCCACCACCCCAGGGACCTCTCTTAAGAAACTGTTTCCCACTAATGACAAAAGGGACTTAAGAAGTGAGGCATTTTTGTGGCCGAAGAAGAAAAGAGCACCCTTCCCTTACTGCCTTGATCACTCTGCGTTTCCCCCCAGCCCCCAAAAGATGTGGTCCTGGCATGCTGGGCCTACGGTGACAAGGGTCCCCAGGAGGAGACCCCGCACCTTTGGGCATGGGCACAAGCAGATCGAGCATCTTCTGGGACAGGTGAGGCCAGATGGCCAGGGTCTCCTTCTGCAGCTCCGAGTCTAGCTGCTGCCTGTCTGCACCACCTAGGATGAGATGAGTCATTAACAACCAAAACAGACACAGAAAGGACAAGGACAGAGGGAGCAGGTGAGGCGGGAACCGAGTCAGCACCGTGCCTCATATTCTCAGAGGAAATCTGGGCCCTTAGTGCAGTTACTGGGTCTTTCTGCTCAGGAAGCTCCCATTTTCAGGGACCTAGGAGATCTGAGGCCCTAGGACCAAGATCCGCCTCCTCACTCATTCAGAAAGCCTCCCGGGTGCTCAGCATATCAAAGGGCAAAGCAAAGAGCCACAGAGCCAGCCTTAGATGCGCATCACTTCTTCCAGGACCCTGACCCCAAAGGCTGAGTGACCTGATTTTAAAAAAGATTCGGGAGTTCCCGTTGCGGTGCAGTGGAAACAAATCCGAGTAGGAACCACGAGGTTGCAGGTTCGATCCCTGACCTCATTCAGTGGGTTAAGGATCCGGTGTTGCCAGGAGCTGTGGTGTGGGTCGCCGATGCGGCTCTGATCCTGTGTTGCTGTGGCAAAGGCTGGCAGCTACAGCTCTGATTAGACCCTTAGCCTGGAAACCTCCATATGCCACTGGTACGGCCCTAGAAAAGACAAAAGACAAAAAGAAAATAAGTAAATAATTAATTTAAAAAATGGAGTTCCCGTTGTGGCGCAGTGGAAACGAAGCATCCATGAGGATGCACGTTTGACCCCTGGCCTCACTCAGTGGGTTAAGGATCGGGCATTGCTGTGGCTGTGATGTAGGCTAGCAGCTGTAGCTCCAATTCGACCCCTAGCCTGGAAATTTCCATATGCCGTGGGTGCAGCCCTAAAAAGACAAAAAAGCAAAAACAAAAAGTATTTGGATCAGACAAGATTAGGAAGGTTAGAGAAATTTTCACTGAATTTTATCAGACAGAGGAGTTAAAAGCAACCCTCTTTCTGAGTACATTCCCTGTACAAATGTGTGATGTGTATCATGACACGTGCCAGATTGTTCATAGTCACACACACTGTTCACAACAGACACAATTTAGGAACTACTCAAATACCCATCACCTGCAGAATGGATAAACTCTGGTAATGTCACACCATGAAAATGATAATGACTGAACTACAGCCACATGCAACCATGTGGCTCAATCTCACAAACATAATTTTGAGTAAGTGAAGCCAGATACCAAAAAAACCCAAACGTACTATACGATCCCATGTACATGGAGCATGAAGACAGGCAAGCTTGTCTAGCACTAACTAATGAAACATTGTAAATCAACAATATTTCAATTAAAAAAAACTTTTTTAAAAAGGCAAAAACAATGTAAACCGTTGAGAAGAGAGATTGACTGGAAAAAAGCATAGCAATGCTCTGTTTCTTGATCTCAGTGCTGGTTATAAGTTTATGTTCACTTGGTGAAAATTTATTAAATTGTACACTTAAGATTTATGTCTGTGTTACAGCTCAATGTTAGACATAACTTTAAAAAAAAAAAAAAAAGACTCTTAAGCCAAGCCACCCATGGAACAGGCATAAAATATCCTGTAACATTTGAAACCAACTTGGCTTCATTTGAGGGGAGGGCAGAAGAGAAGTGTGGCGGTGGTTAGAGAACTTCAACTCTGCTCCCAGAAATGTGACTTTTAGAACGTGCACAAATAGTCCAGCAAATGCCTAAGTGAAGTGCCTGTAATTTCTCACTAGATCCCCTTTGCTGCTTCTGAATCTGCTCACCCTTCTCCATTTTAACAGACCTCAGATTCCACAAGCACTCCCCTTTCAGCCCTTCTCCAGCTCCTCTCCCGAATTCCCAGAATGTCCTCCAACTAGACCCTTGCCCATCCTCCTCCTCCCATCCCCTGACAGGGGGTTAATGCATTAGGTCACGGGACGATCTGAGAGCAGGTGCTGATGCTCCTGAAATGAGCCCAGTCTTGACTGTATCCATGTTAGTGGCCATTTGCCTGTGGTTTCTTTGAGGACAGTTTGGATAATTTATTTTTAGTAAAAAAAAAAAAAAATGATTACAGTTGGTTTACGATGTTCTGTCAATGTCTGCTGTATAGCAAAGTGACCCAGTTTGCATATACATGCATTCTTTTTCTCACATGATCCTCCATCATGTTTTAGGCCCACACCCGTGGCATAGGGAGGTTCCCAGGCTAGGGCTTCAGTCAGAGCTGCAGCTGCCAGCCTATGCCACAGCTACAGCAATGCCAGAACCGAGCCGCATCTGGGACCTACGCTGCAGCTTATGGCAGTGCTGAATCCTTAACCCACTGAGTGAGGCCAGGGATTGAAATCACATCCTTGGGGACACATGTTGGGTTCTTAACCCGCTGAGCCACAACTGGAACACCCTTCCCTTTCTTGTCTAAGTCACTGAATTAAAAATCAAGAAGCAAAAAGTACTGCCATGATAACACCTGCCACAGACAGTGTCCAAGACATTAAAGATACCACATAATGAAATCAAAACTCATTTGCTCAATAAATATTTCTAAACGACCTACTATGTGCCAGATACCAATGATCACATACCTGAAAGGATCCTCGGTGATTATCAAACCATTCATTCCACCACCAGGAGGAAAGGGCAGAGATTACAGTTATTCTGTCTCAGAGGTGAAACTGGGACCCTACCATTTGATTTCCAAGTCACCGCATTGATGGATGGATACGCATCAAGCATCTCCATCCTGTACCACCCCGCATGAGCTGTTCCAGCATCTTTTTCCTTCCTAGGATTACTGACCTTTGGCGATTTTAATGTCCAGAGCCGTCCGGATTAGAGCCATAAGCGTGGAAGTGAAGTGGACGGTCATGTCCTCAGCCACAGGCATATTCATCAGGACCAACCTCTGCGTGAGAGAAAAGAAACAGCGGGAGAAAAAAAAAATATATCGAAAGAAACCTTGGTGAGAAGGGAAGAAAAGTGCAAAGGTCAAATGCAGAGACAAAAAAGAAGGGCAAGGATTCCCCTGTCCCCGGCCTGTCCTCTCCCTGCTTCTCACTTGAGGCTCATTGGCTGCTGTTTCATTTTGGGTTTTGTTGTGTTTTTCCTAGAGAATGATGCCGAATTCCAAGCAAAGAGGGACTCATCACTCTGTAGGACCCCTCCACAGTCCTCGGAATGTCTTTAACGGGGATTCCTCAAAACCGAGGCTCAGGGGGAGGAGTCAGCTCTGCGAGGTGGCTCCTTTCCCTGTTTCAGGGCTAGATTTCCACTGGCCCCATGAGTACCCCCCAAAACGCAGATGGAAAGATAGTGCTTTGCATCTCCTACTTGAAAGGTGCATCCTGATGCCCCCTTTTTGAGTCTTCCAAAGATGAAATTTGCCAGCACATGGTTGAACATGCAGAAGTCCAGCTTATCCAAAGGATGAGGCGGAGGAGAATGGACAAGTGGGAGAGGGCAAACAGGGTCCAGGGGAAGAGGGCTGGGAGAGCGGAAAAGAGAGGAGGAGAGGAGGGTGACCAAGGCGGGAGCAGAGTGGGCCGGCCTTCTTCCCCTCACCCGGAGGAAGGGGATCAAACAGAGAGGGCCAAATCCACTTTCCAGAGAGTATCTTGCTTTCGGAATTTTTTTTAACTTTTCCTCCAATCCCCACATCCCTTCTCCCACCAAGCTTCACCCCAGACATTCAAAGAACTCAGGGCCACGTGCCACCAGCTGAGATTTTTGGATGTGGCGTCATGAGCAAAAAGGATGCCAGCCCCTAAGCTGCACAGGACGGGCCAGGGAGTAGGGTGGGTGAGGGTCCCTAAGGGGCCCTGTTCCAATGAGATGCTCTCTGGAGCTATACATTGGGAGGCAGCAGCGGGAGAAGGTCCTCTGGCAGAACCACCAGCCTGGCAGGAAGGCAAATGTTTCTTCCCAAGGCAGGGTCTCTCATACTCCACTGGCACATCCTGCCTGATGTGATTCACCAACACGGTGTCTCTGAGAGTAAAGCCATTTGGTTTGTCTGAGCTCCATCTTTCCTTAAGCTTCTAAAGTAGGGGCAACATCCTTGAGGTGTATTCATAGGTGAAGGAGAGAGCAGCAGAGTTCAGGGTCAGTCTAAACAGTGATTACCAAAGTGAAGACAAAACTCAGGCCCCCAAAGCTCTGGGCATCCTAAGGGCAAGGGGCTCCCTTTGGACAACGCTGCCCTAAGCGAGCTGAGGGGAATCCACCCACAGCCCCGTCGTGCCAATGAGCTGATCTGATGCGGAATGCAACGTGTGCGCATTTTCCTTTGTGCTGCTAAGAAAAACGAGTAGCTGGGCTAAAGGGGCACGGGAGTTGCATCGTCTATCACGCTGTTCCTCTTTTTCTCCTGATACCTAGAAGGAACCAAGCCATCATTCCTTCCTACATCACAGAGGAAGAAATGGGTTAAGCGTTTTCCTCTCCGCTGAAAATTTCATGGACCACGTTTAGAGGAATTTCGGCATTATGTCCTTATCTGCTGAGGATATTTCTTTTTTTCTATCAGTGAGCTCTGATAGCTGTCTTGCCTATAGGCTTCCTGCTTGCTCAGATCTGCTATCCCGCAGGCCACCGCTCTGCCTCCTCTGCAAGGAAGCGTGCTACGCAACACTTCCCTTCTAGTAACCCACTCACAAGAAGCCACACACTTGGAGAAAGAGAGAATCACACAGAAAAAAATCCCCACGGCCAAGAGGCTCCACAAACCACCGTGTGTTTGGATTCTTCATGCTTCTGTGAACCTCCCTGACCCTGTCCTCTGTCTCATCCCTTCTTGGTTGAGAGCCTGCTGGGTTCCCTCCGCCTCCACCTCCCCAGCCCCTCCTGCTCCCCACCTCTGGCCTCCCCACAGCTGGATCCCATTTCCTGCGGGGTCGCTAGCCCAGAACAAAGGAAGGGGTGGTCTACCTTATATGCCACCTTGGAGGGACATCTCTTGCCGAGGCCTAGCGGTGGTGACATGAGAGTCAGCATTTCATACATCTCAGTGTAATGGATGCGGCCACTGCTCATGGCGGGGAGGGAGGGGGAGAGGGGCAGGTGGCGGGGCAGGGAGGGTGGCAGGGAACAGATGCAGACGGGGAGGAGAGGAGACCAGGCATTCCCGGGGAGCAAAAACAAACAGAAGTACAGAAAACAGGAGAAGAAAAACGAAACAAAATAGACAAACAGGAAAAGAATAGGAAACCTGTTAATTGAGGCAAATCAGACACGCATCTCCATCCTGGTGCGGATTTATATCACGCCCCACACAGACCCGGGAACGTGGTGGCGACCTTTGACCCTCTGACTCTCGTGTCTGCGTCGGGATGCCCCGTTTTCTCCTCCGGGCTTAGCATCCCCCTGCTTCCCTGTTCACGTTCTCCGTCCCCCCATACAACACACGCCTGTCTGCAATTCCCAGGGCTGTGTGCGAGCGGTATAAACCGGATAGACGGTGATCCAGCCGTGGGTTAGGATTTCCGGCCCCCCACTGGGGACCCGCCCTGGCCTGGAAGTCAGGCCCGTCTCCTGCTCTGAACCCACAGGCGGAGCCTCGTGTATCCCCCCGTGTGCTGTGAGAAGGCGGCGGCGGCTGGCGCTGGCAGTGGTGGGCTGTGGCTGCTGCTCAGAGTTGGCTCGTTGCTTCCACCTGGCTCTGTGGAGAAGAGGGGTCCCTGGGCCCCAGCATGGTGGGTGAGGCATGCTGGGGACAGAAGGAACAAAACCAGGAGGAGGAGGAGCATCGCGCATGCCATGCTGCCCTCCCGGCGGCTCTCCCACATGCGGCTGCAGGGTTCACCAGGGTGGAGTTTAAAGAGTCTCTGCAGAGGCAGCTGTTCGGCCTCCCGAGTACTGGAATCACTTGTCACCATCCCAGGTCAGCTCCTTCCCGTCACCCAGGCTGCCATCTTCTTGGGCCTAAGTCGTTTTCCAGTTGCCAGGCTGTGCTATGCCCCAGGGAGCCCATGTTCCCCTCCTGCTGCGTGTGCCAGGAGTGGCTTCCTTATCTAGTGGGCTTGGCCTTGGGCAGGGGCTGGTGGAGCCGCTGTGCTGCCGTCCCCCGGGGAGAGGGGGGGCAGAGTTGGAGAGAGAGGGAGGTCCTGGGTGCCCCTGAACAACAGTCCTTGGTCTCACAGACAAGCAGTGACTCAGCAGTTACGACAGACCCCCCCACAAGCAAGAAATCTGTTCTGGGGCCCTCCCGCCTCTACTGAGACCTTTCCCAGACCCTCCAAGCTATTTGAGTCTCCCACACGCCACCCACTCTCTCTTTACATTTTTAGCCTCACCTCCTGCCCTCATTTTTTAGTCTTTCTCACCTCCTTCCTGTCGCTTTTACAACTGCTTGTGGCCAAACCCTCCAGGATCTGGGGGGCTGGGAAGATGCGGGGATGCTAGGAGTCCCACTTTTCTAAGATATTTATGGGCTAGGGATACTCGTCTGCTAAAAGGAGGCTCTCCATCTCCAGGGGAAGGAAACCAGAACTCTTTGCTGGATTAAAAAGATTTCCGTATTCTCTGGAGGAGGGAGAGGTCCCTCTGGTTAAATCCACACATTAAGGTGCAGTGGGAAAGAGAGAGACAGAGACAGATGTGTGTGTGTGTGTGACACACGCACGAGTGAGTGTGTGCAGATGTGAACAAAACAGGTCAAGTCTCCGTTGTTTAAGTCCTTAACTTTTTCTCCCACCTCCCCGCCGCCCCCCAGTGTGCCCTTCTTCCTTGTGTAACAGCTGCTGGTTCTGGGAGGGTTTGGACCTCTTTAAACTCAAAGGAAAGCAACATGAAGGTTCCCTCATGTGGCGCAGTGGTGGTGGAGCAGAACGGAGAGGAGGGGGGGTTGGAGGCTGCACCCCGCCGCCGGTCACGGTCATGGTCATGGTCACGGCTGGGGACCGGAGGCAAACCTTGCAAGCCACCCTGTAGGGGCAGTTCTCTCCCAGGCCCAGAGGCGGCGAGATCACCCGCACTAATTTGTACATATCCTTATACGGGATCCTGCCGCTGTAAAGGAAGCACAGTGGGTTAATAGGACACTCAGAGAAGGGTAGGAGAGGAATGACAGCTTAGCCATGAAGGGGACGGCGGGAAGAGGAAGGGCAGCTTCTTTCCTTGGGCCCAGCAAAGCCAGGCCAAGAGAGCTTGAGGACGGTAAGCATCAGAGGACCATCACCTTGCCAACCGCACTGACTCCAATTTTCTAAGGAAATCTGAGCCCGTTCAATGCCTAGTGACCACAAGCAGCCTGAGATACCAGTCTGGCCCTCCCTGGCCAGATGCAGGACATGGAGCCTGGGACCAGGTAGGCCTTTAAGCACAAAGCCCACCAGTTCACAAATGCCTCTGACCGCCGTCAAGAGCAGACAGCAGGCTGCCGAGACGTGGACTGCACAATCCTTGGCATTTCACAGGCGCTGACTGCAGTCAGCGACACAGACCCGCTTGTCAGGGCAATGGGAAGTCAGCGTCTTTCTACTGACGGTGAGAGAGAATTGGCCCATTAGGCTAATTAGCAAGGAGCACAGTTGGCACGAGGGAATTTGCTTCTCTCTGTGGCAGATTTTTCCCAAGTTCTGCTTGGGCACACGCCTCTCTATTTGGCAGAAGCCCGCCGGGATCTGTGCTCCGAGTGCAGCCTGGGAAGGAGTTGCGATGCTCTCCCCGCAAGCCCTAGTCCTGCCACCCAGCCCACAGGCAGCTTGGTCAGAAGCAGTCAGAATTCCAGGAACGTGACCTGTCTTATCAATTCCCTTTCACGGCGGAGCCTGTTAGAGAATTCTGGCATCCTGTGGAAAGGACAGAATCAACTGTTGATTCATTCTCAGTGGCTAAAGCATCGGCTCCATCAGGGGCTGGACCAAGTCAGCAAGAGTCAGGGATCTGCAGGTCTGGCCATATCTAGGTAAGGACCAGGGTTTTCACCGGAAATTATAAGCACGCATCTCTACCTCCAAGCAGCCAATCCTCACCGGCCATGCTGAGAATACAGCTTTGCCCCAGCTTCATTCTTCCTGACCTTTTCTTGATTCTACTGTTGATGTTGATTCCTCCTCTTTGGAACGAACGACAGCAGAGCAGTACTTACAAGTCTCTTGACTTTTGAGAGGAGATGAGTGTTCTTCTGTTTCTTATTGCGCTGGGACCTGGGTACATTGGACCTCCTGTCTAGAGGCTGATGTGCCCAGAAACCTGTCTCAGTCTCCTTTCTGAAGACACTGGCTCTCTTTACCTTGGTTCATTTCCCTTCTCATCTCATAAAGAAGACCAGTGAAACTGTAACCAGTTCTGCTGTGCATTTCAAAGCAGATGCAAGAGGTTCTCCTTGGTCTTTCGGCTCCTTCACAGCTCATGTGTCTGCGTCTCATGATTCGTCCTCCTGGAATCATTTCTTCCCAGCAGTTGGCGGGACTGGGGAGCAGCATATCTGATGCCCAAGGCATCTGGGAAGCTGGGGTTTCTGAGAGCCAAGGGCACCTGAGGGAGGCTAGGGAAGCAATGAACTCTTTTGCTTGCCATTGGTTTCTCCCCTCTCAGGGGAGCAAAGATGTCCCTTCTTGGTCTCTGAAGCCCATGGCCATCCAGTTTCATAGACACCAATTTTCCATACGTTCCACGTGCTTTCCCATATAACCATATAAGGAGAACAGCAGTTGCATATATGATTTAACATAATCCTCAAAACCAGCCTCAAGGTTTGCATCATTACCACTTTGAGGTCTTCAAGCATTACCACTATTATACAGATGAGCAAGTGCAGAGTGGTTGAATGACTTATCCGAGGCCACACAGCTGACAAGATACAGGACTGGCTGTAGTCCCCTGGAACACACTGCCTGTCGCATTAAGCAGCCTGTCCTACTAGGAAGTAGGTCCAGAAAGTAAAAGCCATCACTCCGCCATTGCAACAGGAATGGATTTAGAGAACGCAGTGCACTAAATCATTAGGAATTACTGAGAGGAAGAGGAATTCCGATGAACTCTTCCGACCCCTAAAGCAGTGACCCACGTTCCACAGCCTCATAGGAGGACACACTGGGGGAGGAGTCTTAGATTAGGAAGTGGTCCAGGTGGAAGCAACGAGGCCCATTCCTAGGAAGGATGGCATTTCATCTAGTATTTTCAGAGGGGACCAGAATGGACAGACTGGTGAGAGAAGATCCTAAAACTAGATGACTTTGGACAAAAAGTTCCCGTGGAGTGAGCGCTCACAGCCCTCCTGTCTTCAACTGTGAGGGCCAAAAGGCTGCCTTTGAACTCTAAAGCAGGTATCAGCAAACGTTTTCCGTAAAGGGTCAGGTATTTTTGAATTTGAGGGCCATACTGCCTTTGTCACAACTGTGCAACTCTGCCTTGCAGTATGAAAGCAGCCATAGACAGTACATAAATGTGCATGGCTGTGTTCCAATAAAACTTTATTTGCAAAAACAGACTGTGGGCCACATTTAGCCCATGGGTTATAGTTTGCCAGCCTCTGCTCTAAAGCCCAGAAGGCACCGTATCACTTGAGAACTATTGGAAAGTGAACAGAGACTAGAGGCAGTTGTCCCTGCCAATTGCTACCATTTAGCTCAGTTTCATGCACTACAAACCCATAAGAGATCAGTTAGAAGAATACCTTGCTGGGTTTTTAATATAATTTCAGAGTTATCTGAAACTGTACCTTTCGAGAGGGAGGCGATCAAAGACTCATGTCACTGACCATGGGGGCCAGATGTCCAGCTGGTCCAGAAAACCCTTGTCCACCCCCCTGCTTCAAAAGTCCACTAACCATTTTGGAAGCATTCTAGGGACTGAAGTCAAACACTCTGAGATGCAAACTGTGTACCGAGAATGGCAAAGACAGGGAAAAGCTTGGCACAGAAGGAAAGACCAGGGGAGGAAGATAAAGAAGCCAGTTGATAACTGGCTTGATCCCAGAGCCGGTCCGAGGACTGGCCTCTTCTGGGGGCTGCAGCCAAAAGAAATCTCCTTTCCTTCTGTAACAGGCAGGCATGGGGGAGGGGAGTCCACTTCCAACCTTCTCCTTGAGGGCTCCAGAGGGGCCAAACGGCCTACGTACCATGCAGCTCTGTCATATTCTGCCCAGACACGGACAAACTCGTCCAGGTGGTGAGGCCCCAGGATGGATGAGTCCCGAGTCAGGTACTCAAAGTTGTCCATGATGACAGCGACAAACAGGTTGAGCATCTGGAGAACAAGGGGGAGGAGAGGAGTTTAGGGGAAACCCAACGCAGAAAAACAGGCTTCAAGGCAAATAAAGAATTCAAAGGTCTGTAAGGCCAAAGTCCCTAAGCAAAGGCACTTCCCATCCTGCTGAAGGCAACACCTTTTCACAATCGGGACCCACGTTTCACTGTGTGAGCACGATGGCCTCACTTGTCTCTGCCACTTTATACGTGTGAAGTACTCCTTGGGTGCTTCTGTCATCTGTTCAGTTTCTTTCATTGTTACTGCAGCAGCAGCAGAAGCAGCAGCAATTGTGTTCTCGAAGGCTGGAGGAAGTCAAGGCCTGACACCAAGCCTCCCTCCCCCAGCCCTGCTCACAAAGAGGCTAGCAAGACAACTGGTGAGATGCCTTAGAGCCGGCTGCAGGGCTTCCTGTGCGACTGTTTGAAACTGTTCATGGCTCTTAAGTGCTTCCAAGACCCTGTGCTCTCGCTTACTCATCCGACATTTATTGTGCACCTGCTGTTTTCTAGACAGAGCTCCAGGTGCTGGGGGTGGGAGAGAAGAAAGTTCTAGCTCAGCAGGGGTTCACTACATGTTGTTACATGAATATTCTTACAGACTTACTTAGTATTTAGCAGAGACTGTGATGGTTTGGAAACATACAAATATTAGAGACTTTTTAAAAAAAAATTTTACAGCCATACCCAGGGCATACAGAAGTTCACCAGGCCAGGGACTGAATCCAAGCCACAGCTGTGACCTATGCCACAGATGCAGCAGTGTCAGATCCTTTAACCCACTGCAGCACAGCGACTTTTTGTAAAAGCCACAAAAGAAGCATGTATAGTGGGGAAAGAAAGGCTTACCTTTCATGTAATATTCACATCAGGAAAATTATTTATCGTTGGATTTATCTTCATATTATTCATTTTTTAATTTTTTTCTCAGCTATTAAAGAATGGCCTCTGTTTGGAACTTGTTTGGAGAACTGGGGATTTTTGAGGAAAGCATGAACCATCCTGTCTCTGGTCTGCTGTCCCACCCATCCTAGACTCAAGCTGCAACATCTCCAGCCTCCAGAATGGCCCCCCACATCCTAAACAGCAAGAACTAATCCCTTAATACCTATCCTGTTGTTCCTGTTTGTACTGAATTTATGGGTTTGGATACCACCAGACTCCCTGGTTTGTCTCAAGTCCAATGTCAAGGAGAGAGAGTTTCTGTCAGCAACCAAGGACCATTCTGTTCAGTCTTAAACAGGTTTTCCCTCCAATTGCATGGCGTGTCCCTATACGCTGTACTCCTAAATGCACAAAGGTCTTAGTTACACCACCCCCTAGATTTTCTCTAATTGTTTAATATATTGTACAACATTGGACCCTGGAAGCTGTCTATCCATTTATTTTTATTTCAAACTTCTGAACAAAGAGCCAGCATTGACTTGAGCTCAGTGTTTGGTGAAATGTGAATGCAAATCAAATAAAAGCTAAAACCCCAAAACACTATCAACAAAAAGAATGTAAAAACCATGGCCAGCTCACAGGCCGTACAAAGACAGGTGGTAAACTGGATGTGGCCTGGATTTAGCTATAGCTTTCTGAGCTCTCATCTAGATTATGTGGGAGGCAACAGGAACCACTAGTTTAAACTAGGAGAGAGACCAAGGGCTATGTGCCTTAAAAAAGAACCCTTGGTAGCCATGTGGGAAGCGGGCAGACCAGGGGGAGAGTTTACTGTGCTCCTGAGTCAGGCCAGTGTCAGGACAGCATCTAGATAAAGAATTAGAGGAGGCAGACTCAAGGCCTTGCCCAGAGCGAACAGCGCTGCTTTGCTGCTTCCCGGCTGCCCAGCACCCACTTACTACGCTTCCGGTCTCTCGGGGACACAGCCTTTGCCTGTTGCCAGTTCATATGGTTTGGCGGGGCACTGCCCATAACCCAGACCTCGACCTGCCACTGAATCCCATCCTCTTGGGCCACAAAGGCTGGCGGTCCAATCAAAGCCAATAAAATGGCATTGAATCCTCCACGCAAGAGACTAGCTCTTCCTTGGGGGGGGCATGAAGGTGTGGGGACCGGGGTCCAGGGCTTCTGCTACAGTCGTGTTGGAGCCAAGAGCTGGGGGCGTGGGAGACACGAGCTCACGTGGAAAAGCCTGGGGAAAGAGATCTGTCAACAGAGGAGGAAACCTGGTCCTGGGCATGTCATCTGAGCCCCAGATGAAGGTGGCTTAAGCCTGTCCTGCCAGACTCTGTGTTGATATGAGCTGCTAAAATCCCTTTTTGCTTAGGTTGGATGCAGCTGGACTTTCTGTCCCTTGCAAGTAAAAGAATCTTGCCTGACAGGGAGGAACCAGCTGTGAGGGTGAGCAAACAAGAGCCTCTGCTGCCCATTCCCAGGTTAAGTGGCTGGCTGGGGGGAGGGGCCAGAGTTGCAGACAGGATAAGGGAGCCTTCTCTGCAACACAGAGACTGCTGGCTGCATCCCAATAACCAGTCTCCTCTCTTCCTTCTTTCCTCCATTCCAGAGCCTAGCGTGTAAGTGGGTGCCTGGAGGTCTGGCTGTCCTCTTACCCAGAGGCTGAGGCTCACTCCCTGGAGGTGAGGGAGCAGATGGAGAGAAGGCGTCTGGGGCACTAGCCACTCCGTGCAGCCACCATAACAAGCCTGCACTGCCTTCTTCCAGACTTTGCTGACATGCCAGGAAAAGAAACATCCTTCTTGGTTAAGCCACTGTTATTTCAGCAGTTCTGTTTCATGCAGCTGAACCCAATCCTAGCAAGGGCTTTTCTTTCAGTTGCTGAGAGGGGACCTCCAGTGAATGTATTCAATCACCGTCTAGGTTAGAAGAGGTTTTTTCATATACAATCATCCCATGGTACCTGTGGGGAATAAATTCTAGGACTTTTCCAGACACTCAAATCTGCAGATGCTATAGTCCTTTATGTAAAATGGTGTTGTCGTATTTGCATATAACCTAGGTATATCCTCTTGTATACTTTAAATCATCTCTAGATTATTTGCAATACCTAATATGAGGTAAAGGCTATGTAATAGTTGCTGGTATGTGGAAAATTCAAGTTTTGACATTTTTCAATCTGAGGTTGGTTGAAGCCACACATGTGGGCCCAGCAGACAGGGCTGATGGTATAAACACATTTTCCTTATATTCCTTTTGGGATACCTATTATTCATGTTAGCAGAAACTATTTGTATTATTGCTTTCTATTTGCATCATCTTTTATAGTGTGTGCATTCACACCTCTAAGACATTTTAGTGCTTTTTTTGTGAGGCAGGTTTAATTAACATCAGCCCTCGAAGGACACAAGCACTTCCCATACACATTTGTATTCTTAGCTCCAAGCACACGGCTGGACACAATCACAGCACATTGCTAAATCTTCTTAGAGGGGCTGCATGGAGTTGAGAAGCTGTGTGACTTGCCCAAGGTCACAGAGTCAACGTAGGGCTGAACTTTGAAAGCAGATCATCTCATACTGAATACAGCCTCTTTAAAAATAACATTAATGTGAATTATGCAGTACCTTCCATCTCAAAATTCTTAAAGTTCCGTCATGGTCTCTAATTAATTTTCCAGTTATAGCTTGGGTTTCTTTTAAAATATTTATTATTAAATACTTAAGCGATGTAGGATCCAACCGCAGTGTCTGCACGCCCGTCTATACGCTTCGCTTCCCCCATTCAGAGCACTGATGCTCCAGGTGACAGAAGGACAGACACTCAGTGCTGGTTTACCCCAGAGCCTAGCTCAGTGCAAGCCCTTTAAGAGCCACTCAGTACAAATGTGCTCAAAGTGCTGAATACAAGAACGAATCCATAAAACACTCTGGGTTCTAGCATCATCCTTCATTTCCTTTCGGTTATTTTCACCATATGTTATACTTCCCTATTTATAAATAAGATGACGTTTGGGGTTTTTTCATTAAAAAATCGTTCACATCCATGAGAAGGACATGTATTAAAAGACATGTATTAGCTCACTGTATGGATACCATGCTTAGCATCAAGAGCTTTTTCTTCCCGTTTTACCGAGGCTACAAAAGGGAAGGTGCCTTGGCTAAGGCTAGAAACAGCAACAAAGCCAAGGCCACACAGTGGGCTCCCCCAGTCCCCGTGACTTTGACTTACCAGCCCCTCTTACCAGTTTATCTGTAAGCCACTTCTCCAAACCTGACAGGTGGACTGTGGAAAGTCTCTTTGGGATCACTTTAAAGAGGCAGAACTGCCTGGACAAGGGACAGTTCCCTGTCATGACCGGCTGCGAAGCCGACCACTTTTAAGTGGCATTGCTTTAGTTTTAGATTTTTGTGCAGCCAGTGGCATTCGCACTGAAGCTGAGCTGAGGGACACTGGGGTGGCCAGGAACACTGAGCCTCTGAATGACCTGGGAGCGCCTTGCCCATCATTCTGTTTATCGCCACTTGTGCAGGGTAGAGACGGCTGGATGCTGCGGTACTGAGTCATGCTTTCTCCCAGAGAAAGAAAGAAGACCCCCCCCCCTCCCAGGGCATCTCATCATTTTATAGGTGGGTGAGCTCCACCTATATGATTCAATATTTACCGATGCCCAAAACAATCATATCCTTTATGTCTATCCAGCTGGCCAACTGTCATCAAACGTAATGACACAAGAGCGAACTGAATCTATTACACTGTCTTCATCCTGCTCTTACTGACACTGTCCCCGCATCGTTTCAGGGGACCTTTTCTCAAACAGTTCAAAGGTCTCCGCAAGAGAGATGAGCGATGCTTAGCCCTGCTTGTAAGAGAAAAATACTGGAGGTAGAGAAGAAAAGGGTTTACTCTGGGTCACATTTCACGTGAGAGTCGATGCTCCATTCACTGAACCCCCATCCCCTCGTCACCTCTATTCACAGTCCTTCCCTGGAAGCAGCAGGGACGTTTCTCAGCCACAGGACATCACCCACCAGGCGTCTGAGTCTGATGAGCATCCTGGCCTCATCCCTCTGGGTGTGCATGTGCCAGCACCCAGGGGCCGGAGCGTGGGACGGAACGGAACACCGAGGGGAGCCTCTTGCATCTGTCAGAGGGGTGGGCTGGGCCACATCTCAAGCCAAGGGCACCCTGTGGCTCACCAAGAAGGAGCAGAAGAAGATGAAGGAGACAAAGTAAACGTAGGCCAGGTCGGTGCCGCAGCGCTCACTCTCGCTCTGCCCTGACGGGGCGGTGGTGTCGGGCTCACAGCCTTTCTCCCCGAGGCACGACAGCATTATCTCCTGCCAGGCCTCGCCCGTGGCGCTCCTGAGCCCAAAAGACAGTGCGGTGAGTAGCGGCAGGTCTGTGTGTCCGAACCTCTCCCTGGCCCCCGTTCCCCAGCCCCTTTGCCCGCCCGAGGCTCCTTTGGTGTCCACTTCACTGCTCCCTAGTGCTTCCACCCTGGGATGGAGAGTGCCAGCGAGGGGGCTCCGGGCTTCTGCCCCCTCACCCACCACTTCTCCAGCCTGTGTTGACAGAGCAGTGGGTCTCTCTCTGACCCCACGTAAGCCTGGCCATCCGTGCTTTCCGCCTTGACATGGAATCTGCTCTGAACCCTTCCCCGCTCCTTCTCCCTCTCGGAGCCCTGGACGACGTGCTAAGGTGCAAACTGACTCGTAAGGCAAAGATGTGGAGGAAACATCCTAAGGTCATCAGAGCAGTTCTGGGGGCCCCACTCCCCACCGGCACCCCAGTGTAGATCATCACGGAAGCAGGGCACGCAGCGCAAAGGGACGACGGGGAATGGGAGGAAGAGGCAGGCTGACTCTGCCTCCCTCTCACAGTTACATATCCAGGTACCTGAAGAGTAGCATCAGGGACCCAAAGAAACTCCGGAAGTTGTTGTGCCGGTTGATGTGACTCTCCTCATCCAACTTTATGTTTCCAAACACCTGGATGAGAAAAACAACAGAAGGACACGAGTATTACTGAGCGGGGGGGATGTGTCCAGCACATGCTAGGAGATGCACGTGCAGGGCTGGCGAATTCACACGCATGCCTCCTCCTGGTGGCCTGGCCCTGACGCAGACAACTCCAACCCAGGATGGCTGGCAGACTCCACATGCTTGGTCTGATACATGGGAAGCGTTCTCTTCTCCAACGAAGCAAAGAGGACGAAGACGAGTGCTTGCAAGGACCACGGAAGGCAAGATCTTTGGAAGTCATTCTGCTTAGATGTCGTTCCTCCCACACCTAATTTGGTTTTTTTATTGCTATGCCACCTCTGCACCATGTACTCACCATGGTCCTTAGCAGGCTGTCAAAGGCATTACGCCGTAATAGGAGGGCACGAGTTACCCTCCTTTCTGTCTCAGCTGGTGATGATGAGAACATGTGTTATTTGTGGGAGATGTGATTTATCCCTTAGGCAGATGGCGCCCTGGAATTTGCAAGCGGTTTAAGTCAGACAGGGGCATCCCTATTTTCCTTGAATATGTTCCCATCCAGATGGTCCCATCTCAGAAGTTTGATGCATCTGTAATCCAGAATCCATGAGGATGAGCACACACCAAGTTCAGACCAAAAGGATGAGGAAAGTCAGGCAAACTGGATGCTTGGAAGAGGAAAAAGAAATTGGGTTTGGGCAGATCTGGTTACAGAGTCAGTTTACTACTCATCTGCTACTGATTGCTGAGCTCAGAATATGGTCACTGTACACATTCAAATGAAAAAAGAGGGACAACCCAGAGATCTCTATCCACAGTGAATGCTGAACTCTCACAGTGCTGCCCAGAGGCAAGGTTGGACCCACGTCTCTTTAGACGGGAAGGGTGCCCTCACCTGCACTTTCCTCCCCATCACGTTTCAGATCTCTGGATCCACTTTCCCAAGTCGATGTTTGATCAACTGAAAGCTTACAGGTCACTGTTCCAGCCTTTTGAGATAATTTTTAGCCTGGATTTAACGTGCTTCAGCTTATCTAATATGTGTTCAATGGAACATGCTTTTCCCCCTAAGAGTGTCTGGAATGTGCAATTGAGGAACAGTCTCTGCTATTTTGCTCTCATAACTCCCACTGACACCTGCTTGGGGAATTTGTTCTCAATGCAGTTTTTCAAAACCTAAATACTACTTGTCTCTCGGGGGAGAATGGGGGTGGCCAGCCTCACAGCCCTGGGAAAGGAGGGAAGGAGGAAGATATGAGGGTTCAGGGCTCCCAATCAGACAAACAGCACTGAAAGAAATCCCACCCAAATGATCCACTCTAGTTCTGGACATGCCAGGTGGAGACTGTCAAACACTCTTGCTCTGTCTCGTGTTCTTACCTCCGCCCTCTTCACCCTCCTAATACAGAACCCAAGATCTATCTGATTCACCGCAAACACACAGCACACAGTGCTTTCCCTCCCCAGAACACTCCTGAAGCCATCATTAGTTGTCCTCATGATTTTCTTACTCTGTCCAGTCATGAGCTTGCTGGAGGGTGCACGGTGATTTGACAAAAGTTAATGTGTGTAATAGTGAAGGAACTCAAAACCAAAAATGTACATTTATTATGAAGGTGGTCTTTAACTTTTTTCATCCTTTTTTAGCTTTTCACCTGGTTCTTGTCATTATCCCATATCTCCTACATCAAAAGGAAAGGCTATGGAAGAGAAGAAAGGTATGCTGAGACCCATCAGAAAAGTTAACGAAAGTATAATGGAAAATATTAAATCCATTTTCACTTGGGATCACAGAACTTTAGAGCTAGAAAGGACCCATAAATCTCTCTCTCCATCTCCTCTACTGCACTGGTGATGCTGCTCAGGCTCAGAGAGGTTCAGCGACTTGATCAAGTTTGCAAAGCTGGTCAGTGGTGGAGCTGAGGCTGAAAGCCTCACCTCCTAATGACCTGTAGCCCCAGGGCTCTTTCCCAAACACAGCAAGTTACTGCTTCCTTCCATCTTTAGATTTCTCTGCAAAGCTCTCTTTTCCAAGAAGCCCTTAAAAGTTCAAAATAACTTTCTTCTCATAGATCCATCCTGTTGCTCTTTATGTCTTTCCGCTGTTTGTCTACTCTCCTCTTGCTTTTCTGTTTGTATGGATCCCTCTGCTTTGTTATGACTATATGAGACACAACCTTTCTTTCTTTCTTTTTTATTTTGTTTTTAAGGCCACACCCATGGCATGTGGAAGTTCCCAGGTTAGGGGTCAAATGGGAGCCGTAGCTGCCGGCCTACACCACAGCCAAAGCAACGCGGGATCCAAGCTGTGTCTATAACCTACACACAGCTCACAGCAATGCCAGATCCTTAACCCCACTGAGCAAGGCCAGGGATTGAACCTGCATCCACATGGATACTAGTTGGATTCGTTTCTGCTGAGCCACAATGGGAACACCCTATATGACACACAACCTTTCTAGTTACAAGCTAGCTGTGTTTTGTGCATGGTGTGGGGTCTCTGGCATGGGCCAGGATGAATATGTCCAGCTAAAGTTAAGTCACCGTGGGAATGCCACCCCTGTCTTGGTGGAATGGAAATAGTGCTCTTATTTTTTGGAAATAAGACTAAAGGCAGTAACACATTACACATCACAGTGATTGTAAATGTCACAATTTCACAACTGAAGAAGTTCCATCTGCCACTAAAGGGTTAAAGAAACATTCATTTGCTTGTTGGCAGGAGGAGAGACAGGGCGGAGCACATGAAGGACAGAGGGAACACAGACTGTGGATCAGACAGAGCTGAGGTTAAATTTCAACTCTCTCAATTACTATCTGAGATCTTGAATGTGTTACAAGTTACTTAGCTATGCTAAGCATCAACAGAGACAACGAGACCCACCAATAAACATTTTCACATCACTCCTGAATATACTGGTTACGTATCTTGTGTGTGGTATATGCGTGGGAGAGAGAGGGAGAAAAAGGGAGGCAGGACTGGATAAGAACTTCTATTTAGCACAGTGTCTGTAACCCTCAGGGATTCCAGCGATGGTAAATAATATTATCATCATTGGTAGTATTACTTACAGGTTAGTATTAGAGATGGTGTTAGTTTATTTTGCTTGAAGATGAAAAGGGGATAAAAACTATTTTAAGCATGGGCAAAAAACAAACAAACAAAACCTCCTTAATCAAGTTTCATTTGGCTGTCCATTTTATTTCTAGAATTGAATATCTTTGAGTCATAAGGGACTTACTAGAAGTCATCAAGCCAATCTTCAGCTTCCAATACACCCCCGACACCATCATTAAAGCTCTACGGAAACATCCTCCATGAAGAAGAACTCATTACTTCTCAACCACGTCTCGCACTTTTTGACACCTGACATTCTATTGTATTTCTGGAGAACAAAAACTCTCCAGTAATGGGATTAGAAGATGAACAAAATTAGGAAATGCAGGTGAGAGGAGTGAAAGGAAGACGTTTCAGAGAAGCTCTGGAAAGGGCTGCTGACACAGCGAGCCTGGGGGATACGTGCAGTGGCTCCAGATGGCAGGCACCATGGAAAAGGCAGCTGGCAGGCCAAAGGAGCCAGACTGCCTGACTGCAGGAGACTGCCACTTGGCTGAGGTCCTATGCTGGGGTTTAGCCTCCATATCTCCAAATCAGAAAGTTAGCTCTTGGAGCCCAGCAGGGAGCCTGTGTAACCAACAAGGCAGGTCCATGGGATGTGCTGCTGATTGTTTACAGTAGGGGTTTACCCACCGCAAAGGACAGTCACCTTTGAAAGATCTCTCAGCCTCTTCTGCTCAATGGGCCTCTGGTTACCTGCATACGTACCCAGGGCAGGAATGTCATCCACTTCTCAATTCCAAAACTGGGAAGGCTGGGATAACCAAGGAGAACTGTCCAGCAAGCTGCATGGTCCTTTGAGAGGAATCAGCTGGAATGTGGCCTTTGGGTTTCCCTAGGAACCCTGAGTTATCCCGAGGAGTGGGTCTTAAGGCATAAATCTCAGCCTGTGTCACTGTTTACAGGGGAACAACCACCTGACCCTTTTTTAGCTCTAGCTCAAATATAGGAGGATCCCGAGATATGGATCATCATGACCTCGCCCTCTCCTTAGTCTCACAAGGGACCCCTCCCACTAAGGAGAAGGGTGTTGAGTCCAGCTGCTTGTGAGGCAGCACCACGATCTGACAACCTCAGAGGAAGCCCCCTATCAGACCACCCCCAGCACCTGGGCTACAATGCACATGTGAATTCCCAAGGTCACATTCCAACAAGATCTTGAAAGCGAGCCTCTGGGCAAAAAGAGGTTCTTTAAAGCACCTTTAATCTTGTGCGCTCAGGTTGGAAAGCCAGAAACAATCTGGGTGACAAGTGTCCCCCTCTGGCGCTTGATGCACCTGCTCACCTGCATCCCGATGATGGCGTAGATGAAGAAAAGCATGGCAATCAGAAGGCAGACGTAGGGGAGGGCCTGGAAGGAACACAGAGACATGACCATGAATTTAGAGAGCAGCAACTCCAGGGTCCACCGCCTACATCACAGGCTGTACAGGAACTCTGCCTCTGAGACTGACGTCAGCACAGGGGTAGGATTCTATTCCTTGGGGATGTTCTATTGTGGGGGTCCATACTTTTGCAGATATCCATGTCCTCTGACAGGTATGTAAGCTGTGGCCTCGGAGAAGCTTGTAATTTCTCCTCTGTTGAGAATACTCCCTGACTCAGAAATGTGTGGACCAAATCTCCAAGGGAGAGCCGGAAAAACTTCCTGGGCTTGGGATTCACCCAGTTCTGCACGCTGAGTATTAATAACCTGGGCAATTGTGATGCCATCTACACAGCAAGCATCTAGCTTTGGCTCCCAAAGCCCTGTATTACCCTTCCCACAGCCTCGCTCAATGACAAGATCATAACTGTAACGCAGCATCTGGAAGCTAAACGAGATGGCTGGGGTCTCCATTGTTGGTCAGTTCCTAGAAGGATCCTTCGAGCGCTGAGAAAACATCCTTTTCCAATGTTTAAGCCTCCTGACCTTTCGTTCTGTGTCACACAAAATTCCAAAGAGCCTTTCAAAATGTGAGCCACCACAAAACCATTCCATGAAGCCACGCGGTGTGAAATTCCATGACTTGCAAGCTCACTGCCACTCTGGGATGACAGCACTTTAATTGTGGGGTTGGAGGGGGTGAGGGGTGGAGATGAGAGGCAGGGAGCTGCCCTTGGCGGCTGGGAGAGGTGGGAGACACAGGGCAGTTGGGCTTGGGGCCAGGGCGAGCACTAGAATTCCATGGGGCTCTTGGCGCTGACGATGGGAGCCCTCCTCCTTTACCTCCCAGGGAGGCTTCCTGGCAGTTAGTGCAACTGTGAGCCTCCACTCTCTCCTGTGTGTGTACAGCACGAATCCCAGGAGAGCAATTGCAGGCTTTCAGACTGCACGAGCTGGGCAGAGCTTACCAACAGAGCTAAGTAAATGAAGAGCCCTGGGAGACTTTTACAACTTGAATGAAGAATAACATTAAAACACAACTGAAAGTTGCTGGGAGGGTCTTCTCTCCAATGGAGTGCTGATTCCCAAGACCTGTGGGAGGAGGGGCTGCATTTCAAGGGGGACTGTGAAGATACCCTCTGCTGAAAGCAGACAGAGCGGGGACAGGTGTCTGGTCCTCCTGTCTCCTGCTACCATTTACTTCCTGCCCTTGTTCTACCTTCTTCATTCTCATGTCTCTAGTCCCTAGACCACCTCTCCCCACCCCCAGCTTTGGGGAGAGGACCAGAGTCCTTCTGATCTCTTCTTGTCATGTTATCAATTCCAACCCAACATAAGTGGAAGAAAAAGAACTGAGGAGGGGTCAGTGGTGGAGAACTGGATGATGCTGAGGGTGGAGGGGGTAGGCAGAAGCAGGGGCAACACTATTTACATGGTGAGACCCTCTGCCATGTGTGTGCAGAGGGGCCCTTGTTAAATCAAGGCCAAGAAAACAACTTCTACCCTGTGTCCCAGGGCTGCTCCAAAAATGAAGCACCCATCCATCACCGGGTCACCTGGAGGCAGAGTCACCTGATGTCACTGTTCTCTCTCTATTCAAGCCAACCATTTGGCCATCAATTTTTGACATGCCTTTCTTTGCCCTTGATACTATACAGTTTTACAGAGAATTGGTGATCATGATAATATGACAGGCTGACACCTTTAGAGACTCCCTAACAACTGTAACTTCTTGGGCAGGCTTCTAAAAAAAAGATTGTAAGAGTATCTTGTGTTTCAAATTCTAAATCCAGATTCACCTGAGACTCAAGTGGTAAATTCTTACTAAGGTGTTTCGATTTCTCCTCTGTCATTTAGCTTTGGAAAAACAGTTTTCATTGAGGTGAGGCCTCTGTGGGAGTTATCACACCACACAATTACTCTAAACACGATAAAAATGTCAAGGTTGCTTGCAGGAACCTAAACATCTTTACAACTGGTCTCACATCTCAAATCCCCGGGGCCTTGATGGAGAGAGAAATCAGTGAGGATGGCGTGGGGCGAACTCCCTTTCAAAGGAAGAGAAACCAAGAATTCACTGACATGCCTTCTTTAGTTCAATCTGTAATTAAAATATAGAAATGATTAAAATCAAGGCAATTCAGAGAATTCATGAGTTCTCATCATAGAGTCAATCCCATCAAATTTATTTTTAAAACACATTCACTGAAAAACTTTTTTTTATAAGAGGAAAACAACAGGCTTTTGAACAACATTGATGCCTCCCAAATCTTAAAACCAAACTAATTATGATATTTGCTAAAGCATGAGGATATTTTTTAAAATTTTAAAAAATTAAAGTATAGTTGATTTACAGTGTTGGACCAATGTGTGCTCTACAGCAAAGTGACCTGGCCAGACATATTTATACCTTCCCTTTCTTAAATTATCTTCCATCATGGTCTATCCCAAGAGACTGGATATAGTTCCCTGTGCTATACAGTAGGACCTCATTGCTTGTCCATTCTAAGTGTAATCGTTTGAATCCACCAATCTCAAACTCCTAGGCCATCCCACTCCCTCCCCCACTGCCTTGGCAACTATAAGTCTGTTCTCCATGTCTGTGAGGCTGTTTCTGTTTGTAGATAGGCTCCTTTGTGCCATATTTTACGTTCCACATATAAGCGATGTTGTATGGTATTTGTCTTTCTCTTTCTGACTTAATTCACTCAGTATGAGAATCTCTAGTTCCAACCATCTTGCTGCAAATGGCATTATTTTGTTCCTTCTATGGCTGCGTAACATTCCATTGTATATATGTGGCACATCTTAATCCATTCATCTGTCGTTGGACATTTAGTGCTGCTATGAACATACGGGTGCATGGATCTTTTTGAATTTTAGTTTTGTCTGGATATATACCCAGGAGTGGGATTGCTGGATCATATGGTAACTCTATATTTAGTTTTCTTCGGAACCTCCATACTGTTTTCCATTTGTGAAGATACTTAAATATGTCTGGAAAACTTCTTTAACTGGAAGTCTCTGCCATTAAAGTAGATCTCAGGTATCAATTTTTAACTTGTATCTATGACATATCACCTCTGCACAGCCCCATGAGACCATTCAAAAGCAGCTCACCATATCAACCTTGCCCAGACATCATATTAATTTGTAGGACACAGAGGTGACCATTAGCATGCTATATATTCTGTGATTCAGGAAATAGACATGAATGATGACATGGGTAGGTCTGGTGTGACTCCTCTTGGTAGAAAACACAGCTCCAGGAGTGCTTTGAAGAACTGTGCTATGCAATAAAAGCCACAGATGAACCCCTGAAAATGCAGAGGATGTGTAACTTCAGGTGGCTGGCTCTGTCTGTGGCCGGGATTGCTCAGGGCATTTTGGAATAACCTAGGAGGGAGCCCACTGCACAAAACAAGCCCCCTGCCTTGGTGGTCAGAGAAGATAAGTGAGTTACAAGTTGAGGTGTTTTTCTAGAATGAGATTTTAGCTCATCAGTCATAAGCTGACGGCTGCCTGGTTGAGCTGTGCTGTAACTACGAACAGCTATGTCCTTTGAATGTTTCTGATGACACCCATTCCCAGAGGTGAGTGAACTTATGAAATGATGCCACACCACCTGTGTGCTGTCTGATACAACAGGACCACCTCAACCCTCAGAGAGAAGGGGCCGGAGCCGCCTACCTTAAAGGACTGTACAAAGGTCCACAGTAAAATCCGGATGGTGTAGCCCTGACGCAGGAGCTTGATGAGGCGGGCAGCTCGGAAGAGCTTCAGAAAGCTCATGTTGAAGCCACTGGTGTTCACCAGCTGGTGGACCAAAAGGAAACATATAATTAGTGACATTACGGTCATTTAGAAAATCTAAGCACTAGTATTTGTGAATTTATCCCACATTCAGCTCAAAAATTAAACATGGATTCTGTCTTTCAGTTTGAAGCCCATCTCCAGCTTATGGGCCAGTGAGGCTGGACCATCTCTCGGAGCCTCCGCAGGCCTGCCCTCTATTGCCAGGTAAGAAGGTCTGAGGTATCCCAGGAGGGTGCCCTGCGCACAACTGATAAAACTGGCCGCCCCGGTCTTCTATGAGTGGTCCTAACTCTGCACTCCAGTGCTAGCAGGCAGACCTAATAACCCCCCTAGCACGTGATGGTCCCCCAGTATTCAGAGTTGTGATGAGCTCTCCGAGTCTGCTTTAGGATGAATCATTTCAGGGAAACAGTTCAGGTCTAACACCTTTGAGAATGAAGACCTGTGCCTTTTCTGTATCTGCCAAAGAATCCAGCAGAACACCGAACGCTCGGTCTCTCCTGGGGGCCGTTATCTCACTGATCCCATTAGATGGCTGCTGTCTGAGTCTGGCAAAGGGGACCAAGCCTCCCATGAGACTCAGTGCCATCCAATGTTCCTCTTTTACTGCAAAAGCTCGGGAGTGAGGAAGTGAATAGGGGGCTGAAGACTTGGTTGAAGGAGCTAAAGATGGATTGAATGTACAGAGCCAATCCCAAACCCCCAGTTCATTCTGTGGAGGACTTTTTCAAATGCGACTCCAGGGCCAAGCTTAAGGAGAAGAATCTAGGAACCATTCACCTTGCTGTCTGTCAGAATAATTTCTGTGATGCTCCCGATCACGGTGATGAAGTCGAAGATATTCCAGGTGTCTCGGAAATAGTTCTGCCAAGTGAATTCAGTCAGGAGCACATCGGGAAAAGGAAAAAGGACAAGAAAACAGGGAAAAAATGGAGACAAGGCAACTTTCTTTATACGACCTTGTCCCTTGGAATTAAAACTTGTCAATTCAAGTACAAGTGCATCCTAACTTTGGCTTTAGTTCCTTATTTCTTCTTTTTTTTTCTTTTGTCTTTTGTTGTTGTTGCTATTTCTCGGGCCGCTCCCGCAGCATATGGAGGTTCCCAGGCTAGGGGTCCAATCGGAGCTGTAGCCACATGCCTACGCCAGAGCCACAGCAACGCGGGATCCGAGCCGCGTCTGCAACCTACACCACAGCTCACGGCAACGCCGGATCCTTAACCCACTGAGCAAGGGCAGGGACCGAACCCGCAACCTCATAGTTCCTAGTCGGATTCGTTAACCACTGCGCCACGACGGGAACTCCTCCTAGTTCCTTATTTCTAACCAGAAATGCAATTTCTCCTTCACTAATTTAAGAATTTCTTGAGAGTTCCCATCGTGGCACAGCACTAACGAATCCGACTAGGAACCATGAGGTTTCAGGTTCGATCCCTGGCCTCGCTCAGTGGGTCAAGGATCCGGTGTTGCCGTGAGCTGTGGTGTAGGTCGCAGACACAGTTTGGACCTGGTGTTGCTGTGGCTATGGCGTAGGCCTGCAGCTATAGCTCCAATTAGACCCCTAGCCTGGGAACCTCCATATGCCACAGGTGTGGCCGTAAAAAGACATGATTAAAAAAAAAAAAAAAAAAAAGAATTTCTCACTTGAGAAGTAGTTTCATCACTATTTGGAGACCTGTTTTTGAAGCTGTCACTAAAAAGCTCCATAAAAAACATGTAAGATTTTTAATGTAATATTACATTAAAAACATGTAAGAAAGAAATTTGTGGTCACCCACATTCTGAAGTCTGAAAAAGAAAGATCATCACTGTCAGCTACGAGATAATATAATGATTTACGGTATTACTCTGAGGTTTTCTGTAACTTTTGAATTATTTATATAGCATCATATAACCCCATAAATATACAGTTCTGACTTTCAACTGACCGTGAACGCCACAGAAGATGTCCTACGTAACTAGAGATCAAAGATGCGCTGAAAGTCTCTTCCTAGCCTTTCCCATGAAACCTTTTCAAGTCAACCTTGGATGGGCATGAGGATGAACAAGCTCATCTTTCCTCTGGTTCTCTGCCCCGTTACACCTGTCCAGGAGGTGTAACTAAATGAGCCACCAGGAAGCAATAATAAAATTTGAGGGTTGAAGGAGACGAAGTGGCAAAGGACCTGGATGATGCGCCAAAGAGATAATGTCCCAATTAACAGAGAGAGTGGGCTCTGCTCCCATCTCCAGGATTCAGGTGAACACAGACCTTGGCTATATCCCATAGAGGAAACCAAACACCTGTGTTTCCAAACACAGGACCCACGTGGGTAGCACCTTGCGTAAGAGCCCCTCAGAGCACTGCAGAAGTAACTTTCTCCATCCCCACAGCTGGCATTAGCGACTCTTTACTACACATGCCAGATTCTGGTCCAGGCCCTTCCTTGGCATTCTTTCAGTTCATTGATTCCTCGCATGGATGCTATAAATAGGCAGTGATAAACACCTCATGTTCATAAAACACTCAGTGGCAGGGCTGGCAGAAGAGTGGGGAGAGAGATGCAATAGGGAAATGGAGCGGAGGGAGGAGGGATGTGTACGAGCCCTCACGAGGGACTAGATGCCTTAGGTCTCCTCCATGGTTGGACACACACACACAGTATCTAAGGCTATAACGCAGCTATGGTGACCCTCCTTTTATTAACGGGAAAACTGAGCCTTAGAGAAGTCGGTCTAATTCCAAAGTCACAGGCACCTGCCAGGCACGTAGAGAAATGAGACACACAGCCTCACAAACTCACTTCTGTGAAGGACACTGACTCCTTCCGGAGTGAGGCCAAGTTGAGCCTCCGTTCCTCAATTCTTAGGGCTGCCCTATTTCCAGCCTGGGATGAACTTCCTAATTCTTGGATAGGTCCCCATATGAGAGCTAGGATAGGAATACGAATCTAGGTCTTGGAGGACAAGCCCTGGATTCCAGTTGAGGCTGCTTTACGACACAGTATGGCAGACAAGTAGATTATGCTGGGCAAAGTACGGGCTCCCAAGTCAGAAAGACCAGGATCCAAACACTGGCTCTGCCATTTAGTAATCTCATGCAAACTACAAACCTTCCAGAGCACCAGCTCATCCATAAAAGAAGAAAACTGTAATGCCCATCTAATAGAGCTATTTGGAAGCTAAAATAAATAGTACGTGAAGCATTTGGTACTTAGTAAACACCAATGTATGTTAATTCTCTCCCACTTTTTCCTTCTTTCTTCCTTTTTTATTCCCATTCCACATTCAAATTCTACTGCTTTTATTGTGTAGTCTTCAAAAACCAACAATTTTTCTGAGTTATATTTTCTCATTTAAAATAACAACAGGAGTTCCCTTGTGGCACAGGGGGTTGAGGAGCTGGGGTTGTCACTACAGAGGCTTAGGTTGCTGCTGTGGTGCAAGTTCAATCCCTGGCCCAGGAACTTCCACCTGCCATGTGTATAGCTGATAAAATAAATAAATAAAATAACAACAACAACAATAATAGTATCTGCCATGCCATGCATTTCAGAGTCCTCAAAACGATCTGACAAAACAGTATTTATTAGGCTATTCTGAAAATCTACAATACTATATCAATGAAAAGACTTATCTAAGACTAGTGGTACCTTTCATAGTGTGAAAACTTCTGGACCTTGAATGAAAATATGGCGGTGAGCGTGGGAAGGAGACAGGCTTTGGGGCCAATCATCTAGTTAAGCTTGTCAACATGAATTCAGCATTCACCATAATTAGATGAAAAATTGAGGACTTAAGTGACAGACATGCAAATAATCAAGAGGCAGACAAATACTTTCCTTGTTGTGGCACCAGAGTGCCCCCCACTCCTGCTCCCCTTGCCCAGGGCTAGACAGTATTATAAAGGCATCTTGGTAGGTTTACCTTTTTCTTCCTCCAAGACTCAAAAGGGAATCAAACAACTAGCAATACAACCATTTACAATGGGTTCCCTTCAACTCTCCTCCCAAAACCATCACATCAGTGACTTTTCAAGGGACCCCCAGAAGAGCAGAAGCAATTCCCACCCTCAACATGCACACTGATCAAGCCAAGGCCAAAGTCGCTGTTCAAGCTGCCACCAGACAAACCAAATACTCAGATGACAAGCTAAGTGTCTCTTCTTGAGAGGGAAGCCATACACATATAGGATTTGAAACAGTAGCTCACACACTAAGTGTCAAACAGCTGTCAAGCGGCTTCATCTGCAACCCGCTGATCTCACTGTAAACACTGAGCCAAGGGTGGGGGTGGGGGGGTGCAAGGCAGGGGGAGAGAGGATTATTTGGCTTAGAGGACATGAAGCAAAGGGCTAGGTTTGCTTTATATTCTCCAGGGCAGGGGCAAGAATTTGCCAAACAACTGTAATTAGCAGTTGAGGAGAAGTCAAAGGAGAAGACACACCAGGAAGACTCATCTCAACCCTGCCAAACCCAATTCCAGAACCTCCCTCCCCAAACACACACACACACACACACACACACACACAGCCACACACATTTCAAAGGTCATCAGCCTTTAGCGGCTTAAGTACTAAACATTTATTTTTATTGGCACAAATTACACGAAACGAAAGGGAGGAAGACAATTATCTATTATCTAGGTACCATTATCTAGGTAAAATCTATTATCTGCTGTGTTTGAGGCTAAGAGGGTTAGATATTTTCCCACTTGAATTATAACATTTTAAACCTTGTACCCGTCAACAAGCACTCAAGGTTTATCAGTCCGATCCTTGGTTTATTCCTCCTCAGCAAATCATTCTTACTAAATGTCCCAAGACCCAGTGATTGCCCCTGCTCGACCTCAGACAGAAATTGACAGGAGCAGAGCTGAGGGCTAGATGAGTGTAGGGCTGGGGGTCGGCTTCCCTTAGCCCTTTCTCCTAACATCCTGGCCCATCCTTGTGTCTCTTTGGCAGTTTACTGAGCAGTCACAACCAGCCCGTGATCAGAAGGGCAGGTGCGTGAATAGGAATAGGAGGGACACTGCCTCAGAACAAAGGCTGGGGATGTACCCCCCCAAGAAATGAGGACAAGCATGATGCCAGGGTCAATTCCAGAACATACCAAGAAGCCAAAGGCAATGATCTTTAGGACACACTCCAGGGAAAACACCATGGTGAAGGCGATATTCAGGTACTTCAGGGCCAGTTCATACGTACAGGGAGCGGAGTAGTACTGCCAGGGAGAGAAAAGAGGAGAGAATTAATCCCTAAAGGGGACAGTGGCATCCACGTCCCCGAGGCTGGCCACCTCTCATCCCTGCCCTTGGGGGACATCCAGTGCATGATGAAGGGGGAGGGGGGATCATCCAGGACCAGAGGGGAGACGCGCACATGCTACGCAGCAGGATGAAGCAAAGCAACACGCGTGAAAACTCCGATCATGCCCCACCGAAGAGGAAGGTAGGAAAGGCAGAAACATTTTCTAAAGTTAAGCCCTTTACCAATTAGTATGAAATAACACCAAACTCCTTCCAAAACTTTGTGACTATCTCCTGATATCGTCACCCTTATCTGGATATGACTGCCCTCACCACCCCTTGGGTTCCGAGTTCCTGGACTGCCGCCCTGCATGGCATTGACAAAATGGCTGGGCAATCGATGGAGGCAAAACCAAAAGCGATTCTGAGAGGGCAACACAGGTAAGGAGGCAAGAGACTGCTAGGCTGGCGTCTCGGGCACCCACCCAGGGCTGCGGGAGGGAGCGGTGGCCCGCGGCCAGCCCCCTGAGCGCCTCCCAGGCACCGTCCTCTCACCTTCATCATCAGCACGACGGTGTTGAGGGCGATCATGGCCATGATGGTGTACTCGAAGGACGGGGACACCACGAAGTGCCACACGCGGTACTGGAAGGTCTGCCGGTTCTGGGGCATGTAGCGGGTGAGGGGTTTGGCGCTGATGGCGAAGTCGATGCACGCCCTCTGCGGGAGAGGCACGCTGATTAGCCCACGCTCGGACTCCCTGCCCCGTGCACGCGGTGGGCTATGGGTTAGATGGCGGGAGGACGACAGGGTAGGAAACGAGGCTGGGGCTAGACCAGCAGAGATAAAAGTGGCAGAAGAGATTATCTGGACAAGACCACATGTGAGGTCACTTGAAGTGACCTCACATGGAGCGCCCACCGTGGCCCAGCAGAAGTGAAGCTGACTAGTATCCATGAGGACACGCGTTCAATCCCTGGCCTCACTCAGTGGGTCAAGGATCCGGTGTTGCCATGAGCTATGGTGTAGGTCACAGATGTGGCTCGGATCTGGCGTGGCTGTGGCTGTGGTGTAGGCCGGCAGCTGTAGCTCCAATTCGACCCCTGGCCTGGGACCCTCTATATGCTGTTGGTGGGGCCCTTAAAAGACTAAATAAATAAAGTGAATACAGAGAACTAGCAGGGTCTGTTCCATGGGGTAAGGACTCATGGTTTTCATGATCTTTTGCTGTGAGCCACACGGGAAGTCCATTTTGATGACGTCTTTTTACAGGGCCTGTGGCTGAGATGTTCTGGCCGGGAGCCTACCTGACGGCTGCAGTCAGATGGAACCATCTATCACCCGCTACGTCCCCATGGCATTTTACTTGCATTTCTCTTATAGACTCTTCACAATTTCTAGTTCCTCCGGGATAAAAACAAGGAACCCTACAACGTGCCTGAACTACACCTGCTCTGGGAAAAGCAGTCATGAGTCAGACAGGTTCCCTGCCCTTAGGGCAAATATGCTCCATTGAGAGACGCAGCCAGGGAAGCCGATGTCTTAACGTTCGAAGACTCGCACCCATCTTTCACCCCGACCTCCAGAGCATGCACCGCGTAAAGGTCAGGACAGCCTCTCAAACACCTTCCGTCCCTTCCAGGTCTCCGTGCCTCATACCTGGGCTTTCAACAGAGCAGAAAATGCTCCAAAAAGGTTCCCAACTGGCTAAGAAATTTTTTCATCAATTCTCTCTATACGTCACAGTCACGTTAAGAACAGTCTGTCCTCCTAGCTGCTGGTCTGAGAGTCCTTTCTGGCCTTTCCGGAGCCCCCGGGGCCCTAGAACCCCAGACGCCTGGTTTTACCTCGTTCTTCTCCAGGCTGCATTCCTCCATCATCTTGTCCCCCTGCTCCTGGAAGGTGATGATGATAAGCGCCACAAAGATGTTGACGAAGAAGAAAGGGAAGACCACAAAGTAGACCACGTAAAAGATGGACATCTCCATGCGGTTGCTGCGGCTCGGGCCTCGGTCCTCCTCGGTCACATCGACAGAATGCTGCAAAACTCTGGGGACAGAGGGGGCAGGGCACAGATGGTGGGCGGCGGTCTTGGCACGTGCTCCGACTCAAGGCTTTCTTCGCACATGTGCCCCCTAGTATATTTTCTTATCTTTTCAAATTTTGTGGATCCTCCGTGAATGGGGGGGGTCCCATCACCAAGGTGGTGAAGACCCAGGGACCCCCCCCACCCCCCACCCCCCACCCATCCACGGCTCCTTCTAGACCCTGTGCCATCACGCATCCAACTCCCAAGCCCTGGAGTGATCTTATGTTATAGTTTAGGTTGTCCCATTGAATAAATACGAAGAGACTCCTGAATATCCATTTGGCATCTGGCCTCCCAAAGAGTATGCTGCCACCAGAGAGTGGTGCCTTGGGAACGGCCATGTCTCTGAACAAATCAGCCTGCAGCCATGAGCAGCGGAAGAAACTGCATTCTGTTGTCTTCGCCATACGAGCTATGATCACCGAAAGGGTCTCTGGGTTCTGCCAGCTCCTCCTTAATCTTCAACCCTCAGGTCCAAGGCCAATGTGGAGGATAAATCTGTCTAAACCAGGCCTCAGGGACCTCCTGAGGTGTGGAGAGCTCTTCAAAACACATTTGTTCTCCAGGAGTCAGCTGGCTCCACTCAACTCAATGATCAGCTAAAACATTAAGCGGTTCCAATATTTCCCTGACTTTGTCACGTCCCTTTCAAGTCTCGCCTCAAGGATCTTCATTCTCCCTCTCTTCTGCCTGTCTCACCTCCTCATGACCAGCTACTTTCCTTGGCACAATCCCCGAGGATGAGCCTTGTTCATCCTGAAATCAGCCTTTCAAGACAACTGCGTGTGGCCCTATCCCAGCTCACAGACAAGCAATGCCAACCCATCACTCACTGAGGCCATCCTTCCCCTGTGGAGACGGTGAAGAGGGTCAGCAGGGCCCAGATGATGTTGTCGTAGTGGAATTCATGGCGCTTCCACTCTCGGCCTTTCACCTCCATCTTGTTCTTCTCGTGATCGACATAGTTGCCTCTAAAACCAGAGCAGAAAGGAAACAAGGCCCCTTCACTCTAGGTCATGGAAGAGCAAAGGAATCCTAGGGACTCCAATAACACATGGCGGTAATAACAGCATTCAGGGGAGCTCCCCTTGTGGCTCGATGGTAACAAACCCGACTAGTGTCCATGAGGAGGTGGGTTTGATCCCTGGCCTCGCTCAGTGGGTTAAGGATCCGGTGTGGCCGTGAGCTGTGGTGTAGGTTGCAGACATGGCTCGCCTCCCCTGTTGCTGTGGCTGTAGTGTAGGCCAGCAGCGGCAGCTCCAATTCAACCCCTAGCCTGGGAATGTCCATATGCTGTGAGTGTGGCTCTAAAAAGAAAAAAAAAAAAAATCAGCACTCAAATGCAAGGAAGAAGGAACTGTATTAAAGGCAGTAGATAATTATGAATAAAAAGGGGATTGAGTGCCCAACAGACATGGAAGATTAAATCCCAAATCCTTTCACTAGTCGCTAGGTAACCTTGAGCAACTTACTTAACTTTCTGTGCCTCAGCTACCAAACTATAATGTGCAAATAAAACCTATCTCAGGGAGTTCCCCTTGTGGCTCAATGGTAACAAACCCGGCTAGTGTCCATGAAGATGTGGGTTTGATCCCTGGCCTTGCTTAGTGGGTTAAGGATCCGGTGTGTCCATGAGCTGTGGTATAGGTCGCAGACACAGCTCAGATCCTGCATTGCTGCACCTGTGGCAGCAGTAGCTCTGACTCGACCCCTAGCCTGGGAACTTGCATATGCCACAAGTGTGGCCCTAAAAAGGCAAAACAAAACAAAACAAAAAAACCTGTCTCGAAAGGTCATCAGAAAGATTTAAAAACAAAACCTGCTGTAAAATGCCATGTTCCCTGTCGCACACAAATGAGGTACTCAATCAACCTTTAGCAGCTTCTCATTTTGCCTTTTTTCCGCAAGAAGAACGGAGACAGGTAAGAGAAACAACAGACCTAGCTACAAAGGGTCGTGTAAGACCCCATCAGAACACACTTCAGCAGAAAGTGAAGGGTACGTGCTGGTGGCACTTACATGCACTCCTTCTCTGTGTCCTTGGAACTGTCCGTGCAATAGAAGAACTTGCCCTTGAAAAGCTGAACCGCGATGACAGCAAAGATGAACATGAAGAGTTTATAGACAATGAGTATGTTGAAGACGTTTTTCAAAGAGGTCACCACACAGTCGAAGACAGCCTGCGGACAGAATCAAGAGCCCTGGGGTGAGCCCCTGGAACGGTCTGTGTATCTGTCTAGAGCTGCGTTGGGTTCACACCACCACCGGCTGGCCCCACTGAGAAGGTGCCCTAGTCTTGAGATAGCTCCCTGCTAGGAAGTGACTCTCGGGGGATCCTGCCCTGACTTCTAAGCAGCTGGTGGCTCTGGGAACCTACCATTTGGGAGGGGAACACATGCCTTGAATCTGAAAGGAAACCCAAAGCAGGAGAGACCACATGGTATCAGGCAGTGACGGGAGTCCTTTGCGGAATCCTATTGTATACACCCCACTTGGTGTGAAGCAGACATTCCTGCAGAAAAGGGATCCTTGAAATCGCTTAGCCTGTTTTAGGCATTAAAGAGCTTATTCGTAACCTCATCTCTTTGGGGACATTCTTAGATTTGATTTATATACTGAATACGTGTTGTGTTCTCTTGGTCTTTCTAAATAGACCAGAGAGTAATAATGAACTATCATCTCTGTTCATTGGAATGATCCTGTGTGATAAGTTCACATATTTATTCCAATTACGTTCCCCACTTAATGTAAACATTCCCTAGGTCAAAGCTGGCTGTGCTGGGGATGAAGATTCAACAGGTGATGCAGGAAGTGGGTGAGGGCTGCCGTCTCTTAGAGACAGGACGACCTGGTGGACAGAATCAGGAACTTGGACTTTGGTTCAAGATGATGTATCTCCCTCTGGAGAAGCCACTCAAGTCCCTGAGCCATGAGGACGTACATGGGAACTCAACATGTCAAGCCTCTTGAGGGTTATTTTCTGGGTATTTAGGTTTAGCTCACTGAAGAGCCTAGCCCCAGAGTGGTGCTGCCTTTGGGCAGTTGTCCCTTCACAGTGCTGGGTAAACACTGCTCATTTAATTAGTTCCACACTGCAGGGAGTGTGAGTGACATGCAACCTGGTAGAATGATCAGAGCCATCTACGTTTCCCTCAGGTGACAGAGCTGCAGAGAGAGGACCCGGCACTTCCTAATTAATTGGAATTAACAAAGGTTGGGGTCGACTGATCTCATCACCCCATCTGAACTCTTCTCAGGACCCCAACGTGGCTCAGAGGAGGTGAAACCACGGGGCCTGGGCTGCAGCTACCAACAGGGCTGGGCCCCCAGGCCTCCTGGCCATCTTTTGCTGGGGGTGAGGCAGAAAGGAATCCATGTTCATGGGCACTGACCAAGGCCAGGCCCTGTGCATGAAAGACCACCCGATCTGATCCTGTGGGAGGTGCCTCATTGCGGGGGAAGACGGGGCAGTGGAGGAGGAGAGCGGCGAGCACACTTCCTCTGGAGCATGACTCCCTGTCCTTGGAAATCCATGCAGGTGGCCAGGGCCCTGGGCTTGGAGAGGAAACCACATCTCAGACACTTAGGGGCCTTTCAAAAGTGACTTTCCTGGGGTCCTAAGGCTCTGATAAACCTAGCTGGTTTTCTACCTCTCTGCAGAGCCAGAGGGTTGAATGGGAAGCAGTGGGCTGGTGGTAGAACGGTAGGTGAGGAATATCAGAGGTGATGCAAACCCAATGGGAAAGGGGAACTGGGAGGCAGGGGAGTCTCCCCTTGTCCTCTCCCTGGTGGTGGCTCTCATTCACAGGAATTCAGGGAGGAAGAACTTTTCCCTATGAGGTTTCAGCTTCCATAACAGCAAAATAGGCATGTGGAAGAGGCGGGTTTGACATGCCAGCCAACTTGACTGGTAGAGCACACTGTGCAGGCAGGAAGACTCCACTAGGGAGCCCAGGGTGGGCGAGCAGGGAGGGCACTGATCAGGGACCAGGAGAAGGAGGTTAACGGACCTATGAAGACACAGGTCTTGGCAACAGGGAGAACTTGATCCGTGTGCGCTCATGTCCCCATTTCTCCTCTGCTTGTGCCAAAAGTGACTCTGTGCCCTCGGGCAAGGGGTTGACCTAGCTGTGCCTCAAAAATATGAAGTCTAGGGCTAAGGATCTTCTAAGATCCTCTCTTTCTACAGACTTACAAGGAAAGAAACCATCCCAGGTTGTTTGGTCTGACCTCGTGTGCCGACCGCCACACAGAGGGCTTCTGCTCCTCCTGTTTTGGGTTCTGATCCACCTTAACGACACAGGAGGCTCTTAAAAAAGCCGCACTAGTTCTTCCTAGATGACTTGCCACAGAGAGTATAAAATGCTTCGTGGGCTTGGACTCAAGGGGCGCAAAAGCCTTTTTATAGATTTTTATGGGGGGGAGGGGAATACTGGATATTTCGAAATGAAGACACTTAATTCAAGCAGTGAAAAGAAGCTCAGCTCCCGTGTGAGCAAAAGGAGTCCTCCCAGGTGTAATTCTCCACAAGCAGGCCAACCAGAGAGAGGAGACAGATGGACGAAGGGGAGCTGATGGGGAAAGACTCGGCGGACATCACCTTGAGCTTGGGCAGGCGCTTGATGGTCTTCAGCGGCCGCAGCACCCGGAGCACCCGCAGGGATTTGATGGTCTTGATGTCCCGCCCCTTGTTGGTTCTGCAGGGAGAGAGGCCCCGGGGAAGCACAGGACAGGGGAGAATTAAAGTGACAGTCACACGACTGCGTTAATACCAGGGGAAGTGGAGGGGGGAGGCAAGAGGCTGGGAATGGGGTCAGGGTAGACTCCTGCAGGGAGATCCCCCCCACCCCCGACCCCCGCCGCAAAACATGCTCCGGGGCAATTTCCCGATCACTCCCCAGTGCACATGTATTCACACGCTTGCACACTCAAACTCGCACACGCACACCCACGTATTCTCACACCAAGGATGCAGGCACACCAGAGAGGCACCCAGGCGCACAAATCAATCAACACGTCCGACCCCTCATGGCCTGAGCAATGCTGCTCATGACCCCACTGGCCAGAAGGAAACGGAGGGTAAATGGACGAGGGACCATGACCGCAGCCCACGGTGGCCTGTCACAGTGCTGTCTAGCTAGCCTTCCGCAGAAGGCTCTCAAATGGTATTTGCTGAATTGAAGAGGGAGCCACGGTAGAGAGCAAATCTCATCGGGGGACTCAAGCTGGTCCTTCCTTTCTGCTCTAGGTTTGCCCCCTCTGCACAGTTCCTGAGTTCAGGGGGGAGCAGGGGCAGGAGGGCTGGTGGGGACATGACACCCTTGCTGTGCTGCCGGCTCCAGAGCGAGCACATCCTGCCGGCGTCTCGCCAGGACCTCAGCTCTCATCCTGATCATCTCTGTGCAGCTGGCGAATCTCCCACAGGCCCTTCCCAGGTAAAAGCAAGCTCCACCTAACACATGCCGCAGACAGCCCTCCGGCGGGAGACCCAAACTTCGAGCCCTGCCCACCTTTATCCCTGCCTGACAGCGAAGGACCCTCCCTCTTCAGCCTCTCGGAAATGCTTGCTCCTAGTAGGTAAGATGCATTTCTCTATTTTTAGGCAGGAAATGAATAAATCAACCTGCAGGCTTCTCGCTACCCTGCTTATCCCCTGAGATCTTTGCATTCCAGTCAAACACTGTAATTGTAAAACACACAGATGGTAGGAAGTGAGACTCTAAATAGTAAGCTTGGGCTCTGGTTCTTTCATCCTGATGGCCCCAATTACCATGACACCAGCTATCCCAGGAAATGGGATCCGCCTAGAACATCAGAGGGGAACTACAAGGCTTCTGCCTGTTTTTCTACCGGTCCTTCCTGCCATACCCGTCCCCCAGACAGGGAGCTCAAAGACCCTCCATTCTTTCACACAAGGCAAGGTAGGAAGACACTTGATACAATCAAAGAACGCTGGCTTTGCCTAGGATGTGAATTTGAGGACCCTCTTAAATGGCTATAATCCACAACACAGAAGTCACTTTTATTCAACGCTAGATCTGAATACAGATAATCCAAAAGCATCACAGGGAATAGGCTTTTGCATCATAGGCATTGTATATTTTATAAACTCTTTGGTAGCTTCATCTGTCTACCTCTCTAAAAAGGCAACACACAAGCCACATACATATCCACACTAATAAGAACAATCACTTTCCAAGAAGGCTTGGTGGCTCCCAGTGTTTGTTCGCTTGGATATCAATGAAAACACACCACTCATATAAATACACCACTCCTTTCTCAATGAGCCAGCTCTTTCCCTCCCAACCACACTCTCTCCCTCCTCCAACCCACTCCTCCTTCTATTTTTTTTCACCTCAAAGAGAATTGAAGAAAAAATATTTACCCCAAAGCATTCCTATGGAGGATCCAAGAAAGCAGTTTAAAAAAAAAAAAAAAAGGGAGAGAGAGGGAGAGGAGAGAAGGAGAAAAGGGAGACGTCAGTAAACTTCAGGGAGAAAAGGGAATTTTCCAAGGGGAAACTGGAGAAGCCCAGGCCCGAGAGATCCCGCTTACAGCCTTGGCACTTGCAGAGTCCACACGCTTTGGGAAAAGGAAGGAAGGGCCAGCCCACCATCTGCTCCCACGCCCTCCTCTCCACCCTGCACAGGCAAAGGCCCTCTGCAGGCACTAGTGAAGCTGCCTCTTGTTAGATGGCACTCCCATGTTGTACTTTATGCCACGCAGCCTAGTTTAAGTCAAGCTTTCTAAGTGTAGGCTCTTACTTCCATGTCTTTTTTTTTTTTTTTTTTAATAGAAAAGAATCGAGGGTTGACTTTATTTTTTACTACTCTTCAGATAAAATGTTTCTGGGTCCGGTGACTTTACAGGAAACTAGACTACAGGAAGAATGCCTGCTCTGGGCCAACATCTGTCTCGTGGAAGGGCGTTTCAAGTCACAGAGGCATATTTATGCTCACAAAGGATTTCACTGGAAGACGGACAGCGTAGCGTCATGGACAGCTCTCAAAGCACAGATGGGCCACCCCGCAGAACCATCCTGAAGGATGGGGGAAAGCCCTGTCTATCACAATCCCAACGTCACACAAAAGGATGCTTTGTGACGATGTGGAGGACCACCTGTCCTTTGTGAGCTATTTACTGTGATGCTTGAAGCAAAATCATCCTAGCTCTGTTGCTGAGGCTTAACAAGGACAGAAATAAAGCTGGGCAGCAAAAACTGTAGCACATTGGACATAGAAATAATGAAAGCTCACTTTCCGAATGTCTATTCTTGGCTAGATGCTGTGTTCCGTGCTTTTATCTGGACCCCTGGGAACTTTGGGACAAAAGGATTATTTGCCTCCATTTCACAGATGGGATTCCCAGAGGCCGAGTGCCTGGCATCGGCAGGGCGAGACAGGACGTGACCCCAAGTCTGTGTGATGCTCAGTGCTCTTGCTCTGTACCACTCAGCTTCTGCACCAGCAGGTTTTGGTTCAAGGCTCTGTCAGATAGCTCACCAAATTCGCCCTGAAATCCACTTAACTGCAAAGGAAATTGCAGGCCCAGGAAGATGTCCTTTTGCGCTAGGTCTGAGTGAGTGAGCCCCAGCGACATGGGTGATCCAGCC
Source organism: Phacochoerus africanus (assembly GCF_016906955.1). NCBI lineage: Eukaryota > Metazoa > Chordata > Mammalia > Artiodactyla > Suidae > Phacochoerus > Phacochoerus africanus. The sequence goes on along the minus strand of NC_062554.1, from coordinate 122,582,564 downwards.
TGCTACTATGAAGTGCCTAGAATTCCATCTTTGCTTCTTAGTTGCCAATTTCTGTGAAGGGTACGTTTTCTTCCTTTTACTTTTTTTTAAATGTTTGATAAACCTATGTTACATCGCCATATGCCACAAGCAAAGACTTCCTTTTTTTTTTCCTTCAGTCATGCCCACAGCATTCAGAAATTCCCAGGCTAGGGTTTGAACCCGCACCACAGCAGTGAACCCGATCTACAGCAGAGACAATGCCAAATCCTTAATTGCTAGGTCACCAGGGAGCTCATTAGATTTCTTTCTTTCTTTTTTTTTTCTTTTTTTTTTTTTGTCTTTTTGCCATTTCTTGATCTGCTCCTGTGGCATATGGAGGTTCTCAGGCTAGGGGTCGAATCGGAGCTGTAGCTGCTGGCCTACACTACAGCTCACAGCAATGCCAGATCCTTAACCCACTGATCAAGACCAGGGATCGAACCCGCAACCTTATGATTCCTAGTCGGATTCGTTAACCACTGAGCAACGATGGGAACTCCTCATTAGATTTCTGATGACCATTTTGTTCAGTGAATGATTCCACATTCCAAATTAAATTAACTTTCACTATTAATGCTAAATGAACAGTGGGTGGTTTGAGAATTAAAGCCAAGGACTTATCAACCTTAAAGCTCATGTGATCATCTCCAAATGTTGGGAAGGCAGAGGTAATACCTTCTCCTGAATTATAACAGCATCTTCTCATGCACAAGACCCATCATGTGATAGGTCAGCCCAAGAGGCCTGTATCCATTGCTATAACAGTACGGATGGAATCCTTACTAAATGGCCAGCACTATTCTAAGTACCCGATACACAGGTGTGAATAAAACAGATGCGGTCCCTACCCTCTTGACGCTTGCTTAATCTAGGAGAGAATACAGTTCTCGAGCAAACTAATGAAGGTATAATGGCAAGCGAAATGCCATGGGGAGAATGGTATCATTTGACTGAAAATTTTATCCAAACAACTGTAGAGGTCACCAGCTCTTCCCCAGGCTCTATTCCTCTTGAGCAAAAGCTCAGGGAGACTCTTCTGTACCCCCGAAATGAGAGAAGAGAGTGGGATCAATGGACAGGCAGGTGGTCCAGACTTTCACGTTCTGCTTAGCGCAGGTCCTTAATCCCAAGACCTGTATGTCCCGGAGACTCGAAATGGGTTCTCAGAGGTTCAAACTCATGGATGCCCATCGTATGAAGAAAGGCTCAGTAATTCTTGCTCCTCCTACACACGTGGACGAGGACAGGATTTGCTATGATTAATTTTACCCCAGGATCCTAGTAAAATATCATGCTATGGGACAAAGGGGATCTCAGACCATCGTGTGTGTGTGTGTGTGTGTGTGTGTGTGTGTGTCCCTTGTTTTGGAAATCGGAGTTCTTTGATGATACACTCTTCACAGCTGACTGTGGCTGCCAACATTCTGGGTAGGGGGTTATTTGTCCCATTCTGACTCTCACAAGTTTGAGCCAGAGAGACTAATCAGACACAACTTAAATAGCTAAATAAAGATCAGTCATTACGGGGAGTTCCCTGGTGGCACAGAAAGTTAAGGATCCAGTGTTGTCACTGCGTGGCACAGGTTCAATCCCTGGCCTGGGAACTTGTGCATACTGCAAGCAAGGCCCCAAACAAAAAGATGAGTCATTGCTCTGCACATCTTTCAAACAGATCTCTCACTGTGGAGGAGCCACAAAAAAACTATGATTTAGAGTGGTTGCTAAAAAGCATGCTTGCGTTCTCAGTTTTAACATATGTTCAGTACAGATTTGAAAATTGCCATTTGAAATGAAAGGAATACTGGCTAACAAAGCCACAGAGTCAGGATAAAGCTTCAACAATTTAGCCCCACTAATTAAAATGTATCATAAATTTACACATAGGCTCAGCCACACGACCTCTCCCAAATCCTGCAAATGGGCATCATTTAAGCCATGGGAGAGGTCTCATCAAACTAAGACGATAAACTCTTCAAGTACTTCGATCGATAGAGGAACATTGCTTTAGAAAAAAATTCATGGACTCTTTACAAACTACTTAAATATAATCACCTGATAATACCTTGCTACTCCTCGCTACTAAATGTATCATCAGAACTTTCTGACCCGGCCTAGCTAATGAGTGAGATTTTTATCAGGTCTAGAGGTTGACCTGAATGTTAAACTTTGTGGGTGATATCCCACGCGTGAATGCATGGGTCCACTTTAACTGGGGCTCCAATGGGCTACCCACCTCCCCATTTATTTTCCTACTTATTTGTTAAGTTCCTGGCTGCTTTCCAGAAGAAAAAAAAAAAATGCCCTGCTGCTCTTCTGTCTCATCATCAGTAAAAGATGAGAATTGTCCAGCTCAGTTGCCAAGTTGCCCTCCAGGTCTTTCATGTGTAATCACTCGTCATTCATTGTAATCTGGCTTTTCAGCTCCTAGGTTCCCCCTTTTCTCAAAGGACATGCTTGCAAACTGATTTCCACTGGGAAGTGACTCTCCTTCCACAGGGAGGGGGGCAGAGACAGGACATCGGGTTCGGAAGCTCCCTTCCCTAAGTGGAATTGCTTTCTGCTCTCCCCTGTGAGCCCAGGAAGAAACAGCACCCAGGACCTGAAGGGGGTCTCTTGTGCTTGGGAAATGGACAGACTTGCTGGTATGGAAGGGGGGGGGCGGTGAGGTTATGCTGGGGGGACCCTGGACTATGATTAGCAGTCAATAATAACTACCACTTACTATGTACTTACTAAGGGTTTGACACTATGTTTGGCACTGAATATAATTTACCTTAATTAATTCTCACAAGACCCAAATATAATTATTCTTAATTTCTTCTTAGCAATGAGCAAGCAAAAGTTCAAAGAGTTAAGTAGCTAATAATGAACGGTGCTACGTTTACCTGACTCTGAAACCTAGGCTCTTATTTGTAATGTTATAGTGCCTTTCCACTTGGGAACCCCTGGAGGGTTTTAACCAAAGAAGGAAACAGGAAAAGAAACCAGTAGTTCCTGAGCTCAAATACTGAGCCGTCTATCCTAGTATCCTTCATCCATCTAGGGTCTGTGAGGGTTCATGGGATGAAAAAGATAGAGATGGGAACAGCAAAACAGCCAAGTTCAGTGATACGTAACCCCATCTGGCCTATAGGTCTTGCCTCTTTCCAGGCAGAGGGAGAAGATCGATGGGATCAGGAAAGATCCACACCAAGCCACTACTTGGAGTTTGCAGAGGTTAATGACTTGGAACCAGGTAGAACATCAGAGGTCGAAGGGCGCTTAATGTCAGGGAGAAAGCCTTGAACGTGAACTCAAAATTATCAAGTTGTTTAAGAACTGGTTCTGCTGCTTTCTAGTCAAATGAGTCAAAGAAGGCAAACCTCAGGCAATTCATTTCTCGACGGTGAAACAGGACTGAAAAGAGTGCGAAAGCCCTTTAAAAATTCTCAAGACCCATGGAAGTGAGGAGGAAGTCTTCCCCTTTGCATTGGCTGTGCTTATCTCTGGAAACAGAACTCTCTAGGAGCCGCTGGCAAGGCTAGTTCATCCGCAAGAAGAACTTACATCCAGCACCGTGACCTTGTCACTGCTTGGCTGCTGCCACTTGGGGTTTAATTTTCCTCTGGACTCATACCTTAGCATATCTTGGGATCACTCATGAACCCCAAGACCTTGGGGACTCTAGCATCTTTCTTTGTTCAGTGACCAGAGCATTAGCTCTACGCTCAGTGGTTAGGGCAGAAACCGGTATACACTCATCATTCCCTGTATACACTCATCACTCCCTTTGCAAACTTTCTCCTTTGCAAAACACAGCCCTATACCCTTACTGGAAGGTATTTTTGGTCAAGCACCGAGAAGCATCAAGAGACAGCAAGGCACCTGTCTCCTCAAAGTTATTCCTTCCAGTGCATAGTGACCTGATTTGTCTTGTGTCTTAGTCTTCACATTCTAAACATGCCCCATGATCCCTTACCTGCTGATTGTTCTAACAAGGCCTTGGGGAGAGGCAATACACTCCCCTAGCTGGAGACTGGGCACATCCTTTGGATATGCGGATCAAGCAGATGGCTGGCAGATCACATGATCTGAGCAGATACTTTCCTAGTCCCATCATGAAATCTTCTGATTCAGTTACTCTAAAACCTACTCTTAAACCTGGAGGGCACTGTGATGGGTTTCTACTAATCCTATAGGACTGGGCTCTTCCCAGGGCTGTGAAACCTCACCTCCTGTGCCAGGTGCTTTTTGCATTTGAATCTAGCTGGTTGCCAAACTGCTGGTGACCCTGCAGATGAGACCAAGTTCTCTAATTTGACCCTTTCATTTTGCTTGATTCTGTGGCCAGTGGCTGAGATTCTATTCACAATGAATCATCTCCTGAGTATGTGCTTATTAAGAAGAGAAATATTGAGGTGTTCACTCACTGCCTCCATGTGATATAGGTCCCCAAGTGCACAATCTATAGAAGGTTCCCCGCAGCGCCAATGGCACTTGTAACAGACAATGCATATTCCAGTATTCTTCAAAAACTACGCATGCTGGGGCTTAGAGGCATGAGCAGGTAGACGGGGAATTTCTCTCTTTCTTTCAGACAGTCCCTCCATGTGGCTCCCCCTATGATCCCCCCTTACTCCCTTCCAAACCCCCCCAGTAAAGCAACTAGGGCATAGAGTACAGCAGTGGAAACCCCAAGAGTCCATGACCATTAATCATCTTTAGTGTCCCTGCCAGGGCACAAAGTCAGATAAAGTCACTCTCGAGGAGACTCCAAAGGCGAGAGTCTCAAGCAATGACATTCTTCTCTCTGCTCACAGCTGGAAATTTCCAATTCCAGCTCAGCCAGCATCCTAAATCCACAGCTAATAGGCTACCTGACGGCTAAATTTAATTTTAATCCTTCATTCTCTTCCTCAGAGCAGGGAACTGGATGAACTGTCTGGCTCAGTGGTAAATGGGTCTTCTTTGCATGAAGCAGAACTTGGCCCACTTTTTTCCCCCTACAAGATTAATGCGGAGGCATAGCTTCCTGTGGGAGACGCCCCTTTCACTTTTAAAAGAATGGGGGCCGTCAATAAAGAAGTCCCAGAGGCAAAGCTTGAGGTTTGAGAGGACTGCCTTGGACACAGGCAGATGGTGAAGGTCAAGAGGAAAGGTCAGGCAGGTGCAAGATGAAAGGTCACAGACCTGACACTGTTGCCATGCTCCGCCAGGGTGAGCACACACCAGCATTTCAGCTCTAAACGGTCACTCCTTTCTCATGGGGCGTAGCCAAACGTTCACAAGCACAAAGCCTCAAAGGCAAAACCAGAGCCAGAGCACCATATTCTGTGACTCCTCAGGGACCTTCCAAATCTCAAATTGTCTGTGCTCGTGTATTTCATTGAATGCATTCAGAACCAGCTCTGCTGCTGTGGCTGGTTCTGAATGCATTCAGAAAAGACCTCATCTAGCTTAGAGACTAGGGCGGAAAGTCAAGGGTCAGGAAAGTTACAGGCTTCAATGAAAAGAATGGAATAAAAGCTAATGTGGGAATTCCGGCTCCTTCTGGCATCAAGAGGCAGACGGACTCATGTTTTTCTTTTCTGGCTAAGGACTGAATAATGACAGGCCAAGCGTGGCTGTGATCCAGATCCCCTGCGTGCCAGGGAGTCCTGACCTTACCTCGGGCCCTGCTATGATGGAAAACTGTAACGGGACGCTTTGGCGTCAGCGGCCCGAGAGGCTACCTGACTCTGGTGCATAGACCCATGGTGGAGAGGAGGTGGGAGCAGAATCACTAATGACTTTTCTTTTGAACTGTTTGTGTTGAGAAAGCCTCACACCCTGTGAGTTTACTATTTAGAATCTAACCCAGGCCAGCTCACCCCGTGACTCGACTCCAGCTGGGCAAGTACCACGTTGTAAAGCAATGGGAATGAAGAGCTGGAGGGGCCCGGGCGGGAGGGCAGGATTACACCTGCTTCCGTCCTCCCCTGTGGTCACATCTGAGAAGATGCTGGCCCGGTCCACCTGCTGGCTGGACCCCTTTAGTCGACATGGAAGACATGAAGCTGGAGGGCCACACAGCATCGCCATGACTGGACAGGATCCCCAAAGGCTCGTGAACTCAACCTGCACAGTGGTCACCTGACTGTCCCCCACAAGGCAGCTAACTCTGGGTGGGGGTAGGGGGTGCCCCAATGTGAGGTAAGGTGCCTGATGTGCAGATACCCAGAAATGCCAAGGCTGGAGCCATCGCTGCCTTCCCAGGAGGCTGGGAAGCAGAAGGGATGGCGAGACAGCGTGAGGAAACTGGGAAAAGCAGTGTCCTTTGGAGGAAAAGAATTATCAAACAGAAGAACCCCTCTTTTTCAGATAGAAAACGGTAAAAGAGAAAGGTTTCAGAGAGGCAGTCACTCACCAGACTTTTCTTGAAACCACAGAGAGGAAAAGGCACAGTCAGGACATTTATAGTTGGCAAACACTCCATGTCTCCACGTGGCCCGGAAAGTGGGGTGTCATGAGGGCAGTGGGGTGAGAGAGCCAGGGCCAACTGCTGGCAAAGCAGCCTCCCTCTGCACCGGTATCGGGCAGGCGGAGAGAGACCCGAGTGTTTTTATAAATGCTTTATAATGTAAAAGCGGCCGGGGAAGAGCAGGAGAAGTGCAATGTGGGTATCTTCCCATTTATCCTCTTATCCCCAGCCACACCCACATTCAGAAAACAACTCTTCTTCCCTCCGCCTCAAAAGTCAACACACTCTCCACGCAGAATCTGTCGGGTTTACATTATAAAAAAGAAATCCCTTACTTGGTGTTTGCAGCTATAGGGAAGAGCGGTTTCTCTTCAGCCACTACGAAAACAACATATATGCTTCTAGAAAACATACATGACGGCAGGTGCAGACCTCTGCAGGAGGGCTCAGCTGTCTGAGAATTCAGCTAGAGGCCATGGTCTCCCCTTGGCGACGGCCGTGGCTCTTGGGACATGGGCTGGGCTCTGAGAATGGCTCCCAGGGGTGGCAGGGATATACCAAGTCACTTCTGATTTCTGAGGAACCACGGAAAGATGTTACCAGGGCAATCACCATCACGTCTGCTCAGAGTGAGCAATGGCCTTTGCAGAAGCCTCAGCAGAGCGAGGTTCAACCTCAAGGAGTGACAGGGTAGGAGGAAGGTCATCTGAACTCTGGTTGTCCCTAGAGGCAAACATATGGCATATGACAGTGCGAGTTGTGTCGGGAGGGAGGGAGGGAGGTCTTTGACACACCTATAGAGAAACTTCTGTGGCTTCCTGTTGGCCTGAACGCCTGACCACAGCCCCGAAGGGGGACAAAGGCCTTATTCCGACATCAACCGGCTCCAGGCTAGGCCCTCCCTCTGCTGGCAGGGGAGACCCTACCCAAGAGAAAGGGAAAGCTGAATTCTCCGTGCCCTTAAAGAGGAAAGGGAGAGAAAAGAGTTAGGAAGCATGAGCATATGCGCAAGAGCAAGTGCTATCTGGACCTCAGCAGAGGGTGAGAAAGGCTAGCAGAGGGGGTGTGAGGCTCCTCCATGAGCAGGAGAAAAGGGAAGAGGAGACACGCATGACAAGCTTTGAGGGAGGCTAAGGACAGAAAGAGTGCGGATGGAGAAGGATGCGCAAGTACCACTTCCTAAACAGTTCAAGAAGTGACGTCACTAAAAGCAAGGGATGGATCATAACTCTCAATCCATCACATATGCGTGGACCCCAGAACCAGGGGATTCCTGGGGTTCCCTGGACTGTACCTGGTCTGAGGACCAACAGAGAGGCTTCAGCTCCGGGGCTGTTAAGGCTTCCCCTGCCGCCAGCACCAAAGCTACCACCGCCATGTTTCAAAGGGCACAGAGAAAGAACAAGACAGGTGACAACCCTCCAGCTCGTCGTCACTGCTCAGGATCTGAGGAGAGACAGCTGGACTGTGGACATGGGGCAGGCATGCAGAGGCTTCCTTTCCTCGCCTCCCCACAGGCACCACCATGGGCCACGTGTGTGTGTGCGGACAACGACCAAGGCTGGGAACCCAGCCCGTGTTCACCTTTAGCCATGTGTGTACATGACACATCAACACACGTTTTGCTCCACAGCCGGACTTTTGACCTGATGGAGGATGGAAGGGACCGACCGCCGACACTGCGGCAGGCCCTGGGCTAAGCCCCTGACACGTGTCCTTTTGCCTCTGTGTCAGAGATGAGAAACGGAGGTTAAGGGGGTTCCTGTCTGGCTGGGTTGTTCTTGGCCGTGTGGCTGGTCCATGGAGGAGCTGGGCCTTCCTGACTCCACAGCCCGCCCGCTTCCCCCCACTCTGCTCTGTGACCCCAGTGACCTCTGCTGTTCCTCAAGACGGGGTGGCTTCTTTCCTGTGTGCGTCTCTCTCCTTGTCCTTTATGCCTTCAAAGAGAGACAACTTATTTGACAGAGATCAAAATAAGCAAGAGGAACAATATGGTAACAACGTACACAAGGGAGTTGATAAAATGAAAAGGGAACTTGACTTTCAACATGGAGGGGTAAGATTTATCTCTAAGAACAACAAAAACGGGTGGACCTCTCAGGTCGAAGGCAGACTTTGAAGCTTCTTCCCATGAAGGAGGAGGGAGAGAAGCTAAGGGTCCCTGGGGTTGAGCCAGAGTTGCCTTCATGTTTTATTTTGCTATGAGAGTCCACATGGGGACCAGACACTTGGGAAAGGACCACACGTTTGTGAAGTTTCCTCGGAAATTTCTCAGACATGGCTAATAGGAGGCTTCCTTGTTGTGAAGGGCACAGGTGATCCCAGGTCTCTCTAAAGGGGTTCATACATGGTGCACAGGTAGGTGAGGGACCCTGGAATTGCCCTGTCAGCCCAGCTGAGGGTTCCAAGCCACATTCAGTGTGGTTCTCCTTTGGAGGGTCCCCCGTGGCCGGGGCAGCAATGGACACGGTCCACTTGCAGGTTCTGGGAGGTCTCATATTCTTAGCACAGCTGGGGACCTTTCATTTCTCCCACAGTCAGAGAGCGCCCCACCCTTGGCCACTTGAAGAACATTCCTTCTTGACTTTGACCCCATGGCTTTCTCTTCCAGGATGGAGAGGGATGGAAGCTGACAGTGTCTGGGGAGAAGGCAGGATGGATGACCCCTACCTGACCACTCAGACCCGGGAAGATCAAGCTTAGGGAAGTGTTTTGTTCCTTCCCGTTCGTTCGTAGCTGCCGTCAATGAGAGCAGCTCCCAAATGCTCTCCTTGTGCCCCATCACACAGTGCAATTTGCCTTCCCTAGAAGATGGGGCTCCCTCTTGCACTCAGAAAGGCTGCTGGGAAGTCTTCTGTGCCACCCTGGAGAGGGTGACTGTTCTGACAGAGGAACAAGGTACGGACAGAGCCCCAAAGGCTGTCATTCATCCTTGGTGCTCTTCGCACACCAGCTGCAGGCAAAGGCTCTGAGAACATGTCTACATCCCAGCTACACCCTGGAGCGCTAGGAGAGCCCTTGGCTGGATCAGTGTTCGGAGAAAAAAAAAAGATCCCCTGATGTAATGAACATGGTTTGTGACCTCCATGGTTTAAGACTGTTTTCCTAAGCATGTTACCAAGAAAGGCTGGGGGGTGAGCACGTTGCCATGGTTCTCCCATCCCTGGAACAGCTCTGGGTACCCCTGCTCCTAAGCAGAACCTCTCCCCACGGCCAGGATCCTGGGAGCCCCAACTCTGCTCCATCCTTGCATGTTTCTTTCAAGCTGGTCCTTTGTTGGACAGATTCAAGAAACAAAAGGGGCCATCAGCTGTCTCTGGGTCTCACCCTGAGCCCACAGAGGCACACAGGTGAGTGCCACCCGGCTAATTCCCCTCAAAGGGAGGAACTCCAGGGGCTCTGACTTCTCCCTAGAGACGCGCCCTGCTCCCCTCAGGGCACGTGCGCTGAGGCTGTAAGGCTCTCAGGAGCCCTGCTGGGGACAACTGGAAAGCAGACTCCCAGGGCGGCCTTTGTTGGGAACACTGAGTGAACGAGCCCTGGAGGAGACCTCACACCAGCCAGTCTCAGGAAGGAGGGAGGGAAGGGAACTGAATGAGAAAAAGAGTGAACTTACGCCAGCGCAAAGGCCACCAATGCGCCTACCACCACCACAAAGTCCAGGATGTTCCACAGGTCTCGGAAGTAGGACCCATCCTGCAGGATCAAGCCCTGGTCTATCATCTGTGGGAGAAGGACACACAGGCCACTATGAGGCCAGGAGTGCCAGCAATACATGCGCTGGGCTCTGGGCTCCCCATGGCAACGCCTCTAAACTAACCCTGCACTGAGGGGTTGGGAGGACAGGTCCCGCAGGCTCTCTACACCAAAGCGTGAGGCCCAGGCCCCTTCTTGGCGCCATCAGGGCTCAGAACCCGCCACATCTCTCCTTTTATGAGTGGCTCAGAGCACCAGGCATTGCCACACATGCACAGATGGGAGCAACCCCAGGTGAGTGGGACGGGGAACAAGAGAGGACTCTGGGTGTTAGGGCAGTGGGGGACAGAGTGAAGGGCAGTGAGTGTCACTGGGACTCAATGGGGGCCAGGAAGGGGCACCCCTTCCTAAGTCTTAGCCTTGGCACACACGGTACCCAAGCTCCAACCAGGAAGCGTGTTGGGGAGGTGAGAACGGGCCCCACACCCGCGAGGCTCCTACTGCCTGCCTGAGAGCTGACAGTGGGCCTGGCTCCTCCTGGGGCCTGTCCACAGGTCTACAGTGGTCTCCACAGAGCCACGCAGCGGTGTCCTGCCACGGCAGATGTCCCCAGGACCTGAGGCCAGAGCAGGGATCAGCAGAGGCCCCACAGAGGTTTGATCGCTGGCTGGGAAGTGACACCCCGGGGGAAGAGGACTAAAGGAGCAAAGAGGTGACCCTTCCAGGGCCCAGAGGCCCGATTTTCTCGAGTGGCTCTTACCTTTATAACCATCTCAAAGGTGAACACGCCGGTGAAAACATAGTCAAAGTACCTCAGCACCTGTAAGACATACAAGGTAGAGCCCATCAGGCTACCCACTCTCCTCCGACAGGCTCCGCCACACGGCCCCCCCAAGCCCCGCTCCATCCCGAAGGAGCTCGGGGTTGTGCCCATCAGCTGGACGCAGGGAGGAGGGGGGCCGGGGATGCTGCAGGGGGGCTGCATGAGCTGGTGGCCCATCCCGCCCCCATCAGAACCTAACGTCTTGGGTCTCAATTGCCCCGCGAATCTCTCCCACACTAGAATCCTTGTCAGCTCCAACCCTCCCCACACCCCTCTCACCTCCTGACACCCAGCCCTGGGTCCTCCTCCAGGAGGTGCCTCGGCAGCCTGGGGAGACCTGTAGCTCCCCAAACATCACTGTGACCCCAGCTCAGACCCCCCATCCGACCCACAGGTGGCTGTAAGACCCCCTGTCAAAGCCCTGGCTGGCTCGGGGTGGGAGGCCCACTGCGGAGGCAGAAAGGCAGGCAGTGCACTTGGGCATTAGGGTCAAGGCGGGGGCTGGTCTTGCAAGGGTTCCCACTTTGCCTTGAGGAGCAGCAATGGGCCACATCTCAAGCCTGCCTCATTCCCCAGGAAGCCTTCTTCCTCCACCTCGAAGGCTGGGTGGGGGAGGGGGTGGGGGGGGCAGTGCTGGGATGGGGTGGTATCTGGGCGTCACGGAGGCTGGCCAGCAGTGTCTGAGCACCCACTTTGTTGCGCTCCGAGTTGGTCAGGACGGGGTCCTCGGCCGCCAGGGCGATGCTGCTGGCTGCGATCACCAGGAGGATGCACATTTCAAAGTAGCGTAGGTTCACGATGTAGTGGCAGGCCCTGCGGATCCTGTGGGGTGCAGCAGCCCACTCAGCTGGCCCCGCTTCCCGCCCATCCCTCCCTTCGTCTCCGGCCCCACACGCCATCAGCCTCTTCCAGACAGCCAGGCCCTGGCCAGAGGACGCCGTGGAGAGAGCAATTTAATTTCTCAGGCACCACCTTTGATTTAAAGCCCCAGTGGGGGAAGGTAATCAGATTGGTTAGAGGCTGCCGTACGCAGGCCAAGATACATTAGCGGCAAGCACAGCTGAGCTGTGGGCAGCAGCAAGCCAGCATCAAGACGACACGCGTGGTACCTTCCACTGTGTCTCAGTGTCTGCTCCCCCAGAAACTGGGGCACAGCAAGGAAATCGTAAGACTCAAGAACCATGAAAAGAGACCTTGATTCGAAGATTCCTGATGAAAGCAGCAACAGGTTTCTGTGAGCCCCAGGTATTCTGATTAAAGTGATTATTCTACAGTCTGCATCCCGGCCTTGGTTGACCCAACATCTCTTAGCCCAGGTTCCTTCCTTCCTAGGGCCTTGCCCGAACACTGGTCACGTGGTCAGTGAAAGCCTCCTTGTCTTCCGACTCAGAAGCTGGTCCACGTGTCTATCTTGCTCACTTCTAGGGCAGAAGGCAGCTTCTCTTTCAAATTTGCCTCTCTCTTAAATCTGATCGCCCAGATTCTTCCCTGCCAGCCCCATCTCACGGCCTTGCCTCTGCTCGGAGGAACATGCCTTCTGAAAAACTCACAGGCAGAACATTCAATGCAGGACCTAGTTGTCATAGGCTCCATAGTCTCAGCTGTCACCCCCCTGGAATATTTGGGGACGCATGCCAAGCAGATATCCTTCCCAGCCTGCATCACCTACTGAGCAAAGAGTAGGTGAAGAGTCCCTTCTTCATGGCATTTCTCATGCCGTCCTGTCTTAGAGTCCTATGGGCACAGAGTTCAAGGGTTGTTCGTTAATTCTACGAACCAGTGATGCCGGATGCTTCCGATGTCTGACCCCATTCTACCACAAAGGGTCAAGAGGGAGACTGGACCCTTATCCTTGCTTCTCATCACCCTGCCCTGGCTCAAATCCTGGTGGTTTACCCTGGCACCGAAGCGGGGTGGCGAGGGAGGGTGTCTTACGGGTTGGTGGTGCTAAAGATGAACATTGAGCTGTGAGGCACCATGGCTTTGCCCGTCTCACGCTTCTCCTTCTTCTGCTGCTTCTTCTCCACCTCCTCCTCCTCCTCCTTGATCTCTGCCTCCTTCAAGGGACTGGCTTCTCCATCAGTCTTGTTGCTGACTGCAAGGGGAATGGGTTGAAATCTTCAGAAACCTGGCCACATGCAAGAATGGTGCCCTTTCTTTTCCCGTGGGGATGGGAGGGAGAGGAGAGGAGAGGGAGCTGGGAGTCGCCTGGCGAGGTGCCCGCAAACACTGGGGGTGTTTCTAGATTACACCAAATTGGGCCTTGGCTCTCTTCCTAGCCTTACCCTTGCCCTAATTTCATGGGGTATAGCTTTTTTTGTGTGTGTGTGTGTGTGCCATATAAATAATACTAACGTTTCTTCCAGTAAAAAGAATGGCTGTCTCTATTGCAAAGTTTACCAAGTTTATTTATAGCTAAATAAAAGTCATAAAGTTATTTATATTTAAAACCTGGATTCTTCATACCTATTCATTTATGGAATTTTCCACATCCATGCACTCTGAACAGCATATGTTATTTCCCTTATACAGATGGGAAAACTGAAGTCCCAGGAATTCAAGAGTTTATCCTAAAGCCATACAGCTGGTGTTGGTTCCCAATTCAAAATCCTCTCTCCTTTCGCAGAAATCACACTGCAGCGGAAGATTTTACGAAGCCATTCCTCTGTTTGCAGCTGCCCTTCTGGCTGTGCTTTTCCCAGTCGTGATTAATGCAGAAATGAGAATGTAATATGTATGCGAATATGGGTCCATGACTACATCCCAGGATTGAGAGGATGAGAAACAGACCAAGTGGGGCACCTGGTCCTCTGCTGCTTCCAGAAGCAAATCCCAGTGCGGGGGAAGCAGCACAGAGGATGAGGCTGTTGGGGGGGTGGGGGGGACCCCATCCTTTTCTCTTATTTTCCCATTCAGGGAATGATTCCACCCTGAACCTTGTGCAAGCTGCAAACCTCTGAGGTCCTTACTCCTTCCAGGTCCTTCCAAAAGATAAGCCATCCCAAGTGTCCAAAAGCCCTCTGATACTCTGATAACGTGGGCGACCAAGGACAGATGCTGGGAACAGAGGAGGGCCAAACCTTCTTAATGCTGAAGGAGGGTCTGATACACCTTTTTTTTTTCTTTTTAGGGCCACACCCGCAGCATATGGAAGTTCCCAGGCTAGGGGTCAAATCGGAGCTACAGTTGCTGGCCTACACCACAGCCACAGCAACGAGGGATCCGAGCCACATCTGTGACCTGCACCACAGCTCACGGCAACACTGGATCGCTGACCTCCTGAGCGGGGCCAGGGATCAAACCCGCATCCTCATGGCTACTAGTCGGATTCGTTTCTGCTGTGCCACAATGGGAGCTCCCTGCGGCGCTTTCTTATCAGAGCATAAAATCAAACAAGACACCAACACAAGGTGTGAGTCAGAGCTTGAGACACACCCACCCAAGTCAACCCCGGGGCACAAGACACGCGAGACTTTAGTACTGGCACTTTGAAGAAAACTTTGAGAAGTGCTCTTTGCTTTGAGAAGGTGAAGACATGCAGATAGAGCAGAGGAGGATAGCAAAACAGGGAGAAAAAGACTGTCCTGCGAAAAGGGAAAAATGTGGGCAAAGAAAGAAAGAAGCAAGAGTGGAATCCTGCGGTCACCAGTCAGTGATGACAGGTGGGCGGTCAGTGGGCTTAACACAGGGACGGGTGTGTGTCAAGTGACTCTGAGGTGTATTTCCCTTTAAGGTCTCAGAGGCGAACATCTATTGCCTGAGGGAACTGTGAGAGAAAGCGTGACTAAAAGCTCCTAGGAGAAAAAGAGTAGATAAGAGTAATAGATTCATAAAATGTTAGTACAAGGAAAGGCTCAGAGGTCATCTGGTTCAATGCTCTCACTTCACAGATGATAAACGGAGGCCTCGAGAGAGACAGGTTTTTTTTGGAGGCCACACACTGAGCCACTGGCAGCTGGGCTCTCCCGCTGTCTTCTGTTCTAGCAGCGGTGCCCTAACCTGTCAGGTGGCAGGGCACCTGGAGGTGGCGGGGGGGTGTCCCAGATTATACCATTAGATAGTCATACAACAAAAAAATCCCTAAATTCACAAACAGGTACAAAATCATTTGTGATGTTAGGGTGGTCACAGGGGTCAAAGGCTTAAAGACATTTTATAGGCAAAACTTAAGCTTGAGAGAATTCTAACTTATTGTTCTTGGAACCTGGGAGAAAACTGCTGCTATTTATTACACATTGGAGAACGATTTTATCGCACTGGGGAGCTTTCCTGGGACGACTCCAGAGCTGTGACTCCCCAGCCCCAGGTGTGATGGGAGGGGCAGGAGATGGGGACAGGGACGGTGTTCTCACTGTGCACCACGGTTGAGTCCACCAAGGGGCCCACGTCGGGGATGGCGACAGTGACGCTGGTGCTCTCGGTGGCGGCCTTGTCCGTGTTGGCTGTGACACAGGAGAGGTCGGGCTCACTCTGGCTGATGACCCGGCCCATGTCCAGCTGCACATCCCCCAGCAGGGCTTGCTCACTGCTGCCCTCCGGCTCTTGCTCTGTCAGCACCGCGTCCTTTCCCATGTCCAGCTCTGGCTGGGGCAGGACAAGGGGTGTGTCGGCCTCATCGAGGGCTCCTGCCAGCCCGGAGCCTCTGGCCACCATCAGACTGTTGGTCCTGTGAAGAGAGAGGAGGAGTCAGCTGGTGCTCAGATGGAAGGGCTGCTCCAAAACGGCTAATGCCCCTGGCAACGGGGAAAAGGGGAGGGCGCCTGAGCAGCCCTGCCAGAGAGCACATGGCATCCGCTGCCTTCCACCTCAGCCATCCATCCATGGCCCACTCGCAACAGGAGATGCCCTCGTTTTCAGCGGGACAGACCCCACTGCTCTTAAATGCGTACAGACCGCGTCAAAGGTACGGTAACACCCCTGTTTTACTAAAGGGGAAACCGAGGCTCAGGAGGGCTCCTGTGGCAGAACCCCTCACACCAGCTGTGCCGCGTGCCTCCAGCATGCTCCTGTGTCTGATTTACCTCCTTAAGTCCTGGGATCGCTCTTCCTCCTGGATCGTGGGCTCCTTGACCCCATGGCTGCCCCTGGGCTCGCGTTCCCTCTCCCCTTCGCTGGGCACAGCTTCATCCAGACTCCGCTCCTGGCTGACGGACCTGCTCCGGGAGGCAGAGGAGGGCTCCCTGCCCTCTGTCCTGACTCGGCGGTGCCGGCTGCGCCGCTGGCTCTGCCTGTGCCTGGCCCGGTCCTCAAAGGTCACCACGGTCTCCCCGCCCCCTGCTTCCTGCTGGGTCGGGTCACAGTTGCCATGACACGGCCTGGCCAGCCACGGAGGCTCCCGTTTGCCCAGCGACAGGGGGCTCCTCGGGTGGTCCAGGTCCCCTCTGTCCCCCTTGAGGGACCCCCCACGGCTGATGCGCTCTTCCTCGCACTTCTCCAGACCCAGACCCAGGGCCAGCCCCTCGATGGGCCTGGGCCTCCTGTAGAGGCTGGGGTGGGCGTTGAGCGGGTTGAGGGGGCTCAGGGGGTTGAGGGGGTTGAGGGGGTTCATGGGCGGGGCCTCCTCCTTGTTGAGGGCCTCCTGGCTGGACATCTGCATGTGCCTCCTCAGCTGGCTGGTGCGCTGCTCCCACACCGACATGTGGTGTCGGCGCCTCCGCTCCCTCCTGGCAAAGGGGAGAGGGCGAGTGCCCGATCAGAACACCCAGGGCCAGGGAGGGCGGCCGCAAGGGTGCGGGCCAGCCCTCGGCGGCCGAGGGGAAAGGGGGACACATGGGGGGAGCAAATGGGAGAGCCCAGGACCTGCAGACAGGAAGCACAGAGAGATGCGAGGGGAGAGTGGGCGGTTGGACTGGTGCACCCCCCGTCCATGGGGTTCCCTGGGGTTCCCCTCTTCTCCCTGCTCTGCAGTAGCTGAGCGGGGAGGGGTGCACCCAGGACTGCGTCCTGGGCCCCAGGGCCTGCAGGGTGGCAGTTCCAAGGCTTGCCCAGTCTTCACCCCCCTGCTCCCCTGTGCTTTCAGGGCATCAACCTGTACCCACTCTGTGCCCACCAACAGCCCTTAACTCAAGGTCAGAGACCTTTCTCTGTCCTCCTCCCCCTCTCCTTCCCCTGGGAAAGCCAGGGCTGAGAAGTACAATGGTCAGTACTACCAAAGGGTGACCAATGGCAGTGGTGAGCAGACTCAGGTCACAAAGAGTCTTGGCACCACCCTCCAAAAATAAGGGTGCCCTGGGTCTCTCCTCTAATCACTCATCAAACCCATGGCACTCAATGTCCGGAGACCACCAGCAGCTCATACTCAAAACCACTGCTGAACAGTGCAGCCTGGGGGCTGAGCATCCACGTGGCAGCAGGAACACGCAAACATGACACAGAGAGGGGCTCACAGGGGTGGGGGCGGGGGCGACGCCTACGCCTGCACGCACACGTGCTTGTGGGCACAGGCCTAGAGCCCACACAGGGGACGCTCACATGTGCCCACACGCATCCTTGCTGGACCCACCCATGCCATCCATAACTGCCCGCGTAAAAGGCAGCCCATGGCCCTGCCGGCCCTCACCGACACATGCGCACTCACAGGCCACACAGGAGAGCCAACTGCGCACGGGGTCACATACCTGAGACACACACTGAGATAGGCACACGGTGAAGGGTGCGGAGGGCCAGATCCACAAACCATGTGCACGGAATGCACACGCACACGCCACAGCACACACTGATGTGCGCGCCCACTGCCACGCCGCCCAGGGCAAGGACAAAGACACAGTGTCCCCGCACCCACACGTAACCACTCACAAACACGCAAACCGGTACACACATACAGGTGGCTGCTGCGTGGCTCCCACATCGACATGTGGTGTCTTCTCCTTCTGTCTCTTCTGGGGAAGAAAAACGGACAGGTTCAGTTCACCCCAAACTCTAGGACCCGCAAGCCCCATGGACACCAGCCGATCTCCAGGGAGGGGCACGGACTCCCTGAGCGCCTGCTGCCCCCTGCAGACCCCACCTTCCGCTCTCCAAGGGGGGTGACCTTGCTTCCCCACTGCGTGCAAACACACAGCTCTTCTCTCGTTGTGAAGCAAACATGCAGGGATGCAAAGGGTCTGTCATCTCATGGAGGGAACAGCTTCGGATGCTCGGTCATCAGGCGCCACTGGCATCCACGCTTTCACCTAAATATCCTTCAGAGACCTATTCTGGAAACCTTGCAGACTGGGGTGATGAACTGTATCCCCCCCCTCCCCGCCCACCACCCATTTCTAAGATCTTCACGAGGCTGTGATGCCCGCTCATCAATCACAGAACATGCAGGGAACAGATGCTCTGCCATGCACACGATCAAGGCCAAGAAGTAGCCCATGACCAAAGGCAGGGCTGCCATCCACGGAGTCGAGGATGTAAGTGGTGCTCCCTGCACAGAGGCAAGGCCCTGGCCTGGCCCTGGCCCTGGCCAGAGGTCTTGAACATTCAGTCTGTCCAGCTGGGTAAAAGCACAGTATTCACCTTCCTGGACTCGCATGCAGAAAAATCTCTTCTAGAGACACACATGTGCCGTGTCCTTTCAAGACCAAGGAAAGGGGGGGGGGCGGGGGCGGGGGCGGGGGCACCACCCACAAAGGCAAACAGGAAAAATTAAGCTGTTGGTGCAGGGTTAGTGCTCAGGAGGAGGGCACGTCTATGGATCTAAATCCCCCCGCCCCTGCCCCAGTTCCTGGGCTGATGGACCCACTCACCCAATGGGCCCCCTGGACTTGGGAGGAGCAAATGCTGCTCCTTCCCTGATGGAACTGACACCACCCCTGGAGAACATGTCTGCAAGCTAGCATTGCTCAACGGCCACGGCCCCAACTGGGGACCAGCCTGATTCACGGTGGGCAGAGGGAGCAGAGGCAGCTGGTCTGAGCTTCACTCAGAATCATCTGGAAGAGGCGCAAGGCACACGAGCACCCACAGAACGGAGGCAGACATCACTGTGGAGAGGCCTGTGAGCTCTCCAAGTGAAGGCACCCCTCCGAATGGGCAGTGCGATGCATGTGGGGCAGCTGTGCCAAGATGCATGGGCCGCACGGAGAAAGAGAAGCAGCCACCAGACGGGCAGCAGGCACAGCCACTAGGAAAAGCACCTGCCACCGTCCACTTGCAAATTCTCAAATATCCACATACCAGCCCTTCAGAAGCACGTGTGTAAGAGTGTGCATACATGGAAGAATCCTCTCTCTCTTACATGCTCACACGCACGCACACACGTGGGCCAGGCAAAAGAGAGAACCAACGTCTGATGTCCCCATAAAGCAGACACACGCTTCAAAAACTCCTCTTGACTCCTCCACTCTCACAGGCAAAGATCCAGCCTCACATCCTATCACCATCTTTACCAACCTCATCCCTACAATCAAACAAACATCGTTCTGACTCACACATATGTGACCTCACACACACTCTGCAAGGACCTTGCAGTTCAGCAAGGGCAGGTGGTATTCTTCCCATTTCAAAGATGGGGACACGGAGATTCTAGATCCTAGAGGTTCTCTCTCTAAGGTCACAGAGCAGGTGACTGAGAGAGGGATGGCTAGCACTTGGGCCTTTCGGTTTATAATCACGTTCTTTCCCTCTTTCTCTCTGGATGCCACCTTCTCGGTGAGACCGTAGCCCAGAAATCGGGGGTCTCGCCTGCACACGCTGAGGTTGTTCTGCCAGCAGCACCTGCCTGGCAGCATGGGCACGGCACCCAGAGCCTGGCTCTCTGCTCATCGGGGATGGTGAGAGCTCCCCTCCTACCTCACTGCGCCTGGATCCACACACAGCTCAATCCCTAGGGCCCTGTGCCTACCAGTGTTTCATTCATTCTTTTGTGCTATAAATAGTGGGTTTCTACTCTGGGCCAAGCATCCTTCCCACCTCATCTCTCCAAACCCACGCCTCCTCCAGGCTTCCTCATCTCAGTAAATAGAGCCACCCACTTCGAAGTGACAGCCAGCCCTACCCACTAGCATGTTTAGATACCTGTGTGTGTGTATTTTTAGCCCAACCTCCTGAGTGCAGGGGAAGCGGGGCAGAAACTACTCAAGGCCCAGAGTAGATTCTAGGCAGGAAGGAGGTGTTTCACCTTTCTCCATCAATTTTGAACATTTTTTTTTCTCTTCCCACACTCACTGAGGAGGGGCCAGAGGCCAGGCTTTCCTTCAGTTTTGAAAGGGAGAGCAAGACAGCTGCCGTGCAGGGGAGCGAGCCCCCCCGCCCCCCAACACACACAACTCTGGGATGCCCCTGCGAGGTGAGGCTGAGGACACTGAGCCGTGCGCATGAGCTCTGCGCAGAGAAGGGAGCGCCCCTGACCAGCTTCAAGAAACAGATGACAGGGTCTGGGGCCAGGACAGAGTCCGACTGCCAGAGGTCTCAGCCCCTGCCCAGCGATACCCAGGGCCTCCACAGTCCTCACGCAGACCCAGGGAGTTCACTGGTTCTGGCCTCACTTCTCAGCCTCCCCACCAAGACCCTCCTCTAGTGCCAGGCGGAGGCCAGCCCCCTGCAAAGCCCAACAGGAGCCACGAGGCCAGGCTGGATCCTCACAGAGTCTACACTGGCTGCTCTACTCTGTCACCTCCCATTGTCCCCTAAGCCACTCCAACTGGATTCTGTCCTCTCCGGGCCACTGAAACAGCTCTTGCGAAGGTCGCTAACAGCTTCCATTGGCCAATCCCACCGTCCCTTTTCTGTCCTCATCCTATGTGATCTTTCAACAGCCCTGAGCTCCGCCGTCCACCCGCTCCTTCCGGAAGTGTGTTCTTTTCCACGTCTCCAAGACACCACGCTCCCGGTTCTCTTTTCCCACCTCCAGCTTTGCTGACCATCTCCTCGGGGGCTTCTCTGCCAGACCTCACGGCGCAGGAGCGCTCCGGCCTCTGTCCTCAGCCCTCGCTTCTCCACGTATCGCTCCCGGGTTCAGCTCGTCCGGGCTGATGGCTTAAATGCCACCCAAATGTCAACTCCCCGACCCCCATCTTGATTTCTAACCCTGACCTCTAAGCTTCAGACTCACGTGACCAGCAGCCCATTCAACATCTTCACTTGCATGACTTTTATGCCCTTTTTTTTTTTTTAAGGGCTGCACCCTCGACATATGGAGGTTCCCAGGCTAGGGGTCGAATCAGAGCTGCAGCTGCTGGCCACAGCCACGGCCACGGCAGATCTGAGCAGCATCTGCAACCCACACCACAGTTCACAGCAATGCCAATTCTCAACCCACTGGGCAAGGCCAAATCTGCCTGTCTTTATAAGCCCCTCAACTTGAATGTGGACCAAGAGAACCTTGGGATTTCCACGGCTCTCTGGGCATCAGTAAATCCCTCCATCATCTACCCAGCTGCTTAGGTCTCAGACTTGAACCCCAGCAGGCACGTTGATTTCTTCTTGTTTTGCATCCCCACCCCCATGCCAGTGACTCCATCAGCTCATCCTGTTGGTTCTCCCTCCCAAAAACAGGCCGAGTGGGCTGACTTCTCATCTCAGCCGTTGTCACCACAGTCTGAACCCCCATCAATGCTCACCAACTTCACTCTACGAGCCCATCTTCGGCTCCCTGCCCGCAGTCTGGGCCCTACAGTCCACCCTCCACAGACCAGAGCGACCTTTTAAAAGAGCAAACCGTATCATCGCCATCCTCCCCTCGAGACCGTCCTGTGGATGCAATTAGAATAAAAGCCCACGTCCCTGGCCTGGGCTTTCAGGACCTCCTTGGCCTCGTCGCCCCCTCTCCTCCCTTGTTCCTTCACAGCGTCCACAGGGCCTTGCTGGGAACACTCTGCCTTCACTGTGTCCCATGACCGTCGGCTACATATTTAGGTCTCTGCGTAAATAGCACCTCTTCAGAGAAGCCCTCCCAGACTGCCTGAAGGTACGCCCCCCAGTTCTTCTTCCTCTGCCTTAGCGCCTTGTTTTATTTATTTTTCAGCCATTATCACCATCTGATATTAGGTCTGAGTGTTTATCAGCTATTTTGCTCACTGAAATAAAGGCTCTGAATAAAGAGACCTTGTCTTGCTCACAGCCGTATGCATAGGGCCTTTCCTGACACAGAGCAGGCACCCCCCCTACCCCAAGAGTAGATGAGTTCGGAGGTGAGCAACTGGAGGTGAGCACAGGAGCCTGGGGGTCTCGGGGCGGGGGCAGCCGACTCACTCGATGGAAGGCATGTTGGGTGCAGACATCGGGCTGACCTCCTTGGCCTTCTGCAGGGCATGCTTCTGGTTGAAAGCCTCCTCTTCTTCCTGCTCATCCTAGAGACAAAGCAGAGAGGGACTGGCCTGGAATCCCTGTGAAGGAGAGCAGCTCCGGGGGCCCTCCCCACAAGGAGGCCTGGCACAGTGAGGAAAGTGGGAAGAAGAAGGGGAAACGAGGCAGGATGAGGTGAGGTTGGCCCAGAGACGTCAGGCGGCCAGGGGCGCAGGCTCCTTGAGACAGCAGCCTCCTCGGCCCCGGCATGGCCAGCCATTCTGGTCTTTCCCCTGCCCCGTAGGCTGCCCCACATTTTCCCAGGAAAGCGGTAGCATTCAACCCAACCCCCAGCCATCAAGGGAGCTGGCCACCGCTGGGGAGGTCCCATGAAAGCCCCATCACTTCCAGATGCAGTGCCTGGGAGTGACAGATTGGGGCCCTTCCAGGCAGAGCCCCCTGAAGTAAAGGCCACGCCTCCCATCACGCCCTCCTCCCTGCACGGCGAAGTGACCCCACCTGGTGCTCAGGCAGGGACCTCCTCCCCTCATCCACAGTCCTGCTTCTAACTGTCCCTCTATGTGATGACACCAAGGCAAGCCAGCTCTGCTAAAATGGCCAGAGCTGCGAAGCCTACAGACATCTCCATAACCCACCCTGGTTTTCACACACAGCACTTGACTTGATCCTTGAGGTACCAGCAGGAGGGATGCAAGGCAAAGACGGCATTCTTATCTTACAGACAAAGAAAGCAACACTAATGGAGACCAGGGATCCAGCCCAAGCTAAAAGAGCCAGCGGGTGGCAGATGTGTGACTCACGGCCAGCTTTTTAGATACTAGAGCTGGTACTATTCCCTACCTCACCCTGCAGATAAGAGCCTCGAGCATGCGGGGCAGAGCAGGCCACGCATCACGGAATAAACATGTGGAAAAAGCTCAGAAGCATCGCCAGGATGCTATGAGCTCCTCCCCAAGCCAAATCTGCACTGTGTGGGGAGAGGTTGTCGCTTATCTCCCTAGGCCATCCCATCGCAATTAGCATCGCCTCCACCCCTACAGAAAGGACTCAGAGACAAGAGGGAACGGCTCTTTGAGAAATGTAGGGTCTGCCTCCATTGAAACTTCCGCCAAGATGACCATGGTCACTGGAATACCGCAGCAGCCACCGTCTAGGAACTGTGACCTTCCTGGCCCCTCTCACGCTGAAACCCAGGAGGGTAGAGGCTCATGATGAAGGCCACACAGCCACAGGAGGAGAGGGGGGACTTAAATCCAGGACTATGGTGTGTTCTTTATTTTCCAGGTCATAATCCTACAAAGGACCCCTCTGAGAATTGGCAGTGACCAAGTGATTATCTTCTATATCCCATAAGAGACCGAGGCTGCTGGTCCCAGGCTCAGCAAACGCAATGAATGTGAACCAGGCTTCCTTTATGGATGGGGCGCTCTCCCAACTGTCCACAAGCTCTGAGAAGGGGCCTTCCCAGCAGGTCTGAGGCCAGCAATGCAGACTTTCGGAGTCTGCGTGCCCCCAATGGCACTAGAGGACCATCGGATCCCTGGAGAACAAGGCTTACCTTCGTCAGCTCCTGGGCATTGGCCAGATTGTCCACGGCGATGGCCAAGAACACATTCAGCAGCGTGTCTGGCATGATGAGTTAAGGATGGGCAAGTAAGAAAAATGAAAGGCTCCGGCAAGGCGGAGAGAGCATCTCCAGCCTTTCCTGTCTGGGCCACTAGCAGGAACAGGAGCCGCCCGCAAAGAGGCATTTGACTCTCTTTGAAAGAGGATATGTCTTCTTCCCTCCTTCCAGATATCATTTCTTTGTACGGAACAAAGAAATATCTAAATAAAACTGCCCAGGGGGGAGTTCCCGTCGGGGCTCAGTGGCTACAGATCCCAACTAGTATCTATTCGGACTTGGGTTTGATCCCCGGCCTCGCTCAGTGCGTTAAGGATCCGGCATTGTTGTGAGCTGTGGCGTAGGTCGCAGATGCTGCTGGGATCCCATGTTGCTACAGCTGTGCTGTAGGCCGGCGGCTTGGACCCCTAGCTTGGGAACCTCCATATGCCATGGGTGCAGCCCTAAAAGACAAAAGACAAAAGACAAAAAAAAAACTTCCCAGAGAGTTAAGATGGAGTGAGGAAGCCTTGATAGGGCTCTGGCCTCTTCTCACAGCAATGTTGAGTTAAGAATCACTGAACAAGACGGGTAGGGAGAATGAAGCAGGAGCTCACCTCTCCTTTCCCGGAAGCCCATCTGGACCAATCATGCTATTCCGTCCTTAAAGATGGACAAAAAATGAGATTCCAAGGCCTCATCACCAACTAGCTCTCAGTCACAGACTTCAATCTTCTGGTCCTGGGAGGCGTCCGTATTTCATTTAACAGAATGTCTCAGGGCACACAAGACCATTATGGAAGCCATTCCTACTCCACGCCCTAACCTCTGAGGCCCCAGATTCCAATTACCCTTGAGGCCCATGGGTGGTGGAACTCAGAACCTGCCCTAGCACAAAAGTCCAGGTCTGGCTGCTCTCAGAGGAACCGGAAAGTCAAAGTGACGTGTGACAAATGGGCCTTCCATTTCCATGACTCACTGCCTTTTTAGGGGTTTCTTGTGTTCAGTTTATAGTCTGCCCTGGCTCCTAGAAGTCTGCAGGACAGCAAATTTAAAGGAACATCTCGTCTCTGTGAGATTACAGGAAATGCAAAATACAGCTGCATCACAGGTTGTCCTTTTTCACTCTACCAATCCTGACTCAAGGTGAGTCCTGCTCCCCCAAAACATCTAATGATCATGCAGAAGTTTGCAGTTGATAAGGTTTATTCAAGTAAATTATCTCATTTACTATTTACAACTAACAAGGAAATCGATCCTGCTTCTTCCTTTCAGATGAGCATCTTAGAACCTCAGAGAGACATCGAGTGACTTTCCCAAGGCCAAACAGCTTTTAAGCAGAGCTGCTGGGATGAAAACCTAAATCTTCCTGGTCTAGATCCCATGACCAGCCCTGGGTTTCAGAAGGAAATACACTTGGTTTCCAGGCTCCCTTTACAATTTAGTAATTGTTGGACTTTGATCAAGTGATTTCTTCTAAGTCCTTTACGGTAAAGATTAGATGAAATGGCACCTATAAAGCATTTAGTGTAAGGTCTCATGAATGGCACGAATACAAGAAATGTTAGCTATGCTCAGTAGTATTAGCATGAATCATAATACTAATATCTTGAGATCTCATTATGTGGAAGACTCTGTTCTCTCTTAGTGAGTGATTAATTCATTAGGTTACTAGTGAGTTAGTTACTGGTTACTATTTTTTAAATTTTTTATTGAAGGATAGTTGATTTACAGTGTCATATTAGT
This sequence comes from Phacochoerus africanus, assembly GCF_016906955.1. Lineage (NCBI taxonomy): Eukaryota > Metazoa > Chordata > Mammalia > Artiodactyla > Suidae > Phacochoerus > Phacochoerus africanus. Next base: position 122,557,004 of record NC_062554.1, on the reverse strand, counting down.
TTCAGGTGTATCACACAGTGATTCAGTTATAAACATATAAACGCGCTCTCTCTCTCTCTCTCTCTATATATATATATATATATACTTTTTCAGATTCTCTCCCTTATAGGTTATTATAAAATAATTGAATATACATGCACCCCAATGTTCACCACCACACTATTTACAACAATTGCTATTTCAGCCTATAGTGATTTCCGTCCTCTCTTCTTTTCTCCAGCTTATAGTCTCTCCAACCATTTCCTGTAACAGACTCATATGGTTTTGTTGGTGATGATAACCTGATAATTTGGATATTATAATACCTGATAGCTTGGATGATATTCTCTTTTGTTTATACTTATTTTCTTTATCCAACTAGCACACGAGTTCCTTAAGGTCTGGGTCCTTGCATCTCTTGGTACACCTAGATGTCTCCCCGATGTGTCCCCAGCGCGATTATCATCACCGCCACCCCCTTTTCCTCCTCCTCACGTGCTGGTCCAGGCTGGCAGCAAGGGAAGCATTGTAAAAAGGATACAGTTTCCAAACAAGGTGAGCACAATGAAATAGATGGCTGACCACATGCCCGAGCTGACCCCGCCCTGGGAGCGGATTCCGTTGTACATCACCTCGTTCCAGTCCTCACCCGTCAGGATCTACACACAGCAAACGACAGGCAAGTTGGAGACCCGGGTAGGCTGAGCAAAGGGGATCGATGTAAAGGGGAAAATTCTGGGCCTGGGTCTTTTCCCTCTACCCCCTCGCTTGACCGTCCTGCCAGGGAGGAAAAAAACTCACACCCACCAAGAACCCTCAACATCCTTCTGATACAGAAGAGAATTTTAGGCACTGAAAATGGAAGGAGAGTATCAAAAGGAAAGACTCTAGTCCTCAAAAGGCAGAGCTCCCCTGCCACCCCAAACCCCAGCTTTGCCAGGCCTGTGGCCATCACCCAGATCAGGTGGCCCAGGCACTGCTTGCCTGGCCACCTGTCCCCAGGAGCTGCCAAGATACAGTTGCTAAGCCCACAGCATCACTGGAAAGAGCCTCACGGACTCCAGTTCTGGTTCAGCCTCAGATTCTGCCTAAATAGTATTTTCCTTCAGCTCTCAGACATTATTGATTTTGATATCTCCCCATGATTTAAAAAAAAAATTGGGGGGGGGTCATAGAAAAGATACTTCATCCAACGGATAAGTGAGTGAGATGTTTCCAATTCCATAAAACCAGAAATGCGATGATACTGAATGTCTCTGGCTTCATTAACATCTCTTGCAAATGCACCAGTGTAGGGAGCAGGCCAGTGCGGGCTTCGCAATAGAGCTCTTTTAACCTTGGTAAGAACAGAGCGGTAGAAATCCAGGCACTACTGTTACTACGGTGAGGATTACTCAGTAAGTTGCCTGAGAGGAGCCTGGAGAGAAGAGGTAGGGTTCTCATGACCCATCCTCATCTTGCGGTGTGTGCAGCGAGGGATCCTCCAGAACATGCTTTAGGGACCTCATACCTGGAAGACAGTCATGATGGCTGCAGGGAAGGTGTCGAAGTTGGCTGAAGGAGTCCCGTCATTAAAGTTGAACCTGAAAAGGAAATTTAGAGAATGAGATCAAAATCTTTGTCACGAAACTGTTCCCTTTCTTCACATTCCCTTCTTCCCAACTCTCCCCCCGATTCCCGTTAACTGGGAGAATGGTATTAGCAATCACTGCTGGGGGACAGTGTGCTTGAAGGGCACGGGCGATGGGATGGGGTCTGGGCTGATCCTGAGTTACAAGGCCCCATGATGTACCTTCCTGTACATTCCACAGGGAGGGGTCCCCACAAGAACCCCGTACAGTGGGAAAGGATTAAAAATAGAAACCCTCATGGTTGGTTTGGGGCCATGGACGCAAATAACAAGATGGTAACATGGTGATCAAATGAGTGACCCTGGAGCTCACAGGCGAAACACTAGGTTTTTAGGCTCCTTGGGATGGAAAGCACATTGACGCCTACCTGCCTCCAAAGAGCTGCATTCCTAGGAGAGCAAAGACCACGATGAAGAGGAAGAGGAGGAAGAGCAAACTGATGATAGACTTCATGGAACTCATCAAGGAGACCACCAAATTCCGTAGGGATGCCCAATACCTACAAAAGCCAAGACGGCATTACCACAGTGAGCACTTGAGTCCTGAGTTATCCCCAAGCCCAGCTGGGCGTCCGCCTGGTGGCCTATGAGATAAGCTGCCTTTGTACACTTGTAGGAAGGAGACGTGGCAGCAGTAATGTGGCTCCCCTTGGGAATACAGCACAGGATCTGGCATCATGGGCGTTTTCCTGCTTTGGTCTTTGGAGGAGGAGGAAGAGCAAAAGAATAGAGGGAGTGGGGCGTGGGGTAGGGAAGGGGATTGCGAAGGGGAAGTGAGGATGGAAGGCAAGAGAGTAAGAGAGGAAAGCTTCCACTCCCAAAGGTGGTTGGGGAGAGTCCAGATTCTGATCACTTACTTGGTTATTTTAAAGATTCTTAGAAGTCGGAGAGCTCGCAAGACACTGATTCCGAAAGACGTGCCAGGTCTGAAGATTGCCCAGACCACTTCAAAGATGCTCCCCACTGTGACCTAAAGAGTCAAACCCAGCCACAGGGAGAAGAGAAGGAGGAGGAAGAAGGGGAGGGGGAGGGGGGAGGGGGAAGGAGGGGGAGAGGCAGGGGAGGGAGGAGCAAGTGACATTCAGCCACCCACAATTCTCAGTGGGCTATTTTGAAATTAAAACTCTTCCCTCCCCGCACAGCCCACCTCCAATAGGACCACCTATTTATGAAGGCTGCCAAGAAAAATGGGACTACACCACCTCTCTGCCCACTGCTCTCCACTCCCTGTGCTGAATTTCCTCCTTCGCACTGCAGATTGCTTTACTGCCTGCCGCCCTGTCCTTCCTGAAAACTACAACAGCTACTCACCACATCTGCACAGATCCGACAGCCATCCTGTTCTTATAACACTTTGAACAGAAACAGACCAAAGAGCCGCCCTTCACTAAGAAAACAAATTTAAATTAATTCGGGTTGCCTTCCAACATGAAAAGCTCAGGGAGGGCCCACATTTTCTCATCGTCCTAGAATGTAGTGCTAATAAGAATGTTTCAGTCACCTGCACATGAAACACCGTTCTGTCGCTCAGGCCCCACACACCCTGAGATGACAGTACTGTCTGGTGGCATAAAACCTGCTTGCTATGGGAAGTAGCGATGTCAAATCAACCGTTCAATTTGCTTTTTCCTTTAATTGCATGTTTACTGAAAGTCTACTCTAGTTCTCCACATTGCGCTAGGAGAAAGAACAAAAATGAATCCTCACAGTGATGCTGGAATGTGCATAGATAAGGAAACGAAGGTAAAAATGGCCTCTCACTCGCTGTTATGCCTGAAAATTGCCTGTACCCAGAAGCATATGTTCCAAGTTAAAATGTAGATTGGCACGTGCTCAAAATCGTTAGCACCTAACGGAAGAGTTGGCAGAAAAAGAAGTGGGTTTGGCAGAAAGAGAGGTGGTTCAGGAACCCAAAGTTTTGCACCCTAGTTCTGCTGCTAACTGGCTGTGGGAACTTGTCCACGAAGCCCCCTCTGTACTCCTGTGTAAACACGCAGCCCAACTCCTGATACCTAACAGAGTGAGCAGGACTCTTGAAAGCAAGAGGACAAAGACATACGTGAAAGCACCCTGCAGGCTGCCGAGGAACACACACACTTATATATGTCAATATTACTCAGAAAGTGAGCACGATACCGGAGCTGATGTGGGGCCTGTGAATATAAAAGGGTGTGTGTGAACACTTAAGGGTCTATCTGGATAATTTCTCCAATTTTAAATGGAAGTAAAAAAGTAAGTACAGAAGCTCTTCATGTTTTTATTGATCCACCTTCTGGAATCAAGTCTTCGGCCTTCTCATTCAGGCTCCCCCCCAAGATAGTAAGTGGTTGAAGATGCTGCCTATGGGTGGCGTTCTACAGCTGTACGTTGTGATCTACACACACTGAGGGGTATGTACGCTATGTTATGCGTGTTTACACTTCAGTGCAAACATTAAAAATAAGAGCATTTAAAGAGCCCAAACAAACTCTAGGACAGCAAGGCTGCTCTCATTCCTGCCCTCCCTTTCGCTAATCCTATCGGCTCCCCTTTTATAAATTCTGATTTCGGGGCTTCAGGCTGAGCTGGGAGCAAGCTGCTTATCTCAAACCCCAGCACATCAACATTTGGCTGGGGCAGGGCTGGGGCGCCCGCTGGGCATCTGAGCACTTACCCCAAAATCAAAGCAGTTGAATGAAGAATGGAAGTAAAGGCGAGGCCCCATGCCATACATCTTCAGAGACATCTCCAGGAGGAAGAGTCCCAGAAACAAAAACTCTGCATAGTCTGAAAGCATTCAAGGCAGAAGCACTGGTTCCATGGAGGGCACGGGCTCTTGCCCTCCCTGGGCCCACCGCCACCGCCCCCCCGCCCCGACCCACAGAGGAACCCTCAATAGCAACAGGACCCCCACAGGACTTTCGGTGACCACGCCAGGTCAGTGCCAGGCAAAACCTAACGACGTCTGGATGTGCTCAGAGCCAGAATGAGTCCCAGGCCCACTCCACAGGTCAGCTTGGCTCTTGTTTGACGGGTGGCTTTGTCACTGCCCTTTAAATGGCAGGTGGCTCTCAGGAGAGAGGGAAAGGGCTTCAGCATGGTTTGGATGAAGAAGCTGCATTTCCTCTGCACACGTGCAGCCCGACAGCATCAGGAACCTCGCTTCCTCCCACTGGCAGCCTTACCCACAGCTGGCCTACAGGTTTCCTTTCGGGTCCATTGAAGGCATCCACTTCCCTAAGCATTTTCTCCTGAGACTTTGGTGACCAAGACTCCCTATGTCCCTGGGCTACCTTAAGTCACTTAAGTGACAGCCTTAGACTCCCCAAATAAAGCACAACACTATCTTGTGGACTCATCAGCAAAGATTTATCTGATTTGATCATGAATGACAGGTGGGAATTGTCATGTGATAATCCTGACCCCCCACCCTGCTGATGACAACTCTGGCCTCCCTCACAATGTGGCCGAGAGGGCTTGCCCTGTTGACATTCACACTGCCATCCACGCGCTGCCGGGAGAGCCAGCAGTCACTGTTCACTTACAGAGGAGGTGGGTGAGCCACTGGGGCTGGTTGTGATGGACGATGGCCACACAGGCGGTGTTGAGAGCCACGAGGCTCAGCACGATCCAGTAAAACACCTGGGATTTCACCATGTGGCGGATAGAGATGCGCAGAAGCCTCTCCTTGTGCCGGAAATAGGAGGCCCCATCCACCTTCGTGCTTTTGATGCTGGCTCGGGCGAGAGGTGTGCCTACAGAGGCAGGAGGAAGGAAGAAGGAGGCTTCAAAATAGATGATGCTCCATGGCAAGGAGGCATCCGAAGGGCAAGAGGGGCAGCTTCGGTCCCAGGGCCGGGGCACTGCCATGTTGCAGGCCTGGGGAGTCTCCAGCTTATGGGCTAAGAGTTTCCACAGCACAGCAGAGATCCCTGCTTTTCCCCTGGGCACTCTCAGTCCCAGGAGATAGAAAGCTTCCCTGGGCAGGACACCAGGCATCCAGCCTGTATCCTGAATCCTAAGGGGATCGTGTTTATGTTTGAAACAGACTGGGCTTCTCCCTGGCCTTTCTTTTTACATATGCTTCAGGCACTGGAATCATCCTGCTGCATTTGCCATTTCTCTACCACTGGCAGCCTAAGCGGCAATGGGCTCTGAACTCCTCTTCAGTTTTTAAAGATGGAGCAGACCCTTCCCTGTTTCTGGGGAGGAAAAATCTGCCATCAGCCAGCCATCTCTCAGAGAACCTAGGGTTGAACACCAGTCACGCTAAAGGGCTGTCAGTAAGAATTTGTTTAAACATCACATGGAAACACAGGGGCTGCAAGTAGGCAGGTGCTACTCTGATTAAGCACATGATTGCAGTTCTCAAACAGGCCTCCTCTGGATCCCTGAGCAACATCCCAAAGCGGGTTCTCATGATCACACCCAGGAAAGAGGGGATTATAGACGCATACGGGATGCACCTGCCACACTTGAATCTGGGTTGCCTTCTTGGCCCCAAACCCCATGTTTCACATACAGACCATCTCCTGGTCCTTTTTTTTTTTCCTGCCTGTCAGTCACTGTCCACTAGGTTAGATCCGGATGCCTTTTCCCAATTACATCCCAAAGTTCTGGATTTTTCAGGTTCCTTTCCTCCTTGTGGTGCTTCTGCCAGGATAAGATGTTCCCTTTCGATGGGAGACTCAGAGCCAAGAAAGCAGCTCTGCCGGCCTCCACTCACCCACAGAGGAGATATCAACACAGTGCTCATCACTGGAGTCTCTCGTCATGGCCTCCGTCCGGCTCCTTTTGATGGTGGCCCTTCGAAGCACTGCACCAGGGAGGGGGGAGGCCGGACAGAGGACACAAGAACAACCGGATCATTCTGGGCAAGAGGCCCCGGCGAAGACCCGAGTCAGAGTTACATAAGTCGCAAATGTCTACAGCAATGTGGCTCCCGGGACACCCGAGGGCTCCTGAATCCTTCTAGAGCTTATCTAAACGCGGCAGATAAACAGGCACCCCGGATCTATTTGTTCAGGCTCTTCATAAACAATGTCACTTCTTGGCAATGAACGTGGTCCCAAGATGATCCCCGCCCATTGTCAAAGCAGATCCCTTTCTATGCCATTGGTGGCATGATGGCATTGTCATGGCACATTATCAATCACACGCCCTGGAACAAAACAACTCTCGGATTTCATTTTCATCACTTTCTGGAGCGTTTAAATCCATGACTCAATTCCCTTCATCTTAAAGCATGAGGGGTTTTATGACCGAGAGACTTGCATTTCAAATCCCAGCACGGCCGGCCCTCTTTATTCCTTTCTCTCCTCTTTTGATCAAGAGAGATTGCCACCACTGAAGAGGGGGCAAATGCGACAGCAGTAAGGCCTTGGAGCACATCCTTACCTTCTAAGGCTGATGTTCCTGCATTTTTATTTTCTTCAGCAAGCATGACTTCCTCTATATGGAAAACAAATGGTTTAGTAAATTATCAGTACATGCCAAATTGTTTTGCAAAATGAAAATCCCTCGGGAACAGCGCTGGCTCCAGGGCAATGGGGGCGGGGGAGGAGGTAGAGGGTTGAGAGGGTGCTGCGCTGTGTGCCTGCAAAGAGCTCATAGCTGGTCACAGGCACCAGCATCAGAAAGACATCTTGGAAGGAGCTCCTGAGACACATCAGAACAGGAAGTTCTTTAGTGAGGGGGGCAGTGCGAGGCGAGGGGGGCTAACTGGTAAAATTCTGCGTCTGATGCACTGTTTAGGAGAACATGCCTGAGAGGGAGAGCTGATCTTTTTAACTAAAATCCCTTGAATTGGAGTTTCCATCATGGCTCAGCCATTAATGAATGTGACTAGGAACCATGAGGTTGCGGGTTCGATTCCTGGCCCCACTCAGTGGGTTAAGGATCTGGCATTGCTCTGGCTGTGGTGTAGGCCGGCAGCTGTCGCTCCGATTCGACCCCTAGCCTGGGAACCTCCATATGCCACAGGTGCAGCCCTAGGGAGTAGACAAAAAATAAAAATAAAATAAAATCCCTTGAATTGATAGAATGAAAATTTTCCACTTCTGTTTTTTCTTTTCTCCAGGTTCCTTAACCCATTTTGAGCAATGGGAGCTTCCTTGGTTGACTCTCATCTGCAGCCCTAAGGTCATAACACCTACTCCCTCATCCAGGAGATGAGACCATGTTTTGAGTCCTAGCTTCTTCATGGAAGAGGCAGAAGAAGCTGCGAAGGGTCCCCTCAAAAAGAAGAGCAGGGATGGTGGGTGCTTCCTCTTCCCTGACCACTTCCATCCTGCCTTGTTGAGCAGAGCTTGAGCTGAAGAGGCTTGGGCCCACTGTGGATTTGTCCCTGTGATATAATACAACATAAATATTTGGGTTTTGTCCACCTGCCTGGCACAGAGCTTCTAAAACCTCTGGAATTTACTTTTGTATGCTAATGAGATGATTCACCGAGGGAGAGGCCTAGAGCCGGTCACCCAAAACCCCAACCACAGGATTAGAAGGTTATCTTTCAGTCTCTCCCGGAAGGGGAGAGGGGCTTGAGACTATTCAGTCACCAGTGGTCAATGATTTAATCAATCATGTCTACATAGGAGTTCCTGTTGTGGCTCAGAGGTAACAAACCCAATTAGTATCCATGAGGATGAGGGCTGCATCCCTGGCTTCGCTCAGTGGGTTAAGGATCCAGTGTTGCCATGAGCTACAGTGCAGGTTGCAGGTGTGGCTTGGATCTGGTTTTGCTGTGGCTGGGGCATAGGCTGGCAGCTACAGCTCCGATTCAACTCCTAGCCTGGGAACTTCCACATGCCTCGGGTGCAGCACTAGAAAGAAAAAAAAAAAATCATGTTTACATAATGGAACCTCTATACAAACCCTACATGACGGGGTCAGGTTGCTTATGGGTGGGTGAGCTCATCAGGGTGCTTGGGAGGGTGATGTGCCTGGAGAGGGCATGCAGGCTTTGTCGCTGCCTCAACTCCCACGCCCCACCCCATCCCCATAAGTTATGTATCCTGTCCATTCTGCTGTGACTGACTTGTACCCTCCATAATCAACTGGTGATAGTTTTTCCTGAGTTCTAAGTCATTCTAATGAATGATCAAACCTGCAACTTCCTGAATTTGTAGCCAGTCAGGAAGAAGTATAGGTCGCCTGGGGAATCCAGGCTGATGTGCAATGGAGGCAGGTGTCTGAGGTTGGGCCTTTAACCTGCGGGGTCTGCTCTAACTTTGGGTGGTGTTTAGTGTGACCCCACTGGTGTCCAGCAACCAGCATATTTGGTGGTTGGTGTTTGGGAAACAACCATCCGTCATTTGGACCCCGCCTCTTGGCCTTCCCAGGAGTAATCTGCAAGCCACAGATGGGTCACCATTGGCTGGGTGGACACTGTTTTCTGCTGAGACTTATTAGAATGTGCCTCACTGACATCCCTCCAAACTTACCAATAAAACAGTGCTTCTATCCCACACCTGGTGGGATTCTAAGCCCCCTGACTGGGAATGGTGTGTATGAGTTTTGATCCCAATCGCCTCCTCAGCCATGGCGGAGGGAGCTGGGGGCCCTAGGCATTGTGCCCTCAGAACCCCAGCTTCTGGGCTACAGCAGGTCCTATGAAGCAATGGTTTAACTCAAGCACTTGTAACACATAAAAGGACAGGCATAAGAGGGTAAAGTTATTACCATAATTCCACCTGCATATAAAACTGAGTATATAATGTATTTTGCAGGGAGGGGAACATTTTTGAGCCTCGGAGGGTACCAGGCAGGATGGCCATTATATCGAGTCATAACGTTTAGCTGGCTTCCTTCTTAAAGTACCGCCCTCTGGCAAAACTAAGTTAACAGGTTACGAGTTATTGGCGGGGTGCTCCTTTATATGCACATAGAGGGTTTTAAAGTCACTGACAGCACTTGCTGTTTGGAGGGCATCCTTTTAAAATGAGGTACTCAGTGCAACATGAATGACCTCAGCCAGGGAGTCCTCTAGACTCTGTGCAGTGTCTGGGCTTGGCAGTGGGTGGATCTGAGGACCCCCAAGGCTGAGGGGGGGGTGTGGTACAGCTGAGCATCTCTGGGAAGCACTTGAGGGCCCTGGATGTGTGGAACCCGCACCCCCCCTCAATGCCTTTTGCCAAGTTCGCTTTCGAACTTAAGACTGTCTTTCCAGGGAAATATAACCCATATGTCTCTGATTCACTCATGCTCCATTTGTAAAGGGAAGGGCCAGGAAGCACAATTTGACGTCGCAATGCGTCTTTTTTCCTAGAAGGAGAAGAGAGCTGGCTTTGCCAACTGGAAGAAAGTGGAGCCTTGGAATTCCGCATGTATCTGAAAGGCACAGCCGTAAAGCAGCATCCTGCGTGTCAGACCCTCAGAGGGGGCATGGTAAGGCTGGGAGACTTCTCTTAAGTTCTGCTGCCAGCTGGCTCGCCATGGGGGTCTGTCACATGGCTCCGCTGCCCAGAAAGCCAAGGGCAGTCGGGGACCTGCAAGCTGCCTGCCTGGCCTGGAAGCAAATCTGCTGAGTTACTGGTCTGGGAAGATGGAGGGGAAGCTCACAGTCACCTGCACACCAGAGCCTCGGAAGGGAAAGGGCAACACGGAAGCACAAGTCACCACGCTCTTGGCTCCTGCTTCCGGAAGCAGCAAGGAAAGGCAGATGGTCCCAAATGAGGTGGGGTTTTATCTGGCTTTGACCTGGCACTTATCACACACGCTCTCTCACCCCTGATAAATCATCCAAAGTTGACTCCACCACCAAGGTCAGAATAAGAGTCACAGAGTCATTCCAAAGCTTAGAGAAGAGTAAGGTGCAGGCAACTAAGTATCGAATCATTTTCCAAATTTTTCCTGAGAGACCTCTTTGGTGCTCTGTTTCCTTCCAGGAACAAGAAAAAGATGCTGACTATCAAATGTATTTTTTTTTTTTTTTTACTATTAGAAATGTTTACTCCTTGCTCGGGAAGGAAATAAAGATATATGATACCCATGCAATGCAATCTTTAAAATAATAAGAAAATCAAATGCATCCTTTATACTGACATCTACAGGGTGATTGACACCCCCCATCAGCAGTGGAGCTACCGTCAAACTTGAATCTGGCAGCTCTGTGGGTTAACGAAATTGTGATAGATCTGGACCTATCCTCAGGGCTGGGCAAGAATTGTGCCCAAGGCAGAGCCACAGAATGAGGAGGTGATGACAACTCAAAGACAGGGAAAACCAGTTTTTAGCTTCATCTATTAGTTGGCTTATCGCAATAGCCTCACAGTCGGTCTCCCTGTTTCTGGCTTTGTCTTCCTACTGCCTGTTCTCAATGCAGCAACCAAGTGCTCCTTCAAAATTTCAATTTTTTTTTTTTTTTGTCTCTGTCTTTTTAGGGCCACAACCTGTGGCATAAGGAGTGCCCAGGCTAGGCGTAAAGTGGGAACTGTAGCTGCTGGCCTATGCCGCAACCACAGCAATTCCAGATCTGAGCTGTGTATGCGACCTACACCACAGCTCACAGCAACGCCAGATCCTTAACCCACTGAGCAAGGCCAGGGATCAAACCTGTGTCTTCATGGATACTAGTCAGGTTTGTTAACCCCTGAGCCACATCAGGACCTCCCAAAAATCTTAAACAGAGCACATCCCTCTGCTGCTCAAGACGCTCCAGTGGTTCTTACTTAAGCACAGGAAAGCCCCAAACTTTTTACAATGGCCCATTTAAAGGTCATACAGGATCTGCTCTGGCCTCCTGACACCCTTCCCTGCTGGTCTGGGAGCACTGGGATATCCTTTCCTCAGCTCTCCCCACCCCCCAAATCCTTCAAGTTTCCGCCTACCGGATCTTCTATTTAAAACTGCAACTTACAGAGTTCCTGTTGTGGCTCAGTGGTTAATGAATCCGACTAGGAACCATGAGGTTGCGGAACCTCCATATGCCATGGGAGTGGCCCAAGAAAATGTCAAAAAGACAAAAAAATAAAAATAAAAAATAAAATAAAATAAAAAATAAAACTGCAACTTACCCTAAAGCCCTAATCCTACCCGGATCTGTTTTCATTGTACTTAGCACCTTATCAAAAGTTCCTTAGTATTTTGTTCATCGCTGTCTTCTCCAGAGACAGGGTGATAAGCTCCATGGGAGCAGAACTTCGGCTCACTGCTGTCTCCCAAGTGCCTAGAGCAGGACTTGGCATCAAGTAACTGCTCAGTAAATATCGGCGGGATGAACGGACTCTTAGCAGGAGTAGGGCAGCAGGGATGCAAAACGGCATCAGCTCGAGCCCTGGGTTATGGTACTTCCTACTCTGTTCCCCTTGTTAACATGCCTGCCTCATGGACGGTGTCTGGCAGAAGGACAGGGACAGACTCCAGAGGGAACCCATGGGGCCAGGAGGGCACCTGAAAGTCATCAAGGCCTTCTCTCTGCTCTGGTCCAGGCCGCCCCTTTGAATGGAGGTATGGCCGTGAGAAGCAGGGTGGGTCCTTAACGTCGGGGGAGCCCATCACCAACCTCCTCCAGGCCCCAGGCCTTACCTGCTTTGTCTATCCAGGCGCGGTACCCATTCAGCTCCCGCTCGATCTGCTGCTGGCGCCGCAGTTTCATGAAAGCTCTCCGGTTCTCCACTCTCTCTCTCTCTTTGGCAAATTCCCTGTGGACAAGGTGGATGAGATTCACTGGGTGTGGGCAGTGCCATGACTCAAAGAAAGGGCGAGGATGGAGTTCTCACTGTGGCTCAGCGGGGTAAGGACCAGACGTTGTCTTTGTAAGGATGCAGGTTTGATCCCTGGCCTCATTTAGTGGGCTAAGGATCCAGCATTGCTGCAAGGCTGCAGCATAGGTCCCAGATGCAGCTAGGATCCTGCACTGCTGTGGCTGTGGCATAGGCTGGCAGCTGCAGATCCGAATTGATCCCGCTGGCCTGGGAACGTCCATATGCTGCAGGTGCAGCCTTAAAAAGAAAAAAAAAAAAAGAAAGAAAGGGTGAGACAAGTAGAAAAGAGAGTGTTTGAGTAGGCACTATGTACACCCCATTTTCTCTGTCCCAGGCTGCAAGCATGATCTCCTGAAAAGGATGCACAGAAACACACCGAATTCAGCCTCACGGAGGAAGCCTTCCCAGATCAGTTTCATCCCAGTCAGCACTACCCTTCTCTGCTTGCTCTATTTTGAAAGCTACTTACTTAGTAATGTGATCAGCTAGGTTCCAAAATGCTACGCTGTATCTCTCCAGCTACAAAAGGACTCTCTACACTGTCTGAAGGGCTCAGCTACTCTTTATGCTTTTTACTAACAACAGTGACTACTGTATATTGACCAATGAAGCCCTGTATGAAGTTTTTCATTCCCATTAACTCACTGAAGCCTCACAATCACCCAATGAAGTAAGCACTGTTAACATTCCTATTTAGGAGTTCCTGTTGTGGTGCAGTGGAAACGAATCTGACTAGGAATCATGAGGTTGCAGGTTCCATCCCTCACCTTGCTCAGTGGGTTAAGAATGCGGCGTTGCCATGAGCTGTGGTGTAGGTCACAGACGTGACTTGGATCTGACATTGCTGTGGCTGTGGTGTAGGCCAGCGGCTACAGCTCCAATTAGACCCCTAGCCTAGGAACCTCCATATGCCATGGGTGTGGCCCTAAAACGACAAAAGGCCAAAAAAAAAAAAATCCTATTTAACAGATGGGGAGACCAAAGCTTAAAGGAGGGGGGTCACTTGCTGGGATCTTCCTCCAGTGGCTGGTGCCCTGTGGTGCTCAGTACAGGTTGCCCCTGAAGACTATGACACTAAAACCTGGAAGGGCTGAAGTGCTTCTTGCAGATGGCTGGTTGAGGTTAAGTAAGAGAGAAAGGGACACAGGAGAACGGCACGTGGCTCCAGCAGAAAGATGATGGGAAGATGGAGGGGATCGAGGGGATAATGAGACAGAAAAAGCCAGAGGGAGGTTTATGGAGAAGACAGAGCTCACTAACAGGCACAGAGGACCTGAGCCACTCTGTGATACAAGACCATTAAAAAACAAACAAACAAACAAATGACAATAACAACAACAACTCAAGCCCAGTGGGAAAAAAAAGGGAGAAGAGGAATGAGGGTTCCCTAGCAGAGAGGAAGATGATGAAATTCAATTAGTAATAAGCAAAGGGGGATGCAGAAAGCTTTGCTAAAAGGCCCTTTCCCAGGCCCCCTCTGTGCCCATGCCCTTCTCATCACCAAACACACTTCCAGCTAGAACAGCCCTTGCTAATGCTGTGCCTCCCAGCTTCAGCTCATGCACTACTGCCCTGGAAGCTGTTCCACTTATTTAAGGTGTTCCCCATCAATAGAGAGCAGCAGCCTGAAGTTAAGACAGCCCAGAACCCACCATAGGTTCTGCCAGCTACTCCCTCATGTCTAGGGAGGAGGAAATGAGCCACAGACTGAGGGACATGTCAGGTCCCTGTGCAGGGGAAGGAGAGGAGGTGCCACTCTACCACGGCTCAGAGGGATGCCAGTTCCTGCCGCATCTGGCCCCTCCTCCCAAGGGAGAGATGGATTACATGGGCACAGACACCTTACAGGGGTCAAAACTGGGCTAAGAGCCCGGGGCCAAGGCACACGGGAAGGAGAAAGTCTCCTGGGCTTGGTTTCAGGTTCAGTGGGTTCTACTAATGATATTGCAGGAGCAGGAGGAGGGAGAGAGTTAAAAGGAAGAGTTGACCAGGAGCAATGAGAGTCAAGGTAACAGAATTTAAGCCCTGGGACCCCTTCTGTTTTTCTTTTTCACTTTCTTTTTTTAACCTGCTCTCCTGGATTTCAGCAATTAGAAAGTAACAAGGAGCTAGTTTGGTTCATAGCGTTACCATCTACCAAAGTTCTTCCCTCTGGTTCTTCGTCTTCTTTCTGTCCCTCCTGTCTGATAGCGCCATTGGTTCCATCTTCAAAATGGCGCTTGGATCCAGCCTCCCTCTTTATTCCCACTGCCTTGGTCCAGGACCTCATCCTTTCTCACCTGGACTACTGCAATAGCATCTACCTGGTCTCTCAACCCCCTGTCCCTCCTCCCTTCATTTCATCCATTTCATAGCTCTTAGAGTTACCTTTCTAAAATACAACATTGGATATTATCACTTCCAAACCTAAAACAATAACCATAGCAAGTGACATTTGTGGAGTGTTTTCTAAGTTCCAAGCACCTTCATCAATTTTGTGCCTTTAATCTTTACAGCCAAGATGAGAAGAAGGTAGCACAGGTCTTTTCATATTCAATTTAAAAGTTAAACAACTTGTCCAAGTTAAGTAAGAGATGGAGCCAGGTTTGGAACTCAGGCCTGTCTATGCTAAGAGCCCAGGTTCCTCACATATCCGCCTAGCCCAGAGGTGTATTTATAGGCTGCTTCCTTTATCTTTTTTTATGTATGTGTCTTCATTTTCTCAACTACGCTCTAGAGGAATCCAGGAGGGTTTAGAAGGAGGCAACATTTTGAGCAAGACCTTGGAAAAGGAGAATATAAGCAAGCTCTGAGGAGAGAAACACAGTACTCCTTCAGCATTTGCAGTTTTACCAACATCTCCATTTTCCAGCTCAGAAAACTGAATCTAAGGGAAGCTACGGAGCCCTTTTGAGAGGCCAAGTGTCTTGGGACAGAGAGCCTCTATGAGGGACCATGACCCTCAGATCTTTTCAATTCCATGTTCTCTCTTCTCTACTTTCTCCTCCTCTACAGCCTCCTCTCTCGGCTGCTAACCATTTAAAGGGGCCTTCAGGGTCCTGCACCTTTCCTTCAAACCTCACCTCCCATCTATCCAATTGACCCACTGCCTAACAGCAGCCCACCATAGCCATGCTCCAACCACAGCACACTGCCCATGATTCCTGAGAAAGCAGCGAGGGACCTCAAGGTTTAATTCACACTGCTGATAACCCCTTCTGACCTGCCGGAGTCCATTAAAATCCTTCTTCAAGGCCAGGTTGAAATGTCACCTCTACTGTTTAGCTTTCCCTCCCCGCCTCCTTGCCCCCCATCTCCTGGCCTCCACTCTACATTTCCTCCATCTCTTTACAGCTCATGTTACAGCCAGATCTCTACTGTGGTGAACTGTACACATGACTGTCTCACTCCTTCTATGTGAGCTTTTTTGTGAAAACATTCTTACTTACTCAACTTTGCATCCTCCAGGATTAGAGTAAGCCTGACATATAGGACATATTCAATAGACTTTTTTAAATTAGAAATATCCAGGCTGACTTGAGGGGCATACTGATAGCTCTGCCCTGATTCTCAAAGGCTTAAATGAAGAGGTGCAGCATCTCTGCACTGATCCAAAGGGAGCCAGGTGATCCAGCGAGAATGCAGAAGTTGCCAGGTAATTCCTGACCACTGCCACCACGATTTCTCTTTCTGTGGCTCCCCTAAAATCTCTGCAGAATTAGTCTATGAAGTACGTAGTGTGTCACCTCTATCTGACCCCCAGAATGACTACACAGCTTGACTTCCGGTAGGATAGGCCAAGACACCCCAGTCGAAGCTTCCTTTGTATCTGCAAGTTTCCTGGCTCCAGTCTCACCAGCTGGCTTCCCTGCTCTCCTCTGCCACTGCAGGCCCCCGTTTCCTCCCACCTTCCCACCTGGCATTTTACAGGCCCAGAGCCCAACAAATCTGGCTTGGTCTTTTTAAGAAGTCTCTTGGCTAAAAGAAATAAAGAACAGAGTTGGCCCCAGTAGGGATACTTCTTCCCAAGCAGCTCCTGCACATCAGTGAGGGAAGAAGGGCTGTGTGGGGGGGTCCTGCTGTATTATCTTCATCAAGCGGCTTGTTGTGTCTTGTTTTGTTTTTCCATTGGGAGGCTAGGGCGGAAAGTCTGGCACCAGCGTCCTTCACAACATTTCTTACCCCCTCCCTTGCTGTCACAGTGTTTGTGCCCATGGCTTCTCTCCCTAATTAGTCTAAGGGTTCCATGAGGCCAAGCAGAGCCTGCATCATCAAATACTGAAGTAACAAGGACCTCTGAAGTTTACTTTGTAGCCTAGAATTATAGCAGATTTCATAGGTTATAACAATAAAATATTAAGAACAGCTAACATTCATAAACCACATTTGTAACATTTTTATTTTCTAAATCCATTTTGTGTCAATTATTTCATTCAGATTTGCAAAAAAACTCCAAGAGATTCAGAAAGGTTACTTGGCCTAGACAACCAAATTAACAAGAGGCAGAGCCCAATGCAAACAATGTCTTCTGATTCCAGATTAAGTGCTGTTTCTACAATGCCTTAGCTGTCTTTCATGCTATCTAGCAATTAACATTTAAAATCTACAAAAGGAATTTATGTTTCAGTCAAAGGTTGAAGAAAATAAGGATCTAAATACAGAGTTTTGTGTTTTTTTTTTCCTAAAAGAACTAACTTTTTAATTGAGAGAGCAGCAAAAACATCCATTGCTCTGTGTCGGGTTAAAAAGGATCTAGTATGTATTTTTTTCCTTTTTTTAGTTATTTTTTATTTTTTTACAACCCCTGTAACAAGGGCTGACTTGCAATAAATCGCGGCAAGGAAGCTCCTCTGTGACGCAGAAGCAGGCTGTCTACAAATGGTTCAGCACCAGGTTCCCCACAAAGGTCCAGGGCGTGATGGCCAAGGGGGCAGCCTGGCTTTCAGTCCATATGCCCTATTTCCCAGGATGAAGGGCTCTCGGCACCAGACTGGACCCCAGTCCTGAGGTACAGTGGCCTGCTATGGGGGACAGTGGGGGCAGGCGTGGCGGGGGCGGGGGATGCTATCTGAGGCCAACCGAGGCTCCTGTGGTACTGCCCTACTGTTCTGCCTGGGTGGGATTCTGACTTAGAGACATTCAGTCATAATCCCACAGATGGTAGCTTTGCCCCATGGGCTCCTCAGCCAAGCACATGCACCAAGTGAGGACCTAGTATAAAATTTGTAGCATTAGTCAAGTTAGGGATGTGCTGTTTGATTTTGTGTCCTCATCAGAGTCACCATTTATTTATATGCACATGGCACTCTGGCAAACACAGGGACAAACAGGATCCAGCTCCATTACCTGCCAAAAAGAAATGACTATTCCAACCTTAGATTCAACACGCCCACCAGTCTCGTGAGTATGTGGGTGGCCAGACCTAGGAAAGGCAAGTGTGTTCCTCCCACTGGTCCGTCTCTTCCCTGAGACCCTGGATACTGGCTCTTCTTCACAGAGGATTATCCTGGGGTTATTCAGATGATGATGCTTTTGCAGAGAGAAAGCATCTAGCCATTACCTCACTTGTCATTCAGATGACCACTGCCAAACTTACTGAAAGGTGGCTCAAAGAGTGGCCCTATGACTATCTCGGTGTATCCAGTTTCCTGTCTGTCTCAGTTTCTTCTTCAGACAATGGTGACATTAGAAGGACATCCTCCCACCCCTGCACCTCTGCTCACAACCAGAACAGGGATACATCTGTTTTAGTCTGAGAGTCCCAAATGGATTCTTGCAAGAGATTATAAAATGACGAAGATCCAATGAAATGGCAAGCTATAGAAGGAAGAAAGTATCTGCAAATCAAATATCTGATAAGGGGTTAAGATCCAAAATATACAAAGAACTCTCAACAACACAACAACAACACAACAACAAATGCCATTTTAAAAATGGCTGAGGAACTAAATGATTATTTTTCCAAAGAGGACATACAAATGACCAACAGATACATGAAAAGATGCTCAACATCACTAATCATCAGGGAAATACAAATCAAAACCACAAGGAGATATCACTTCACATGTGTCAGAAGAGCTATTATCAGAAAGCAAGAGATAACCTGAAAAAAGGACAGAACGAACTTCTTTGCAGAACAGATACTGACTCACAGACTTTGAAAAACTTATGGTTTCCAAAGAAGACAGTTCAGGGGTTGGGGGGAGGCACTGGGGTTGTGGGCTGGAAACCCTATAAAATTGGATTGTGATGATCATTGTACAACTATAAATGTAATAAATTCATTGAAAAAAAAAAAGAGATAACCAGTGTTGGTGAGAATGTGGAGAAAAGGAAACACTTTTGCACTGTTGGCAGGAATATAAAATTGGTGCAGCCACTATGGAAAACAGTAGGAAGGTTCTTCAAACCTCAAAAACTTAAAAATAGAATTAACATATGCTCTAGCATTCCCACTTCTGGGTATATATTCAAAGGAACCGAAGTTACTATCTCAAAGAGATTCTGTAGCTCCATCTTCCCTGTAGCCTTATTCACAATAGCCAAGACATGGAAACAACCTAAGTGTTTATCAACAGATGAACAGATTTTAAAAATATGGTGTATATACACAATAGAATATTATTCAGCCATAATAAGACAGGAAATCTTGCCATTTGGGAGAGTATGGACGGATCCTGAAGGTATCATGCTAAGTAAACTATGTCAGATGTATGATCTTACATGCAGAATTGAAAAAAAATAAACTGATAGAAACAGAATAGTTTGGTGGTTGCCAGAGGGTGAAGGTGGTCACTAGGTACACACTTCCAGTTATAAGATAAATAAGTTCCGGAGCTAGAATGCATAGCGTGGTGACAATAGCTAATAATACTGTATTGTATATTTGAAAGTTGCTAAGAGTTAATCTTGAAAATTCTCATCATGAGAAAAAAAAAGTAACCGTGTGAGGTGATGAATGTTAACTAAACTTATAATAGTGATCATCTCACAATACATACAAATATTGAATCATTATGTTCTACATCTTAAGCTAATACAATGTTATATGTCAATTGTATCTCAATAAAATTGTATCTCAAAACCCACTGCATTTCATTAGGATACTTCTTCCCCAATGCTGTTATCCATAATTTTGGGCTGCCCTTTTTTTTTTTTTTTTTTTTTAATACCCTGGGTGGATAACCTGCAGTTCCCCTCATGACACAGCTCTCACACAGATAGAGAGAAGGTGACTGGGAGTTGAGCATGGCTGAGCCTCTACTCTGGTGGTCTCCAGGTATGCAAGGTTTGAGTTTCTAAATTCAGTTTCAGGAGCAAAGGAGGAGGCTGCTGTCCTACTGCACGGTTAAATACAGTTTTCTTCGTATATCCTAGTTAGTAGATTTAAAATTGTGACTGCTTTTGTTTTTTAGCAGTTTACTTGAGAGGCACAATTTGTAAAAATCAACTATTCATACACAGCCAATTCTATATTATTCACAATTAGATAAAGTGGAAGAATGATACATAAAATCTCAGGCAAGGTGCAACTCCCCCAACATGTATCATGCGTGACTGGGGAGGGCTGTGGGGAAGAGGAGGAGTTATCTTTCAAGTCATATTGTCATAGGGGCAGGGTGGGTGCTCAGCCATTAGTAGCCCCACTCGGCCAACAGCATCTCGGTGGCCTGGGTAGCAGCAGTCACCCAGGTAGCTGTCAGGTGGTCTGAGGAGCCTGAGGGCTGATTGGATCCTCAGCACCTGACTCCTGCAACCATGACGAGTGGGCTGGGTCTGAGGATCTAGCCAGGAGGGCACTGCCAGCCGCTATCTGCTTCTTCCTGGGCACTGGCGGAAGGACCCAGGCTGGGTGCTGCACGAATGCTCCTGGGCAGGGTAACTGGCTAGCACAGGGACACCCTTGTCTTAGCCAAGGTCTAGACCTCAGCAGGCAAAAGTCAATCCTTGGGACCCTGAACAAGTAAAATGAGGGGTAATGATGTTGCTGTGCTGATAGGGTTTGTCAACATGCGTTTTGATGGAAATTTACAGGAACATTGTGACCTGACCGTGACCTATGCGGACAGCTGCAAGAACAAAGGATCCAACCTCAGAAAGTTTGCAACAACTAACCACGCCTCTCCTCTCCTTGACTTTTCCTGTACAAGAGCTTTGCTGAAAGTCTTGGAGCAATTTGGGGTTTCTAGAGCATGAGCCACCTGTCTCCTTGCATGGCCCTGCAATAAACCTTTCTCTGCTCCAAATTCCAATGTTTTGATATGGTCTGGCCTCTCTGTTGGGGGGGGGGGGGGTTTGTGTGCAGGGACTTGCATTCAGTAATGATATATAGGCTAATATTCAAATCGATTCATATTTTACAAACTTCTGGACCTATAAAGGAGCCATTGCCACAGATAATTCACAAAGTGGTGTATATTAATAACTTAAAGGGACTGGTTTTAGTCTGTAGGATCATGGGAGGGGCTTTGGCCATTCACTTTGCTAGAATTCATCATGGAGTGACTGGCTGCTGGCGATCAGGAGTGACGTTCACCGAAGTCCTGCTCCAGCTGGAAATCCTTGCCCATGTTATGTCACCTCAGGGTCACAGGGCACCTGGATGGGTATCTCTACATTTATCTAGTGGGGAAGAGTTCGGGTAGGTTTACCGTGACAAAAAACGCTCGATCAGAGGACTATGTGGCTCCCAATTTTGGCTTCTAGTTCCAGACCCCTCCTCCTCGTTCTGTCCACACAGGGAGCTTTGCTGACGCAGAGGCCCTTGCGGCTGTCATGGCAACAAAAAGGCAGACAAAGCCGCCAGGACGGGCTGGCCCGTGTGACTCAAAGATCTGTTTACCCACACTCCTGTACACACCTGTATGCTTCCTCTCATACACACTGCTACAAATGCACACGTGCTCACACTGGCATGCAGAAGCATGTGTGGACAGACTGCCAAGCACACAAATGGCCACACAGTCATGTTCTTATTAATCTTCAAAGCCTGCGTCTCCAAAGTGCGTCACTGCCCCCAGTGGAAACTTGCCCATCTTCCTGTAGCACGGGTGCTTGAGGCAGGAGGAAGTTGAGTTAGACATCAAAAAACAGAAACAAAACAAAATAAAACCAAAAACACCAAACCAAACCCAAACCCAATCTCCTCTTACCCTAACTGTTCTGAAACAAAGAGACTGGGGGAAGTCAGAGGCAGTCATGGGTTCGCAGTGTTTTCATTTCAGTTTCACTGGAAAATGGCACGGGGCGGGGGAGGCATAAAATCGTTTTTTTGGTGCACTTAGGAGCCTGGGGGGACCTTGTCTCCCCTTTTTCAGAGGAGCAAACAAGCCCAGAGAAGGTAAACACCTTCTTGAAGGTCACACGGTTCAGCTGCATTAACAGTTTACTCCTTACCCCTTGATTTGTTCCAGAAAGGATTTAAGGAGACATAGCTTGTCAATAAATAAAGGCCAAAATGGTACCCAGGCCTCTAAATGCCATCCAGTGTTGACTGTAATAAGCAGAATGGATGGGCACCCAGGAGGGTGAGGGATGCGTGAACTCAGGCACTGCATCATATCATGTCGCTTCTCCTTAGAGTGTGAGGCTTTGGGAGGGCACCTCTGCTGAGGGAAGCCTCTCCCCAAAGCGGTAAGGGCAAGTAAATGGCTGTATCCCACCCCCACTACCCCATGTGACACCC
The DNA here is from genome assembly GCF_016906955.1 of Phacochoerus africanus. Classification (NCBI taxonomy): domain Eukaryota; kingdom Metazoa; phylum Chordata; class Mammalia; order Artiodactyla; family Suidae; genus Phacochoerus; species Phacochoerus africanus. Next base: position 122,535,049 of record NC_062554.1, on the reverse strand, counting down.
ACAGCAATGACAGAAAGGCCCCAAGTCTCACAGGCCGGAAGAGCAGGTGGGAAGGGCATGACACATCACCTCTCAAACCTCGGCTTTCAGGAAACCAAGGTGCACAGAGGTCAGAGGGCCTGCTGGCCTAAGGCCAACAGCGTGGGGTGGGGGTGGGGGCTACACGGAGCATCACTTCCGTTTCCAGGCTCTAAAGCCAGTGCCATTCCACCTCGTCATGATATTTCAGTCATGAGACCTAGAAGAGGTAGATTCTTTTAGTATCTTTGGAAATTTTCTCAGTCTTTTTTTGTTTTTTCTTCTTCTTAACATGGAGATCTTGTTTATTTGTTTGATTAGATGCCGGGGAAGGCCTTGCAATTAACATGAAGAAGATAATGAAGGAGCTGGAGTATGTGTCCTGCTTTCTTTTTAACCCCGAAGTTGGTATAATCCAGACTGTTACAGCACAATGGTTCAAAGTTCTGACACAAGACTGAACTGGGTTTGAGTCACAGCTTGACCTTGGGCAAGTTCTTAACCTCACTTGCAAAGGAGGAATAAACCCAGTACCTCTCTCAAAGCATTTGAGTATTAAACTGAACAAGAGATGCAAAGTGTGTAGTCTAGCACAGAATAGGTATTTCAAGAGTCAATTTTAACTAAGCATTGCTAACATTCCTAAGAATGTATCATAATGCACAAAACCTTCTATCAAGGCCCTCTCCCATCCACCTCACTCTCTTCCCCATTCTGCTTTGAAAAGATAATTCATTGAGTGCTTACTATGCAGTTGGCATTGCTTTAGCTCATGGGGATACAGCAGCAAACATAAGAACAAAAATCCTGGCCCCGTGGAGCTTACATTCCCATAGAAGAGACAGACAACAGATAATGAGCACAATATAATGTATGCTATATAAACTGATACGTGCTGAGAAAAACAAAGCACAGAGGCTAGTAAGTATGCGAAGAGGGTCTGGGATTCGGGGCAGAGTGGCCAGGAAGGCCTTACCGAGAACACCTGAGAAATGACAGCAGAAAGGTGAGGGTATGCGCCATGCAGATTTCTGAGGAGGAACATTCCAGAAGAGACAAAGTCAGGGCAAAGCTGTGGGGTGCAGGAACATCGTGGGGGAGCTTCCAAAGAACAGAAAGGAGCCAGTACAGCTGGAGTGGACCGAATAAACGAAAAATGAATGGAACGAGGTCAGAGTAGGCCACATGGAGGTGCAGAGCCAGACTGTAGACCATGGATAATAAGTTGACTTTCGCTTCGTATGATCTGGAAACCAGTGCGGGTGCGGGTGCAGCAGAGAAGTTATGGGACCTAACTAAGTCTTCAAAGAATGTCTCTGAGTACCCAATTGAGAGCAGACTGATGAGGAAGCAGGGACACCTCCCAGGTTACTTCTAGCTCGTGGCTGCCTTGGCCAGCGTGGTAGGGGAGGGGACACTGGGACACTGGATATTATTGTGCGGGGGGAGCTAAGAAGACTGGCTGACACCTTGAATGTGGAGTATAAGAGAGACATGAGTCAACAATGATCCCCAAGGTTTTATCGCTCATCAAATAGAAGGATGGCGCTCAACTGATCAAGATGGAAAAGACATTGGGAGAAGCAGTATCTGGGGGGAAGACCAGGCGTTCAGCTGTGTATTAGGTCAGCTGGATATCCTGACACATTTGTATTAAAGACCATCAGGCCCAATAGCACCAATTCTGTTCTCCACACGAGATGAGCCAGCTGCTTCAAGGATTATCTGCTGTGACTCAAACAGCCATCCTAGACTCTCTCCAACCCTTCTTTTCTCCTCCCTTGCCAGCAGGTGCGAGAAAGATGTTCACCGATTTTTCAGCAAAATATAATCAAGAAATTGTTATTGCTACAGCTGCAAATGTAGTTCAAAACAAAACCCCAAATCCCCGCAAATATTCTTAAATGCTGCCCTATTTCCCTCCAACTAGCTTTATCATTTCCTTCTACCAGCAGAGATGATCACAGAATCGCTGGGACACGGAACACTGAAAGCTTTGAGTTCTCACAAGCTCATCCTTACAACCTTTCAGAAAGGGAACTCTGGGATCACCACACTTGTATTCCTGTTTTTCAGACTGGAAAAATAAAGGCCTAAAAAAAAAAATCACCTGACTCTTTTCTTAAAATGAAAATCCGTTTAGTGTATATACTAGTTCTCAGTTTCATCAAAAGAAATCTTAATAAAAAATGCTTTCCAAAGTGTACCTTCAAAAATAGGTAAGCATGTCAAAATAGCAATCTTTCCTGGGTGTCTAGTATAATCCATTACCAGTACCTTTCTTCATAAAAATGAAATGCTCTAGATTAAAATGGCTGTAATAATAGAAACACATCTTTAATGTGTTCTAAGTGAGAGGCCTTGTTCTAACTGCTTTATGTCTATTATTTCATTCATCTTCACAACACTTTTAGGTATATACCAGTCCTATGATCATTTCCAGATGTAACCATATCAATATTGCTAGAATTTATTTTGCAAAACAGAAACAGACTCACAGATTTCAAAAACAAATTTATGGTTACCAAAGGGGAAATGTCGGGGGCGGAGGGATAAATTAGAAATTTGGGATCGATGCACACAATACTATATGTAAAAGAGATAATCCACAAGGACCTACTGTGTAGCACAGGAAACCCTATTCAATATTCTGTAACAACCGATACGGGGAAAGAATCTGAAAAAGAAATGAATATGTGTATATCTGAAATATTTTGCTCTACACCTGAAACTAACACGACACTGCAAAGCAACTACAACTCCCATTAAAAAAAACCAAACCAAAACAAAACTTGGGGTATAGGCTCCATCGGTTCAATGAGACTCCTGGGAGACCCAGGCCTGTGAGAGCCCCAGGGTTACAAGGCACAATTCTAATTCCTCTACCCTGTTGAATCCCCACCAGGCCACGCCCGCTCGCTTTAGCACTGGCACTAGGGAGGCAGGAACGCAGGGGCACAGGGGTAGCTTTCTCTGTCTCTGTGCGTATAATAGGGCGTGTTTCAGTCGCAGCATTTCAGTGGGTTCAAAGCCCTGTGGCGCCGGAAGAATAAGCCGAGGGGGCAGGGAGTAAGAACACTTCAAATTCATCACCCCCCACAGCACTCTAATTACAGCATGAAAGAGGCATCCTGACAGAGAACAAATGGCTGTGTTCTTTTCCGAGACATTTTCTGCACTCTGCTGAGGAGCTGCCTCAATCGGTACCCTCCCCAAAAGGTTCCCAGGCGCCTGAGGAGTGGGTGCGGCTGTGTTTTAGGGAGTGGCTGAGAGTTTCTCAGCAAGTTCAGCCATTGTACACTCAGCACTGTGGGGGCACTTTGTTTCCCGTGTAAAGAGCTTTGAATGTCCCGGAATCCTTTGTTCCACTCCCCCACCCCACCCCCGGCCACGAGATCACTTAAACATTAAAGATTCGTCTCAGGCAGGTAAAAATCTTCCTGGCTCAGCATCAAAAGGCTCTTCTCTGTTAATAGATGCTTCTGCTTGGGGATGGACCAACAGAACCAGAGAGAAGGCCCAGAGCTGACAGAACAGGAATGGGGAAGGGTGAGGAGAGGAGCAGGCATCTGAAGGAAAACTCAGGGACTTGGGGCAGGTGGACGCACCAAGTGAGCTCATCACACTGAGGCTGACCAGGCCTCCCCACTCACTCCCTTTCAGCTGTTCCCTGATGAGCTAGACAGGAGTTTTCATCTGAACATCCATCTCTTCACCTCCCCAGGGCATATCAGAAAGCCCCTCAAACTTAGTTCTATTTTTCAGACGGAAAATCAAGGCTTAGAAGAGCAACTACACTTGCCCGAGTCACACAGTTGTACTAGAAGCAGCTGTACCGCAACCATTTCTCTTCAGGGAAATTGTCCACCTGTCGGTAACCCTATCACGTTATACACTCTCCGAGGGCAGGGATGTGTCAAACTCTTTTCGTTCAGCGATGTATCCGCCGTCCCAGCCACAAGTGGGCTGCTCAAAAAATGTGCACTAAGTGAATGAGCTGCTGCCCCACACAGTAGAGGCAACTGAGGCGGGAAATTAAGGGCCAGGTCCAAGGACAGCCTCCTCGTGCAGAGGCATTAGGCAGAAGGCAAAGCTGCCTCCATGTTCTGCCCTTAATGAGGCCACGACACATAGAGGAATGGCCTCTAAAACGGAAACTTCGCAGTTTCTGAGCAAGAAACTCTGACCATGAAAACCGTGGAGTCTGGGCAATAAAAACGCACAGATTGCTGACGAATGTGTATGGCCTTCCACATGTGGTGCTCGACTAGGAAGGGAAAACGTAAGGGGAAACAGCTCTGAGAGCGCAAGTACGGGAGGACCAGATGCAACAGGTGCAACCCAGGCCACAGCCTCAACCATCCCTCGATGAATATTCCATCCCCGGTCAAAGGGCCACACCCATTCAAAGAGTCCTTTGACCTTTGTCTCAATAAATTGCTTTTTTATTCTCTTTGGTCCTCAGTGTGTGTGCACATGTGTGTGTTTGTGTGTGTGTTATGTGTTCCTTTGTGTTTTGTGTTCCTTCCCCAAATTCCCCTGGCCTATACCACAGCCACAGCAACAAAGGATCCAAGCCACGTCTGTGACTTACACCATAGCTCATGGCAACTCTGGCTCCTTAACCCACTGAGCAAGGCCAGGGATCGAACCCGCATCCTCATGGATACAAGTTTGGGTTTGTAACCCGCTGAGCCACAATGGGAACTCCCAGGAAATTCTTTAGAGTATGCTACTTAAATATTTTCTGTACAGTTGAGACCTTATCTCTCTGCAGTCTCACTTAAGTTGATAGTTACCATCTTTTATTTAGTACTTTTGTTCAAGTTGAGGATATTTAATGAATCATCAACTTTTTTAGCTTGTCTAACACTTAACCAGAGTTCTTCATTGAAACGTAATTAATCATTACCTCACTGAAAATTTCAAAACGTCTATTAAAGACACATGCTACAAATGCAGGTGAGGTACAAGCAAAGCTTTTCTCCTGAAAGGCTGGCATGGGGTGGACATTACTGCTTAGGGTTACTGTGGGCTATGTACTTCCCAACTAGGACTCCATAATAGTGCATACATAACCAAAGAAACAAGATGCTCTTAGAGAATTAAACATATAGTAGAGTTTAAAAAAAAAGAAAAGAAAAAAGAAAAGAAACTGTATTTGGACTCAGTACACCTAGCTTTGAATCACAGACCATGGGAAAGTCATTCCACCTCTCTGAGGCTTGATTTCCTAATGAATGGCACTAATAAAAATACCAACCTCACTGAGATGCTGTGTCAGTGGGTTCAGAAGAGCAAAGGCACTAAGCACGGTACATCTTAAACATACACAAGTTGACCTGGAATCTGAAGCCCCAAAGTAGTTGGTTCTCTTAAAGTCCAAAGCACTGTGTAGATGACTCTTGTATTTTTTTTTTTTCACTCTGGGATATTAACTCTAAACAGGTATTTGAGTCAATGATAATATAAATCAGTCCCAGAGACAAAGGAATATCAGTGAAGTTCAGAGAGGAGAAGAGTACATCCTTGACAAAGTTGATATTACAAAGTATTAGTAGATTACCTGACTACTTCTCAATTCTAAGTGCTCACCTTGTAAATTTCTGAACATCTGTGACACCTTCAAAAGAAACCACTTTTGCATAGGGCTTTTTGAGAAGACTTTCCAGAGTTTGGAACAATCAGGGATATGTGTGCAAACGAATGCTTTAGGGCAGGAGCTGCCAACTTGGACCATAACCCCTCAGCCCAGTATAGATGTCTAAGCTCTTTCAAGCCCTCCCCTTACCACAATCTATCCTAATGCATTTACAGCCATCAATAGATCTGCTCCTCACAGAGCAGTGGTACCATGTGTGTGTGGTCCATGGACCAATGCCCACCTGTACAATGCTACAGTTCAGGATAAAACAGATTCAGAAATTAAAAGTGCTTGGTGACTTTTTTTTAAATAATGATTTCTATTTTTTTTTACTGTAGCTGATTTACAGTGTTGTCAATTTTCTGCTGCACAGCAAAGTGATCCAGTCACACATACATGTATACATTCTTTTTTCTCACATGATCATGCTCCATCACAAGTAACCAGACATAGTTCCCAGTGCTTTACAGCAGGATCCCATTGCTTATCCATTCCAAAGGCTATAGTTTGCATCTATTAACGCCAAATTCCCAGTCCCTCCTACTCCCTCCCCCTCCCTCTTGGCAACCACAAGTCTGTTCTCTATGTCCATGATTTTCTATTCTGTGGAAAGGTTCATTTGTGAACCTTTTACCCTATATTAGATTCCAGATATAAGTGAAATCATATGGTATTTGTATTTCTCTTTCTGTCTTACTTCACTTAGTATGAGAGTCTCTAGTTCCATCCATGCTGCTGCAGATGGCATTATTTTGTTCTTTTTATGGCTGAGTAGTATTCCATTGTGTATATATACACCACATTTTCCTAATCCAATCATCTGGTGATAGACATTTAGGTTGTTTCAATGTCTTGGCTATTGTGAATAGTGCTGCAATGAACATGCAGGTGCATGTCTTTTTCAAGAAAAGTTTTGTCCAAGTATATGCCCAAGAGTGGGATTGCTGTGTCATATGGTAGTTCTATCTATAGTTTTCTAAGGCACCTCCATACTGTTTTCCATAGTGGTCGTACCAGCTTATATTCCTGCCAACAGTGCAAGAGGGTTCCCTTTCTTCCACACCCTCTCCAACATTTGTTATTTGTGGACTTACTAATGATGGCCATTCTGACTGGTGTGAGGTGGTACCGCATAGTAATTTTCATTTGTATTTCTCTAATAATCAGTGATGTTGAGCATTTTTTCATGTGCTTGTTGGACATCTGTATATCTTCTTTGGAGAAATGTCTATTCAGGTCTTTTGCCCATTTTTTAATTGGGTCATTGGCTTTTTTGCTGTTGAGTTGCATAAGCTGTTTGTGTATTTTAGATTAAGGCCTTGTCAGTTGCATTGTTTGAAACTATTTTCTCCCATTCTGTAAGTTGTCTTTTTTTTTTTACGGTTTCCTTTGCTATGCAAAAGCTTGTCAGTTGATTAGGTCCCATTGGTTTATTTTGCTTTTATTTCGGATGCTTTGGGAGACTGGCTTGGTATAACAATTTGATAGATATTTTATGTCAATTGAATTTAAGAATAAAAATTAAGGGCTTATGTTTATGTCTGTGTATTTTTTTTATTCCATGTTTATGGTAATCCATTTGTGTTAGAGTTGCATTTCACAAAAGTATCAATACAAACTAGACTGGGAATGTTAAAAAGCGATTTTTCCACTGCAGAGAGTGAGAAGCACTATCTGGAGCAAAACCAATTTTTTTTCTTTTCCTTTTTCTTTTTTTTTGCGGCTATAAGATGTGGTATTGAGATCATCATACTAATTACCATGTATTTTGTGTTTACAATGTTCTAGAAACTCTGCTAAAAGTTTTATAAACATTGTATCATTTAATTTTCACAAAAACACAAAATAAACAATATCATCTCACTTTTTAAAAGAGGCCAAAGGATGTTTAAGAACCTGTTTGAGGTCATAAAATAAAGCAGTGATGGGGCCAATATTGTTCTGACCACAAAGGGCTCCAGAGAGGCAAATTAGAAGCCAGGAAGCTGATGCCACTTGTCCTTATGATTATTTTGGTAGCATTTTGTCACATCTTTTTGATGTATAATGTATATTTCTCTTCTTTCTTTCTGTGTGCCTACCTCCTCTGCTTTTTTTTGTTCTTCTTTTTCATTCTTTTCTTTTCTCTCTTCCCTTCCGTCTCTCATCCCTGAGGATGGACTCAACCAAAACGATAGAGCCTGAGGTCACAAAAGGCCTTGAACCTCACTACAGGTCTCTGCCCAACCCTGCTCTCTGTAGTTGAGGGACTGAAGCCACAAGGAGGCATTAAATTCACATTATCATCATGTGCAGGAAGCAGTAAATTTATATTGCTCTTCTACTATCAAATGGTAGTTAAGAGAAATGGATTCTCATTAAAAGCACCAATTTTCAATAACATGAATTATGGTCATATACTTTTGCGAGTTAAACAGGTACTGCTAATAAACACTCATTTTTTTCAGATATTTTGCATCCAAATATTACAATGAATTCTTAGTTTAAATTAAATCATTACTTATTTCCAAATCTTCATTCCTACCTGAAAACACATCTTATCTGAAAACATTCTATCTATGCATAAATGTGGCTACATCCACAGCCATGAAAAGGTTCATGTGCACAATGGGTCTACCCATAACACGTGTACAGCCAGAGCCCCACTTATAAGAAAGCCAACACCTCAAAATATATACCATGCTGATGTTTTTTCCAGAGGTTAGCCTACTGCTTTGCAGTAATGCCTCCTACCTGGGACAGCAGTAAGTATAGGTTTTATGTCTGAAGGGGTAACTAGATAGGATTTGGCTAAACAATTTTGCTTAAGTGTGAGATAAGGTAGTCACCATGATGCTAGAACTGTATGTCCACCTAATGCTCAGAAAATGGATGTATTTTATCTATCTGAAAAGTCAAAGAACTGACTTCTGCTTCTGGCAGAATCATGCACTAGCGTTCTGAAATATCTTTTTTTTTAATTTATTTTTATTACAGCTGATTTACAATGTTCTGTCAATTTCTGCTATATGGCAAAGTCACCCAATTATATTTATATATACACATTTTTTTCTTGGAACATGATGGAGGATAATGTGAGAAAAAGAATGTATATATATATGAAACATCTTTTAAACAAAATATCCAGATGCTGGACAAATCACAACACATATGCAAAGTAATACATTCTTAAGATAACAGGAAAGTAATACATTTCTAAGATTAAAAAGATAAAACTGGGGAGTTCCTGCTGTGGCACAGTGGGTTAAGAATCTGACTTCAGTGGCTCAGGTTGCTGCAGAGGCACAGGTTCAATTCCCAGCAAAGGGTTAAAGGATCCAGCATTGCCAAGTCACAGCTGTGGCTCAGATTCAATCCCTGGCCCAGGAACTTCCACATGCTGTGGGTACAGCCATTAAAAAGAACAACAATGACAACTTGGGTTAAAAGGTAAAACTGGATACATATTATGTAAATATTGTCCCCAGTCCCCAGTCTCATCTTTTGTCAGATTCATTCCTGGATAACTTATTTTTTTACTTTTTTAAAATTTTCAATTCATTTAAGTTGAAATTGATCACTGCAAGTACAACTAACCCAATTCAATTTTGTATTTGATCTACATCCTGTGACCTTACTAAATTTGCTTATTAGCTCCAATAAGTAGTAATTTGTAGATTCTATTGTTAGATTTTTTTCATATTGTTGATGAAAAAAATTAGTTTTACTTCTTCCTTTCTGATCAGTGTGCCCTTTATTTCTGTTCCCCGTCATTATTAAAATGGCTCAGATCTACAAAACCATATGGAATAGAAGTGGTGAAAATTCTTGCCCATTTTCAGATCAGAGGGGAAAAGAGATTGATATTTCACTGTTTAGTATGAGATCAGCTGTAGGTTTTTAGATGCCCTTTTGTCAGACTCTCTTCCGTCATTAGTTTACTGTGAACTTTTAATCATAAAAAATGTATTGGATTTTGTTAAAATCTTTTTGGGCATCCACAGAGGTGTCATATGTGTTTCTTCCCTTTAATTCTGTAAATGCGGCATATTACACTGATTGATTCTCAAATGCTAAGCCAATCTTAAACTCATGGATTAAACATCATTATCCTTCATATTCTGCCAAGTTTGATAATATTTTGTTAAGGAATTTTGCATCTATGTTCATGATGAATGTTATTCTACAATTTTCTTCTCTAATGATACATTTGTCAGGCTTAAGTACTGGTGTTATGGTGTCCGCATCAAACGAGCTGGGAAGTGTTCAGTTCTCCTCTATATTCTGAAGGAGTTCATGAAATTTGGTATTTTGTTTGGTAGAACTGACTGGCGAAGCAATGTGCACTGGAATTTTCTTTGTGGGAAAGTCCTAGACTTTCAATTTTTAAAATAGATAGGTTTACTTAGATTTTTCGATTTCTTGAATAAGTTTTGGCAATTTACATTTTCAAAGAACTTGCCGTTTTACCTCAATTGTTGAATTTACTGGCATAAAATTATGGCATAAAATTATTCAAATTTTATCTCTACTATCTAATGTCTGTAGGATCTATAGTGATGACCCCTTTTCAATTCTGATGTTGATAATCTATGTTTTCTATCTTTGAAATTTAAAATTTTAAAGATAAGTTAACACAGCAAAGCAGATAGCACTGAAAAAAACATCAGTGAACTGTGAGGGGTTTTTTTTTTTTTTTGGTTAATTCTTTTTTCAATAATTTTTATTTTTTTCCATTATAGCTGGTTGGTTTTTTTTGTTTTTTGTTTTTAATGGCGCACAATGAGATAGAGAGATGGGAAAGATGAAAGGGAGGTTAGTGCAAGTGTTGGATGGGATAAAGATCTTAAATAAGTCAAGTCAGAGTTCCTAAAAAGAGAAGAGATAGAAGAAGGAGAGGAAGTATTTGAAAAGATAACTGGACTTCTCAGAATTGAAGAAATACTCAGATATAGTAAGCACAATACATATAAAAGCAGGATAAGTTAAAAAAAAATAAACAGAGCCATTAGAGTAAAACCGTACACCAAAGACAAAGACTTTAAAGAAGACTGAGAGATTTTTTTTTTTAATTATCATTTATTAAGAGATGACAGTTAGATCTCATCAGCAATGTTGGAAGTCAGGATACAGGGATTATTATATCTTTTGAACGATGAGACGAAATAACTGTCACCTTTGAATTATGAATCCTGACAAACTTTTAAGAATGAAGGTCAAAATACAGGCATTTTCAGATGAATAAAAACTAAAGCTATTTGTACCATAAGATATTTACTGAAGGAAACACTGAAGGATGTACTTTAAAAAGAAAGAAAACAATTTTAAAAAAGAAAAGTCCACAATAGAAGAATGATTAGCAAGAAAGATGTAGACATGATTATTCTAACAAAACTTAATTACTTAAAATATAAAGATTAAATTGTTGGATTAAAAAGATAAATGAGAACTGCATATTGATCAATAATAGCTTATAAGCTCAAAATAGGGTAATATAACTTGTTGGGTTTTTATATTATATGGAAAGAGGGTTAAGGCACTGAGTTGACAAAAGTTTTATTAATTTAAGAATGCCTGGAAAAAAGAAAATTTAGCCAGTGGAAAAATAATGCTAGCTTCCAATCTGATAGAGGGTATAAGTAGAATAAGTGATAAAAATAATTAAACAGTTATGTAATTCTCTGATAACAAGACTATGTGTTGAAAACCCCAAAAAATCTATATATACTTTAATAGAATTAAGAGATTATATCAATAGTAACTGAATAAAGACATCACTATCTATATGGAAAATAACTGCAAATGGGTCTCTATCCCAAATCATTCACACACACACATACATACACACACACACAGTAGCTTTAAGACTTGTATGTAAAAAGCAAAATTTCACAAAATTTTTAGATGAGAACATACGAATGTCTTTATAACCTCAGGGAAAAGAAGGATTTAAAAAAAAATAAGATTACAAAACATAAACCATAAAAATATGATGAATAGGGAGTTCCCGTCGTGGCGCAGTGGTTAACGAATCTGACTAGGAACCATGAGGTTGCGGGTTCGGTCCCTGCCCTTGCTTAGTGGGTTAATGATCCGGCGTTGCCATGAGCTGTGGTGTAGGTCGCAGATGCGGCTCGGATCCCGCGTTGCTGTGGCTCTGGCGTAGGCCGGTGACTACAGCTCCAATTCGACCCCTAGCCTGGGAACCTCCATATGCCGCGGGAGCGGCCCAAGAAATAGTAACAACAACAACAAAAGAAAAAAAAATATATGATGGATAAACACAAATAAATTAAAACTCCCAATTTCTGTTCATAGTTAGGATACCACAGAACAAAATGATGACATTACATGTTTAAACTGTGAGGAATTATTTCAATACAAAAAACTAATAAAAAAAGTACTGTTTACACAGTATATAATGAACTAGAAATCAACTTAAAAAGACAAACAGGTCAAATACAAAAGGGCAATGGATATTTGAAAATGACCTCATTAATAATCAAAAAGTGCAAATTAAAACCATGAGATGCTATTTATACACATCAAAGTGACACAAAATCAGAAGTCAAAAAGTTGGTGTTAACAAGGACAGGGAACAAGAAGCTCTCTTTTAAACTGTGGGTGAAATTATAAATTGTAAATTGGTACTATTGCTAAGTAACTGCACATTATCTTGTCCAGCTGAATAATACATATGCCGTATAACTCCAGAAAACCTCTTCCAGAATCATCATGGCAAGATATTTCCATTAGCAACAAACATGAAGGACCCACCAAGAGTAGAACGGATAAATAACTTGCAGTACATTTATACAGTGGGATGCTACACAACAGTGAGCCAGGATGAATAAAAATATACACGGTGTGTTCCCATCCATATAACCAAACAATGATTTCTTACGCAGGGAAACATACACAGGCAGTCAAACCAATGGAAAGCCAAAGGATGATAAGCACCACGTGAGGGGAGGAGGAAAGAGGCAGTTGGAGAAAGACTACTGGGCTCCAACGGCAGTGAGAACGCTCTCAAGCTTCACTGTGCACACCCAGATGCTCCCTTCATTCATGCCTGTACCACATATATATACAAATGATACAGAAAACAACGTATTTTTTACTTTGTGTATATGAAATATTTCAGACAGCATTTTTGTGAATCAATGAACCATGAGACATGAACACACTGCTTCGTGGTTAAAGGGCTGACTGTAAGGAGAAGAGCCGGTTTCCAGTCATGACCCTGACATGGCCTAGTGATGTGATTCTGGGTAAGTCACTGATCGGCCTCTGTTTCTCACAAAATGGGGATAATAATTCATCTTGAAGTTATGGTCGGAATAAAAGAGTAAAGCACACACACACACACACACACACACACACAGGTATTCTAGAAATGGTAAAAAGCCATAAACTATCATAAAGACCCTAAAACATACGTAGGAAATAATTTTTCATCAAGAAATTTGGTTTGCCCAGTTCAAGATATTTTGTCTGTCAACTGCATCTTTTTATAGTTGACCCAATGCCTCATTTTTTCAAAAACTTATCAAGCATCACAACTATCTTAATACTTACCCACACCAAGTTCAGGGGTGAGCCACTGGGTTCTCAGACCCAGCTCCCTGAGTTTCTGTAAACAGAACCTTTGGCATCCCTTCCTCCCTAGCCTGGAGTTAGCCACCTTCTTAAAGGGCCAAGCTCCAGCCAGCTGAGGGGTGGGCTTGACAAGCCAGAGGAGCTGTGAGCAAACCCCAGGCCATTTCAGTCCCTAAGTAACAAACCTGGTTTCCAGGGTTAACCCTCTGAGTGACTTTCCAGAGCACTCTGTCATAGATTCCAGAGCTCATTAAAGGAACACTAAAGATGAAGAAAGAAAACGGGAAAATCCCAATAGAAGACTGTGGAGGTTGGTGGAAAAGTGCCATCTGTTCTCCCTGTCCCAGCACCTGCTGCCCTGGTAACGCCAGGGTCCCCACTTCCATCTGGTTACTGGAGATCTTACACTCTTCCTTCTAATGCAGCCCTTAGGTACCTCCACTGACCGCCTCTCCTGAAGTCTGTGAATTAAGGGGGGCTTGCTGACACCCCCGCTCTGTCTCATGTTCCCAGTCACGCCGATCACATTTCTCTTGCCAAGGAGACAGCAAAAGACACGCCAAGGATAGCACCACCAGGCATAACAATAAAAATTAGCATCAAAAGTCACCCAGGATCTCCACTCCTCTTTGAGGTGGGCTAGAGCAAAGCCCACCATGGTTTTTTTAGAACTCTCTTTGCCCCTCACTCACAAGCCCGCCTCCTAAACACCTCCATGCAGGAGAACTCTCCAGAGCAAAGTCCTGCCAGCAGCCCCGCATGGCTTTGTCTTCTGAGCATGTCCTCACTGGAGTAGGAGGGCCTTATAATTCCTACTAGCTGCAATCCAAGCTGCAGTACCTGAGTAGCAATAAGGACTAAAAGAGGCTCCTTATCTTGTCACAGCATGTCAGCCTGAAGGGCCAACACTCAGACATGAAGACACTGCTTGGAAACATGATTTCTTATTGACCTCTGAAGCTCGGTAATCAATCTTTAAATACTATGTATTTATTTATTTGGCCATGCTCAAAGCATATGGAAGTTTCCGGACCAGGGATCGAGTACGAAAATAAGTAAAATCTGGTGACCAGGGATAATAAAACGATGAGATGAATTAGTCTAAACAGTCTCGTAGACAAAGTTTGAAAGGATCTCTTACAAGTAGGTTTATTTATGCTTTTCCCATGGAACTGAACATAGCACCTGGCTCAGAGTAGGAACTCTCTATTATATGCATTGAATGAATGAGACCAGGATGGAGAACCTCCGGAGAGGGGGTTGCTGATAGGATCTTCACACCTGGAAACACCCAGCCCCAAACATGGCCATCTGGAGCACTATGAGAAGGTGCTGGAACCCTTTCAGAAGTAAAAAGGCGGTATCTCAGAGAGCCCGAGTCAGTAGGAGTAAGGTGACTGGCCCCCAAGGAGGAAGCTGCTGCAGTGGGCTGCTGTTGGCAGAAAGCAGATTGCAGTGGGTTAGTTAGCCGCAGTGGATTTGTTAGCTGCAGTGGGTTAGTTAGCCACAGTGTCCAGCTCGGTCCCCCTGAAGACCTGTACAAGGTCTCCAGAATACAGCAATGAATTACTTGAGGGGTACAGTTTCTGGCTGCTTGTTGTGAGGACAGCATGAAATAATAGATGTAGAAATGATTTGCAGAGTTAAAAGTGAGCTATGGTCAACCCAGTTAGACAAGGAAACTTTTTTTTTTTCTTTGAAACATTGTCTTTGTAAGCACACACCTGAGGGCAAAGTGTTAATTTGCTCATCAAATTCTCATTCAGCATCTATTATCCACCAGACATGAAGGCTGGATGCTAAGTATACTATAACATTTTAATGTTATGTGTAATGCTCCTAACAGTACGCTACTTTATAGTTTGTAAAATACCTTCATACAGCGTCTTGAGAGAGTAACCCAGTCTTTGCAAAACATTTGGCCCCCCCCAAAGCCATTTAGACTCCTTTAATTCAACCCGTCAAATTACAAATTAGAATTAACCTACTTATTTCCTTTAGCATGATTAAAGGCAAAAAAACCCCCACATGATTAATGTATCTATGTATGTATGTATGCAGCATAATTAAAGTAAAAAAAAAAAAAAACCCAAAAGACAAAACAAAACAAGGGGGAAAAAAACCTTTGTTTAGGGAGAACATCTATCTAGAATGGCAAAGTGGTATTATTATCAAATGAGAGACAAAGCAAACCAGATGAGGAACAGAAAAGCAAAATCTGATAAGAAACAGTCTGTTAAACCCAAGCACAAGAGCACAGGACACAATTCTACAAGAGACTGAACAATTACAAGCTGAATAAAATTCAGTAGAAAGTGACTGGGAACAAGAATCAGGAGTCTCAGGTTTGGGTACCAACTCTGCCTGTTTGTGTGGCTGTGGGAATTGTTTTTTTCCCATCATTCAGACAGTCTTATCCAGTGGCACTGGATAAAGAGCAGCTTGCTAAACTGGACAATATAAAGACATATAAGATACCATTCCGGTACTCAAGTAAATCCAATCTCCCCAGGATACAGAGAGGTAAAACAATAAAAATGGCATATGCTATAAATGGGATATGGACAGGATAAAGAAGAGAGAGGCTCCAGTTCTATGGGAAGAACTAGGGAAGGTGTCCAGGGAAGAGGACGTGTTTTGGAGGATAAGTAGAGAATAAATAACACCAGCCACTGGGAATATGCAGGCTGAATGGTGGCTTTCGCTAGCAGGGATAATGAGGGTTCAGGATGGGCATCCTGAAACTGGGATGCTGGGGAGCACTGGATGGGGAGGTCTTGCCCTTCTTGGTCCTTCAGGATCCTCATCCATGATGAGGAGATGCTGAAATTGGGATGCCAGGGATCATGGGATGGGGAGGTCTTGCCCTTCTTGGTCCTTCAGGATCCTTGTCCATTATGAGGAGAACTGACTTGGCTTTCCTTCTAGTTAGAGCATCTTTAACAGTCAGTTCTTGTCTTAAGGTTCTTGATATACTTAAGACTATTGTGCAATCTGCCGGGGTTGACTAATGACTGGTTCCAGGGAGACTTTGTGTCAGAGCCTGACCAGGCAAGGAGGTAATCCAGAGAGCAAGAGTGTGAGGTAACTGCTCTGCGGTAATGGAGTAGTTATTCATGCTGCTCGCGTAATATTTTTGGCTCTGCCTTCTCAGCCCCTGAGGCTGGATATGACCACACAGCCAGGTCTGGAACATACATTTGAGGACAAACACATCACAGGTAGGGTAAAAACCTCCAGAGCTCGCTTTCCCCTAGTGTGAGGAAGCACAGTAGGCAGGGGAAGTAGGTGGCGATGAGGTCAGAGAATGGCTGCATTAGCCCAGGATGCAGAGGAGGCAAATGCAAGCCCCCAGCCCCCAGAGTGATGGGCATGGACCCGAGCAAAAGATAAAGCAACCCTGTGAGGCAGGTATGATCTTTTTGACAGACTGGAAAATGGAGACTCAATGAGATTAAATAACTTACTCACAGCTAGTAGGCGGTAGACCAGGATTCAAGTTCTTGTCTGGCTCTGTTCAAATACAACCCCGTTCCCCCAAGCAGCTGATGTGCTTTACTTCATTCTGTGGGTCGGAGGAAATTCTCAAAGGTTTTTACAGAAGGGAGCAACATGATGAGATCTATTTTTAGGAAAATCGCTGTTTCTGCCAAAGACTAAAGATGAGGAAGAGATGCTATTCGGTAGCCTATGGCAGGAATCTGGGCCTCAGATGACCAAGGGCCTTGGCAATGGAAAGGAGGATGGACAGGCCAACAGACATGGCAAAGAATAAAAAGGAATGTGTAGACTAGACAAGGAAGAGCCAGAAATTTCAAAGGCTGCCAAGATGGCTACATAGGTGTGTTAGCAGAGAGAGGAGCTAGGGTTTTGGTACTGGAAGTTCATTTGGTTTGCAGTACGATGAGCTTCAAGTAATTCATTCACACAATTGGGAATATGGTTTAGAAGCTCAGGAGAGAGGCAAAAGGTGGGGACATGGATCCAAGGTCAGAAGGACATAGAAAGGGGATGAATATGGGTGTAAATGGACTTCCCAGGAAGGGCAGGGCCATGTGGCTCAGAGTGGCTCCCTGTGCAGAACCAATGTTTCACTAGGACCTAGAGAAAAACAAATCAGCAAACCGAGTGAAGCAGATGTTACTGAGAGTTCTGCTCAGCTTCCAGGCATGTGCAGGACGGCTCTTCTTCCAACCTTGACATTAGGCAAGGCTTTGTGACTACTTCTGACCCATGAAATGTGAGAACTGTTAGGTGGCACTTCTGCGCCCAAGTATATAACTGTCAGCCCGAGTCTCTGAGAGGCATCTATGACATGCAACTTTGACCTTGTGGCTTGGTTTGAGCGACTGAGATTGTGGGGGTTGTGTCAGCCACACACCTTAATCTATACTAATACTGAGAGAGGGAGTAGTCAGAAATCTAGGAGATGAAAAAGAGAAGCCTAAGAGAAGTGGAAAGATCTCCATGAAGTTGTCAACCTTTTCAACTGCTGCAAAGATGCAGCCGAGTTTCACGACTAAAAGAGATGCCTGATTTGGAAATGGGGTTCACTGGGGATAACTAGGCACAGGACACTTGTTTTTTTTTTTGGCTCTTCATTTCTGGAACCAGGGAGCCTGAGAAGCAGCGGGGGCTGGGCACGTGCTGGTTTGCTTGTCCTTAGGGAACGTGCCCCAGAAGAATACAGTTCCTTGACCCACCTTAGCTGTGTTGGCTGGAAGCCTACCTACTTCTCACTGTGGCAGTTCTCACTCGCTCAAGCCCATTTGTGTTGTTGCATCCTTGGCTTGCGCTCTCACCCTGAATCACACCTCCCCCCCCCCCTGCAGTTGAAGTTTTCTGCACTCTACACATCAGACCTGGCTGCTTGCAAAATGCCCCGACAGCTTTCACAAAGAAGGACAGAGAAACCATGTCAAAAGCCCACCCTCTGCCCAGAGAACCCTTCCAGGACCATCTCCCAAAGCCCATGTGGATTCTCCCAACTGACTGACTCCTCCTCCCCCCTGGGTCCTCCAGCCAGGATCCTAACTCATGTTCTCTCTAAAGCACCTTAGACTGGGGACTCAGCTTTAGAATACCAGCCCTCGCTCTGACTGTGGTCCCCTTCTGCACATGGATGTGTCTGTCAGTTCTGCATTCTGCACGCTGGTGTGCTAAGTAACAGAGGGCCAGCCCATCCCAAGCTCCCCCGGCCCCTGTCCAGGCTCAGTCAGGTCTGCTCTTTCCCCAGCCACTGAGAGGGGATGGATGCTGAGCAGCCCCTCTCAGGACCCCATCCCTGCTGCACTGCACTGTCCTGCTGGGTAATGCGCCGTGGGAGTATGGGCAGGGGCTCAGGTTCCCCAGACCAAGGCAGCCCTAAGGAACACTGGAAGTGGGAATTATGAGAGCAAACCTTCCCACCACTCTCCCCTCATTTCCCTGTTAACATCTTTACCTCTTTACATCTTTACATCAAGCCTTTGGCATTATGCCCTTAGTCCCTCCTTGGCTTCACCCGGACCCTCGGGCCCCCCAGTTTGCCTTCCTCCAATAGGCATCACTGTTCTGTGCATTCCTCAAGGATCAGCAGAGTACAGGACCAAGCAAACAGGTTTTGGATTAAGAGAGCCCTGAGTTCAAATCCCAGTTCTTCCACTTCCTAGCCAGGGACCCTTGGGCCAGTTAATCTCCTGTGGTCTGTATTTCCTCGTTTGTAATATAAGGAACACACAGTCCATCTTCGAGTTGTTATGAGAATTAAATAGATAATATGGGAATGCCCATCGTGGCTCGGTGGTTAACAAATCCAACTAGGAACCATGAGGTTGTGGGTTCAATTCCTGGCCTTGCTCAGTGGGTTAAGGATCTGGCGTTGCCGTGAGCTGTGGTGTAGGTCACAGATGTGGCTTGGATCTGGCGTGGCTTTGGCTATAGTGTAGGTGGGCAGCTACAGCTCCGATTGGACCCCTAGCCTGGGAACCTCCATATGCCATGGGAGCGGCCCTAGAAAAGGCAAAATGACAAAAAAAAAAAAAAAAAAAAGATAATACGTAAATTTTTCCTATCATTCTGTGGTTATTCAACACATCTTGTTATCTTTCCTTTTAGCTTTTCCCAGACTCAGTCATCTTTGACAACCCCATTCCCAGGCTATGAACATGATTCTGTCCTGCTGGGATACCTCACTTCGGGGGCTCCGTTACCCCCAAGGTGCTAATAAATGAATCAGGCAAAGGTGTTAAGGGAGCATGAGGGAGAAAATGTATAACTTTCACCATGTATCATATTTTCAGTTATTCAGAGGCTCTTACAAAGCCTAACCTCAAAGATACAATGGATCATAAGAAAAATTATGTTTCCACAGGAAGTTAGTTAACGAAACCCTTAGCTTAACGTAATACCTATACGTTACAGAAAACCCATTATGTGCCAGGCATTGTGCAAAGTTTATTGTGTTTATTATCCCATTTAATCAACACCTAAAAAAACCTCTGTGAAGTATCGTGACCCCCATTTCAAAGACTGGGAAACTGAAATAGAGAGGTTGGGAAATCCGCCCATGGTCATACAACAGTGAAATGAAGAGTCGGGATGTAGGTTTGAGGCTTTCAGTTCCCGAACCACGACGCTACACTGCCTCCGTTTTTGGTAAGAGATCTTTGCCAACCCTTCACATCAGGGGATGCCTTTTTAACCTGCATTTATCTCCCACACTGGAAAATCCTAATGACCACTCACGATGTCCTTATCAGAGACATACATGTTAGAGATGCTCAAACACAGTAAGAAAAGCCCCAACACACAATAAACATTCTATGAACAAGGGCTTTATTAGTATTATTACTGCTATGACACACAGCCCTTTACTATAGCTCCTTGATGTGTGTGTTTTGAGATGAATGCTGCCTATTATTTCAGATTTTTTATATCTTAAAAAAAAAAAAGGCTTTTTTTTGGGGGGGGGGCGGAGATAACTTGCATCTTTGCGTCTAATCGCAAACCTTCAAGGCCTGGGCTCAGTAGAATGAATGCTCTTTCAGTCCTTTTAGATGCACCCTAGCCTACGTTCTGTGCCAGGTATGCCCACAGCCATAGCCCCCATGCAGGGGCAGGTCCTAGAAGATTAAAGAGCTGGGAGGTGGCAAAGGAACAGATGAGCAGCTGTCCTTGCCCACAAGACAGGTCTGCAAGTCCATCTTCCTAAAATGCTGTGTCCTGAATGGCCACCCCGTATACCCCCTGTGGTACGCACAGTAACTCACTGTCTGCAGGATCAAGCCTAATTCCTTCTTCTGTGAGCCCTTCCATTGTCTGGCCAGACCCGACAAAGCTGAACTTGTCTGCACTACTTAAAAAAAATTTTTTTTAATTAAAATGTAGTTGATTTACAAAGTTGTGTCAATTTCTGTTATACAGCAAAGTGACCCAGTCATACATATATACACTCTTCTTCTCCATTCTCAAATGCAGGGTCCTCTCTCTCTCAAAATAAATGAGAGCCTCAAGGCTGGTGCTCATCCCACTCTTCCTGCCAAAAACATTCCTCTTCCCCAGCCCCACTCCACGCCATTCCTGACTTAGCTAAATTTTAGCTGCCCTTCAAAGCCAAGTTCAAACCCTCTTTCCTTCCACAGAGATGCTCTGCTAGAAGCCACAGTTGATCCCCAGTCATTGGCAGCAACAGCCAGTATGAAAGAATGACAGGTTTCAGCTTCTTGGGGAGGATGTAAGCTTCAGGAGAAAGAAGCAGTTCTCGGATTTCTTTTTCAGTCTCCTATTTTGGGTTGTCACAAGGTCACACACACGAGTCCAGTGTGCTATAAAGACCATTTATGTTCTGTAACTATGCTTTCCCAACTGATCTTGGCTATGTGTCTAAGGTAAACACATTGAAATTTCTGGATACCTTGGATGTGACAAAAATCACCTCTAAGATTGTAGTGTATCATTTAAAATCCCATGTTTAAAGGGAAAAAGCGACTTTCTAATCAAGCCTAACAGTACTGTAGGGATCAATGCATTTATTCTCCTCCTGATTAGAGAACCAACTGAGAGAAACAGGATATGCAGGGGTCTGATGCAAGAAGACAAAACTATCAGCTTTAATTTCCAATCCAGCCCAGTGGATGGCTTCAGCTCCATCCCTAACGCTGCTTTCAGCATCTTGAACCACCCAGTCATAGGCAAGACCTATGAATTCAAGACCACCCTATTACAGGGTGCTGTCACTGTAAGCTAAGAGCTAAAACGAGGCGAGGGCACCTACACCTGGAGGGCAGGCTGGCTCTAAAAAAGGAGAAAGAGTCTGAAGGAACCATACCCTGTTCTTCTAAGCTCACCAGCTATGAGTCAGGAAGAATGAAGGAAGGGGAGAGAGAGAAACCCAGTGTTTTAAGGAGGAATTTCCTCCACATGGACACATAAACTCAGAGGAAAAGGAGGTTGCCTCACTAATAAATGGGTCTAAAATATAGGAAGCACTATGCAAATATTAACAATGTGACTGGTTTAATATCTAAAAGGGAGATCAGTAGCTTAGTCTCTGCTGATCCAAAGGACTCACTCATTCAATGACTTGCTAATTTCAGTAGAGTTGTTGTCCTCCTTAGGGGTATTATTTCACCTACATCGTCTGTAGAGCTTGATTATGGCCACACAGCCCTTTGTTGGAGTCTGCCAGAGCACAAATAATAAGGAAGGCCTGAACTGGAATCAAGCATGCTTTCATGCATTCATTCAACAAACATCTATTAAGTAATGATTGTGTGCCAGCTATGGTGCTTGGTGGTAGAGACAAAATAGCCAACAGATTAATGGGTACCGATATCTAGCTAGCACAAGGGGGCAGCAGGGTCCCCAATTTCACCCAGTGCTAAGAACAAGCATGTTAATTCATGGATTGGTTCAAAATGCTGTAAGATGATCATATGAGCGAAGAATGGGTATTGCAATGTCCATAGCTCTTCTAATGAGGAAAAAAATGAATGATAATTGAACGAGGACGAGGCAGCAAGAAGGAGTTTCTTCATTATACACACTTTATTTTTATTTATTTTTTTTGTCTTTTGTCCTTTTTAGGGCTGCACCTGCAGCATATGGATGTTCCCAGGTTGGGGTCTAATTGGAGCTGTAGCTGCCGACTTACACCACAGCCACAGCAACGCCAGATCCGAGCCACTTCTGCAACCTACACCACAGCTCATGGCAACACTGGATCCTTATACCCACTGAGCGAGGCCAGGGCTGGAACCTGCAACCTCATGGTTCCTAGTCGGATTCATTTCCACTGTACCAGGATGGGAACTCCTATACATACCTTTTTTATTAAAAGACTACACAATTCCAAGATTTCGTATGCTCCTCAAAGCTGTCTCCTTTCTTTTTTTTTTTTCTTGGCCACACCCCGGGCACGTGGCAGCTCCCAGGCCTGGGACTGAACCCGCACCGCAGGTGCAACCTGTGCCACAGCTGCAGCCCACAGAAACTTCCCACGCTGCCTTCTTCGGTTGAAACCCCACACAGTTCCAGGGCACGTGGCTGGGGAGAAGAGCCTTCTAGTCATAATGAGTGCCTGGTGATGGACACTTGCTGTTCTAAGCTGCTGTGCGAGGGATTCAGGGCACACTGTCACTTGGGTTACAGGGAACCCACTGAGAGAAGTATCGCGGGGTGGGGTGGGCGGGAGGAGGAGACGAAGGAGCAGCGGCGAGGAGGAGAGCCTGGCTTTCAGAGGCTTCTCCCGCACAATAAGCTTCACACACAATGCAGTCTCTTGCCTGGAAATCTATGAGCCTCGCATTGTCAAGAGCCCAGGAGGTTATGAAAAGCATTCCCACTCAGAACCGCAATCCCGCAGGCTCTGCCACGGTCAGCCAGGAGCACGCAGCTGCCGTGACCCAGGTCCCCAGAGCGTGGCCAGGCGTGCTGAGAGCCTCTTCAGAGGGGCCCGTGGCCTCCTGATCACGGTTTTATTATTTGTATTATTTTAATTCTTTCCTTCTGGGCTCCCCTGCCTCCCCATGCAAAACTAGTGCAGAGATGCCACTTTTGGAGCTCGTTTGGTTGTCATGGCAACGAGAATTCGCAAAGTTTATTTCTCCTCCTCTTCTCCCCTCCACGAACTGCCTTCCCCTCTTCCATCTCTTGCCACGTATGTGTTTTGCACAAGAAACAAAACAGGGAAGAAAAGACAACCGGTATCACCGCCAGGTAAATTTTCTCACAGCCTCTCGACTTCAGCACAGCTTGTACCCACTGTGTATTTGAAATTGTCCCTGTCCTCACAATATCCGATGCATATTCTTAGCTTCACATTCCCGTGAGGTTTGGAAGCAAGGCCTTGGGTGAGAGCCATCGGCTTTGCCCCTCTCTTTTCTCCTCCTCCTCTCTCCCTGCAGAGAGGAGCAGGTACCTTCCTTCATGCTTACATAAACCAGGCACACGCTGTGTCTTATTTATCATTTGTTAGCCATTGAAAACAGCATCAAAAACACCCAGCAGCAACTGTAGATGAGGGGAATGCAAACACCTCGGATGTACTTCACAGGGGATCGCTGCAGATCAGAGCTGCAGCTGCCACAAGGAAAGGAAAGGAAATCCCTAAAGAAAATTTGCTAAATTGATGGTTTAATTATAACATTAACCTTTGCTATCAAAACTAGGATGGAGATGGAGAGGGAAAAGCGACCAGAACAGGGAGGTGAGAGCCTGAACTCTCACACGGAGCCCAAACCATCACGAGAGGCTGGTGCTCACCCCCACCTCTCGGGGAAGAACCTTGGTGCTCTGGCATGCTGGGGCAGCTGTGGGTGAAATGATGGTTTGGGCCACACGGCTGCTCACAGGACTGGCACCCCAAAGACCTGTGCTCTGGTTCTCTGGGCTGAGGTCTGGATGACCCAACAAATACAGTCAGGAAAAGTATACCCACTCCCTCCTTTCTCCTGACACCCCCAGGCATCTGCTGCTCCTCCCACTGGAAAGAGGGAAGATGATTGGTCCAGAAAACACAGAATTCTGGGCTGAGGGTGGGTGTAAAACTGGCAGGTATGGGCCTGACCCGGATGATGGGGACAGTGTCCTGAGACTCTAAGACTGAATGACCCCCTGGCTACTGAGACACACTATTTTTAATTTATGAAGCTACTGAGTTTAAGATTAGACTCTGACATCAAACATGATGAATGAGGATTTTAATTGAGACTCTGCTTACTTATTGTATCATTCATCACTGTTAACAGAAGGAGATCCCCAATTGCTTAAGTCATGAAAGCTCCAGACTCGAGCACTGCTCAAATTGGCCCTTAACAGGATTAGCTGTGTAGATGAGGGAACTAAATGAAGATAAAGGGAATACCGTAATTCACAGTGAGGGGTGAGGTGGGTGAAAAGGGCAGGACGGCTGAGTGGGACAAGCATGCACTGGAATAAACTGGAATGGTGGGTGTACAGGGGAGAGGAGAAGGTAGAGAGAGAGATAGGTAAGGACTTGAAGCTGGCAGGACAGATGGCGGGTCTGTCCTGATGAATGAGGTTGGGAGGAGGAAGCCAGGCTGTAGGAGCAGAGTGGGGTCATGCTGACCTAACCTTTTAGGACTTGGGTTGGCCTTGTGGGATACGGCAAGAGTGCCCTGCCCAGTGCATGGGCTCTAAGTGGCACCCCTACCTCCTGGCCACTGAAGGATGCTCTCACTCTGGGCAGTGGACCACCTGCTCCTCCAGCCCACCACATACTTCAGGTTCTATCCCCATGCTGCCTTTTGGAACTTACCTAGACACTAACCTCAGAAAAACTGGCACACAGTAGTGCTCAACACATGCTGGATGAATGAACAATTCCTTGAATGGACAGCAAGCAGTGCACACTCCGGATGTCCCATGTCATATCTCCTTGGGTCCCCTCTGAGTTGTCCCAAAGCTGCAGTGGACAGATCCTGTCCACTCTGACCAACGTGACGGCTGCCACCTCAAGTGCCCACATTTTTCTATTACTCTGCAAGAGGGATTTCTCCAGATCCCCAGAGGCTTGTTCAGGGAAGGGTCATCACTTAAGGAGGGACAAGAATTAATGGAGATTATATATAAATATATATCCAATGTCCTAGGACTCAGTGGAACAATTCTGAAATATGTCCTAGATGGCAACTTAGAAGCTTCCCAGTAGGTTAAGCTTCAGTGATCCATACTAGCAACCCTCTGAATTAATACATATGACTTGGCTGTCTCCCCTTCTCTGTCTCAATTCCCCAATTCTCTCCCTTTTACAGCTAGAATCACCTCCCAAATGAATGACCTAGAGCCAATCCATTTATTGGGGTATTCTTTCAGGGGAACCCAGACCAAAACTGGGTTCCCCTGAAAGAAGTATCTGCAAACTAGTCAGTCCATCAAATCACCTTCTTCTCTGACAAAAGGATGGGGAGAAGGAAGGGGTGACATTAAACTGGGGAAGAACTAAGCTATGTGATCTCAAAAATAAGTATTTATTTATTTAATGACTTTTATTTTTCCGTTATGGTTGATAATTCTGTCAATTACTAGTGTACAGCAAAGTGACTCAGTCACACACACACACATATACATACATATGTACATACATACATACATATATTTTTTTTCCTCACATTATCCTCCATCATGTTCCATCACAAATGACTGGATATAGTTCCCTGTGCTATACAGCAGGATCTCATTGCTTATCCACTCTAAATGCAATTGTTTTCAAGCATCAATTCTACTTCTCAGATTTTGCCAATACCAGACAGATCTTGACCAGGGTTAAAACTATATATATGGGCCAGAGATTCCTAGAAAGAAGGGACAATTTTTGCTTAATTTGTCTATAAAAATAGCCTACCTAGAGGTAGCTATTTGTTACTGCTTCTGAGGATATGGCTGAAAAAAGGGTCAGAAATACGTGACCGAATGAATAACATCCCCCCTCTCTGGGGGGCAGACAATCTGGGACATGATATGGCCTTGAGGTTCCCTCTGAGAGTTTTAGACTTTTTTTTTCCTTTTCATAGGTGTTT
Organism: Phacochoerus africanus; assembly: GCF_016906955.1. Lineage (NCBI taxonomy): Eukaryota > Metazoa > Chordata > Mammalia > Artiodactyla > Suidae > Phacochoerus > Phacochoerus africanus. The sequence continues at coordinate 122,508,790 of NC_062554.1, read as the reverse complement.
GCAGAGGGAATACAGAAAGTGGAGATCTCAAGGAAAGCCTCCTACACTGTTGGTGGGAATGTATGTTGGTGCAGCCACTATGGAAAACAGTATGGAAGTTCCTCAGAAAACTAAGGATAGAGTTACCATCTATATGATCCAGCACTCCCACTCCTGGGCACATATCCAGACACAACTATAATTCAAAAAGACACATGTACCCCCATGTTCACAGCAGCACTACGTACAATAGCCAAGACATGGAAACAATGTATATACACACACACACATCATGGAGTATTACTTAGCCATAAAAAGAACAAACTGATGCCATTTGCAGCAACATGGATGCAACTAGAGATTATCATACTAAGAGAGAAAGACAAATACCGTATGATACCCCTTATATGTGGAATCTAAAATACAAATGAACCTATCTACAGAACAGAAACAAACTCACAGACATGGAGAGCAGACTTGTGGTCCCCAAGGGGGAGGGGGTCATGAAAGGGATGGAGTGGGAGGCTGGGCTTAGCAGATGTGAGCTATTGCACATGGAGGGATTAACAACAAGGTCCTACTTTACAGCACAGCACAGAGAACTATACCCAAAGTCCTATGATAAACCATGATGCAAAAGAATACAAAAACGTGTCTCAGAGTTCCCGTCGTGGCTCGGTGGTTAACGAATCCGACTAGGAACCATGAGATTGTGGGTTCAGTCCCTGCCCTTGCTCAGTGGGTTAAGGATCCGGCGTTGCCGAGAGCTGTGGTGCAGGTCGCAGGCGTGGCTCGGATCCCATGTTGCTGTGGCTCTGGCGTAGGCTGGCGGCCACAGCTCCGATTCGACCCCTAGCCTGGGAACCTCCATATGCCGAGGGAATGGCCCTAAAAAAGGGAAAAAAAAAAGTGTGTGTGTGTGTGTGTGTGTGTGTGTGTATCTGAATCACTTTGCTGCAGAGCAGAAATTAATACAACATTGTAAATCCACCATACTTCAATTCAATTAAAAAAAATTTTTTTTAAACAAGAAAGTAGAGATATCAATAAAAGCATAGTCCTAGATGCCAGCTTATTGCCTCTGGGGGGAATATCAAACTGTTTAATCCACCGGGGCATCTTTCACTACTGGTTAACACAGGGGCATCTTTTTAACCCAGCAAGGGCAGCGCAGGGGGTACCCCACATGAGTTAAGGAATGCACTGAAGATACTGTTGCTTTGTCATTTTTTGTAGCCCCCTTGGTTGGGCCGTGATATTTTCAGAATAACAAACACTGTCCCACTAAAGCAAAAGACATGCCACTTCTCCAGTGGGGAACAGCGATGGGGCCGTTGTGACAGCCAAGGAACCCACGTCCACATGGGTGACACCAAGGTCTGCCCCACACTGATCGTCAAGGTCTAGGAGCTGTTTTTTCAAGTTTCATGTTTTTCAACCTAATATTAGAGCCAGAGCAGCTATTCAAAGCCTCTTCATTTTTCTTCAAAACATGTACCATCACATGGTGTTATTTGCTTGTTTTTTTGTCCCCGTTGGGCTATGAAGCTTCTGAGGGCAAGGAACTGCATCTCCTCACCCACTGTCGCGCTCAAAATGGCCAATACATGGGGGCTTAATACACCCTTGCTGAAAAAATATCTTCACAAATCATCACATGAGCATTTCTTCTCTTGCCTTTGTTTACTTAAAAACAAAACAAAACAAAAAAACCTCTCTCGTCTCTTCTACCCTCAGTTCTTGGTTATCAGATACCTGCTGGCCGAGGCACTAATGCCTGCTAATAAGACCCTCCCTCCCTTGTGTTGTATTTGACCATTGGGTATTGATCTAAAGCAAGATGACCATGTGAAAAAGCAGGGCACGGTGACATCAGAGGTGCTTCTCTGTGTGCAGACCATAAGGTCACGGGAGAAGGGGAGAAGCGCCATGTCCTATTTTACTGCCATTTCCATCCACCCTGGTTGGGTCGACTTGCGCTTACAGATTTGTCAGCCGGCAAGCAGATTAGTTGTCAAGTTTTATTTCACGTGGACAAGAGTAATGCCCCACTGGCAGGTTTGAGGGTCCCCCCTGTTCTCCCAAATGCTCTCAATAACTCTCTCCTTTACCGGGTTCTCTGGGGAACACAGCATCTCCGTGTTCTTCCCGCATATCAGAGTTTGCTTCTTCAACAGGAAAGAGTAATTTCAATATTTCTGCAAAATGAGGAATATTTTGGGATGCACCGATAATTAAGTGTTGAGAATGCAGTGATGCACTTGACACTGAGGGGGAAATAGAGAACTTTTAATTCAACAACAACTCAAACAGCGCTGGAACTTAACAGCCAGAAATGCCAAGACCCAGTATATAACCAAGTTGTAAAGACTGTGATTATCAACCGGGGAAATTGGGAGGTATTATTTCAGCCACCTCAGTGTGCACATGTCTGCAAGTGCACAGAAACATGTCTAATTATAGGGGCTTGACTATGGGCTATAAGCACGGAATGAAAGGAGCCTCTAATACTATTATGCATTTCCATGTGGTAAAATCAATTCCTGTGAGAGTCCACAGACCAGAAAGAGAGACATAGGTTCAAGCAGAAAAAAAAATTTTTTTCTCGTCTTGAAAAGACTAAGATTTTGGCATAAAAGCCACAGTGAAATGAGCATATGGGATAAATTACATCAGCGAAAAAAAAAAATCCATTAAAAAGCCCCTCAAACAGCAGTGATTTGATTCCACTGGCTCGTGTCCACTGTACTGAAAATGACATGTGTCCCCTCCTTCTCCCTTTTATGGAGAAGGTCTGAGCACAGGTCTGAGAGGTGTCCCTCGACACCTGCAAAATAATGCAGTTCTGCTATAGTCATCTGTGCTCTGCTCTTCCGCTAATATTAAACGTGGGTTTCAGGGGAACCATACCCATTGAAACCAGTGCCCAAAATCTCAGGAAAATTGCTGCCGAATATGGACATCCCATAAACAGGAAGAAGGCCTTTGATTCGTTGGCTGGAGGGCATCACCTGGGAGCCTATTGAGTGCTCATTAATTATACCTGCTAAGAGTTGGAGAAAGGAAGGAGAACCTATGAAAGGGGCAAAGACTTTCACATATAACTAGAAAATGAGACAAGTGCCCTGGTAGAGGATTGTGTTTAGTGCAGGGTAAACACGGATGAGGAAACTTAAGGGGAATCTGGCTTGAAAGGGGAGTCAGTATGCCCTGGTCAAACGGATGTATGAAGGGGAATTTGGTGGTTCTTTCCAGGCAAAGGGAACAAAGGAATAGAGGTGCGTGTACCTGGGGGGAATCCAAGAACAGCGAGTGTGTGGCAGGGCTAATGGAGGGGGAAAGGAGTATGGAGGCTAGAAAAGTAGGTTGCGCCAACTTTGAGAGGTCCTGCAAGACAAAGACTGTTTCTTTGGACTCTTCAATACACTGACGAATAAAGAAGCTAGCAGTTGAACAGTTGAAGCTGTGTCTCTGATGACCCTGTTTTAAACCCTTTAATTGTTAAAATCGAAATTTATTAACTCCATAGTCATCTTTCCAACCCACCCCATGTTGGTTTTGTTGTTATTTATCCCCTTTGTCTGAGAATGTATTGGTCCACGATGTTCAAAAATGTGACTAGCTAATAATCATTGGTTTACAGATATTATCTTAAAATTTTCACATCAATTATGATACTCACTAGTGTTCACTGTATTTTATTACTTAATTCTTAAAAGCCAGCCGGAGACAACAAGGAAAGACCAGAACTCTCACTCTTGCTGGCAGGAATGGGAAATGTACAGCCACTCTGGCAAGTCAATTGGCAGTTTCTTACAAAACTCAACATGCACTTAACCCTATGACCTGGCAATTATACTCTTGGGCATTTATCTCAGAGAAAATAAAATTTACGCTCACAGAAAAACACAGACACAAATATTCACAGCAGTGTTATCTGTAATAACTCAAAACTCAAAACAACTCAAATGTCCTCCCAAAGGGTAAATGGATAAACACACCGTGGAACATCCATACCATGAAACGCTATTCAGAAACAAAGAGGAATAAGCTACCGATACATGTGAATTTCTGCACGGATTTCAAGCAAATTATGATGAGTGGGGAAAAGTCAATTTAAAAAGGTTATATACTGTATGATTCCATTTATATACCATTCTCTATTAGAGAGATGGAGGACAAATTAGTGGTTACCAGGGGTTGACGGGGGGAGTGGGTGGAGGACGAGGGGTGTGATTATAAAGGGGTAGCAGGAGGAAGTCTTATGGTAATTAAATAGTTCTGCATCTTGATTACAGTGGTGCTTACAAATCTACACTTGATAACACTGCACGGAGCCACACACACACACACAGGACTGCACGAAAGACCAGTTTAACCTGAATAAGCTCTATGGATTGTAGCAGTGTCCGCTGCTGGTTTTGGTATTGTCCTGTGGTTATGCAAGATGTCATCACTGGGGGAAACCAGGTGAAGGTGACACAAGGCCTCCTTGCACATTCTCCCCCAACTTCTGGTGACTCTATAATTGTTTCAAAATAAAAAAAGGAAGCCTTTAAAACAGCCAGCCAGGTCCTCAACACTGATGGCCTCAATAGCTATTTTTTAGTCTTCTTTGTATTGAATTTCAATGACTCCGTTAGCATTAGGGATTTTCTCATTCTTTTTTTAAATCCTGTATGTGTGATATCCTTTTGACCAGTCTTGATACTTCAATTCTTTAATGGTTAGTGTTTCTAGAAATCTCAATCCTTAGCTCTGTTTTTCCTTCCCCACAAGCCCTCTGTGGATAACTTTATCTATTTGTGCCATTTTTTCCTATTACGTTCTGATAGTATGTGGCATCTTTCTCCCTCTGTGCTTAAAACACAGATACTGGCTGATCCTATCTATGTGTTTGGCCTTCCTGAACCTCAAACACTCTCTGTCTGAAACTGAATGCATCTTCCTCCCAGAACAGAGCTGTTTTCTCCCTGTATTATTCATCTCAGTAAACGGAAAACCAAAGGTCTCCAAGACATTTGCAAGTGACTCTCGGGATGTATCCTAAATCATCTTCCCTCACCCACTAAAGCCAAACAGTCACCTTATCCTGATTATTATTATTATTATTATTATTATTTTGTCTTTTTCTAGGGCCACGCCCACAGCACATGGAGTTTCCCAGGCTAGGGGGTCTAATCAGAGCTGTAGCCACCAGCCAACGCCAGAGCCACAGCAATGCGGAATCCGAGCCGCGTCTGCAACCCACACCACGGCTCATGGCAACGCTGGATCCTTAACCCACTGAGCAAGTCCAGGGATCGAACCTGCAACCTCATGATTCTTAGTCAGATTCGTTAACTGCTGAGCCACGATGGGAACTCCTGATTATTTTTATCACCTAAAATCTTCACTTCTCTTTTCTCTTTACATTTCAACCATCAGTACTTAAGATCCTCACTTTCTAGCCACAACTATTTCACAGTTTTATTACTAATCAATCACATTTTTTACCACCTCCCTTAATCCTCAATCTAAAATTCAAAAATAACTCACGTTTTGCCTTTTGATCTTACTAATGAATTATGGTAGTCAGTATATTTTTATGTTTACAAATTTATCAATTGTTTCCCCAGTGGCTTACTGATTTATATCATGCTTAGAAAGGCTTTCCCTCTTGAAGATTTTTAAACTGCCCATAATCTTTTTGAATACTTATTCATAATGTAATTTTAAAAATATATGTCCTTGTTCCACCTGCGATTTATTTTGGTATAATATACGGGAGATAGAGATCCAGTTTAATTTTTTCTTTCCAAGTGACAGGCCAGTTACCAACACCTCATTGCATAACTCATCTCCACTAATTTGTAAATGACATTCACATATACTGTAAAATCAAATATATACTGAATCTGCTTTTAGTCCTCCTATTCCTATAGTAGATCACACTGTTCTAATTACTGCAGCTTGAGAATATATTTTATTACCTACAAAAAAGTCCTTCTTCATCATTCTAAGAAATGTCTCAAGTATTCTTTTTTTTTTTTTGGTCTTTTTGTCTTTTGAGGTCCACACCCATGGCATATGGAGGTTCCTAGACTAGGGGTCCAATCGGAGATGTAGCTGCCAGCCTGCACCACAGCCATAGCAATGCCAGATCCAAGCCGCATCTGTGACCTACACCACAGCTCAAGGCAACACCAGATCCTTAACCCACTGATGGAGGCCAGGGATCAAACCCACAACCTCATGGTTCCTAGTCAGATTCATTTCCGCTGTGCTGTGTTGGGAATGCTGAAGAAATGTTTCAGGCATTCTTACACAAATAAATTTTTTTCAAATAAATTTCCAAAAAATTTTGTAAAGTAAAATTTTTATGTGCATTTACTAAAGATGAAACTAGGGAAAACAGACATCTTTGTAATTTGAAACACTCCTTTTCAACAACAGTACTTGTCTTTTCATTTACCTAAATGAGAATATACAAATCTTCGACTCTCCCTATATTGGAAATTAAGCTTCACAAGGGGAAGACTTTTAGGGGTTTTGTTGTTGTTGTTTTAGTGTCATTCTATGCTATATTCCCAGATTCTAGAACACTTTCTGGCACATAGTATGAAGCTCAATACCTATCTCGTGAAAAACTGAACAAATGAACACATAAATTATCCTATCATTTAGGCAATAGGAAGCCATTATAAATAATTAAGGTAAACACATGTAATTAGATGTCTAGTTTAGAAATACTGCTTTGGTCATGGACAACAGGGTGGATGAGGGTAGGGAGAGCATTTAAGCAGCTAACTGCAACAGTTCAGGATACAGCTCATGAAACCTTTCGAAGGTGCAATCAGGTCTTGATGAGCAGCTAGACACAGAGAATAAGTAAAGAGAAAGGACCCAGATTAGTTAAGGTTACTATCCTAGATAATGAATGGGATCGAAGATAACAGAGGGAGGACATGACGCACAGTGGGTGCGTTTAGTGGTGGGGTAGGGGAATGAGGCAATGAATTCAGTGTAGAGCATCCCAAGTTTGAGACACGTAAGAGATACTCAAGTGAAAACATACCTTTTGGAGCTTAGGAGCAGAGAGGTAAATTAAATCAGGTCAGCCTGTCAATAAAGTCATCTTCTTAAACATTACTTCCTATTATATTATTCTATTAGGTAAAAAATAGCTCCTCCTCTGAAAAGCAGATTACTTAAATGGGATTTTAAGAGGAAAACATTCTTGGAATAGGTTTAAATGTAGGGTGTAAATATTAAACACAGGGTACAAGGTGCAAGGCCAATTCATAGAACAGCACAGTCATCTACTGGGTTCCTTAAATAATTTCTAGGGGGATAAAGGCTGGAGCACAGCATGTCTATGCATTAGCACTGGGCATGAATATAAAACATCATGTACCTGTATGGAAATACATGCAGGCACATATGTATGCACATGAACATGTATACGTATGTGTGTGTGAGATACCTGTATGTACACACACATGTTATAAATACAGGTATCAGAGTGTTGGAGGGTGAGTCTATTCTAAGTTACCTAGGCTATGGCAGAGGAGGTAGCAGGATTGTTTCAGCCACCTAAGAGCCTGGCCAAGCAAAAATTCCATGCAGAAAAGATCCTTCAGCAGAGAATAGAGGCATTTTTATATTTAAGTCTAGTCTTGGTCACCAAAAAGGCAGCTAATGAATTCCTGTTCACATTTCTCTATAAAAAGATGAGTCCACGTAAAACACAACCTTGCTGTGATGCTCCATCTTGACCGCCCTACTCACAGGTTTCTCTCTTCCTTTCCCCCTAACACTTCAACCCTGCCTCCCAGAGCTGACCTTTCTGGGCAAGGTTCTGGTGTCTGTCTACAGATATGATTTCACTGCTCCCTCCCCACTGTGCATCTTCAAACAATGATCCTCCCACATTGATTCAGGCCCCCAGAACCATCAATCCCGGTACAGCCCCTGGTTCTCCGGATAAATAAAAGAGTGCTCTAGAACCTGATTTTTGAGAAGGAACCAAATTTTAAACAATAAATTAGAAGAGACCCAGAGCTCTTCCGCCCCCAAAGCATTACATTTAATGTTCACAGTCTCAGCCCACAGAGGTATCGACACGGGATATTTCTGGGGTATTGGCACTAATTACACATCTTCCTACTGGTACATCTTAAAGTGGGAGTAATATTCCAGAAAACAGAGGTTCCATGTCCAAATGAGGATATAAGCTCTATGAGAGGAGGGATTTTTCAATTCCAGCATCTAGAACAGTGTTTGACACACAGTAAGTGCTCAACAAAAATGTGTTGATCTCACAGCTAAACTCAAAAGAGCATTTCGTTGTTGTGTTGGAGCATGCATGTAAATCACATCTCTATGTCTTGAGTAGAAGGTGAGCAGCAAAGATTCCACAGAAACACCCAACCCCAGAATGGGAAACAGTGCTTTGTATAACAAGGAACACTGGACTCAGGGTCAGAACACCACACTCTTAGATTTACAATTTAGGGCTTGTCACTTGTCCACTTTTGAGCGTCAACTCCTTATCTGTAAAATAACAACACACTTCCTCGAATTGCTATGAGAATTAAACAAATGAATATACACGAAACACTTTCTATATAAAGTGCTCTACAGTAAAAAAGAATAACTGCTTTAGTCTTTTCATGCTCCCAACACACATAGTTTCCCACAGTTCCCACTAGGATGGCTGTTTTAACGATCCTTTAAAAGTGATTGTTCCCTAAATGTGTGCCTCGTGTCATATAATTGGATTAATATCCTCGCTATACAAATAGCTCTTTTTAAGGGCATTTGAAAAAGATAAATACAGCTAGAGGAAAATGGGCAAAGGATATGGGGAATTAGCTAAAAGAGAAAAATCAATAGCTATGTGAAAAAAGGTTCAACATGTGACAATGTCATGTCCGTAACACCTGTTAGAGGCAAGCAGGGACAGTCATTGCAGAGTACACAGCGCTGTCACCTGGATCACCAATGCCAAGCGATTCTGTTCCAGACTTTTAAGAAACCAGCTTCTTCCTCAGTCCCCTGCAATACCATCCTGCAGAAAGTCACAAGGGAGCAAGAGATCTACAAGAGGGGCCTGGGGTTACTGGGTTTCCCTTCAATTCAACCATCAGGTATTGAGCACAAGAAGCCACTGAGATGCTCAGGGAGGTCCGACTATGTGGAAAGCCACCTCCCACATAAGAAAGGAAACCTAACAGGTGGCAGGGACATTCATAACATACAAGGAGGAAGGTGTGACCTCGGAGGGACAGGAGAAATCTGCTCCTGCTAACTGTGCAGTCGTAGGCAAGACTCTCAATGTCTCTCAACCACCATTTCCTCACTTTTTATAAAATGGGATTAACAACCGTCCCTTACTCGCGAGGCTGCCATAAAATTAATCAAAATAATGTATCTCGAGTATTTAGCACAGTACCAGGCAGATAACGAGCTTTCAATAAATGTTAGCTCTTTGCTTTAGCCTTGTTATGAAATTATATAAGAAAATTGCATCACGCTATAATGAGTAGCAGGTTCCAAGGAACAGGTACGTAGAGCTGTAGGAGCACATGGGAGAAGGATTTTAGTCCTAACCAAATGGAGTAGGGCTATGGATCTGGAAACATCCCAGGAAGGACGTCCAAGTTGAAATGGGTCCTGAGGTTCAACAAGGAAAAAAGCCAAGGGAGCAGGGGTTTACTCCAGACCACAGGAGCAGAGGGCATCCCCAAGAAACTGCAAGATGGGGAGTGTCCAAGGGGACGGCCACTTGCAGAGATACGGGGGTGTGGTCAACGGTCCATCATTAGGGAATAGGGGGCCGTGGATGGCCAGCCCTGCCACTGATATTGACAATCTGTGTTCGTGCTAATCCCCGAGCTTAATGGGGGGACTTGATAAGTAAGAATGACTCTTTCCCAGCCCCACCTACTGAGGTGTAAACCAAGGTCTGGAGAGAAGAAAGCTGCTACCAAGAACTAACACTGATTAAGGATGTACTATCCCCCAGGTACTAAACACTTAACATGAATGATGTGATTTTGTTTCTCCAACAACCCAAAAGGCGGATCCTAGAATCCTTGTTTGCAACTGGGTAACTGAGGGTATATGTGAAGAAACTCACCTGAGGTCATACAGACAAGGGATGTACCTGGGATTCAAACCCAGGTACGCTGTATACAGAATTTGTATTTTACTACTAAGCTATACCCACTGTGCCAAGGAAATAAACGCTCTGGGTAGGAAGCCAGAGGGCTAGGTTCTAGCGAGATCTGCCACTAAGGAACTGAGCATGACTTGAGCAAGTCACTTCACGGGCTGGTTGGGTTTCCTCCGTTGTAACATGGGGGCCAGAATAAACTACACTGGCCGTCCCTTATGCCTCCAATAATTTCTATCACCCTCTAAGAGACAACTCTGACAACTGATACACAAAATAGCACAAAATGACCCCCATGGTCACACAGCTCATCTAGGAGGGTCCTTCCAGTTAAGGTGGGAACTACAAAGACTCTACTCTGGTCTCAACAGGTGTCTGATATGAAATCTGTCTGCAGAACCAGAAAGTTCTACGTGTCCTGACCACCACTGAGGGCCCATTCATTTCCATCACGTTCTGCCACACTGCATTCCAGAGAATTTCCTTTTCAAAAGGACACATTTAAACTCTTTGTAATATGTGTTTGGGTCTGGCCAGACCTCCATCCAAATTCTGAACCTGCTGCTTTGTGAGTTTAGACAAATTACCAAAGCTCCCCATCACAGCTATCCTGTTTATGAAAGAAGATAGTAATAACTCAAGAGTCCTTGTGAGAATTAAAGAAAACAGTAGTTACGTGTGTCATGGGGGGAGCACAAGACAGCTTAAAAAAAAAAATCAGGGGAGTTCCCGTCATGGCGCAGTGGTTAACGAATCCGACTAGGAACCATGAGGTTGCGGGTTCAGTCCCTGCCCTTGCTCAGTGGGTTAACGATCCGGCGTTGCCATGAGCTGTGGTGTAGGTTGCAGACGCGGCTCGGATCCCGCGTTGCTGTGGCTCTGGCGTAGGCCAGTGGCTACGGCTCCGATTTGACCCCTAGCCTGGGAACCTCCATATGCCGTGGGAGCGGCCCAAGAAACAGCAAAAAGACAAAAAAAAAAAAAAATCAACCCAAAACAAACCCTACACTGCTGCTGTGAACTAGTCAAAAGGTATGAAGTATGTTAACGCCTTCTCAAACTGCACAGGCCCAAAACCTAAACTCCTTCCCTCAAAACCTCTTTGTCATATGTTCTCCCCCAGCTACCTAGTGGCTCAATTCAGAAACCGAGAAGCAGGCCAAGAGACTTTCCTCTTATTTCCACCACCGACACCCCCCTACCCCTGCGCCACTGTACACTCTCAGACACACCCACACAGTCACTAAGTCATGCAAACCCCACCCCGCCAACACCTCTTGGATCTGGGCCATCCTCTCCATCACCCTCCACTGTACTGCCGCCTGCCTCACTGCTTCTCAGCTTCTTTCCTCAAATGTTGCTTCAAACGTGTCTCCCTGCCTGCAATCTTGCTTCTTCAAGGCAATCATCCTCAAATGCAACCTGGTTGTCTTTCTCATTTAAAACTTGAGAACCTCCCACAAGCTTCTGGGATCAGGTTCAAGGTCACTGGCTTAGCCCATAGGAGGAGCCCTTCATGATGAGGCTCTGCCTATGCCTCTAGTTCCACCTCCTCTCCGTCCCCTGTCGTGCTGCACTCAAGTCACTCAGAATGGCCTGTTGAGCCTTCTTGACCACTGACCTGCTGGGAAGCCCCTCCTCCCTTCTTCCGGCTACCCATTATATCATGTCTTCAAAAGAATCCATCAGTGTCACCTTCTTCAGGAGGCCTTGCCTGGACCTGGCTGCCATCTAATATCAACGCTCAGCCTGTGCTATCTCTCTACCTGGGCTATAAGCTCCTTGAGGGAAGCGTATCTCTGTCCCTGTTTGGTCTCATTCCCAGTCCCTAGCAGCAGGTGACATAGAGCAAGCCCTCAGAAACTGCTCACTGGATTTCTCCCAGTTGACTCCAGGGTCAGAATCCTGGCAGGAGGAATGCTCTGAGGTTTATGCGCATGCTTATTGTGGCCAGTCACCTTGGAAGGCAGCCTGCCTCGGGAAGATAATGCACAGGCCAAACTCACACCCATCAACCCCTTAGAGAGCTCATCTGGACCACTGAGCTGGGCATGGATAATTTCCCTCTAAAAATCATTTCCTATCTCAAGTCAGGCCTGGGAAATACTCAGGTGCTGCCTCCCAATATCCAAAAGGAAGCTCTGGCAGGTAACTCGGCAGATCCCAGGTTTAGTATTGAAGGTATATTCGTTAGCCTCTTCTCTGTGCACAGGATCCAGGTCCTTGTTCACCTTGGGATTCTCAGCAATGTCTCACAAGAAGCAGGTGCCCAAACACGGGACATACGTGAGCCTTCAATAAATAGCTGTGGAGAGGGCTACAATTCTGGATCCACTGAATTTAGACCCCAGTTCATGCATTTTGATTTCCTCAGTTAATCTACAATCTCTTTATTTTACTCATCTTTGTAATCTCAGAGTCTAGCATGGTGTCTCATGCATAGCAGCCACACTATCACCTTTTGCTGCGTAGCACTGAACCACTGAACCTACAGAGAAAATGAGATGGCGGCAACTCAGACAGACCACTGCCATCAGGGGAGCCACTCCACTCATTCAAGAGATGAGACCAGAGGAATTCCTCCTCTCATATGGACAGCCCACCCCTCCCCATTAGTCCGGAAGGCAAAGGGACCTGGACAGTGGGGCTCGGTATCTTCTCCCTCGTATGTACCATGTCATGCTGTGCACTCGAGGACCAGTGTGTGCAAGTGAGCATGTGCATCAGTGTTGGTATGGATTAAAATTTGCACCAACATCTCTATGGTCAGTTCTAGGCTAACATTCTAGGATAACCCTAGGCTGACGTTCTCTAGTTGTGCCACACTGGATGCCAGTATTCCTGGTTGGCTGCCACGTGGCAGAGGTGTATTAAAACAAGCCCCTAATCAGAAAGTACAAAGCTACAACCTCTGGCTACACCTCTGCCAGTAACTACTTGGGGGTTCGCACCCATGAACCCCCTCTTCCCATCTGTAAAGAAAAATAGTCTCTACCTACTGCGTGGAGCTGTTAGAAGGAACAAAGAAGAGCACGGAAGCAAAGGTGCTCTGCAAACCACGACGCATTTTACATACAAGCTCCCTGTGTACACGTGCAAGCCGTGCCACGCTTGGCTGTCCCTGTCCCAGTTTGCAGACAACGCAACTGCTCCCCCAAGCCTCCCTCCCTCTCTCCCAAAGCCCTGGGAGCAGAGGGCAGAGGCCATAGGATAAGGGTCATTTTCTGTTTGCGTGTGCCTTCTGCCCTGCAGCCCTGACTGCATCTCAGGACATGCTTAGGCAGCCCTGGTTTGTTTCCATGGAGACAGGAAGCTCTGCTTCTCTTCAAGCCCAAGCTAATGGTTTTCATCAAATCCCATTTCCTCTGAGACAAGCAAAAATGCCACAAAGCTTCTATCCGTACTTCCCGTTTAAATACACTGAAACTGACAAACACGCCTCACAGCCCTCCTCCCACCAAGGCCCGTTCCCCTGGGATGGGAGCCGCAGTCACTTCCACACTCGGTGGGTCACGAGCAGCGTGTGGGCTGCCGACCCCTCTCATCAGACTCTTCTCAACACAGAGGCTCCTCCCTCCATAGTCTTCTCCCTCTGCTTTTTAGGAAGCCCTGGTGCCCAACATTCAAAGCGCCTGCAGGTCACGGGGAACACGTGCCCTGGAGATAAAACCTTCAGAGCTTCCCCCCGGCTTTCGAGTGCAACTCCCCACTGACCCCTTCCTCCAAGAAGACCTCCCACATCCCCTCCTGGGGCATGTGAGAGCCAGACAAAGCAGGAGAGAAAGCCCCTGCCCCCAACTCCCATACACAGAACTAGATGCTGCCAAACCCTCTGCAGAACCAGTGAAACCCATATGCGTTGAGCATCAGAACAAGAGAAAACAAAAAACAAAAAACAGGACAGAAATATTTCAGCCCCAGCCTGCAAGGCCCCTATTGTTAACACTCTTTTAAATGTCAGAATTTATTCACACCAGCTGTTCCCAGCTGCTGTTGCCACTTCCTAGGCTTCTCGAGAAGTGCTAAGGAGGCATATGCCATTTTGGTTTCTGTTTCACCCCCCCCCAACCTGAGGAGGCCGTCTCCTGGTCAGAGAGGAGCCGATGGCCCTGCAGCTGGTCCAAGCCCCAAATCCCAAGCTGTTGCTCAAATGAGAGCCACCTGCACCCAACAGGTAGCGAAAATGAACAACAATATTGTCAGAGGGTCTAAGAGCTCAGGGCCCCTCCATGCCAGACCTGGGCCAGGCCTCTGCCTGGGAGCGAGATCCTGCCATTCCTTTTCACAGAGGAGGAAGCAGGCTCAGCGGACCTTGTCCAGATGCACAGTGTTCATGAGCAGCAGGGTCAGGATCTCACCTGTGGGACCGACTGATGCCGATGCTCACACTTCTCCCAACATAACCACACTTTCCTACCCAGAGAAGGATGCAGAAGCATTCAAAGATGCAATGCTAAAGCCAGAGAGAGTCCAGCAGAGTGGACATGGCCAGATGCACGAACTATCTTTCAGGGCAGTGCTCCGTCCCATTTCCAGCTCTGTTAGGACCCATCCTGAACCCACACAGCAACCTTATCTGGAACAGCAATGACTTCTTATTCTACAGTGAGACTCTGACTTGAATTTTCTCAACCCAAACGTGGACACACTTAGGAAACAAGTGAGGATAAAGAACATCAGATAAAATTATACAAACGAGAGGTCATCCTCTCAAATCCCAGAAGAAAGAAGGCTGTGGTCCGGTCCCTCCTGCAGGCAGGGACTAAGGCAGGGCATGTGAGTCACACCTACAGGTGACATGGAGAGAATTACCCACCGGGCATAAAGGATGTCAGCAGCTACTAAGCGAGTACACACCTTATGTCTTATGACTTTCCACTCAAGTTGCACACTATTAAGAACACCTTCACACTGTCTCCTGTTTTTACTGTTTTCATGACCATTTCTCAAGTCACCAGAGGTTCTTAGCACCGCCGAGCTGATGGCTGTTTCCTCCATCATCCGACCAAAATGGTCTCTCCCCATGCCAATCATTTCCCCAAGATGCCAGCTGAATAACCTGATACCCTCCTTTCGTCCCACACATTTTTGTGTGTGCAATAATTTTAAAAGTTAATTTCTATTTTTCTCAAAGTAATACAAGTTGAGTTTTAAAGGCATAAAGGCATATTTTTAAAAGCTTATAATGAAAAAATAGCAGCCCACTGCCTCACCCCTCCTCACCCCTGAATCTGACTCCCTAGAAGCAACTGCATGTAACGCCTGTACCTGTTTCTTCCAGTGTTCATTTCCAATTTTCTAAATATTACACTTACACAACTGCTATTTCTTTATCTTTCAGTTGTAGATCTTGCTTCAGGACTCCCCTACTGTGCAACCTAAGATTTTAGTCTCTGACATTCTCTGTTCTGCCCCACACTTATTCTCCCCTATCCTCTCAAGGCAATAACAGCACCATAGGGGCTACCTCAAAATCCAGTGTGAACAATGTAAATCCAATTGACAGCTGAGCTATACATGGTACTTACATGGCTTATATTCCTTAAGTGGTACCACTTTGGTATTTTGTGGAATAAATTGCTTAGATTGGTGTGTGTGTGCAAATACACCCAAATATTTATAGACTCATACACATAGTATAAACATTAAACCCTTCTAAATACAGTAACACAGATTGGGAAATCTACTAATTTCCTTTTTTTTTTTTCTTAAAGATGTCAATTTTAGAGCCCTCTGCCACGCTACTCAAATCTGAACTTGCTGCTCCCCAGGCCTTCTGACAGTTATCATCCTAGGCTTCCCCTTGCCTCATCCTGGAAGTCTCCTCCTTTCCTTCTCTCTGTTGAATCCCTTGTTTCCATGAGGCTTGTGCCCTTCTCCGTCTTCAGTGTACTCCTTATTTTAGTGAGATACATGCTCCAGTAACTTCTTCAGAAAGAGGGTCTCAAATAGTACTAGTCCATCTTCGTAAACAATTGCCATTTTGGCTAGGTATAGAATCCTATCTTGGAGATTTTTCTCTTTGCAAAGTTTTGGGAACTTCTCTGTTGGTTTTTAAATTTCAATGTCATTGAGACATCCAAAACCATCCTAAGTCCTGGTTCTTTATAGATAAAATTCATCTCCTTCCCAATCACCAGACACTTTCAGGATATTATTTTACTCAGATACTCTGAAACGTCATGATGATTTATCTTGGTGTGATCTCTTCTCATTAGTTGTGCTGAGTGCTCAGTGGGCATTTTTATTATTAACTCGTTTGTTCTCTTTTATCTCCACACCTCTCGCCCATCTCTGGGCCATACAAACAACCATTACTATATAAGCAATGTATACTTTTTACCTGAATGAATTTTTACAAACTGTATATTATGTATGTATGTATTTTTTACGTGGATGGTAGTATATTGTTTACTTCTTGTTTTCACTAAACTCAGTTTTTTATGTGTTCACATGGTCTTTGCTGCTCCAAACTGTCACAAACTATTTCATGTCTGCATGGAACTACTCTCCTAGTTATGGAAACTCAGGTTTTCTCCAAGTATCCACTATCAAAAATAACGCTAGAAAGAATATCTTTGCACATGTCTCACAAATCTTTTAATCTGGCAATGTGAGCTTAGCGGTTCTAGGAACATTTTGGCATTTTTCTTTGTTAATTTGCCCCCCCTCCATTTCCCTATTCTCTTTATAGAATTCCTATTAGTTGTATGTTGAACCAATCCTTGGATCCTCTTATATTTGTTCTACTTTCTGGGTGATTTCATCAACTTTATATTCCAACTCTTAAGTAACTTTTTATTACATTTTTATATTTTCTACATTAATTCATTTTACATTAACAT
This sequence comes from Phacochoerus africanus, assembly GCF_016906955.1. Lineage (NCBI taxonomy): Eukaryota > Metazoa > Chordata > Mammalia > Artiodactyla > Suidae > Phacochoerus > Phacochoerus africanus. The sequence continues at coordinate 122,491,807 of NC_062554.1, read as the reverse complement.
GAGTTTTATATTAATTATTTTACATTAATTTCCAAGAGTTCATCTCAACTGCTAAATGTTCTCTTTTTAAATAGCAATCTGTTAATCTGTGGATAAAATAATTTCTCTTTGATTTCTGTTGATATCAATTATACTTTTAAAATGCTATCTTTTGCTCCCTGCATTATGCATCTTCCCTCACATTCTTTTTTTTTTTTGCTATTTATTATTTTGATTTTGTCTTTTGTGTTGAACATTTTCTTTGAATGCTAATGAACCCTAATGTATGTTCAGATTTAAGAGCAAGGCACAAAAGGCTCATGGGAAACTCCTGTGTGTATGGTTGGGGCTTATAGAATGGTGAGTGTAGTGGTTTGATGGGTACCGTCCTCTCCCAAAGATATGTCCACATTCTAACTCCTGGAACCTGTCCGTGAATGTTACCTTATTTGGAAAAAGGATGTGATTATGTTAAGGATCAATGGATGGAGAGGTCATCCTGGATTATCCAGGTGCCCCTAAATCCAACGACAAGTGTCCTCAGGAAGATTCTAGACAGAAGAGAAGGAAGTAACGTGACCACAGAGGCAGAGACTGGAGTGACACAACCACAAGCCAAGGAATGCCTGGAGCTGCCAGAGGCTAGAAGAGGAAGGAAATAAATTCTCCCCAAAAGCCCTCAGAGGGACCATGACCATGCCACATTTTGGACCTCTAGCCTCCAGAACTGTGAGACAGTATCTCTCACACCTTTAACCACCTAGTTTGTAGTCATTTGTTAGGGTGGTCACAGGAAACCGACACGGTGAGCCTCAGTGAAGGTGACGGGTGGGAACATTTCTCTGGTTACCCTCAAATATCAGCAAACCATTTCTCTGGTCACCCTCAAATACCAGGAAACCAAGGTCTTTTCTCCTCAGATGGATAGTTTCCCCACAGAGGAATGCTGTGAACTCCACCAGATTGCTATGTTTCTGAGAGCCAAGCAGTAGAAGTGGGCATGACATTCAGTTTCTGGACTCCTAGCTTCACTACAAAATATCAACTCCACCCTCAGAGGCACCTGATGTTCCTATTCCAAGCTTCTCTGACTCAGCCTCTACAGAGAGGAAGTCTGACTGGCTGGGGTGGGGGCTGGGCAGGGCAGGTACCTGTGAGCACCTGGGGGAAGAGCTTGAAAGTATGGAGGAGGATGCATCTAAATGTGCCTTACAAGGACTTGTGAAAATCCTCTTAGCATCCTGTACCCCAGCTCTCAGACAAACATGCTGCCTTAATCCCTAAGCATTTCTAGGGCTCTCATTTTGCTTCTCTTACCGGCATTCCTCATTGCAGGTAACTGAACCTCAGGTTTCCTGCCACCAGATCAGTTACCATTGACTGTCTTCAAAACTATGGTTGACATCGCTCATCTGTTTTCATGTCCTCTCCTGTTCTCTTTGTCACTGTATTCTTATCAAAGGTTATTTTCTGTGTTAGTGGAGACAACAAGAAATGACCAACTTGGAGTTCCCATCCTGGCTCAGCAAAAACAAATCTAACTAGCATCCATGAAGACGCAGGTTTGATCCCTGGTCTCGCTCAGTGGGTTATGGATCTGGTGTTGCCATGAGCTGTGGTGCAGGTTGCAGACGTGGCTCGCATCTGGTGTTGCTGTGGCTACGGTGTAGGCCAGCAGCTGTCTCTCTGATTCAACCCCTAGCCTGGGAACCTCTATAGGCTGCAGGTGTGGCCCTAAAACATCACAAAAAAAAAGAAATGACCAACTTGATAAAATCTGCTATGTTTAAACAGAAGTACCACCTTATAAATTTCCATTTTAAAAACGTCTACCATTCAGACAAGAAATTACGTTCAGTTATACTTAGAAAAATCAAAGACCCTCTAAGACTCTGGTTTCAGCCCTCTTATTTTATCCTTTCAATTCCCAAAGTGAAATTTCCACTCAGGTTAAATCAGGTTGCATTATAATCTCTTCACTCCCCCGACAAGTCCCAATTCCTGTTTGCTTATGTGATGCTCTCCCTTCTGGGAATATTAACTCCATTGACATATTTTATCCCATGACATATTCTGTACCCCAAGCAAAATCCTAATCCCTTAGGAAACCATTCCTGCTAACTTCAAACTATAGAAATTTGTCCTTTCCCCACACAAAGGAGCTGTATCTTATATTAGTCAGTAAAAGAACTCCTGTTTCCTAACTGTCTCAAGTGTTTGTGTTATCTTCTCAGCAAAACATAAGGTTCTTAAGAAACTGTGCCTTTTGCTTTTATGTGTTCCTTGAAATGTTGACTATGGCATTGAACACTGAGTACTTGCTGATGTACACTAATTCAAGCCACACATAAGGAATTTGATGTTCAATCCACAGTACAGGAAAAATCTTCTAAGGGTAAAGCCTAATTCTTATTAAACTTCGTATGTGGAACAACCAGCACAGTGTTTGACAGAGAAGGTCTCTGATGATTAAGTGACAGAATGAAGGAATAGATGGATATATGGACTCTCGTTAGATACCATGTTCAATGCTGGACCGATCTAAAGATTTTTTATCCTTTTTTATTCTTAAGGATAATAAAGATGATTAAAATGATGGTTCACAACTGCATTCCCAGTATCTAGAGTAGCATCTGGCACACAGGTTCCATGAATAAATCTGCCAGGAGTCGCAAGCATTCATTTAGAGTTAGAAGGAAGAGGAGAGAGAAACATCTGGCTTACCCGGAAAGCACTCCCAGGACTAGGTTGAGAACAAAGAAGGATCCAATGATGATGAGGGGGATGAAGTACAGCCAATTCCAGGTGGCTCCTAAGGCATCATTGGTCTGAAAGAAAGAAAGAAATTGTTTCTCAATACTCCATCAAGACCATCTGCCAAGAGAAGGCCTCCATGCCTACGGCTTCACATGTAGGGCAATGCAACACACCCAGTGCAATACAGTTAAACAACACCTCGCTTCACTCCCAGTTTGGTATGGTTGTAGATTAACTCATATTCTCCCATGTACACTGTGAAGGGTACTGTCAGCCTCACGTATCATCCTAATGTCCTCACTCAATGAATAACTGAATCCAGAAGGTTCAAACGCTATTCTAAGATCATTCTAATAATCACTGGTTTTACAGTGTTTAGCGATGCGGGGTCCAAGCTTCTATAACTCTTGATTGGGCACATTCTCAAGACAGAGGTAGGCTGTGTCCATCACCTTATGCATTTTTTTTTTAAGGGTCATACCCTCAGCATATGGAAGTTCCAGGGTAGGGGTTCAATCAAAGCCATAGCTGCTGCCCTACACCACAGTCACAGAGACATCAGATCCGAGCTGCATCTGTGACCTACCCAAAAGCTCATGGCAACGCTGGATCCTTAACCCACTGAGCGAGGCCAGGGATCGAACTCATGTCCTCATGGATACTAGCTAGGTTTGTTACCTCTGAGCCACAATGGGAACTCCATCATCTTATTCTGCGGATGCTAGCAAAGGCCTTGACAGGTTGCTTGGGAGAGATTAGTATTATCACATCCTGCTCAGCTCTTGACCCTGGGCTCTGGCTTTCTCTCTTCCATCATAGTCCAATGTATAGAGCTAGGCCTACCTGGCCCTGAGAAGGCTCTGGAAAAACAAGGAATAAATCTAGATTTGAAGAGTGATCCCTTGCTCACTCTCTAATACTAACATATAGTGAACTAAAAACTACATGGAAATACATAGTCTGGATTCTTATACCACAAGTGAGATGCAACCCCCTTGAATGGTAGGGGGTCGAGGGAGGATTATACCACAGGCCTTAGCCAAAAACAAGCAACTCTTGGTAGGACGTCTCATTAGGACCTTGAAACAGTTGTGGAGCATTCTGGAAAGTCCTGTCTAACACCTGAGCCTCTGGACCAAGCTTTGCCTTGACTCTCTCTCCCCATGATATCAACGCCAAATCTTCCTAATTCATCTATTGAATTGTCTCTTATATCACGGGGTTTTGAAATCCCCACAATCTCAACCCACCCCCCACACACAAACTTTAATACTTGTTTGAAACTTAACCATCTCCCAATTCAATGGAGAAACAAGGCCATCCAAATTAAATATCATGCCTAAAATTCACACGCTAAATTAGTAAAATGAAGATCAGAACTCAAAATATCTTATGGCAAAGTGCTTCTTGTCCCTGTGATTTATCATTTTTCTCTCTCACTACTAACTTTACAAATATATTTGGATCACCTTCCTGCTTCCCCTGGATTTCTATGACATTCTATCTTGGTTCCCCCCCCGCCCCCCCCGCAAGTTGTCTCATTTTCTCTCCATCTCAAATTCAAAAATGCTACTCCAGAGAATACAGTCTCCTGCTGGTCAGCTATCTCTGTATAGTAGGCATGTCCATGAAAACACAGCTTCTAAAGCAGCAACCTCTTCCACCAAACTTGTGTCTTTTTGTTCTTGCCCCTATACTTTTTAGAGAGACATGATTGCAAACGAAGCAGAATAAAAGTTAAAAACAAACACCTTCTTGAACAGAATGAACTAAAGCAGAGAGTGGCCAATTTCAGTGTATAAAATCTGGCTCTTTGGTTTAACCAGGTCTGGTGAGTCAAACGCAAGCAGGGAAGATGCGAACCAGAGCTCAGGGAACACTGCTCCTGATTATCAGAAGGAAGATGCAGAAGAACTAGATGCCATGGGCTGCATGGGGTTGGAATGGACATAGGAAGCTATTTTTGTCCGAGATGGTTGAGACATGGTCCTTTAATGAGCTGAAAGATAGACTGAATGATCCTTGTATAACCACTTCTGTCTTTACTCATGACTGTAATTGCAACATTCTGTCAAGACTGCTTGGCTCCAACGGTTCACCACTGGTGGTCCAGATCAGCCAACGGCACACACTCTATGGCTTAGCCAGCTCTCCTCCTTAGCATTCTCTGGCAGCAAGAACTGAGTTATTCCCAGCACGCAGATCAGGGCTCAGCTGCCAATAAACAGGAACTGGTGTCGGCAATGGCGATGAGGACACTGTGACTTTAAAGGCATCTCTGGGTCCCAAGAGCGACTGTGTTATATTTCGAGGAAGACTAGAGCAATTTCAGTTGGGTGACTATTTGCCAGGGATGCTGTAGAGTGAAGAACATTCTCCAAATTGTGTTCTTCGTATCACTGGAGATCTGTAAGAGGTTAATGTGTTCCGTGGAAAAGGAGCTTCTGGAACCAAAAAACCCTGCGAAACACGGCACATTACATTTCCCCTTAGCCGGTGAGAAGACCCACCAAAAAGGCACATTATTAACTCTATTTACTCCACCATGCCGTACACTTCCTTGATGATAAACCTCCTTTTCAATGGAAATCTATGAACATATCAGGAAATACAGCCTGTGAAATACAAGGAGACAAGGCCTCCTCTTCCAGGCCCAGAGTCGGGAATGTGCTTCCCAGTTTTTCTCGAAGATGCGGACGATGGAGATTGTCTTTTTACTCAGCACACTGGGAGGGGTTTCGGTTTCTATTTAAGCAATGTGAAGGCAAGAACCTTGACTGTCTGCTCATTTCTCACTCAATCGATCAAGAAATGACCCCAGTTTGAGTAAGATGAGTCTCATGTTTAAAACAGGCCCCCCAAAAGTTCCTTCTGATAGTCCCCTCAAGCTTTGTCTGAACTGGTTAAAAAAAAGCCATCCAGGAGTTCCCATCATGGCTCAGTGGCAACAAACCCAACTAGTATCCATGAGGATGCAGGTTTGATCCCTGGCCTCGCTCAATGGGTTAAGGATCCAGCATTGCCCTGAGCAGTGGTGTAGGTCACAGATACAGATCGGATCCCATGTTGCTGTGGCTGTGGTGTAGGCCGGCAGCTATAGCTCGGATTCAACCCCTAGCCTAGGGACTTCCATACGCTGCAGGTACGGCCCTAAGAAGAAAGAAAGAAAAAAAAAAAAACCCAGTCATCCACCGTGGCTTGTTAGATGAGCAGAAGAGGAACAAAGGAAGAGGAGGAGCAAAGGAAGAGGAGGAGCAAAGGAAGAGGCAGAGCAAAGGGCTCCTAGGGAGGAGCCCAGCACAGCGGAGCTGCACCCTAGGGGTTACTAAAGATGACTGAGAGCTTGCAAGGTTCTTCTGGGGTGAGCAGCCTGACAGCACCCCGAGATTCTTCACAAACCTTTTAATAGGCATGCCGCACCCTCTCTACACCTTCCACCTCTCCCTCTGGTTTCCTCTGAGCTCTTCCCTTCCCCCTCCCTCCTCTCCAGGTGGCCTCACACCCTCACCAGACCTGTCTGTCAGTGGGATCGATGGCAGGTCCCCCAAGACAAGGGGACAGGCCTCAGCAGGCAGTGGGCAAGCAAAGGCCCACACGCTTCCCTCCTCCCAAATTCCCAAATGGCAAGCACATTTCTTTCTGAGGCTAATTAGAGCTTCAATCTCCTACTGATTCATCATTATTAAAACCTTAAAATTGTCCAGGGTAGGAGAGCCAACTCTGAAAGTATCTTCTGAGATGAAAAAGAAGAAAGGAATCTCCAACTTGGACAGCAGCGAGTGACCCCATTCCATAGGAGGTGGGAGGTCAGGAGTGCCAGGCAGCAAGGTGCCAGTCCTGCCCTCCCTCCGGGTGGGCACGTGTGTCTATGACATGAGCAGGATGTGGGAGAGAGGAAGGGCTACCTTGTGAGAGGGGAACTTCTCCCCTTCCTCCTCTCTCTACCATGCCCCCGCTACTGTGATGCCTAAGCACCTTGCAGGTAGGAGCATCACCCTTTATTCTCCCTGGTGACTCTTCCTTTGGGGACAGAGGACAGTCATGCTATGTACTCTGTGCAAGATCCCCGGAGAAGGACGTCCCCTACTTTCCAAACATTGTCCGCTGGATACTGGCGCCAGGAGAGTCTTGTGATGGAAGCTTCCCTGCCCAGACCGCTACTATGGAGCCGCTGAAGTGTAAACCGGGCCCCTCCCTGCAAGGAAAGCTACACAGAGAATGCCAGCCTCCTCCTTCCACGCCATTCATGGAACACCTACTCTGGGGCGCTGTGCTTCAGGGCAATGTCCTCTTCGTTAAGATGCTCGTTCTCCTCCCACTGGCCCAGTCAAGGCCCTAGCCTGGCAGCCCAGCTGCCGCCCCCCATCTCTCTCACCTGCTGATTCCCTGGGTGACACACACATGCACACGAGCGCGGGATGGGGGTGATGACAGACAGAGAAAGCAGTCGGGGGTGGCGGCCCACCTGCACAGGGAGTGCTCAGCGGGTACCAGGCCTGACACAGTGGGACTGTGTTCCTTTGGGAACCTGCCTGCCTGGGGGTGGTGAGCCTACCCACTCCCTGGGTAAACAGGCACACATGGCAATTACCACATTAATCTCCGGGGGAGGGGGAAGGCAGGGGTGGGAGGAGCAGGGCTGGAGAGAAAGATAGGGATGGAGATGGCAAGAGGAAGGGCTCCATGGTTCTTCTGGCCTGAGGCTGTAACCGCAGGGCTACTCCCCATTCTTGGAAGCAGGTCTCTATCAGGGTTCCACAGGGCCCTGCAGAAAACAGGCTAAAGGGCCTCCACATGGACATCCATGCGTCTCACAGGGAGAGCAGCTGTGACCAGGGAGGCTAGAGGACACACGGCTGAGTGGGGAGGCTGAGTGAGCCGAGGCTGGGAAAAACGAGGATTCTGATTCCAGGGTCCTTGTAGGGAAAAAAAAAAAAAAGTGTCTGGGGCACATCTGCTTTCCAGGCTGGTGTTGGCGCCCGCTGGCGAGCCCTAGACTGAGCCAGAGCAGGGTTTCTCACTGGCATCCTGGACTGGAGAATTCTTTGTTATGGGGGGCTGTCCTATGGAATGCATTTGTAGGACCCCTGGCTTTTATCCACTAGATGCCAACAGCACTCCCTGGGTTGTGACAACCAAAAGTGGCTCCAGAATTGCCAAATGTTCTGGGAGATAAAAACAGCTTCCAGTTGAGAATGGTTGACCTTGAGGCTCAGGGAAAGACCTTTGGAATTACCAATTGAGCTCAGATGGAAGGGTGGCTGGAGAAGCCACTCCAGGATGTCAAAGAGGCCAGGCCTTTCATCTGAGCAAAAGCATGTGTCTAAGACCTCTGCTGACCACCCCAGGGAGAGAGAATACAGAGAGGGCAAGATTGGAGAAGGAAAAGGACAGAAGCCAAAGATGATGCAGTGGCTGACTGCCTTCCCTGAGGGTACCAGGCCAGCATCCGGCTCTGCCCAGCTGACTGGCCTCCCCTTGGCCCCCACTCCCTTCCAGCACCAAGTGTATAGCTCCTTTGCATCCCGAGGGACTTGGAGTCCATGTCGCAAAACCTAAATGTCTTTTTTGGTTTTCTGTTTTTGCTTTTTATGGCCTCACCTGCAGCATATGGATGTTCCCAGGCTAGGGGTCGACTTGGAGATGCAGCTGCCAGCCTACGCCACAGCCACAGCCACGCCAGGTCCAAGTCGTGTCTGTGACTACACCACAGCTCACAGCCATGCCAGATCCTGAACCCACTGAGTAAGCCCAGAGATCAAACCTGCATCCTCCTGGATACTAGTCAGATGCTTACCCCAGTGAGCCACAACGAGAACTCCCTAAATGCCCTAATTTGTTCAACAAATTTGAGGACTATGTCCTAGGTGAGAGATATTCTCCTAGGTACTGGGGATAAGTGATGATGAACCAAGAGCCTCAGGCCCTGGCCCTCGGGAACTAGGATAACTGGGAGACCCACATTCAATAAGCAAGCTCGCACATGGTATGACTTTAAACGGAGCTGAGTGTGACAGTGGGACCACGCAGGCAGCTGACCTGCAGGTGCCTCTGATCTGGTCCAGGCGCAGTCAGGAAAGAGCCAGCTGAAGCTTTCAGACTAAGGAGGTACATGACAGCCTACCTCGGCTGAGACAGAGAGGGCAGAAAAGTTTATCATGGAGGAGAAAGGAGGAGGACAAGATTAAGAATGAAGAAGTGCCCAGAGACATAAAAAGCAAACATAGGGTTACCAAGGGGGGAGGAGGGGAAGGGGCACATTAGGAGTTTGGGATTAACATATATACACTTTCATATATAACAGAGATAACCAGCAGGGGCATACGGCATAGCACGGGCAGCTATACGCAGTGTCTTAGGACGACCTGTGTGGAAAAAGAATCTGAAAAAGAATATACACATATATATACATATATACATATGTAGGTAACTGAACAGCTGTGTTAACTGCTGCGATGCTAATGCAACATTGTCAATCTTCAGTTAAAGAAAAAGAAAGCTCAAGAAGCACCAAGAAGTAGAGGACACGTCAGAAGAAAAACCGGCCCGGCTCCCCGAGAATGAACTCCTGCCTCTTTGCAAGAGCAGCCCCAGGCCCCATACGGACATTGCACTGAAACATACAGGCCCCTTAGAGGACTTTTCCAAACTGTACATAACTGTGCTGGCAGCATTCAGATAACCCCGGCGTGTCCCTCAAGCCCCCATCAAAGCCCCCACCATCTCCCTCTCAAATGCATCATCCTCCTGACCATTATAACCACTGGAACCCATTGTTCCAACTGGGAACTCACATCGGCGCATGTCCCCGCACGTCCTCAATCACCCACACTCCCTCTGGGCTCAGGGGATTACATTCAGAAGGGCCCTTCCCACCCCGCCTCCTAGCCTGGCCCATGTCCAGCTCTCAGGAGCCTGGATGTGGCAGATCCTCTGCTGCCCCCATCAGGGCTCCTGTGCAGCAGGTGTACCCGTCCTGCAGCAGCGCTGGGTACTGGCTAATGGCTCACACTGGATCCTCCTCAGAAGGCCGCCCCTGGGGAGTTCCTGCTGTGGCACAGTGAGTTAAGGATCCAGCGCTGTCTCTGCAGCGGCACAGGTTCAATCCCCAGCCCAGCACAGTGGATTAAGGATCTGGTGTCAGCCAGAAGAAAAAAAGAAGAAGTCAGCCCCTGGCCAACATACCCTCCTCATCTGGGAGTTCATGCCTGTCCATGGGGAGCAGCGACCTGTAACCAGTAACTCACTGATGCAGGAGTCAAGGGCCTGGCCCCTCCCCTGTGTGTGGGACCACCTCTGTGGTGCAGTTCACTCTGGAGCTGCCCGGGGGATCGGGCTGAGGCTAAAACTGGTGAAACCACAGCTTTGTCTCGTATTTTCTCCTGACCTATTCTAATTTCCTCCATCAGTACGGATTTCTCCTGAAAGCAGTTCATGAATAAACCATCTCTGTCTCAGAGTCAGCTGATAGGGAGTCTAACTTAAGGCACTAAATCTCTTCCTCGTCAGGGTTTTGACCAACCTTCCAAAGCAGGTAACACCCTGCCCGATTTAAACAGACAGGTGGCGGATGGTGTTTCGAAGGGCAGAGCTCTCCCCTCTGACCGTGCCCACATTTTAAGAAGGGGACACAATGTACAGTAGAGCCTACAACGCTTGGGCAAGCAGAAGCTTGCGGATCATGGGTTCCTGCAGACCAGGAATCCCACTGTGGTTTTAGAGGATTATGAGGACATGCTGTCTCCCCCATCACGTGGTAGAAGAGGCAACTAAGGCCCAGAAAGCAAAGGGATGAGGCCACAGTCTAAAACCACAGTGGACCAGCTTCTTGAAAGCACGTGACTCACCATTCCTTGTTTGGTCCCACATCTCTTAAAAGCAATCCTACGTACTATTACTCCCTTCCAGGGGAGAATGACAGCAAAGAAGAAAGAGAACACTAGGAGCTGGCAGCCAGAACAGAAGAGCTGTCTGCCCAGCCCCTGAGCAAGAAAGAAGGGTGGGGAAACAGGTGGAAAGAGTGAGGACAGCGAGCCCCGGAGTGAAACCCAGCCACCTGCTGCCACCCAGCAAGGAGGCGGAAAGTGTCAGCCCTGGAGGCAAAGCATTTCATTCCATTTCACATCCCTGAGCATATTTAATAAACATGCTAAGTCTCTCCACACAAACAAGCTCCAAAGGCAGCATGTGGCTCAGCCAGAGGCCTGTGATACGTCATCGAGGCTCTCCACACTTTCTGGCTGTTCCAAGCCCCCCGGACCTGATGGCCAGCGGTCACGTTCTCCACTGGCCTGGACTGTCAGTGACCGTCGTGGAGGATGCGACAGCACCCCCCGGAGAACTTCCGATGGGGCAGTCCACCACCTAATCTTCTTTTTGGACCAGTGGAAAAAGAGAGCAGGACCAGTCCAGCAACGAGAAAAGGTCGAAGAGACAACACTCCCAGCCTCGTCCACGCAGCAATAGGATGCTGACGAGACCACCTTGGAGCGCTCTGGGCCAGGGAGCTCTGCTGGGCGTCACGGAGCAGGACGCACTGCCTCGCCCTGGACATGGGCAGGGATCACCACGAGGGCTGGGCCAACAGGTATTGATGTGTCTGTGAAAATCCACCCACACACGTCGGAAGACAACTCACGAGTAAATGTCAAAGTGACGGAGGGTGAGCAGAGCCACGTTGGACCAAGAAGGCTTCCATGTCAGAGCCTCAGATCCCACAGGGCTCGGGGCCCTGCTGTGCTTAACATCCTTGGGTGAAATCCTAACAATTCCTATATCATTATTACGTGAGGTTGATTCTGTCACCTCCCTTCCTGAGCTCCGGCCCAGGAGCCCAAGATAGAGATAAGAGATCCTTCTAACTGTTGACATGGGTTTTAGTTATACAGGGGCTCAATATTCTCGTCTCTCTACATGTGTTTATGCTCGAGAATCTTTCTATAATAAAAGGTTTTAAATTTTCTCCAAATAAAATTGAACAGGTTTTTTATATGGTTCAGGGTCATGTGTGGGTATGAAGGGAAAAGTCTTCTTTTAGTCAAAACAGTGAAAAATATTAACAGTAATGACTGGGGAGAGGGTAGAAATTCGTGATTTAAAAAAATCTTTTGGAGGTGCCACTGTTGCACAGTGGGTTAAGAACCTGACTGCAGGGCTCTTTGGTGCAGAGGCCTGGGTTTGATCCCTGGCCCAGTGCAGTGGGTTAAATGATCCGGCATTGCCAGAGCTGCAGCTCAGATTCAGTCCCTGGCCTGGGAACTTCCATATGCTGTAGGTACAGCCAGCAAACAAACAAACAACCCTTTATTCTTTATAGCAACTTCACTGCCATAACACAGAGTCCTGAGGAAAAACGCCAGCGAGAAGGTCCTCCTGCCTGGCAATTACAGCAAGGTGCTGAGGCTTCAAAACCATGATTTCTTGGTTTCAAGCCATTCTTACCAAGGAATAAGAGTAGTGCCCGTGGCCATCAAATAAATGAAACTTACTGGCTTGGGGCTTCTTCAGAGAACCAGCAGGGCTTACCAGCCTTACCTAGTGTTTAACACACAATCATTAATTAAGACAAGGATGGTCAGTGACAAATTACTTTACCTGCTCGGGAAGCCAACGCGGAGGGAATGAAAGAACAATGATTAGCCTGGGGCCACTGGGAAGCCAGACAGTTGACCCTACAGTGAGCCATCCAGGCCAGCGTGGGAAAAGGCGAGCGTGCCACCCCATGCAAGTTGGCCGAAGTGCGCTTCGGAAAGAGGGTGCTTCTTATAACAATCAGCTAACACGCATCCCGCTTTCTCCCATTCTACACGGCTGGCTAATGAGATACTTCATATGCTCCTGCAAGAAAGTCAGACACCGCAAAGAGCTCAGAGAATGAGAGAACAGACGTCTCAGAGGACCCTTCCTTCGAGGCTGAGCCACTAAGGACGCCAAAGGCTTGACAGACCCACGACACGCTAAGAGCTTTGTGTAGGGTCCACTGTATTCTAGAAAGACTGTGCTGATGACACCCGTGCAAGAGGTCTTTGACCAGTCCTCAGCTGGCTGTCTGCTCCATACCATGGTCCTCAGAGATCGTTCCTTCTAGGTACCATGATTTGGTGCATTTCCATGAGTGCACTGTCCCCTCCAGCTAACCAATCACTATTTTCCATGCAGTCTGACATGAGGACTCTAACCTTCCTCCTCTTGCAGATTATAGAGCCAGGAGGCATCCCAGCATCTTGCACAAACCCCTCATTTTATGGATGAAGAGCCAAGGGTCAAAAGCTAAGTGACTGCTCAAAGAGGCTCCACTAGCTGATCATAGAAGCAGAACTAGGACTTCTGACCCCGGCCTGCTCTCCACAGCCAGCCTCTTCTCTACATGGTTTAAGTACTGAAACGAAATATGCATAGCCCTGTTCCCTCTGGCTATTCTGCATATAGTTAGTCTAGCCTTGTGCTCTCACTTGGAAGCCACCTGACATTGAAGACCATGACGATGTGTCTTACTTGTTCTGACTGTTCGGAGCCTGGAGCTGTGAACATGGCTATTGGATTTAAAGAAGAAAGAAATGTGGGAGACGCTTTGGCAGGCTTCCTGGGGCCGTGCCTTCACCTGGACTTGAAGCAGGAGAAGGATGCAGATTGGCCCATCAATGGAGGAAGACAGTCCAAGAAAGGGAAAGAGGTGGGAATGATGACGCCGCAGACAGTTGCTGTGGGCAGGAGCCAGTAAGCAAGACGAAGAACAGGCTGCAGAGGACCCTGGATGGTGGACTAAGTGTCTGGATTGTCTCACTCCCATGGGCTCTTCCTTCCTTCCTCTCCCACCTACTCGCTCTGTCAAACCATGGTTTCCCTCATACTGGAGAACACGGCTCAGTCTCCAGGCTTCGCCTAAGCACATCCCTCTCCAGAATTCCCCAGCACTTAGGCACATCCCAGAGGAGCATATATATGCATTTGACACTTTTGAGTGTGTACTCTGCACAAGATGAATGAGAAAGGAAAATAGTCCTTGAGGGCCTTGGAAGCCATAAGAAAGCCAAGGCATGAGTATAAATGCCTATAATTAAAAAGAGAACATTAAGTGCTGCCCTTGGGTTTTTATTTGTACTTAAGTACAGACCCTCTTTATATGTTCTCTTTCACATATTGGTCCTCCCTTTCCATTAGGGCTGACTTTTTCTCAAAGACAGAAGGGCATCTTGTATTCCTCTGTTCACTCTACTGATGCCTAGAATATTATTCTACAAACAAGGAATCCTCAACAACGCTGTCTATTAATAAGAGAGGTTACCACCAGTACCATTCTTCTGCCTTGCAGGCCTATGTGAGTTTCCTTCTCTAGAAATAAATACATCACCCGTAAAGTGGCATCTCTGTTGATACATAGCAAGAACACTTAGTTAACTCAAATATTCAGCACAGCACATAAAAGCAGACACTCAAAACAAGAGCTTGCGGTAATCATTTTTCTTTCACTCCTTCCACGATGGCTTCCGAGCAGGTGAAGTAATTTATCACTGAACATCCTTGTCTTAATTAATGATTGTGTGTTAAACACTAGGTAAGGCTCGTAAGCCCCACTGGTTCTCTGAAGAAGCCCCAAGCCAGTAAGTTTCATTTATTTGACGGCCACGGGCACTACTCTTATTCCTTGGTAAGAATGGCTTGAAACCAAGAAATCATGGTTTTGAAGTCTTTGTGTCTTCAGACTTCAAGACAGATCTCTGGAAAACATCTTCGATTAACTGTGCATTGGTGTTGATAATTGTGCTAATAAAATGCCCAGTCTTCCATGCCTATTTATGGTCTGAGAGTCTCTCCACTCTGGTCCTGCTGGATCAGAGTTTCTCAAAGCACACTGGGCTGCAGGGGTGCCCCACACGTCACTCCACTAACCTCCCACGGCCACTTGCAGGGCCTGGCACAGCCAAAGTCCCCAAGGCTGGTCACCTCCACTTGTGCACAGCCTGGTCCACTCATCCCGGTGTTAGACAAATGTTATTTTTTCTGTGTGCCATGATGTGAAAGAGAATGGGAATCACTGTGCCAGACGGCCATCTGTCAGGGACACTGAGGAGGGAATTCCTCTCTTGAGTAGGTGCCTACACCAGACAACAGATGTGGGGTCCCTTCCCACTCAGACCCATATTCCTCACTCTGCTTCTCCTCTATCTCATGGACTCAAATTCTCTGGTCTCAATTCTACCTCTCCCCCCCAAAACCTTCTCTGTTCTCATCTCTTGCTCTCTGCTGTCTTGTTCACTTTGTTGCTGCCCTCCTGGAAATTCACCTTGGTTCCTCTTCTTTCCCCTAAGGAATTAGAGTTTATTCTAATTGAGAATTCCCATTGATTTGGGGGTATCACAAGGTCGAAAGAGAATATAGGCTAATAAAATAATATTGTGTACTGTTTCACCAATCTGGGAACCACTGGAAAAAAATGCCTTTGGGCTTTTCCCATTCTTTGCACAACTGTTGTTGCTGCTCATTAGGGTGGAATGTACTGAGATCAACCATGATGGGTGACTAACACAAGAATGCATATGAGCTGTTGGATGGCAGCTCCAACGTGGACCCAATCAAACCTATTTCTGGAGCTACTGAGAAGATCTGATGAAAACATTTTTATCCACACATCCTCCTGTGACTTATACCCTAAGACTCTGGTAAAATTGAGAAAAAAAGAGAATCATGGCCTCCATCTGTTAAGCATCTCTACTCTATGCTGAACACCGAGCCTAGTGCAAAATGTATATTAACTCTAATGTTCACAACCAGTTGCGAATATTAAGAACAACTGTGTTAAAAATAAACAACAACAACAACATCCCTGGGCCCAGAAAGGCAGTGGACTTTCCCAAGGTCTCATAATTAGCATATTATAGACTCGAAATCCAAACCCATGTTTGATCTCCTCTCAAAACAAAACATTGAGTTGCCTCTTGCGTGGTGGGAGAAAGGCAGGGAGGGAGAGAGGGAGAGAGGGAGAGAGGGGGAGAGGGGGGGGAGAGAGAGAGAGAGAGAGAGAGAGAGAGAGAGAAGTGCTGTTTTAACATGGAACATATTTGTGAACAGAGCCATGGATGCAGGTATTTACAACAGCAATGCCAGCAGAAAGAACAGTTTCTGGCCAACTGCATGGTGTGATCCTATCTGAATATTATATTATTTAACTCCTTTGATGTCCATACCTCAACTCAGTGGCGTCTTCCCTACCCTGGATATCTGGTAAGATAGGAAGACTGTCACAGCAAGTTCCCTGGCTAGTAGTGCAACAGCTGCTCTGTTGCCAGGGTGATCTTGCTAAGTGGGACAAACGACTCCCAGCCACAGTTGGCTTTAGTCTTCAGAGCAGGGGAAAGTTGTCATTCTAACCAACATAGCTCACCCTGTCTCTCGTCTGCTTAAAACCCTCCAGCGGCTGCCTGTGCCAAATCCCCTACCAAGAGTACCCACAGCCCAAGGTCTCTGGCACAGCCCGCTATTTGTAATTCCCTCATATGCCTTGTGCTTTCATATTTCTATGCTTTGGCTCATCTTGCCCCCAAAGCCTAGAACACCGTCTCTGCCTTTTCCGTGTGGAAAGCCTCTACACAGACCTGATTAAATGTTACCTTTGCCAGGAAACCTTCCCGGTGTCGGTCACTCTCTGTACTCTGCGTTTCATTTCAGGCTAGGATGCCACGCAACTCTGCACTGGGATCACTGCTTGCGCGTATGTCCTTCTCTACAAGACTTGACACCCCTCAAGAACAAGGAGGAGGTCTTATGTGTTCATCTATCTGCCCCGAAAACCCAAGTTAGCTCTCAGTGGTGTTCAGCAAGTGTTTGTTGAGTGAATACGTAAATAAGTGAATAAGCTGAATGCATGATTCTGATTACATCTAAAGCAAGCAAAAGGGAGACAAGACAGAAAAGATGCTGAGATAGAGGACTTCTCAAAGAGTTAATTAAATGCCTAGAGTTTTTTTTTTTTTTTTTTTTCATCACTAAAAGGGCAGCGTCCCGGGATGACTAGAGAGGGTTTATCAGGGATTATCACTTAATAAGCCTTTCCCAGGTGTATCTTGCCACTGAAGGACTTCATCCTCTAATCCTCTCCAAACGAAGAAAGGCTCTATCACTCTCATCTCTGATGAGCTCAGGAAAGAATTAAAAACAAAAATCTGGTGGATTCAGCCATTTCATCCAGCTACAGTTTCAGCTGTAAGGCTGGGTTTGAAGGAGGCTGCAAATTCTGACTTGATACTGAACATGAATGTGGACTGAGTTCTGATGGGGCCCCAGGCAGAGATTAGGAGAACTCTCCGTGATCTCAAAACTACAACAGAGAAGCACATCTCTCAGTGACTGGCGGGATGGGGGGTGGGGCTGGGGGTGACAAAGAGAGGAGAGAGCAGCCCCTTTGGGGAAGCAGCAGAAAACACAGCCTCTTTGATGTGGCCTCTGCATACGAAGGTGATTGGGGAGAAAGCCAGTCTCAGGGACGGGGACTCTGGATCCTCTCAATGTCAAAGCTACATTGAAAACTTTCTAGGCCGCAGCCAGAAGGCTCTGTGTTCTGTCCTCTTAAGCTCTGTGGGGGCAGAGATGTTTTATGAGCTGGGAATGCTTTTAAGCTTCCATCCTGACAATCCTCCCTCATCCTCCCAAAAAAAAAAAAAAGGCACTGTCAAAAAATCCTGGCCACCCTTCAGTGCCTTTCTTAGACTCTGTCTGCATGACCTGATGCCTTGACTGCCCAGCCAGAGCCCTCTGGTGCCCCAGGAGCTTTCAGACTTGTTCCGAGAAGCTCTAATTCCCACATTCAGAGCCAGCCCCAAACCATTCTCTTGGCTAAACCTTGGTGATTTATTGACTCTGAAGGGTATAAATTTCTCTAGGCAAACTCTCTTGATATTCATCGTGAGGTCACACAACATCAATAATAAGAGCCAACGCTTATTGGAGCAATTACTATGCACATTTTTGCCCACATGTGCACACTTAATCTTCTCAAGAAGGCAGAAGCAGACTTAAAGTCCTTTGAAGCAGATGCTAGTGCTGCAGCCTTTTTCTCCAATGAGGAAACTGAGGCACAGAGTGGTTGAACAACCTGCCTGAGGCTGCACAGGCAGGAAGTGACAGGTCTAGGACGACAGGCAGCAGTCTGACCCCACTCAACACATGCTGGGCTTGGTACAGGAAATGAAAGAGAAAATGCTTCACAAACACTGTATATGAATATTATTTAAGTAAGTGAAGCTCAGGTCCCCTTAATCTTTGAAAAAGGGGAAGAAAGAATGAATGAATCACTATTATTTATATCCATTTCATCTAAATATTTTACTTGCTCTATGCAAGGAGATTGGTGCCTACTTCCAAACCTCTCATTTCAGGTGATTGTAATATTTATCGCACCATATAATAATTATTTACTTGTAAGTCCCCTGTACGAATCTGTAAAATCTTGGAGGACAGGGTTGTGTGTGTCTTTGTGTGGCTTACCTGCTATAAGTACTCTGAATACTGCTCGATTCACATCTGTTGTACGAACAGGTATTGAGCTAATCAGATCCTTTAGAATAGAAATGTAAAAGAACAGTCCAGAGCCATAACTATCTTAAATTGGATGAACATAGTCCAGATCGGTGATTCTCAAAGGTGACCCCCCAGCCTCCCAGCATCAGCAGCTTTGGGGACCTTGCTGGACATGCATGTTCTCGGGTTCTGGTGCACACCTCTGTTTGTTGTTTTTTTTCTTTTTTGGCCACCCCGCAGCACATGGAGTCCAGGCCAGGGATCAGACCTGATCTGTAATTGCAACTTAAGCTGCAGCTTTGGCAATGCCAGATCCTTAAGCCACCGCACCAGGCCTGGGATCAAACCTATGTCCCAGGGCTCCCAAGACACTGCGGATCCCACTGCGCCACAGCAGGAACTCCCCCCAGTGCAGACCGCTGGATCAGAACTCTCAGGATGAAGCTCGGCACTCAGGCACCTGTGTTTGAACAAGCTCTTCAAGTGATGTCTGCTAAAGTTTGAGAACTATTCTAGGAAAAAAAAAATCTGCTGTGGGTAGTCTCCGTTGCTGTGCTGATGTATCCAGGAGTAAAAAAAAAAAAAAAAAAAAAAAAGAGAGCAAGAGAGACATCAGAGGAAGGGGAAAGTCTGAGGTTGAGTGAGGAGGAAGGAATGGGGAGGAAGGAAGATGAGAGAGGGTGTGGGGCGAGATGGAGAGGAAGGAGAAAGAGGGCGGGTGAGAAGGAGCCTGATGCACCTCGAAATCTCCTAGGAATGAAATGGGTCCAGGATCTCAGCTGCGTGTTGCCATAGCAACAAGTCCAGTGCCTCCTCCGCCCCCGTTCCAGGATGACCAGGCATTAGACACACCTACGCGGAGGCCTGAGCCCTGCAGAAGGATTTAAGCTTCAGTGAGTTGGAAAAGCGCAGTGAGGGGAAAGCTTAAGGGAGCAGCTCCTACACAGGCTCCCGCTCCCAGCCAGGCTCCTGGAAAGGTCGTTTCTTCCTAAGGGCAGTGCTCAGTCTGGACAGGCAGTGGAGACATGGCCATGTGGCTTTGCTCCTCTGCACCCCAGCTCCCAGCGTCACAGCCTGGTTAGGACAGCCCTGCCACCCTCCCTGTAAGAAAGGATGAGTGGCTTAAGAGGAGAGGGAGCTGAGTGCACCAGGCTGCAGGGGTGGAAGCAGAAGGGAGGGCACCAGGGGGCAGGGCTCAGAGGCCAGGGCAGGAGATCAAGACTAGGGGCAGAGTTGGCGTGAGGAGTCAAGGTCAGGAGCTCTGGGGAGAGAACAAATGGGTAGTGAGCAGCAGAAGGTTTGTGAGACTTCTCGGCCCTTTGCCGGGAATGGCTGAAGCTTCCCAGGCACCCACAAGGCAAACGCGCAGCCAACCGGCTTCCCTAATAAAGGCAAGACAGGGGCTGCAGGAGGACACAGGAATAAGCAAAACGCAGCAAGCTCCATACGCTCGATGGAAATAACTTTGGGAAAGCGAGTTTACAGCCAATTAGACATTAAAAGTAAGATATAATTGCTGTTGCTATGTTTGTTTCCAAGAAGAACTGTGTTATGATTAGACTAACAGGCTAGTGTTAGAATTCTGAGCAAACCACATGGAAGGCTTAGCCTCGCTTTGTCTCCGCATGAGAGAAGAAAGCAGATGAGGAAGGGCTGAATCAATAGAATACCGCTATGTTCCAGGTATCTGCCCTCTGAAAACCCCTGTGCAGCCCTGGACACTTTTTTGGAGGAGGCGGGGTGGGAGAGAATATGCTGAGATCTCTCCTATCGGATTACCTCTAATCGTCATGAGGACCCAACCAAGTCATCAGTGCAACCCCCATTTTATGGATGAAGACACTGAGCCCAGAGAAGTTGCATAGCACGTGGGTAGGAAAACAGATGGGGTTCAAACCCACTTCTGCCTGACTTCAAAGACCATGCTCCTTTACCCACAATAAAGGACACGTTTCTGTCCATGATGATGGAGCGGGGAGAATGGGGGGCAGTCTCCATGTTACCCAAGGGTGTGTGCCTATTCCAGCCAGAACTGGGAGTGTCCCACTGGACAGGTTACCCCTGTGAGATGCGACAGTGTAAGGGGACAACACTGCCCTCACCTCTAATTAGCTCTGTGACACGAGGCAAATCATTTACACTCCAGCTGCCTCTGTGTCTCAGCCTGTATAATGGGGGTGATAATCCCTACCAAGAAGCTGTGCTAAGAAGATTTTACGCAAACAAATGTCTGAGGGTTAACACACCCCACCCCCTCACCACACCCTAGCTGTGCAACCTCACATACGTAGCTTAGCTTTTCTGTCCCTCACCTGTCTCATCTCTACAAGGACTGGCTTAGAAATAATCCCATCAAAACCTTCAGCTCAAGGGACAGCAGGCAGACAGCATGTGGTAAGTGGATGCCCTGTGCTCTGGCCAGTTCAGCTCCTCGGAGAGGACACACCCAGTCCCCAGCCGCTGGGACCATCTGCCTCTGCTGCCAGCTCCCAACTGCCCCCCTCACTGGGAGCCGCCCTGCACCTCTGAAGGGGCACCAAGCTTGCCTGGTGTGGGTCCGCCTCGCCTCTGTCTGTCTCTGGCCTCCTCACTTCCTCTCGCATTTTTCCCCCAAGCACACCCCCCCCTCAACACGCTGTGTGAAATTCTCCAGGGCAGAGTTGCCTTCCAGAAACTCCAATCTAAGATCGGATCTAGATCTTGGGGCTCAGCAAAGAGTAACTGATAACAGCAATTATGATAGCTTTCAAACCCAAAAGGTGATGATATTTGTCCGTGGGACTCCCGCAAGCTTTACAGAGGTATTGGCCAGACTGTACATGTGTTAAGGAGCAGGACGGTGTCTTCAGTGTCTTTATGTTGCCCCCCAAGCGCCCTCAAGACAGCAGGTCCTCTAGAAACCCATCTGCCTTGTTGAGGCTATATTTCCATTCAGCCCAGAATCAAATCAATCTGCATGGGTCCAGGGGGTACAGATTTCATTTCCACAGTGTTGACATACATGGTTCATAGCTGGGGCACACAGAGTCTCAGCACTGAGGGACTTTATAAATGAAATCCCTCTGACGGAATAACTGTAAAAATGGGCCACGCAAATCAAACTAGGGAAGTAGGTTATAGGAACTATTATTGTTATTAGGTTTTCAAAAATTAAACAGTAAACAAAGCTCACATCTGTAAAGACAGATGTGGCTGACCTGACCCTCCAGTAGAATTCTCCCTCCACCCCCCTCCCACCAAAGTGACACAAAAAGCCAGTGACAGCGCTTGGAATAGACACGAGCTCCCTTATTCCCAAACCTGTATGCTTGTAGGCCCTCTATAATTGGCTCCTCTGAAAATGTAGGAATGAAAGAAAAATGGAAATGCGCAAACTTGCTCTTTCAGTGCCATGAAACAGGTGAGCCTGCCCTGCTGATGTTTCTCAGTGACAGCCCTGTGTTGGCTGCACGGTGGAGAGAGGCTAAGAAAAGACGTCCCAGGCAGAGAAGGCGTGCCTGCCAATACCGCATCAGCTCATTCAGTTCCAGGTGAGTCGGGTCCAGGCTGGAGTCCCTGGGGCTCCCCAGGGTGGAGCCCTTCCCTCGGGACACTCCCAGACAGATCTGTTGCTATTGACATCCGTCTGAGTTCCAGCAGGATCTTGAGATGCACAGAGCAGTACTGCCACCATCCCATGAAGCCTGGGCTGAATCTGATCTCCCTGGGCTTGAGGAGCCAGACAGGAGGCCCCCGGAAAGGCCATGTGGATTGGGGGTGCTCCCTGGGGAACCACCCTGAGCCACCCATTAGAAAAGATGCTCTAACTGAGGACTGCTCAGCTTCCCTTCAGCTGGCAACCAGAGGCAAGAATATAGGCATTTTTACCCACTGAGCTTTTATCGTGCTCCCCGGAGGCCGAGGATCGGGCTTTTTCCCTTGCTCTTCCCTGGGGAGGGAATGCCGGCTTCCCCTCAGGTGCTCAGCACCCACTTCACTGTGAAGGGCAGCATCCAGCTGAAAGGCCAGCAGGAGGTGCTGTGATGAAAGGTCCCTCCCCACTGCCCTGCCTGCTGTGACAGGCCTCTGAGAATACAGCTCCAGGGACTCCCCGGAACCCTCACACACTGCAGGCTTCTGTGTGCTGCTTACGGAGCACCACTTATGCCCAAAGCGCTACGCTGGGGGAGCAAACTGTCAGAGACACTCCCAGACCTCAGGCAGCTTAGGAGGCAATAGAGGAGAATGGCCAGGACAATGAATCAAGGCATAATACATGATCCACCAAAAAAAAAAAAAAGGGGGGGGGGAAGGTCTGACAGCTTGAGTGGTCCTATAAGACTTTCTCAAAAGAAAAGTCAGGAGCTCCCATCGTGGCTCAGTGGTTAACGAATCTGACTAGAACCGTGAGGTTGTGGGTTCGATCCCTGGCCTTGCTCAGTGGGTTAAGGATCCGGCGTTGCCATGAGCTGTGGTGTAGGTCGAAGACATGGCTCTGATCTGATGTTGCTTTGCGGCTGTGGCGCAGGCCGGCAGCTGTAGCTCCGACTGGACCCCTAGCCTGGGAATTTCTATATGCCGCTGGCACAGCCCTAAAAAGCAAAAAAGAAAAGTCAACCTGGGACCTGAGAGCTCCCTGCAGAGCACATCCATTCTCAGCCAGAGGTCCCCACATCAGCCCAGGCTCATTAGCGCCCAACCCGGAACCCGGGACAGCATATAATCACCTCATTAACCAAGCATCACACACCTGGCTGGCAGCTTGGCCGCCCTGGGCACTGAGCCCGTGAAAGCGCCCCTGTGATGCTGTATCAGGCTGGGTTTGTTTGTTCTTAGACAGCAGGCCTCCACGGAGCCCCACCCAGCTGACGGTGACAAACCAGACTCCTTCCAGTCAGGCCTTCTGGCTCCCTGGGGACAATTCCAGAAGGTGCTAGCCCACCTGGCCTGAGAGGAATCAGGTCAGCATTGGAATAAACCAATCCTAACACTTGGAAGGGGAGGCAGGCTCAGAACCAATATGTGCAGAAACCCTGGCAGACAACAGGCAATTGTGTGTGTGCGTATTTAACTTATAGCTAAGAAACGGATGAATGAATGAAAGACAGGGCCTCAAAGTGGAGAGGCTAAAATAAAACAGGTGTCGTGGGTAGCATCGATGGCACTGCTTTGTTCTAGGCATGATTTTAAAGTCCCTGGAGTGGGGTCAGAGCGCTCACCTCACTTAGCATCACGTCACTGTCCTCAAGCTGGTGTGAACCACAGAAGGGCCAGGCAGGAGCAGAAAAAGCATCCTAATCAGTTTTGAATCTTTACGTACTTGTGAAAGTTTAAATTACAAAAGCAATGTGCATTAGGACGAAGCACCAAACAACACGAAAACATGTACAGAAAGTGTAACATTGCCCCTCACCGCCCTTCCCATCCTGCTGGGCTTCCAGCATCCAAGGCCTGCTGCGGACACATCCCACCCATCCCCCAAGTGCATTCCAGCTGACACACAGCACTGTGCTATTGGTGTATTCATTTCGGTGGAGTCGCCCTACACACATTAGGCTGTAACTTGCTTGCCTTATGTAAAACACATCAGGAACGTCCCTGCAGGATAAACACATCGACTGAATTCATTAAAATACACACAGACACCCACCACCGGCACGGGCACCACCACAGCTAAGTGACCTGCAGATCTCTCTATTGACGTGTGTTTGGTTTTGCTTTTGCTTTCCTTGCTGTAAAACAAGGCCCCATACCCTCTCTTACAGATGGCACCCTCGCCAACTGGTCCTTTAATTTCAAGAGAAGGGTGTCTCAAAAAATGGGCTTACCAGGGGGGTCAAAGGAAACACATATTTTCAGTATTCATTCCCCTAAAGGCTGTAGCACTCATCAGATACTCCACCAAAATTTCACGAGTGCCTCCTCTTCCACATCCTCACGAGTACTGGATATTATGACCCTTCCTTGTTGACTGATCTGATGGCTGAAAAATGGGTTTTATTTCCTGGTTTATTCTGCATTATCTGGGTATCGTCATCATTTCAAGTATATTAACCACAGCCATTTGGATTTCCTTCTCTTTGAACTGTTTTATTTCCTTTGTTCCTCTATGTGGTTTTTTATCTTATAAACTGTTGGGGCTCTTTATATGTCAAGTTTACATGACACACTAGATTTGATGTGCCATTTTTCTCAGTCTATTCATTGTCCTGTGACATTACTTATGGTGCCTTCTGCCACAGGAAATCTGTAATCTCTATATAATCGTTTCTTTAAGTTGCTGAGTCAAGTATGAGAGTGCCCACTGGAAATTAGAAGATTCTTTTTTTTCTCTCAACCTTCTTTGGGGGTGCCCTGCTTTATGAATGTTAAGATTTTGGCCCTATAGATTGAACTTTGAGATTGAAAGAAGGCAATTCACACTACGAAATCCACACATGTACATGACAGAAATGTTGAGAGAAAAGTAGTCAAAGAACCCCTTCTGATGATGAGAGAAATAAAGGTTTCAAAGGTTTCACCAAGGTTCGCTCCATGTCGAAGGCTAAGCCAAGACCATCCACGGCCGGCTGCTTGTCCTGACACTTAAACCACTCAACACCCAAGCCCACCGTGCCTCTGACCCTGATCATCTGGGGTGGGGGGCACCACTCAAGCAAGGTCCTCCTTCCGTCTTCATCTCCTTCAGCACTCAGCTCAGGCATCATTGATACCACCCCCCCACCTCCCTAGACAGAGGGACTCTGCTCCAATGGGCCTCCTCGCACTCCTTGGTATGTCACATTTCTCTCTCCGTTGGTAATTTTTTACCTGTCATTTGCATTTATATTCCCAACACCCATTCCTGTGCCCAACCCACAGTATTTGCTCCTTAAGTAGCTGGTGAGAGAAAGGGAGCAAAGAAAAAAAGCAAGAGATGGAGGAAGAAGCACTACAATCCAAAGCTAAATGCTCACAGTTAACTGCCAACTCAAGATCAATCAGGAATGAAGGTTAAACATTGCTGAAATTACAGGGTAAGTTAATGAAAAAAAAAAAAAAAGATTCGATTTACAAAAAGCTGATTGACACACAAAATTTCGAGAACATGCCTAACTCATAAAGAAAGGCCCGCCTACACTTCAGGCTGGCGAAGCTGCCTTGCTGCAGCTACCATGTTTCACTCTGGGACAAATGGGCTTTGGTCAAGGATAAAGTCTAACTATCTATTTTGCAGACTCTTAATGAGTTTTGGAATGATCCCTATTATTCAGCCCTAAGTGCAGCTAATTATCTCTGAGTTAATCTTGACATCTATATCCCACCTCAAGCCTCTTCTGTGATTTAAAAATAATAATAATAATGCACATGATAGTCTTTGCATGTCAAGCTTGCATCTTCCAGAAGCAATACGATTTTGAATTGACTATCAGACTACAAAGAAGGCCACTGGCAGTGAGCTCCTGGGAGAAAGGACTTGGAATTTTTAATAGAAGAAGGATAATCTGGTCAGACAGAGTCCTTCTTTAGAAATAGAGTCTGGCTTCCTCTCTGCAAGCCCTATGGACATTTGCTCTCCAACTTGGTCTCATGTATGTCTGTAGAGTGAGTGCTTCCATTCCTGGGGGATGCTGAAGAATTTAAGCAAAATGGAAGGTTCCTGAGCCACCCCCAGTGATCAGCACTGAACATGTGCATCTGTAGGAAGAGAGTGGAGCTTTTCACCTAGGATGGGATGCAAAGGTTGCCAGCACTGGCCAGTGACACACAGCCCACCTCAACCCCTCATCACGCCACAGAGCTTCTGGGTGGTTTTTTTCCTTTCTTAAGAATATAACTTAACCAACCCCATGACGCTAGCTTACAGCATTACAGAAAATTTCTCATGATCTCATGTGAATTTCAAAATACAGATTTAGTTCACTTGAGAACTAAAATGAATATGAACTCAATGTCAATAACAGGGTGGAAAAAAAGGCTAGACAGAGAAAGCAGAGGTGGGTTGACAAGACCTGACATTACAACAATGAAATTACTGTGTCGCAATTCCAAAAAGTTTAGCATCCTTTAACCTCACCCACGGGATAAGCGTGTTAGGGACACAACTTCCACCTTCTCTCCCTAATTTGTAGTCATTAACAACAGTGGGTAGAAGCTGGGTACTCAGAGACCTACCTACCATCTTAAAAGGCCTTTCTCAAAACCCCAAATCCCTAGACAGCATTTCCTTATACCTGAACACTGTTCTGGCCTTTAGTCCCCTCCAACCCACCCAGCAGCCAACACACTGCTTTATCCCAGCCTTCCTTTGCTCAGAACTCTGCAGTGACTACACTCTGTTCACTAGCTAGAGGCCACGAGCGTCACAAGCTGGCCCCGTCTGTCTGCTGGACTCATCTCCCTCCACCCCCAGGACCCCTCTCCCTTACCCAAACCTGACCCTACATCTTCCAGACACGGGTTCTGTTTTCTTTGACAGAAATATCCACCTTCCAGATCCTGTCTAGCGATTGCCAACTCTTCCCGCGAGGCCAATTCAATGGCTTTCTTTGCTGTGAAACATGCATCCTGTGACCAGCTCTTCAGCTTGAATCGTAATGATCTGTAACCTCACAGTGCTTGTCATATTTGTCACTTTCATTGTTCTGATAACATTATAAATGCTAAATAACTATTTATTGAATTAGACATGGGTGTTTGTTGAAACGAACTGAACTTTGAAACGTTTCATTGTTCTTTCACCCTGCTAGGATGTGATTCTTTTTTTTTTTTTTTATAAAATTGTGTTCTTCTGCTTATAAAAGTAATACATGAACATGTGAAAAGTACAAAAAAGCATAAACAGGAAAGCAAAAATTACCCATAATCATCACCCAGAGATAACCCCTCTCATTACCCTCTTAATTGCACATTTTACATCGATGCACCTTAACAAATGTGTGTATGCAAGTCCTACGCCCGATGCGTGTTTTCCTGAATTTAGATCAAGTCACACACTATGTACGCACCCAGCATGTGGTTGACCGGACGTCTCTGCCAATGAGCATTCCTACATGTCAACAGCACAATGCAAGCAAATGTTGTTGGGAATGACAACGGGGCCCTGCAAGTTTCAGAAGTGTTCTCCTGAATCATAAACTCACGGAACTTTATTGCTCAGAGTGACCTCAGAGGACATCTCCATTCATGTCACCTCTCCTTCTTCCGGTGCATTTGGCAGACATGGCTCATCATTCAAGATACTCTTCAAAGATGGGTTTGCACGTGATCTCAGAATCCTTCTCCAGGCAATCACAGCAATCAGCTGAAAACTACACATTCAGAGGAAACCTGTGTGTCATTTGAGACTCCATCCTCTCAGTCTGAAGATGGCAAAAGGTCCTGAGAGATGCTCAGTAACTTCCCAAGGCCCAAGAGCCTATGAGGGGCAATGAAGGAGGCAGCACCCTCTAACTTTGCTCTTGTGTCCTTCCTTTGTCACTCATCTAAGAAAGAGGAGATTAGACCTATATGGTCTGAATTTAAAAGGCATTTTACCGACATTTGATTTTTTTCAAAATTTTTAACTGGCAACATCTATATGACGGTCTATGAAGTACTATATTTGATTACACAGAAATTTCTAAGTTTACGTTCCCAAAGAATTATGCCTGCTTCAGACAAGTTCTCTAGTCACATAGTCATCCAGCAAACCTTTAAGAACCTACCCTATGCCTACTCTCTGCTAAACTGCAGAAAAAAAAATAATAAGGAGTGATCCATGTCCTTGAGGAACGTATTATGTAACAGTTTTTAAGCAACCACTTCAGATCCCATCCTTTCATTCTCTGGCAACAGCCCAAATGGACTCACAGAAAAGGTGTTGGGGGGAGTGAAGACAAAAGACAGATGAACTATGGAGTGAGGAAGTGCCTCCCCCCTGGTCTGGGCGGCACGCTGTCCCTCCAAAATTCACATGTGCAAGTCCTAACTCTGAGTATCTCAGAATGTTGACTCTATTTGGGGATAGGGCCTTTAACATGGGGATAACTTAAACGAGGCCATTAGGGTGGGGCCTAATGAAATCTGACAGATGTCCTCATGAGAGGTGGACACACGGACACATGAAGCAACGCTAGGATGCACACGCCCAGAGGAAAGACCGGATGAGGACACAGTGAGAAGGCGGCCATCTGCAAGCCAAGGAAGAATCCTTAGGAGCAACCCGCTGACACCTTGATCTCGGACTTCAGAACTAAGGGAAAACAGATTTCTGTTGTTTGAGCCACGCCGCCTGTGGTATATGTTGGCTTCCCTAGCAAACTAAGAGACCTGCCAATGACTCTAATGCTGTCTTCCCAATCAGAGAAGGTTCAGCAACGAAACTTGACTCCTTTTAAGAGAACAGCCCTCTGCTAACCCAGGAGCTGGCTTCCTAAGAGTTCTAGGTGATTCTGTAAGACTCTCAGGGGAAGGAAATAGAGGAACTCACCTTGGAGTTGCCCAGCATAATCTGAGAACAGCAACGGTCCTGAGGTACCCCTGCTATATCAGTGCCAAGGAGAGGAGGTGGAGTCCTGGTTGACCTCCAGGAGAAAGGAGCAGGGACTC
The DNA here is from genome assembly GCF_016906955.1 of Phacochoerus africanus. Lineage (NCBI taxonomy): Eukaryota > Metazoa > Chordata > Mammalia > Artiodactyla > Suidae > Phacochoerus > Phacochoerus africanus. Next base: position 122,463,010 of record NC_062554.1, on the reverse strand, counting down.
TGCTACTCAAGGACATGATAATTAGTGCAGGGACATTCTGGGCAGTGGGAGAGGCCCCGTACTAGATGTCTTAGCTCAGCAGGGTCTTAGATGTCCTTTGAAGAAAGGACATACTCATGGCGGGCAGGGCATGACCCCAGCACAGCTGACAAAGCTGGCTCTGTTTGTAGATACCCCCTTCCCTATGCATTGTAGGGGGACGAAGCTTGATACAGGCCAAAGCTTGACCAGTAGTGGAGAAAAACAGAGCCTGTAAGGGAGGAAGGCCCTCTCCCCTCCTCACACACTAACAATCCTACCTACATTGTCTGTAGGGTCTTCCACGGCTGCAAAGGAGACACACAAAATGCAGCACAAGGCAAGATGGGAGGAGAAAAAGCATTTCTCGAGTCAGCAGCCAAGCGCTTGAGACACACCCTGCCACTTCCAGGCTGGGTGACATTAACAGGTCATTTAACCTCTCGGCACCTCGGTTTCTTCCCTGTTAGACCAGGATGAGAATACCAATCTCATAGGACTGTGGTGAGAATCAGGTGTGATACTATATGGTCATGTTTGAAGCCATTAAGGAGCTCCACAAACGGTGGCTGAACTGCCAATTATTAAATTTCCTCACCACAGCTCTTTCTGCTTATCAAAGATCTGTCCTCTTGTCTTGGCACACTGACTTGCAATGAAGACTTGCATTTTATGCTCGGGTAGACTTTGAGCAATTGAGGAAGGAAGCCATATGTTCAATTTTTTTTTCCTGCCTCCCCTTTACATATGCTCACGAACTATGGACACAGTGAGCCCTTCACATGCACCTATTTTGCTAATATACGATCAACTCTGTGTTCCACGCCTTTCCATTAACTCTAACTGCATTATTATTTTTTTGTCCTTTTCTAGGGCTGCTCCCGCATCATATGGAGGTTCCCAGGCTAGCGGTCTAATCGGAGCTATAGCCACCGGCCTACGCCAGAGCCACAGCAATGCGGGATCCAAGCCACGTCTGTGGCCTACACCACAGCTCACGGCAACACCAGATCCTTAACCCACTGAGCAAGGGCAGGGATCGAACCCGCAACCTCATGGTTCCTAGTCGGATTCGTTAACCACTGCACCACGACGGGAACTCCAACTCTAACTGCATTATTTTTAACACTCAATCCTCCTCCTGGCCTAGACGCTTCCTTTACTTGGGTCATCTCATGCCCCAAGCCAACCTGCACACTGCTACTGAGATGTCTGTCTCGAACACTAGTTTGTTTGTATTTTTTTTTCCTTTCCCTTATGGCTTATTAAAGGATATTGAATATAGTTCTCTCTCCTATACAATAGCATCTTGTGGTTTATCCATTCTATGTATAACCTTGTGTATCTGCTAACCCCAAACTCCCAATCCTTCCCTTCCCGAACCGCCTCCCCGTTGGCAACCACAAGTCTGTTCTCTACATCTGGGAGTCTGTTTCTGTTTCATAGACAGGTTCATTTGTGTTGTATTTTAGATGCCACATATATGTGATATTATATGGTAGCTGTCTTTCTCTGTCTGACTTACTTCACTTAATAAAAGAATTTCTAGTTACATGCATGTTGCTGCAAATGGCAGGATAGCATTCTTTTTATGATTAATATTCCATTATATATACACCACATCTTTTTTATCCATTCGTCTGTCAACAAACATTTAGGTTGTTTCCATGTGTTGGCTACTGTGAACAGAGCTGCTATGAATATAAGAATGCATGGATTTTTTTTTTTAGTCTTCTTAGGGCTGTACCCACAGCATATGAAAGCTCCCAAGCTAGGGGTCAAATCGGAGCTATAGCCATCAGCCTACACCACAGCCACAATAACGCAGGATCCAAGCCGAGTCTGTGACCTACACCACAGCTCATGGCCACACCAGATCCTTAACCCACTGAGCAAGGCCAGGCATCGAACCTGGGTCCTCATGGATGCTAGTCAGATTCGTTTCCACCAAGCCATGATGGGAACTCCTGGATGTTTTTGAATTATAGTTTTGTCTAGCTATATGGCCAGGAGTGGGGATGCTAGATCACATGGTAATTCCATCCTTTGTTTTCTTAGGTACCTTCATACTGTTTTTCACAGTGGAGTTGCACCAATTTATATTCCCATCAACAGTGTAAGAGGGTTCCCTTTCCTCTCCACCCTCTCCAGCATTTGTCATTTCTGATTGCTTCTTTCATGGCCATTCTGACCAGTGTGAGGTGGGACCTTACTGTAGCTTTAATTTGCCTTTCTCTAATAATTAGTGATGCTAAGCATTAGAATACTATTTTTTAAAACATGCAGGTTCTTATCCCAAAACTTCTAGTCAGTGGGTTACTAGTTAGTGAGGTTCTAACCCTTAGCTTGACAGTCAAAGCTTCACATGATGTAGCAACAACCACACATACTTGTCGCCACTTTGCTACGTGAATCTTCCACTGTGGTCAATCTGGCCTGCTCACTGACACCAGACAAGAAACATTTGCTGGATAACTGGACAGCTGTTTGACCCTCTCATGCCTGATGATACCTCCTAGTCTTTGTCCCTGCTCTTCTTCCCTCCTGGAGTGTCTGTTAGGGGACCCCTGACTCCACACATGATTAGGATATACACGGTGTTGTTTAAAAGTCACGTGGGCTCTCCCCGAACAACCACAAAGGGGAGCCTTCCTGACTTTCTTTGACTTAAGCCCCTCCATTTCTCATAGGCCAGCTCAAGCCTCCTCTCCTGTGAGAATGAACTATTCCTGGCTCCGTGGTACCCAGAAGTCTCCCTCTTCTCTGCGTTCCTCAGGATACGTATGCCTTCACCATGCCCTTGCCCTTGAGTGCGCTTCCTCTTGCATTATTGTTTGAACGATACGGTGGATATAAGTCCACCAGACACTAAGTCCCTCGAGGAAGCTCTCTTAAAGTCTTCTACCTCTGTGTACCCCCCCAGTACCCACCACGTTGCTATGAATGTAGCACAATCCATTTGGGACTCCTAGGAAGAGGACATCTTCGGACAATAAGTAGGAGCACCTGTTTTCTCAAATTCATGGGCCAGCATGTTATCAGTGGACCAGTCGTAAGCATGTTATCTCTGGCCCATTTGTCAACTCTCCCTCCAAGTCTCACCCTGAGATGAATGAACTTAAGAAAAATAAGAAATGAATGCAACTGCACATGTCAGCCCGTGATTCCACATGTGGATGAGGGGTGTCAGCATGGTGAAATGACATTCTCCAGGTGACGTGTATCTGCATATCTGTCACAGCAGTCAGGATATGCTCTCCTTCACGGCAAGGAGGATGACAAGGCTGACTCACCCCGTGAGGCTGCTTTCCTGGCCGTGGGTCTAGGTGATGCTGATCTGTTCCCCTTCTTTCCCAGGCTCACCTGTAGAGTTAACGTGTACTTGTGCCACACAGCCAGCTTGCGCCAGTGCCTCTGAAACTAATCAATGGCCCCCAAAGAGGAAAGCTTCTCTGGGTCACATACTAATGCAACATGTCGGCTTGGTTCTCATTGAATTTTCATGGCCATTAATGTGCTATAATAATAAATGATGTAATACTAAATATAAAATATGTATAAATAAAAATAAAATAACAGAAAATAATTTTTAAAACTTTTTTTTTTTTTTTAGTGCTGCACCCATAGCATATGGAGATTCCCAAGCTAGGGGTCAAATTGGAGCTACAGCTGCTGCCCTACTCCACGGCCACAACCACACCAGATCTGTGTCACATATGCAACCTACACCACAGCTCACGGCAATGCTGGATCCTCAACAGACTGAGTGAGGCCAGGGATAGAACCTGCGTCTTCATGGATGCTAGTCAGATTTGTTTCCACTAAGCCATGACAGAAACTCCAAAATTTAACTTCCTTACCAAATAATGAAACACTTCTGAATATCAACTACGTTGTCTACAAAAATGGATGAGGATATTTCACCTACTCCAGAACAGAAGACTCAACCAGATGATTTTTGATGTCCCTTCTGCTAGGATGACTCTTAGCTGCCATGCCCACTGTCATCCCCTCTCTGGCATCTTCCTACTCTTCTCAATTATGTTTCTCTCTGTTTCACCTAGTTCCCTATCTCACATATCCACATAAATGCAAACACACAGCCAACTGATAGTTGATGTATCTGCAACATTCAAAACATCACTGTTGGCAAATTAAACGTCATGCAGGGACCCCCACTGTCTGCATCTTTGGGCCTGTGGAGCAAGACAGAAGGGGAAAGTCATATCAAAGTTTGGAGTTTTTAAAAAAAAACAGGAGCTGCCATGCAGATCCAAGAAGCTTTTCTTCCCACATTGAAAATAAACTGCCTCAGCTCTGGGACTCACCCAGCTAAATGTGGACAAAGCAGCAGTCACCCAGATGACATGAAAAGCCCTAATGGCACTTCCAACGGAGTCATTGTGCTAATACCACATCACTCTGTCACTGTCACAACGTTGTGCCCCTTAAAATACCCAGAGTCATTTGGGCTCTTTTGTAATGGAGAGAAGTGTGGGAGGCAATCCTTCCTTGGGAGAACACTGGAAAAGAGGGGCCGCCAGGATGCTGACAAAGAACATGCTATACACTTGAGCCCATACACCTCTCACTGCTTTAATTGTCAGCGATGGGGATGGCGGAGAAGGGAAGGAGAAGTCTTGACAGGGGAACGGGTATGAAAGAGATAAGCATAAAAGCTGACAAAATCAGAGAGGCAACTAAACAGAGGAGAAAGGCGCCCAGGGGAGTTGTACCCGTTCACTTGTGGCTGGATGAACTCAGATCCCTCCCTCTCTTTCTCTCTGTCCCCATCTCCTGCTCTTGACAAAGAGCCGATGCTCATTCACGCACTCATTCAACCTTTTCTGATGGAACACTTAGAATATGCCAGATACCATTCCAGGTACAATTTACCACAGTGAACAAAACAGACACTAGTGATGTCAATTAAAAGACAAAAACTGCTTACAAAAAGCATACCTTAGATACAAAGTTGAAAAAGAATAGCATCTTTTTAATGGCTTCAGCTGTGGCATGTGGACATTTCTGGGCTAGGGGTCACACAGGAGCTGCAACTGCAGGTCTACATCATGGCCACACCGGATCTGAGATGCAGCTTATGGAAACATGGGATCCTTAACCCACTGGACAGGGCCAGGAATTGAGCCAGCATCCTCACAGACACTATGTTGGGTTCTTACCCTTTAGCCACAGCAGGAACACCCTGAAGAGCATATTAAACCCCTCCTTGAATTAGAAGAAGATAACAAAGAAAAGAAATTGAAATAAAAATAAGTTTGCAATATAGAAAATCAACAAAACCAAGAACTGGTTCTTTGAAAAGACTGATAACATTGACAAACCTCTCACAAAATTGATTTAAAAATAAATAGAAGAGAAGACAGAGATTATCATTATCAGGAATAAAAAAAAAATAGGACAACCCTACAGATCCTATGCACATCAAATGTATGCTTAACAACTTTATGCGTTAGATGCAAGGACGATGCAATGGATAAACGATTATCTTAAAAACAAAACATAAAATAACTGACCCAAGAATAAGTAGGAAAACTTATCTTCTGATCTCTAGCAAAGAAATTAAATCTATAATTTTAAGAAAATCACTAAAACCAACCTTGAACTTTACTAAATTCTTTTTCTACATTGCTCACAATTTTTCTCCTTCCTTCATTCTTTTAATATAGTGAATTACACTGACTGATGTTTCCACTGTTAAACAAACAAACTTGCAACTTGGATAAAGCCAAAATAAAATCTAAACAAACAAACAAAAAAAACTGCCAGGCCCAGATGGCTTCATGAATAAATTCTATGGAAAGAATTAACTTCAATCCTTCAATCTTACAAATTCTCCTAAAGACCAGAGAAAGAAAGGGAACATGATCTTGTTTCATGAGGAAAACCTAACCTAAGGTTTTCAAAACCTAAGTGGGACATTTAATTTAAGAAAAGGAAAATTACAGGCTAATCTCTACTACGAAAATAGATAATAAAATCCAAAGCTAGAATATAGCAAATCAAACTCAGTAACATTAAAAAAAAAGCACAGCATGACAAACTTGGTATTAGACTAGATTGAAAGTTTAACACTGGAAAATCAGTGTAATTCAACATATTAAAAGAAGACAGGAGAAAAATCATCTGATCAGTGCAACAAGCAGAGAAAATGAAGTTAAGGAAGTTCAACCTCTCTTCATGATAAAACAACAAACAGACAAAAAACTCTTTTTAACATTTAAAAATGCCATTTAATGAAAAATATTTTCCATTACAGTGAGACAAGCAGTATTATTTGTTTTTCTCATTCCTTTTTTTAATTTAAAAAACTTGAGTTTTTTTAAATTCAATTTTTTTTAATTTAAAAAACTTAAGAGTTCCCTTCATGGCTCGGGGGTTAACCTGACTCGTACCCATGAGATTGTGGGTTCAATCCCTGGCCTCACTTAGTAGGTGAAGGATCCGGCATTGCCATGAGCTGTGGTGTAGATCGCAGATGCGGTTTGGATCCCATGCTGATATGGCTCTGGTGCAGGTCGGCAGCTATAGCTCCAATTGGACCCCTAGCCTGGGAACCTCCATATGCTGCAGGTACAGCCCTAAAAAGACAAAAAAAAAAAAAATCCACTTCAGCAATTTAGGAATAGACCTTTCTTAGCCTGAAAAATGGTATATATGAAAAACCTACAGCAATCATCCTATTTAATCAGGAAATATTAGAAGCCTTTCCATTGAGACTGTGAATAAGCGAAGAACATCCATTTTTATCACTTATATTTAATTTGTACTAGAGGTCCTAGCCAGTGCAATAAGGGAAGAAACAAAAGGTATAAGATTGGGAAGGAAGGAAAAAGACAATCATTATTTGCAGATGGCATGGGTACATATGTAAAAAATCCAAAAGGATCTTCAGATATACCAGTAAAACAAATAAGCGAGTTTAGCAAGGTGGCAAGAATCAAGGTCAACAAAATTCATTGGTATGTTGCTATACTAGCAACAAAATTCTGGAAAACAGACAATAAAAACAAAATCATGAACATCAAGAACATTCTTTAATAAAAGAGGCATCAGACCTGTACACAACTTGCTATAAAATACTATTGAGAAAAATTAGAGTAGATATAATAGATACTACGCTCATAAATGAGATGGCTCAATATTGGAAAGACGTCAACCACCTCCAGTCATCTACAGACTTAATGTGGTCTCCTCAAAACTCCAGCAGGAAAATTTTTTTAATGAAAACATATGTTAATTCTAAAATATATATGGAAATGCAAGGATGCAAGGGAAAAAAATAAATAGTCAAGACAAACCTGAAAGGGGAGAAAACATCTGGAGAAATAACATCACCCCACACCAAAATTTATTATAAAGCTATAATTGTTAAGAAACTGGTCCTTGAAGCAAAGACAAAGAGACACAATGGAACAGAAGAGAGTCCAGAAACAGACTCATAGACATACGGTCCCCTGACTTATGATAAAGATGACAAAGACAGTAATAAAGAAGAGTCTTTTCAGTAAGTCGTGCTAGGTCAACTGGATGTCCATATGCAAGAAAGTGAATTTTTAAAAAAATTGAAGTACAGTTGACTTATACTGTTGTGTTAGTCTCTGGTGTACAGCGAAGTGATTCAGTTACTCACATTCTTTTTCATATTCTTCCCCATTTGGTTTATGATACGACATTGAATATAATTCTTCGTGCTGTGTAGTAGGGCCTTGTTTATCCATTCTCTATATTAACGCTTTTCATCTGCTAATCCCAAACTCCCAATCCAAGCCTCCCCTGTCCCCTCTCCCCCTTGGCAACCACAAATCTGTTCTCTGTGTCTTTGAGTCTGTCTCGGTTTCATAAATACATTCCCTTGCGTCATATTTTAGATTCCAGATAGAAGTGATATCATACGGTATTTGTCTTTGTCTTTCCGACTTACTTCGATGAGAATGTTCATCTCTAGGTCCCTCCCTGTAGCTACAAATGGCATTATTTCATTCTTTAAAAAATGAATCTTCATCGCCCCAACAGACATAAAAATCAATTGTGAGTGGACTGAAAACAAAATGTGAAAAATAAACTAATAAAACTTCCAGAAGATAAGACAGGAGAGTATCTTCATAACCTTGAGGCTGGAAAAGTTCCTCAGTCCACCTGGCAGTTTTGTTTACACTGAAGACGTGGACGGGGAGCTCTCTTGCTTGAAACTGTAGGTTACAGGAGCTATGCAGGAAAGAAGAGTCAGGAATTCGATCTGCGTGTGGGTCTAGGAGTGCCTCTAGCTGACTGCTACTGAAGAAGACTTGGAGCCTGGTGGCCTCAGACTGGCAAAGGGGCAGGGCCAAGGGTACCGCCTGGGGATCAGACAGACTTCTAGGAGGTCCCAGGGACCCACTTCCTTGAGTAGACTCCATACATTCCACATCTGGCCCTGGGGCATGGAGTGCTCTCAAACCTGATTCATCAACCCCAAGAATAAACTTGTTTCTCAGGTCAGACTCACCTAACCCACCTTTCCCACGACAAATAAAACCATGCAAGAACCAGGACCCACATGTGCTCAGGTCAACCCATCACCCTCCCACAGGCAAGCTCTCTGCGAAGCCAATTTGTGAGTGAAGTGTTTCCCAGAACCAGGAGAGTGAGTCACATGACTGAAAGGTCAGTGGCATGAGCCCCTCCCAGCCAGGAGAGCAGAACACCAGATAGATGGGAAAGCCCAGCGTTTGGGCAGAGCACCTGCAGGAAGAGGGATGGGTCCTACTATCCCCTCCACCACTGTTCTTCTTTCCCCTTACTTCCACAGGTGGACTCTGAAGGAAACACTTTTTTCAGATATATTAATCCCCTTACAGTACTGTCATTTGTCCTGGGAGAGACTGGAAGCTTATTTTCATAATCTGCTCTTAGTTTCATGTGTTGATAAGCCAACTGCCCAGCGAAAAACCTGCTAACCACAGCACCTTCCAATGCTATGGCTTGTAAAACACTAGAATAACTATGGCAGTACACATGGCACTGCTGATTCCTCCCAGCCACTGATACAGGGATGGGGTCAGGGGCTGAGAGCAGATTTCTACGTGAGAAAGCACCCTGCCCCTGGTGAATCCACAGATCATCAAGTGAGATAAAGCCTCTGGATCCAAATCATATTTGGACTTATTTCTCTGCACCTCAACTCCACCTTATCCTTGAGGAAAGGAGACAACTGCCTGGCTTGACAGCAGAGGTGCACCTGCCCAGAAGATCTTATCACCTGCCTGCTGATAAATGACAAGGTTTCTATTTTCTGATTCGAATTAAGTCTTTAGCATGAATTATTTTCCAAGAGAAAACAAAAGTATAAGTAACTAGGAGTTCTCTTGTGGCACAGTGAGTTAAGGATCTGACATTGTCACCAGAGTGACTCGGGCCGCTGCTATGGTGCAGGTTCGAGCCCTAGCCTGGGACTTTCCATGTGCTGTGTGCGGCCAAAAAAAAAAAAAAGTGTTAAGTAACTAAAATTAGCACCTTGCCTTAGAGGAGTGCCCCACTGTGGCACCTGGTACATAGTGAGCATACAAAAGACACCAAGGGATAGAATGAATGAATGGGGAGGAGAATTTGATGGGAGAGGCATTGAAAGATGAACGTGTATTGATTGTGGCGATAAGGGTAGGGAGTTGGTCATATTAAAAAGGAAAGGAAGGCTAGCAGCTAGAAGACACACTTTATCATTTCTCCAGGGTCTGACTTTGTGCTCATGACCATGGAAAAGGATTAGCATGAGAACTCTTCCCTGCTATGCAGGGGAGGAAGGGCTTTCACATCTGGGCAGAGGCTAAGAGCCCAGACTAAGACCCTTCAGACAGACCTACTCACTACGTGACTTCGGTAAATGACTAACTCTTGGAAGTTTCACTTCTCTCATCTAAAAAACAGTAATGACGCTACACTGCAAAGTTGTTGCAGGAGTTGGGAATAATGGATTTAAAGCCCTTAGTGAAGTGCCTGGCCTCTAGTAAGGGTTCAATGAAGAACTTCCATTTTCCATCATTTTTATTTACATCAGAGCAAAATCACATGTCATTGTATAGGGCACAGAGCTGGCCATGGAAGGAACTCACTGAACAGAGGCTGAGGAGCTCCCCACGATGTGAATAGGGCTTTCCTGAGCCTCAGAAGACCAGTGTTGTCGTAACTACTGAGTAAGCATGAATTGCTGCAAATAAAACTTCAGGTGATGAAGTTCACAAGGCCTGCTTTCAACTCTTTCAACCATTTAAGTATGAGAAACAATGTCTGCATCAGAACTTTTCGCTCTGTTGCAAAGATGACTAAGAATGTTTGGCATATCAAACATAAAAACCGGAGATGCACGATACTGTACTCTGAGGCTGGATGTCTTGTACAGAACAAGCAAGGCAGGAAAGTGCTGGTGAAAAAGATACACTCTTGAGTATCTCCCAACAACTCAGACACGTTCTGCCAATTAGGCAAAGACATGTCTGGAAGGGGATTTCTCAAGCATATATGCTTAGGTGACTGGCCTCTGATTTGGGGTTGGGGTAAGAAGAAGGGCAGGAGACATTAGCAACTGGTGCTTGTGTGCAGGAACTCTAAGAGGACTGGCCTTCAGGAAGTCTGCTCAGGCCACAGCTTCTCTCTGTAACCCTGGAGGAAAAGGTTTGCGCCCTTGGACAACATGAAGGACAAAGCATCATGGCTTTTAGAGTAAGAGGATCTGCCTTCTACACACCAAACAGATGGCTTTTCCCAGCCTTTCATGACCATCCATCTAATGAACACTTGTGTCGGTGTGTCTGGGCCAGCTCCCAAGACACGGAAGGGGATGGGGTAAGGGCAGAGATGTGCCCGGCCTGGCAACGCTTCCCTAACGCCATCCATCCATTAAGGGCTCCCACTAAGGACCTATATCCAGGTGGAACAATCCCTGGACAATCTCGGTTTGGCCCCCGTGCGTTTGAGATCCACATGTGCCCCTGAGCAGCTGTGTGATCTTAGGTACGCAACTCACTCAGCCTGGGTCTTTGTCATCTATAAACTGGAGCTTGCAGTAATGCTAACTCAAAGAACTACTGTGAGAAGTGAGAAAGATTATGCATAAAGAAGCTAACTACAGGGCTTAATGACATGATGAATAAATGATTATAATGATTTATATCGGCTCCCTAGCAATTTTCTTACAACTTGCACACAAGCATCCAGGTGAAGTCCCCCCTCCCACCCCCAACTCCCGACCTGACCCAGAGTGGCTTCTATCACTCAGAATCTGGGGTGGGGCCCTGGTCCCCTGCCTGCTCCGTTCTCCTCTTCCTCGTTCTATTCCACCACTCCTGGGGCTATTATTCCCACTGCTTCCCCGTCACACCTGGCTGTTTTCTGTTTAATGCCCTCCAGCTCAGCATCTGTCCTTTCCAAATAGATTGCCTCTACTCTTGTACCACTGACCAGACCAACTAACAAACACAAATAAAGAAACAAACAAACAAAACCCACAAACATCTCTCAAATAAGCGAGGTTCAAGGAAGGGAGAGCAGAAGAGGGGCCAGACAACCCCAAAGCCAGCACGTCAGCCCCCGGGGTCATTCTCTCTCCCAGGCCCTCATCTCCCAAGACGATGCTTTGTCTTCTTGTTTGTCTTATTTCAGACCTAAGCCCAGGGGCACCACCAGCAGTTCACTTTGTTTCCTGATGCACCTTTTGTGCTTGGCAGATGTTAAATAAGAGTTGGCATTCTATATAGAAATGGCACTGGAGAGACAGGCAGGAGGGGGTCCTGCTGGGTAGACCATTCTTTCAGGTGCTAAGGAAAAAGCCAGGCAAAAAAAAATCCCTTCTCTTCATTTCTTCTTCCAAGGTTTCATGCCCCTTGCAGAATATGGGGGCTCACCTCTGGGGGTAACTGTCTCCCCCAGTCTAAAGCTGCCTGCCTGGTCCGGCGTCAGCTGAAGGGTTGAAACCCAGTCATCAGGAGAACCACTGCCCTGTGCAGAAGCCTTAGCCCATCATTCTGGAGTCTCACAGTAAGAATGCGCCCTTGGGAATCAGGAATGGGCATGAGGCTTCCAGAAACAAAGAAGCAGGCAGCTGCAGGAGAGATGCCCCGAGGAAGAGATCAGAGAGAAGCACTGGTCACAAAGACCCTGGCATGGGGCTAGATAGAGCAGAGGGAGGTACAAGGCCAGGCAAAGGAATCCTACCTAGAAATGGCAGCAATGGGGGCCTCTCTGGGCCCCTGGGTCTCCCATGGGGCTGACAACCTCCACATCCAGGTCTCATCCATTCCCAGTGGTCCTCATGTGCACCCAGCACTTTTCGCTCTCACGGGGCTGTCATCTGGTCCAGGCCCTCAGCCCTTCCCATCTGGCCCCACTGTGATAGCCCTCCAGCCTTCCTTGCTTCCTTCCACCCACACACCTCAGCCCAACCCATTTCTCCAAATGCACCTTTCATAATGGGTCTTCTCCACTGAAACATCTTCCATGACTTCCCTTGTTGGCAGGATAAAACCCAACCTTCCAAGCCTAACAATCAACAGCGGTTTGGTTGATGCTGCCTACTTCTTTTTTTTTTTTTTTTTTTTGGTACTGTCTAGGGCCGCACCCAGGGTATATGGAGGTTCCCAGGCTAGGGGTCTAATCAGAGGGGTAGCTGCTGGCCTTCACCAGAGCCACAGCAATGCAAGATCTGAGCCATGTCAGCAACCTACACCACAGCTCATGGCAATGCCAGATCCCTAACCCACTGAGTGAGGCCAGGGATCAAACCCACAACCTCATGGTTCCTAAGTCGGATTTGTTAATCACTGAGCCACAAAGGGAACTCCTTACTTCTTAAATCCTAGTTCCCATCGCCTGCTTCAGCTTGTCCTAACTACTTTCCAGGCTTTCCACTTTTTTTTTCTTACATCAGTATCCTCATCTGGACATCTTCGTGCCTGTCTTCCCAAGTTACATCCATCTGGGCTCAGTATAAGCTGCCTGCCCCTCGCCCATGTGTTCCTTGCTCTTCTCTGTGCCCTGAGAGGCTCGCCCCTTCACACTTCATCACCTGGCTCCCTAGGCTTCTCACTTCTTACAGGAGGCACCAGCCGCAGGAGAGAGCTGGAGGTATCTCTTTCCCGACGCCCTTGGGCATTGGCATGGCAATTCTGACTGGACCCGATCCCTCTGTGATCACGACACGGCAGCCCCTTTCCCTGCTCCCAGGTCTCACTGGGCTCTGATCATCCCCTGTCCTTGCCCTGCTCCTCTGAATCCACCAGTGGAAAGGATGCGGCTGCCCCTGGGGTCTAAATATCACTTGCTGGCCCTGACCACATTGCTCAAACCCTCCCTTCATTCCGCCTCTTCCACCCCCAGCTGCAGGTGCCTGCTGTTTCCTGACAGGATCCTGCCTGAAACACCATCTTGCCAGCCTTGTTCTCAATCCCACCCCCTCCAAGAAACTTTCTTTTCCACGGCAGTTAAGAGTGATGGCTCATCTCTCGTCACTCCCCACATCCTTACTTAATTCCAACACTTTTATGGAGCGGTACGGTTTTCAAAGTATTTGACATAAATGAACTCATCTTTTCCTCACAACAATCCTGAAAGATAGACAAGGTATTATTACCATTAATAATCTCATTCGCATTTTGCAGAGAGCTGAAGCTTCTACAGAATAAGAGCCATGGCTGAGAACACGGAGCTATCAGGTTGTCTTAACGCAGACAGCTTGGACCATAGGATGCACTGGTATCCCAGGGAGCTAGGCCACTGGGAAGGGGAGGAAGATGGGGGCTGAGAGGTAGCTACATATATACAGCATCCCAGAAAATAAAACCCAGTGACTGTGTGTCCATAAAATTTAAGACACCATCCTCGGAGCGGACATAACCTCTATTCGCAAAAATGTATGTGTGCCCAAGCTGATAACACGAAACACATTAGGGCAGGTAGGACAGGGCCTTAGGGCCAAGGACTCTTTGTAACACTTTCCTGGATGCTCTGCCCCATCTCCACCCTGTGCTTGAATCAAAGCTCTAGGAGTTCCTGTTGTGGCTTGGCAGAAATGACTCTGACTAATATCCATGAGGATGCAGGTTCGATCCCTGGCCTTGCTCACTGGGTCAGGGATCCAGCATCGCTGTGAGTTGTGGTGTAGGTCACAGACACGGCTGGGATCCCTTGTTGCTGCGGCTGTGGTGTAGGCCGGCAGCTGCAGCTCTGATTCAACCCCTAGTCTGGGAACGTCCATATGCCGCAGGTGCAGCCCTAAAAAGATAAAAAAAGAAAAAAAGAAAAAAAAAAGCCCCAAGACTCAGAGGTGTTGAGGACAGATTCATCCATCTGTTCAGCCTTTACAATGGACCAGGCAGCGTACTGTACCCTGGAGACCCCACAGGGAACAGGACAGACAGGGCCCTGCTCCCAGGGAGCTTACACTTGGTTAGAGGCACGGTGCTACTTAAAATATTACAAAATGAGTGGAATAGCACAGGGGTGGTATGTGCTCCAAAGAAAAACAGAGCAGAGTCACGAGTGAGATTTCTGGGGAGAGCTGATTTTGTTCAGGGTCTGGCCGAGAAAGACTTTCCTGCGAGTATGTCCTTCAAACTGGATCTACGAGATGAGCAGGCGGTGACCAGAAAGGGCAGTGGCTCCAAGGGAAGAAATTCCACTACATGCAAAACAGCACATCCTGAGGGCTGTGTGATACCGACCAAGGCCCGCCTGGCCACAGCACAAAAAGCAAGCAGGGGCCAGGGAGGCCAGAAGGGCTCACGGGGGCCACAGGCCTCACAGATCACAGTCAAGATTTTTGTCTATACTTCAAGGGCAATGGGAACAGAATAAAGAGTTGAGAATGGGAAGTGACGTGGGAGACGTGCATTCCAAATCCGTCCGGCTGCAGAGAATGGACTGGAGAGGCAGGCATGAGAGAGAGAACTGGGGAGAGCATCAGGAGGCACCAGGGCCCTGCGGCTGGGCCGGGGGAATGGGATGCAGTGTGAGGGCAGCATCCACCAGATTGGCTGGGAGACAGGGGGAAGGAACGGGAGAAAAACAAGAGAGAGAGGAGGCTCTTGCTTATGCCACTAAACAGGTGGTGGGGCTCTTGGACCAAGATGCAGGATGCGGGATGGAGTCTGGAGCCGAAGGGAAGATCAAGGCTTCAGGTGAAGGCGTGTCAATCTGTGGTATTTAGGGAATGGTGCTAGCAGCGTGTAATTAGATCTATATGCCTGGAGCTCAGAAGAGATTTCTGAGCTAGAAATATAAATTCGAGTCATCAGCAGATAGCAAAGGGACTTTTGTTGTTTAAACATCCCCCGGGAAAGAGTGAGTGAGAAGAAATGAGAAGGAGAAGCAACCAGAAAAATGGAAGAAAACAGGTCAGTGTGATGGCCCTGAAGCCAGAGGGAAGGAACATCCATAAAGGCGGATAAACTGGTCCATATCCACGCACCGAAGGTAACACGGCTGGGTTTTAAATGCTCAGGAAGAGTTCCTATCTCGCAGCCCAGGATAAGCCTTCGCTGGAATCGCCACGTGCATAAATACCCACTAGGGAAAGCCTGGCACCTCCCTCTGCTGGAAGCTTCCCGAGATGATGCCAGGCTCTTCTCCCGCCCCCCCCACAATGGAGGCCAGGACAGTGAGTCCCAGGCGCTGTCCTCCAGACGCCGGGCACTGGCGGGTGCTGCTCCGAGGGCCCCTGGGAGGTGACAGAAATAGCTGCATAGATAATAAGATCTGTGCTCGCTCTGAACAGCTAAGAACACTGGGTGTTGATTAAATTTTCATACCTCCATGACAGGTTTTTGTCTTTCCCTGTCTCTCTTTCCATCTGTGTTCTTTTTTGGTTGTTAATTCCTGTGTCCAACACACAAAGAAAACAATAAAAGGGATTCTTTTCTTGCATGTGTTTGGCCTGAGGTTTGAATGCTGCCTGGGGCATCGCTCTGGCTTCCGGGATCAGTTGTGTCAGCATCTGGGAAAGAGTGCAGCTCCCCCTCCACTTCTAGCCCCATCTGCCTTCTGCCCCCAGCCCCTACCGCCCCATTTCCTGCCGCTTCGGGCAGCCTCTCCTCCTTCCTTTTATCCGCGTATGCCTCCTTCTCCCCCACCGCAGCCTCCTTCCTGCTTGTTCTAACATCTCACTGTTCTCCCCTCAACTGCTTCTCGAATACACGAAGGTCCAAGCGTGCATGCACACACTTCAGATGATTTTCTTTGCTCTCCCTTTCCTCCCTCGCTCGCTGCATCTCTGGACGGCTCTCCTTATTTCCATTCTCAGAGAAGAGCCTGGCTAGAGGTGGTGGTTCTCTGAGAGAGAACCTTCCTCCACACTCGGAATGACAAAGGGGGCCGTTCTCACCTCTCCCACACCAGGAGGGGTTCAAGGGCGCTGCCCTCCCCTTGGTCTACAAGCTGGACTTGGAAAAAGATAGAAGAGTCACTCAACCTCCGTTAAGAAACTCTGTGCCAGGTAAAAGGAGGCAGCCTGGGCCTAACCCCCACCCAGAGGAGATCAGTGCGGCCCTAGAGGGGCTGGGGTGTCTCCCTCTAGCCGGGATGTGGAACCGTTTCCAGCTGGAGGTTAACGCTGAGCAAGGTGTGTAGTAAGCACAGTTCTGCCTTCTCCCACAGGAATCGTGACAGGCGACCCAATTTCATCTCCAGTGACTTGGCAGCAGCCTCACCCCTGTCAGCGCAAAGTGGCATCCAGAGCCTCTGTGAGTGAGTGTGAGGCTGGTGCTATGTGGAGAGAACCTGCTGATCCTGATGCAGCTCCGGCCTCTGGGGCCACACCCAACCAGTCCCCCTCGTCCCCTCCCCAGACTCAGCCCACGGAAAGGGAAGCCAACCTCAGCTCCTCTTCTCAATCGCTTCCAAGGCTGCCCACTCCATGAAAGATGTGACTCAAGCCTGCCTGGAAGACGGGTGGGACATGCTGCGTGTTGTGCTGAACTCAGAAATCTGGAAGAACATAGTGGGTTCTCGGGATCCCAATCACTGCCCCAAAAGAAGGGCTGATCAAAGTGGGGCGCGTTCCCCAAAGGCCTGCACTCTGGCAGCGGAGGGAACCTCAGTCTGAGACCGGGTCCAGGTAGAACTCCCCACCTGCTCAGGCCTCAGAAGGCAGCAGGACTTGATGACTGGACATCTGGGTACCTTTCATGGGAGTCACAAGAAGGGACTTGTGTTCATGTGACCCGCAAACACAATAAACCTGGTCATTCTCTTAAAATCAGTAGTTCTAGAATGTGAAGAGCTGGCCAGCTCTGTCACCCACAGCGCAGGGCAAAGGCTGCCTTGAGGCAGAAGACAATCCCCAAGTTTCATTTCCCGTTGCTGGCCTTCTGCCATCACTCTGCATGAGAAGTGCCCTCAGAGGGGCTACAGGTGGGCTGCTGCCAACCGGAGCCCCTTGCCGTGGACACCTGATGGTATCCAGGACACTTCCATCACCGGGGACAGAAGACAGACAGGCAGAAGCAAAAACAGGAGAGGACAAGAAACTGGCTCCTCTAATCACCATAGAATCCTTCCTGGGTAATCAAGAATTCCTTAGTACAGAAGATCAAAGGTGAAAACTGTTTAATAGCATCTGACCAGTCTTCGAGGGTCCCAAAGCCTCTAGGACTTTCATCAAAAGGACAGCCCTACTTTAACAGTCTCTCTTATGAAAATTCCAAAAAAAAAAAAATATATGTCATAAGCAAAGTCTCCAGCTCGGCGCCGTGGGGGAAAAAAACCCTGTTCTCTCTTAGAAATACTAATTGCAGTGTTCACACATGCATGCCGCATAAAAACCTCGGTTTTCACACACTGCCATTCCCCACAACAATGTCACAAATCAAAACAACGTGGAAGCACATGTACCTCTCTAGTCACCTAAATGGCCCTCTAGCCACACTTCTGAGACAGCTGTAGGGTCACGGTTAAGGGCACAGACTCTGGGGGTGGACTGCCTCGGTCTTCTCAACGACAAAATGGGGGCGTAATAGTCCTGTCTGAACAGGTTGTTGAGAAATCAAGTGAATTTATAGCTTAAAAACTAGGAAGAATAGTGCGTGGTATGTAAGATACATAAGGTATAATATATAACATACCTCAAGGTTTGCTGTGATGCCTCGCCCTGGTCCTTTCACACTAAATCTCTCCAAGGATATAAACAAATGGTCTCTCAATTCTTCAGGCCAGTAGGTTTCCCTTCCTGTTTTTTGGTTTTGTTTTGTTTTGTTTTTAGGGCCACATCCATGGCATATGGAGGTTCCCAGGCCAGGGGTCCAATTGCAACTACAGCTGCCGGCCTATGCCACAGCCACAGCAACAAGGGATCCAAGCCATGTCTGTGACATACAGCACAGCTCACGGCAATGCCAGATCCTCAACACCCTGAGCGAGGCCAGTGATCGAACCCATGTCCTCATGGATACTAGTCAGATTCATTTCCCCGGAGCCACAACAGGAACTCTTCCCTTCCTGGTTTTAAGGGTCACTTACTTCCACTTCATTCACAGATCCAAACTCTACCCAGTGGAGTCTGAGGCTTGCTGTGGCACCAGGTCCAAGCCTGGATGAAGGCGTCACGAGGACTCTCCCGGGAACTGCCATCTCCCCTGCATCTCCCGGGCCAGAGACCCCACAGTTACTTGAATGTATAAAATCGGATCTCATGAACCATCGAATGAACAGCTTGCTTTTGTGAATATGACCTCAGCAAGCCCCTCGGTGGATTGATCTAACCTCAAACCTGGGATGGTTAGTGTGCTAATAGTATTAAAGACACCTGGGTGAATGGCTCAACTCCGAGAGGACCAGCTGCTTCTCGCGTGGGGATGCTGTCCTGAGAGTGCAGATTAGGTCCCCTTACGGCAGCCAACCGCCTCACCCGTGCACTCCACCGGGCAGAGGAGGTTCTGGCGCCATGGCCAAGGGCATAACAGTAACTGTAACAGACACAGTGCATTGACCATGAACTCCCCCATGAACTCATAGTCTGCCATTCATTCATTCATTCATTCATTCAGTAAACATTTATTAAGAGCTTATCTTGTGCCAGGCATTGATCTGAGCAGCAACTGTTCAAAACAGTGAATGAGACAAACATCCCTGCCCTCGGGAGCCTTCCTGTCGTGGGATGAGTTAGCCTCAGACAAATAAATGGGGAAAACAGATGCACTGAGTTCTCTGGAAAGAAAGAAACCAGGAATGTGGATAGAGGAGGGAAAGGGGAATTCAATCTTAAACAGGGTTGTCGTGAAAATGAAAAGGCTCCCTGAGTAAAGACCGAGGAGGGGAAAGGCTGAGCCCCCTCTGATGACGGGGGAAGAACATCCCAGCAAGACAGCACGACTGCAGGGCTCCAAGGCAGGAACAGGCCTGATGTGTCTGCAGCGAGAAGACACCTACAGCTGGCGGAGGCCGTTAGAGGAGAGGAGAGGAGCAGTGGGGGACGGGGTAGGGCACATGGGGTCTTGAGGTTCAAGAGCTTGGGCTTTCACTCAGGGAGAGAGGAGGGGGCGCTGGAGGGTCCCCTAGGAACAACGTGTTCTGATTGACATTTTCCAGGGTCACGAGGACAGACCAAAGTGGGGTGGGGATGCACGCAGGGAGCCCACGCAGTGAGCCAAGCAAGAGATGCGGTGGCTGGGGCCAGGGTGTGGTGGGCCAGGATTGCTGGTCAGATGCTGGATAAATAGGGACTGGAGGGCCAAGAGGAATTATCGATAAATTCAATGTGCGGTATGAGAAAGAAAGGGAATGGTTCTGAGATTTGGTAGCCACAGGATCTAAGGATACATGATGTAGCGGGTATGAATAATGACATACAGGTGAATGTAACACATCGAGGCCAGGGGGACAGAGTAGATGACTCTGCGAGCAGCAGAGACTGTGAGAGGAGCCCTGGGCTTGAAAAGAGAGCATTCGAGCACCGAGTCCAGAGTCCAGCACATAGTAGGCTCTCGATAAGTGTTTGTTGAGTGCAAAGGTGTACAGCTAAGAGATAAAAAGCAAGCTGTACAAGCAACATCACAATTTTGCGAGGAGAAGGGAAAATACAATTTTTCTAGGAAAAGAGGAGCAGACAAAAGGAAAAGGAACCAGAGCAGGCTGGATTGAAGAGCTTTGTCCACATCTGAAATTGTACCTGTCCTAAACCAACTCATTGGCTGGAGGTGTGAACCCTCTGTGCTTCCTCTCCAGTAAAGACGGCCCTGCCATAAAACTGGCTCGAGAGCATGTTATTATCCTGGCAGCTTCCTAGGAGAAGTAATAATATTAAATGTGGGCTAAATTCCAAAAGAAATAGCTCTAAGAGAAAAGCCTGAAGGTCTCGGGGCCATAGTAATAGGCCCACTGCTGGGCTAATACACACTGAGTTGTGGTTCCTCGGAGTTCAGTCCTCTTCCTTATCTATACCGTTTCCCTGTCAATCCCATAACCCTAAAACCATTAGCAAGTTGATGCTTCTCAAATGGGTATCTCCCGCCCGGCCCTCTCCTCTGAGCTCCAGGCTTATATATCCAACCACTGACTCATCTTGACCTCTTTAATTGGATACCGAATACGCATCAAACGGGCATCTCCTGTTGAACATACCCCAGTGGAACTCTTGACCCTGGTCAGCCAACTTAACCCCTTCTCTAAGCCTCCCACTCTCGAGAAATTGTACCATGTTAATACATTAATGTGGACCAGGAGCCATCATCAGTTCTTTCCTCTCTCTCACCTTAGATTCAATCCATCAGCAAGTCTTACCAGCTCTACCTTCAGAATACATCCCAATCCGACCCCTGGCATCACTGCCAGTGCAACCATCTCAGACTTTGCCACCATCATCTTCTGATACCTTGCTCCCCACGGCCAGTTCTCCACACAGCAGCCAGAGTGATCTTTCAACATCTATCAAATCATATCACCCATCTGCTCAACATACTTCAAAGCCTTCCCATCAAATGTGAAATAAAACCCAGCAAGGCCCAGTGTGGTCTGGCCCCGACTAGCTCTCTGATCCCTTCTCCCCCCATGCCCTTCTGGAGTGCTCCAGCTGTCCTGCTGTTCCTGGAACCCACCAAACTGTCACTATGCCAAGCAAGCTGCTGTGCGGTTTCTCCACGAGGCCTCTCCTGACCATCTCAGGCAGAATACAGCCGCCATCTGAATGCCCCCAGAGCACTCAGTCAACAATGCCAAAAGGGATGACAACACTTTATCATGGCATCCTTTGAACCTGAGTCTGTCTTCTCTCAAAAGCAGGCACAAAATATTTTCTACCATGCCAGCAATTAGGAGGCCGTCTAAAGTGTGCTGTGTAAATTAAGTTGAACTAAACTGCCCAGTCATCCCACCGTCTCCTCTCCCAATCTGCTCTGAGGGCAGCAGGGAGCAATGGAAAGAGGCTGGGCTTTTCTCATTGGGCAGCATGAGGCTTCAATCCAGGCTTTCTACCTTAATAGCTGAACCACCCTGGGCAGGTCACCTAACCTTTCTGGGCTTCAACTGCCTCATTTGCAAAATGAGGAAGGATCAGAGTCAGCGTCAAGGTTCCTGTAAGAATTAAGAGGTCGAACAGGCAAAGAAGCCAGCACAGTGCCTGGCACACAGCAGGTCTGAGAGAAATGGCAGCTAGTATTCTTATCCACGTGTTTATCATCTTTCATCTCTTTCCAGCATTACTGAATGTCCAAAGGAGATTCCAACAAAGCATGTTTTGTCCTTCCAGAGGAGAGGTTAACGCCATGAGGAAGACATCAAGACATATAGTCGGGAGGGGAGGCTGCCCTCTGGGGGTGTAAGGGGAGGTGGCAGGCTGAGGTCCTGGGAAACAAGAGGACTGACCACAGCAAGAAAACCCCCTTCTCCTCTCGAGTCGACCTCTGCCCACTGCTGGACTGACCATGACTGCAAAAGCCACGCCGAGGTCACAGCTCCTGAGTGCCAGGGTGGGTCTCGTAAAAGAGACTGGTTGCCACAGCAGAAAGGATATGCAAGCTCTTCCAAATTAGAACAGGAATTTAATTAAACCAGGAGAGGAATGAGAGATGGGGAGATGATTAAGGCCCCAGGCTATTTCCTTCCTTAGAGGCGAGGGAAAGAGGCAGGGCCGAGCTGGGGATTCGCCCCCTCTCACAATCTGCCCCTCTCCTCCCTGCCCCTCGCCCCTCTCCTCCACACCCCCTACTTCTGACTCCTGAGCATCCTTCCTCCTCCGTTTTGGAACCCCTGGGCCCCTACCCCAAAACCACCTCTGTGCAAAGCTCTCCCTCAAGGCATATGTGCCACTGACTCATTCTCCCAGCTTGTAACAAAGCCTCAAACTTTTAATTCCCCAGTTATTATCTTCTCTCGCTCTTGCTACTTCATCTCGCTTCATATTATGAATTATGTACAGTACGTCGGGTACTCAAGAAAGACCCTTTATCAAATCCATGCAAAAGAGAATTTGTAAGAGATTTTGATTAACCAAGAGTCTCTTGAAACAACAAAGGACTCCCTGGGCTGGCAGGGAGTTTGAACTTGATATTCACACATAGGGTTGCATGGGGGGGGGGGCGGGGAGGGACTCTGCTCTGTGGCGATGAGACCCCTGAAAGCTCATTGGGATTCAGTGATGACAATATGCCTTAAGGACATTCTTCCTTCCATGGCTCCCCTCTGAAGCTGCTCAAGGGCACATAGGGGAAGGGATGTGATCAAGTCACGCGGGCAGACAGGTGGGTGGGGAAGCTCCCTGCAGCCTTTGTGCAATCTGGAGGCCATGCCTTCATTTTTTATCCATAAATTGAAAATCAAGATATGTCCACAGGAGGCTGCTTCCCAAATGCCTGAGACAGAGAAAGTGCTTCAAAAGGTCCTCCTGTCAGTGGACAAGCCACAACTCACACAAGCCTTACCCATCTGGAGGGAGGGGGAAAGCCACAGTGTGCTTCTCTTGACCCCTTTCACTGAATCTCCTCTGCCCCATTGCCCATCTTTCTCTCTCCTCACCGCCCACCTCCTCACTTAATGAAAACACCCGAGATCCAGCTCAAATAACCTACTTTGCAGTTTATTTAGCTCTAAATGGAAGCCGTAAGACAAATGCAATAAATAACTTGGTACAAAAGGGAGGCACACGCCCCAACCCCCTCGCTCAGTCACACACAAGCACACAGACCGAATATGGGCAATTACTCTGCGGTAACCTTTCCCAGGCTCAACGCACAGATAGTCACAGCTGCTTCTAGGAGCGTGGGATGAGAGCCAGGCTTCGTGCTCCTGGGTAGAGTGAGACTCTAGAGGGTGGATAAGACTGCTGGCTCAACGAGGCCAAGGAATCTGAGGTCCCCAGCAGGACTGGAGCTGGAAGCCCAGTCCCTGGGGTGCACAACCTTGGTGACTTAGCTAGTCATGGGTGCCTCCCTGCTCTTCCTTCCCAGCTTGCTCAAGGGGACATGCTCCCCGAGGGGCTGGGTCACGCCTCTCCAACATAATGTGCTAAGGAGCAGGTACCTCTCGCATGGAGAGGAGAATGGGAGACCTGGGGAAAGCAAAGAGATAGAGCCCTGATTGGAAGCCCTGGGAGGGAGGCTGTGACAGAGATGTGCCAGCCTGGCAGACTACCCCAGTCCCGCCTTGGTTTGGGGGACGTGTGCTGCCAAGAACTGGAATGGGATCACGACTCACAGCAAGGGAGGCGGGATCACCTGTGCCTATGCGGGCACAGGCCCGCTGCCCTCTGGGTCCTGCCTTTCCTTCCAAATCACGAAGGGCATCCTCTCTGATTCACCGCACAGCTATAACTAGCAGCACCCCCAAAGGCAAGTGGTGGCATGCCTCAGTCACTCAGATCAGTCACTCCAGAGAAAGGACTCAGGCTCCCACACTCCCTTTCTTTCCTGCTTCATCTAGAATCTGCCGTTTTTATACAAGTGATTCAGGAAGTAGTGGCTCCGTTTTACGTCCTCAAGGAAACGGTTAGAAAAGGTATGCTATTGTAACGTTTTGTGCACAAAGGAAAGAGAAAGATTCCAACAATATTTTGAATAATAAATATTCTGTCTTCCTTCCAAGGGACCCCATTGACCAAATCTGCCAAAACCCATTTAAAGATTACATGTGAAAAATCCGCATTGCTAAGCTCAATAACAGAAATCTTCTGAACATCACTGTGCATCATCTTCAAGTATTTTAAAGATACCTGAAATTGATAAAGCATATCTGAGCACAAAAAACACTTTCATATAAACATTCTGATCTAATTCTTACAACCATAATATGAACTAAGTGCCCCAATTTAATAGAAGAGGAAAATGCGTCTCACTGAGGTCACGTGACTTGCCTAGGCAATCATGGCATTGGGGAGTGGGGCACAGGGATAAAACCTGAACTTGAACCCAGATCTTCTGAGTACAATCCAGTGTCTGACACCACCTATTCCTTATAGTATTTGTTATTCTAACCTAATTGGTTTTCTAAAATATTCATTCTTTGGCGACGAGTCATATAAGCAACTACTAATTCCCGTTAAAATTAATGTAAAAAGCTGTCAGCATAATGGAAACAAAAACTCAAGCACCAAACTGCTAACAGCAATACCGAGCATTCGCAAGTACATTATTTATATGAATATAATTATATTAATAGATTAATCTACTACATAGATAAAAGTCTGTATTACCATAGGGTTTTTTTCCTGCTTTCACAGATCAGAGAATTTTCACACAACAAATACAGAAGAATCGGGGCTTGCAACAGGGCTGTTAACTTTTTTCAATTAAAATTCAATTACAGGGAGTTCCCGTCGTGGCGCAGTGGTTAACGAATCCGACTAGGAACCATGAGGTTGCGGGTTCGGTCCCTGCCCTTGCTCAGTGGGTTAACGATCCGGCGTTGCCATGAGCTGTGGTGTAGGTTGCAGACGTGGCTCGGATCCTGCGTTGCTGTGGCTCTGGCGTAGGCCGGTGGCTCCAGCTCTGATTTGACCCCTAGCCTGGGAACCTCCATATGCCACAGGAGCGGCCCTAGAAATGGCAAAAAGACAAAAAAAAAAAAATTTCAATTACAGGTTGAACACATTCAGTTTCGTGAAAAACCATATTGCTATTATTTTCTTATTATGCCAGACTGATAAAAACTTCATCAAGGGCTCTGTCCTGGCCCATCTAGAAACACTGCTGTAGACTGATGTCGGGTCTGCCCTAACACGAAGTGTAGAAAGTCCTGAAACTTGTTACAATTTGGGGGCAGCCGTAATGTCAGCATTTCACCAATCATCTAGAGGTAATGCAAGTTCGTAAAAACTAGTATGAACTCTTAAAATGTATTCAGATGCCATTTTTGTAACAGACACAGGTAAGTTTTTCCATACAGACTTAATTTAAACAACACTATGCTTCTAAGCAAAAACACGAGCCATGAGAGCTTCTGATATGCAGAGTAAACAGATGCTAAAGAACAAGAAACAAGATGGGAGAATTTGCCTTACACACTCGTGACAGCATAACCAGATACCCTCTTTGAATAAGCAAAAAAAAGGAAAAGAAAAAAAAAACCTCACTTAGCAAAACGGAGTGTGTAAGTATACAGCTCATATAAGCAAAAAGTCATAAAAAGAGCATTCACAAAGCAAGGAATGAGGGATTCAGGGTATTTTCAAAGCACTTTCATGTGTTTTATCTTGTGTAATTGCTACAAGACTCTTGAGGTTAGAAACAGCAGGTGGTATTACCCCCATCTTACTAATGAGAAGACTAACACACATGTATTTATTCATCTAACTGACATTTACAAAGAGACACAAGTATGTTGCCTGCAATCATGGGGCTCGTGGCAAGTGGCAAGAGGGGTTCCAGCGGCTGTTCGGCCCTCCTCAGTGTATCAAACCAAAGCCGATGTTTTCAAAGGTAAAACAAATGGAGCTTGTAAAAGGTACATTCAGCAGCAGAAAGTGATCCCAGAAACAGTGTCTTCAAGTTGGGGGCTGTTCCTGGTCATGTTTCATCACAGAAAACAGGACATCCTTTCTCTCTGTTCTGCTCCCAGACCCTAACCATCCCTCAGATGGCCATCTCTGAGTCTGGGTCTCTTTAAGAGCATTTCAGAGCCAGATTCCAAGCCAGGAGGGCCAACTGTGTCAGAGAAATAAACTACTAGTTACACACAAGCCCTGTGGAAACACTCCAATAAAGTACAGTCCCCTTATGTTTCACTAGTTGGGTTTTTTGGTGCCTCTACCTGTCACAGGAGAAGGGAGCAGGCCGCTGAGCAGCAGCTCAGCGGGAAAAGCAGACTGTGGTAACCGTGGTGACAGCCGCTGTCCAGCACTAGCCGCGTCCGTCCCCAACCAAAGTCCCCTCATCAGAACACGGACCCTGAGAGCCAGGTGGTCTGCAGCCAAGCTGCCCTTGATGGGTTCACAGAGCCTCTCTGTGAAACCAGTCCATCAATGGATACTTACTGGAATGCTGAACCACCTCTGGGGAACTGTGGTTGATGCCAGGAGACGACAGGGTTTCAACAGGGAAGAGAGACAGAGGCACCTAAGCAAGAGACCACCTGTGATGGGGCATGTGGGAAAAGCACCAAATGAATGCTCCTGGCCTGGGGAAGAGGCCTCAGAGGAAAGGTCTCTTCTGCGAGTTTCCAGGGGTAGTCAGAGGAGGCTCTGGGAGGAAAAAAAATCTAATTCGAAGAACAGGGATTCAAGATTGGCAACCATGAACATGAGAGACACAAGGTGGCAAGGCAGAGAGACAGGAGGGGACCTGCCTGAAAGGAGAGATCCGGACAGTGAGTGGGCCGTGTGAGATGATGCTCTCCTCATCTCCCCTCCAGGAGTGGTGTTCCCAGAATGCTTTAAATAATTATTTGACGCCATGAGTGCCTCCCATGTGCCAGGCCCATGCCAAGGGCTTTATCTGAGTTATCTCATGGAACTCCTACTACAGCTCTACAAGGCGGTCACCATAACTATCCTCGCATGATATTTTAAGGACACTAAGGAACAGAGGTTAACTAAGTTGCTCAGGTCCCACAGGAAGTAAAGGTGGGACCAGGATTCCTAACCCATGTTAAACCACCTCTAGGAACAGAAATCATTGTTTCCAACATGATCTTCATCAGAACGTCCATGCAGAAAATGCACAGAAATGACCTAAATGCCCATCGACAGAGGAGTGGATCAAAAGAAGATGTGGTACCTATACACAATGGAATATTACTCAGCCATTAAAAGGAACAAAATACCGGTATTTGCAGCAACATGGATGGACCTAGAAATTATCATGCTAAGTGAAGTCAGCCATACAAGGAGACACCAACATCAAATGCTTTCACTGACACGTGGAATCTGAAAACAGGACAGAATGAACTTCTTTGCAGAACAGATACTGACTCACAGACTTTGAAAAACTTATGGTTTCCAAAGGAGACAGTTTGGGGGTTGGGGGGATGTGCTGAGGTTGTGGGAGGGAAATCCTATAAAACTGGATGGTGATGATCATTGTACAACTACGGATGTAATAAATTCATTGAGTAATAAAAAATAAAAACTAAAATTAAAAAAATGCACAGAGAGGAATGCCTTTGGCATAAGCGTATTTTTGCTATTTCATACACATATGTATTTATAATACGAAACACGTATGTAAGATAGCATCAGTCACTCAAAACATGTGTTGGTTTGGGGGAGGATAAGGACTGAAGCCAGGGTTAGAGATGACTGTGGCAGTCTCAAATCCGCTTTGGCAACCAGTTTCTTTCTGTATTTTGTTTTAGTTTCACAGTAGTGAGAAAATCCTGAATCATACAGAAAGGGAAGAGTGTGCTCACTTATATCACTTTCTGCGAGCAAACAAGCTCAGGCCTGAATTTTTTAAAAAGACGAACACAGAACTACAAGCCTTCTAATCAATAGCGCATTGACACAAAGTGCAAATGAATATGGAAATGGCAAAGGGAGCTTTACTCTAATGTCTGCACAGAAAGGAATTAAGCCACGGTGACCTCAGGGTAGCTCTCCTAGTCTGAAATTTTGATCTAGAAGACACTGATGATGTGTGACACTTTAAATTAGTTTAAAAAAAAAAAAAAAAAAAAAACTTCCACTTCCTCAATTCTAAGATATACCTTTCTTCATAGGTGAAGGTTCCAGAACTCAGACTATATGACTATGTAACATATGGAATGTAGTAGGCTTTTTTTTTCCCTTGAAATGTTGTTATTAAGTTTTTAGTAGATCTTATAATTGATGGCAAATATCTTGGATTCACGGGAGTATGGTAGCTAAAAGATGTATTTTAACTATCAACAAAAAGAAAAGACAACCTACGGGATGGGAGAAAATATTTGCAAATGATATGACTGACAAGGGATTAATTTCCAAAATGTACCAACAGCTGATACAGCTCAATAGCAACAAACCAACCAACCCAATTAAAAAATGGGCAAAAGACCTAAATAGACATTTCCCCCAAGTAGACATACACATGGCCAACAGGCACACGCAAAGATGCTCCATATCGCTAATTATGAGAGAACTGCAACTCAAAACTACAATGATTTGACCACATACTGGTCAGAATGGCCATTATAAAAAAGTCTACAATAATAAATGCCAGAGAGGGTGTGGAGAAGAAGGGAATTCTCTTACACTCTTGGTAGAAACGTAAACTGGTACAGCCATTATGGAGAACAGTAGGAAGGTTCCTCAAAAAACTAAAAATAGAGTTAACATATAATCCAGCAATCTCTCTCCTGGGCATCCACCTACAAAGAAAAAGACTCTAATTTGAAAAGATACATGCGCCTCAATGTTCAGAGCAGCACTATTCACAACAGCCAAGACATGGAAACAACCCAAAGACCCATCAACAGATGACTGGATAAAGAATACGTGGTGTGTCCATGTGTATATATGTATGTGTGTGTATATACATACGTATATGTATATACACACACATATATAATTTTGTGTATGTATATAATTTTTCAGATTCTTTCCATTATCGGTTATTATAAGACATTAATAATGCTGTAAGATATTGATATTCATATCTTACATAAGATATTATAAGACATTGTGCTATACAGTAGGTCCTTGTTGTTTATTTGTTTTACATGTGGTAGTGTGTACCTGCTAATCCCAAGTGCCTGATTTATCTCTCCTCTTCCCTTTCACCTTTGGTGATCATAAATTCGTTTTGTATGTCTCTGATCTATTTCTGTTATGTAAATTTGTTCATTTGTATCTTTTTTTGAGATTCCACATACAAATGCTATCATGGTATTTGTCTTTAGGTCTATTCATGTTGCTGTAACTGACAGGACTGCATTCTTTTTATGGATAATATTCACATATATGTGGTATATACGTGTGTGTATACACACACACACACACGCACACACACACATATAAATGAATCCTATTTCTATATATCTGAAACACTGTAAATCAACTAGACTTCCATTTTTATAAGTTTAAAAAAAAAAAAAGCATTTAAAAAAAAAAATTTGAGACCATTTTGCAAGAGCCCCTGAAGCCCAGCTCCAAATCTCCCCTGACAAGTCCCTGATTCGGGGTGAAGGGCGGTGCCCAGGGGTGGAGCAGGAAGAGGAGACCCAGCAGGCAGGGGAGGGAGGCAGCCAGAAATGTACCCTCCAGAGGATGGACAGGCCAGCGGGTTGATCCTCTTCCTGAGAGCCAGTGTGTGTCAGTCACCTTCTATTAGACACATACGGATTAAAGCGTGACCTCGTGCAGATCCACACAGTCGGGGAGACAGGGCGACGGCTGCCTTTCAGGACGCTCTCGCTCTGCAGCTCCCCTCACCCTCCCCGGGCCCAGTCACTACGTGGAACCGTGGCTCTCAAACAAACGTCACTGGTCACCGCGGCCTCCCAATCACCAGGGAGCCGGTTAAAAATACAGATTCCATCCTCCTGTCTCTGCAGCTGCTGGTGCATTACCTCCAGGCAGAGCCCAGGAACCTGCACTTGTATGAACTGCCCCCAGGTGATGCGAAGAAGGACCCCACTCTGAGGGCACTGAGGGAAAGGACTCAAGAAATAGTTGCCTAGTGAATGATCAACTGAGAGGAACATGACAGAGACCTTGTGGCTTGTCCAGGGTGTCAGACACTGGCCCTGTGTCATCCCTGTCAGGCTGGGATCCCAGAGGGATTTGGCCTTGAGAGTGGTCCAGCAGAAAGTACCTGAAACAGCCATGGAATCGCCAACGTGCCACCCTGAGTTCATTTCCGCCCCTGATTCCTAAGGCCTGGTGTCGCCTCAGAACAGAGGGATCACAGTCGAAGGTTGCCTGACGCACCAGGCACTTGAGGCCTTGGCCACGGATCAGAAATGAAACTGTGTATTAGAGTGGGCGACAAGAAAGGCCAAGAGCCCTGAGCCAGCCTAATGGCTCCGCACAGACAAAAGATCTGGAGCCTGGCCTGGTGTGGGGTTGAAATTCAGGCACCTGATCAGGAGGCGAACTTGGCGTATTTGGAACCAACGCCAAACATTAGGGCATCCCTGGCTTGACAAATTATTCAGAAATCCAAATGGACAGGAAAGAAGAGGAATATAGTCAGGGGTGAGAAGCAGCTATGGATGAGAATACATGCACGAGACAGGAAAAAAAAAAAAAAAAAAAACCACGGACTTCCCAGGATGGAGCCAGGGAGTGGCAGCTGGAGACCCCGGGCTCCAGCGCCATGGAGAGGGTGCGGGAGGAAGGCACTGCAGGGCGGAGAGGACAAGTGATTCACGTGAAAAACAGGCTGCCAACGGCAGCGGCAGAAGCTACAACCGTAAATGCATTTTTTTTGAAAAGAGACACTCTGAGGGAGAAAACAAGATGACAGAATAAAGGCTAGTGAGGAAGGGGGGCGGGCCGCTAGGTTTCAGGCCTCAAATGTTCCCAAGTCAATGCTCTGAATTGGGCTGAAGCAGAGCCAGGCGCCCAGGAGGGATGTCTGGGTGGGCACAGGAGGTATGTCACACCTCCCAGTCACAGGCTCCTCGTGGGCACACGCAGCCCTCACCCACTCACTCACTCTGCCTCTCCTGGGGGCAGTTCGAGCACGAAATTAGAACTCGGCACATTTGCTTTCAATACTTCCTTCTACTGCCTGTCTGCAATGACAAAGGTTGCTCAACTCACTCCATGAATGACACTCGGCCGGCAGGTTCCAGAGCAACTTTGGCAAAAGGGCCGATAATCCCTTTCCTCGCCTTTCACAGTCCCCCCCCACCTCCCTCCTCCCCACGCAGCTCCATTTCCATTGCTCTGCCCAGGGCACTCACTTGACCCTCATTTTATTATTCTCACCTGGAAAAACCAGGCTGGGAAATGCCAATACTCCATCCACTCTTGCCTGGACCTCAGTGGCCGAACGTGACCAGAGGAGAACACAGAACGTTCACTGGTCTCACGTTCACCTCAGCACCACGAACCCCAAGTGGGTCCCAAATGCTTCCCAGAAAAGGGATTCCCCACTCTACTCACTCCCTCACTCTCCCACAAAACTATTCATACCTTCTCTCAAACCTCCAACATTTATCTCCTGCCACCTGCTGCTGATGGTCTGACTTTCCGTGAGAAAAGAGAGGGGCATTTCCACTAGCTTCCATCACCACCGGCCCACATCCCTGCCCCTGCAGCCTTCCCTCCTAGGACTATGGCTGAACCATGATGCTGGGCTCAAGCCCTGCCCTCCACCTGTCAACGGGCTAGAAGCCCATCCCCTCTCACTGGCTTTAGAGGGCTGCCCCACCAACCATCCTCCCTCTCCATCAGCAAACATCCTTCTCTTGAATGGTTCATTCTCATCAGGATAGTCCAACAAAAATAATCTCAACAGAGGATATTTCTTTCACCTGCCCCATAGTCTCTGCTTCCCTTTCAACGAAACTCATCGCAATGGTCTGTACAGATTTCTAACCCTGGCTCAAACCTGCTCCAACCAGGCTTTCATCCTTCCCACTCCCCTCTCCTGGCCTCTGATGATTAATTCTTAGCCCTTATCTTACTTGACCCATCCAAAGGCAGCGTTTGACTCAGCCCATTGCCTCTCCTTCCTCCTCCCTGAAGCTCTTTCCCTTCCCTTGGCCTCCAGGATGCCACGCCCCTTACAGCTCCTTCTCAGGCTCCTTGCTGAGAAGGCCTTCACTCCCCAACATCTTCACACTGGAATTCAGTTCTCAAACCTCTTCTCTATCGTGCGGTGTATGCCCTTTGTTGGTGGTTTATCCACTCTTAGGGCTTTAAGTATCATCTATACACTGAAAACCCCCTAATTTATATCTCTAGCCTAGATATATCTTAAATATATAAATATAAATGTATGACATATAAGTAATATAATTTAAGATATAAATTATATCTTCTACCCTAAACTCGGTTATCCAACTCTCCTTACACCACTAGATCAAATAAGCATCACGAGTTCTTCATTCATGTCCAAACTCAATTCTTTATCTTCTTCCCAATCTACTTCACCTCTCAGCCCTCACGGGAAAGGAGCGGACCAACTTCCAGGATCCACTGATCAACCCCTCTGTGTACTGCGTAAGTCAGAGGTGAGCAAGGCTGATATCAGAGTGCAGGTGCCATCTGTATGACAGGGTCCAGGATTCCTGCAAGGACACAGGCACAGAATCGTACAGACACGGAGGTGGGGGGAAAGTCAGCCTATTCTGGAGCATGACTGATCCTGGTTTCAGGAGTCTACAAATACCACCCACTGCATACTTGATCCTAGGTCGGCTGGTACACTTTAGGGCTCTGCCACCATAAGACGATGGTAGATTCTTGGGCCCTGGTTGTCAAGTGAGTTTTGGGGTATGTTCTGTCTCCTGGGCATGTGGAGGAGGTGGTAAGGAAGACTGGAGCCGAGATAAGAAGACACATTTCCTCGCTGCATGGAACTCGGCCCCAAACGTGTTCTCTATAGGCACCATAACATCAGAGAAACTTCAGGAAGCTGGAGGTGGCGGTTTTCTACCAACCCTTGGATATGGTGTTATTCACATGCTTATGCCTAATACACAGACACAAAATGCCAACGAGGCAAAAAGCGAATCGCTATTAACCACCTACCAACCACTCTTAGCTATGTGACGCAGGGAGGAGGCAACTTAAAAGATAGCCACAGGCACTGTTACCAACCAAAGGACTGCTCAGAGAGAGGAAGACTCTCAGAAAGCATCCAGACCACCAGTCGCCCTTTTGTGCCAAAAGCCAGGAAAGAGTATGATAAGCTCTCCCAGCACAGTGGCACAGCCCCCAGGCAGTCGTAACAGATCCAGCTGGCGTGCCCGCAAGGCCAGAGCAACAGCGCGCCTCCAAGACGTGTCCACATCTGCCTGAGCGATCGACACCAAGTGAGGGGTGAAACAGCTTAGGGAAGAATACAGATGTAAAATACAAGCATAGATCTGAAGTACCCGCCTCGAAGAGGACAGATGTGAGTAACTGCACATGGCAACGGGGCACTGCTGCAATCTGGATACTGGTCTGGATACCAGACAACCTGTTCTGGCAGGTTAACCCAAAACCAGAACGACAGCAGAGAAACAAGATTCAGACCAGAACCAGGGGAAAGCCAACCTCAGAGCCACATCTAGCCCAGGGGAAGAGGCTAGAAGCGAGGACTGGAGCCAAAGTAACATCTGTAGAGTGAACAGCACTGAGCCAAGGGACAAGAGGCTGTACTGGAGAAGGAATACCCAGCCAGATTAGGAGAAATACAACGAATTAAACTAGTCCGAAGTTCTTGTGGTGGCTCAGTGGGTTAAGAACCCGACTAGTATCCATGAGGATGGGGGTTGGATCCCTGGCCTCCTTCAATGGCTGAAGGATCCAGGGTTGCTGTGGCTGTGATGGAGGCCAGCAGCGGCAGCTCCCATTCGACCCCTAAACCAGGAACTTTCCTATGTCACAGATGTGGCTGTAAAAACACAAGCCAAACAAACCAACCAAAAAACTAGTAAGAAGAGGGGAGAGTCTGCAAGTGGCGAAGACCTTTGGAGAGACAGTCAAAACAGGAAGCAGCAGCCAGCAGAACTGTAGACTGCTTTGCATCTTTCCACCACCAGAGGGAGGGAAGCCAAGAACACAGTTGGAGGGTGACCAAGCCGAGTTGAAATGTTGGGAGAGAGGAAAGTGAGCACATAGGACTGACTCCAGGTTGCCCTGACAATGGGAACTCTCCCCCCCTCCCTTACAATCATGCATGAAAAGGAGAAAAGCTACATGTAAATCAAGGTAACGGTAACCCATGGCAGAGCCACCCATGTCCCAGGAGGCATCAAGGAAGGCTTGTGCCGCAGAAAAGGGATACGGACACCAGGGACCCATTCCAGCTCAAAAGAAAAAGGCTGCATGGGGTCCACACGTTTGATAGCTTCTGTGTACAGTGTAAACCCAAAGGTTCTCCAAATGGTTTGGGCATAACTGGCGCCAATAAATCTTACGAACTTGTGACCATTGACGAGAAGAAGCACTGGACTGGGAAAGAGGGACTCCCTTTTCATTGTGGCTTTTGTGAGGAGATAGGGCATCTGGGGGAACTGGGCCTTCCCAGCACGAATGGATGAAAGAGAAATCAACACAGTTATAGTTGCATCTTATTAGCAGTGGAGGTAGGAAAGGCCCAGTGGGTAATTTCTCTCTATGCGGAAACATACATATATACACACATGTATTTAGAGTACTAAGGTGACTTGTTGTTTATAGTGAATTCAGTGGGGGGCAACTAGTTCTAACATATATGGAAAATTCTGTCATATATGTGACACGCTCACAGGTGCCATGACAGTTCCAAGGCTGCCCCACAAGACCAAAAAGTGGGCAGCGGCCCAATTCCTGGAAACCCCCACCATTCCTTGAAATAGTTGGAATAATCCTTCCACCCATTCGTCTATGAAACTGCCCAGCCCATAAAAACTCACCACCCCATATTCAGGGCCTCTGACTTCTCACCTTCTGAGATGGCCCACACTCCGTCTGTGGAGTGTGTTTCTCCCAGGGCCACTCTCTCTTGTCTTGCGCGATGGCCCACCCTTTATCCATCTCTCAAAAAATCTACGTCTTTCCTATCAGGTTGCCTCTCACTAAACTGCTTTTGTGCTGAGACATCAAGAACCTGAACTTCAGTAAGTCCTGGGACTAGGTGTGTGGTTTTAATTTAAAAAAAAAAAAAAAAAAAAAAAAAAAAGAGCGTTCAAATCCCAATCTGGACTTTGGCTGGGTTTGAGTCTTGGCCCTGTGGTTTCAAGTTCCAATCTGAGGTGTCCGGTTTCTCCATGTCACCAAATCAAAGCTTCGTTACAATGTCAGCCTCGCCTACAAATGGGATTTTAAAGCAGTCAATCAGGAATCACGGTCAGCCCTAGTGAGGCCATTGGCTTGATTAAAGCCTGCCATCCCCAAAAAGAGAGTGAGCTTGCCACAACAGAACCACTATTTACTAACTGCCTGGCGCCGAATCCTCTGTCTATTAAAGTCTTCGATTTTGTACAGCTTCTCAGCACGCCTTTCCAGCTGCTGGATGGGATGCTGCTTGCTTGGTGAATGGTTTAATAAAGTCAATAACATCTTAAAGATTCACTCCGTTGAGGGAGTTCCCATTGTGAACTGTGGAGAAACGAACCCAACTCGTATCCATGAGGATGCAGGTTCGATCCCTGGCCCTGCTCAGTGGGTTAAGGATCTGGCATTGCCATGAGCCACACTGTAGGTGGCAGATGTGGCTCGGATCTGGCATTGCTATGGCTGTGGCTGAGGCTGGCAGCTGCAGCTCTGATTAGACCCCTAGCCTGGGAACTTCAATAAACCACAAGCGTGGCCCTAAAAAGACAAAAAATAATGAAATGAAATAAAATATAATTCACTCAGCTGAATTTTGATTTTTTAACAAAACTTGTCTGATGTGACTCCATCATATATTGCTAGCCTCTATACCCACCAGTATGAAGAGTCCATGGCTCTGAACCTTCTTCCGGTGGCAGACAACCCTAACTCCAGCTCCTATAAGAGAGCTCTACCTGGGCCATGCTTCCTTCACACCCCAGTTCCCTGCTCAGCTGAGGCCCAGACCCTGCAAGAGCCCTCTCTTCTGAGGGAACCAGACTGTGTCCTTATTCCACTGGCTGAAAATCAAGTGTCTTTTCCATCCAACTTCTCCTGAATCGAGGGGTAGCTTTCTGCCTACGACCATCACCTCTGCCTGTGGACTCCTGGCTCCATGCCCTGCCCATGGCTCCAACGCTTTGAAAGTGATATAATTCAAAGTAGACATGAGTTCGTTCTGCCCCAGGAATAGTCAGTCACTTTTTGGAAACCAGCCCTATAGCTCAATGAGTTCCCTCGAGCCTGGATCCAGCCACAGGAGTAGCAGAAGGACTTCAGTGAAGTTCAATGACTGATGGACTGCAAATCAGAGGTACTATGAGTCTGCGGCCCTGGGAGCCTGAGCAATGAAAGGTTTCAGAGCATCTGCAGCTGGACTTCTTCTCCCTTCTTCCTCGGTAGAGTGCACTGACAAAGGAGAGCAAGTTCACTGCCTCTATGTGACCTCCCTCTGTACCTATGCTCGATATATAAGTGGAGAGAGACTGGGATTTGAAAAAAGCAACAGAGAGCAGGGATCATGGCATTTTTTTTTTCCTCCTCTGTTACCATAGTGCCTAGCACAGCGCTTGATACATCACAGATGCTCACTAATGTAGGCCAAATGAATGAATGGATGGAAAAATGAACAAAGGAATGAATGCAAGGGATGAGGGATTCCTTCTTATCTTAGTACCTTCCAAGCCTTGGCTCCAGAGGACCAACGGATCTCGCCTGTATCTTCAAAATGCAACACTTCTCCTTTCAGGCTTTCAATGTACTTATCACATCACTTAGGTGAGTCTTTGGCATCCTTCCCAAGGTCCTACAGATGACACCAGCCACTGTGGGGCTGGGACTGCAAGTTCCAGAGGTGCCTGGCTAACTGAGTGACATGGCCTCAAGACAACCTTCACATCTCAAACGAGGAGTCACTGGGGCCTCCCTTCCCTCCCTCCTGCCACCTCCACAACTGGTGGGAACCCCAGAGGGTCACACAGAACCCTTGGGCTTGTTGAGCATACGCTGGTCCTCGGGACTTCTTCATTGCCCTGCAGAGTTTCAGCATAACAGCCTGGAGCTCTTCTGTACAAAGCTCCACCTGCCTTGCTCTGCCGGCATGGCAATGGGTCCAGGTTAGGGATGGACATTTACTAGGCACCGACTTGCATGGGCTCTTATGCAAATTCTGGCTCTTCGGCTATGATAATCTGATTGAGTCTCTCCTGAGTCAGCAGCTCCCTTCTCTCCCATATAGATTATGTCCACATGTCCTTCTAAAGGAGGCTTTCTGTAAGCCACCCTGTGTCCCCCACACTATGTTTATACAGACGGAGTCGGGTTAAAAGGAACTGAAGGTCACCTTGAGGTAAATGAGGCAGTGCAAGTAAGTGGGAGGACTCTTCCACAGGCATCAGCCTTGGGGTGGGCTGCCTGGCTCCATACGAGGGTGCAGATCTCAGGCAGCACCTGTTTAACTGAAGACAACCTGCTCAAACCGCTTCGTCCACCTAGGTCCCTTATGCATCAAACGACACACCTCCCCGACCTCTTTCCTCTTAGCACTTAGACTCGGCACCACGCCTTTCATAACTTGTCAAGATCAGACTCTGAGAGGTGGAAGGCCCTTCAGTAGTCACCCTAACTAGTGCGCCCATGCAGGGATCCCCTAATGTCACCGACAGACAGTTAGACAGGCTTGCCTTGTTCACTCCCTCAGAAGCTTTCCAACATGACTGGTCATATGAATCACACTATTCGAAACCACATGAAATCAAAATCAAAGAAAAGGCCTGTGAATCAGGATGCTGAACCAGCATCCCTAGTGAGTCTTACAAGTAAGCATGTTTCTTATGTG
This sequence comes from Phacochoerus africanus, assembly GCF_016906955.1. Classification (NCBI taxonomy): domain Eukaryota; kingdom Metazoa; phylum Chordata; class Mammalia; order Artiodactyla; family Suidae; genus Phacochoerus; species Phacochoerus africanus. Next base: position 122,425,034 of record NC_062554.1, on the reverse strand, counting down.
CATGTAATCCAGGGGTTCCTGAGGGTGGCTACATATGAAATTCAGCTCAGAGGCTTTAAAAATAAAATTAACGGCAAGCCTTTACCCGTAGCTATCCCTCCAGGATTGGTCTGGAGTACAGCCCAGGCGGTGTCCATTTCTAAAGCTCCCAGCTGATTCTAACGTTTGGCCACGGTTGAGAACTACTGAAATACCTTTCCAGGCCAATGGCAAACTCTTTGAAGACAGCAACCAAGAAATCTCTGCATCTTGCTACCCCTCACTGAATCCCACCACCATGTCGACCCAGCAGCAGGACATACTCTCTGACTGCTGAGTTGATCTGATTTAGCTAGCGTTGTTCACCCATCAAACATGACATGCAATTTCCTAACTATATTAAGATGCTGTATACTTAGCAAGAGGCCAAAAAACAGAGGCACATGAACTGCTCACCCTTACTACGGTCAAGTCCACACACCACACATAGCCCTCCCTCCCTGCAGACGAGCCAGCCCCAACAATGCCAGACGCCCCGTGCCAGGAGCCCCCGCTCCTGCTCCCGCCGCTGGCCGGCTCTACTCACATTGTACAGCACGGTGGTCCACCCTTCCATGGTGATGCACTGGAAGACAGTCAGCACAGCAAAAAGGATGTTATCGAACTGGGTGATCCCGTCGTTGGGGCCGATCCAGTCCCGGCATTCATAACCAGCCGGGCAGCCCTGCACGCCACATGGGTGAGGGGGGTCAAATCCTTCTAGAATACCTGCAGACATATTCGGAGGGTGAGGGATAAACCACGCAAGGGTTATGAGCCGGAAATGACCGCAGGAGGCTACAAACACACAACTCTGTTTAGACCTACAGAAAGGTCTGTCCTTTCGTTGGCTCTGGCTGCTACCCCTCTGGCCTCTCTCTACGCCTCAACCTCACATGCAGTGCGTTCGACTCAGGGTACCCCAATCGCCTCTGAAAATGCAGCCTCTTCCACAAGCACCCAACCCCACGGGGTCCATTTTCCACCTTCTCCTGAGAACCGCAGCAATTTCCAGGACTGAACCACACAGAAAGGTCTGAGCTGAGGCAGAGTCTTGCAGATTTGATAACTGCAGACTCCAGCACAGACCCTGAGTTCTTTCTGGGTTTCTTGGGAGCAATTATAAGCCACAGTCCCTTCCGTGGGTCTTAACTCCTTGTTTTTAGGACATAAATCCCTGATCTTGAATAGGACGAAAACCAAAAATAAAAATCCAAGTTGGAAGGTATCTTCTGAAGATTCTTTTTACAAAAACTGCACCTAGCGGGGCTCCTTCAACCTCCCCTGACCCTTTCTGCCTAGGGCAGTCCACTCAACTTGAAAAGAACAAATGAGACACAAAGAGACAAAATGAGGGGTGTGAGTTCCCCACAAATCTCCCAAGCATCCCTCGAGCCAAGCTCAGAGTCCCGGGGGTCTTTCACACCATGTGTGCGTCACAGCCAAGAGGGGGAGGGTCATGAGCTGGAGCAAGGAGGGAAAACATCTCCAAGATCTGGAGGACCCCAGCTCTGACTCTCGACCCCTGGGTCTCACTGGCTGGAGGCCAAAGAGGCCACTGTGCAAAGGGTAGTCCTTCGGGCAAATGGTTTTTTCTTTTTTTTTTTTTTTTTTTTTTTGGTCTTTTTGCCACTTCTTGGGCCGCTCCTGTGGAGGTTCCCAGGCTAAGGGTCCAATAGGAGCTGTAGCCACTGGCCTACACCAGAGCCACAGCAACGCAGGATCCAAGCCACGTCTGCAACCTACACCGCAGCTCATGTCAACGCTGGATCCTTAACCCACTGAGCAAGGCCAGGGATTGAACCCGCCACCTCATGGTTCCTAGTCAGATTCATTAACCACTGAGCCACGATGGGAACTCCATCAGGCAGATGGTTTCTAACATGCATTCTCACAGCCTTCCACCAAGGGATGGGGCAGTGGAGAGCTTCTCGCTGAAATCCTCCCACTAGAAACCTAAGAGGTGACTTGCCTCGCCAGAGTGGCACCCAAAGCAGATCTTAGTCTAGGCTGGAAGACAAGGACATGGCGGATTCTGATTGCAGGGTTGGAAGAGGACATACTCTTCTAACTAGCCTCTGAATGCCCTGAACCGATCCCAGGGACTGGAGAAGAGAGGAAAAGAAGCAGCAGAAGCCAGGAGATAGTGACCCTACCTGAATGGTTCGTGAAGCACGCTCGGTGCAGCTTCCCACTGTAGAATTCCAAGCCGATGATAGCGAACATCAGGATGGCAAAGAAGAGCAGGAGGCCGATCTGCAGGAGAGGCACCATGGCCTTCATGATGGACTTCAGCACGATCTGCAGGCCTGGAAGGCAGGGAGAGAATGGGAAGCGGAGCCCTCGCTCACTCAGCACCGCCTGACACCGTAGGCTCGGCTCACCCTCTCCTAGGAGAACAGGGGCAAGTCTTCAGGGGACACAAACCCCAGGTTCTGAGATGATTCAGCAATTCTCAACGGGATAAGAAGGACGAGTCCAGCCAAAGGCTGCCATCATCCCTTCCCCCAGGGATCGGCTTCCTTGCCTTGCCCATCCCCTGATCATCTGCACGCCCAGTACCCGTCCCTTCTTTATTTCACCCACGTTGTCTTCTGAATTCCTCTTGTAGATGAAACGTATTACCCTGTGCTTCTTTTCTAGAGGGAATGAGGCCCAGACCTGCTAGGCTGTAAGTCTGGAAGAACAAGGCCAAAGGTCCTCTTCCCCAAGACTCTCTCAGGGCCAGCTCTCCCATCCACTGGTGGGGAAGCACCATCAGTACAACCTCTGTACATAAAATACCATATCCTGGGAGTTCCCGTTGTGATGCCGCAGAAAGGAACCCGACTAGCATCCGTGAGGGTGTGGGGTCAATCCCTGGCCTTACTCAGTGGGTCAGGGATCCAGCACTGCCATGAGCTGTGGTGTAGGTCACAGATGTGGCTCGGATCCCAAGTTGCTGTGGCTGTGGTGTAGGCTGTCAGCTGTAGCTCCAATTTGACCCCTGGCCTAGGAACTTCCATATGTTGTGGGTGTGGCCCTAAAGAGGAAAAAAAAAAAAAATCCTTTGGCCTAAAACTTGTACTTCTAGAATTTTATCCTAAGAAAATAATCAGAGGTTCGAGTAATACGCAAGTAAAAAGATGTTTGTTGTAGCACTATTTCTGGTTAGAGGAAAAAAAATAAATAAACGAATAGCAACCTAGAAGTGACTTAAGTCATGACCCATATAAGACAGATTATAATATAGATTTTTTTAAATTGTGCTTTTGAAGAATTTTTAATATTAGGAAAAGAAAATGCTTATGATGGGATCCAAAACCAAAGGTACAGTATGATTGCAATTACATGAAAATATTCAGGGAAAAAATTTTTAAATATGCAAAAATGTTAATGAAAGTTATTTCTTAGTGATAGAATAGCGAGTGCTCTTCATTTTCATCTTGTATCATTTCCTTTGCTTTCCAAATTTCCTATACTGTAAGATCTTTGTCTTTTTTTGGGGGGGGGGCACGCCTGCACCATGTGGAAATTCCTGAGCCAGGGATCAAACCCATGCCATGGCAGTGACCTGAGCGCTACAGTGACAATGCTGTTCCTTAACCTGCTGATCCACAAGGGAACTCCCTCATCCTTTTGAAACTGAAAAAAAATCTGCTACATTTTAAAATGAAATGTGATTGTTGCATCTCTTCTATTCATTACTCCTGGGGCATTCTCCCAGGAGAAATTATTTGCTGCTTATCCCCAGTTATCTTAGACCCTGGATCCGGCTGAGGACACATCAGCAAAGCTATCAGCAGAGGAGAAAGAAGAAAGACGGGTGCTCACTAGGTATTCCTGACACGAGCTTCAGGGGCCTCAGGACACGCACGGCCCGGAGGGTCCTCAGGTCCACGTGTGTGTTGAAGTGGGTTCCCGCAGTGGCCAGGATGCTGCAAGACGGAGACACAAAGGGTCGAGGTTACCACAGGCTGGCTTTCTCCCCCTGTTTCATGGGGAAAGCTGGGTTAAAGGAGGATCAGCCTGGAAAGCACGCAGAGCTGATGCCAGCTGTGTGTGGGTGCACCTGAGCTTGGGTGAATCACCAGTGATTCCGAGTGGAATTAAATTTAGCCTCATCTGGGTTTCACTTTGCTAAGGAGGAAAACTTATCATCACATTAGAAGCCTAGATCCAAATTATTAGTAAAACACAAGGTCCCTGGTGTGTGTCTCATTCCTGCCCTGAAACCTTGTCCCCTACCCTCTTCCCTGCCTCTTGTCAATTTCCTTCCCTTCTTTCCAACTTATCAAGGTCCTTATATTTTTTATTTTAAAATTTTCTGAGATTCCTCTGTCTCCTATCTCCTTCAGGAAATTTCTCTGGATTAACTCATGCTTCTCTATCCTGACACTTAGACTTTTAAGCAAACAAATCAATCACACTGATGCTTACAATTAGGGAATAAGTTCACCGGTTGCCATACAGTATTTTTATAATTGCTCCAAATCACGGCCTGACCTGAATCTGGTTTCTTGGTTCTGACTTTTCCACTTCCACAGCCATATCCAGAAACACACACACACACACACACACACACAGAGAACACGATACAAAAATCCATGACAATCCTATTAGATTGTGTACACCAGGTACCTTGTCTTGAGGAGACCATTTATTTCCTATAATCCCATGACACTGCAAGTGCTTTGGAAAGACAAAGCCACTTAAGTATTTATGGCAGACACAGCAGAAGACGAGGAGCCAGAAGAACTGGGTTTCTGTCCTGACTCATGCACTTGAGAACTGGGTGACTTGGGGCAAGTCAACCTCTGTGAGCCTCACTCTCCTCATCTACAAACCAGGGGAGGACCATGGCCTAGTTACAGAGCTACTGTGACATGGTCTTGAATATTGCGGGTGTTCTGTAAACCACAGTGTGCAAAAGAGACATGAGAGCTAGCACGAATGTGAATAATACTGGTGTTGCAACTTTGTCTAATTTTAGTTGTCTTTCTGTTAGAGAGTACCGGCACAATTTTAGCTATATGGAACTATTGGGGAATGAGTCATTCAGAAAACTGAATTTTCTATATTGTCCGAGAATGGTTATTTCATTTAATTATTTCTGGGGGAATTCTCCTAAATATTTCAAGCTCCGAAGAAGATGCCTTGAAGTGCCTTCGGTACCTGGATGAGAACGTGAACAAAAGGTTTCTGCCGTATTGTCTCTAGAAAGTAGATATGGAATCAACAGGCACAGATCACACAGAGCCAGAAGATTATAGCTATGAGCAGTAACTTTGAAACAAGCAGTGCCGGCCAACAGCCAAGTGGGCTGCTTTATGTGGTAGTGACTCCCCAACATTTAAAAGGTTCAGGCACCGACAGAAGAACTCTGCTTTAGGAAGAGAAAAGGGGTCCCCCATTGGGTTGAAGGTGACTTAAATGACCGATGGTGATTTCTTTCAACTGCAATCTGTCATTCCAGGCTGATCCAACCTCAAAATTGGAACCAGAAAGCCAGCTGGGTCTCATAAAGCAGCTCAGGAGCTAGGCAAGCATCCCAAATTTTCTCCATCTCTCCCAACCCAAACTTCCATCCTCTCATCTGAAAAGGAGGGACTTTAGAAGAGCAGAATTTCTGATGCTGCTTTTTTTCCCCCTTTTTTGGCCACCCCGTGACATATGGAGTTCCCAAGCCAGGGATCAGATCCAAGGCACGGTGGCAACTCAGGCTGCAGCTTAACCCACCATGCCGGGCCAGGGATCGAACCTGCTTCCCAGTGCTCCCAAGACCCTGGCGATCCCATTGTGTCACAGTGAGAACTCCTCTGACACTGGTTTTGACTCTATTTTCCAAGGCCAAAGAGAGACATTCAGGAGGGAGTAACAAGTAGGGAGAAAGAGAAGAGAGAGCGAGGCGAAACATGGAAAAGAGGACTGCAAAACAGGACAGAAATCAAAAGAAGTGAAAGGAAGAAGAGGGAGAGAAAGAGAAGTTTCAAGGATGGGCACAGAGATAGAGCCAGAACCCCAGGACTGCGGGCTCACTGCTCCCTGGATCCCTAGCTGGGAAAGGGGCACGTGCTCTGAGTCCTGGGACACACACCGGGTCGGCTTTCCCTCTGGTTCGCTGTCTTATAGACACAGTGGATAGAATTGGCCCCCTTTGGAAATCAGAGTTGTTTCCTAGGATACCCAGACACAGGAGATGCTCTTTCCTATCCTAAAAAGGGCCATGAAAAATGAAAATCTCCTCCCCAACCCTGAGCTGAACAAGGTACCCTACGGAACACAGAGGTGGGAGTCCAAGGATGATGCTAAAAGGCAAATAGGCAGGAGCGTAAAGAGGACGACGTGATAGAGGAAAAGGAGGAGGAGAGGGTGGCGCTGTGAGCAGTGATGAGAAGTGTGGAGACGAAAGCAGACAGGGAAAGAAGGAAGGGAAGCTGATGGAGAAGCAAATGCCAGAGAAACACGGAGGCTCACATGGGATGAAGAAAAGCAAAGCTGACTTCAGGGAGAGAAGCAAAAATACTGTTTGCAGCCAGCCACGGAGCTGTGTCCCTGCCCTTTCCACCAAGTGCAGCCCTGAACTGAACCAACAGCCCCAGGTCCTCCAAGCCGCACAGACCTCAGGCAGGGCCATGCCCCTGGGGCCCTGTGCGCCACTCCCGCCCCCAGCCCCTGAACTGCTTCTCTTTCATCCAGCGCAGGAGGGCTAACAGCTGAACCTCTGGCGGATGCTCATGGCCACTGGCTGCCTCCTAGTATTCAAATCCTCCTAGAGGGCAGGAAATACTATTCAGCTCCCCAATCCAATTTGGCTCCTGTTAGAAAGAAACAGGAGCGATGAAATTCTTTTTTTTTTTTTCTTTTGTTTTTGCCTTTTTAGGGCTGCACCAGTGGCGTATGGAGGTTCCCAGGCCAGAGGTCCAAACAGAGCTGTAGCTGCCAGCCTACACCACAGCCACAACTGTGACCTACACCATAGCTCACGGCAACACCAGATCCTTAACCCACGGGGTGAGGCCAGTGATCGAACCCACATCCTCATGGATACCAGTTGGGTTTGTTAACCACTGAGCCGCGATGGGAACTCCAGGAACAATGGAGGAAAAGATAATTAAGGAAAAGGGCCCTATTCTGTACTCCTATAAAACTCTGTGCCCACAGCCATCAGCGCCCTTTCTACATCCTACAGAAAGTCTCTGTTTTCTCACCAGTCTCCCCTCTGAGATCTGGAAAAGCTCAACCAGAGATCCTGTCTTCCTCATCCCGACACGCCCCACCCCCAGCCCAGGGTCTGGCAAAAGGTGCTCAATAAATGCACGACCGATCAAACCGCACTGAATAAATGGGCAGGAATAAACGTGCTGAAGCAGGGGTCAAATGGACAAAAATACTGCAGAAACGCTAGATCTTATCAAAGGAAAGATGAGGATCGCAGAGCTGGTTTGCTCCTCAAACGCAGGCCTGTCTGAGCATCTGGCGGGGGTGCTCTGGAAACCTGACCGCCAGCATGTCAGAGTCTAATGAGGTTCTTCAATGAACTGCTAAGATGCCTGCTCGCCAACAGATCCCCCAGGACAGGAGCTGTCCAGCCCCCAGGGGGAGAGTTAGGGAAGGGGGGAAAGGGAGGAGGAAGACTCTAGATTCTAAGACTTGCCCCCCAGCAAAATCCAAGCACTGAAGAGCCCCCAGCTCAGCACGATTTTGGGCCTTATCCAGAGCAGACCCTGCGCAGGAGGCTCAGGGCAAGGGACCAGTAGGAAAGGCCCTGGTCCCTCAGTCTAGCAGGAGACAGATACAGAAATGAAAGGATCGTAATTCATCGTGAAAAGTGTTGCAACAGAGGTGTTTACAAAGGGCTATGAGAAGGGGAAATGCTGCAGCGCCAGACACAGGGTTCCTACACGCCAGCATCTTCCAGATATATGATCTCATTAAATCTTCCAAACTATCCCGATATCACTATTGACTTCATCTCATAGAGGAGGCAGCTGAGGTTCAGCAACAAAGTTAAATTGCTAATAAACAGCAAGAGCAGGCAGGAACACCCATCCTCGTCTAAGATCCAAGCCCATCGTTTCCCACTCGGCCATGTGTGCCAGCCACTGGCTTCTCTGTCTCAGGCACCTCCCCTGTTCCTCTGTCCAGCATATCACTAAAAATAACAAGGTCACAGAGGGTGGTCCCCAGACAAGCCAGTAAACCTGGCTTCCTTCATTCCAAGGCCTCAACCGCTAATTTCCACATGTGAGCCAGCATCTCTCACAGGGCCAGCAGGGCGTGGGGCTCCCCGTGCCCCAGGTGGTGACGGCCACATCCCCATCCACACACAGCAAGGGACACGTGCACCACAAGACCAGAACGAGGCCACCAGGACGAGTCCAATTCCCAGTTAATAAAAGCTAAGCTCTCTGCCGTGCCAAGAGGCATACGCGTGCACTCTTCGGGAGCAGAGGCAGTGTGCTCCATTTCTTTTGTCCCCATGAGCACAGAGCCTGGTGGGGAGCTCTGTACCCAGAGGGGGCTGATCATCGCTTGATTCCCGAGGTAGAGGAGAGTCAGAGAGCAAACACAACCTCTGACCAGCCTCAGCACAGAGGCTGCGATCTACATGCGGTGGAAGTTCAAAAACTGTCTCCTGAAGATGTCACAGCTCATCATTTTTGCTTACAGGTGTGAGCAAGTGAGAAGAAAGCAGAGGCTAGTGGCCTCCTGATGATGTGGCCTGATTGTCAAACAGGGGTTCAGCACAGCAGATGATGGGGGGGGCGGGGAGGCGGATACTTTCGGGTGATTACAAGCCAATGATCTCTTCCCACGTCATCACCCAAAGTATCCTTCGACCCTGCACTCCTTTTGACGTTGGGGTTTTGTCTCCGCCTCCTTGTCAAGCCAGGTCTAACTGTCTCTTTGCACAGGTGTATGTCACTTCACACATGCAGGGGTGAAAGTGCCCGGAAGCCTTGTACAAATATCACACTAGACATTCCTCCTTGCTTCCCTGAAATTAATATTTAACTCGGCATCTCATATTTTTATTTGCTAAATTTGGCCACTCTACCTCAGTGGTGACCAGAAATGACCAAGAAAAGGGCCTCCCTCTCAGTGATTGCCCCAGCCCTAAAGAACTGCCCACATTCCAGTTCTCTTCTGAAAGGAGATACAAGCCCAGGCAGGTCATCATTAGGCCTAGAATTCCCTCCTGAGCTCCAGAAATCACCTGTTTTATCTCTGACCATAGAACTCCCAAGGGAGAGCCTCGTTCGCCTTTGAAAACCACACTGTCCATATCTTTGCAACTAGGGTGTTAGGTGTGTATCCAGCCCATATTATGAGAAGACCGCGAGGAGGCTGGAAGGCACCGACTCCAAGCTGGCTTCCCAACCCAGAGTGGAGGCAGGATATCATTTCCTTGGAAGCAGGATATAGCAGCCAGAAGGGGGCTGTTCATGGTCACTGCAAAGCTTTCCGTTAAGGCTCAGTTCCTTCATCTCTTTCATTATTCTAGCTCCAATGAGGCACCAAAGTCCATCCTATGCTTCCTCTACCGCATCTCTTGGATTCATCTTTTTTTTTTTTGACTTCATAATTTCCTTTATTTCTATACAGTAAATGTAACATAAATGATTATACTATTTTAACTTTTTTTTAAAAAAAAAAGAAAACCTTGCTTATTCCTTTTTTTATCATTTATTTATATATATTTTTTCTACTGTAGAGCATGGTGACCCAGTTACACAGATATGCGCACATGCTTTTTTCTCACATTACGTGTTCCATCCTAAGTGACTCGATAGAGTTCCCAGTGCTACATAGTAGGATCCCATTCATCGTTTACTCTCCAGCCTCTCCTCTTGCCTGGATAACCGTCCTCACACCATCTCTCCCCTGTCTAAGGAATTCATTCCAGGCTCCAGGGCCCAGCTGAAACCCTGCCTGTTCCTGGAAAAGGTCCACAATCAAAAGAGACTTGCACAAGGATTCTGAGAAAGGAGTTGCACACACGTTCTCCCGTCTCACTGGCTGATCTCGATACCAGTTTCAGCCCTCACACCAGCTGTCTGGCCTTATGCAAAGGCCTCTCCGTGCTACAGTTTTCTCATCTGCAACATGGGGTCCATGCCTTCTTAAGAGAGTTGATGTTGTTTAAAAGAGGTACGGCTTGTAAAGTTCATCACAGAGTGCTGAGTTTCCCTGCTGGGTTCTTGACTGTAAGCCACAGAAACCAATTCTAGGTTTCTTAAACAAACAAAAGTATAGGGAGAGGATACGAGGAGCTCCCAGAGTTGAAGGCATGTCGGAAACCAGGCTGGGAAAACAGGAAAGCAGACCTTTTGGGGTCACTGACTGCATAATGTTTCTCAAAGCCATCCAGATGCTAACTCCTGGAACCTAACGTGACCTGACCAGGCAAAAAGAGGTTTTGCAGATGCGATTAAGGATTCTGAGATGGGAAGTGTATTTTAAATAGGCCCTAAAAGCAGCACAAGCGTCCTTGTAGGAGGGAGGCACAGGGAAGACGTGACTAGAAAGAAGGTGATGTGGGGAGGGAAGCAAGAAGAGAATGGGTCCACCAGCCAAAGCCACCAGAAATGCAGTTCTAGAAGCTGGGAAAGGCAGAGATAGGAATTCTCTCCTCAAACCTCTGGTGGGAGCACAGCCCTGCGGACACCTTGGTTTTGGCCGAGTAAAATGGATTTGGGATTTCTGACCTCCAGAACTGAAGACAGTAAGTTTTCTTTAAGCCACCAAGTTTGCTGTAATTTGTTACAGCAGCAACAGGAAACTAATACACTTGGCAATGATCAGAATATCCAGGACATCCTATTCTTAGGCCACTGTGGATATACCTGCCCACTAAAACTACTGCCATAATGTCGCCAGAATATAAGGCCGGTGGAAAAAGCATGTGGTTGCGCTTAAGTCACATGTCCACTCACCCCCTCATCTGGCTGCACTGGGACAGTCCTCCACCCCTTTCAAGATAAGCAAGGCCCCCAGCAATAACACAAACGACAAAAGATTCTCCCAAAAAGGAGATCAGGGACCCTGAGGGAAGCTGGACCTGGGATAACTAAAAAAACGACAATATCCAGGACAGCCTGGCTCATAGAATGTACTTAATAAATAGGTGTTTTGGAGGAAGAAGAGAAGGAATTTATCTGTTATCTAGAAAATGAGATGGTCAGATAGAGGGCGCTCTTGGACCCCTTCTCACTCTAAAACTCTGTGCGTCCAAGCCCACCCTGATGGTGCTACAGCCCCATAGCTCACATCCATCTCCCCTTTCTCAGAACATCCAGAGCTGCACGACATTTCACACCTGACCGCATACTGTTCTTGCATCTTAGGAAAAAAGCCTGATCATTAGCAGGAATTACGTGGATCCTCATAACTCCGGTTCAAAGCCAGCTCCTTGATGGCAGAAACTGCCTTTCACATTTCTATCTACCTCGGCTCCTTCCTTAATGATATGCAAGAGTGGTGCCCAAGAAAAGCCTTGGACTCAGGAGAAACGAGTACTAATACATCCCTGTTGGGACAGAATGGCTGGGCTTGTCCGTGGACCTGTGACTGAGCCCACAGGCACCTGTATATACACCTGGGACATGGACATCCATTTAGCCACGTGTGCAAGTAATGAGGACCTATCAGAAATCTATGGAATTACACCTTATGTGTGCCTCTCCATTTCTTTTAAAAAATTACTGGAAGTGCGATTTGATCTGGGCATCAATTTATATATACTTTATTTTGAAAAACTCCAAAGAGTCAGTGACTATTAAAACTGTTCACACAGAGACAAGATTCTCCTCTCCAAAATTCAACATGATCAAAATTCATTTCTGGACAGAAAAAAACAGGTGTCAGGCCCAGCCAGTTCCCAGTCCCTCAAGCCGCCTCCTCTTCTTCCTCTGCCCTTAGGCGGGGGCCCCTTGATCCCATTCGGGCTTAGCTCCATCCCAGAGCCCAGACCCCACCTATGCGATCTCCTGATACATACTGAGTGTATGCTATGCAGGAGATGCTGGCATTAGGATGGAGCCCAAGACAGAGATGATGACTGTCCTGATGAAACTTAATGAAGGACAGACACAAAGTAGATCACAGTTACAGGAAGCGGAAAGTCAGAGCAGAGAGGCTTTCCTGTGGACACAGCACAGGAGCTCAAAGGTGAAGAACGAGGAGGCCAGAGGAAGCAACATGGGAAGAACTTCCCAGCTGGCAGAGGGCCCAGGGGCAGAAAGGGGATTGGCAGACCTGAAAAATTCAAATCAAGGGTTCTCATGACGGGAACCTAGTGATCGAGGGAAGAAGGGAGGGCGGAGAGGCCGAAGCCACTGGACACATGTCAAATCAAGAAGACTTTATAGGCTGTGTCAGAGGTTTGGACCAAGACTGGCAGTGCTCCAAAGCTCCAGGCTTATATTTGGTGACAGGACATCGGGTTACTCACGCTGCTACTCTGGGTGCCAAAGAATTTCTCTGATTTCACCATTGATCTCTCATCGCCTCCCCAGCCCCATCTTCTATACCTGGGTGTCTACCTTGGTCTCTGTACCTGGGTTAATGTCACCTTCTAGCTCCAGAAGCCCCACCTGGGGCAGCAGCTGCTGTGTGCCTCCCCTACAGTAATCGTCCCAGATAACGGAGACATCCTCTGGCCAAGCCCCGTGGGGAGGCTGGGCCCCTCTCCAGCCCTAAAGGGTGCGCTTAGATTAGTCTAAGCCAATTACCCATCGTCCTGCGTCGTGGTTTATGAATGGACAGGTCATGGACCTGGGGCCTTGGAGTGTGAGGTAAAATATCCTGTGGGGCTTCAACTGACCCATAAGCTTAGAACCAAAGTAACAACATAAACGGCAATGATTTTCCAACCTTTCTGACCAGCGCTTACAATAAGAAATACATTTTCCACCACAAGCCAGAGGGCATCTACTCGTGTAATTGTATAATGCTTCATAAAATAACTTACTCCTCCTACGTGTAACACATTCGTATTTTCTCTTGGATTCTTCCTTGCTATCTTTTGTTTAACCAACTATATTGCTTTCATGACCCTCAAATGGGGTTGGGCCACCGTTCGAAAAACCCAGATGTAGAGACCGGCCGATACACACACACGTTTTCTCTAAGGAGACTGTTCCAATGAGAGTGAGATGGACTAATACGAACGGCTGCTTCAACAGCACCATTCTTGGTGGCTTCCCAGAACAATGAGACAGTTTGCCTTGAACGGTTTTGTGCTTTTCCAAGCACTGCAGACACAGCATTCTAGGTGAGACCCTGTTTCCTCCTGTGATACCTGAAGTGGTGTCAGCATCTCACTGACCCTGGGAACGGCAGTCTTAAAGAGACCACAGGCACACAGGCTAACCTCAAAACCATCCCGAGACAGCCGTTTGTTTCTGTTTCCTTGGTTGATTGCTTTTGTTTGGTTTTTGCCCTGGGTCAGAGTGGAGCATGGCCTTTCTTCTAAGTCCTCAAATAATAAATAATACCCAAGAACTCTTAATATTTCTTAGGAGGCTAGGAAGGAGGGGGGCAGGGTCAAGTTTCCAATAGAGAGGGCCTCTTTCCAGAAGAGAACAAGTAGTTCTCTAGTTAATAAAAGTAAGGCAGGAGTTCCCACTGTGGCTCAGCAGAAACGAATCTGACTAGTATCCATGAGGATGCAGGTTTGATCCCTGGCCTCGCTCAGTGGGCTACAGATCTGGCATTGCTGGGAGCCGTGGTGTAGGTTGCAGATGTGGATCTGGCATTGCTGTGGTGGTGGCATAGGATGGTGGCTACACCTCCAACTAGACCCCTAGCCTGGGAACCTCCATATGCCTCGGGTGCGGCCCTAAAAAGCCAAAAAAAAAAAAAAAAAAGGCAGGCAACTTTCTGGATTATAAAATAATGGGGTTCCTAATTAAGTTTCATTAAGAATCCTAGCGAATATGAAGGTGTCCCCAAATACGCCTTTTGATAAGCAGAAACATCACAGCATACAATTCCTCTTTCCTTTCCCACCAAAAGAAAGTTGGACAATCACGCCGTGTCACATCAAGGAGAGGAAGTTGTACTGACACTTAAGACCCAACGTTGTAGGGAGTTTGTGCTGCGCCTTATAGGATGTAGAGCAGCATCCTGGCCTCTACCCGCCGGATGCCAGCAGCACCCCCTCCTCCACCCCCTGCCAGGTCATGACAACTAAGGAGGTCTCTGGACATCATCAAATGTCCTCCAGGGGGACCCTTGGTTGAGAACCACTGCCATTAAGACCAAAGACAATGCGTGTTCTTCACACCTACTCCCCCACGGACTCTGGAGAAGCACACGCAGCCCCGCTCCCGCAGAAATGAAGAGGTTGCCAGGACGACCCCCAGCCACAGGTCCCCACTGACCATTGCTGATGAAATGATGAAATCCCCTCTGCTTTCTCCTTGAAACAGTTCCCAGGGGATGCCTAAACCTTAATCCCGCTGTGTCTCCAAAGGAAGCCTTGATCGAAAAGAAGAGTTTCCCCCAATGGTGCACAGGGAAGGACAGAGAAACAGACATAGGAGGGTTTAACCAGCTGAACCTCAGTGTAGTGGAAACAGAGGCCAAGCTCCCACTGATGGGCCAGGTTTCTTTCTTTTTAATGAGAAAGTTCCTGATTATTTACCCAGACCCAGCAAGGAGAAATGCCAAAAGCACTGGGTAGAAACTGACTGTCATGCACAACCAGGGAATGACAATGACGATAAGAGAAAGCTGCCTCTCTGTGTCACAACTTACATAGCCCTCTTCCACAGCAGCTCCTTTATCCCCTATTTTCTAAGGGTGAGACTAAAGAAGACTCACAGAGAGAAAGGTCACCAAGACCTAGCCCAAGGTCACGGAGAGAGTAAATGGTCAAATTGAGACTCAAACGCGGACATTTAGATTCCTAAGTTGGAGGGCTTTCAGGAGCTACAAAAGACGATGGCTAATAGCTGGAATTACAGCCCAAAGGCACATATATTTGACAAATGCCTTCTCCCGGATGTCCACAGAGCCGCCTCTCTGCAGGGCCTTACGGTGTCCTGTGCCTGCAGCATGGTATGACTGTTACCAAAACTGTGCTTCAGAGAGTTGGCAAAGAAGGAAAATTGCTGGAGAGGGAAATCCCACATTACAGGAATGCGCTAACATAAATACATGTTCTTTGAGTTGTTTTGCTAGTAGTGGGGAGGGATTTCTGTTGATCTACCACCCACACGTGTTCTCTCCCCAGGCCTCCCTCAGGACCAGGAACAAGCATCTGCGATATGGCTAGCCAGGGAGAGGGCTAGGCTGAGGAACAGAACCCAGCTAAGTATCCATGTGGGGGCCAAGCCCCTTAGGTAGGCCTCGGGAGAAGAATGCACCAGCAAACGCCAAGAGCAGATCACAGACACCAGTTGTATCATCCAGCACTGCCCATACTGAGTGGCCGCCTATGGTGCATACAGCCAGCACCTCCCTTTTCTCCAACAATACCTCTATCTCTACAGTTCTTTTCAAAAAATTCTAATGTTCTTATGTGACATTGCTGGCCAGCTTTTAGGTTCAGGGACAGGGTCCATAGGATGTGTGGACGTAGGACCAGAGTTTGGTTGAACATTTCTGAAGCAGCTACAAGATAAAACAGAAGCCATAAAATAAAAGGCTGTAGCTGTCCATGTTTTCTCTCCCAGAACAAAGCTGGCTGCCGTGAGAGAGAAGAATAAAGCTGATCCCCTGGAGCTGAGAGGGATGAAGGCAGGAAGGAATTCTTCTGGAGACAGCTGCCTGATCGTGCCATTCCTGAAGCCCAACTACTTCCTGACATTTCTGCAACTTAGTGGGCCCGTGAGACATCTCTTCCCTTAAAAGCCCCTTCTGGCTTAAACTAGTCCAGGTTTAACTTCCATCACTCACCACGACCCAATCACTTATTCTGTCCAGATAATAACCTCTGAATAAGAAGCCAAAGCAAAGAAATTGATATAACTGGCATGGTCAGACGAGAGGTAAGCAGGATACATTAAAAACAAAGAAAAACTTAGAAACATGTCCCTGGCATAGGGCCGATACATCAGAGGATGTACTAGCTTTTTCCTTGATGTCACCCTAACAAGTGGCTTAATTCCTAAGATACTGAAACTATGCTCCCTCTTTGGCTTCAGAAAGACAGAAATATTATACACATTCATGATCCTGCAGAGAGTCAGAGGCCTCTTCTCTAGGCAGCAAATGCTGATGAGTGCGAGTTAACACTGGATCCTTCCAAACAGGAGGAAAAGAAAAGCCTAAGTAATAAAACTCTACTTTCTCAGTGTGTTGGGGTAAGGGGACTTTTATTTTTTATTTCTTATTTTTTTGTCTTTTGGCTGTCTGGGAAATATCTGGCTGAAAGAATCTGAGTTTATAGACATTCTCACATCAATGACTCTTTCAGACGAATCATGGATCCATAAATTTTAGGAAAAAAATATATGTGTCCATTGTTCCACGTTCCTAGTTCTGCCTACAACACCTGAGAGATGGATTTGTATGACAGGCGTATGCCTTTCTGTCTTCTAGGATGACAAGTATTAAAAAAAAAAAAATACCCCGATAATTTCTGTACTTGCACAGACGACAAACCTACAATTACCGTGATGATAAAGAGGCAGTTACAAAGTCGATCTAAAGTATCAAGTCTGCAGTGCTGAACCGGAGCTATTTTGTCAGAGAAAACAAAATGCTTTTTACTTTGTAGCATCATTAAACCAAAATTCATTCCAGTACTTCTGAGTCATCTCATATCCCATACCACCCATGTGGAATACGAAAATACGAGCAATTTTAATAATTAAAAAGAATTGTGCTTATACACAAGAACGCTTTCGTGGTTGCCCAAATCTATTTGATAAAAGTATGGAAGCACAAACAAAGCGAGGGGTTTTAACTGTACTTTCACGGTGAAAAAATAAAACGCTGACTTGTTAGAGGAATCAAGAGGTTGCTCTCCCAGCCAAAGACCGAAGTGGCATGGGCATTTTCTCACAAAGGAATTTAAAAGAGCACCTTCTGCTATTTATAAGGGACAGTGGAGCGAGTTCATTAATAACGGCGTCTAGACGAAGGGACTGCTGCCCCTTGTACAAGTGCTGACACCCAAGGTCCAAATTTAACTCAATGGCGATGATCTTTCTTTTCAGCTCTGAAGTTATTTTTACCCTGCCAGCGATGCAAATTAGCTCATGGCCCCTGAGCATGAAAGAAACCAGGCTGAGACTGGTTAATATTTGATGAAAAATGAAAATAATATAAACCACATTCCTGGCACTGAGCTTCACATACTTTATAACTGACCCTGGAAAGAGAGAGCCAGGAAATATTTCTGTGCCAGTCTAGCATTAAAAACGGGAAGGCTGGAGACAGTGGACGAAAGAAGAAACAGAATGTTTAATGATGATATGAGAACGTTCCACAGCGTTATAGTCAAAGAAATTCACATTAAAACAGCACAATCACCTGTTCCACCTATCAAACGGCCACCACTAGAAGGACAGTAAATGGGTGCGGAACTCCCCCCATTTTTTTTGTCTTTTTAGGGCCACACCTGCGGTATATGGAAGTTCCCAGGCCAAGAGTCAAATCAGAGCTGTAGCCACCAGCCTACGCCAGAGCCACAGCAACGCCAGATCCGAGTGGTGTCTGCGACCTACACCACAGCTCACGGCAGTGCCAGATCCTGAACCCACTGAGCAAGGCCAGGGATCGAACCCGCAACCTCACAGTTCCTAGTCGGATTCGTTTCCATTGCACCACAACAGGAACTCTGGGTGCGACTGCTGTGAAAAGCCGTTGAACGATGTGTACGCCAGGACACTGAAGATGGTCACTCTTTGACCCAAAATTTTAGGAAATCATTTTAAGTACATACTCCAAACCGAGGGCAAAGTTTTACAGATGACAGCGTGCACTGAACCACTTTTTATGTTAGTAAAAAAATCTAAAAATCACCCACAACTAAAAAATAAGAACACAAACAGCCCAATTTTAAAAATGGTCAAAAGAAGCAAATAGACACTTCTTCAAAGAGAGATGTGATTGGAAAATAAGCACATGGACAGAGGCACCATTATTAATCACTAGAGAAATGTCAGTTAAAACCACAATAGTTATTACTACACACCTATTAGAAAATTAAAAAAAAAAATGAAACAAAACAAAAGCCAGTGCTGGTAAGACTGTGGAGCAACTGGAACTCTTGTATATTTCCTAGTGGGACTACAGAATAGTACAGCCGTTTTGGAAAACAGTTTGGTAGCTGCTTAAACATACATTTGCTCTATAACCCAGCAATGAAGAGATACTTCTCACAGCTAGATTCCTAACTGCCCTACACCAGAAACATGACAAGGGTCCCTCAAACGGTGAATAAACAAACTGCGATATACTCATACAATTCAGGGCCAGGCAGCAATAAAGAGGAAGGAACTCTTGGCATATGCGACAACATGGATGAGTCTCAAAAGCACTCTATTAAATGCAAGAAGCAAGAGTCAAAAGGTGACAAACTAAATGATTCCATTTGTATGATATTCTGGAAAAGGCAAAACTCTACACACAAAACAGAGAAGTGGCTGCTAGGGGCTGGGGCTAGAGAGAGAGGAGGGACTATAAAAGGGCTAGAGGGAAATTTCAGAGTGAAAGAAATATTTTCCATCTTGATTGTGGTGGTGGTTGGCTGACCATTAACATTTGACAAAACACACAGAACTGTTATCTCTCAAAAAGACTGATTTTATTATGTGTAAATTATACCTCACTAAACCTGACTTCAAAAAAAAAATCAGACTCCTCGGGGGTTTTAACAGGAAATTGAGCATCTTCACCATTTTTAAGTGTGCAGTTCTGTGTCATTAAGGCCATCCCCACTGCTGTGCAACCACCACCACCATAACACTTTGCACCTCACAAAACTGAAACTCTGGGAGTTCCCATTATGGCTCAGCAGGTTAAGGACCTGACGTTGCCTCTGTGAGGATGTGGGTTCAATCCCAGTGGGTTAAGGATCCAGTATTGCCGCAAGCTGTGGTGTAGGTTGCCGATGCGGCTCAGATATTGGGCTGCTGTGGCTGTGGTGCAGGCCGGCAGCTGCAGCTCTGATTTGACCCCTAGCCTGGGAACTTCCATAAGCCACGGGTGTAGCCATAAAAAGGAAATAAACGTGAAACACTGTACCTATTAAACACCAACTCCCCATTCTCTCATTCTGCTCCGTCCCTGCTAACTGCTATTCTTCTTTAGGTGTCTATGAATTTGCTAAGCCTAGGTACCCCAGATAATAGAACTACCGTATTGGTCCTTTTGTGACTGGCTGATTTCACTCAGCATCATGTCTTTAAAGTTCATCTGTGTTGTAGCATGCGTTAGGATTTCCTTTCTTCTGAAGGCTGAATAATATTCCACTCTATGCCTGGGGCACATTTTGTTTATCCATTCATCTACCAATGTTTCCACCTTTTGGCAATTGTGCGTGATGCTGCCATGAACACTGGTGTACAAATCTCTCTCTTCAAGTCTCTTCTTTCAATTCGTCTGGGTATATACCCAGCCATGAAATTTGGTAATTCTATGTTTAATTTTCTGAGGAACCTTCATACCAGTTTCTACAGAGAGACCTTAGTCTTATAACAAGATGGGAATGGTGAGCAAAGTACAGGGTACTCAGTGAAATAGTATGCAGCCCTTAACATGCTATGTCTCTATTATTTTTCATAACATGGAAAAATTCATCCTATGGTCTTAAAGGGGAAAACAGTTCAATTATAAAGGAAAAATATCTTTTTTGTATAACATAAATTCGACAATGTGAAAGGTATAAAAGCTGGAAGGAAATATACCCAAATGGTGACAGTGATCATTAGGTGATGGGTCTACAGTTTACTGCTTTTTTTTTTTTTCTGTCTTTTTAGGGCCATACCCGTGGCATATGGAGATTCCCAGGCTAGGGATCGAATCTGAGCTGTAGCTGCCGGCCACAGCCAAAGCCACAGCAATGGGGGATCCGAGCCACATCTGCGACCTACACCACAGCTCATGGCAGCGCCGGATCCTTAACCCACTGAGCGAGGCCAGGGATCAAACCTGCATCCTCACGGATGCCAGACGGGTTTGTTAACTGCTGAGTCACAACGGGAACTCCTACTGCTATTTTCTTCTTGCTTATCTGTACTTTGCACATTTTCTTTAATGAGAATGTATTCCTTCTATAATCAGAAAAACAAAGCTATAAAAAGGGGCCAGGTTGCTTGGAGTAGCTCCCTAACGTTCTAACTCAGCAGTGCAGAGAACATCTCAGGCTCCCACAGAAGCACCCTTCACAGCCCCATCCAGGACGGCCTCTGAAGTGGCAGGGGATTTGTACATTCATGTCAAGACAGGTTTTGATGGATAAATTTCAAATATAATGAAAACCCAACAGATTTAAAAAAAAAAAAAAAAAAGATCTCCAATTATCCTTGGCTCCTGGAAACAATTAAAACCTTTTAATGCAATGTGGACTGTTCCTCACGTTGCAGACAAAACGTCTGGGGCCCTGCATCCCGCACCCTCTGTGCCAGGAGCCCCCTCTGCTGTTCCTTCCACTCCTGACTCTATCTGATGACACAGGTCTTCAGTGGGTGCACTGGAGCCCTTCTTCACCTCTAGCTAAGGCAAGATACACACAGAGGCACTGGCGTATCCATCTGACACCTCTAAGAGACCATAATTCGTTCAGGTGACTGGAGGGCTGCATGGAGGAGGCGTGGGAAGAGACGAGGCTAGATGGTGGCATTATGTGAGAGTCAGTACAGAGGTATCTGAGGATTTAAAGTGGGAAATTGCATATCAGACTTACATTCTGAAAGATCATTCTAGGAATGGTCTGGAGACAGGATGGGGGGGGAGGGGACAGGAAGGCTGAGCGGGCCCATCCTGACACTGGGGACATGCCTGCCTGCTGACCTCACCCCCTCCGACGTATTTCACAGTAAAGCCATGGGGGTGGGGGTGGGGCGACTAAAAATTCTGTGTGAACCTTGAGTGAGAAAGGCTGTGAACTAGCCAATTATCGCCGGCTCTCCCTCCAAACGCTCCTTTGACACCCCTGGGAGCAGCAGCCGCAGCAGCGATGCTGCACACGCTCTGGCCTCCATTCTAGAAATGAGGGTGAACCGGGAGCATTAGCATTTCACTTCCTCAGAATGGCCACAGTGTCTCCTCACCACCACCACTCCCCCCTCCCCCCGACCCCGACGACAGCCCTCCAGCCCCACAGGGTGGCCTGAGGCCAGGCACCCCCCAGCGAATGCAGTACAGGCAGGGAAGTGGGTCCACCCTGCAGGGTGACCCCTCTCTGGGGGAGAAGGAGCTGATTCCATAACGTGAAGAAGTGCTTTTAAGAATTCCAGCGACCAGTGCCTGCAGGGCTTTTTGTTTTCTTTTTTCTTTTTGGCCTCGAATTTATACTCTTGCTTAGAGGTGGCTCTTATGGGGACACACGGAGGCAAGACTCTTGCTCAGGGACGCGGTGGAATGAAAATGGATGAGAAGGCACCGTCTCGGGGACTTCATGCCTGGTGTAAACCCTGAAGGAAGGTACACTGCCCCCTTCTTGCCCCAGAGAGATGACGCGCGACAATGTCACCCCACACGACATCCAGGAAGAAGATGCCGTGCAACACGACACTCTAGTATATTCACATGTGAAGCAGAAACCCCGTCCTGCATCGGACTCCTGCTCCTTTCCCCAGTGACAGCAGCTGGAGGCCCAAGGCCTCCTTCGTTCCAAAATCACTGGCGAGTCCAGGCCCACGTTTCCAGCAAGCTCAGAACAGTTCCATTCTTTCTGACAGGATGTAGGGAGTCAAGGTTGATGGAGCTTTTCTAATGAATTACTTTCTGGGATTTCTTATCCCAAAGCTTAGAAAAGGTTGCATGTCGTGCCAGGCGCTGCAGTTTCCATGGAAAAGAACTCTCCCCCTTCATTCCTTTGCTCATCCCTTCCCGCGTGAATGTAGGTTGACGTTTCCTGTGTATCAGATACCAGACAACGTGAGGAGCTGGGATGCGATGGCAAGCAAGACGGTCACGAGCTTGGAGCTTACAATCCAGTGGACCCCCTCTTCCAAGAGCCAAGACCAGGACAGAACAGGGGAGCTCCTGGCTCTGCCGGGGTCATGACACCAGATAAGCCCATTCTTTTGTGCCTTTGCTTTCTCAATGAGAAAATGAGGCTGCTGGTGCCACAGGGGGGAAAAAGCCGGTTGCTCTCTGTATGCAGCTCTTCCTCCCACAATAACACCGGGAGAAAATGCAGGGGTAACCGGGTGAATCTGCTAGCACAGAGAAGGATGGAAAGAAAATGAAAAGAAAAAGAAAATCGAAGCATATGGTTCTGTCCTTCCAGGATCCATGTGATTGCTTCTTTCAAGACTTCTGCTGATTAGGGACAGGCAGAAGCTTCTCTTGAGATGAGCGAATTCTATGTGGATACCCTTCTCCTCCCAAAGTCTGCAGCCCCATTTCTTGTATCTCAAGCCAAATCAGTGGGGAAGAGAGCAAGTGGGTACCTCTTTCTGGGTCTAGTGACTAATATTCAGGCACACCTCTGTGTGTCTTATAAATATATAAAATAATTTTAAAAGGGTTGGACAAATTCTGTCAAAAGTGAAACCCAGATAGGAGATAACGTAGGAGAGAAGCCCTAACCATTTTAAACAATAACCCTGGCTCAAAGGAGTTCCCCGGTGGCACAGCAGGTTAAGGATCCAGTATCGTCCCTGCAGTACTCAGGTTGCTGCTGTGGCACAGTTTAGATCCCTGGCCCTGGGAACGTCCACATGCCATGGGCGTGGACAAAACAAAACAAAAAGACAATGGCTCAAATATGCCTGGAACTTGGACGTTTGAGAGTGATAAACGCTGTCCAACACAAGTATCCCCAAATCCTTAAAAACAGTCTACACAGGATTATTGTCCCCATTTTAAAGATGAGGAGGCTAAAGCTCAAGAAGGCTGAGGGATCTGCTGTGAGTCCCACAGACAAAGAACTGGAGAAGTGGACCGGAACCCAGTCTCCAGCTCCCAAATGCAATGCACGCCTAGACTCAGCACTGAAAGAACATCTAAACTGCTTGTGAGAAACTGGGGATAAAAACAGAAGCCCTAGGAGTTCCCGTCTCGGCTCAGTGGTTAACGAACCCGACCAGCATTCATGAGGACGCGGGTTCATTCCCTGGCCTTGCTCAGTGGGTTAAGGATCCGCATTGCCATGAGCTGTGCTACAGGCTGCAGACTCGGCTCAGATCCCGCGTTGCTGTGGCTCTGGTGTAGGCCAGCGGCTTCAGCTCCGATTAGACCCCTATCCTCAGAACCTCCATATGCCGCAGATGAGGCCCTAAAAACACACACACAAAAAAAAGGCCCTAGAGACCTGAAAAAAAGTCTTTTTTAAAAAATTATTTTCATTTTTTAAAAATTTTTCCATCATAGCTGATTTAGTGTTCTGTCAATTTTCTCCTGAAAAAATTCTTCATTTTCAAAAAGATGGTTCTAGAATATAACAAGTAAACTCATTGTCAACCTCAGAGGAACTGGGCAATACATCAGTAAATAGTTTGTGAGCAAAAAGAAAGCAAGATGATCAAATAGTGCATGGGGTCACTTAGCTCAGTGCCTGGCACAGAGGAGGGGGCATAGCAAAGGTAAGGCCTGTTCCTCTCAATATCAACATCGTGTCTTATTATCGGGAATTGGCATGAGAGTGCTTGGAACACACCGAACTAAGACAATCTTGTTTCTTTTTTTTTAATGAGTTACTAGGTGAATAGATCAGGAAAATGCATAAGATCTGGTATCCCTGTATTTGAGTACATCCTTAGACAAAAATCTCTTAGGATATCAGAAAAGGAGAGAAAACCACTGGGTGAGGTGCTGACATATGAAAAAATCTTGCCCAAATTTTACAGCTCAGTGAATAGAATAAAATGTGGAATCCCAATACTGCCTTTGCTACTTTGGGCCTGTGAGACCTTAGGTTACTTACTTAACCTCTCTGTGGTTCCATGGCCTCATTAGAAAAATAATGCCAATAATAGCAACCAAGAGAAAACCAGAGAGGGCTGATTAGATAGATAGAGACATAGACAGGTAGATGGATAGATCGATAGAGAGCTAAGCAGCAAACACTTGGCTATTAATGTAATTATATTATTAATTGCAACCAATAGGGAGGGCTTTGCAGTGTGCCACTGAGTTCTGTCCATTTCAACACAGTCACCAACGGCTTAGATGACAACAGCAAAAAAGTAGAAAACTAGAGGACCCTGACAACTGCTCACGTGTAAGAGATCGGAGGATGACAGACAACCACAAGCTTCTCCTTAGCCGGAGTGATAAAGGGACTAAAACATAGGCTCTGACTGTGTTCACAGATGTATGGTACCATCTGCGAGTTCCCTACATGGGTCAGATCAGCGGAATCCTATGTTCAGTCCTGGGCATCACATTTTTAGAGCAATATTGGGAAACGTGGAGGACGGGGGTAGCACAGAGTGTCTTGAAATGTCAGGTGAGAAGGAGTTGAGAAAAGCCTAAATGTTTCTGTTTGGTATCAGGTGGCCATCACTTAGATGAAGACTTATACTGCTTTTCTTCTTGGCCTAAATGAGCCAGTGGATCATATTGGAAGGGGCCAGATTTTGCCAAGACAGGTAGAAAGGAATGTAGAGAGGGAGGAAGGGAGGAAATGAAGGAGGGAGGGAGGGAGGGGTGGAGGAGGGGTTGGGGAGAACTTAGGAGCTGTCCGACAAAGGAATGGTGTGTCTTTCTCAGCAGTAAGCTCCCCATCATAGGGAGAGTTCAAGCAGGGGCTTGGTGACCAGCTCTCAGGAATGTTGTTGAAGAGTTTGATGAACCAGATAAATTTCAAAGACCATTTTCGATTATCAGAAGCTATGATCCCGCCCCTTCTGCCGTGCTCAGCACTCCCTTCCACTCACCCCCTTCCTCCATCAAAGTCACTGTGCAGCTCTTAATCCCACGAACACCTGCCAAATTTTGGCCACTGAGATGCACATTCAACAACAACAGATTCAGCTGGCTGAACAGGCTGGCCTGTCTGAAGCCTTCAACACCGCAGCAAGTGACCCTCCAGAATCCCAAATGAATTGTGGAGAGCATCAGAGCCTGGGCTTCCAGCAGCCTGCGCTGGGGACCTCAGCCACACAGGCCAAACGCTGCATCACTACCTCCCCTCCACCGCCCACCATCACCATGGCAACCACAGGGGCTGACTACCTCACCAGGCATTTCAATGCAGGCAGAGGGAGGCCCAATTTTTCCTGCAATTTCCCAAAGTAGTGAGCCCTCAGGGGATGCAGGTAGGAGGACTGGAGAGCCAGAGTTTCCCCTGCCCTTTCCCACCAGGCTGCCCTGAGGCCGCCTCGAGACACAGCCTGCCATCCATACCTTGACCTTGGCATCCTCTCAATCCAAACAAACAAACAAACAAAAAAAAAACCAAGAGAGAGCCACTGGGGAATTTCATTATTTTTAGAAGCACAATCACTTAGCAACCTAAATGTCCCATTCTTTCCCACCCCCCACCCCACCCCAGAAGCCCAGAGAGATAAATACAATATTGAGGACTCCCGTGTTTGGCTCAGAAACAGCATGAGGGCGTCATAATAATAATACCTTCTATTTATATCCAAATAAAGTTGGCCTTCCAAGGAGCTCAGAGAGTCTTGATAAAATGAAGGCACTAATTCCTCACACCCAGCCCCCTCTGCCTCTCAGGGCAAACTTCCCAAGGATGACTGTTCTCTGCTTTCCACAAAAGCCTAGATCCAGTATGGACTTGAGGCAGGAAATCTAGGATGTGGAGCAATAACACCCCATTCCAGAGGGGCAGGGCCCCTGTACCTTACTGCCTGCTCCAAAGAAAAGGCGCTCACCTTTTGCAAGGAAGCAGAGAAAGGTCAAGGGTTCTCAAGCAAATGCCAGCAGTGATGCCCCTCCTCACACAGCACCATGTTAACCATTTGCTTCTCCTGGAAACTCCTCCCTGCTAATGTCTCTCCTAACCTGTCTTCTGCTCTCTGCCGGCTGCCACTTAATCTCCTTCCAGGTCGCCCATGTTTTCTGCACCTGTTCAATGCAGGGTCCCCTGGAGTCCATCCTTGGCCTCTCTCTGCTGCTCTCCTGGGACAAACTGACCCAGGACTGTGGTTTCAAATGTCAACCGCACACCAATGAACAGCAGATGTCCACACAGAGCGCTGAGCTGACTTCCAGCCTTTCTATCAGAGCACCAGACCCAGTGGTCCAAAAGGCACATCCAACCCAACAGAGACAGAACCATCCTCACACTGCACCACCGCCCCCCACTGTCCCCCAACTCCAGAATGCTCCTCATCCAGGGCGTTGTCTCTCAGGGAAGGAATACCCACCCACCAAACCCAGGACTCATTTTTTATTCTTCACTCTCCCACATAACCCAAATTTAAAGATCCAGAAATTATATCTGACCCCTCCTCTCTGGTCTCACTGATTCAGTCCAGGTTTATAACTTCTATTTTTTCGGTCTTTTTTTTCTTTTTTTTCTTTTTTTCTTTTTAGGGCTGCACCCACAGCATATGGAGGTTCCCAGGCTAGGGACTGATCTGAATCAGAGCTGCAGCTGCCAGCCTACACCACAGCCACAGCAACATGGGATCGAAACCGTGTCTGTGACCTACACCACAGCTCACGGCAATGCCGGATCCCTGACCCACTGAGCAAGGCCAGGGATCGAATCCACATCCTCGTGGATACTAGTTAGGTTTGTAACCCACTGAGCCACAACAGGAACTCCATATACCTTCATTTTTTTAGACAATAAAACACATAAAGGGTAGCCCCCTCACTGGCTCTCCAGGCTCGAGTCGTACCCCTTCCTTCCTAAGCATCACTAGCACGTTCACCACGACAGGAATGTGAGCCTTGGAGAGTTGGAAGTTGTATCTATCCAGGGATTTTCTCCCTGGCTTCAAATCCTTTAATGACCCTCTACTGCCTTCATATGAAAGCCCCAGTGTGTTATCACAAGACCCTAATGTTCCCTCTGCCCATCGGGCTACGTCTGGAAATGCCATGCTCCTCCTCCCTACCTTCCAGCCATGCATGCTGTTCTCGAAATGCAGCAGGTTTGCTCTCACCTCTGGGCCTCATCTGTGTTCCCTCGTTGTGAATGTTCTCCCCAGCCCCACCACCCAGCTGATGAGCCCCTTCTGAATAAATCTGCAGGCAGGCAGCAGCTCCTCTGAACTGCCTCCTTCGCTGACTCTTCCACGCAGGTCTTGATGCTTCCTCCTTCAAGCTCTCCGAGCCCCTCTGCACTTTCCTCTCTCATAGCCTCACCCCTCTTACTGGAATGGTGGGAGTCTAGGTCTCATTTCCCAAGATACTTGGACTCCTGTAGGAAGGGGCCATGTCTTCCATTTCTGTGTCCCCTGAACTGATCACAGGGGTCGCCATTTGCTAAACACCTAAAAACACCTGTCCGAAAGGTACTCTGGTTTCCAGAATGCCACACTCTTCTGCCGCCCTCCTCCAGGGGGCGTTCCAGATGGTCAGCCACTCTTAGACAGTAGGCATCTTGATTCAACACATCCACTTACACGGGGATGGGAACACATACCGTTACTGCCTTTCCTCTGGGCCTGGTATTTCCACTAATGCAAATTAAGACAACATCAGTTACATCAGAAAACACCAGTTTTTCTCATAGGCATCGCTGGAAAGCCATAGCTCTGCTCTCTGGTTCTGAAGTTATCTAATTTTGACATCCTAATTCAGAACTTTATATAATTCTTTCCATTTCATTTACTTAGGACTTGGGGTCTACTTAATTACACATCTTTGGAAATCGAATCATTATTATATCTATTCCCTTTCCCCACCAGAAGATGCATGCGGAGCGCCACAGGCCTCCCACCCACCAAGAGCTCCCTCCACAGAGCCTCTAGCTCCAGCAAACACAACGGGAAGCCACGGGTAATCCCCTTTCTCCCCGTGCCCCACGTTGGACAGATTCCGTCTCCCAGAACATTCTAGGAAACTCTACAATTGAGGCAATATCATTCTAGGGGAAAGAGAGAGGTGGCTCTAGAAGCAGCGTGGTGGTGAGCTGTTAGAGCCACACCTCCCCTGCCCGGCCGATGGGCGCTCCAGTTTTGCCTTCTCTCATTCCTTTGCTTGTTCCTCTTTTCCAGAGGAGGGATGTATCCAGAATCAGAAGCACACACCACTCGTCCTTCTCTCTCCAGCCCTTCTTCCTCCTCCTCGCTCCAGCCCACCCCAGCCAGGTGATCCGCTGCATGCCAGTTTTGATCCATTCACGGCTATTCCTTTCCTAACGCCCTCCAAGCACAGGACGACTCAGCTGTGTGACATATCGGCTAAGGACTGAATGGAGCAGTGGCATTAGGGAAAAGGATGCCTGAGTGAATGAGCAGGGGCCCAGCAGTCCCAGCCCTCTCCTTCCCCCTCTCCCTGAGACTTGGGGCTGGCTTTCCTTCTTTGAACCTCTATTTCTTTATTTGCAAAACAGGCCAAGACCTTCCAGCCCTCAGAGCTGCCATCCTCTTCGCACCCCGTTTCCCACAGACGCACCTCTCCTGTCCAGACCACAGCCATTTGGGTGCTTGGAAAATGCTGCCTGTGCCCTGTTACCTGGCAGCTTGCTTTTCTCTCTGACCCACAGCGTAACCAATAAATATGTCACCTCTTCACCATCTGGGCTGATGCAGGGAGGAAATGACTTAGCCAACTAATCATGGTGGGTAAAACCCAAGTAATTTATTGCATATGTGACGTGGAGAGGCGGTTAGAGACACGCTCAGAGGCCTACCTCTGCCCACCTGGAAACCATCCCAAACCCTCCCAGCCTGGCCTGTCTCCCAGCCTGGGGTTTGGCTCCCGTGTGGAAAGAGGCCCTGGGCTGTGCAGAAAGACCACATGTGGATAAGATGGTGTTAACTGTGTCATTATTCATAAAATTCAATTCCACAGCTACGTATGGAGCACCACATCTTAATGTCCCTGGACAATCGGGGTCCCGAAGAAGGCAGGGGTTTGTTCCGAATGATCCACAAGTTCTGAGCCACAGTCAAGGCAGCAAAGTGCTATGCGAACAGAGGGGAGGGGGATACCTAATTCTAACCAGGTGGTCCCGGGAAGACTCACATGAAGAGCTCAGGCCACCCTGATGTTGGGGGGGGGGCAGGTCCCCCTTACAACGAATACCTCAAATGTGAGCCTTGCCTGGACTTGTCCTTGAAACCCAGTGGATCCCTAAATACAGAGTGGGTTCTTCCCATGTCTGGACCTGTGGGAGATGTTACAGACGGCAAAAGACGTGTAAGATGGTTTTGACGTCTATGCATAAAGTCATTAGTGAACAAGGCAATGGTGTACTGATACCATAAAGGGCTCCATGTGCGGAACTGACAACGAGCATGAGATCAGACTATAATAAAGTGCTAATTGCATGGAAAAGGCGGGGACTACGAAATCCTTCACCAACACTGCTATTTACTTCCACCGCATCTCCGTGGCTGCTGAGGCCAACACTGCAGCTGGCAGGGGGTGAGAACTTCCTCTGCATCTTTAGGTGGCCTGTGATGGCAGAAGCACTGGCCCAGGGATGGGAGGCCTGGTCCTGAGGTCACCTGGCGTGCATCACAGGCAGGTTACTTCCCCTCTCTCAAGGCTCAGGAGAGAAGCAGGACTCAAGGCTCTCTCAGATCCCTCCCAGTTCGAATGAAGTGTGGTTCTGAATGCTAAGGAATCAGCTGACGGCAGGGTGGAAGGCGCCAAGGAGAGATGGAAGGATGCACAGGAGAGGAAGGAGGAGGATGACAGAGGGGACTTCCAATGAGGGCAGGTCCTGAGCAGGGCTGTGACAGAGGGATGCAGGTGTACAGAGGAGAACAGGGCTGAGCAGGTGGCAACGGTGTCAAGTTCATGGGGGGGGGGAAGCAGTGTCACCAACCAGAGAAGACATCACAGTCCCTGCAGAAGAGGCCAGACCTGGAACAGGAAATAGGTGGCCTTTCAATGTTCCCATTCAGGAGCGTGTCTTGCCGTGGAAGGGGCTGTGAGGAGAGTCTCACGGAAGTCAACCAACTGAAATCGGGGACATAACGAAGGCAAGGAGCCAATCAATGAGCTGTTAAATCATCCACAGGTATTGAGATGATGAGGATGTGGGCTGCTGGCCGGGAGGATGACACTGAGGGGAGAATCGATCGCTTATTTTATGTCCTTTTGTTGTTGTTGTTGTTTTCATTTTTGTTTTTTAGGGCTGCATGCACCGTATGTAGAGGTTCCCGGGTTAGGGGTCGAATCAGAGCTACAGCTGCTGGCCAACACCACAGCCACAGCCACAGCAACTCGGGATCCAAGGTGCATCTGTGACCTACACCACCCACACCACAGCACATGGCAATGCTGGATCCCCGACCCACTAAGCGAAGCCAGGGATCGAACCCACATCCTCATGGATACCAGTCCACGGCGCCATAATGGGAACTCCTAGATCGCTAATTTTAGAAGGACAGACAAGACTTGGGAAACTCAGGAAGGATGCAGAAAAGTGATGAGTTCAGTACCCTCCCCCACCACGGGACCCCAAGCACAAATGCTCGACTCCAAATCCCCAGAGTCTGAAAGAGCCCAACACCTATGCCTAGAGCATCTAACGTCCCCAAAGATGGCCTGCTGACATAAAGGGGCAGAATGAAAATTGACCAGCAGGGGCTGATCCTGCAGACTCTGTCCCACAGAGAAGAGGTCCTATTTACTGCTGCATCTCTCAAGGCAGCTAGCACAGGGCTTGGCCCAGAACAATGGTCAACACTTGCCTGGTCATTGAGAGCCACTCTGAACCTGAATCATCCCTCACGCAGCCTTAGAAACCATAACAGGCATCAAACCTAGAAGAGAACAGAGCTGGAAGGGGACCATCTGAGAGGGAAAAGAGAGGGCACCACCCCAGCAGGTGCCAATGTGGGGAGATCGAGGAAGTGGAGGAGGGCGGCCGCCGGTAAGGCCTTGAAGCAATGATGAAATTCTAAGTCAGCAATCTTCCAGAAGCCCTTCCTATGCTCATCACCTCCGCGAGGCAGACAGAGAGTGTGGCCTGCTTTCAGAGAAGAGGGCAGAGGTTTAGGGAAAGCAGCAGCTGGCAGGAGCCCCGAGTCTCTTAATTCCTGGGCCAGAACACTCTGCCAGAGCTCTTGCCTCCTCGGGGATGGCACATGCTGGCAGGATGCCCAATTGGCCAGAGACTGCTTTAAAACTTGATGACTTGGCATGCATCCCCTTTCAAACCCAAGTCTGTGTCTGCTGGATGTGGACTCCTGATTTACCAAAGTGCCCCGGGCCAGCCAGCTGTCTCCACTTGCACCCGTGTCACTCAGCGCCCCCGCTTCCCTCTCCACGAGGCCAGTCATCCCAGCTCCCCTGCAGCCCCTTCTAACCCTCTCCCCCCACCCCAAGGTGGCTGTTCAAAGTGCGGAGGCCCACTCCCCAGCAGATGCCCCCTTGAAGTAGTATCTGGTGACCTCGTCTGCACCTCGGTGCCCAACCATGTAAAAGGAGGAAAGAATATACCTGAAGAAAACAGCAAAGAAATTAGATGTGGGGCAGGGGTGCAGGGTTGAGGGGTAGCCTTTGACCAAGAAACAAATATTCCTTGGGAGTTCCTGTTGTGGCTCCGTGGGTCAAGAACCCGACTAGCATCCATGAGGATGCAGATTTGATCCCTGTCCTCGTTCAGTGGGTTAAGGCACACAGCAGCAGCTGCAGCTGCCAAGGCATTGCTGTGGCTGTGGGGCAGGCTGGCAGCTGCAGCTCTGATTTGACCCCTATCCTGGGAACCCCCTTATGCCATGGGTGAGGCCCTATAAAGGAAAAAGGAAAAAAAAAAGAAAAAGAAGCAAAACTTTCTCCCTCCTGGAGACAGGAAGAAAAGGCAGGGGTCTTGAAAAGTAGAAGAGAAAAGGCAAATAAAGTGACAAATATTGTGATGCAAATATGGCATCTTCCCAAGCCTCCTGGGACTAAGCAGGCAGGCTACGGTTTCCTCTCTCCTCCTCTCCTTCCTGTTCCGTCAGTAGAAATGCTATCAGGGGCTTGCAGAGTTCCTGCGTCCTGCCCTGAAAGAGGCTGTGTGGAGCCAGGAGTAGTCAGCAGGGGCCCCTTCCTGCAGAAGGCCTCTGAGAGGAGAAGGCAGGGCCGGGCCCACCAGGGAGCTCCCATCCTGGACGAAACACGGGCCCCAATCTAAAATTCCAAAGATGATAAAGTACTTTGATATATTTCTTATTATGAGATATTTCAGAGAGTCAGAACATAAGACAATGTACACAGCCATACAGAGTCCCCGATTTAACAGGGGTTACTATTTTATTTTTTTTAATTTTACTTTATTATTATTATTAGTTGTCTTTTTGCCTTTTCTAGGGTTGCTCCCGCAGCATATGGAGGTTCCCAGGCTAGGGGTTGAATCAGAGCTACAGCCGCTGGCCTACACCACAGCCACAGCAACGCTGGATCTGAGCCGAGTCTGCGACCTACACCACAGCTCACGGCAATGCCAGATCCTTAACCCGCTAAGCAAGGCCAGGGATCAAACCCGCAACCTCATGGTTCCTAGTCGGATTCGTTAACCACTGAGCCACGATGGGAACTCCACCATTTTCTGATATTTGCTTCAAATCCCTTTTTTTTTTTAATGACCATACTCAAAACATATGGAAGTTTCTGGGCCAGAGACTGAATCTGAGCCACAGCTGCAACCGACACTGCAGCGGCGGCAAGGCCACGTCCTTGAACTCACTACTGCATCAGCCTGGGGATCAAGTGTGCACCTCTGCAGTGATTCGTAATCACTGTGCCACAGTGGGAAATCCTCAAATCATTTTTTAAAAAGATACAAATATTTCAGACACAGCCCAAGCTCCACCCAACACGTGTTCTCCCCCACCGGCCTAGAGTTGCTCGATCAGTTGCATGCAGACTTATGTACTTTCCCAACATAGTTTAGGTCTTTTTCCAGCTCAGCTGTTTTCAACAGGGTCCCAAACCCACCAAGGCTACTGAAGTGCTTGCCCAACATGCAGGTCCCCCAACCTCTCGGGGTAAGGCCAAAATTCTGCTTTTTAAACAAAAGTCCCAAGTAAGTTTAATGCACACCAAAGCTTTGAGGGCCACTGTTTCAGCTTAGAACTTTAAGCTTTTTTTTTTTTTTTTTTTTTGCTTTTTAGGGCCTCACCCCCAGCCTATAGATGTTCCCAGGCTAGGGTCAAATTGGAGCTGCAGCTGCTGGCCGCAGCCGCAGCCACAGCAATGAGGGATCCAAGCTGTGTCTGCGACCTACACAACAGCTTATGGCAATGCCAGCTCCTTAACCCACTGAGGGAGGCCACGGATCGAACCCACATCCTCATAGATACTAGTTGGACTGGTGTCTGCTGTGCCGCAACAGTAGCTCCAGAACTTCAAGTATTTTTAAGTGTAAAACAAACAAACAAACAACAACCACCAAAACCAGCCAACCAATGCTAGGAAGGTTAACTCATTAAACTGCTGTCACAGCCCCCTGTGAATGACAGATCAGAGGCAGGTTTGATACTTTCTCCCAACTGTTTGGGGTCAACCTGCTGCTTCCCCATCACTTCCACAGTGTTCTCAGAGCTGTCATAAAGTGACAGTCACATTTATCATCTCCGTGGGGGAGGAGGAGAGAAGAGAGTTAAAGGGCTTCCATATCCTAGGCCCTGTTTGTAGAGCCCACCGCCGCCTCCTCTGTGGCATATCTTTGGCATCTTATAGATTACAACAGGGTTACAAAAGATGCTGTAATTGGATATCTGTATCTTTGCTGCTATCCTAATTTAGAAGCTATATACATTCTTTTAGACAGTAGCCTTATTGAGTTATAATTTACCATCTCAAACTCCACCTATTTAAAGAGCACAATTCAGTGGTTTTTAGTATATTTAATGGAGTTGTCCAGTGATCAGCACTATCTCATTCCAGGCCATTTTCATCCCTGCAAAAAGCAATCCCATACCCATTATCATTCACTCCCCAGCCCCCTCCCAGCAGCCTTTGGTAACCACTTCTGTTTCTATTTGCCTGTTCTGAACTTTTCATCTAAGTGGAATCATACCATATGTGACCTTTTTGTGAAGGCCTTCCTACACTCAGCATAATGTTTTCAAGGGTCACCTGCATTGTAGCATGCATCAATACTCCGTTCCTTTTTCACAGTTAAATAGTATTCCATTCTATAATAGACCACACTTTATCCCATTTATCAGCTCTTGGACACTCGGGTGATTCCCATTTTGCCTACGATGCCTAAGGCTGCTATGGACATTCGTGTACCGTTTTTTGTATGGGCACACGTCTTCATTTCTCTTAAGGATCCATCTAGGAATGAAACAGCTGGGTCATATGGTAACTTTATTTTGAGGAACTGACACATTTTTCTCTGCAGGAGCTAAACCATTTTACATTTTTGCAATGTTTAAGACTGCCAGTCTCTCCATATTCCTGCCTAACACTTGTTATTATCTGTCTTTTTTATTCTAACTGTCCTGTTGAGTGAGAAGAGTATCTCACTGTGGTTGTGATGTGCATTTCCTGAATGGCTAATGATGCGGATCATCCTTTCCTGTGTTTATTGGTCACTTCCATACTCTTTCTTTAAAGCTTTTACCAAAAAGCCCAGAATCCACTGTTGACAGTGGTTCTCAAAGGGTCTGGGCTCTTTCCTACCCCATCCCCACACACACCTCCCAGCATTATCACCATCATTAGAGAACATGTGAGAATACGAACTCTCAGGCCCTACCCAAGGTCACCTGAATGAGAAATTTTAAAAGCAGCAATCTATGTTTTAACAAGCTCTCCAATGTCTCCAAGCTCTCGTCCGTGTAGGCTTAAGTCTGAGAATCAATACTATAGAATAATGTTTCTTCCAGGATGTTTCATAGCAATTTACCAAGTAATATCCAATAATGAAATGTCTTGGTCGTATACATTTGAAAAATATTGGGCTAAACAAAAAAGCCTTTACTCAGAACTTCTTAGATTCTCAAATATGTGTGTGAGAACTATGAGTCTCCACAAGGAGATCCAGTATAGCATTTCCCAAACTTATACAAGCATCAAACCCCTTTTATATGGAGCATCTTGCAGGACTAGTGTTACTGTGGGAAACACTACTATTTAAGTGTTCTGGAAAAGAAATTAAAGGAACATGCCACTATTTACTTTAATCTGTTGTTAACGACATCCTTGCAACTAGTTCTTTACAAAAAGTCTCTTGCTTCGGTTGTCTCCGGCTGCAGAACAAACCTGAGTGGCTTAGAGCAACCATGAGCATGTGTCATTTCACACAGTGGGGCAGGATTCTGAGTGTGACAGAGCTGCCTGGTTCTAGCTCAGGATGACTCAAGGTCATGCAGTCAGAATGTCAGCAAAGGCTGCACCTGCCTGAAGGCTTGCCTATTCTAGGTTTCCAAGATGGCTCATTCACCTGGCATTGGCAGGAGTTCCTCACCACATGAGCTTCCACAGGGCTCGCTGAATGTCCTTTAATGCGGCAGCTGGCTTTCCCCAGAGCAAGTAATACAAGAAGCAAGGCAGATGTGGCAATGTCTTTTATGACTGAGCCTCAAAGGTTACACTCTCACTTCTGCCATGTTCTCTTGGTCACAAAGACAGACCCTGACACAGTGTGGGAGCCGGGACTAGACCAGGACCTGAGGACCAGAAGGTAAGGATCCCTTTGCTAGTAAGTGTCTGGGCTGTGACTGACCCCAGGCGGTCTGGCTCCAGAGTCTGGACCACTGTGTCCTGGTGCCTCTCTGTTCATCTTACTAAACGTGATCTCTGATATTCCTTTAAGATTGGGTAACCAAAAAACAAACAAACAAACAAACAAAACAGCCTTTGCAGGTCAGAATTCAGCATGTGCTTCTCTGCCTGGTGTTAGCATGTCTATAGGCTTTTGCAGCTGCTGCTGAGCACTGCAGCTTGCCCAGAAACTGAGCTTTTCAGAACACAGGACTGGAAGTGTTCATTAGCTAATTAGGCTGTTCTTAACTAATCTGGGAGATGAGCATCAATTTACTTCTGTTAATGCTACAATCCTGCTACTACTAAACTATCAATCACGCCTCTCTCCCTTTTTTCCCTTCACTGTCCACCTAATTCAGAGACTCCTAACTCCCACAACCTCTAGCTTCTAAAATCCTATTCCTTAGAAGTTCTCTCTGTCTTTTTTTAGGTGTGCCTTCAACTGCTATTATTATGGCCACAGAATGGTGAGTATAAAGCCTGAGCTACTTTCAAAATGAAAAGTATGACAAATTTTGGTCTAAAACCATGTGAAATTTCAGGACCCTCAGGACCTTAAACACATTCTTGACACGTTTGCCTGCCTTCCTAAATTCTCTCCCTTTTCAGATCTGCCATTCATTCATTAGCTCATTCAATAATCCTCAAATGTTGCTGGATGACTTCTAAGTGCTTCACACACAAAGAATAGACACTATCCTGTACAAAGTCACATAACGCTATTTGCCATTGAACATGGAGAACATGGTGGTGAACAGAGGGGAAATCAGATGAGAATGCAGAAAATTCCTGACGATGAAGCACCTAATCAAAGACCTCTCTTATCCTAGGGCTGCAAGGATTCTTCACCATCTGCAAATCAATCAGTGTGATATACCATATTAACAAACTGAAGAATAAAAACCGTATGATCATCTCAATAGATGCTGGGAAAACTTGACAAAATTCAACACCCATTTATGATAAAAACCTTCCAGAAAGTGGGCAAAGAGGAAAATAAAGGCCATGTCAAATATGACAAACCCACAGTTAAAATCATTCTTAGTGGTAAAAAGCTGAAAGCATTTCCACTAAGATCAGGAACGAGACAAGGATATCCACTCTCCCCACTTTTATTCAACATAGTTTTGGAAGTCCTAGCCACAACAATCAGAGAAGAAAAAGAAAAAGAAGAATCCTAGTTGTAAAAGAAGAAGTAAAACTCACTTTTTGCACAAGACATGATACTATATACAGAAAATCCTAAAGATGCTACCAGAAAACTATTAGAGCTCATCAGTGAATCCTGTAAAGCTGCAGGACACAAAATTAATACACAGAAATCTTTTGCATTCCTATATACTAACAACAAAGGATCAGAAAGAGAAAATGAGGAAGCCATCCCATTTACCACTGCATCAAAAAGAATACCTAGGAATAAACCTACCTAAGGAGGCAAAAGACTTGTACTCTGAAAACTGAAAGACGCTGTTGAAAAAAATCAAAGATGACACAGATAAATACACCATGCTCTTGGGTTGGAAGAATCAATATTATCAAAATGACTATACTACTCAAGGCAATCTACAGACTCAGTACAATCCCTATCAAATTACCAATGGCATTTTTCAGAGAACAAGAACAAAATATTTTAAAGTTTGTATGGTAACACAAAAGACCTAGAATAGCCAAAGCAATCCGCAAAAAGAAAAATGGAACTAGAGGAATCAGGCTCCCTGGCTTCAGATTATACTACGAAATTACAGTCATCAAAACAGTATGGTACTGGCTAAAAAAAAGAAACATAGACTAGTGGAACAGAAATAGAAAGCCCAGAGATAAACCCATGCACCTATGGTCAACTAACCTATGACAAGGTAGGCAAGAACATACAATGGAGAAAATACAGTCTCTTCAGTAAGTGGTGCTGGGGAAACTGAACAGCTACATATAAAAGAATGAAATTAGAACATTCTCTAAAAACCATACACAAAATTAACTCGAAATGGATTAGAAACCTAAATATAAGACCAGATACTATAAAACTCCTAGAGGAAAATACAGGAAAACACTCTTTGACATAATCAAAGCAATATCTTTCATTCCTAGAGTAATGAAAATAAAAATAAATAAATGGGACATTATCAAACATAAAATCTTTTGCACAGCAAATGAAACCACAAAAAAAAAATAAAGAAAAGGCAATCCACAGAGTGGGAGAAAATCTTTGCAGATGAGGCAACCGACAAGGTATTAATCTCCAAAATATATAAACATCTCATGCAGCTCAGTATCAAAAACAAAACAAAATCAAAAAATGGTCAGAAGATCTAAATAGATATTTCTCCAAAGGAGATAAATAGATGGCCAAAAAGTACATGGAAATATGCTCAACATCACTACTCATTAGAGAAATACAAATCAAAACTACAATGAGGTATCACCTCACACCAGTCAGAATGGCCATCACCAAAAAGTCAACAAATAATAAATGTTGAAGAGGGTGTGGAGAAAAGAAAACCCTCCTACACTTTTGGTGGGAATGCAAATTGGTGCAACCACTATGGAGAACAGTATGGAGGTTCCTTAAAAAACTAAATATAGAATTACCATAAGATCCAGCAATCCCACTCTTGGGCATCTATCCAAGGAAAACCATAATTTTAAAAGATACATGGACCCTGA
This sequence comes from Phacochoerus africanus, assembly GCF_016906955.1. Classification (NCBI taxonomy): domain Eukaryota; kingdom Metazoa; phylum Chordata; class Mammalia; order Artiodactyla; family Suidae; genus Phacochoerus; species Phacochoerus africanus. Next base: position 122,386,445 of record NC_062554.1, on the reverse strand, counting down.
TGTTCACTGAAACACTATTTACAACAACTAAGACATAGAAGCAACCTAAATGTCCATCAACAGAGGAATGGATAAAGAAGATGTGGTACATATATACAACAGAATATTACTCGACCATAAAAAATGAATGAAATAATGTCATTTGCAGCAACACAGATGGACCTAAAGATTATCAATATTAAGTAAAGTCAGACATAGAAAGACAAATATCATATGATATCAGTTATAGGTGCAATCTAATAAAAATGATACAAAAGAACTTGTTTAAATAACAGAAACAAACTCACAGATTTTGAAGTCAAATTTATGGTTACTATAGTGGAAACCAAGATGGGGAGGGATAAATTAGAGGGATAATATATACACACTACCATCTACAAAACAATTAACAAGGACCAACTGTATAGCACAGCAAAATCTACTCAATGTTCTGTAATAGCCTATATGGGAAAAAAGAATGGATATATGTTTATGTATAACTGGTTCACTCTGTTGTACACCTGAAACTAACACAACATTGTAGGTCAACTACAATAAAAATTTTAAAGACTTCTGATATTTACTGTGTATATGTGTATATTATAATCAACTTGACAAGATATGCAGGGAATGTGGTTACATTAAGGTGGATTTTGTGAAGATCTTCCATTCCCCTCATCATAAACAGGCTCTCACTGTGCACTGTGTCACCAGCACACAACAGGACATCATAACCATACAGTAGGTCTTCATTGAGTATCTGCTGATGGTCATGAAGACAGAGGCCAAACAGGGGATAAATGGAGAACACCTGAATTTGTTGAAAGACTTAGGACCTGAAATCATAAATCCTGGTTTCTAATTTCACCTCTGTCCTATTTTAACTTAAGACCCCTAGTCGAAAGCACACCTTCACCATACACTTCTTAATACGGCAACTGAGAGCAGTCTAGACCTGCCATCTGTCTTCTATGGAGAAAAGGTAAATTATGACAGGACTTTTATCCATTAAGTAACATAATGGTTTTATATATAATACTCAGAGGCTATTGCCCTGAGGAAGGATTTCTATTAACTAAGAAGAAAGCTTATCAGTTTTTTCAGGTTTCTTTCATTCAATTTAAGGCAGGCTTCAGTGGGACTTGGACATTATAGGCCATACAGAATTGAGGGGCTCATGCAGCAGTAGCAATGTTCAAGGATTGTCAGGGAAGGGGAAGGAGACAAAGATATATTCTTCCTCCCACAAAGGTAATCCTTGGACATAGATGGGATCAACTTGGCATCTCTTCACATGGCCTAAGAGCATCCTTGAACCACTTGCCTAACTTTTTTAATTCATCTCCCTTTCATATCTGCCATTCATTAATTCACTCATTAGCTTGTTCTGTTATGCACACACCTGTTTTTCAGCAGTACTTGCTGAATGACTACTAAGCGCCAGACACACAAGGGGTTCAGATATGGATAAGACATAGCCTCTCCCCTTAAGGCCCCCCATTCAGTGGAGGGGACACTAATGTCAATCGTGGTGAACATTGAGTGAACCTGGCCAGGGAGGAAAGGAGAGGGAGGGAAATGAGGAACTAGCCAAGTGAGGACAAGCAGGTGCAAGAGCATGTTCAAAAGAGAGAAGGCATGAAATAGCACAAAATTCGAGGAACTGCAAGTGGTCCAGTCTAGCTGGAGGGCAAGGCTGCATGTGGTCAGGTCGAGAAGGATCTCGAATGGTTCGTGTGCTCTTCTGCAGACAATAGCACATGACTGACGGGTTTTAAGCAAAGAGCTACATAATCGTACTGCAGTTTGAAAATCCATGATGCTCATCTTCTGCAAGATCTTCCTCAAAATTCAACCCAAGTCTTTTCAGATTAACTTAACACCACTGACAGATTTCATTTTGTAGATTCTCAGGGGTTTGCTTTATATTGGGTGATGTCCTCCACTTTCCCTGATTATATACCCTTCTCTAATTCTCTATGGCGACCCCTTAACCATCCTCAACAACCAGCTGAAACAACCATCACCTCCCCTGTAATTCCCTCCCCAAACATAGTCACCTTCTCTTTTCCATGCTTCCAGGATACCAACCAGAGAGCACGCAGCACTGCTGTAATCTAGCTACTTCTTACAAGTCTCTCTCTTCCTAGTCCATGGGTCCCATGAAGGCAGAAACTTGCATTCAGTTTACATGCACTGCAAGCTCATTTTCTCAGCAGTACTTTATGAGACACCCACTCTGTGCCAAACGTTGTGCTGGACACTGATATATATGTGTAAATATTAAAGTGCAAGTTCCCTTAAAGCTGTGGCTGTGGGGTAGGCTGGCAGCTGCAGCTCTGATTCAAACCCTAGCCTGGGAACTTCCCTATGCTGCAGGTACAGCCATAAAAAGAAACAAAAAACGTATTGACTGAGTTACATATTTACAGTCACTCCCTGTGAGAAAGCAGAAAAGGTTAAAATGGTCTCAAGCACCAAGAACTCAAGACCCAAAAATCTAAAATGTTGACCTGGTAGCGTGGGAACCAAGTGGCCAATATTTTTTTATTACAAAAGAAAACACTAGGACAGATGTTTCTCTCCAACAACTTCTATATGACCTTCTGCAGACCAAGGAGAAGGTAACTTTTTCACTATTTATGAGTGGCTGTTACCAGTGGGCTTCGTGGTAGCTCTGAGAAAAATAATTGCCTTTTTCTATGATTTAATACATTTCAGCTACCAAGTTAAGTGCTTTACACATATTAATTCAATAATCCTCCAACTAACCCTATGGAGTAGGTAGACAGTTATTTGGGTAAACTACATAACCTCTCTGTGCCTCAGTGTCTTCATCTGTAAAATGGCAATAATAACAGAGGAACTGAGGAATTAGATGAGTTTACATATATAAAGTGCGAACTTAGAATAATGCCTGACATATACTATGCTTTCCAATACTATTACCACCCCCATCACCACATCATCTCATTTTGAACATGAAAACACTCAGTGAGGTTTGCATAAGTGCCCCCAGTTCTCTCTCTCAGACAAGCAGATTGAGCAGCCTCTCCTTCTTTCAAATTCCTAGAAATCCTTTTACAGATACATATAACAACCACCCTGGAAAGCAAGAAGGGAAACAGACCCTTGGTAGACGAGAGATTGCAATGAATGCCCTTAGGACAGAAAATAGAAGTAATTTGATTTTGAAAAGGAAACCACAGCTCCCAGTGCTCAGATGAGGATGCAACTGCCAGAAGTGCAGGCAGTGCTCCTGTCTGCAAATGGTGGACACTGTAGTCTGGAGGGATCCAGGGGGTGACCAACAGGGTGACAGTTTAGGTGGAGAAGCAGGCACCTTACTCTCTCATCCTCACCATTCTCTCCCTTCCTGACCTCCTTGGACCATGCAGCAATAAAGGAACATCTACCTAGAAGCCAAGGCAATAGGCATGGAAGTTGGATGAGAAAGGGGGGCAGTGCCCTTTGTGCCTTTTTATGGCTGAAAGGAATAGGGGACTGGCCACCCAGCATTAGGTCACACCCCTCTTACACTTGTTCCCTGAAGCAGTCTGCACAAACAGATATGACAGATGACATTACCATCAAGAATCACCAAACACTTGACGAAATTCAATACCACAAAGGGAGGAAACGAATTCAGCAATAAAAGGACTTACACCCAATGAGAATGAATACGGATCATTACTAGCTGGGAGGGAAGCGTGAGAATATTGCAAGCATTATGAAAAACCACTAAAGACAGTGTGAATTAAAATTTCAATAACTGAAAATTTTTTAGATGACTAAATAAGACTGAATGGCAAAACAGACAGCTGAATTAGAGACCTAGAAAATAAAACTGAGCAATGGTCCCAGAAATCAATACGGAGCAGTAAAAAGATGAAAAAAGCAAAGCTAAGAGATATATAGGATATACAGGAAAAGTCCCAACATTATTTATAATAATAGAAATAGATAAAATAGAAAAATTTTTAAAGAAAGGGGAGAAAAGGAAGAAGCTATTTGAAGGAAGAAAAAACAATTCAAAAGTACTTCCCAGAAGGAAGCAATAAAGAAAACGAATCTTGCACTGAAAGGGTCCTCAGAACTGGCATCAAAGATAAAAATAAATAAAAAACCATTACGCAAGGCATATGTTGGTGAAATTTTACAACACCAAAAATAAGGGGGGACTGCTAAGGCTCTGTAAAGAAATAATCAAGTCGATATCAGATCTGTCATCGATCGTAAAAGATAAAAGACAGCGGTAGGCTTAAAATTTTAAAGGTACCTGCATGTAGACTGAAACGGAATAGGACTTTTTTGTAAAGTAGAAGTTTGGTTACATTCTGTTCAAAATCAGTTGGAAATCTCTAGCAGTTACACTTAAATATTCAACAGACACTTATGCTGATGAAACGTAACGATATAACTTCTACATTTTCTTGAATGATTTTCCTTTTATCAGAATGGAATGGTCATCATCATCCCCTTTAATGCCTTCACCTTAATGTTTTTTTGAAAATTGTTGTATTTCTTTTTATTGAAATTTTCTTTCAATGGGCCTTGTCTAGCATATCTTGTCCTAACATTTTTACTTCTAATTTTCAAATACCATTTTTATTCAGCTAAATCTTTTAAACACAGGGTTAAAGTTAGAGTCTCTATATTTTAAAAAGGAAGCTTCATCTATCTACATTTGTACTGACTGCTACTAAATTAATACTCCAACATTCATTTAAATTTTCTATTTGTCTTACTAATTGCTGTGTTCCTCTCCTTTTGCTTTTTGATGGACTTTCTGAATTTCCTTTGTTATCTTTTTTCTTTACTGGTTCTATCTGCCTGCAGATTCCATTTCAACTTGGAGAATACCAGACCTTGCCGTGATTAAGAGTGGTGTGTCCATCACAACTCTACGAGTTTCCATCCCATAGATTTCTTAATTTAGTAAAAATTAAATACCTTGCAGTATTCAACTTTATTTTACAATAGCACTCTATTACACCAAACTCATATGCATATTATCACTCCAAAAATAAATATTTATTGTTAATGTTAAACTTTTTAAATGAATTGTTAATAGCATTCACTGTAATTTCAATGCTTAACCTTCTACAGAGTCAACTTCCAAAACCGTTCAGTTTATAAATTAAGTGATGATGTTGAGCTATGGATGAAATTGATTTAACCATTACTCATTACGTTATAAAGGGTATATAAAATATTCTTATGACCTTCCTGGAAAAAATGCAAATGACCAATAAACATACTGCCACATCTTCATCAGAGTCTTGCATTTTTACTCATATGCTATCTCTGTCACAACTCCCTATAACAAAATGTGGAGTCTGACCATGTAAGAAAAAAAATAAAATCTGTTTAGGTAACAGAATTATTTTTTTCTCAGCTGGCTTCCGAGGATCAGGGCATATTCAGGAGCCCCTACTTTTCCCTATAAAATGAGTAAAAGTGAGAGGGTTTGTAGATAGGGAATGATACTCTCCTACAAGCTAGGCATCAGTCCCATTGACTCATGCACACACGTATTTAATGACAGTTTTCAAGGACAAGGAAGAACTATAAAATGAATAACCAGGGGGTGTCTGTCTCCAGTGAAGGAGATACACAAGAAAACCAAACTCGTGTCTAGTAGAAAGTATCTAGGTTAAGATCCTAGGTTAAGAGAGACAGTGCCTTGATTAGGAAGGTTTGAAATACTGTAATGCAAAGGAAGAAAAGCAACGTAGCCCTTTTCCTAAATGCTTTGAAAGTCGGTCAAATTAACCATTCATCTTGGGAAAAGTGAACAGCTGGTTTAAAGGGGGTAAACTCCAGGCCACTGATGAATCTGACCCCCCCAAAAAAAAACAGACCTACCGATCTAAAAGGATGGAAATGCACACACATAAAAGAACCTTGCTCTCCTGGGAGAAGCTCAATCTTCTCACCCTTGAACACAGAGAGAAAGGCCATATACAGCCTGTTCTGCCCCTGGGGGCGGGGGTTGGGGGGAGGAGAATGGTCAGTATCAGTCCCTGCACTGATCCAGGGAGAAGCCTTTGAGCTTTCCATGAGGTGCTGGCCACACACACACACACACCCTGCTGCCCCACCATATGGGCCATGAATCATTCACAAAGCTTCTGAATCAATTATTCATCCAAACCAAAGACAAAACACTTCGCTAATCGTCCAGGAAGGAGAGGTGAAGCGGAAAGGGCAATTGATTGAGGGAAAAGGAATCTGAGCCAATCTGAAAAATGGCAGTACTAATACATCATTTGTTTTAAATAAACAACAACAAGCACAAGGAGAAAGAAAATAGCCTCCTCTGAGTTAAGTGCATAGCCAACGTGTGATAGGAGCTGAAGGATGAAGGCAAAGGGGTGGAACCCCTGCCCTCCCCCGATCCTGGTCAAAGCACCATGGCATCCCGTCTACACCGTCAGCTCCCCACCTTCAGTGGACTGGGAGCTCAATGTCCACTTCCACCATGACTGGGCCTAAGGTTCAGTCATGGCCCACATTTTCCTTCCTGTTACGTGGGCTCAGCATGGAGAAGCACCAGGGCAGGCTAGGAACCTGGAGAGTGAGGCTCAAGTTGGACCCCTGATTCCCACACCCTTCTCCCCACTCTGCTCCACAGTCAAGATACCAAGAAACTCTTGTTCTCACCTCCTCATGCATCTGCCCTTTGTTGGGCATCTACGATGAGTCTGAGGAAACCCAAGTTACCCCAGAGAAGAAGGAAAGAGCACCTGCCCCCAGCCTTGATCTCAAAGTAGAGACCAGAGAGCCACAGGAATAACGAAAGAGGAAAGACAGCAGCTGCTGAGGAAGGGAAAATGCGGCAAAGTGCCAAGGGAGTCTGAGAAGGGGGTCTCTCTTCCTGGGGAGTCGGGTTTCCAGCTGCTTCCCACTGAATGTCCTGGCACAGATGGTTAGAAGGCAGGCAGGGTATGAACAAAGCAGGGTGACACCAAGTGAAGGAACACGGGGAGAAGCTTCGGGATGAAAACGTCACCTCCGAGTCTGGCCCTGCTGGGGTGAAGGAGCCCCCGGTGATGTGATGACACAAGAAGGGCAATGGGCAGGAGGCAGGCAGGAGATGCAGTGCATGGACTTCCAGGATGCAAGGCTAAAGAGCTTCTTTTCCATATCAAAGAGGAAAGAAAATTTTCCATAGGTTCTGATCAGGACGGAGGTATCAAGAAAGAAATGATTCCTTGGATATAGAAAACAAACGTATGGTTACCAAAGGAGAAAGGGGAGGGAGGAATACATTAGGAGTTGGGGATTAACATATACACACTACTATATATAAAATAGACAACCAACAAGAATGTACCGTATAGCACAGGAAACTACACTCAGTATTTTGGAATAACACATAAGGGAAAAGCATCTGAAAAAAAGAATACATATATGATTTAGTTATACATATACATATGCATGTATGTAAATAGGTGTATGTATATGTATAACTGAATCACTTGCTGTACACCTACCTGAACCAAACAACATTGTAAATCAATTACACTTCAATTTAAAAAAAGAAAGAAAAAATGCAACTGCATATATGATGACAGAGGAGAGCTGGGGCAAACCTGAGGCCAGGAATCAAGCTATAAGGCCCTTGCAGGGACTGGACCCACTGAGGACAATCCCAGTGAGGGGAGAGGTGACATTAAATCAGCAGGCGGAAAATAAGGTCTTGGGTTGATGAAGACATCAAATATAACAGAAGCGTCTACATGACAGGAAGGAAAATAAAACCCCAGTAAGTTCTCAGGCTTGTAGGTTCCTTAAAGATCAGTTAATAGAATGGTGTTAAAATGTGAGTCATGGGCTCCTTTGATAAAAGCTCATGGACCCTTTCCCTGGGGGAAAATGCTCATATGCGCTAACTTGTAAAACCATTTTAGGCGACTCAAGACTCCAGAAAGCCCATCCATCCAAACCTTCCAGGTTGCACATGGATCAGCTGCAGCTGGGGTTGTCACTCTGAGTGGACTGGCCATGCCCGGAGCAGATGCTAGTAGCTAAGCATTCCTGACACACTTCCAGGTCTCTTCTTTATAACCACCTGGACTCCTGACACCACCGTGAGACATCGTGACATTGCACAAGTGTCATTTGTAGGAAAGACTTTAATCAAAGAGAAAAATCAAGGAGGTAGGAAAATAATTAAATAAAAACTATAGGGTGAGAACTTACCTATTCTAGAATGCCTCTGAACTCGAGAAAAAAAACAATCACCCTTTTTCAAATCCTTTGACTTCGTATTTTTGCTTTTGTTTTTAATACACAATTACATCTGGAGGAGATTTTCCCTTTGAAAATCATCCGTCTTTCCTTCCTCCCTCCTTTCACATAAATACAGAGAAGATCATCTCAGCTCACCCCATAGGGAAATGGGTCTGCCCTCAAACAGCAGGCCAGAGTCATGAGTGAAGTAAGGGCTGAGTCACTATTGTGCTGCAACAAATTCATTTTCAAATGTCCAACCAGGCCCAGGATTTTCATTCCAGAAATGATGACCTGGGGGAGTTTATTCGCAGTAAACTGTTAGGATGGGGTCCTTCCGGCAAAGACAAGAGCAAACTGGTCAGGGTCAGGGGATGGGGATGCTACTGAGGTGGGGAGAGGGAAAGAGACCCCCCCCCCTTGGGGCAGTTTACAGAACAGCAGGGGAATCCAGGCCTAAAGTACTTCATAGGAATGGGCTATGGTATTGCTATAAACCAGTGTTATCTCAATAAAAATATTTTTTTTTCTTTTCCTTTTGTTTTCTAGGGCTACACCTGCAACATATGGAGGTTCCCAGGCTAGGGGTCGAATTAGAGCTACCATTGCCAGCCTACACCCCAGCCACAGCAACTCAGTATCTGAACCACATCAGCAACTTACACCACATAGCTCACAGCAACGCCAGATTCCCAACTCACTGAGCAAGGCCAGGGATCAAACCCACATCCTCATGGATACTAGTTAGATTCCTTTCCATTATGCCACAATGTGAACTCCCTAAAAATAATTTTTTTTAAAGGGAAAGAAAAGGCTTTTAAATCCTTTTAATGAAATCCCTGATCAAGCAAGACAGCTGCCAAGGGAAGACACCTGCCATACTGTTTGATTCAAGAGTCCTCCTCAAGATAACGCATGATATAAGGAAGATACAGATGAAAGTACAGACACAGATGTACTCTGATGCAGCCTCAGGCAAGAATATATATGACCCATCGGCAGGCACACGGATGGACAGATCTTCAACCGTAAGCCTGTGACTATCAGCTTCGAAAGCTGCACAACTTCTCACTCTTATTTCTTATTCTTTCTCTTCCTCTCTTGCATCTCACTTCTCCAGCCCAGGAGTGCCCAGAAGCCCCATCAAACTTTAATGGGCTCCCAGCTCTGCAACACCATGGCCTGATTATAAATAACTGCATCCGGGGCCCCCATGACTCCTCCTACTGAAGTGCAGACGGCACAGGGGAAGGGAGACAGGAAAAAGGCAGCAGCAGCAGCAAGGAAGGTACCAGACATGCTCACATTTGCCGTTCCATCTAATCTCCTCAACTCTTCTGGAAGGCTAGTGTTGCTCCTTTGCTGAGCAGAAAACTAAGACTCAGGATGCTTACAAACTAGACCTACCGCCATACCAAAAATAAGGACCAGTACCAGGAATGGAGTGATTGTAATTTGGATAGGCTTTCCACTGCAACACACAATTTCTCATGGCAACTGACTCAGTTTGACTGTCAAACTACCAGTTATACAATAAGTCTTAAAAAGCGACTAAAATTTCAACATCATGTTTAATGCTGTATGTGTATTTATGCTTACAGGGTGCAAAGAAGTGGAGGAGGTGATGGGAAATAAAACAAAAATGATAAAAAGTGGAGTTCCCGTCGTGGCGCAGTGGTTAACGAATCCGACTAGGAACCATGACGTTGCGGGTTCGGTCCCTGCCCTTGCTCAGTGTGTTAATGATCCGGCGTTGCCGTGAGCTGTGGTGTAGGTTGCAGACACGGCTCGGATCCTGCGTTGCTGTGGCTCTGGCGTAGGTTGGCAGCTACAGCTCCAATTAGACCCCTAGCCTGGGAACATCCATATGCCGCGGGAGCGGCCCAAAGAAATAGCAAAAAAAAAAAAAAAAAAAAAAGATAAAAAGTAGTATCTCCGCCACATCAACTTAACAATTGGTTTGATAGGAGTTTCCATCATGGCTCAGTGGTTAACGAATCCGACTAGGAACCATGAGGCTGTGGGTTCGAACACCTGGCCTCGCTCAGTGGGTTAAGGATCCGGTGTGGCCGTGAGCCGTCATATAGGTTGCAGACGCAGCTCAGATCTGGCATTGCTGTGGCTGTGGTGTAGGTCAGCAGCAACAGCACCGATTAGACCCCTAGCCTGGGAACCTCCATATGCCCCAGATGTGGCCCTAAAAAGACAAAAGGAAAATAAAAAATTGGGTTGGTAATTCCAAGAAACTGATTATAAGTTTCTAATCAATATGGAAAAAAATAAGAAAACAAGAAAAATACTAAGGTCTAAAGACCAGCAAATTATTATATAAATGAAAGCACATAAATCACTTATTATAATAAATGTTAATATGTTGTGTCCTTTGAAAAGAAGACTCAGATGTATCATCAGAAAGCAACATGAAAAGACAGAACCATCGTGAGATTTTGATTATACAAATATGAAAGGATGGGACGCAAATAAGGAATGGGAGAGGAAATAAAATGGATGGATTTCTTAGAGCAGGTACATTTAAAACCAGAACGGGAAAGAAAATTTAAAAAAAAAGAGAGAGAGAAGAGAAAAAGGAGATAAAAAGAAGGTCACCTCCATCAGGCTAGCGTTGCTATTATTTGTAGCGAAGTGATCCTTTGCTTTATTAGGTACAGTTAGGGATAGACGTGCTTTATCATTAGATGAATATAGTTATGCAACTATAATTTGAAACCCATATCCTAGGTAAACTAAAATCTGTGAATACAGATCAAAAAACATGATTCTGGGGCCTTGAAGCCCAATCAAGATTTATTATATTCTAGAAGCTATTATGACCCACTGCAAGTAACAAGAGATAGAAAATACAGAGACATCAACTTCACCCTGGCTATGTCAAGAACTTCGGTGGGGCTTAGAATAACTCGAGGAATGTATTCACGTATTTTGTGTCTCCCTTTCCCCATCAATGAATTGGTAAACAGTAACAGAAACCAATGAAAACCTACACGGGGAGTTCCCATTGTGGCTCAGCAGATTAAGCATCCAACATGGAGTCTGTGAGGATATGGGTTTGATCACTGGACTTACTTGGTGGGTTAAGGATCTGGCATTGCCAGGCAGTGGTCACAGATGCGGCTCGGATCCAGCATTGCTGCGGCGGTGGTGTAGGCCTGCAGCTGCAGCTCTGATTTGACCCCTAGCCTGGGAACTTCCATATGCCACGGGGGCAGCCCTAAAAAGAAAACTAAAAAACAAAAACCAAAAAAACCACAACCCTACTCTGTACAAAGAACGGTGCCAAGTGCTGTACATGCATCATATTATGATGTTCATAAAATACAAATACCCCAAACCCTTAGTTTTCCAAGGAAGAAACTGAGGCTAACAGGCTACAGAGGTTGCTCAGGGTGGCAGAGGCAGATTCAGACTTGAAATGCAGAACGATATAATTCCACAGCCTTTGTTCTTTCCGTTCTGCCAGGCTGTCCTGCATTATTACGCTAACCTATTTCAAAGGGCTAAGTGGATAATATGTCTAAAATGATTTCAAGATCAAAGTGATATAGAAAATCCAATAATCTGTTGTTCTTTTAATCCTCTTCAATAAAAGACACTTTCCCAGTAACTAATACCAAGGAGTGGTCAATTTCATATTCCTCTGTCTGGATTTTGACCTATCAACAGATACATCCCTTTACTGTTGATAATTACAGTAGATCAGAAGTAAAAAAGCAGACCAGGCAGCTCCATAGTGTACACACACACACACACACACACACACACACACACACACACACACACACACAGAAGGCAGTGTAGCATCATGGTTAAAAACATAAGTTCTGGAATCAGACCATCTCATTTGAATCCTGGCTTCACCAGCAACCAGCCATGTGATATGGGGAAAATTACTGAACCAGTTCAGCCCAGATTTCTTCATCCCATTGTGATAATAATAGTATCACCTTCATAGGGTTTTTGTGAAAATTAAAAAAGAAAACCCTTTAAAATATTCAGTGCTGTGCTTAGCACTGACCATCAGCTGTTGACCAAGTCAGAGGTCCTGCAGAACTAGGTAATCCCAGTTCTCCAGCCATCCCCACCCCGTTTCCTGACTTAGCATCCCTCTGACAAGGGCCACGTGCTGAAAGAAGAGCCCTTTTCCAGAGCTGGACAGAAGGACAATCGATGAAGCTAAATAATTTGGGCAACTGCTTTCTGAAACTCCTTTCCTTGGGGTCTTGAACAGGGGACCAAACTAGCCTCTTCCCTTGGAAAAAGCTCTTCTAGAACCAACTACATAACCCCCATGTAGAAGGCATGGCAGGAGCCACACAACTGACACCCCCAAGGACCATTTGAACACGCTGGCCACGATAATAAATCCTGCTCCAAAGATTCAAAACAACCATTTATTTGTTTACCAACTGCAGTTTATTTGCTGTGGTCCTGCATAGTTCACTGGTAAACATCTGATGTCTCCACCTTCTTTGTACAAACCAAGGATAGAAACAACATCAGTAAACTGAAAGGCTGGTTTTTCCTCTGACACTGGTTCCCGATCCTCTGTCCTACTCTTGGCAGAGTTTGGGGTTTGACAGATGTTAACCTGCGGTGACATCCAGGCCAATGTGGACATTTTATAAATAGCCTCGGCTGGCCAACTGCCTCTGGGCTTTACTATCTTGAGTAAGAAATAACACACAAAAATAAAATAAAATGAAATAAACCACTTGCTTCTCATTATTTTTTTCTTTTTTTTTTTTTCCTTTGTACAGCCGCACCTGCGGAATACAGAAGTTCCCAGGCTAGGGGATGAATCAGAGCTGCAGTTGCCAGTCTACATACACCATAGCCACAGCAACATGGGATTGGAGCCATATCTGCAACCTATACCGCAGCTTGTGGCAACACCAGATCCTTAACCCACTGAGCTAGGCGGGAAATCGAGTCCACATGCTCAGGAGCATTGTGTTGGGTTCTTAACCTGCTGAGACACAACAAGAACTCCTCATTCTTATTTTTCTTTCTTTCTTTCTTTTTTTTTTTTTTAAGGGCCATACTCATGGCATATGGAGGTTCCCAGGCTAGGGGCTGAATCAGAGCTGCAGGTGCTGGCCTACATCACACCACAGCAATGCAGGATCTGAGCCACATCTGCGACCTACACCACAGCTCACGGCAACACTGGATCCTTAACCCACTGAGCGAAGCCAGGGATCGAACCTGCATCCTCATGGATGCTAGTCAGACTCGTTTCCTCTGAGCCATGATGAGAACTCTCTCATTCTTATTTTCTTTTTTTTTTTTTTTTGGTCTTTTTTTGCTATTTCTTTGGGCCGCTTCTGCGGCATATGGAGGTTCCCAGGCTAGGGGTCTAATCGGAGCTGTAGTCACCGGCCTATGCCAGAGCCACAGCAACGCGGGATCCGAGCCGCATCTGCAACCTACACCACAGCTCACGGCAATGCCGGATCGGTAACCCACTGAGCAAGGGCAGGGACCGAACCCTCAACCTCACGGTTCCTAGTCGGATTCGTTAACCACTGCACCACGACGGGAACTCCTCATTCTTATTTTCAAAGCTGGATCAAAAGAGGTGGCCAAAAGTGTTTTAAGGGCTGCTGATTCCGGTCTCTAGTACAGGGGTCAACAGTCGTGGCTTTAGAGCAAAACGAAATCAAATTCCCAATGACCTTCCACCTCCTCCTCATTTACCTCTCTCGCTGTCCCCTTACACTCACAACTAGGCCTTGTGCATGGTCAGCACTTGATAAAAGGTGGACAGATGAAACGCTGAATGGGCAGAACAGATTTATTGCAAATTTGGCAGTGAGCACAAGTTAAAATTATCTGTATACAGATGCTATCTCTGTATGAGATTGAAAGCTCCTCAAGGGCAGATAGCTTATGATTTAACTTTTTAGCTCCAATACTTAATAAAATGTTTTGTACATGCCCAGGAAATAGTTCTTGAATCAACAGGTATTTTTAATAATTGCAAGAAAAAAGTTATTACGTATGTCCTGTATGTCCAACAATTTATATAATTTTTCTTTTTTCACCCTCACATAGATAATGAAGTGGTCACTACCTAGCCTCCAAAATAGATGCTCAGTGTAGGGCTGTTGATAGGAAGTAGCCGCCCAATTTGAGAAGAGATCTCCTAGCTTCCTTTGCACCCAGTTTGAGTCACATGGCTGGGCCTCGCCAGTGGGGTGTACAGTAGAAATTGTGCGTCTCTTTTATGCCAGTGAATGTAAAAAGTAGGTATGCCTTCTTCATACTCTCTCTCTCCTTCCATTGAGATGTAAACAATGAGAATGTAAAAATGGAAGAGCCACCAGACAGAAGGCGACCAGGTCTCTAAATCACCAAGTGAAGGAAAGCCAAGAACACAGCAGTCTATTCAAGGAGCAAGAGATAAATCTACTGTGCTAACCCAATGAAATCTGGGGAGGTGTTTCTTAAAACAACTAGTGCTACTCAATCTAGCACACAAATCTTGCAACAGAGGTATTTTTTCAACTTTAAAAAAAAAAAAAAAAGGTTCCAATAGGTTAAAGAACTTGCCCAAAGTAACACCTGCATGGCAAAGGTGAGGTTCAAGCTCAGGTGTGCCCAACACGAAAGGCCTTAGGCTTTCTACTAAGGTACGATTTGAAGTTGGTAATGGATGGGGACACATCTATGAAACCACTGCTTCCTCCCACTACCAAGTTCAGTCCAGGCAACATCAGGCTAAGCTTTCTTATTCCACCCTAAGCCTGGATCAATGGTCAGCTCCATGTGGCAATGGGCCCTAACAGTTATATTACTGATATAGTCAGTATCCAACATAGTCTTGGTATTCCTTATTTACTCAATAAATAATGCATGATGGTTTGTTAGATGGATAGGTAGATTAACAGGTGAATAGGTGGATGGGTGGATGGGTGGATGGATGGATGGATGGATAGGTGGGTGGAAAAGTGGATAGGAAAGAAGGGTCACTGAGTGAAAAAAAGGACTAACAATCTCTTTCCCTCATCCCACGTCCTCTTGCAGCAAGGAGTCTAGGAGTCTTCATAGATCCTATCATTCCTTCTTGCCCTGTTCAGTTCCCCACAATCTTTATCAGCCTTGCTATGAATCTATAAATTTTCATTGGAGAATTTCAGAGAACAGATTTAAACAGCTAACATTGCTCTCCTCTCTCAAGCAGCAATCAAATCAAGACCCATATTCAAACTGAAAATGCTTGAGAAGAAAGATGTATTTTCTTTCAGGACAGTAAGACAAGGTTTATATACACATAGGACAAAGGAAAGATGGGCAAGCAACCACCAAAAGCAAGTTAACTATCCAAGGTAACTTGGACCAAGGGTGAAAGACAGGGAATCCAAAGATAAACTGCGGAATACCTAATCTTGGACAGAGACCTGGTTGTCACCAGCCCAACCTACATCTTTGTCTTCTAGCCACTCCTGAAGACTGAAGCACCCAACCCAGAACTAGGCTGGATCCTGATTACGTTGTCCCTGGCTACCTTATGTACAGATACACACACACACACACACACACTCTACTCCAATCAAACCCTTCCATTCATAAACACAAGCACTGTGGAGTTTCTGTCATGGTGCAGCAGAAACAAATCCAACTAGGAACCATGAGGTTACGGGTTCAATCCCTGGCCTCGCTCAGTAGAATAAGGATCTGGCATTGCCGTAAGCTGTGGTGTGGGTCGCAGACGCAGCTGGGATCTGACATGGCTGGACATAGGCCGGCAGCTACAGCTCCAATTTGACCCCTAGCCTGGGAACCTCCATATGCTGTGAGTATGGCCCTAAAAAAAAAAAAAAAAAAAAAGAAAAAAAAAAGAAAAAAAATACAAGCACTGCATCTAACTTCTACTTCCCCTCCACATCTACACCATTAGACTGAACACCAGAAATGCGTAAGCCAGACCTAAATCAGGCATTAGCTGCAGGCAAGTGACCTTCTAATCAGAGACAAGAGTACGAGGCATTCACTGGAGCTCAAGCTCCCAAAGCCCTCTCTGGGCCTCTCAGCCTCATCCTCTGTAACAGTGGGGCAGAGTGGATCAGGCACTCTTACCCTTTCAGTATGAGGCTCCCATTTTTTAATGCCAAAACCCCAAGACCCACTTTTCCCTCCCAGACGAGTCATTTCATTCATATAGCCCCATAACGACTTTGTAAGCTAGATTTTAACTGTCCATCGCCACCTTCCCTCTTTTGTATAGAGATGAAGACAGGGAGGCTGACAGATGCTGCATCACTTGCCCACCACCCAGAGCTAGTAAATAGCACAGCAGAAAACAGGAATTCAGGTTTGCTTGTCCACACAGCCCAAACTGTTAACCACTACGCTAACTGACTAAATGGGGGGGGGGAGCCTCTATTCCTTCAACAATGCTTCTAAATGTATTTAATAAATATTTGATAAATTACAATGCACCCACACACTTTTCAGAAAAGTGTGGTACATAGCTGTAGGAAACAGTGTTCAGGAAAGAGCCAAGGCTGGATGTGGCCTCAGATCTGCAATCATCCCAGGGTCTCCACAGACCCACAGCCCACTGAAAAACCACTGGAAGGCCCAGGTGATTCTTAAGGTATATTCCTGTTTCCATTCTGCATGTGGTCCTAAAAATCTGAATTCCTGGGTGCCTTCCTAGTGCTTAGCTTCAGTTTGGCTTCAGATCAGTCCCAGTTAGAGGGTGGGGTGGGGGAGTTAAAGTAATCATGGGACCCCCCCCCCCTTTGTTTGCAGTGGTAGCTGGTCAAACTTTGAGCTCTCAAGAGTCCAGCAGAGAGAACCCACCTCATACTGGATTTGTTTGTTGGGGGAGAGGGGTTGAAGAGCAGAGTCACTCTAATAGAGCTCTAAGAAGGAGTCTGTTGGAACTAGCATCACACACACAACACACACACACACACCACACAGAACACACACACACACAACACACAGAACACACACACACACAACATACCACCCTCCATGACACCTGCCCCCAACTCACTCGGTCTTTTATTTTGAACCAGAGTGAAAAACAAAAACAGAGAAAGGCTAGGGAGAGTGAGAAAAGAATAAAGAAAGAGCAGGGAAGAGGAAGCCAGAACACTAATGAGCTGGCTGCACTCATCTGGAGAGAAGATGTGAATTTAAGTCCTCAGTGGGAAAAGCCTGGGCTAAGCACTGAACAACCCCGTCTCCAGCCCCAGATCCCAGCTGTGAAGCCTCCATCTGGGCGACCTGTCTCTAGAACAGAGAATACAACACCTGTTCACAAAGGGAACCAGGAGGGAGGCCTCTATCTCCCCTTCCCAAGTGAGAAGTGCGAAGAATTACAAAGCATTTTGCGTTCTCCCTGGAAGGGGCCCCCAAATCACACAATGGTATATTTATGGTGGTTACTAACCAGGGTTTAACTAGGATCCAGATTCAGCAGCATGATGTGTCATGGGCTTAGAGAGCAGGAAAAACAGAAACATCCCATAAACAAACATGTGGGTTGGCTTGACCTTTTGACCATTGTTCTATCAGAAAAATAAAAATCTTAATAATCATATAGCAGTGTTCTCAGAAAAGCATTTTTCAAATCATTTCTCTGTTGAAGATCAAAAATACAAGCCCACACACTCATCAGTTCTTACCCATTATTTGAATCAGTAGGAGATGCTCAGAGCGTGAACCCAGAAGGCAGGACTATGTCTCTATCCAGGCAGGGGTAGATGATCTTTAGCATAGAATGGGCTAGATTACAAGGTCTAGAGACTGCGTTTTGGTGCAGTTCCAAGAGGTTAAACAAAATTATGGCTGAGGGCCAGTGTCGGAAGGAAGCGGCAAGAGAGAAGGAAGGACTCTTTGAAGACATTAATTCTATCCTCATTCTAAGCCGACAAAGAATCTGCTTCAAAGAATAGAACTTCTGGGAAGTTCTATCTTCCCAGCCAACATCACCCATTTTCTGCAAATACGTCAACTTCCCTACTTCAAACCAGCCAATGGCCTCCCACTGAAGAGTCTCCGTGATGCCAATGAGGCCCTGAACGATGTGGCCCCTTCCCCGCCCCTACACTGGGCAGCACTGGCCTTCCTTCTGTTTCTCAGACCTGCCATGCCCTCTCCCATCGCCAGCCTTTCACACCTGCTCTGCCCTCCACCTAAACACTCATCCTGCCCTCTTCCTTCTTTTCTTCCTTTCCTGGCCAAAGGCTACTCCATCAACATTATCAACCTCTTGACCTTCTTGTGCTTAGATGAGGTGAAGAATCCAGCTGTTGTCACTGCTGTGGCTCAGGTCACTGCTGTGGTTCGGGTTCGATCCCCGGCCCGGGAATTTCCGCATGCTGTGGGCATGGCCAAAAAACAAACAAACAAAAAAAGAAACAAAAGAAACAAAACCATCTTCCTAGCAGGTGACACTTCTCCTTTGCAGTACTTTATACATCACTTGTTTTACGGTTTTGATTTAATACCTGTCTTCTCTGCTAGACAGCAGCTCTAAGACAACAGAAGCTGTATCTCCAACCACGGCTGCCTCCCTCGCAGTCAGCACAACATTTGGAACATGAGAGGTACTCATACTCGGCGCTGGCTGCCTCCATCCTTCCCTCCCCTTTGTCTTTCCTGCCTTCTCTCATGTCATCCCCCATCATTCAACTGCAGTTATGGGTCCTAGGGATGCTTAGCCCTGAGTGGTGGGCCAGGGCCAGAAGATACATCATTCTGCTTATCCCCGCTTGCCTGGGGTTTTGATTAAGACTCAACAGTAAAGATATCCCCCAAACCCGTTCTGCTTCAGCTTCATCGCCCCGTGGCTGGTCACATGTCCCGGGTGATGGAACGACTCCCCAAGGACCAGCCTGGCCCTAGAGGATGACGGGGGAGGTGAGATGTGTGGGATCCCCAGAGGGAGGTCAACCATGAGACGTCACCGCAAATGCCATCTCAAGTATGAAGCAGCCACACCTGTCACTCTGCCTCCCAGTCACTGTCCCAGGGTTTGAGGCCAGGGAGAAGAGCCATGACCTTGAGTCCCTCACCTAAGCATTCTGTCACCGAGGCCCAGGCTCCTGACAGAAGAGTGGCAGCCGAGACGGAAGGGGATGAAAGACAAGAGGAAGGACATAAGAACTCAGCCTTTCCTGTCACCTCTGCTCAGAGTGAGGACCAGAGTGCTGGGCACGGTCCTTCTGCCTGGACATCCCTCTGGAGAGGCAGGGCATCCTCTTCAGCTCTCTCTTCTGATACCCAGAGCCTACTGACGTGTGTGTGTGTGTGTGTGTGTGTGTGTGTGTGTGTGTGTGGAGGGCGGGCTAGAAGACGGAGACGAACACAGGGAAGGAAGCTTTTCTGTTAAGTGGCAATCTGGAAAATGCAATATTTTTCACTGTTGATGAGGTTAAAAGTGGAGGCCTTTGTTCAACTTCCACGTCAAATTTCTTTGTTGCTGCTAAGAACGTAGAAGCATCTGGCTAGCTCTGGCAACATTAGCTATTTTTTAAAAGGAAATAAGATCTATCTCCTGTTCAATTTGGAGGAGACGTCTGTCTTGAAACAAAATGACAACTAATGGGAAATTTTAAATCAGCCACAGCCTTGGAATTTGCAATAGGCTGCAGTGAAACTTGTCTCTTAGTTATAAGGTTTACGGAGATAAATGACTCTTCTGAATGAGGCCTACAGAACTACAGTATTTGGAATGTTTTCCATTTTTAAACATCTTTTTTCAGGCACTCGAGGTGCTTTATGTGTATTTTAACAATTATCTTCATAACATCACTGACCTGGGGAGGTGGAGTATTACTGCTCCCTGATTTCGTATTTCGCTTCCCTGTCTCTCAAAACACTTTTGCTGAGACAGCTCCGCTGTATAGTAGACACCGCACACGGGCCCTAGAATTGCTGAGAACACAATGAAGATGCCAATCCCTCCCCCTGTGAGTGCCGGGCCTTGAGCATGTGACTTAGCCTCTGTGCGTTCTGGTTTCCTCATCTGCAAAGTGGAGATAAGAACTGCTTGCTGTCTGCTCCTCTGCTTAAGACGGCCTATGAGGGTGCTGAGGTGGTGTATGAGAGCTTCCACATTTCAAAAAAGACATGAAAGCTCCTGGGAAAACCCAAGCCATCATCACCAGCATCAGCATCGACGCTGCTGGATCTGCTTGTCACGAGACCTGGTAGGTAGCGAGGGCAGGTGCTTCTTTCATTCCACAAATGAGGTTTCATACAGGAAAGTGTCACGGTTAGGATCACAGAGAAAATGTACATTTGGATCAGGACCGGAACCGAGGGCCCCTGAACCACTGAGTCTGCTATACTAAACTCTGTTTCCATATTAGTTGCAGACAGATAGATAGACAGACAGACAGACAGACAGACAGACAGATTCCGGCCAACCAATTTTTAAGTCTTATTTATTTCTTCATCCTCCAGTTTAGTGGCCTGAACACAATCAAGAAGCAGCAGACTCTCGCCGCCAGAGACAGTGAAGCACAGCTGCAACCAAGTCTTGGACGTGAGGCTGACACGCCAGGATCCAAGCCCCAGTTCAGCACATTTCAGCTCAAGACCACGGACATGTGGCTTAGGCACCTGAGCCTCTCAGTTCTCTCTTCTATGAAAACCAATACATATGGAAAGCTAGATAAATGAATCATTCCTCCACATCTAAAATTGGGTGGGTGAGTTTAGGGACCTCAGATTCAACCTTCCCTTGTATGTTTCCCTGAAGTCCTGCACTGTCTCTCTTCTTCCTTGCAACATCTGTGCTGCTCCCTTTGATAACCACTCTGCACTCCACATATCTGCTATTTTCTGACTTCAGGGAGAAACATGTTAAATAGTACCACTACATTTCGCATTTCACACTGACACATATGTACTCAATCGGGGATTATATTTATGATATATACAGAAACGCACAAAAGCTCTACCCAAAGGAGACATAACATCATCCACAAAACGGAAATGTGAACATTCTCTTTCATTCTCAAGTCTTTCTTGTAAATCTATAGAGTGTCCTTTTTTTTTTTTTTTTTTTTTGCTTTTTAGGGCTGCACCTGCCACATATGGAAATTCCCAGGCTAGGGGTTGAATTGGAGCTACAGCTGCCAGCCTACACCTCAGCCACAGAAACGTGGGATCTGAGCCACATCTGCGACCTACACCACAGCTCACAGCAAGACCAGATCCCTGACCCACTGAGTGAGGCCAGGGATCAAACCTGCAACCTCATGAACACTAGTTGGATTCACTTCCTCTGTGCCACAATGGGAATTCCAGAGGGTACCTTTATGCTTTAGCCGTCTCTGCTCTGCAGTCCTGCCTTGGAACTTTCACCCCCGCTGCCCTCTTGCACACATGCTCATGGATGTACCTAAGACTGCCTGCACTTAACTGCCTTCAGTGGCAGCGCCAAGCCCAGGGCAGTGGTCTGGCTTAGAAAGCACTTTGTCATCCTTCCCCTTGGTTACCCTGAAGGAATTGCAGAGCTAGAAAAATACTCTCCCAAACCAGACGACCTGGAAATTCCTCCACTCGCTCTGGATTCCCCTCCTCCTGGGTGACATCAAGACCAATCTGGCCCCCACTCATTCTCTCCAGTTTGACCTTCTGTCCATCCATGGAGGTGACAAGAAGCAGCCTTTCAAGAAAGAGACACCATCCCAACAGCAATGTCTTAGACTCAGCACGCAGTTAAGTACTTAAAAAATATCCACTGAATGAATCGATGATGAATCACAATACAGAAGAAAGACAGAGAGAGTATATAGACAAGAAGGAATTTTCTCCCACCTGAGGAGAAACTGCAGCCCAGCCGCCTGTCAACCACTACTTGGGACTCTCGTTTGGGGTCTCCCTGAAAGAACTGGGTTTATCATTAGCACGGAGCTACGAAGAGCCCTCCAAGCTCCACATTCTGCCTGTTGCCCACCTCTCCCCTGCATGGAAATTCCACATTCTATCTTTTCCACCATACACCCAATTAAAAGTGATCTAATGGTCCCAATGAAAGGAGATGCTGCAAAGTAGCAGCTGTGTTCCTCCAAAGGGTAGCTAGAAATAAGCAAGGAGCCAGGGAGGACGGGGAGGTCTTTCAGACAAGCAGCCACCACCTCTGCTGGGAGAAAGAACCTGAGCAGCAGTCCAGCTTAAGGAGCAGCGGCGAGCCCTGTGCCATCAGCATGACGGCCCAGGAGACCTCCTCTCCTTCTGACTTGGCTCCTCCGCACAGCCCCCAGCCCTCCACATCTCCCCACTCAGCCTCAGTTTCCCCACCTCTGAAACCACAAGCTCCAATGCCTCCTTCCTCTACCCACCCCTTCCTTCCTCCCCACCTCCCTGCTCCACCCACTTGGAGCAGAAAGGATGAGTAAAAGACAGGTCTGTAAATGCTCGCCAGGCTCACTGGCATGGAGCCGCTATATAAATCCCAAGTGTTAGCACACTATTACCGCAGAGACTTAAATTGGGCTGGGGGCCCCGTGGCTGCGTTCGCAACACCTCCCCCACATTCTCGGCACTGGAGCGACGGGGCTCCAGGAGGAAAACTGCTTTCCTCGATCTTTAGCTGCTTGGGAAACTCATGTATTAGGGCGGCCTCCTTACAGAAACCCTCTAAAAATACCTATCGATGTATATTTAGCTCCAGTTATCATCCTCCTCCCACCGGGCTTCGGGCTGAACCACGCTGCCTGTGCCACTGGTGCGGAACTGAGGACGTCCCCTGGCAGCTCCCAGCTCCTCTGCGGCATCTCCTTGGGCCCTGCTGCTCCCTGATCCCTTTCCCCTTCATCCTTCCTCCCTCTGCTGGGTTATGCACCGCCTCCAGAACTGCAGCCAAGGGTATGGTGGTGGCTCCCGTCTCCTTTCCATGCCCCTCCTCAGAGTTAATTCCGGGATAAAAACACATGTGCAGCATCCAGCACCGAGTGGGAACCAACCATCCACCATCCCACTGCTGCTCAAAGCTTCAGTGGCTCCCCACCGCCTTCCCGCCATAGTATAAGTACATAGCCTCTGCAGGGCCTCAACTGGCCCCTGCCGACCTCTGCGGGAGCATCACTCACTCTTTCCCGGACGTGTCCTGCACACACTCTTGATCGCACGCGCGTGCGCGCATGCACGCACTCTCTCCTGACTTCAAGGATTTGTACGTAGCATCCTTTCACCCAGAAAAGCTCTCCTCCATCCCTGGCTAAGTCCTAACCGCCTACCCTCACATCCCGACTTCAATGTTCCTTCCTCCAAGAAGTTACCCCCCAGCCCCCAGGGCTTGGTTGGATGCCCTTCTTCTGAGTTTTCATGACAGGTGGGCTCCTGGTGGGGACACTCAGCCCTTCCCCACTCACATCAAGTGCAGTGCCTGGCATGTGGCAGGCCCTCAACGATGTCTCCTGAAGGACCTGAAGGAAGTCAGGGGGGTGGGGACAGGTGGTCACCGGGGCCCTGGGGCGATGGCCGTGGGAGAGGAAGGAGGCAGAGCCCCAGGCTCGGATACACCTGCCCACTCTTCAGGGTTCACACCCAAGGGCTCGCAGTTAAAGGAAGTCAAAATAGGTCATCTCCCATAGAAAAGCTGGCAAAACTGGTAGCAAAGCACAGTCTGAGCAGCAGTTGTAGATAAAGATATAAATATAAATGTCATCTGTGGAATATGGCTCCATAAATGACAGCTTTTATTACATGGCAAATGCCAGGTGAGGCAATACCGCTGCTTTCTCCATGCCCCTCCCCCCACCCATAACCACTTCCAGGAGCTTGAGTCTCAATAGTCAGCTCCGACCCCGCCCACGCTCCCATCCCCCAGGAAGCAATCCCCAAAAGATAACAGTGAGCACCTAGCACCTAGGCCCAAATGACAGGAAACCCAGTCTCTCTTGCTAACCTAGAGACTGCATCGCTTGCTTTCATTTCTCTAACAGAGTGATCAGCATGCGAGCAGCTGGGCTGAGTCAGAGCTTCATGAGAGACGAAGATGTGCCTGGCTCAGCCAGACCGAGGGCAAGGACTGGGAATAGGCAACCCCTCTGTACTCCCAGCCCCAGGCTGCCCCCAGCACTCTTCTCTGTTTCCTACCAGTGACAAGATAATCTGGGATGGAGAAAGTGACTCCATTCCATTAGCATTTATTAAGTACCTATTCCAATCCAGGCACAGGGGCTACAGAGATGAACAGGCTTCAGAGACACAGTCCTCACTTCCCTGTTCCTACCCAAGTGTCAGAAGTATCTGAGTTCTCATCCTCCCCTACCTTTGCCCATAGATTCCAGGTACTGTGATTATCATTTAGATTAATATACAATGACTTCAAATAATGTAGGATTCTCCAGATGGCCAAACAAATGTTTATAAACATCTCCTGAATTGTTACCAACATAAGAGAGATCCAAAGTTATATAAGGTAACAGTCTGTTAAAAGAGTGGCAAATTCCACTGTGTCTCTTTTTTTTTTGGGGGGGGGGGGGCCATGCCCAAGGCATGCACAAGTGCCGGGGCCAGGAATCGAACCTGCACCATAGCAGTGACAATGCTAGATTTTTAAACCACTGAGCCACCAAGGAACTCTTCCACTGTCTTTTAGAAGAAACGAGAATACATTAATCTTGGGGTTTCTCAATCCCAAAATCTGCTTGAACTTTCAACAGCACACATTTCATTGCATAAATGAATGGATGAATGGATGGATGAAGGAAGGAATATGCCAATTAATGAAACAAGCTAGTACTTCTGGTTCAGATTTTAAGCATTAAACCATGAGCGTTAAGTAATGTGCCCTCTTAACTCTAGAGCAGAGAGTTGGTTCTATTCCAAGCCCACAAAGAGAAGGCTCGGGATGGACACATGGGGCTCTGGTCTTCTTCAGGTCGCACGGGAAGCCTCAGCTCTGGATCAGGGACATCTGCCTGATTATGTTCGTCTCTGAGCCCATCCCACATTGCTTCAAGGGGACCAAAAGAACACACAATCACAGAGCTATAGAACCAGAGAGTCCATGAGGCTGTGAGGTCACTGACAGTGTGGGAAAATAAATGAATGAAAGAAGAAGAAGGAACCTGGAGCCAGAAGATGTGGGCTCAAGTCCCAGATCTAGTGCCTCCTAGAAAGTCAGGTACCCTCTCTGAACCTCAATTTCTTCATCTACAAAATGGGGATCATGAGATCTTATGTAGGGATTATAAGGATTAGGTGAATAATGTACATAAATTAATTTATATACATTACCATGAATTCTCTCAACTTACAGACCTAAAATTCTAAAGATTAGAAGGCTGGAGATACAGGCAAAATGCGGTGGCCCAGGTCCCCCATCTCTGAGCAAAGAGTAGTGATGGAAGGTCCTTTGCTAAGCCAGCTGTCTGGCACCTCAGCCCTCCCCTCCCCTCTACCATTATACACTGAGAGCTGAGAAGCTGGACAACCTCAGACTGAGCACCTGTCACTCCTCCTGTGCACAGGAAGCAGACGTGAGGTAACACCCAGAGCTGAGGTGTGAAGTCAGAGCAGCCAGAAGGGGCTGCTGTGAGGGTGGGGATCAGGAAACCTGGAGAGCGGGCAGCACCAGGCAGGCGAGAAATACCAGCCCTGGGTCAAGGGGCGCCGTGCCAACTCCTGGGTCAGCTGTTAAGGAGTTGATGGTCTTGAGTTGAGCACCTAACCTCTCTGAGAACGGGTTAACTCTTATCTAATCTGCTTGCCTCCCTGGGCTGGTATGACAACAACTATTGGGGTCACTGCATCTAAGACCCCAATGGTTGTAAGATGCCCCATAGTTTTATTTACCACTAAGAAACACAAATGCTGTCAATTAACCCTATCAGGCAGTCATTTTAGGACAAGGTTGATTTTAGAGATGCTCCAGCAGAGAAATATAATTTTAGAAGCAATGCAAAGTGGCAGATGAAAGCATCGCATGAACAGAAGATGAAATCTGGTTATCCATTCCTCTCGGATAGAACCACAACCCTTGGCTCAGATCTCAAGAGTCCTAAGCCCTTTCCCTGGAGAGAAAGTGAGTAAGCACAGGAAAAACAGGGGCACAGTCCTATTGGTTCAGATGGACATCAGTGGCCTTTTCGCAAAGACTGAAGAGCCATCAAGAAGAGGAGATGCCAGCGCTGGGTGGAGAGAGAGCAAAGAGGACAAGTGACATGGCCGAGAGCTCAGCACCTGCACCCGCTCCTGTGCACCCACATGCGTGCAGGCGGAGACAGAAGGCCTTCTTGGCCATCCTGACAGGACTCTGCTGACCCCTACAAATCTGCTCCGTCAACCACGGGAACCCTCCTCTGAAGGCAGTGCTGACAGTTCCCACCAGCCTTCTCTGCTGCATCAGCTGCCCAACTCCACCCCTTCCCTCACATCCTAGGTCCCAGAAAGGCAGACTCTCCTTTAGAAGCACTTCAGCCTGTCAAAATGCCTCTTAAAATGTATCCAAAAGATGTACAACAGAGCATCATTAATAATTATTTATAACAGGAGTTCCCGTTGTGGCCCAGTGGTTAACGAATCTGACTAGGAACCATGAGGTTGCAGGTTCAATCCCTGGCCTTGCTCAGTGGGTTAAGGATCCAGCGCTGCCGTGAGCTGTGGTGTAGGTTGAAGGCATGGCTCAGATCTGGCATTGCTGTGGCTCTGGTGTAGGCCAGCGGCTACAGCTCCAATTGGAACCCTAGCCTGGGAACCTCCATACGCTGCAGGCACAGCCCTAGAAAAGACAAAAAAAACCAAATAATAATAATAATAATTAATAAACATCCAAAAGCAGAATTCAGTATGTCTCAGGAAACTGAAAAAAAAAATAGGGATGTCAGCTGTACACAGCTATTTAACACACTGCTGATCAGTCACTGTAAATGTTTACCAAAATACGGAGTAATAGGTACCATGCCCACACCATGTGGAAAAAAGGCAGCAAAATTACAACCATGGAAAAGAGAGTCTGCTTAGCACTAAAGGGGCTGGAAGGAAATGCCACAAAATAATGAGTGTTTCTTACAGGTGATTATTTTTTTTTTCTTTTGACTTGTGTTTTCTGTATTTTCTTTAATGAACATAGACGAATATAAAAATAAGAGGACTAGAAGAGACATTTCAAATGGCCTCTGACACATGTAGGACTCAGTGGGACCAAGAATTCATACAATTTTAATGTATAATACATATACAATAGAGTATTTTTCTTTCAGACAGAATCACAGCATTCCTAAATGAGACTCATTTAGGCCTTTTACTGTACAGATCTTCCTGGATTTATGATGAGGTTACATCCCAATAAACCCATCGTAATTTGAAAACAACGTGAGTCAAAAATGCATTTAGTACACCTCACCTACTAAACATCACAGCTTCGCCTAAATACCTTAAATGTGCTCACAACACTTGCCTTAGCCTACAGTTGGGAAAAATCATCTAACACAAAGCTTATTTTATAATGAAGTGTTGACTATCTCATGCCATGTATTGACTACTGTACCTACACTGGTTGTGTAGATACAGAATGGTTGTCGCTGTATAAATTGTTTGCCCTCAGGATTCCATGGCTGACTGAGATGGCAGAGCTCACTGCCACTGCCCAGCATCACAAGAGGGTGTCACACTGCCTGTCACTAGCCCAGGAAAAGATCAAAATTCACAGCACCGCTTCTACTGAATGCATATTGCTTCTGCACCGATGTAAAGTCAAAAAAACCTAAGTCAAACCATTATGAGTTGTGTACAGTCTACATAGTATATGTTACTTTTTTAGGAACATTTGAAACATCTATTATCAAAAAGTCAAAGATGACATTTGTTGGCGAGGATGTGAAGAAAAGGGATTCTTGTGCATTGTTGGAATGTAAATTGGCGCAATCACTAGAGAAAACAGTATGGAAATTCCTGAAAAATTTAAAAATAGAGCTACCATGTGATCCAGAAATGTCACTTCTGGTATCTATCCAAAGGAAAGAGAAACACGATCTCAAAGCAGTATCTACACTCCCATGTTCACTGCCCATTATTCACAACCGCCAGATACGAGAACAATCTAAGGTCCATCAATGGATGGATGGATGGATCAAGAAAATGTGAGACACACATACACACAGAATGTTATAGCCTTTAAAAAGGAAATCTTGACATTCCAGACAACATGAATGAAGCGGAAGGATATTATTTGAAGTGAAACGGGAAAAGACAAATACCGCATGATCTCACTTAATGTGACATCTAAAAAACAAAAAGTAGAAATCATGAGAGAGGAAGGCTTAGTGGTTACCAGGGGCCAGGAGGAGGAGAAAAGGGAAGGTATTGATCAAAGGATACAAATGTTCTACCACAGAGGAATGAGTTCTGGTACGTGATATACATGGTGAGGTGTAAGGACCTCATGGGGAGGACAGGAAATAATAACGTGCATACTTCAAGTCTGTTCAAAGTGTAGACCTCAAGTGTTTTTTCTCCACCCAAAAAAAAAAAAAAAGGTAACTATGTGAAATGATGGATATGTCAGCTTGGTTGCAGTGGTCATTTTACAATGCATACATCCATCAAATTTTCACCTCGTACACCTTAAATATATGCAATTTTTATTTGTCAAGCATACTCCAATAAAGCTTGGAGAAGAAAATCCCACAAAACATCACCCAGATATACTGTAGTCTATGTCCATGTACTTCTGAAACACAAAGGATAAGCTGTGTCTTTATACACTAAATCCCATTTTAAATGCAGTAGGATATTTTTCTTTTAGAAAAGTAACCTTCGGAAAATCCTTCTATACGACGATAGGTGTTTTTAAACATTAATAGTTACCTCTATCTACTTATCCATTCCTGGTATTAAGAGGTATGATGCTTGTGAGCTGGATCTACACCTTCTAGTCCATTACACACTCGACTTTTGCCCTTTCACTTAACACAACTGATATGAAGGTGAAACACATGAGGATTATGTCTACTGCATAAGATAATGAATAGATGCAAACAATCCCAAACTCTCTCTCCTGCCAGATTTTAACGACCCGCATTCCTCTGGCTGTTCTCTGAAAAATGTCTTTTTGCTCCCCTCTGTCTTCGGCCAATCGCAATGGGAGTTCATACCCCCGCCCCTTTTCCACTCCATTCTCACCCTGGCTTCAGGGGTTGGAACTACAGTCTGGTAGGCAGCTGGGTAAGAGTGTTTCCATACCACGCCCTGACACACTGACACAGGACCCACAGGGCCTGGCCTGCTCCTCTCCCTCGCAGGCACCAAAAGACACACAAGAAGACGCAAAAGCCCAGGGAGGGATGCCCGTGATCATCAGACCCAAGGCCAACATCAAGTGCAGCCAACAGCACTTCATCAGCCCTGCTATAGGCATACTATCTTCATTTCCAAAAGAACAATTATCAAATACATAAGTAAGTGTACTGCCTTCAGATAGGCCGCCTATGATGCTGGATCAGCCACAATGTAGTATTCCTATGTTAATTTCCAAATGGCTGTGTCATCAAACACTTCCATGTGATTCACTTTTATGTCTCCTTGTATTATAAATATGTATAAGTCTGTAAATAAATAAATCTGTAAATCATAACAAATTCCGTTATCAGAACAGGAGTCTCAGCAAACACACTTGGGAGTCTTCTTCAACCTCCAAAAGAAAACTGCACCTGACAGCATCTCCTGGACCATTGGAGGGGGTGCCTCTCTCAGGCTGGGGCAAGCAGCTTGCTTCAGGAAAAAGAACTCACCGGCTGGTGTGTGCGCCACTTAGCCAAGCACAGAATGGAAAACCAGAAGCAGCAGCAGCAGCCAGAGCTTAGATCCATGGCCTCTGCCAAAGGTCCCACGAATCTCCAGAGTACTTGTTCTCCTCTGCAGGCAGCTCACCTATGGCACAGCCCCAGGGAGAATCTTTTCCTTGAATTTCTTCCTCCGTCCCTTCTCCACCGAATTCCATCCTCACATCCCCAGGTTCCTTGCACCAGCCACTTCATGACTCCACGGGCCCCTCCACACACCAAAAAGAAGCAGGAAGAAGACTTACCCACTGAGGACCACGATGAAGTCCATGACGTTCCAGCCGTTGCGGAGGTACGAGCCCTTATGGAAGATGAACCCTAGGGCCACGATTTTGATCCCAGCTTCAAAGCAAAAGATCCCAATGAAATAGGGTTCTGTCTTCTCCTGTGGGATGAAGAGCAGAAGTGCTAGTAAGCAGACTGAGCTGTGTCCGTCACAGGCCGAGGCACACCCTGGGTGGGTACCCTCTGCTCTGACCTTTCCTCTTTCCTCCAGGACACCTGGACGTTGGTGCCTAGCCCGTGTACAGGTGGAAGTGGGGGCCCTGCGGGACTTAGAGAGTACACAAGAGCAAAGGAAACCCCAGGGGAAAGCTGCAGAAATGGATGGATATGGGCCTCATACCCAGAACCAGCCGTTTTCCCAGGAAGGTGGCCGATGGCGCTGGCTTTGCCCAGAAGGGGTTGGCTTTCCCACTGCTGGCCTTCACCTATGCTGGGAGCTTAGAAGTTCTTTCTCATTCACAGGTAATGAAGCTGAAGCCAGGTGCCCACACATTTGGATTTTAAGCATTTTGTTTGCTCTCTTTAGGGGAACTACTTTAGACACGTAGATAATTTCTTTACAGAGAAAATAGGCCAATATTTAGGAAGTTCAGAACCATGAATGCACAGAGGCTTTGAGCATCCTTCCTCCTCTCTTCTTTACCCTCCCCTTTCCCTCTCGCTTCCAAAGTCCCTTAGAAAGAGAAGTGAAGTGAGTGGACCTCATGGTTGCCCCTTCTTCTTGCCCAGCTGCCATGCAGTGCACACACAGGGGTTTGCAGCCCCCTCAGAACCTCCTGGAAGCAGGGATTTAAAAGATCAGTCCTCTTGTTCTTATGAATCCCAATGGGATTTGTTACCAACTCGTTCCCCGAAAACAAACAAACTTGCAGAACTATAGGGTAGGCAAGGAGAGAAGGGGCCAGGTGATGAAGCAAAGGAGAAGGAATCCAGGGGAGAAGAATGGGGGGTGGGGACAGTGAGAAGAAGGGAGGCACCTACCAGTCTGCGGGACATCGGAGTCTTGTCATCCTCAGGAAGATGCTGCTCCAGGGCCAAGACGATGCAGTTGGCAATGATGGTGGCCAAGATCATGTACTCAAACGGCGTGGGACAGGAGGAGTTAAGAAAGATTCACCAATGAGAGAGGGACACAGCCTCCAAGACGGCTGTGCACACTGGTACACAACTTTATCAACCCGCATCGCGTCTGCGCCGTCTGCAAACAGGCAGGCAGGACAGTGGATGGTCCTTAGCACGTGGAACTCTGTTTCTGATTAAGCTGTGAACACAAAGCATCTTCTCCAAGACGAGTGCAGCCAATAAATAATACAATGGCCATATGGCAGACACTCCAGATACTTAAGTAAATACAGTGATAAATCCGGGAATTAACTAGGGCTGCAAATGGAAGCAGGGACGAAGGGAGGAAGACGTGTTGATGCCATTGCAGGCTTCCTAGTATCCTCAGTCTTCAAACCACTGGACTGTAATGGGATGCTTCATCAAGGATCCGTCTGTGGCTGTTCATTGCTGTCTCTGGGAATCACATCGGGAGTATCCTCCTCTAGAACCTCCGCTCAACTAAATAGAAGAAAAGCCCTTGGGAAAGGAACGGTTCTCTCCATGCGCTCCCTTCTATTTTAACATCCAGTTCAGAAACATATTTAATGGGGCCAGGAGAAGCTAGCTTTGTCCCACCTCATTTTCTCCTCAGCTTCTAATCTATAGGAAGCAGAGACACACATCAGGACTCTGCATCCTGGGCAGCAAAGTCGGGGCCTCTAGGAATCAAAGTACAAGTGAGTGGATAATGAATTCAGCTTTTTTCCTGTTACACTGTCCTGAAGACAGGTGAAGGGGCTCCCTGCGCCTTTTTGAAAAACAGAACTATGACTCCACTGCCAGCATCCTGACTCCTACAGAAAGGTTGTGCTATAAGCTCTGCTTTAAGCAGGAGGCGGGGGACAGTTAGAAAAGAGAGAGGGAAACCCCAGCCCCAGAGTCATTCTGCACATGGGATTTCATTCTCTAACTAATGTTGTGGCAAAGAGAAGCGAGTCACTGCCACTGGCTTTGCCCAGCAACCTTTGATCTGACGGCATCTGGAAACCAGGCAGGAGAGACGAGGAGTAAGGCTGCTAACAGTGGAGGGAAGGGAGGGATCTCGTCTCCCCACACATTCAGGCTGTCTGTGTAGGATTTAGGGCCCAGAGCCCTCGCTAGGGAGTACAGGAGGCGGGCGGATCATAAACGCGCCTCCTGCGGCTTCCCACCCGGATACATGCGTCAGCGAACATCAATGGTGGAGGAGCAGTCATGGCATCTCTGAGAGGGGCAGCACGCAGGGAGTCTGCAGCCAGAGGTGGTACAGGCAAGACGTGAGCTGCCCCATCAGTAACTCTGGTCCTGATGCTAGAACAGGAGGCTGCAGGAGGTGAGATGACTGCATCTGAGCCTTGAGAACTTTTCATTCTCACTAAGCAGCGCCATCTCCTCCCTCATCTCCTTGCATCTCTGAGTCACAGCCCATTCTCCAGCTGCTGGCGATGCTCCCTTCCCACGTACCCAACACAAGCACAGGACGCACACCCTAGGGACAGCTCTGCTGGCCTCCGCTGGCCTGCAGGGCTCAGCCACTGGATCTGAAAACCAGATGAGGCTCAGAGGACCTCAGAGCCAGCCTCCTGCCTCCGCACCTCACTGTGCTTGCTGAGACCCTCTCGGTCAGAGGGGAGCCTCACTACGTGAAAAGCCCCCAGTACACCTCGCCGTTCCTCCTCCTTCGATCTCTCTGGGTACCAAGCTAGGCGCCCAAGAGCTAAAACTGCCCGCAAACAGACATCAGAGATGCCCGCTTCACTTACACGTCTACTTTCTCTGGACAAGCCCCCATGCGCGGCACCCACCCATCACGGCGGCGGCGGCGGGGGGGGGGGGGTTCTCCTCCATCACATCATGGTCTCTGACCAAAGTTCTAAACAAGCACAGAATGATCAGGACCACCCCAGGACCTGGTACCGCACAGCCCTCTGAATAGGCTGCCGTGTCCGGGGCCTGGTTCAGATACCCAGAATTCCCCAGACCCCAACAGGAAAATGACGACGGGAACATGGCAAAGGTGGTGGCCCAGGAATCCGTGCCCTTTCCCGAGAACAGCCCCAGGGGATGGATGCAGACAGGGAACCGAGAGCATGACCACAAGCTGGTGACAAACGACAATAGAAGTGGAAGGCATTTACGACATATTCCTAAAATGCAGGCCATGGAATCCTAGTGCTACAGGAACTTGCAATCAGACGAATGAGGGAAAGCTGGCTTCGGTCCAGGTAAGCAGGTTCCCGCCCCCTGGCTGAGTCTGACCCCCCTCCAGCAGAGTTCTTGGAGCCTTTAATACTACTGTATGCAATGAGCACGCCCTCCCCAAAGGGGGCTGGGAACAGGACACAGCATTCCCAGGCCGCTTCACTATATAACCCTTTGTCAGAGCAACTCTCTTGAGGATGCTATTCATAGGAACATTTCTGGGAAGCCTTGATACAAAGGGCAGATGTCACTGCCAGTCCACAAGGGTTGAGGGACATGAGGGCAGTGGCTCTGACAGGAGTAAAACTCATACCCCTTCCACCTCATGCCCTGTCCTTGTTTCTAGCAAAAATGTTCAAAAAGGGTCAGACTCAGCCAGTCCTTCGCTGGAAGGGCCCCCCCGCCTGGCCCTCGCAAGCTTAGAAGGCTGCTCGGCAGGTCCAAGGAGCTCAGAATGTGCCCTGGGAAGCAGAACAGGGGACGAGCATGTTCTCATTCAAGTTGCAGATGTTGTGAGCTCTCATAGGTCTACTGGGGGTTCAGGCTTCTTCTCCTGAACACCTTACAGTGACAATCACAGACATAAAGATAAAGGAGCTCTTAGTTGCTGACCTCCAGGCAAGGCAGCTCCTGACAGCCGTGCATTTCCACCCAGCAAGGCCTGACCGGGCTGCTGCAGCCCCTCTGCACACCCCCCACTCCTCATGCCCACTGCCATACCTCATCCTCCACACCAGACAATCAAAGCATAAGCTCCCTGCCAGGAATGGTAAGCTCACCTAGCCCAGAATGTCCAGGTGCAGAGAAATGAGGCTTGTGGGGGACCATCCTTGGCAAGGTGTGGCCATTACCACCACAGGATGCTCAGGGCAGGAGAAAGGCTGAAGGGCCAGACTTTCTGTGATGGGCCAGACATCTGAATGGCTGAGAATTCATGAGGACTCAACAAATAGTACCACCTAAGGCCCAGGAGGCTAGACTCTAAGAAGAGGGTTTGGTAATTCATAGGTTCTAAGAATACCCCATGCCCAGGTCCTCCCAACCCAAATCCTCTGCCTATGGTCTGATATCTAGGGATCTGTTCAGAGCAGTGATCCTCTGGCTTAAAATTTTGAAGATCCCTTGAGAGGGATGTCCCTTCAGGACTTAAAGAGCATCTCATCCTCAGGATAAATTCATTTGTCAGGTGTAATTAAGAATCTGAGGTGAAATTTTAATGCAAATAAAGGTGAAACTCTAAAAATTCCATGTATCTATAGACTAGGTGAAAGAGAGAAGGGGAACATAGAAATTTTCGGACAGGAGAGCAGGAGAGAATAGCCAGTTCTGCCTCAGCTCTAGCTACTCCACCTTACAGCCCCTTCCTTTAATCTCACGACCACTTCTCTTTCTGAAGAAAGCACAAAAAATGAGAGCACTTGCATCTTGGTGCTTTTGTTTCCCCTGCAATGGCCTTTCTCCTCCTTTCTGGTCACATATCGCCCTTGCCTATAAAGGTGTCTCCCTGTGCCCCACAGCTCTTTGCATAGTGCAGTTTTATCATCTCTCCTTATATTGCTCTCCTCTAAGAAACTGTACCTTGAAAGCAGGGATGGTGTATCATTCATCTCATCACAGGAGGTGCTCAGTATACCTCCCAGTACACAGCAGGAGGTCACTTGGTGTTAAGCGAGGGTGTGAATGGAAGGGAAGTACCCCATCTGTAAGCAGCAGCTCCACTAAGGACCCATCACAAAGACAGGGGCTGTAGTCACTCCTACTGGCTTGGGCCCCCACCTTAGGAGCTGACTCAGGAGGGCTGCTCCTCTGAATTCCTGAAAAAGAACTTCAAGCTCCAGGCGTATGCAAAGGCTCTGCTACAGGATCTCCCAGGGGAAAAACCTGGGTTGCAAGTTATGGCCCGCAGGGTAAGCAGATGCACCTCACAGGCTAGACAAAGATGTGGCTTGGAAAAGTCAGAGGAAGTGCCATGTTGCCAAGGCCTCAAAGAACAATGCCTTTCATGAAACAGAACGGAAGTCTGCCCAGGAATGCAGTGACTCCCACCACATTCTGCACCCGACACTAAACACTTCTTGGAGAACACTTTCCCTGGGGTCTAGACTATGGTTTGAGATCTTGATTAAATGGAGCTGACGCGGAGCAGTAAGGGAGCCTGAGGGCAGGGGTTCTGCCTGACTCAGAGACGTCTGCATCCCTGCTGTCCAGCACACACTGGGCATGCCATAACAGGTTTTCAATCACTCAATTGATAATCAAATAGCATAGGAAAAACAGAGCCAGAGCTGTCTTTATAAAAGTTACCCATCCTTTCTCTACATGATACACCCATTTGAACTTTGTGTGCTGTTTACCATGTACACACATTAGCTGTGCAAAAAAAGAAAGCAACATGCATAGACGATTCCTTCAAGGTAAGAAGAAAAAAGAAAAGTTTTTTAAAGAGCCAAAAAAAAAAAAAAAAACCCTCGGTCTTGCTAGAAGGATAATGAGTTTTCTTGGGGGGTAATAGGGCTTCTTCTTTACTCCTGACACAGTGTCTGAGTGTTATAATGAGCATGTATTCACTTATAATTATAAAATCAATTACAGCAGAAATTGACACAATACTGTAAATCAACTATAATAAAAATATTTTTAAAAATCAATTAAAGCTATTATTAATCCTGCAAAAAACCACACAATACAAAAACCAAGCCCAACCTGAGGGTCAAAGAAATCCACACAGGATTTCTGAGAGGATCAAATGCAGGAGAACAAAGGGACTGGACCCAGTGAGGAAAAGGTCTTGGAAGGTCTCTGAAACCTGCAAGGATGCCTCCTCTCTGCATCTGTCTGTCGGCATGCCAAGGGCCTCATTTTCTAAACTTTCTTGGCAATCTCCCCGAACACCCCTTCACTCCTTTCTCCCTCTGAGCCCATTAATGAGGACCTGTGTCACTCCAGCTCTCCCTCTCCCGTCTCACAGCTTCAAGACAATCATTAGGGAAATGATAAAAATAGGTTCCCTTATTGATTTATCTCCTTTACCCAATGCTCCTTCCTTCGAATGGTTGACTTGTTTCCTTGGCAACACAGCTAATTTGAGCAGCACGACTTGGCCTGTACACCTGCTATTTGTTCATCTCCTTCCCAAAGCCCAGAAAGCTGGGGCAAGGGAGAGAAAGGGCTGCCCTACCGGGTACAGACAGGCTACCATGGTGGCACTGGAGCTGCTTGTCAACGGAGCCCTAGGGGCCTGGCCCAGGAGCTGAGCCCTCCCTCTGCCCACCCAGCAGAGCTGCCCCATCAATACCTCACAGGGACTGATGAGTAGGTACAGGACTAGAAAGGACCTAGGCCTCAAGCATCAGATCCCGGGTGCCCCAAAGGAAGCAGGCATCTCTATTACCATGGGGATGCTGGCCATAGGCCCCGTATGCTCTCAGCTGCCTCCTCTCAGGGCTGTGATACTCAAACACCAGGGAGACAGAATGGGCTCAGAGGGGCTGTGGGCCCACAGCGACAGGCCAGCAGATGGAATGCTATGCTCTCTCCCTGACCTCAGGCAGGCCTAAAGGAGGATGCGCTTTTGGAGGGGAGGTAGACTCTGGCCACTCAGGCATTTCCTGTACACTCCTGGGGGGTCTGCACAGTCTCAGGATCCATCTCCACCTCTCGTCTGGGGCCCAGAGCACACACTCCACAAGAAGCTCTGTCTCCTTTCCTCCTGCCCATCCCTGTCTCCTGTTTGGGCATGTCTATTTCTGAGATGGAAGACTCTCAGGAGATGGCCTGAGCATCTTTGTGGGTGTCTTTCCTCTCCTCCCTCATCCCCCCCTCCCCCCGCAAAAACGTCATTCCAGTTTTTCCTGCTGCAGTGCAGTGGGTTAAGAATCTTGTACGGCAGAAAAAGAAAAAATACATATATCATTCTAACAAGTGGAATGTAGAGGCAAAGTCAGTCATTGGAGGGGGGCTACCTAGTATGATTCCCTCAAACACAACACCAAAGGGATATCTAAATATCGGGAGTTCCTGTCGTGGCACAGCAGAAATGAATCCTACTACTAACCATGAGGTTGCGGGATCAATCCCTGGCCTTGCTCAGTGGGTTGAGGATCCGGCATTGCCGTGAGCTATGGTGTAGGTCGCAGACATGGTTCAGATCCTACGTGGCTGTGGCTGTGGCGGAGGCTGGCAGCTGCAGCTCTGATTCAACCCCGAAGCCTGGGAACTTCCATGTGCCACCAGTGTGGCCCTAGAAAGTAAAAAGAAAATTTAAAAATTAAAATAAATAAATAAATATGAACAAGAGTGAAATACTAGCTACCCAAGGCTTTTGTGCTGCTGTACGCACATGAGAAGAATCAGAATCTTCCTCAAGACCTGGAATAATAACAGCAGCTTGGCAATGGAAACCAGAGCCACCACAGCTCTCCATGCAAAAGCCACCCAGCATGGCATTTGAATCAAGCAAAATCAGGGCCACCTGTTCCCAAGGAACCAACTGAGGACTACAGAAGGATCAAAGACTAAGACGAGACATGAAGGTAAGAACCCTTTGCAAACCGTAAAGTGCTACCCAAATGCACAGTCATTTTTATTATCCTACTAAATCAATCTTCAAGCATCTGCTGTGGCTCTAAGCTTTGGGTGACGTGTCTGTTCGTGGTCAGAGCCTCTGGGAGTGGGCTGGCTGGCTGCAGCCATGGGCTGACATTGAAGAGACCCACCGCAATAAAGGATTTAAAAGAAAATTATGGTAATGGGCCTCCGGGAAGAGAGCAAAGACATTTGGCCCAGAACCTCCTGGGAATATGGAAAGCACATCCAAACATCAGTCCCCATAGGAGGATTTATGAAGCTGATGGCTCTGATGCAATCTCTCCCAGCGATGAGAAGGGACATTAATTATACCCAAGGCCAGGGCTAAGAACAGGAGGGGCTGAACTATCACAGAAGTCCAGCTCTGGCTCCATCAGACCCTGTTGGAAATGCAGTGAGATCATGCTGGTGAGATCATATACCCCCTACTACCCCGGCCTGGGCTGCAGATAACAATATATAGTCCTGGAGGGACCAGTAATCATGAAGAGACAAGACCTTGTGTCTAAAACCCAGACGTGGCTAGAGCCATCACCACCGTTTCCACAGAGTGTCTGCACCCCTCCCTAGAGGCCACATTCTCCCGGGAACAGCTGCTTCCTTGCCTTTCCACACATGCCACGTGTACAGTTCTTCAAAGCCCCACAGACCAAAAAGAAAATTAAAACCAAGCCTGTTAGGCCCAGGGCCAGCGCTCCTTCCTGGAAGGATGTTTCACCTTTTCTCCAGGTGGTGGATTAGAGTAGGAGAGAGGAAGAGGTTAAAAGATGGTGAGCCAAGAGGGCTTTCTAGCATCCCTCGGTCAGCCCGCATGGTCCTGTCCTACCCAGGCTCAGAGGTGAGAAGCCAGGTTCAGAGCTTAGCCGTGGTCTGAGGGAGCCTTGACCTAGAGGCTAATATGCTCCCGGATGGGCTCCCTCTGGACTTCTTTGATCTTGCTCCTATGGCTCACTGAGCAGGACAGAGCATCCAAAGAGTCTTCCAGAAAAGGGAATAAACAGAGAGACAGTATTCTCTGGGGTTCTGAGGGGCTACAGATACAATTTTCAGTTTCCTGAAAAACAACATTAAGCATCTGAACTTAGCAATGTATGAACCACTCTCATATCTGGGGTAGGTCACATCCTCAACTCCAGTCCTATCTCTTTTTTTCAGTCCTTATTTTTAGGTTCCCAGTCTCTCTCTCTTGGACTCATCAACAGAGTGGCATACACATGGCCATTGAAGGGCAGGAGGGCTAAACCCCTGTGCTCCTCCATATGACAATACACAGTTCTGGCTGCCAATGTGGAAATCCATCCTGTACCTCTCCCTACTTGCCCAGCCTCACGGCAGCAAAAACGCACCATCAATAAGCAGGAAAATGGGGTGGAAGGCTCTGCATACTTAGTGTTGTCCCATTTCATTATGGCCTTGCGTTCCGTGTTGGAATTTTTCTCACCACCCAACTCGACTCCAAAAAAAAAAACATAAACAAAAACCAAAAAAAAACCAGACTGAAGAACCATACCCCACTTCTTTTTTTAAAACAAAACACAACAAAAATGTATCATGTGATTTCCAGTCTTAACATCAGTTTTTTAACTTTGGTTTCCATGCTGGTGGGATGCAACCTGCCATCACCATGACAACAGCTGCCTCTGTTCAAATTCACCATCTGACAGGCAGTCCTAAACGCACCTCGCTCTCTGTCAAGAAGATGGAAATGCCATTACACCTCCTCCTCAAGACTGAAATCCTAATGAATGAAAGACAAAGGAAGCAATGTTGACAATACAGCAAAGAGGCAGAGAACCCCCCAAAGGCCTTCCATTTCCCAGTACGGTCCCACTGCTCTCGTAGGGAGGTCAATGGACTCAGTTTCTCAGAACGGAAGATCCCCAGCATTACCCTTTTGCAACGCTGGCTGTGCAGCTGCACTGAACTTTTCATAGCTTGAGACCAAAGACCTCCCATGTCCCTGGCCTCTATATAAAATGACTAAAAGGAAGTCCACATTATTGTCAACTTGGTTCACTGGTGCTGAGACCAGCTCTAGACTCAACAGAGCCCCAGTCCTAAAAGGAGGGGAGTGGGGCTTCTGCAGAATTCAGACAGCACCACTTCCCTCTCTCTTGTGCCTCAGTTACAATCACCTGGCTATGTCTTAACAAATTCACTTTTTGTGCGTCTGACTGAATCCTGGACTCAAAATGCTGTCAGTTGACACATGGTTTTGGTGATCAGGAGACAACTGATTGAATGCTACAGGGAAGGGAAGAAAGAAAAGAGGAATATCAAAAGCCTCTGGAAGGAAAACAAAACAGCGGTAGGAAAATTACCTCTTTCAGAAACCAGAATCAGTGTTTTGATGAGACACTGACGAATGAGAGCCCATCAAGCGTTCCGGCAGCCACGAGCGGTGCAGGGGAAGAATGTGGGCTGCCACCAGCACCCACACCCAGGACTGAGCCCCCTCCATGCAGAGTCACTCTGTGGAGCTCAGACGGCTCTCTGAGTGTAGAAGGAAAATGAACCGTCTTGTGTTAGAGTCCACCAATCATTTCCGAGCAAAGTTTTTGTTCTCCCTTGAAAACCTGCCACTGCACCCCCATGTTCAAAGACATCTTCTGAAGCTCCACATCTCTGGAGGAAATGCTGAAGGTACGAAAGATGCTCAACTCAGCTTGGGAAGGGATGGCGTGAGAGCCATGACAGCTGTGTTCAACTCTCTGGAGGGCTCGCTGGTCACAAGGGGCTTCCGTGTTGTCTACGTTACTCCGAAGGGCAAGGCTAAGACCACAGGGTGGAACGCCCACCCAAAGACAGACCTGGGGCAACACACAGAAGCTCCGCTATTCCACAAGGCAACGGACTATTTCATTAAATGGGAAACTAAGTGTTGTACGAACCAATGTTTAACAACCAGCTTCTCCAAAGGGAGAAAAGCTCTGATGTGTAGCATGTGCCAAGGTCGAGCATAGAAAGACTCTCTCTTTGGCCAATGTCAAGCTACCAACTTAAGAGCAATGCACGTGGAGCTGAGAAGAGATCCACGTGGCTGAAACCCACCAGCCGGGACTAGCTGGTTCCAGTGCACCCCTTATTGTCAGTTCCATGTCAGTGGGAGAACACCAAGGATACTGAGGAAGCGATGCCTGTATTTGATGGTCATTGAGCTGGATCAACCTTCCTACGCATGAGGAGTTAACAAATGGGAAAGATTTCCTCCCTTCTGGTCAGTGAGCCTTCAGTCACTTGCTCAGGGGCCTCCTGGGTCAGCACGGCTCACTCTTCCCTGAGACTCAAGTGGCCCCTTAGTGAGACTTGCCTTCACGATGTCTGAAGCATCACCCATATCATGGAAGGCTGGTACCTATGCCGCTGGATGTGTGCCAGAGGCAGCCACAGGTGAATGGTGTGCCAGCGCCATGAAACATAAGAATTAATCACCCTATTTTCTCAGGCTGAATTCTAAGAGGCCCAGAGGCCCCCTGCTGTATCACTGTAGCCTCTATGAGAGCGGAGAGGAACCCACCAAGACCCAAGATTCAAAGCACAATCCAAAGAAATCCATCAGGTAAAAGGTTCACCTCTCATTCTAGAAGATCAGATCTCACCCTGGACTGCACAGCAATCACCTGAGAGGCTTTTAAAAATCAAGGCTATAGGTATCCCATCTCTAGGAATTGTGATTTAATTTGTCTCTGCTACCATCTGGGCATCAGCATTTCTAGAAGGACCCAGGCTGATTTTAATGTGCAGTCTGGGAAAAGAACACTGCCTTTGATGCTGGAAGCCCTGACAGCTAATGGTGTCAACTCAGGGGAGATAACAAGTGAGCAAGTGGAATCAGAGAGGCACCATGGTGAGAACTGAAAGGTGGGGAGTTCCTGTGGTGGCTCAGTGGGTTAAGGACTCAATGCAGTCTCCATTGGGATGCGAGTTCAATCCCGGGCCTCGCTCAGTGGGTTAAGGAGCCAATGTTGCTGCAAGCTGCAGCACAGGTCGTGGATGTGGCTCAGATCTGGTGTGGCTGTGGCTGAGGTGTAGGCTGGTAGCTGGCCCAGGAACTTCTATGTACCCCAGGTGCAGCCATAAGATAAAGAAAAAGAAAAAAGAACTGAAACGTACCTAGAGCTCTGTTAACAAATCCAGCACACTCATTTTATAGACACAGATACTAAAACCAGAGGAGGAACAAGACTTTTCCAGAGCCAGGACTAGAAACCTCTCTGGATTCCTAAAAAGCTTAGGAACCTATTGTCAGAGCAATCAAGCACAACTCCCTGGCTTCTTGGCTCGAATGGAGGGCTTTAAAAGAAAGGGATCTTTCTATTGAGTCTGTCTCCTCCATCCCTACTTGACTGTTCTCAAGAACATATCTCTTACTGTAGAGTAAGGATGATTTACCTTTCTCAGGAGCACTGAAGAGTCTAGAAAACACTCGGCAAGGAGTGCCTGCCTGAGCATCCATTCTCCCATCTGCCAAGATGTGATCTTGCTTTACACCCCGGGTAGAAGCCCACTGCCTAGTGAGCATGACCATTGCATACAGTTCTCCAGCAACATTTTTGGGAGAAGAACACAGTAACCATTGTTCTGAATCACTGCTTCCCCGTCTCCCTGGATCTGTGCTGAAGGGCTTCTCTTGGATCTTCCTTCTCGTGTCCAGTCCTACTTTTTCTTAATTAAATCCTTTCTTATGAATCATGAGCCAGCCTCCTATTCTCCAACCCAAGAGAAACACTGAAACCATATACTTGCTAAGTAACAAAAGGATGAAAAACATCCCAGAGGAGGATGAGGGGATAGAAGGAAGATGACCAGGTAGAGAAAGTGTACTGAAGGACTTCCCGTCGTGAATCCGACTAGGAACTATTAGGTTGCGGGTTCGATCCCTGGCCTCGCTCAGTGGGTTAAGGATCCGGTATTGCCGTGAGCTGTGATGTAGGCTGGAGACATGGCTCAGATCCCGCATTGCTGTGGCTCTGGTGTAGGCCAGTAGCTACAGCTCTGATTCAACCCCTAGCCTGGGAACTTCCATATGCCACAGGAAGCAGCCCAAGACAAAAAAAAAAAAAAAGAAAGAAAGTACTGAAGAAAACAGAGGAAATGTGAGCAAAGGAGCCCTGGGTTCTAGTCCAAGCTCTGTCACTTATGAGAGACCAGTAGCAAGTCACTTAATCTCTCTGACCCTCAGCTTTCTGACAGATAAGTGGGAGTTTCTCTTGGGTCCCTATCACTCTAGGATCCTATTATGCTCTAGTGCTCATAGGTAACAGGCTGGGAATGCAAGTGAGAAACGAAGGAGGAGCACCCATTATTACAACTGAGAGACACCATTTTTGGTGAAGCGACTGATGAGGAAACCCAACAATAACACCCAAAGCAGAAACCCTGGCACTCCCAGGTACACCTTTCAAGTGTCTAGAGTCAATGGAAACATTTCTAAAATTTCAGTAACAGGAGCTCCATGACAATCCAAGCTGGACTAGCTAACATATCTCTAAGAAACAGTTCATGATGAAAAATTAGAATTCTCAAAATGGCAGCCTGGAGGTGAACTTAAGGCTGCTTTTCCATAAGCCTTTTGTAGGCCTTCTCTATGCTCTCCATTGGGCTAGTCTTTTCTGCAGCCTCTCT
This sequence comes from Phacochoerus africanus, assembly GCF_016906955.1. Lineage (NCBI taxonomy): Eukaryota > Metazoa > Chordata > Mammalia > Artiodactyla > Suidae > Phacochoerus > Phacochoerus africanus. Next base: position 122,342,667 of record NC_062554.1, on the reverse strand, counting down.
GTCCCCACAACCCATTTCTTCCTTAACAAACCACAAAGGGAGAAGCCTTCAGTAAAAGGTGAAGGTTCGAAACAGGTCATAATGGAGTTCCCATCGTTGCTCAGCAGTTAATGAACCCGACTAGCATCCATGAGCATGTGGGCTCGATCCCTGGCCTCGCTCAGTGGATTAAGGATCTGGCATTGCCATGAGCTGTGTTGTAGATCACTCAGATCAGATCCCGCATTTCTGTGATTGCGGTGTAGGCCGGCGGCAACACCTCCAATTCCACCCCTAGCCTGGGAACCTCCATATGCCACAGGTGCAGCCCTAAAATAGCCCCCCCAAAAAAAGGTCATAAAACATAAAAGTTAGCTCCTCCACATTACCACACACACTACAGGTGCCCCAGAAAAGAGAGGGCTGGAAAAAAGAAAACAGACTTTATATGCTAATATTAAAAAGAGAAGAAGAACAGGCAAATCAAAGGTCCTTTGAGAGTGATAAAGGAAGAATAACAACACAGCTTTCGGTGAAGAGAGGACAAAATAGCAAAGAGCCCTGATTCCAACTGAGCTTGCATTCCAGTGGCCCAGGGCAAGCTGTCTCAATGCCGCGTGATGCCCACAACGACAGGTACGAGGTCCCTGCCCTTCTCCCACCTTGAGACCCTTTCCTCTTCCAGGCGTTGAGCCTCACATTCCATGGGTGCTGCTGATCTAAAAAGACGTCCCTGCTACTCTTCCGGTCTGACCCGAGGCCGTGTGGTACAACGGGAAGAAAAGAGCCAATGAAGTCGGGGGACGGTCAGCCCACACCCACCTGTGACCCAGGGCTGACCATCTGTAAGACAAGGAAACAACACCCACGTCGCAGAGAACTGGGTAAAATGATAACACCTCTCACCAGCGCACTGGAGAGTGTCTGCCCCACACCAGGCACTTAATAAAGGTGAGTTTCCTCTGAACACTCAGGACGACGTCCCGGGGGATGGATAACTCTTCAGGCTGGAATCAGGCTCCCTAGAGAAGGCTGGTAAAATAACACAAAAATGATTATATGAAAGTAAAAATAAATGAAGGTAAGAGAAAAAAAAAAGAGATGATCAACCTTATAATTGAACGGCACTGTCCTAAACCCAGCCTGTTTCACAGCACAAAGATGGAAAGCTGTGGGACAGTTCTCATTTTCCAGAATCTATTCCTCTGGCTCTGCTCCTTTGAGCCTGTCTCCTGATGTCTGCGACAGAAGCGAGCTCAGTCCTGCTGCATGTACCCTCACAGGTGGCTGTTTGCCGGTTACTCTCTACTTGTCACCAAGGGAAGAGGCTCCCCAGAGAGGACCCTTATCCAGAAAACTTTGAAGGAGGAGGGGCAGACGGAGATCTCAAAAATACATAAATACAGACCTAACTATCGAGGAGAAGAGACCATTCTATTGCCAAAATGCCCAGATCCTCTGAATTTCCATGGGCCCATGTTTCCCAGAACGAAGCCCTCCCCCGTTACCAGATCCACCTACCCGCCCCACCTCCAGACAAGCCTACGCCCTTCAACTGCTCTCGCATCAACAGACCAGGAGAACACATGCATCCTTGCACATCCATATGGCTTCGTTATCTCATAAACACAAATTCCCTTGCAAACACAACCCAAAGTTAGCAGAAAGAAGAGGCAGTTCCTTTCATTTGTTTTAAACCCACTCCCTAATTTCCTTTAAGTCTTCTGCCCGGTTTCCAGAAGCCAGGTGGTACATCCTGCTGCTCCATTCGCACCCACACCCATACCCAGGGCCCTCGGGGAAAACGCCCTCCCGTATCCTGGTCAGAGGTCCTTCCCTGAGCGCCTTAGACAAAGGTCCAAGGGCTCCAGCCAAGGAGTCTTCCCCCTCCCTGTGGCATCCCTCTATCCCTTTCAGAGGCTTCCTCCACAGGTCAGGGAGTCCAATCCTGACTCCCTTCTCTGCCCCAACAAAGACGGAGACCCTAAACACCCAGAAACCCAAACAGAGGGGAGGAGTCAACTGGAAGGCCTCCAAGCCCTGAAAAGAAAACCTACCCAGGGGCCAAACTGCGGCTCGAGGAAGGGCCCTTCCACAAGCTGTCAATCAGGCCATCTGAAACTCGGTGGCTAGCGCTTTCACACACACACAAACAAAATCTAGTGATTCTGCCTGAGGCTCATGGTTCTGAACAGCTTATCTGCTTCTCTCAAAAGCTTGCGGGGAAAACTCAGCCTCTGGACGGCTCCTGAAGGTATTTTTTTCTGGATTGTAAACCAAACGTGTCCTGAGAGACAGCGTCAGTGTCACACTGGCATCAGAGACACACGAAGAAAGGCAGGTTTTGATTAGATACGTTTAAATGTGGTTTTAAAGACATAAACCCAGTCACACTGAGAAGAGAAACAAAAAGGGCTGGTGGGCAGACCACCAGGCTGCAGGGGGTGGGAGCAGCCTTCCAGCTCCCTCTCCCTGGGTCATCTTGGGCAAATGAGTTAACCTCTCCATGCTGTCATCCTCCCAACTATGAAATGTGGAAAACAAGCATGCCTATCTCTGCAGGACCGTCGTGAGGGAAAAATGCAATAATCCACGGGACGCACTTAGCACGGGGATGTGGCACGAGGTAAATACCCCATAACATGTTAGACGTGTATCATCCCCATTGACATGAATGCCGTGCTAATATCGAACATGGTTCCAAAGGGCTTTCCCACATCCTAGCAGATGCTGGCCTCCCAACAGTCTTGGAAGGGAGGCAAAGCCAGGCAGGTGACCTTCATCTCCCATCTGAAGATGCTGAGGTCCAGGGAGGTTATCAAACCCACACAAGTCACAAACATCATCTGGCGGTGCGCAGGTGAGACACCTGACCAGAGCCAGCAGAAAGTAGATGGTACTGTTAGGAGGAGAACACTTAGATGCAGGCATTTAATGTTGATTCCTCTAGAATTAAGCAGATACTAACGAGAGGGATTCGTGGCTTCCTATGTGCCAGACACTGCTCTCACATCTTACATGTGTTATCTCATCTGATCGTCACGAAAATCCTCTAAGATACACCCTATAGGTAAAATTCCGATTTCCATTTTATGTTTGAGGAATCTGAGGCACAGCATCAGAGTCCACACAGCCAGGAAGCGGTGGAGATGGTACCAAGATGTGAATCTAAAGGCCATGTTTTTAACCAGGACAGGAACTGGGAAATCCTGAACTCTAAGGTGAAGCTTTCATCCACTGGGCACTGATCTAGCTAATGTCTAATATCCCTTCAACTCCTGAGATTCTAGGGTTCAACACTTCTGCTGCCTAGGAAACAAATAAAATATTGTCAGAGTGCGTCTCTGAAAATGATACTTGCTGTGGACTTTGCAGAAAGCAAGATGCTCTATCCTAGCTTACGACAGACGTGAAATAGGCATAAAAGTGTGTAGTGATTTCAGCAAAGCGTGTGACAAGGATATCTCACACAACATCCTTACAGACAAAATAGAAGGACGTCTGCTGCCTAAAGCACAGTTCAGAACATGTAAGAAACACTGAACAGCAGATGAGTGTGGACCAATGCACCAGTGGTGAGCAGGAGGCGAGCTCCCGGATTCTAACCATATTTCTATCAGTTACTTGAATGAAAGCATAAAGCACATGCCTATCCAGTCTGCAGATGACACAGAGCTGGGGGTACAGAGCTCACTTACTAAACTGTTGTGTCTAGAGACGGTGTGTTAAGGAAACCACCCAAACTTTAGAGTCAGACTGCCAGGGTTCAAGTTTACCTTGGGTAAGCGACTTAATCTTCTTTAGCCTCAGTTTCCCCATATATAAAAAGCAGATAAACATGTATCTCACTGGATTGTTTCATTCAAATGCAGTGTCTGAAGGTTACGGATACTCGATGAAAATTAGTTCCCTGTCCTCACTGAGAAAGAATCTCTACAGGATGGACTGTTGGACCAATACTAAAGCTATGTGCTAAGTAAGGGTTACAAGAAAGTAATAGACCAGGTGCCATACAGGAGCCAGGAGAAGGGAGTTGGTCTGACTCTGCAGAGAGAAATCAAGGAAGGCTTTCTGGAGGAAGGGACCTCTGAGTAGTCTCAAAGCCAGGAAGTCAGGGAGAGACAGAAGGCATTCCAGGCAGAGAGAGCAGCAAGTGCACAGGCACAGAGGCCCAGGAGAGGTTGGTCCCTTCAGGCATGAGCAGCCCATGGGAACAGCTGGAGAGAAGGGCACCACAACAGTTGAGACAGATTGGTGCCACATGCAGAGTCAATCAGGAGAAGCCCTGCACACCAAGCTAGGGAAACCTCACCCAGTTACAAAGCAAATGAATGAGAGAACCCAGATAGGACTTAGACGTTCCAACTCTGTCTAGCTTCTCTACATCTGCTGTACTGTCCTATAGCCACTAGCCACATGTGGCTTTTTTTTTTTTGTCTTTTTGCTATTTCTTGGGCCGCTCCCGTGACATATGGAGGTTCCCAGGCTAGGGTCCAATCGGAGCTGTAGTCACCAGCCTACGCCAGAGCCACAGCAACGTGGGATCCGAGCCGCATCTGCAACTTACACCACAGCTCACGGCAACGCCAGATCATTAACCCACTGAGCAAGGGCAGGGACCGAACCCGCAACCTCATGGTTCCTAGTCAGATTCGTTAACCACTGCACCACGACGGGAACTCCCATGTGGCTATTTAAATTTGAATTAATTAGGAGTTCTCTGGTGGATCAGTGTGTTATGGATCCAGCATTGTCACTGCTATGGCTCAAGTCACTGCTGTGGCACGGGTTTGACCCCTGGCCTGAGAGCTTTCATGTGCCATGGACACAGCTGAAAAATGTGAATTAATTAAAATGAAATAAAACTTAAAATTTAGCACTCGGACACAATAGCCATACGCCAAGTGCTTACGAGCCGTATGTGGCTAGCAGCTATAGTATTCCACAGCAGATAAAAACATACCCATCATCAGAGAAAGTTTTAGCCAACAGCACCGTTCAGGGCCACAGTACCATAAAGTGAACAAGAAGTAGACTGGGTCTGTGTCGCCTTATAGGACAGAAACGGGGAAAAAACAGGTGTAAATTATAAGGAGGAACATTTCAACTTCCTACACTCGAAGTTTTCTAATAACAGAAGAGCACCCTGACACTGGAAGCTTGACAGCCATCTATCGGGGTGACAGAGAAAGAGTTCCTATATTGCCCTCATGCTCTTTGGTGGGGATGCTTGTGTTTTATCACAGCGGCATGGCTGATGCACTCACATGGAGTTCCTATCACACTTATACCTAAAGGCTATGATGCTGGGGTGAGAGTCCCTATGCTTGCTGACCCAGCATCCCAACATCCCAGAACGTGGGAATTTTCTCACATAGTCAGCCTTTTCAAATTATGATCCAGAGACTCCCCTGAAATTGAATGCAAAATTGTAGGCGTGTTTTTCAGGAAAGAGGGATCCACAGCATCGTGCAATAGGATTTGTGATCCCAATATAGAAAGCTTGTAAACTCTGTATCAGAGGGACCTAACTGTCCCCATCCTCCAAGAACAGTCATCTATATGCCTTCTAGACAACCTTTCAGGTCAGCCCCAACTCTGAAGTTCCAAAACCTTCAGTGTCTAAAGACCATCGCCCTGCAAGGAACTGTTTCCAGCCAAACACCTCTGACCGTGATCAAAAAGAAAGGAGCCAGAAGTACCAAAGAGCCGAGAAGCAGCCAAAGGCACAAAAATTGGATAATTCAGTCAAGTTGGGGCAGGTATCACCTGTCCACCTCTGGCTGAGATGCCTACTGGAGACACTTTGGGAGATGGGGAAGGTTTATTTTCAATGTCAGCCTATAGAACCAAGCACACCCAGTCAGAAGCCATGCCAGCGTGTCAGGTGGAAAACTTGCTCAGTGAATCTAAAGCTTCCTGAGCTATCAATCCATTTAAAAAATAATGACTTTGTTCTAACCACCATCTGACATTATGACAGTTGTATCAGGATCCATCTCCAGGTCCTACAGTATTGCTAGAGCTTAAAGGATTCATTTTTAGAACATGCAGTGATTGTCGTGATCCAGTGTAGCTGGAGAAGGCGGCTTCCGTTAATTTAACAAAAAAAAAAAAAAGAGTTACTTTATATAATCAATATGGATTATAATTTGCAAAAGCTCCAAATACAATAAAGTACACGCATCACTCAAACCCTGCTGAACACAGTGCTGAGCAAGCACACTGAACATAACACTTTGTTGGTGATATTAAGGACGCACTATGGCATTCTGTGGTACCTAGGGGCCATTGATACAAACCTCAATCGTCATTAAACTATAGCTCTCTGGGTGCCAATGAATAAAGAGTTCTGTACAAACAAATGCCAGATAGCAACAGACACTGGGCAATTTTTTCACAGCCTGTGCTGGATAGGACCAAAACTGGTATGATACTCAGCCAGGTTCTGACGCAGGCAAAACTACGTTTACAACCTCCAAATTCCCATATAATGACCTCTCCACCCCCTGCCAGCCAGCCAGCGCCCTCACTACCTCCTCGCATCCTCCTCTCCCGCTACTAAGGCTACACCTGGTCCCACAGGTCCTGGTCAGCACAACGCTGGACACATAATAGGCACTTCAGTGATGCTTGTGGTTCATCAATAGTAACCGATCAATCCTATCATTTGATAACAGTTTCCTGAATGCTGCCTGAAGGGCCAGCATGGTGCTGGGTGCTGGAATTAAATGGGGGCATGTCCTCTGCCTATTCTCAGAAGAGCCTGCTCTCAATTCTAAGGCCGAAAAGAGTAAGAACTAACTCTAAGTCGATAATGTCCTATACTAGCTTACTATATCCTGGCTCCCAAGATCCTCTGTATTTTGATAAAGACAGTCTCAAAAACTCACTACCTGAATCCAAAGTACCCCTGTTAATTTGGCTGATGTATGGGTGGGGGTAAGGGAGGGGGGGGATTTAGGATGGGCAAGCTATAAGACTGGTCTTCTTAGCCACTGCAGTGTGACAAATGCAAATTCTCAGACCCTATTTCAGACCTACTGAATTAGAAACCCCGGGACAGAGGTCCAGCAATCTATTTTAACAAGCTCTTCAGGAGATTCGGAGAGACACCGACGTTTGGGGACCACCAGTATAGACGAAACCGAGTGCCTATGCACGACTTCAACACCCAAAAAAGCTAAGTGAGGAATTAGCCTTGATGCTGACATAAATCACCTGCTGGAGAGAACCCTCCCTGACAGAGGAGTAGCAAAATAGCTCCCAAGAGCACACAGCTGGAAATTGCCAGGGCGTCAGTGAGTGACTGGTGAAAATCCATTTCATGCTTTTGGACTCTGACCAGCCCCCTGAGACAATGGTGTGGAAATTGAGAGAGAGGCACAGGAAGTTGGGAACATTTCAAACCTACAACTGAGCTGAAGGCAGGGAAACATTTGCAAGGATCAACGTCCTCTTCCTGCTGGTTTGCAGAGGCTTCTCCCTGGCTCCCAGAGGCCACTCTGAGCCCCCTGCATCTTAGCTACAGAAATGATACCAGAGTCTAATCACTGGCAAACCCCAGTTCCTGACACTGACGAGCGCACTTCTCCCCTCTAATCTGCTGTCCACTAAAGTCTGAACACACTGAAGTTTCTCATCTCCCCTAAAGGAGAAAAGCTGGGGGGGGGGGAAGACATCCCACCCCCACCCTCTCTAGGTTTAAGGACACAAACCTTTAGAAAGCCAGTGCATACAACTGAAACAAGCTTTCCAAATTTTCCACATATGGGGGGAAGTGGGGGGGGGGAACAGATGTAGCAAAAATGCAGTCCCCCCTTAAAAATAGCCTCAAAATGATAGAGTTGCAACAGTAATTCAAATCAACCACTCACAGGCAAAAAAACAAAAACAAAAACAAAAAAAAAAAACAACAAACACACACTTGACACAAGAGGGCCCCTCCCTGAAGGGCTCACTTGGCTGGACCACAGAAGCCTGGAGCTGGAGCTTAGCCTGGAGTTACATCCCCAAACCCTGCCCACCTGCCTCTGGGATGAACTACTTTACAAATGGATTCATTGCAGCCCTTTCAAAAAAATTCAACAAGGCTGAGATGGAACTGCTCAGTCCTATAGACTTGGAGCTCAAAATACAATAAGAAAAGCAGCTATGCCACGGCACTGCCAGGGACAGGGTGAGGGATGGACTGAGTAACAGACACTTTTTAAAGTCATTCCATGCTGTTCTCCTTAATCTGCCAATTCCTGCCTCTGGAGGACATAGCTTCTAGCTGCTCCCTTGCTTTCCAGAGATGGGAACATAGAGGCTCGTAAATAGGGCTAAGAGTTGACAGCCCAGGATGAGCCAAAGACGAGGGGAATGGAAAACTCAGTAAACATACTCGAGGTGCTCACGGAGCAAAATCACACTCTAGACAGCTCCCTGAAGTAGACTCAACCCACAGGAGACCACGGGGTCAGAGGAGCCTAAACATTTTGTGCTATACTCTCTGTCCTTAATTAAGAGCGATGCTGGCAACATGGCTGGTGAGCCTCCACCAGCCCCCTCCCTGTAGATGCAGAACATCTGGGAAGAGGAGTGCTGATAGAGGACTCTGGCATCGCTATCCACCCCTGCTGTAGAAGAAGGGGAAGGCATGGTGATACACTAATTTCAGGGCCCGTTTCCCCCTCCAACCCTAAGTGAATTCACGCTGGAATCTGAAAAGCAGCCGTTCCAGAAGCCTGCTTCTTAGCTCAGTGGCTCAGCATTTATCAGCATGAAGACCTAGGACAATGCGAGGATTCAGACTGACAAGTGCTTGGAGATGGAGATACCTTCTAGTTAACCAAGTGCTCTGAAGAGAGGCAGGGAAGGGCTGCCGATTGATGGGGCTCCCCCACCTAACGGGGCTGGGTAGGAGGTGATCGCTATAAAACAGCAAGCAGAAAACCCATTTAAGAAGCTTTTTCACCGCAGCTGCCTTTCTCATGTGTCCTAGTCCCACCGCAAAAATAAATAAATAAATAAATAAAAATAAAAAGGACTTATGTAATAAAACTCTAAAATCGATTGCATTATTTCAAAAAAATTTTTTCAGTAAAAAAAAAAAAAACAAAACAAAACCAGAGGACTTCAAGGAAAAAGTTGATTTGTGTGGATGTGTGAGGCTGGCCCTCTGTAAGAGATCTTGCTCGTAACCAAGGGGAAGACAAATAACCTTCCTTTTCTAAAAATCCAAGGAAAAACCCACACATCTAATGAATTATTCACAAAGGCTGAACCGAAAAATGAGAAAGAGAAAGATGAAAAGGGCAGAGGACTGGGCATAAAGAAAAAGTGAAGTGAAGGACTTGGTCTCTCTCTCTGAATAAAAGGGTATTCATTATAGTCACATGCAGGTTCCCCCTTTCATGTCTTAGTGGTCAGGGATACACAAAATGAGATGGCCAGCATTGCCTCTGATGGGCTGGACCACGCAGCTGGGCTCGGGGAGCTGTAGCTTCGCAAGCAGCCCTGAGGATGACAAGTGGGAAGCTACTGATGAACGGAGGGAACACAGAGCCAAAGAGTATGCAGGAGTTCTCACAGCTTAGCCCATCTTGACTCCACCTTATTTTAACTAAGAATGTGAAGATGAAAAGAAACCAGATGTTCTTATAAAGAGGGAGAGATGCAGTAGAGTTTGAGGGGGGGAGGGAAAAAAATCTCCATTTGGTACAGCAGCAGCTAAAAAGAGATAAGCAATTTTGGATCAAGCTTCTAATCCCAGAGTCTGGATCTTTCAGAAGAAGATAAAAAGAAGGCCTGTTCTCATTATTTTCCTCCTCCTCCTCCTCAATTCACAGCGTGCAGGGCACCAAGTGTGGGGAAAGTGAGTGGAGAGAAGTCGGGAGATAAGGGCATGCAAACCAACAGACACAACTATCACATCCAAGGTATTTCTGTCTCCATCCCCAAGTCATTTCATTTCTGTCAAACTCCTTCACTCCAATTCACTTTCCCAGCCGCATCCCAATTACAACTGGTCCCCGCCACAAGTCCCAGCCTGGCTTTGGGAGGAAGTATTACCCGTGCCTTCTTTCAAGGGCAAAGCGGCTGGACCATGTGGAGATGGTCCCAGGAGCCCCAGAAAATGAAGACCTCCATCCTGCAACCTTGGTGCCAGTCACAGTCGCTTTTTCACTGCATCCGTGCCGGTTACACAGAGGATGGGAAGGCTTTCTACAGTATCTGATCATAGGATATAATTACAGGCTTCATCCTTGTTCACGGCCACCCTCTGCCCTAATCAAAGTGCTCTGACTCATAAGCCATGAGAGTTACATCAAACCTGAAATCCATGCCAGGATTACAGTCTACTGCCTTTCAAGGTACAATATGTTGATAGGCAATCAAAGGAGGAGAAACGCATAAGTCACAATGGGCATTTGGGGAACTAAAGTTTTCAGTAATCCTCCAAAAATAGTGGGCAACTGACAATGAGAAATGCTCCATCATAAAGCACGTAACCTCTGACTCAAAGCCAGAGTCCTTTGGGGCTATCATGAAATTCTCCACAACACGAAATCACATATGTCCATCCACAGGTTCATTAAATGAGTTTCATCAGCTCAGTGGCTACAAATACGTTTGATCTTCCTACTTTAAACCAGGATCACTTCCACATGAAACATGCGCTCCTCTGCTGAGATGCCCCACACCATCAGTGGGGGAGAAACCTCCTGATGCCCATCTATGGGATGCCATTTCTTCCCTTCATCCTCTAGCCTGGAAAAGGGCAAACATGTGAGGAGCACCTCGGGAACCACAAAGGAGACCTCACAGGTCCACAAGGATCTGGGCACAGAAGGGTTGGAGCTGGTACCCAAAGGGCATGACGAACGTGGGGTGACATTCAGAGCAGCCAATTCCCTGAGAGAAAGAGAGCCCTTTTGTTATCTCTATCAGATAAGCAAGAAAGGAGGAATCACAGAAAATGTAATACTACATTTTAAATCAGATTAGCATTTTCAGAAAGGTTATGGTAGCCACAGCAGAAGAGAGTGCCATAAGAAAATAAAATTATCTCCCTATGCAGATGTAGCTTCCAAGAAAAATGAAACACATTCAGAGTGGGCTGTTACCCTACCACCATCTTTCATGCCAAATCTGGGTTATCTCAGGCATGTCTTCCTGTAAGAACTAGAGCTTCCCTATGAATAACTGGATGAGCTGACCACTCCCACCCAAGTCAGAGAGCCCCGCAAGTATAAATGAAATTATTCCTTCTAATTGATCTTTTCAGACTAATCTGATTAAAGACCAGTCATAGGCAGCGCTAAGAGACCACTAACACAACACATGGGAGCACACATTATCCTCCTACTCCTACAGTGGCTTTCTGCAGCGAATGCAAGATGTATACATCTCCAAAAGCGTACTGCACAAATAATCAAAATCCTCAGGCATGTTGCCTGTGAACATGACAGTTCAAAACAGGTCTTGGCATGTGCTCTCAACAAGCTTTCTTTTCGTGAAAATCTGGCCCCTACAAAGAGTATCAAAGTACTTCCCAGACTTTAAGGTGCATACCGATTATCTGAGGATTTTATAGTAAAACGGAGAGTCTGATTCGGTACATCTGAAGTGTGGCTCCGGATTCTGACTTGCTTAAAATTGAAGTATAGTTGATTTACAAGACTGTATTAGTTTCAGGTGGCCCACGTAGTGAGTCAGTATTTTTATAGCTTACACCCTCTACGAAGTTACTACAAAACGCAGAGTATGTTCTCTGTGCCATGCATTTTCTGCTAGTTTAGACCTCTTAATCCCCCTCACCTATTTTACCCCTCCCCTGCCCCTCTCCCCTGCGGTAACTAACCTCTGGTTTCTTCTGTTACCTGGGATTGTGAATTTTTAACAAGCCCCCGGGTGATACAGACTTTGCTCCTTGCTGTCTTTGGGAAGCCAAAATCTAGGAGACTTTGTTCCTAGAACCAAGACCCCTCCCTCCAGGCATGCTGAAATTTCTGAAGGACTATTACTAATAACAGCTAGTGTTTACTGGGTAATTAGGCAGTGTTCTAGCCACCTGACATATATTAATTCATTTAATTCTCCCAATAACTCATTATTATCATCTTCATCTTACAGATAAGCAAACTGAGTCACAGAGAAATGAAGTAACTTTTCAAGGTCACAGAGCTGGTGAAGGAGCTGAGACGTGAACCCAGACAGCTCAGCTCCAGAGCTTTACTGGTAACCACTGCTCACATGACTCTCAGTAAGAAAAAGCAAGATCACTGCAGAAAGGGGTTAAAAAGGAAGCGAGGTGAGACTGGGAACTGAGATGCGGTATTAGAGAAAACGCAGGACCCACAGAAGCATAATGTTTCCAAATGGTCACCACCAGAGGTAAGATACATTAGTCAATTACATCGTGCAGTCAGGAAGAAGCAGCAAACATGGTGTATTTTAAAATGTGCCAACAGGGCTCCTCCACACACCTTGACAGATGTTCTCTGAACACCGGACAAACAGCCTACGTGCTGCAGAACCACCGGGAAACTTCCAACTATGGGGATGGAAGAGATGACTGGGATGGGGCCCCTGGCCAAGGCATTGAGTGGGATGCTGGAATCAACATCCTAGGGTCTCTTTAAGACTGTCTTTGGTGCATTGGGACGAAGACAAGGGACGAGCGCAGTGAAATCCACAGTGGCACCTTGCGCGGCTCTCAAGCCCCGCTAGAAAGGCGGGGTCTTTGCAGCGGAAGAGAAAACGTGAGAAGTCGACCGCGTGGTGTAGGAAACGTGCTCAATGACCCCGCCCGGGAGCCCAGGCCCGGCCGGAAGTGCCCGAGATGCTGAACCCAGGCGAAGGTGGAGCCCAGGCCGCGGGGGAGTTTCGGTGGCGCTGTCCGAGGTGCCAATGCTGGCTGCGGGCACGCTTTGCCACCCGCGGGGCGCCTGGGCGGCTTTGTCTACCGCCAGGAAAAGGGAGGGCGCCTGTCTGGGTAAACACGCCCCTAAGAGAGGGGCACTGTAAAACAGCACCTGGTGGGTGGGAAATTTTAGAGAACTGCAGGAGGTGGGCGGTCAGGGGAAGGGGTGCCTGCCGGGGAAATCTGTAGGAACCTAACTAGAGGGGTGTTCGCAGCCGCAGCAGCACAAAACACAAAGAGGGCTGTTGCTTTGTGCAGTGCATCCCCCGGGACTGCGGGGACCCGACCCTTCCTCCTCTCCCGCCCTCCTCACCCTGGATAGGTTTAACTCTGACACTGTTTGGCTCCAGGATCTCTCTCGGGGGGGGGGAAGAAGCGCAGGGAGGAGGAGAGAGGAAGCCCAGCCAGGGGTGGCTGTGGGAGGATACAAGCAGCAGCAGGAGGACTATCTGCTTAGAGCTGCTCCTCCGTTTCTAATGAGGGGTGCTGCCTAGAAGCACCAGGCGCCAGCCAATCACGGTGCTGCTGAGGCAGGGACCTAGGGGAGGAAGGAGGGGAAGGCCAGAGACTGGGCTGGGGGTAGCAGGGAGATGCCCAGGCCCTGAGGGGAAGCAGCCAGGAGGCTCGCTGATAACAGAGACCCAAAGTGGCTCCAGCTGCCTCCTTGCTGCACACCTGGAAGGTGGGGGTGGGGTTGAGGGAGGATTGGGAAGAAGAGGAGTGGCCTCTTGCAGGTGCATCCCTCCCAAGAAATCTCCCTCCACAAGCATCAAAGTCCTGTGTCTCCAAGCCTACTCCCATTTTTAACACCTTCCCTCGGGCTTGCTCCCTGCTCAACCCCCTCACCATCCAGCAACCCCCAATTCCTAAAGACCTTGCCAGACACCCATATTCCTAGTGAAGAATGAGGCAGTGAGATGCCTAATCAGCACCCTGCATTGGGTGCACTTCATTAAACCCGCAAAGAAGCTCCTTCTGTGCTGGTTCGCCCTGACACCACCACCATCAGAGACGCCCCCACCAGCTCTTTGCGGAGAGCAGATGCTTTAGAGCTAGGGAGAGGCAGGCTGCTTGCACCTCTGGGCTCAGCTGATGCAGCTCTCCACTGATGAATCCAGGCCCAGAAGAGCTGCCTGGATGCTAGGCACTGGGAGAGCACTCAGCTAGTCAAGCATTAAGGAGGCAGGAGTATGCAACCGAGGACCAAAGAAAGCATGGGCCCCGATGAGCTGCTCTTTCATGGCTGAGAAGAGAACCCCAACTCTGAGCCGTTTGGGCAATGTCCTTAGAGACTGCCTCCCCTGACACATTCATTCCCTCCACTTGCAGTGGAACTTAAACACAGTCCCCGGAGTTAGCCGGGTCTCAAGCCAGACGTCTGTGTTATTTATCTACTTATCAAGGTGGGGCTCAGAGCTCTTGAAGCTTCTGAACTGATAAATCCCCTCAGAGAGCTCTGACTTTCCCACAGGCAGATAGGGTAGCTGTCTCCCCAGCTGATGGGGATGGGGCAAAGGAGATGGCTTACAGGGAGGGAGGAAGAGGGTTGTAAGGTTTGAAAGAAAACCCTGAGGTTAGGGGCAATCCATTCCCCGTAGAGTGCAGCTTGTGAAGGGACTAGGGGGGCGCGAATCAAAGCCCAGCCTCCAAAGGGGCAGATACCACACCACCACGCACCCAGGGATGCGGGAGACTTCCACACTGGAAAAATCAAAAGCCGAAAGTCTTACCTTGAATAACACTAGTGCCCACACCGGTCTCTAGGGCACCAAGCTTGCCTCTTAGATGCACCAAAGTATAGAGTGCATTTCAGCAAAGAGGCAAATCGGCACCAGGAAGGGGAGGAGGGGGGCAAATTCCATGCTAGGTTTCCCCCCTTACCGGAAGAAATGTAAAGGGGGAGAGGGGAGTTACGGTGGGCAAGAAAGGATATGGCCAATCGATGAGCTTCTTGGCGTATTTCCTGACAATGTTATCTTCTCCGAAGATGAACAAGGATCTGTTGACGGTGAAACAGTTCTGCCGGACGGGAATAGGGTTGTACAAAGCCATAGTCCGCGCCCTCTGCGCTTTCGACTGCTTGTAGGCGGCCGCCGGCCCGGAGGCCGGCACGGGGGTTCCTTGCCGGTTCCTGCTCTGGTCCGAGTCTCCATCGCCCGACCCCGGCCTGCCGACCACTGCCTCCCCGAAGCGAGCCATCCTGAAGTTTAAACAGACAGAAGACACACAAAGGTGATCGTGGCCGAACACCCGCACACAGCAACAAGCAGAAAGACACACGGAGACTCAGAGCTGCATCCAGACAGGCACGGGGACCACCGCCTCCAGGGAGCCTCGCGAGCTCTTCGGAGAGGCAGCAGCAGCAGCAGGAACCCTGCCGCTCGGAACTGTTGAATCTAAATACAACCTCTGCGAAGCTCCATTCCTCAAGGAAGGAAAAAAAAAGAGGGGAGGGCTTGAGGTGCTCAGTTTTGGGAGGCAATTTTTTTTTTTTTTTCAAAATGCCAGTGTGTGGTGGCGTTCAGGGAGTGGAGAGGAAAGGGGTGGAGTATGCTGCTCTTCAAACATAGCTCCTCTTCTGGCAGACGCACCACCTAGTTCTGAGAGAGAGGCCGGCACCGGCCCGCTAGGTAACAGTTTGGTAATTTATTGGTGGGGGGAGGGGGGGAGAAAACAAAAGAACTTTTCCAAAAAAAGGAAAAAAAAAGAAAAAAAGGACGAGGTTATGGAGACATGCTTTATAACGCCAGCCCCTGCAAGTCCATCTAAGAAATTCCACAGCCAAGACTTGGGTCTTTAAATCTGCCAGCACAGACGCATCCAAATGTTGAAAGAGAGGGAGGGAGGGAAGAGAGCGGCTTTGAGGTTCCTGCGTAAACCGCGACGCCCAAAATATCAAAATAAGAAGTCGATCCAACCGGAGAGGGACAAATGACCTCAAAGCTCCTGTGCTTCGGGGAGAAGTTGAGCCGCATCCAGAGAGCAGCGAAGCCGGAGTGCCAGCATCCGCCCGGAGCGCTCGCCGCCGCCGCTGCCGCCGCCTCCCCGGATCAGCATGCAACAGCGATCCGCGGCTGCGCCGGCGAGAGGGCGGGAGAGCGGGAGGGAGCAGGCGGGCGAGCACTTGGGCGAGGGAGGAACAGGTTGCAGCCGAGCCCAGCGGTGGCCTGGCACGGGAGTTGTCCGGGGACCAAACTTGCTCACTAACGACGCGGTCTTCCTCTCCCACCCTGGCAGCCCCCCTCGGTGGAGCGGAAGAGACGCTGGGGAAGGCGAGGGGGAAGGCGAGCCGGAGAGCCGGCGGAGCGCAGAGGCGCGGCGAGGCGCGCACTGGAGCGCGGGCAGAAGCGGGGGCGGGGCCGGCGAGCACGGGCGGGGCTGGGTTGGCGCCGGAAGGACCCCGGCCCGCGGCGGCAGGAGATTCTTGGGACGCGAGGCGGGTTGGGCTTAATGATCGTTTTAGCCAGAGGGTAGCGGGCTACCGCTGCAAGGATCCAGGCTAGAGTCGCCTTTCCCCAGGACTGCGCAGAGGAGAGCAGCCGGCGCAGCTGGCGGCGCAGCGGAGTCTCCGCCTGAGAGCCGACCGGCGGGGGCGCACACGCACGCGCGCTCGCTCTCGCGCCTTCCGTCCTCCGAGAGAGGCGCCCGCCAGGCCTGTGCCCGGGGCTGTGCCCGGCGCGCCACCGCCCCGGCTGAGAATCGAAGCCTTTGCGCTCAGCGCGCCCTGGGCCAGGGCCCGGGTGCTGCCCCCCCGCACCTCCCAGGCTCAGAGAGCGCTGCCCCAGGATTTCCGCGGAGAAGGCAGCACCCCCTTCATCCCCTGTCCCCACTTAGCAGCTTGGAGGCCCCTGCGAAGACTCTACATTCTGGCGTAGGAGCCAGCCCAGGCGGGAGCTTCTCCAAGCGCGATCTGAGGCGGCCCCTTGGGTTTAACTCCAGTAGAGCCCAGCGCATCCATTTCTGGAAGGGTGGTCTAGATACTGGGGCCCTAGGTGATGAGTTCTGGGCTAAAACTACCCTTCTCGAAATCTTAACAATCGGGGGGCTCTTCTACCTCCAAGTCAGCAACACTGACTTCCTCAAACCCACCCAATAATGACGAAAACAAAAATGGAATTAGTGTCTGAGCTGGGAATGGTGGACCTCAAACTCCACGGAAGGAGTCCCTGGCATAGCAAC
Organism: Phacochoerus africanus; assembly: GCF_016906955.1. NCBI lineage: Eukaryota > Metazoa > Chordata > Mammalia > Artiodactyla > Suidae > Phacochoerus > Phacochoerus africanus. Next base: position 122,325,599 of record NC_062554.1, on the reverse strand, counting down.
CAAGCCCTTCCCCACAAGTGAGTCAGTGGTTTGAATTGAGGACGGTACCAGCTGCCCCCTGCTTTGGCCTGAAGGCACATTCGACCCAAATCCTGTCCATCTGAGCCACGGAAGAGACTGGGTGTGGGGGCAGAGGAAGGAAACAAAAGACTGACCAGAGCCCAGAGGTTGGAAATCATGGGTGAGTGTGGATTTGCACATGGGAAAGGCCGTGTCTCTGTGTGTGAGATTAAGTGGAGAGCAGAGAGGTGATGTGACGTCAGAGTGAGAGGCTGCTTGTGTTCCTTGGTGGATGTGCCTGTGCGGGGGCAAGGCCATGTGAGCCCTGGCACGGGTCTGCTGGGCGAGAATGTACGTGAGTGTGTGTGTCTGGGAAAGCCTCTGGTGCTGGAAAATCAAAGGCATGGTCTCGACACATCCACCCCCTGCAGGCACTGCTGCCCTGGCGCATGGCTTGTTGCCCTTTGGCTCAGGGGAGCCCAATTGAGGCCAAATGACTAGTGGAGGTGAGTCAGCTCTAATTGATATTTTGATTTCACATAACTGCCTTCCTCTGCCCTTCTGCCTACCGTAATTGGAGGGTCCTTTCCTCTCTGAATACCTCATCAGAGGAAAAGGGAAGGTGGTACTGTGAACCCAAAGCCCTGGCAGCTGTCAGTCTTTTAGAACCAGTCACCCAAGAGCCATCTCAGAAACCCTGTAAACTACGGTTAGAAAAGACTTTCAGAGATGATCAAATCCATGCATTCAGAGGCAGGACCATCACCTAGCACAAACTCATTCAAACCATTTAACAAGTATTTCTGAGCCCTGGGCACTGTTTTAGGAGCTGAGGACCCAAGAATGAATAAAATAGACGAGGACAAAAAGAATGTATCCACTGGGATTAAATTTGATTCCATAACCTTATTGGCTAGAATGCTTGATGAAATGCATTCTCTTGCTGCCACTTTAGCCCTTTCCTTCGTGTCCTGGCCTTAGTAGGGCAGGATGGGGGGATGGCGTGCCTGTTTGTTAAAGCTCAAAGGAAGCAGGGCCCACCAACCTTTTACCTCCTGGAAGAGGTTCTTGGAAGATGAGGGGGGTCTCTGCAATATCACCCCTCAGCAGAGACCCAGTATTAATTGCCTTTGCGTGCTCTGCAGCATCCTGTGTTCTCTGTGGTTACAGTAATTCTTTAGGGACCTCGAATCCCCAGGACAGGATATTACACCTGGAAATGTGAGGACCCACTGGAGCTGTGGTTACCTCAAGGCAGGGGTCACAAATGGATGTATTGGGGATGAGGTACAGTGTGCTGGGGAGTGTGAGCCCCTCTGCAGGGGACTTATAAACTGGGAATTCCTGGAGGGTGCAGCCCAAGAGGACAGGCAAACAGGAAGGTATAAAGGGCTTTGGGAATGGACTTGGCCTAAGGGCAGTAATGTGGGGGCAGGGGGAGGCACCCTGTCATCTTCACTCCCACCTGGAGACTGAGATCTGTGAGCTTCTTTAATGCCCTCCAGTGCCTCCATTCTCCCAGCCTCGGGTGGGCTACAATCTTAATGGCCGAATAATATCTACTGTGTCTTTTAATAGTTTTCAGTGTATAGAAACCTCACTCCAAACCAGTAAGGTCAGCCTGGCAACATATGTATCAGGACCCTGAGTGGGTGGACAAATCAGAGTTTTAGAAACATTAAGTATCGGGCCCACATCTGACAACAGACAGATTTCGGACTTCTAACAGTTCTTCTGACTTTCCTTTGATGGCTCTTTCTAATACCCAGGCTCACTTCTTCTGGGCAATAATAGGGTGATTCCAAATTATTCATCATCAAGAGAAGAAAGTATATAATGGCTGTAAGCCTGTGGGAATGCTGTGCTTACCATCCTCAAATTGAATTTGGGCAGTGGCCAAAGGCTCCTGGGACCATGCTGGAAAGATGCTTAACTGAGAACACATCTACTGCCCTCAAGATCCATGGGGATCCTTAAAAAAACAAAAACAAAAAACCCTGAGATCGGGTCAGTGCCATAATGCTCTTCATAAGGGAACTTGGCAGCCATTCTCCTCCCATGTCCCTAGTTCCACTGTCCTCTTAAAGACCCACAAATGGAAATGCAGAAAATCGGCAACTGGTCATGAGTCTGATTGCAAACTGATTTCCTAAAATCCCTCTCCAGCCCTGGAGGGACAATAGCCAAAAATTTGTGTTGTTACAGCACCATCTACTGGTCAGTTTTGAGAACATCGCTGTGAGCTCAGGTACCTGGCAGCTTAGCACCTCAGGAACGACACCTCAGAGAGGCGACTTCTTGTCACCAGTCCTCTACTCCTCTGTGGCACTTTGCTGAGACCTATGCCCCCAAATTTCACCAACAATTCAACCAGCCATCTCACAGTATTGGAAACCTGCAGCCTCACACTGGGCACACAGGTACAAGATTAACACACACACACACAAGCACGTACATGTTAAGATGGTGCAGTCAGGAGTTACCGTCGTGGCGCAGTGGTTAACGAATCCGACTAGGAACCATGAGGTTGCGGGTTCAGTCCCTGCCCTTGCTCAGTGGGTTAACGATCCGGCGTTGCCGTGAGCTGTGGTGTAGGTTGCAGACTCGGCTCGGATCCCGCGTCGCTGTGGCTCTGGCGTAGGCCAGTGGCTACAGCTCCGATTCGACCCCTAGCCTGGGAACTTCCATATGCCGCGGGAGCGGCCCAAGAAATAGCAACAACAACAACAAGACAAAAAGGCAAAAAGGCAAAAAAAAAAAAAAGATGGTGCAGTCAAAAGGTCTACATGTTTTTCTGCAAGAAGTGACCTGAAAACTAGAAACCCAAAAGGATCTGAGGGAGCAAGTGAAAAACTTTCCTAGAGCTTGAATCCCATGCAGAGAGTTCAATTTCAAAGCTTTCACCCCGCAGCATCTTACTCCAGTGTTCCATTCCAGGTATAAGCAGGAGAGGCATTGACTGATGGGAAAGCGGGTGGCGGGTGAGTGGGGGGGTCCCCCTCCATCTCCTCTGCAAAAAGAAAGAAATAAGGTACCCACACACCCTGAGACCAGGTAGGCCACGGGGGGTTGACCAAGCTGGAGAGACGTGAGTGGCAATGCTGGAGAAGCACTTCATCTATTTGCCTCATTCATAAAGCTCTTTCCAGATCCATCAGGCCTTGAGCCATCTCCATAGGAGATTTCAGCCCATCGCTCAGGACTCTGCAAACTTCGCCTCATCCAAAAGGCGGGTACCCTCCCTGCCCCACTCCCTCATCTCCCCCTACCGTGCCAGTTCCACTCAAAAGGGGCTTAAGCGATCGGAGCCCCTTTTGTGCTAGTTCTCCCCTGTTGAGTTCTTCCAAGAAATAGACTCTTATGCAAAGCAGCACTCTAAGGAACATAATGCAGAGAGGATTTGGGAGTGGGTTTTAAGAAAAAAGTTGGCAGGAGACCATGTGCAGATTCATAGCAGAGCAGAGAGAAGCATTACGGCAATGCAGACATCTTGGGAGTCGGGTGGCTTCCACGCTACCTTACAGCCCTGACTTGGGTAAAAACATAACTTCACATCCTTATGTTCTGTCTCTAGAACCGGCATTTCTCGAACCTATGCCTGAGAAGCCCCACAGCTCCAACACTCTATCAGCTAACTATAGATGTGCAGATTTTGCTAAAAAAATGTTTTTAAAACCATTCGTATATGACAACTCAATAGTTCCTGGGTGCCAACCGTGGCAGTGTTATCTCACTGCATCTTCGCTGCAGGACTGTGAGACACATTCTATTATCTGGAGCCCAGAGGTTCAGCGACTTGTCCAAGTGCACCGAGATAGGAAAGAGCAGAGCTGTACCTCCTGAGGATAAGGTCAGTGTTCTTAACAATATGTGGCCGCTCTTAACATACTGCATGTCAAGATAATGTTTTCCTTGCTGAAAAGTCCGGTCACAGGCATGATCTTAGACCTTGAAGACGTAAGCCATGACCTTGAGCCAGAGAGTCGCCCAGAGGGTTAAATTTCTAACCGTGCCCATCACCGGTCCCACAGGGCTGTTATGAAATTAAGTTAGTTAAAATGTGTCAAGCTCTTGGATCCGTACCCGGCACACCATAAGTGCCACACAAGTGTTTGTTCAATACACTTCAGCCATGGTAGCTGTGACCACGGTACACACAGCAAACACTGCACACCTGGCAGCTTTCTGCTTCTGGAAGCAGACTGCTCAAGGACAGCGTAGGAAGGGCTGGGGTGTGTGTAGGATGGACAGAGGCAGAGTATAAGTGCCTGCGACTCGGTCAGCAAGACAGGGAAAAGCAAAAAGAAAGCAAAATCTTAGAGACCACAGTCTGAAGAGCTCAAGGCTTGGATACCTGGAAGAGATGCATTTGTTTACTTCTTGATTAATTCACAAACCCATTTTACGAATACTCACTGACTCCTTTAAGGGTGCCGCGCATCATTTTCAGGGATTCTGAGACTCAAGGATAAATGAGACACAGTCACGGCCTCTAAGAGAGGAGAAGAGAAAGACGTCCTGGTGAAGAACCCTAATACCAGACAGAATGTGGCATGCACCTTAAGAGAGCATGGGTGGGGGTACCCCCTAAGAGAGCCCGGTGGGCCCGAGAAGGGAGACATCACCTAGGCTGTAGGCAACTCGGCAAGGGGAAGAGTCAGCGACATCCCTTTGAAGCGAGGGCACTGGAGGCCTGGCCAGGTGCTCTGGGGACAGGAGAGCCTGGGCTGTGGAGGGTATGCGAGACAGGGAATTCATTAACCAGTCAGCATCTTTATTTTCTTTCAGTGCATCTAGGATCGAAAAGATTCTAGTATTACCACTTCAATCCTTTGTTTTCCATAAGATGAGGTCCCTTTTCAGCCTGGACAAAAGACAAGGTATGTTGAAATCCACACACATCAACCCCCATTGGGAAAGTCAGTTTGGAGGTTCAGTGTCTAGCCCCAGACAGCAAAGGATCCCTGCCCCAGCGTGTGCACCTCAACTCCCACCCTCGGTGTCCCTCCTCGCAGCTCAGTGGAGGCAAAGGAGGGGGACAGGACCACTTGGCAGAACGCCAGCACCGACTGGGTGGGAGTGGTGAGCAGAGGGTGCATCGCCATCTAAGGGTAAGAACAAGTGACAGAAACACACCCATCCATCCACCCCCTTGGCCTCTTGCTCAGAAAACAAAATACAGCCCACGCATTGCAAAGCCTGCTCAGCTGGGGTGGGCTCGGGCTGATTCATTCATTCAGCAAACAGAAAATGAGTGCCTTCCACGTGGCAGGCTGGTCAGGCACTGGAGCCAAGGAGGCAGGGCGGAGGGTGAGAGGGTGCCAGGCTGCCTCCTGCCCTTCCTGGCTGCTCTTGATCCACTCACTCCCAACATGTCACTCTCGAGGACCATGTCCCAGCAGCAGGGAGAGCAGCTCACAGGGAAAACAGAGCCGAGAGAAACCCTGCCGGCCCAGAGAAGCGAACTCGCTCCCACCCCGCCCACCAGGCTTCCCTCTCACAGGACTCTGGGTGGGAATCATCCGCAGATTAAGCCACCACCTGTCCATCACCACACCCTTTCTCTCCCACTCTCTCCTACACTGAGCAGCTGGTTACACCCACCTGGTATAAAATAATCAGAGTGAATAAGGCATCCCCATATGATATGGACTTGGGGCCAGTTTTGAAATGTGCATCTGGTCAGACCATGCTGGCTCTGCCCCTTCCAACCCCCAGAAATTGCAGGGAGCCTCCACTGACCTACGGCCCTTGTTTACTCCTCCTTGACGGCGCTGCGGGTACCGCAATGCTGACCTCCCCTCCTGCTCAGCGGCCCCTCCTCCAAGCATCCTCATCACCACACCGCCCCGTTTCCCTGGGTTTGGTCCTTCTTTACTCCTCGAATGCCTCTCCCTTCATCGTGGGAGTACCCCATGTGTGTACCCTTGACCTTCTCTCTCTGACTTCTCTCCCTGTGGGGTCATGTCCTTTCCCACAGTTTCAACTATCCCTCTCCTTCTACATGGAGCCTCTAACCAGTACCTTTCACCTCACTCCCACATCCAAACGTGAAGTCACTGGGCATCTCCATGTGAACCGTCCATCATCTCACGCTCAGTGCCTTTGAAAGGGAAGTTGTCATAAGTCCCCCTCCAAAAAGTCTACTTTCTACCCCGGTGACATCAGTCTCTCTGTCAAAACACTTAACTTCAGTGGCTCCTTGCTGCCTAAATCATGGCCAAACTCCTTAGCCTGACAATGCAAGACACTCTGAATTCCAACCACCTTTCCAGCACCATCTCCCCATGGACCATAGTATTAACACAGTTATATCACGTCATGCCCACACCTACCTCAAAACTCTGCTCACAACACCTGCTGCAGACTGACCCAAGGACATTCTTCAACCACCAGGTATCTCTCCTTCGAGGGATGCGGTTCAGTCCAATTCTGCCTCCTCCATGAAGCGTTCCACCACCTCCCCAGCTCTATGGAGCATCATCCCTGCCTCCTATAAACGCACAGAACTTTTGTATCACTCATGTACAGACCCCTCTTTACTCACTGCCATTGTCGTCATGGATATAACTTCACCAGGGCCTTCTATTTCGTTCTGCAGGTAGCTGTGCGCTGTCTCCTCCACTGTGTTTAAGCTGCTCCAGTGCAGAAGACGGAGCTTCCCCTTCATTAGTAGCCGGAGTGCTGCCTCTTTATGTTTTCCTTATAGCAGGGCTTCACTAAATACCTAGTCCATGAATGAATGATGCGCCTCCTTCCACACTTTCTAGCGAAAAAGGGCTTTGGCATCGACCAGGTAAGCTGGTGCCTATCTGAGGGGCCACCCTTTCTCCTAACACTTTCTGCCTCTGACTGAGTCTTTGCTCTGTTGTCCAATGTTTCCAGCTGCTCTTTCTGAGTTGAGTGTTCATCCTCTCCTTAATGAGAAAGGATGCTGGGGTTCGTGTTATGGCTCAGCAGTAACGAACCCGACTAGCATCCATGAGGACATGGGTTCCATCCCCGGCCTTGCTCACTAGGTTAAGGATCCGGCATTGCCGTGAGCTGTGGTGCAGGTCCAAGCGGCAGCTCTGATCCCATGTTGCTGTGGCTGTGGTGCAGGCTGGCAGCTGTAGCTCTGATTCGACCACTAGCCTGGCAACTTCCATATGCCGTGGTCACAGCCGGAAAGAAAGAAAGGAAGGAAGGAAGGAAGGAAGGAAGGAAGGAAGGAAGGAAGAAAGAAAGAAAGAAGGAAGGAAAGAAAGAAAGAAAGAAGAAAGAAAGAAAGAAAGAAAGAAAGAAAGAAAGAAGAAAAGAAAGAAAGAAAGAAAGAAAGAAAGAAAAAGAAAGGTTGCCTGTTTTGTAGGAGATCACAAGACTCTAACTCAGGGGGAACTTTTCCAGCACAACAACAGCCTCACCCTCTTTTCATCCATCATAAATTATAGGAATATCTCCTGCTCTTTACAAATGTAGCCGATTTAAGATGTGGGGAATCAGTTATTAAAAAGAGGCATTCAGATCCCTACGTGGAAAATATTTTCAGATCCCTTTCTATGGAAAATAAAACACAGAAGAATAAAATTCTGTTTCAAAATAATCAACTACAGTCTTAATTGGTTCTACCTCTTCTCTCTACAGAAAAAGCAAATGTCACCATCATACTTCTTTCTCTTAGGAAGAATTACATGTAAAAGAGACACACACTTTCGACTGTGTGCAGACACACACTAGCTTCCTGATCTGATCTCAAGTTCTGCCAGTCATGTGTCCAAACATACACAGATTTTCCTCTGCTATTGAGAGCTCTCAGACAGACTTAATACAGTACATTCAGGGCGAGGAATATCCATTTTCTGCATATCTCTAAATACGCCTAATGTGTCACTTAAGAATACGAAAGGTGGGAATATAATTCTCAATCAAAAGAATTTATGGGAGTTCCCATCGTGGCGCAGCAGAAACAAATCCAACTAGGAACCATGATGTTGCAGGTTGGATCCCTGGCCTCCACTCAGCAGATTAAGGATCCTGCGTTGCTGTGGCCGTGGTGCAGGCCAGCAGCTGTAGCTCTGATTTGACCCCTAGCCTGGGAACCTCCATATGCTGCAGGTGTGGCCCTAAAAACCGAGGGAAAAAAAGGATTTATGAAATACTCCTCTTAATACCCTTAAGAAGCCAGTCCTTTGGACGCGCATATATAGAAACACTCATTATACAGCCCTTGCCCTTAAAGACTTGTTTTGTTTTTGTTTTGTTTTTTCATCATTACCCCATCACTCAGTCACATTCCTCAAAGAAATTCTGCCAGAGGTAGTGGTCATGTATTAATATAATCAACCAAAGCTTCCCATTATGCTATTTTTCTTTTGTTAAATTCATCTCTATTCTCCAGTACATCATAATTTCGTATTGCAAATCCCAAGACCACTAAAAACAAAAAGAAAGATAAGCAGGCATCGAGCAAGCAAAGAGGAATTCCAGAGAAAAGTACTAACAAGTAATAACACTCATTGTAATAGGTATTAAATACTTATTATGTGCAAGGCGCTGCACTAAGCCCCGTACTTTCCTCAGAAGAAGCCTATGTGGTAGGAACGTTATAATCTGAATTTTACACGTGAGACAAGCAAAACTGAAAGAGGCTATATAATCCCTTAAAGTCAGATGGGTGATGAGTGAGCTCACAGAAAGTCACCCCAGGTGTCTTCGATTCCAAAATCCATTATCTTCACCACCCTAGGGCCTCTCGCTGGTGTCATTCGTAGAGTGTTGGGATACTCACTTAATTTCATGCATGTCCTAATTCCCAAATGTTCAGCAGGGGCTGAAGGACCCCAGATATGAGACAAGACAGACTTAGCCCTCAGTCCTGGCTGAGTTGATTGCCCCACACGCAAAAGTGACAGCAGTCGGAACCCTCTAAATCTCCGCAGTGATTTGACAGATCAGTGGTGACAAGAGAGTGGCAAAAGGCATTGTATTCTGGTCCATGCTGGTGTTATTAGCCTGACCTGCGGCTTCAGTTCTTCATTGACAATGTCCCCATGCATAAGCCACACCAGGAGAACTGAGTCCTCCTTCAAAAGCTACTGAATTTCGTGCGGAGTTCCTGTTGTGGCGCAGTGGTTAACGAATCCGACTAGGAGCCATGAGGTTTCGGGTTCGTTCCCTGGCCTTGCTCAGTGGGTTAAGGATTTGGCGTTGTTGTAAGCTGTGGTGTGGGTCGAGGATGCAGCTCGGATCCCGAGTTGCTGTGGCCCTGGCATAGGCCGGCGGCTACAGCTCCAATTAGACCCCTAGCCTGGGAACCTCCATATGCCACAGGAGCAGCTCAAGAAAAGGCCAAAAAAGGCCAAAAAAAAAAAAACTATTGAATCTCTTAAAATGTCTCAACATCCAAAGTGTATATAATTGGGCACAGTTTACTCTTGATAAGCATGGCTTTATAGCCCCTTTACTTGTGAGTCAACGAAGAGCCCAATCTATCCCAAACGCCCCAGCCCCTGAGCTCCCGGGTAGGTCCGTCTAGGTAGCCAGCTGGCAAAGTTATCAGCCAGATTTTGGAGGGATCCTGAGGGAAGTGGGGGGAGGGAGAGAAGATGATGTCCAGCAGCAGAGAAGGAAGGTCTGCTGCCCTGCGGACCCAAATATTAGCCAGTGCTCTGTGTTCAGCAAATCCAAGGGTAGCGATGTTCTGACCATTCAGGAATATTGATCCCGATCATCCATACAGCTTGATTTTGTTTCTATGAATACTTCTGCTGCCAACGCGTGCCACTGAAGGATTCAGCACATTTAAATCCTCCTGCCTCTCAACTTGTTGTTTTCCTGCCTGCACTCCAGCAGGTAAGACTCCCACAGACGCGCAGTGCTCCGGGCTGTAGAATTCACAGGAGTCTATAATGTTCAGGTTATTTTTAAACTTTCAGGCCACTTTCCCTCCCCATGAACAGCAGGCCTGCCATTTAGAACAGTGTTTAACCCACACCCCACCTGCTTTGAAACTTCAGCTTTTTGTGTTAAAAGAAAAGAAGCAATCCTTCAAGCTCACACTCACTCACACACACACACACACACCTAAAAACTGAAGACAGTCACTAGCTTCCTAGGGTGAAAGGACTCAGCTCCCAAAATGAGACTGAGCCCATTGAGATGATGTGTGTGAACGGGCTTTGCACACTGGCAGTGTCACACCACAGTGGGTGGCACCATTGTGATATTTGCAGGGACAGACACCAGGCATTACAGGTGATGACAAACGACAGCTCCCCACTTTCAAAAGAAATTATACCAGAACAATCAAAGCATTCAAGGCCCTTCATTTGCCTAGGGAGCCAGACAGGAGCTAAGGGGTGTTAGGTTATAATTTTCTTCAAATTAATTACTTTTTTTTGAGGTGGAAATCAGTGGAAGAAAAGGAATGAAACTCTGAAAACAATTCAACAAAAAAGAGAGGGAAGCAGAAGCATGAGTGAAAAAGTTTCAAAGCAGTAACAATACCCTTTGTGGGAGGTCTATTTTCATATTGCAAATTCCAAGACCACTAAAAGCAAAAAGAAAAATAAGCATACATCAAGCAAGCAAAGAATAATTCCAGAGAAAAGTACTGACTAGTAATAATACTCATTGTAATAGGTATTAAATACTTAGTGTGTGCAAATAGATGAGTTTCTAGGCACTGTGGGTGTGTCAACTCGCTTGATCTGCATAAGAATCCTCGGAGGCTTCAACCATTTTTCTCATGTGACCAGAGAAAGGACACCTCTACGCTAAGATCACTCAGTGACTACGTGGCAGAGCCAGACTTGGACCTGGACCTGCCCGATGCCAGCGGTCACAGCCTCCCCCTCACTGCAAGCGCCACTCGGAAGGAGCAAGCGTGGCCTGAACCATGAGGCTGAGCAAGAATGGTTTCAGGGATGGAAGAGCTTGAGGCCACTCTTCAGTGGAAGAGCTTAAAGTCTCTCCTGAGTCAGTGAGGGTCCAGCGGGGGCACAGAGCCTCCTCCACCACCAAAAATAAAAAGATGAAAAGCCCCTTTTCTGGAAACTGTAGGCTTCGTGTGAGTACAAATTCCCACAGAGCCACTCAGCCATCCAGGCAGGAGAGAACCGAACAGCGAGGATAAAATCCAACACGGAGAGTCCCCAGATGTCTTCCCAGTGGGGGAAGGTGGCATTCCTCTCAGGCCAAAGGTCGTGGCTACTGAGATCCCACTGTCGCCACACCCGCAGGGCTCTGGGAACCTTTCCTCCAGTAAATCAAGCAGCTTTCGCTCACAGCAAACCTCTTCCCCACAGCTCCGCAGGCACAGGACCATGACTCACTGGGGAGCCTCCCCCCAGCCTCTGGCTGAGAAGTGATAAAATGATCAGGTGGCTCAGCACTTCCACAGCTCAATACATTCCAAGGAATTCTTTTAAGAACCAGAGTCTGCTTCCCCAAAGGCTATTAGGGTGTGTACACATCCTGCAGCATTAGGGCTCAGCAGGGATTGGCTTCCCCTCTAAGAGCCCTTCTCCACACCCCCTCCCTCGCTGCCCCTTCTCTTCTTCACTTTTTCTCCTTCCTTTTCCTCCCTTTCCTCTTCCTCCTAAAGGTGTGCAACCCTCTGAGCCGATTTTCTACCCCCAGTGTAGACCCTCCCTCTTGCTGAGTTCATCCATCCTGATGGCTTTGACTACAGCTAACATCTGGAAGACTCCCGCATCTGTCCCTTTGGCCTGTTCTTTATAAAGTCTGGTACCATGTTTCCAACTGCTCACATGGGCTCCCCCACCTAGATGGCTTGACAGAGCCGTGAATCAATGGTCTAAAAACCAACTCATCATCTTTGCCTCCAAACCAGCTCCTCCCCAGGTCTCTATTAACCTTCGCCACTGGGTTAGTCTCCCCCTAACCCAGGCTCATCCTTGAAGGCTTCCTCCTGTCCACCTCCTCCACCATCCATTCCCCAAGTCTCACATCACTTTTGTTTTCTGTTCCACATCACAGGCTTCCTTTCACTCCTATTTGCACCACCACCTCTCAAGGCCAGAACTTACACCTCCTCCTTGGAAGCTGGGACGAGCCTCCCAACCCACCTTCTTCCTCTTCCACCACAACCAATCGCTGCAGGGCCCAACTCAGACCCTATCCCCAGCCTGCCGTGCAGCAAAATCCAAGAGCTGGTTGCATGTTTTCCCCCCATGCCTAGCCCAGTGTCTGATAAGAAAAAAATCATTTATTTGTTGAAAGAATAGATGAGTTTCTAGTGCCTATCACATATAACTCTGGAATTGTATAACCTTAGGGTTGAAAGCAAACTCAAATGTCATCCCATATAAATCCTTATTTTAAGGACCAGAACTGAACAAAATGCCCCACCCCTGCCCCATCTCTGCTCCCAGTAATATCTCCTGCGACTGTGTAGCTCTCAATGCCTGCTCCAATCGAGCAGGGCTCTCACCAGCCCTTAACACATGCGAGCATCTTCCACAAATGCAGATCCTCCTTTGTATCATCTCTCATTATCTTTCTCCCTTCTGTCCCCTTTCTTCCCTAGCCACCTGTCAAAAAACTAGACTTCAAAGCCCAGTTCAGACCATACAGCTCCTCTGCAAAGTATTCTGTGGTCATACCACAAATAGGATATCTTTCTCCTCCAAGAACCTCTGGCACTCTCTCCTCCTGCCTCTCAGATCCTATGATATATGGATCTCTTCTTCCTACTACACTGCAAGGGGCATCATTTATCTATCCTTTCTTTCTCCACACTAGTAACCACTGCCTTATGCATGTTTACTGAATGAATGATTGAATTATTGAATGAATGGTAACTGCAAAGCCAAATGAACACAACCAGGACATGGGCTTCTTAGGATCTGTGCCATGTTGGGAGGCTGTATAGGAAAAGACAGAAGCGATAAACCTATTCAGGAGACAATCAGTTCAGCTCAAAGAAAACAGGTCTCACTGCTTACTTAACAGGGACAAGTACAACTTGCAAGCGCAATGTAACAAGATGAATGGTCCATTGTGTGGAAGCAAACACAGTGGTTGCTATGAACCTGCAAAGCTCAGGCATTTCTGGCTTTTTATCACTAGACACCAAAGAACACAATTCTGTTCTTTGGTAGAAAAGGAGGGGTGATTTAAACCTGTCTCCTTTGGTTCACGCTTCCATGGACATGGTGCGGACATGACAGTGGTCTGGGTGCAGACAGATGCATAAGTAGAATATAAAGCGTACCTAACCTAGCCACACACCTATCGGCCTCCTGTGCAGAGATGAGAACAGGCATGCAGTGCAAGGTTTCTCAACCTCAGTACTACTGACATTTTTGAGTTGGAAAATTCTTTGTCAGGGTGGGCGGTCCTGTAGCTTGCAGGATGTCAAGTGGCATTTCTGGCTTTTTACTACTAGATGCCAGATGGACCTCCTGGTTGTGACAATTAAAAATGTTTCCAGAGTTCCCTGGTGCCCTAGCAGTTAAGGACTCGGTGTTGTCACTGCTGTGGCTCAAGTTCGGTCCCTGGACCAGGAACTTGTGCATAATGCAGGTACAGCCAAGGAAAAAAAAAATGTTTCCAGGTTGCAGAATGTCTCCTGGGAAGGGCAAAAGAGCCCCTGATCGAGACCACTGGAATATAATAATTAAATAAGTTTCTCAAGATCCCATAACTCATCAGCACATAACCAGGATGCAGGAACTCCCAGTAGACTGCTCCTGCCACACCAGCACAATCTTTCACTTCCCATAGCTGATAAGACAGAGCCTTTGGATGCTGGAATGAACTCAGAGCTGCATGTCTGGTTTTCTAATGGCCTCAGAGCCTTACAAGGAGTTCCACACCTCAGTATGAAAGAGACATATTCTTAGCAGAGACAGAAAAGAGAACTCAGGCTAAAGCATAAGAGTGATCACAATCCAGTATCATCTGCTTAAGGCTTAGCAGCTGGATCACAGACAAGCAGCATTTCTCCTCATACTCTGAATGCTAAGAAATGTGGTTACCAGGCCTCATGGAGGCTAGACTTTCTCCCTCAAATTGGCTTTGTCTTCAGTGAAAACTCCTACACTCATGCTTTCAACTCAATCCTTTACACCCTCACCCCTGCTTCTCCTTCTGTTTTCTTCCTCTTCTAATGTTTAAATTTAGAGGAGCGCTTGAGTCCTTCAATCTCTTTTCACCAACACCTTCTGTGGCTCCCACTTTGCTTCTAGAATTTACCTTTACCAGAACCTGAGAACCATTGCCCTGCTTCCAGATTACGATCTTTCACTCCCTAAAAAGACTCCACCACCTCAAGCAAGGCACTTTTAGAAGCTGCTGCTAAGGACTTGTCAATGATCACTTTTCTAAATGAACTGCCATTAGCTAAGCACCAGAACACTATCTTAGAGGGCAGAAGGTCCATTAATGCACTGCTGTTCTCCCCCACGTCCTTTCTCAAATCTTCTGTGTTCAGTCCAGCATTGAGTAACCCCTCCACTAGGAACGTCACTCTTATAAGTCTGGGAGGACTCTGTGTATGCCCCCAGGAAGTATCTTATGCTTTCCTATTTTAGAGAATTCTCTTTGTATAAGTCATTCAAGGATCCAGTACTAGCGAGTTGGCAGAATAAGAAAAACCTCTTGCTAAAAATTTCTGGAAAACTAGATAAAGTACAGAAATACATTTTCAAATATATTTTAAAACATATATTGCTGAACTTGCAAAATATAAAAGGAAATTCCTAGGAGGAAATAAAAAAACATAGGACTAAGCATGTGAACCGAGACTGCAGCTGTCCCATGGGCACTAATTAGTCCTGGTAACCTTGAGGATTTAATGGGTGGGTATTAACGCTCATTTGAGAGCAAGAGATAAGGTCTTAAGAGCACAAGTGGACAGAAGTTGAGACTGAGATTCTGCATTTAGCTAGGACACTTGAAGGACTGTGCTCTCAGTAAAACAATAAACAGCATAAAAATCAACTCTATAGCAAAAGGAGATAAAGGAAGCTGTGTAAGTAAGAAAAGCAAAACCCTGAGGAATCAAAACTCAAGGTCGTATATGTTTTGTGGATTTATGAGCTGAAGTTACACTACATGTTTAGGGGTTCAAGAAGCCTTAAGACAAAGTAAAAACTAGTCCTAGTAATTTTCCTGGGTTAAGCAAGAGAATTAAACAAAACCAGTCTCTGAGGCTACTCTCACAACTCAGACTGTGCATGTCCACAGAAAAAATAAGCATCATTAGGCATAAGCCTGTATTCAAAACTTTTTCATCACACAAGGAAAAAGCCTACCATGAGGAAAAGTCAATTGATATAATAAACAAGAGAATTCGAGCCTTAGAGCTTGAAATAATAGGAAAGGTATATAAAGAAAGAAAATAACAGGATACACTGGAAAATTTTTTCAGTGGAAAATGCAATTTATTGTAATGGAAAATCTAATCACCAAAATTAAAGGCAGTAGATAAGTTAACCTTGAGGTTAGACACAACTATGGAAAGTATAAGGAGGTGGGCACATCAGAGGAAACTCCCAAGTATACAGCATGGAAAGACAAACAGAAAATATGATGAAAGTTAAGATTAAGGCAGAGCAGACCAAAAAGATACAAAATGTATCTAATGGGAGTTCTAGAAAGAGATAATGGAGAAAGACAGTATTTGAAAAGCTGAAAATTAAATTTTCCAGTATTATTGAAAGACATAAATCCTCAGAGTCAAGAATTTCAATAAGCTCTAAGCAGGATGAACAACGATAAATCCAACATACACACATTTTAGTAAAATATTAAAAGTTCTCAAAGTATGAAGAGAAAAATCTTAAAAGAACCCCAAGAAAAAATACAAATTATGTACAAGAAACAACATTTAGATTATCGGCTATAATAATAGAGGCTAGAAAATAATGGAATGGTACCTTCAAATACAAAAAAATACTTAGTAAATTGTTACTCAAAATAGGTTGAGGGAATTCCCTGGAGGTGTAGTGGTTAGAATTCTGTGCTTTCACTGCTACAGCCCGGGTTCAATCCTTGGTCTGGGAACTGAGATCCCACATTAAGCCACTGCATGCCACAGCCAAACACACACACGCGCGCGTGCACACACGCACACACACATACACACACACACAGAGGTTGTAGAAATAAAGGCTTTCTCAGAATAATAAAGATTTTATCATTCAAACTCAGGTGAAATAATTATTATACAACACTTCTCAAGAAGGAAATTTAAATGGAAGAAAAGAATGCTATGCAAGAAAATGGCCTGATGAGCAAAAGTTAATGGTAAATATGAGGACGAATGTAAAACGAAGAGATAGATAGATGACAGATAAGACAGTTCAACTTGTGAACACACACACACACACACACACAATAAAGCCATACCATGAGACAACAGTGCCATGTATGGGAAGGGTGACCAGAGATAAGGTGTTATTCAGGAAGAGTACAGACTTTAAGTCAAGCCATATCTTTGAAGTGAAGTATGTGACTAAAAATGTGTTTATTCATTGTTGTACTTAAAGTACTAGCCAGTGTAGTAAGTAGAGAAAAAGAAAGAAAAGGCATATGGATTGTAAAGGAAAAAAACAAATCTGTCATTATTCACAATTGATACATGTCTACATACAAAATAGGACAGTCTATGGTGGAGGGAACCATTCAAAGTAATAAGAGAGTTCTATGAGGATGCTGGATACAAAATAAGTATACAAAAGTGCAAGGTCTGATACAAAAACAACAAAAAACCTAAATGTCCATCAACAGAGGCGTGGATAAGGAAGACGTGGTACATATACATAATGGAATATTACTCAGTCATAAAAAAAAGAATTAAGTAATGGCATTTGCAGGAACATGGATGGACTTAGAAATTATGCTAAGTGAAGTTAGTCAAATAGTGAGACACAAACATCATATGCTATCACTTATATGTGGAATCTAAAAAAAGGATACAATGAACTTATATGGAGAACAGAAACAGACTCACAGACTTTGAAAACCTTATGGTTACCAAAGAGACAGGTTGAGGGGGAAGGGATGGATTGGGGATTGGGGATGGAAATGTTCTAAAATTAGGTTGTGATGATGGTTGCACAACTATAAACAGAATAAAATCCATTGAGTTAAAATAAAATTTAAAATTCTGTTGGTCCCCCTGGCAAAAAAAAGAAAAGAAACTAAGGCAATAAAGAAGTAGAAGATACAATGATAAAAAGATATCATGCAATATCATGAAAACTGTAAAACAAGTCAAATAACAGATGTGCAATAAAAGATGTAAAGAAAAAAATCTAACTCTCTTGAGGGAATTTAAGGAAGATCTAAGCATAGGAAGAAACATGTCATGTTCAGGGTTGGAAAAAGAGCTTAAAGATTGCAACCCCCCCCCCAAATGAAACTGTAAATCCAGTTCCAATCAAAATCCTATTTTTAAAATGAAATATGACAGGCCAATCCTAAAAGTCACATGAAATAATAGGGGCCAATGTCCAAGATAATTTGGCAGAGTTGAAGGGAAGATTTACCCTCATATCAAAATTACAAAGCTATAAAAATTAAATTAGCAACACGTGGGTGACAGGGATATACCATTAGACCAGTGGTAAGATGTCTAGAAATAGTGGAAACAAACTGACTAGTCATTAAATGGCACTGGGACAAAGGACTGATGGGGGAGGGGGGATAAAAGATAAAATCAGAACCTACCTCTATACCCCAAAATTAATTCCAAATGAACTGAAAGAGCCAAATGTGATAAGCAAAACTAAAAATTTTAGTTTAAAACAGTACAAATTTCTTTTGATCTCGGTATATGGAAGGAATTTTTAAACACGGTAAAATGAACAAAAATCACAAAGGCAAAGGCAGATAAATCTTACCACAGTAATATTAATAACTCTGTATGACAAAAAGCACCATAAACAAAGTGAAAAAGACAAGCCATGTAACAGAGAAGATATTTACAACCTACAATTCATATCTAGACTACATAAGACCTCTCACAAATCATACGAACAAAACACAAACTACATGATAGAAATATGGGGAAAGGATATGAACCAACAATTCACCTAAGAAAAAATCCAAATGGCCAATAAACGTATATTAAACGCTCGATTTTATTAGCAATGGGAGGGGGGAGGAAGGAAATGCAATTAATGCAATAACTGGATATCCTTTTGCACGCATCGGATTGTCAAACTTTCATAATGCTGATCATCTCAAGTGGTGTGAAGGATACATGGAAGTGAGAACTCTGCATATGGTGGGAGGGTAGATGGCACAGTCACTCTGGAAAGCAACGTGGTGACATCTAATAATGCTGGAAATGTGCATTCCAAAACTCAGTCGTTCCACTTTTAGGCACCTGCCCGAGAGAAAAACCTCACATATGTGCCC
Source organism: Phacochoerus africanus (assembly GCF_016906955.1). Lineage (NCBI taxonomy): Eukaryota > Metazoa > Chordata > Mammalia > Artiodactyla > Suidae > Phacochoerus > Phacochoerus africanus. The sequence continues at coordinate 122,307,227 of NC_062554.1, read as the reverse complement.
AAGGAAACACAGACAAGGTTGATCCTTTTCACACTGCTTATAATAGCAAAAGTATAGGTGCAACCTAGCTCCCCTCACAAGGGGAGTAAGTTAAAAACCTGTGATTTATTTACACAAGGCAGTTCTAAGCAGAAAGTAAAATAATGAACTAAGTGTGCATGTAGTAACACTAGTAAATCTTAAAAATGAATGTTCACTTTGTTGCAAAAGGGCACATCCCATACATCACTTATATAAAACTTTAAAACGCACAAAAATTCACATATTTTATTAACATGCACGTATGTAGTAAAAGTACCAAAATGCATGTGTAATGAAATATCCATTTCAGAAAAGTGGTGATTTGGGAAGTGAGGGGTAAGGGAGGAGGGCACATCCGTGCACCTGTAACATTTCATTTCTTCAAAAATGGGAGAGAGATTAAGTACATATGGAAAATAGAGCATCATTTAAACTTGGTGCTGGGTATACATATGTTTCTTAATTGTTTCCTGCACTAAATGTCTGAAATATACCATAATTCAAATAAATATTTTAAAAATTCAGGAAATATTCTTACTAATGAAAATACACAGAGTTGGCAAAGATGTGAGCACTCTCAGCCACTCCTGGCTGAGATGTAATTCGTACAAATGCTCCTGAGAGAGACTGGGCAGTATTTCTCAAGGGTCATAAATATAGGCAATTGCCTGTGCCCCAATGATACCTTCTGCTTCAAAGACTCTGTCCTTATGAGATCATCAAACTTGCACACAAGTATTCATTTATAAAACTGCCCATTGGGTTGTTAATTTGAATATTAAAAAACTACAACCCAAATGTTAATGGTGAGGAACTGGATAACATAAGACACAGTCACACACACAAAATTTGATGATTATTAAAAACCATAAGCTAAAATAAATCATATGGTAAAATAATATTTAATGGCACAGGAAATTTCTCACAGTGTACATTGGGAAGGCAGGTTGCAAAAGCAGTATCTATGCATCACAGTCTCCATTTAGTGAGTGCACATACTTATCCGTGGGCAGGGGAGAAACCTTAGAAGGAATTAATTGTACACCATGGGATCATGGCTAACTTAAATCTTCTTTGCTGTGCTTTTCCATATACTCTAAAATAAATATAAAACACCTTTGTAATTTCAAAAAAAAAAAAACTTATGCTATTTAAGATGGGTCTGAGGTTCTTACGAGTGGTTCACATCAGCCACAGTTAGCAACTGATGATTTATCCTGCAAGCGCCAGCCTAATTTTTAGTTGAGCACGTGAAGAAGACAGCATCGAGGGGGAAATGCCTTTGAGTTCGACTGCATTAGAATCTTCCATCTATAAAATGGATTGAACAACATTTGTCTCAAATTACCTCACAGGGGTACCATCACAGTAATTCATAGACGAAGGTTGCTTGGAGCCTCTCAGAAGAAAGAGCGAGATTCCAGCCTCCTGACTATCACCAGAGGAATGTTTTGTAAGGATCTATGACCTACCTGAATGGCACAAACTCCACTATCTTCAGGCTAAAGCCCAGCAGGAGGTCTCTCAGATGAGGGCCCCAGCTGAACCCACCTCAATTCAATCCCCCTGAACTGCACCTTCCGTGGGACTGACTTAGTATGAACGCAGTAAGGGGAGAGCAAGTAGCAGGCAGGTTATGCACCTAAGTCATTTAATTCTCACAATGACTCCAGGCAGTTGGTGTTATTAATCTCCACGCTGCAGATGAGAAACTTAGACTGAGGCCAGCGACCTAGGAACCAGTCAAGCTGGAAGTGAAACCCGAGGCTCTCTGAATCCAAGACTCAGTTATCATTCATGAATGGAAGAGGTATTTCCTTAGATTTTTATTTCTTTATTTTTATTTATTTATTGGTCTTTTTTTGCCTTTTCTAGGGCTGCTTCCCACGGCATATGGAGGTTCCCAGGTTAGGGGTCTAATCAGAGCTGTAGCCGCCGGCCTACGCCAGAGCCACAGCAACGTGGGATCCGAGCCGTGTCTGCGACCTACACCACAGCTCACGGCAACGCCGGATCATTAACCCACTGAGCGAGGCCAGGGATCGAACCTGCAACCTCATGGTTCCTAGTTGGATTCGTTAACTACTGAGCCACAACGGGAACTCCTCCTTAAATTTTCAGCCATGGATTCCTTTCTGCAAAATAAATAACCCACTCTAAGTGGAAACAAATGAAGGCAGAGGGCTGATGTGAATCCATCAAGAGTGGGAAACCAAACTCCTGCCCCCTGAGCAGGCAGCAGTGTGAATAACGCCATCCCGAGGGGGCTGTGCGAAGGTCCTCGGTGCTCCTGGGCAGTGGTCTCCAAGGGTGAGCCTCACTATGCTTAATGCAGATGAAGGTCCATGGCAGGTTGCAATTTGTCATCTTGCTGACCCACATATTTCAATTCCAAGCATAATAGCTGCTGTGCAGAGGTAAGTCCATTACTGAGAGCAACCTGACCCAGCACCCAGCACCCATCTCAGTGCAGTCTGGCCTTATGATCATCCTTGTCACAGATACAAATGCTCATGACTCCACTGCTCCCACTCTTGGTTGGGTCATCCTTTGTCTCTCGCTTGAACCATGGCAATAGCTTCCCCACTGCTCATCCTGCTCTCAGTCCACCTCCCTTCAATTTATTCACCTGACTGCAATCAGAGTCATCCTTTTAAAAAGTAAACCAGGAGTTCCCGTCGTGGCGCAGTGGTTAACGAATCCGACTAGGAACCATGAGGTTGCGGGTTCGGTCCCTGCCCTCGCTCAGTGGGTTAATGATCCGGTGTTGCCGTGAGCTGTGGTGTAGGTTGCAGACGCGGCTCGGATCCCGCGTTGCTGTGGCTGTGGCGTAGGCTTGGCAGCTCCAGCTCTGATTCAACCCCTAGCCTGGGAACCTCCATATGCTGCAGGAGCGGCCCAAAGAAATAGCAAAAAGACAAAAAAAAAAAAAAAGTAAACCAGATCATCATTCCCCTGTTCAGGATTCTCTAGCTACCTCTCCTAATTCTCAGAAGGAAATGCAGACCTCTTCCCATGTCCTACAAAGCCCTCCATCATTTAATGCCTATTTGTCTGTCTCAGCCCAGCTTCCCCAGAAAGCAGAGCCTGAGGAAAGGGTTTAGGTGCAGTCACATGGAAGCAGGAATGAGGGAAAAGGGAAGGAAGAGAGGGAAAAAGAGAGCCAATATGAGGGTGTACCACTAAGCTGGTCGCTGCTAGAAGTTGCGGTAACCGTCCTTCAGAGGAGAAGAATTTATCTGCCTGTCCTCCTATTGGTCAATAGTCATGGCTCAGGGAGTTAAATTCTTTCTTCAACTTGCAGTTGCCCAAGAGAATCCTGAGTATCTCATGGTTCAGTATCAATAGGGAAACTTCAGAGTAAGATATGGGAGGGGCATAGCATGAGGTGAGGGGCTATCGAGTTTTACACGCACAACGTTGGCCAATCCTGACAGTGGCAGCTGGGCTGGAACAAGCAGCCAAAGATTCCAGAAACATGTGAGGCCAAGAGACTCTGGTGTGACCCCACATAAGGTGCTTGACACAATGACCCTCTGATCTGACTATTTCTCCTACTTCCCTCTCCTTGACGCATTCCACTCACATGGGCTCCAATATTTCTAAGTACACAGGCCTGCTTCTGACTTTGGACATCTAAGCTCATTAGCTAGTTGTTCCCTGCTAGGAATGCTCTTCCCCCATCTTCCCATAGTGACTACTTGCTGGTGTGCCAATCTCAGCTTCCATGCCCCCTTCTCGGAGGCCTTCTTGGACTACCCACCCAAAGGACCCTCTATGACATCACCCTCTGTTGATCTTCTACATTTTATTCTCTGATCTTTTCTTGTTTATTTATTGCTCTGTCTCAGAAGAATGTAAACTACTTGGGAGTAGAGACTGTCAATCTTGTCCCCGCCACTATAGCCCCACAGTTGGAACAGTACATAGTTGTGGTAGGTACTCAATAATTCTTTCTCACATATTTTTTGAGTAAATGGATGGATGGATGGATGGGTGAATAAATATTTTTAAATGTATCTTTGGAAAAACAGCCACGACAGAAAACTCAAGTGAAAGCTGAAAAGGCTAACACTGGTGATAGAATGCACTAAAAACACAGGCCCCTCAAAAGTGAAGTCAAGAGTCCATATAAAAACTTGGGTACTCTGAGATTCCCAGCTAGGGGCAGCTTAGTTCACAGCAGCCAAGGGCCCACAGCACATCAAATTATGCATGTTTCCTAGAAGTGGCTTTTCACTTTCCTGCCTTCTCTTCACTTCCTAACTGTGGATGGAACAAGTAGACCCAACATGTTTCCTTGAAGTTCTTCCCCCCCATCAGCCATCCCATCTCAGCTTTTCCGTAACTCTACTCTGAAAAAGGCAGCACATGCCTTGATTGGCTGTTTCTGAAACAACCAGAACAAAAGAAAACTGTTAACTATTGTTTCCTTTTTTTGCTTTGGCCTTTTGGGCGGCATAGGGTGTATGACCTGAGGGGATGTGGGGGTGGAGGAGGCCAAGAGGAGCTTTTGTAGGAGCAGGTCCAGAAGCACCCGTGCAGGATGACCTGTGCCTTCTGCCTCCATGCCCTGCCAGCAGGACACCCCCAGCCAGCTGGAGACCCCTAGCCAGCTACCATGGCAACAAGAGAACAAACTGGGGCGAGAGAAATTCATGACACACTGCTCAAAAGAGCAGTTTGAAGAATAGAAACAGTCTTTCTGGAAAATGGCTAGAAAAGCAGGAAAAGAAAGCTAGAGGACTGAGTGGAGGAGTGGCCCTGGTCCATAGTGGAGCCAGCTCACGGACACAGGTAGACCCACACCACACTGAGAACCCACATGGGAAGACAGCCCCACCTGCTCCCAACTTTGAGCTTCCTCTTTTTGTCCCTACTCCATTTCCCCTACCTGTTCCTTCCTCCAGCATCCTTGGGAAGCCTCCTTTCCTATGGCAGGGATGTAGCAAGGTCTAAGAACATCACGAGTTATTCATCTTTCTTTTGTTCACAAGCTATACTGAACTGAGACATTTCTCCTATTCCTGGTCTCAGACATTTGTTCAACCTACTGTATATGTTCAACTCCTGACAGGTGAGCAGGTGAATATGCAGGTTAGGTCAGCACCAGGCAGAGCTCCCGGGGTTTGGGAGCAGTTATGTACCCAGCCATGGCAATCTGCTCGGCTCCCCTGTAGGGGCAGTCCACACTGGCCAGCACCAACTGAGATCATCACAGACATGCCTCAGATTCTCTCATCCATGCCCTCTACTCCCTACCTCTGGAGTCCCTCACCCAGAAAAAAAAATAAGTGTCCCTTGGCTCCTTCCAGGGTAGCCCCATGGCTGATTCAATCTTTAGGGCATCTTCCCAAAGCCACAGAGAAGCTCTGCCCCTAAACATAGAAGCTAACATAAGAGTGGGGGAACTCTTCCTAGCAATCTCCACTTTTCAGCTAGGCAGTCCTGAAGATTACAGTTACAATTTTTCCCCTTTCAAACCTCTAGGGAAAGACAGGTGGAGGAGGAATAAAGAAAAAAGTCTTCTCCTCCTCCAGCTGTCACATCCCACAGCCCCACAGCTAATGCAGCAGGTAAATATTAGCTCCCCTCAGAGTTGAATACCAGAGAAAGAGAGAGAGCTGGAGGAGGGGGAATTGGAATTTCTGCTTCTTAGCACCTTCCTGGCAGCGTGGGAAGCTGGTGGAATAAGCAAAATATGGGATCTCAACTCCAGGCGCATAAATAAGCTCAAATAGATGCCCTGCTCTAGCAGCCCATGACAGCGGTCTAAAGAAGGATGGCCTTCTTGGCTGATACCCACTCTGTGTCCTACACACATGCAGTTCTTGGAAGTAAGGACCTCTTTGCCCTGAGGAGGAGGAACAGGCAAGGAAAGACATGAAAACACCAAGCAAAGGAGGCAAAGGTTTGTGTCAAGGATATACCTCAAACCACACGAAGGCTCACAAAGCAAGTATGCCAAGCAAGCACATCTCTCCCTCACTCTCAGGCTGCTCACCTATAGTGAAGGATGACTTCTGGTCCAGAAAGGATGGGTTCTCGCCAAGACCCTAGGTTATGACCTCCAGGTTAGTGGTATCTCTCATCTTTTCTCCTGTAGGCTCCCAAGTCCCCTTACTGTTGTCTACCCAGTTCTTCCTGCACTAATTGCAGCCTTCATGTGAGGCTACACTCTTTTCTACCTCCTCCTCCTCCATGCTCTCTGGACTCTCTTCATAGGCTCTTGATATGAATCCTTCTTGGCTCCAAGTAGACCCGGTCCTTCTCCAGCCTTCCTTTATCTCCCTTCCCATTCTTGGACTCTTCCTCCTCCAATCAGGATCTCCTCCTATTTATTTTTAGTCAATGGTGACCATCCCAGCCCCAGGCCCCCAGGCTTTGGCCACAGGTTCCTCCCTCTCCACCCAGTCACATGTCCTACCGAGACTTTTCCCATTCTCTCGGCAATGCATCCTACACATCACTGCTCAGTGAGCCCTCCTCAGGACCAGAGGCTAACCCAGTATGGGTGCTGCCTTCCGGGGCTTGCCCCAAGGTGTACATCTCTGGACAAGGCCAGAATGAGCAAGGTCCGACCTAATAATGAGTCCAAATTGTGGTCAGGGATGGAAACAAGAGGTCAGAATTGGAAATGAGTTACTGCTCACCAGACGTGAATGTTAAGGGAAGATCAAAAACTAGCATGTGACAGCAGAGGCCAGAGCTGGAATACATGTGGACTGGGTCATTGATTCAGAGATGGGGGCATGTGGTTCAAGACAGCGACTTGGCTAATTCAATAGATCCAGAGATCTGTTTTTATTGTAGTAAGATCTGGGAGAATTTTTTTTATAGACATAGCAGGTAAATGGACAAGGCTTCCAGACTTCTTCCTCCTCCTCTAAATGAACCCTCCAAACTTATCCCTGAACTCTTCTCACACTACTCCCTCACAAGGAAGATCCCCTGTACCCTTCCACTTAATCAAATCCTTTGCCAAACAAAATCAATGCTTGTCCTTGTCCTGGAAGCTGTCCCTGATCACTCCTGTACTCAATAATGCTTCTCCCCTCCACTCTGGACATGTGTACACACCAAAGATTCCCTGTCCTTGGATTTCAAGGATGAGCAAAATTTCAAAAAGAACCTTATTCTGTGGCCAACTTGTTATTTTTCTAACTATCAGCTTTCGAAAACAACTGCCACTACTTCTACACCATCATTGTATAAAAAGAAAGAGCATTTTAGCATGGAAATTTTGGAAGCATATATTGCTAGAAAATCCTGCAAAACAAATACAGGTTCACCTGAGAGCTATTGTGGGTCGGCTCCAGACCCCCACAACAAAGCAAATACCTCAGTAAAGCAAGCCACTTGAATTTGTTGGTTTCCCAGTGCATGAGAAAGTTGCGTTTACACTATGCTGTAGTCTATTAAGTGCGCAAGAGCATTATGTCCAAAAAAGCAATGCACATAGCTTAATGTAAAAAAACAGTTTATTGCTAAAAAATGCTAACCGTCGTCTGAGCCTTCAGCAAGTTCGTTAGTGTAGGGTTTGGAATATTGCAAGAATTTCTACCAATATGCAACACAGATACACAAAAGTGAGCAAATGCTACTGGGAAAATGGTACCAATAGACTCACTCAATGCACAGTTGCCACAAACCTTCAATTTGTAAAATACACAGCATCTGAGAAACACAAAACAGCGAAGTGCAGTAATACAAGGTATGTCTGTAAATTGAGCCTTATAAAATAATCACTAATTGCTCTATTTTCTCATTTCACAGCAAACTGATGAAAATGTTGTCATCAACAGGCATCAACCCATAAATTAGCTTTGGAAGCACAGCAATTTCTCATTTTGACACTTAATCATACAGTGCATTGCATTTTTGCTTGGTTTGATTTTCCCTCATATTATTTATCCAGCTTTTCCACTGTGTATGTCTTCTCTACACGATAAGACCCTCAAGTCTGGTCTTACATTTCTTTGCCCACCACACCACTCACAAAGCCCTGTACACGTGGAATAAATGCCAAATGAGTGAACGCCAGATCAGAACAGGGAAATACCTACAGAACCAAAGGCAAGGAGGGAGCCAAACAGTCCAAAAAGAGGAGAAAACAGCTTCCTTCCACCCCCATTCTATGTTGCCTTTATGCTGTGAGTCCTTGAATGATGCTGATGAAAACAGACCTGTCTAAGACTAATCTGGGGTGGTCCAGCTAAAGAGATCATTAGGTTCATGATGCATGAACTAACTTCCCAGACCCCTGAGCTGTCATCAGTTTTTAGAGCAACTCGATATGGAGGAGCATTATATTGGGAGGCAAGACAGGGCTGCATTCTCTGTTTTGCCTTTGGGGTGTCTTTTCGCCTCTTCTAGGCCTCAGCTGCCTCTCCTGTTAAATACCTTTGTTTTGCATGGATGGAAAATTCTCTCCAATTCTGCATTTTATCAGTCTATGAATAGGACTATCACACAGAGAAAGTTAAGAGGCTTATCTGAGAGGCTCCGGGGAGGCTCCTGATCCCTAGACCTTCACTGCCATGCTGTGTGGCTGTCCCGACCCTTGTGAGAGCAAAGTGTAGCGTCCACACTAGGCCCCCACCACCTAGGGGCCTTGATCCTACTATGAAGCCCTTGGATTTGTAGTGAACGTCATGAAGTACTATTTATTTGAGTGTCACCTATATGCTAAGCACTTTCTCTCATCTTCTTGACAACCCTTCTTAACTCCTTAAGCAAGGCAGGCATGAGCTCTCCTTTGTGCTGTAGGGAAACTGAGCCAAGAAAAGTTAAGCAGCCAACACAGTGGAGTGGAAAAAGAGGAGCAGGGATTTGAACTCGGGCCTCTGATGTCAGAGCCTGTGCTCTGGGAGATCTGGTGGTGGAGCTGTTCCAGGGTCATGTCTCCCACACTCCAGTCTGTCAGGAGTGAAGGAATCAAGAGCTACTCGTGATCAAACAGATTTTCAAAAGCATATACTTGAAATACCTTGAGTTTGTCTCAGCACAAGGATTCCAGCTGAGTCCATAACTCTGCACCACCAGCAGTGGCATTGGTGGCATAACTGCCTTCCAGAACTCTCCACCATCAACCACACCAATAGTTGGGAGGTGATTTACCAGTTGGTTTTCCAGTGCTCGACCTTTCTTGCCCTCTGTCCCCAGCAGAAGTCTGCCGTCAACACCCATACTTCTGGAGCAGGCTATAAACAGGTCACCTGTCATCGGGCCTTGAAATAAGTTGACTACGCCCCCAATACTTACTCCATCCCTCCTTCCCTGCCTCCTCCTGGTATTATTAAGTTCATGCAGGACCATTACTTCCCTTAAAGGTGGAAACCATTCCTTAAAATCCTTGTATCCGGCACAGAATCTAGAACTAAGCTTTGCACCTATATTCTAGGTGTTCAATAAATATCTGAGAAGAAGAAAAAAAGGCTTCGGCCTGCATTTCACAAATGGTGAGTCAGGAAATTGCCACTAAGTTCTAGGCAGTTCTCAGAAATGGAAATCACAGAAATATGCATTCTTAATTTTGCTGTATAATTAAGAAGTAAAATGACTGTGTTTGCATGAGCCTTTTTCTTTACCCTCTAACTCATACTTACTGTGCATCAAGGCAAACTGCAGCCTTTTAAAAATATTTTAATGGAAAAAGGATCATTTTAAGGCAGGTATGATTTCTCTGGGCAAGGGAACTGGTAAATTGAAATGCGTGAGATGCAGCGGTTTCAGGAAAACACTGCCACTGAGTGTCCAAACACAAGTCCATCAAAATTTGAAGATACTAAAACTATCCTGCTGAGGGTCACAGGGTCAGCAACAATGCATGTCTGGGAAAGAATCCAAGCTGGTAAATTTTTATATTCATTCTTTCAGGGTCTAGTGTGCCAGGAATTTTTAGGAGGGGGTGGAGAGACAGAAAGCAAACAGACATCCTGCTGAGAAGAACTGGCACCACGGAGCACAGGTCAAGAAGGGAGAGGCCAGAGTGAGGCCCCAGGGTCAAGATTAGGACAAAGGAAGTGGCTTGCTAGGTCTTGTGTGAGGTAAACAGAGGACCATCATCCAGACAGACCTCCCTTAAGGAATCTTGAAGACAGGCTCGGTTAGGTTCCCCCTACTGGGAAATGCTTCCCTGGGGGAATTCTTCCAAAGAAGACTGATGGAGAAGCCTAAGAAATGCCTGACAGCCTGGCTGACATGGGCTGGGTGCTGAGCCCGACTTCCTGCAACACCTGCAACCCTATGCAGTCCCTGATGGGCTCCAAGGAACACAGTTTGCAAACCGGGAAAAGAGTGAAAGAGCCAATCCTTGGATCTCAAGATCCAGATGTGAGGCTTGCTCCATAACTTATTAAGCTCAGACTTCTCTGAGTCTTAGTTCCTAATCTCTGCAATATCCTCTAAGTCACCTGAAGGGATGAAATGAGGTAATAAGCCTCAACGGGTTCTGGTAAACTGCAAAGTGCATACAAGCCTCTTACTTTTATTAAGAACATTTCCCCTTATTTAAGAATCTAGGCTTCGAAAGGGAACTCAGAAGTCATTTAGTTCTGAGGCGCTATCTCTATTACGGAGAATTCCAACAAAGGCCAGTTGGCTGACTAAGCTCTCAACTGACCCCAACCAGCAGCGGGAAGAAGAGCTTTCCCACTAGGGGCTCTGGGCTGTGTTGTGGGACAGTGCTGCTCACTTGCAACTTCATCACCACACCCAGTGAGCTGGTTCCTTTCAGAGGGCAGTATTTATCTTGCCTTAACTGAGCTAGATCAGAAGTTCCTTGAGGGCAGCGACCTTGTCTTTGGCACTCTTCTTACCCCTGGAGGTTCCACTAGTGGCCTCATGCCCCTGCTTAAAATATTTTATTGGCCCCCTCACTTCCTATCAGATCAAGTCCAAATTCCTTAACCCTAGGGGACACCCCCAATCTGTACACTCTTCTCGAAGACTCTAATCTCCAAGGCTTCAACATTTAGGCTGAAGACCTCAAATAGAAGACAGTCATCCCTCAGTATCTGAAGAGAGGACTGGCTCCAGGACCCCCTGGGGTACCAAAAGCCACAGATGCTCAAGTCCCTTCCATCAAATGCCATGGAATTCGCATCTAACCTATACACATCCACCTGTACCCTTTCAATCATCTCTAGACTGCCTACAATTCCTAATACAATGTAAATGCTATGTAAATACTTGTAAATACTATGTAAATAGTTGCCAGCAAGGCAAATTCAAGTTTTGCTTTTTGGAACTTTCTGGAAAAAACATTTTTGGATACTTTCAATCTGTAGTCGGCTGAATCTGAGACTGTAGAACCTAAAGATATGCAGGGCCAACTGTATTCCTAGCCATGACCTCTCTTTCCCTTGAGCTCTTGACTTTTTACAATCAACTGCCTGCAGGATACTTAGCTGTCTCTAAGGGGAGATGACTGAACTGCCATGGCAAGGGCACTAACCAGGCAGAGAGGAGATATTCTGCCACACTGCACATTACCCACAGTATCACTTCGTTTCTAGATCTTGGGAAGGACTGAGGGACAGGCAAGCAAGGCAGTGGAAGGGGAATGTGGATAAGTGGCTGCTCAGGGCAGTGGTTCTTTATGAGCAGCACAGAAATTGTTCACATTTCACTAACCAACCCAGCCAAATGAGTCAACACGAACTCAAGCTCCTTCTCGGCCATCCCACAGCCCCTCGCATTCAGCTGTCCACACTGTGCTCGTGTTTCCCACCCCAGCCTCCCACATCTGCTCTGCCTTTCTTCTCTCTGTCATAGTGAATGGCTCAACCCTCCGTCTGGTTGCCTAAGGCAGAAATCTGGGTAAATTCTTGTGGCCACTTCCTCTCCCTGAACCCTATGGAATCAATCATCAAGATCAAGTCCCATTTGCTTGTGGTTGCCATGGGGGGGGGGGAGTGGGATGGACTGGGAGCTTGGGGTTCATGGATGCAAAGTATTGCCTTTGGAATAGATTAGCAATGAGATCTTGCTGTGCAGCACTGGGAACTCTGTCTAGTCACTTGTCATGGAGCATGATAATGGGAGAAAAAAGAATGTATACATGTATGTGTAACTGGGTCACCATGCTGTACAGCAGGAAAAAAATGTATTGGGGAAAGAAAAGAAAAATGCAAAAAAAAAAGATTAAGTCCTATCCTTTGCCATTCCTAAATATTTCTCAAATTCACCCACTTTCTCTATCCCTTAAGTCAGGTTTACTGCTTTCTTCATTTAAAGCCTACTGTAATGAGGGAGTTCCCGTCTGGCTCAGCAGAAATGAATCTGACCAGCATCCATGAGGACACAGGTTCGATCCCTGGCCTTGCTCAGTGGGTTAAGGATCTGGCATTGCTATGGCTGTGGTGTAGGCCAGCAGCCTCAGCTCTGATTCAACCCCTAGCCTGGGAACCTCCATATGCTGCGGTGGGCCCTAAAAAGACCAAAACAAAAAACAAAAAACAAAAAAAAACCTACTGCAATCAGTGTCCTTGACTCCGGGGCTGCCTCCTCCAAGCCACTCTCTACACTGCAGCTAAAATCATCTTTAAAGCCAAATCCATTTGTATAGCTCCTCTTCTATAATCGTTGAGTGGCCCTCCATTTCCCCGAGGATAAAGCACAAGTTTTATTGCTTGGTCTATAGATCACCCAGTTTTTTCAGTTTCCGCTAATCTAATCTCTCTCCACTTTCCATCCATAATCCTGCGGCACTCAATCCCACTCAACATCTCTGCATCTAATTCTCTCATTTGCCTCATTCTCTCTGGCACCTGGGCCTTTGCCCATGACATTTATTCTGCCTAGAACTCTCCTTCACTTCATCTTGAACCCCGTACACACACACACACACTCCCTCTCTCCCCCTCCCTCACCTGAAGACCTCTACTTTGCTTTTAACTCTACTTTATGCGTCAGTCCCTTAAGGGAGCCTTTCCTGCCCATCCACTGCCAAGATTGTCGGGCACCTTCCTATGGGTCCCCATAACACCCTAGACTTTCCTGCCTCCCATAGCACTTATAACACTCTATGTGTCTTTTCTAATTGTGGGAGAGGTTTGTTCATGGTTTGTCTCTGAATACCCAAAGTAGATGTTCGATCCGTGTTTGCTGAAGTGAAACGAAGGAGCCACAGCCCAGCACTTTCCCACACAGGTGGTTTGTGGGAAGGAATTGGTCATCAGCAGAAAGAGGCCCAGGTGTCTCCTCACACAGGCTCCTCCCCGGAGCCTCCCACCCTCCTGAGTGCAATTAGAAAGACACCAACACCACTTCAGACAACACTCCGGGCTCTCTCGATGCAGGAGCTAAGAGGGCGAAGAGATTAGGATAGAAATAAATTCTTCACCAGCCAGAACTCAAAAGCAAGTTAGCAACTTGCAATTCTGATCTGTCACAGTCATTTTAATCAACGTGCAAAGACAGAATCATGGTGGCCTGCCAGCCTGTCAGAGCAGTACCAAAATTGGAAGAAAAAAACAAGACTACTGAAGCAGGACATAAGCCGATCACATTATTTAAAGTGTGTACGTGAGTGTACATATGGGTGTGTATATGAGACTGAAATAGCTACAGCCTCCCCAAGTTGTTACTGTGGCAGGCGTCTCAGGGATGGGACTGCGTGTCTCTGGGAATCTTTCTAATTGAGGCACAAACCAAATATCTTTGGCTTGAACTGTGAGCTTCCAAAGGCCACAGCATCAACCCAGATCCAAGCCAACTGCATCGGCAGGAAATCAATGATCACACCACTGGAGCTGTTTAATAGAACTGGAGGCCTTCAGGTAGGGACCTGCCAATAGCCACAACAAACCTGGCATGGCCTTCTGCCCCACCCCATCATCTCCTCTGTCACTGCAATTCCTGCAGAGCTCCCCCAGTTCCAACGCAGCTGATGCAGCCACCCCAGACCCCTCAGTTTTGGTCACCTGGGAGAAGAGGCACTGCTGCTTGTCCAAGACTAGCCTCCTGCCAGCATCTAAGATGAGCAGAACAGAGTAAAGAATTCAACCAGCTTCCCAACACGCATGATAGGACACTACAGGGACATGATTCCTGGTTCCACTTTAAGCCACTCTCAAAAGAATTTTGAACTTGGCCCAGCCAAAAGCCCTGAGATAGAGTTTCCTCACTTCCTCAATTTCTTGTCCCAGGTCCAAGTGATATAAAATTGGTTCTGCGGCTTATCAGAGACAGAAGTCAGGGAGAATGAGTAAGCTACACTCCACCTCAAGCGCAGAATTCAAACAGACTTTAATGAAGCTAGAAGAAACATTTATATTTAAACAAGCCTAATTCTGAAGCTCTTGGTTGAGATCCCAGGAGAAACAATATGGATGATGGAAAGAGCAGCATTCAGACTTTGGAGTCTTACCCTCCTGGGCTCAAATCCTGGCTCTAACATTTACTATATTTGGGATCCCAGGCAAGTTACTTAATTTCTCCAAATCTCAGTTAACTCATCCCCAAAATAAGGAGTACTTACCTAAGGCACATAATGCATGTGCAGGTCTAGAATGGTAGCTGGCACACTGTAGGTACTCAACAGATGTTACCTGCCCTCCCCCTTTTGTTACCTCTAGAACTTAACACACTGTGGGCTTTATGAAGAAACTATACATGGTTAACAGAATAATATCCCCCCCAAAGATATCCACATCCTAATCTCCAGAACCTGTACATTAAGGAGAATTAAGGTTGCAGATGGAATGAAGGCTGCTCATCAGTTGACCTTAAAATGGAGAGATGAACTTAGATTATCATGGTCTCATCTATCTAATTACAAGATCTCTCATCTAATCTCATGAGCTCTTAAAAGCAGAAGAGGATGGCAGAAAAGGTAGATCAGAGAGATGTGACTTGCGAAAGATTCAGCCAATTACTGTGGGCTTTGCAGATGGAGGAATGGGGTCACAAACCAGAAAAGGGTCTAGAAGCCTCTAGAAGGAGAGAGCCCTCAGGTTACAGCCAGCAAGAAACTGGAGCCCACGACCCAACAACTGCAAAAAATGAATTCTGCCAACAACTGGAATGAGCAGGAAACACTCTCCCCAAGAGCTTCCAGAAGGGAACATTCTGCTGAGACCTTGATTTTAGCCCAGTGAGACCCATGCCAGAGTTCTTCCACACAGAACTGGAAGGTAATAATCTGTGTGGCTTTTGAGCTGCTGAATGCACGGCATCCGTAGAAACTCTAATACACTACACTGTGTATATACAGATTTAACTTTTTAATAGAGTTCTATTTGGATAAGAAAAAACACCAAACTAGAATAACAATCAGGTTTTCTTTTACTCCGTTAATAACTCCTAAGAGAAGCCAGTATATTCTGGATATTTGAATTCTGCGGCTCTAATCCAGGCCCTTTCCTCCTAGTGTCTGACAGTAAACGAGGCAAGATATTTGAGAAGAACTTAAGAGCCTTGGGAGTAGAGTCTAAACAAATCACCCTACAAAGTAGGATGATATTATATCCTTAAAATACAATGGCCCAGATTCTTCTGAAAGAAAGGCTTCAACAGGTGCCAAGCATCTGGAAATGACACAATGATCCAGGAGGAGCCACAGCCCCACCAGCCACCAGCAGAGCTTTTCTGGCAACACACATTGTACCTTTCATACAATATTAGCATCTACTCTGCCACCAAATGACAGGGTTCAAGAGGCTCCAAGGGCACATGCTGCAAAAGAATAATGGGGGTAAACTGAGAGAATGGGGAGCCCAAGCCAAAGTCTTCATTTTCAATCCCAAGTACTTCGAGATTTAGAGAGCCCAAGCCAAGGAGCTGTAAACATTAATTCAGTACGGCATCTGATCATCTTATTAAATGCCTCTGAATCTTCATACAGTGCATTAGCCACTCGAACGCCAGGAACAAGACGAAGCTGATGGCAGTAACTCCAAGCAACGGGTGCTGAGGGAGCCCACAGCCCCTGTAATGAAACAGTGGTCTGCTGTATTAATAAGATCATCTATAATAGCTCTATCCACTTGGCCCACTGTATTCTGACGTGCTCAGAATGCAATGCTTGGCAGCAAGCAAGTCTGGGCCCTTTGGCTGAGATTTATTCTATCCTCTATTATAAGCAGAGGTAAAACCTAGGCTGTGCTGCAAGGCCAGGACTGCACCTGTGTGTGACCTCATAGATGCTGGGAGACCCCAGACAGGACCATGGTCCAGCGGCCCCTGCCACATCCTTCTCCCAGGCTGGAAATCACTCCAAAGAACACCACAGTCTACAGGGTAAATAGACTGCCCCAGACCCTGAGGTCACCCCTGCTGGTGGGCACATAAGGAGCCAGTCTAGAGAAATGACGCTTTAAGAACAAATGGCCAGGTGGGCTCCAAGATGACTTAGGGACAGTCACTTGGAGGAAGAAGAATGAGTGTGTGTCTTTACATCCCTCTTCTTCCATGAATGCTGGGGCTGGGTGCTCAGTGTGGTGGGCGGAGAGAGCAAGCATCTCCCAAAAGTAGGGTTGCTGAGGATTCCCTTTGGACTAACTCAGGAGCCATATACAAAGCTGCAAAGATGTTTTCCCCACAACAATGTCCCCCTTTATCCCGACGGCATGAACCACTAATTGAGCAAGTGAGGTGAGGCTGGGATCAGATTTGTCAAATGCTGCAATTCTTAACTCTGACTTTGAAAGCTCCCCCACTGCGGACTGTGTGCCAGACTTATTCCTCTGCTCCTTGAGGGCATGGCCCCTGTGTGGCACATCACCTGTTATACATCACATACTTGGTGTGACAAAAACAGGTGGGTAGGCTGAGAAAAGCTCACCCACCACTCAGCCACACCAGGAACCTCCTCTGTTGCAGAGAACCACCACCACTCTTCATCCCCACCACCCATCCTCCATCCTCACCACCACCCCTCATCCCCATTATCCATCCTTCATCCCCATCCTCCATCCTCACCACCACCCCTCATCCCCATTATCCATCCTTCATCCCCATCCTCCATCCTCACCACCACCCCTCATCCCCATTATCCATCCTTCATCCCCATCCTCCATCCTCACCACCATCCTCCACCCTCACTGCCCATCTTTCATCCTCTCCAGCCCGAAAGTCTAGAGGCTGGAGCAGGGGAAGTAGCTTCAAGGCTTCAGTCTTCTGATATGTTGATATTTTCCTCATGTTTGATTAAACCCATGCTAAACACAGACGAGGCACTCAGGAATACCATTGAATGGAAAATACAGGGAAAACAATCTGAGCTGCAAGATGTATTTTTGTCTTTTTTAAGTTTACAAAAAAGGTAAACATACAATACCTGAAATATTTAGTTGCCCAGCGCATGTAAGAGAAGACTGGGTTGGTGCTTAGGAACAAAGGGTTGAATGAGTCGTTTCTTCTGCCCTCACGGAGTTCAAAGTCAGGAAGGGGAATGGGACATAAAAACACATACTTGTAGGACAATCAATCAAGAGATTAATCTAAGAACATGTCTCCCGTCCTTTCCCTCCATTTTGTTTTATATAAGAATACAGCTGGAGTTCCCATCATGGCGCAGCGGAAACGAATCCGACTAGGAACCATGAGGTTGTGGGTTCTATCCCCGGTCTTGCTCAGTGGGTTAAGGATCTGGCACTGCCATGAGCTGTGGTGTGGCCCAGCAGCTGTAGCTCTGACTGGACTCCTAGCCTGGGATCCTCCATATGCTGTGGGTGTGGACCTAAAAAGAAAAAAACAAAAAGAATACATCTATGAGTAGGACTGGAAAATAAAAATGCCACCAGTGAACCAAAGGCATGAGAAAATTCTACAGGATCAAAAGCGACGGGCACAAATTAACAGAGAGAGAGAAAAACAGATGAACTACAGCCAGAATAAAATGAAAGAGGAGACTCTAGAGATGGGAACAATTCCAGGGAACTCCAAGCAGAGTCAAGTGCAAAGAGCACACAAGGCAGTGACCTGGGGAAGGGCATTCTGAGCTCTTGGACCAGCTCTGCCCATATCTCCCATTGGTGCTGAGCCCGCCAGCAGACGACCCAAGGCTAAGGCAAGGAGCACGTCTGCTGGAGCCAGACAGGTGGGGGTCCTGGTGGACCACATCTCAAGGAGACAGCAAGATAGCCCTTCATCTAGAAAATCCATCGTCTTCCCTAAACTCCTTCCCTCCACCCCATCTCAAATCTGTTTCTCTCTCAGAATTCATTCCACCCTATTGCTGTCACCAAAATCCTGAGTTATACCTCCCTTTCCTCTCCCTGTCTCTCCGAGCAATCCCCAAGTCCTGTAATTCCAGCTTTCAGTGTCTCATAGCTACCTCCTCCTCTCTTTCCCCACTGGTCTTCCCGTTGCTTAAGCCCACTCTCTCTCCCTCATGATCTCCCACATAACACAATGTCGAGGAAATCGTATTTTTAAAAGCACAGTCCTCCCTATCCTCGGAGACAGCAGTCTGTTGGGTGAACACTTTGATGAGCTGCTTGGGGACAGGGCAGAATCACTGCACCTGCTCACTTGACTGCCGTTAGAGATGCACCGCGGAGGGTCTGCTCAGCTGCCCCATCTGCTGGCCAGGGTGGGCAATGAACTGCTTGGAATAACAAAGGGGCACCAGCTGAGCCCACCCTGAAAGTAGAGCTAAGGGAAAGGCATCAAGGAAAAGATCAGAGACGTTTAAAAGAAAAAATTAAGGGGAGTTCCCATTGTGGCTCAGTGGGTTAAGAACCCAACTAGTATCCATGAGGATGCGGGGTTTGATCCCTGGCCTCGTTCAGTGAATTAAGGATCCAGCATTGAGTCAAGCTGCAGTGTAGGTAGTGGATGCAGCTCGAATCTAGCAGGGCTGTGGCTGTGGTGTAAGCTGGCAGCTTCAGCTCCAATTCAACCCCCAGCCCGGGAGTTTCCTTATGCCACAGGTTCAGCCCTAAAAAGAAAAAAAAAAAAATTCAAGGGATTCAAAAAAGTTTTTCTAAGTGAAGTGCAATACAAAATGTCTTCCTCATCCGGTCCCAGAAACTCTTCAGTGAAAGCTCCATTTCTCACCCATGTGCTGTGAAGCTCCATTTATTCTGCACATTCATCCAAGTGCTAAGTCCTGCTTCGAGGTGGATGCAGGATGCGAGCTGCCACATCTAGATCACAGCCGTAGTCACGTACATCGTGCTGTGGTGGGAAGAGGATGGATTCTGGCTTTTGACAGCCCTGGGACCTAATCCCAGCCTCACCAACTTATCACTGCAGGGACCTCTGTCTCCTCCCCCATACCTCCGTTTTCTCACATCCACTGGAAGAACAGCATTCCTGCCGCTGGTACAGGACACCTCATCTCAGAAACTGCTGTCTTCAGGAATTTGTAGTGAGATGCTAAGACCAGGGGTCCTGCCTGCAACAGGCTGTCTGCATCTTTGTGAACCTCCAGCTCCGCTGTGTGCTTTTCCTCGGCGATTGACTGTGGTTTAAAGTGTCAGCACTCAAAAGACATTCAAACCATTTTCTTAGCCATCTTCAATAACTTAGAAATAAGAAGAGCACATTTTCCCATCGATTGGGAAAAATCAGGGCAGAAACAAATGCTGAAGTGTCAGGTCACAACTGGGACCAGGGGGATGAAGCTGTCCCCGTGAGTCTTTTCTGGCTGCCAGAGGAACCAATGAGAAGCCTGAGGCTGTGCAAGCCTGCCCAGTACCTTACTTTTACCTAGCATTTAATATTTTGCAAAGAGCTTTTGCACATTTTAAAAAATGAATTCTGTGAGTGCAAGAAAGCCGAGACATTTTGTGGAGGAAGAAACTAAATCTTAAAAAGCAAAGTGGGAGTTCCCATCGTGGTGCAGTGGTTAACGAATCCGACTAGGAACCATGAGGTTGCGGGTTCGGTCCCTGCCCTTGCTCAGTGGGTTAACGATCCGGCGTTGCCGGAAGCTGTGGTGTAGGTTGCAGACACGGCTCAGATCTCGCGTTGCTGTGGCTCTGGCTTAGGCTGGGGGCTACACCACCGATTCGACCCCTAGCCTGGGAACCTCCATGTGCCATGGGAGCAGCCCAAAGAAATAGCAAAAAAGACAAAAAAAAAAAAAAGGCACAGTGACTTGTGCAAGCTTACACGGTTTGCAAAGCCAGAGGCAGGACTCGAACCCAAGTCTGGTGTGTTTCCTATTATGTTAGGCTGTCCCTTTGAGGGTGGGAGGCTCATCTCTGTTGGTTTATGAGCATGCTGCTCTGCCCCCTCTGGACCGAGGGAAAGGAGAGAAGTCAGCCTGAGACCCATGGGATGGATGAGGAGGGAACACCAAAGACAGAGCAGGGCTGCAGATCTTCTGCTGAGAGAATGGCCCACGGATGGGACAGCTGGGTACCGTGGCACTGAGAACCTTGCTCCCCCGTGGGGTGAAACATCACTAGCTGAGCCCACTGTGCCCCACCCACACACCCACCTTCTGGGGGTGGAAGGAAGCAAGCGGATAAAGGGCGGGGAAGGACTGAAAATCAAGGGCATCTGAGGCTGAGAATCGGGACATAATTGTCTTCAAACTCCTTCTAGGAGCTTAAAGAAACCGGACATTCGGAAGCTGGAAAAGGCCTTTGGGGCCCCAGTCCATCTGGGTGACAGGCAGCTGACCTGCCTCCCAAAGAAGAAGTGAGAAACACGGGCAGCTCTTTGGGAACAGCTGGGAAGGCAAGGTTTGGGAACAAAATGGGGAACAACGAGAAGGCCCCTGCCCTTCACACCCCACGCTCCCCCCACATCCCCCAGTGAAACAGGAAGCAGCGTTGTCATTCTTCCAGCCAATTACAGTGCACGCCAGAGGCCAAGGTCCATGTAGGCTCTAGAAAGTGCAGTGGCTGCACTGACTACACAACCTGTGAAGTGTGTTGACGCGGCAACGTCCGTCTCCCAGCTGTCAGCTGTGGTGAATTAGGCCTTGGCTAACTTTCCCCCGACCCCGTCCTGGCTTCTCCCACCCTCTCCCAGGCTGCTTCATCTTCCCAAACCTGAGGCTCCCCTCCTGCCAGTCACCTTCTCTCGCCCCTTTCCTACTGCACTGTGTAGAATCAGGCTGAGAACACCTAGGAGTTTGCCTCCAGCTCAAAAACATTGGCAGCTGCCAGGCAAACCCCACAAGGCCAGGGGAGGAAGGCAGAGGTGGCCCTTGATACTTTCCTCTGAGTCCCAGGCGTCCGTCAGTTCCTCCCGACCCAACATGCTGCACTTTAAGTTCTGAGATCACAGTGATGGGATGTGCATTAACCAAATGCCACAACGAAGCAAACGTGGCATTTCTAACTTGGGGAGGGCAGGCAAAGAATGACCAACCACGACTGTGTTATTTTTGTTTGTTTGTTTGGTGGGTTTTTTTTTTTTAGGGCCGCACATGTGGCGTACGGAAGTTCCCAGGCTAGGGGTGGAATCAGAGCTGCTGCAGCTGCCAGCCACAGGCACAGCCATGCAGGATCTGAGCCATGTCTGCAACCTGCACCACAGCTCATGGCAATGCCAGATCCTTAACCCACCGAGTGAGGCCAGGGATTGAATCTGTGTCCGCATGGATACTAACAGGGCTTCTTACCGATGAGCCACAGCAGGAACTCCAACACCATTCTGTTCTTAAACTCAGCAGTCATCCAACAGCACTCCCTGGTATCAATAAACAAATGCTAAAAAGCACTGAATCGTTAACTCAGCCAATTAAAAATAATATTGGTAAATTGAAGCCTCACCACCCACTGTGCAGTAGGGGTGTGACATACTCCCCAGGGGCCAGGAAGCCTGCTTTTCCAGACTCTGGGAAGAGCTGGGCATCTGAACAGCTGGGGCCCCAGTCAGGGCATCTCCTGTTGAGAGTCTGGAGTCGCTCCAGTCATCCAACAACTTATAGCAACTTTTTCAGGAACACCACCCCCTTTTGCCTCTGCCAACCCTGCCAGTGTGAACACAGACCAATCACTCCCCCAAATTTGGGGGAGTTTCAGCTGCCTAGTGTTCTTTGGCTGATGGACAGCTTCTCTGACACACATATAACTCCCAGTCCACCCCCCTGGCCCACCTCTGAATAGAAGCATTGTGCTACACAGCACTTAGGTATATTTTAAAAACGGAAGTGCATGACAATTAATTTCCTTGGAAAAATTTCGACACACCCCCAGGGAATCAATAGGCAGGGTTGAGAATCACTGACGAAGGATGGGAAATGTTTCAGTCCTGGCTCCCTCATCTCCTTCCACGGAAGCACACGACAATTGCCTCTCCCCCTGCCCCCAACACACACACACACACACACACACACACACACACACACACACACACACTCATGCAACCCCCAAAAGTAGGTAGCCCAGTGCTGGGGACCATTTTCCAAAGAAAACAGCTACCTGATCACAAGGACTGCCTGAGAGTATGGTCGAAAGCCACGCTGAGATAATTGGCAGGAAAGCACTTCGGAGTGGTATAAAACATTCTATAAATGTATGTCCTTCTTCTTGCCTATTATTGCACCAAGGACTGTACGCCATGTACCGCACTCTGGGTACCACTCAGTCTAGAGCCGTCTGGTCATCTCGTGGAATTGCCCCCAAGCTTCAGCCCCTTCGCACTCAGGAGGCATTCAACAGACATTTGGGAGACAATTGGCTGAACTGGAACAGAGCTCCTCAAAGGTCTCTCTTAAATGGAAAAAATGCTGTTTTCCTATGGAGATGGGTTTGGCCGTCACTCACGGAAGCCCATTTTTGTGTTATTTACCTGTGACCAGATTATTCATCTTGGGAGACGTCCCCACACTGTTTCTTCAGGTGAGATCTGCTTTTGGGGGGAGAGAGGGGAATTGCCTGGCTAAGCCCCGTGGCAAGGCAAGCATGTACACTAGGAAAGTCGCCCACAGAGTGATATAACTGGAAGTTGCCAGCAAGGTGCTGAAAGCCTGTTTACTGCCAATCACTGCCCTGGTGCTGGGGCGGGGGCAGGGGGGCAGGGGTGAGTGTTCTTTGGCTGATGGACAGGGCTCATCCTCTAGACCCAGGGTGACTGACTCTGCAGAGAATCCCACACCAATGGCAACGTGGAGCAGTGTGGGGGCCGAAAGGAGTGAAAGTCTACCCCCCACCACCATCGACAAAGACCTGGCCCACATGTGCTAGTCGTGGGCCTGGGCTTTAAAGGTAGTTCTTAAAAAAAAAAAAAAGACTTTCAGAAAGTATAAATCTAGACTTCTGAAATTCACAGGGGAAATATTTCAAATCTGAACTTTCTGTCTGATTTTGAGCATGCTGCTCTTACCTCTCAGGAGGCAACGGGGCTTCTGCATCTTTATCCCTAATGTGTACCTTCAAACTCCTCCCTCAGCACAAATACCCTCGCTGACACATTTAGCATATAACCTTAGATATCCATTTATCTTCATAAAATATGAGATTTTTTGGGGGGGTGGGGGTAGGGCTGCACCTGCAGCATATGGAGGTTCCCAGGCTAGGGGTCGAATCCGAGCTACAGCTACTGGCCTACACCATAGCCACAGCAACGCCAGATCGGAGCCACGTCTGAGACCTACACCACAGCTCACAGCAACACTGGATCCTCAACCCACTGAGCAAGGCCAGGGATCGAACCCAAATCCTCAAGGATACTAGTTGGATTCATTTCCACTGCGTCACAATGAAAACTCCTGACTCAATAGTGATCTTAAGGCTTACCCCCATTGCAGCGTGTAGGCTCTTGCTTCCCTCCTGCATATCCCAGAGCTGCTTCCACTGCACTTGACTTACCGTTCCTTTTGTAATGGGCACCTAGGCTGCCGTTAGCTCCCTGCTATTACAAGCAACATGACAATGAAATCTTTAGACATGGCCTTTTGGATCTGTACACATAATTTCTCTAGGATCTACGTGCCTGAGCGTGATTTCTGGGTCATAGGTCATGCACATGTTTCATTTCACTAGATTCTGCCAAACTACCTTCCAGAATCATTGTATCAGTTATGCTCTCACCAGCAGTCCATCAAAGTTCCCGTCTCCCCACATCAGTGCCAACATTTTTCTGAATTGTGTCATTCTGATGAGCATAAAGAAGTTTCTCATAATTGTTTATATTTGCCTTTCTCTAGGGATTTCTAGTTTAAAACACCATCTGACAGTTTTTGATTTAGGCTTTCTCACTCCCTACCAAAATACCCATGATGATAAAGGGGGGAAAAAATGGACAAAAACAAATAGCATTTAAAATCAATTATTTTTTTGGCCCCACCTGCAGCATGTGGAAGCCAGGGATCAAATCTGAGCTGCAGCTGTGACCTATGCTACAGGTGCAGCAATGCCAGACCTTTAACCCGCTGCACCGGACTGGGGATTGAACCCACACCTCAGCAGTGACCTGAGTTACAGAGACAATGCTGAGCCCTTAACCCACTGTGCCACAGTGGGAATGCCCAAATAACATTAAAAAAAAGGGGGGGGGGAATGGAATTGGAAGAAAACAAACACACTAGCCTGAAGGACTTTCCAAAAATGCATCATGCCTCCTCCTGCTCCACATCCCAGAGATGCAAGAGTTGCATCACCCAGAAAACCAGGAAGCCCACCTTCTCTTGCCTGAATATACCCTGTGAAAAGACACAATGCCATTGCCCACTCCAGCCTTCAGCACCTCTGCTTCTAGAGTCATTATGAGTCCACAATTCTTAAGAAGAAGGAACAGGAAGTGGGAATGGTGGGGAGATAGAACTGGCCGCAAAAGACATTGGGTTCTGGGACATGTACTACAAAATGAGGAGGGTCGGCTTGGAGAAAGGACAGTCCGGGTAACAGCGCCCTGGGAACATAGCTGGTACTCCCGCCACACACTTCCCTTAACTCTTTGGCATAAACCGGGATTAGAGCCATATTACAGATGGTGCTGTCATTTGTGGAGCGGGGAAGACAAGGGGGAGGAATAGATTTGGAAAATGGCGAAATTTGAAAGTTCTGGCTTGGACATGTTAAGCTGAAGATGCTGCTAGACCCTGAGTTCAAGGATGGATTTGGAATAAGCCTCAGGTGCTCAGAGGAGAGATAAAGGCTGGATCTATAAATGTGGAAGTCATCCAGACACGGATTTCTGGAACCACATACGAATGGATGAGATCCCAGACAGTGGGTAGAGACAGAGAACAGCAGAGGGCCAGAGCCCAGCCATGAGGCATACCTATTTAGGGATGCAGCATCAAAGAGCCAGCAACAGAGGCCATAAGGAATGGCCACAGAAATAGGGCACGAAACCAGAAGCGAATGCTCTCGAGGAAGCCAAGAGAAGTAAATGTTTCAAGAATGAGAGTCATCGTCTGTACCAAATACTCTGACAAGTCAAATAAAATAAAAGCAGAGAAGGAAACTTGGGACTTAGTAACAAGGATGCCACTTCACAAGCGTGGCTTTAGCAGACAGAAATCTGTTAGAGTGGCTTAAGGAGGAAACAGCTGATGAAAAAGGGGAGACAACTGTTGGCAATTCTTTCAAGAGGTTTTGCTGTAAAGGAGAGCAGAGAAATGGGACAAAGGAGAAAGAAGGAAAGAAGGGGTATGATGTCAAGGGAGGGATGCTTTTTTTGGGGGGCACGCCCCGGGGCATATGGAGTTTCCAGGCCAGGGATCAGATCTGAGCCGCAGCTGCGGCAACACCAGATACTTAACCCACTGTGCTGGGCCAGAGCAGGGATCAAACCTGTGTCCCAGCACTCCCAAGACAAGGCCAATCCCACTGCACCATGGTGAAAACTCCAAGGGCTCCTTTTTTTAAATAAAAGTATGAGGTTATAGAACATGTATTTACATAGGTGGAAATAATCTGGTAGAAAAAGAGCACAGGAAGATGAAGAGATTGAGAGCAGATGTGGACACTTTTACAGAGAATATAAAATTGTCAGTACTACACAGGTGGCACATGAGTCGCACATGTGCTACACCGTGTGGCACATGGTGATGGGGTGGTGCGCTGGACTTTAGTGCAACCAGTCAGGGATGCTTTCAGCGAGCTTGGGGAGGTCCTAGCAGTCTCATAGGAATCATGTATTAGTGAGAGTTCTTAGTTGTCCACGTTTTAATGGCAACTAAGTTGCATTTTATTGCATACTGTTTTGTTATCAATCACTGAACTCTTTGGATTTACCTCAACCCCAGAAATATCATCAAATTAGGAGAAGCTGATTCTGAACATTCCAAGTAAAAGAACTCCATCAATTGTATTAGAATTAATTCAAGAGTTTAGAAAGGTAGCCAGATACATTGGCTAAGACCAAGGACATATATTGAGAGTCTACTATGTGACAGACACTGTCCTGTGCAATGGAAATAGCTTGATAATTAAATGCCCATGATTCTTGCAAATAAGTTATCCCAGATTAATACAGTAGTCAGGAAAGTCCTCTAGGAAAAGAAGATGTGTGAGCCAGACCTGAAGGGTAAAAAGGAAACAGCTGCATAGAGAACAGAATGGAAAGTTCCAGATAAGAGGAATGGAGTGTGCAAAAGGGCCAAATGAAAAAAGTTGAGGTTGTTGGAGGAGGTAAGAGAAAGCCAGAAGGCCCAGAGGACAGAGAGAACAGAGAAGGTGTAGGAGATGAAGCTGGAGGGGCAGGCAGTGCCACATCAGGCAGAGCTTTAGGGGCTCTGGGAGTTTAGATTTTAATGGCATATCAATGTAGATGGTGAACATACATGTCCACGAGAAGTTAGAGCTTGCCTACATGCCAGCAATAACATGTTATTTAAAAATATCTTGTTCATAACAGCAATAAAAACTATTTCTGGGGGGAAAGCCCTTAATATATGTAGAAACAGAATGTGTATAAAGGAAGGAAATTATTTTACTGCAAAAGGTAAGTGAAACCTTGAAGAAAAACCATGTTCCAAGATGGAAAAAGTATACATATATACACACACACACACACACACACACACACACATATATACATATTTGTGTGTCTATATATGTATGTATATATATATGTGTGTATATATATATATCCTTTCTATCCAAACCAATCAAAGCATGTTGCAATTCCCAACAAAATCATAATTTTTTATATCATTGCAAAGTGCTTCTAAGGTATACCAGAAGGGATTTTACCTTATCAGATGTTCTAATATATAATAAAGCTAAAAATTAAAACAGCATGACAGTGAGGAAATAATAGATCAATGTAACTAAGCAAAGACAGAAACAGACTCCACTATACCCAAATTGTAGATGATGATATAGGTAACATTAAAACCAGTGGAGAAAGAAATACGTATTCAATAATAGTGCTGGGAAAGTTAGTTAACCATTCAGAATAAAACTGAATATTACCTAAGATCTTAAACCAAAATAAATTCCAGATGGATTAAAGATGTATTTTTTAAAAAATAGGTAAAAAACAATGACTATGCCTCTAGCTTCAAGATGGAAAAGTTTTTAAACCACAAAAGCAGTAGAAGAAACAATACAGATCTTATTCTATACAAATGTAAAAAAAAGATGTATTTTTTAAATGAGCAAAGAATAAATTAAGGATATTATTTATAACATGACAAAAAATTAAAACATTTAATGTATAAAGAGTTCTGACAAATCAATGAGAAAAATACAATTTCTACTTTTAAAAAGGAGCACAGGACATGAATAAATAATTCAATAAAGAAAATAAATGAGCAATAAACACCTAGCCATTAATAATCGAATAGGACACCATTTTTAAACAAATCTACTTTTTATTTTTCTTGCTAATGATCAACATAGTAAGGATACAGGAAAATTGTCTCATTGCTGATAGAAGTATAAAGTAGTAAAAACTTTCAGTAGAGAGCAATTAGATAACTTTATGCAGTAATTTCACTTTTAGTCATTTCTTCTAAGGAAATACTCAGAACTACAGTCAAAATGATATGTTCAAGAATGTTCATTGCAGTCTCACTTCCATATAATTCATTCTCCACAGAGCAGCTAAAGAAGTGTTTTTAAAAACCTAGATCAGTTTGTTCCAGCAGTGTGCTCATAAACCTTTAATAATGGGCTCACTGGAGGATGAAAGCCTTCGTTCGTAGCATCTTAACCCATTTCTCTGGTGTAAATACTCTCACCATGACTATTTAAATTACCAATATGAGGTCACCAAACAATTAGTTGGGAAGAAATGGGCATAATCAGCTCTCCTGAACCCAAATGAGCCACATCTAGGTCACACTACTGAATGTGAGTCTCTCCTTTGCACAAAACCCTCCAGCGGGCATCCTTCACCCTGTGCAATAAAGCCCACGCTCCTTCCTCGGTCCTCCAAAGCTCTCCATGATGAAGTGGCCCCTGCCCACTTCCCAGACCCCTCCGCCCTCTTTGCTCACTCACTGCTTCTGAATTTTTTTTTTCTTTGCTTTTTAGTGTCGAATCCGCAGCATAAGGAGATTCCCAAGCTAGGGGTCAAATCAGAGCCACTGCCTTAGCAATGCCAGATCCAAGCCACGTCAGCGACCTACACCACAGCTCACAGCAATGCCAGATCCTGAACCCACTGAGCGAGGCCAGGGATCGAACCCAAAACCTCAAGGTTCCTAGTGGAATTTGTTTCTGCCACGCCACGACAGCAACTCCCACTTCTTCTGAATTTTGATCGAGCTCCCCAAGTTCACTCCTACTTACAGAGCCTTTCATCTTGCCCTTTCCCAGATCTCCTTGTCATTCAGGTCACCTACTCAGAAAGGTCCTCCCTGGCACCCTTCCTGAAGTTGCCACACCTTAGCTCAGTACATGACCTTGTTTGATTTTATCTGTAGCCCTTTGTACCACATGAACTTACTTTATTTGTCACGTCTCTGCGCTAAAATTTAAATTCCACAAGACGACACCTGTCTGGTCACAGGTATCCCATGTAATTCCCAGCATCTAGAAGAATACTTGGCACCTAGTAAGCACTCATATCAATAAATCAATTAGTTTATAACAGTGAAAAAATGTTTCACATAAATGCCCAATGACAGGGAAATGGTAAAACTAACATTTATTGGTCATTATCTGCCAGGTACTGTGATAAGCATGTTATTTGTTCACCTCACTTAATCTGTACAAAATTCCATGGGGTGAGCACTGCTGTTATCCCCATTTTACAGATGAGGAAATACCCAGAGAGGTTAAGTCATTTACCCAAAGCCACACAGAGCCCACTAAGTCGGTCAGGCCCAAGTCAGCTCCACAGGCCCATCTAGAGCATCTAAGATTCCAGGAAGGGGGATCAGGAGGGTTCACTTAGATGAATGAGCACAGAAACAACGAAGTGCTGGTAGCAGGTGCCCACTGAGCTATTACTGAAATAGTTGGCTGCTGCTCCCCGTTATCTGTAATTCTCTTGGTCAAGACCTCTCTGGTGAGGAAAAAGAAGCAGCAAGACAGGAACTAAGCTTTTACAAGTCCCTGTCTTAACAAGCAGTATAAGAGCCCTGCAGTCTCTCCCTGAACTTCATTAGCGACTACAAATCCGGTTTTCAACCAATATTTAAGTATTATTATAATACAATGAAAAGTGAAAGAAGTGAGATAGAAAACTATATATTCTGTAGGAGCTCAATTATGGGGGGAGAAGAAATTAAAAACACGTTTGTATGTATACAAAATGCTTCCAAAAAGACCAGAGGGAAAAACACATCAAAATGTTGGCAGCGCTTGGATTAGAGTGATTGGATTACAAGTGATTTTTTTTTATATTCGTTTTTATAGTCTTCCATATGTCCCAATTGTTTTCCCATGAATACATCTTTGGTAATGAGAGGGAAAAAATCTATATCATTACATTTTGTTTTATTGGTTGAAGATTTTAAAGGCCATGGAATGCCATATTGAAGGAATGTTAAACAGCCCAGATAAGCAGGATTGGGAGATATGGTTTCTACGGGGCCACGATGGGACAGGACGAAGGGAGCAGGGAGAGGCCTGGGGTGCTAACCTGAGAAAAAGGAGCAAAGGAAGTGATTACAAAGAAGCCAAGTACAGGACAGAGAGGGGAGGCTGCAGGAAAGTGATGGTACCTCCCCCTGACACCAGAGGGCGCTACAGTCCAGGTTAGAGTAGTCTTCTAGGTTTCTGGACCCATTTCCAAAACCAGGGCTGGGGGGAAATACCCTACAATGCAACTGGGTGCTGACTCTATCAACCCAGAAATAGCCTAAACTTAAAGGTGCAGTCCGACAAGACTCACCCCCACGTCAGACACCAATCACAGGTGTTGTTACCTGGGCTTCTCACCCACTTGCTACAAATTGGAGTTCCCATGGCCCCCCTCCTGGGACTCAGATGCCAATCAATTGTAAGCCCAGGGTGTCACCTGTACTTCTGACCAACTGGCCATCAGTGGCTCCCACGGCCCCCTCCTCGGTTGGCTTAATTGGCTAGGGCAGGTCACAGAACTCAAAGAAACATTTTACTTACTAGAACATGGGCGTATCATAAAAGGGCATAACTCAGGAACAGATGAAAAGATACCTAGGGCAAGGCATAGGGAAGAAGCACAGAGCTCCTGTGCCCTCTGCAGGCACACCATTCTCCCCAGTCTCCAAACATTCAACAACCCAGAAGCTCCCCAAACCCTGTCCTTTGGTTTTATGGAGGCTTCATTACAAAGGCATGATTAATTAACTCATTGACCATTGGTGATTGACTCACCCTCCTCACGTGTTAGGAATTGGGACTGAAAGGTCCAAGCATCTAATCACATGGTTGGTTCTCCTGGCAACCAGCCCCCATCCACAGGCATTAACCACAGTAATATAACAAAAGACACCTGTATCATTCTTAACAGAAAATTCCAAGGGTTTTGGTAGCTATGAGGTAAGAAACTTGAACAAAGCTCTAACAAACATGAGAAACAAATTTTGGTCATCTGAATGACCAAACATACAGTTGTCCCTTGAACAACTTGGGTGGGGATGAGGGGAACAGAAAATCCAGGTCTTCACTTTACAGTCAGCACTCCTCATGCCCAGTTCTCCATCTGTGGTTTCAACCAACTGCGGATTGTGCAGTATGTAGTATGTATTCAGTGGGGAAAAAAAAAATCTGCCTATAAGTGGACCATGTAATTCAACTCCATGTTGTTCAAGGGTCAAGTCTACATTTTTCTTATAAATCAAAATACCACAGGCAGGATGGCCATTGGGCAGAAGAGGCTGTGACATTCAGAGCCTTAATCAGGAAGGAAAGTTGAGTGCCTAAGTTTAGAATCCCCAGGGGTCAGACCTGAAAGAAACCCTGGAGCTCATCCAGGACAGTACAGTTCAAAACAGTAGTCAGTCGCCATGTGTATCTCTGAGCACTTGACATGTGGCTAGTCTGCATTGAGATGGGCTCTATGTGTAAAATATACACTGAGGTCCAAGGCTTAGCAGGAAAAATGGTTAATTTCAACTGTTTCTTTTTACTTTTTAAATGTGCCTATTAAAAATCTTAAAAGAACACAAGTGGTCTACATTTGTGGTTCACAGAGTATTTCAATTACATAACACTGATGGAGACCAACCCCTTTTCACAGATGTCCAAACTGAAGCTAGAGAGGTGACGTGCCTAGAGCTGTTGGGTGAACACCACCTGGCTAGTTAGAGAAAGAGGTGAGACCAAGTCTCAAGCTCCCGTCACCCAATCCAGTCCTCTCGTCTCTTGACCCAACACACACAGCCACGTTTGATTCCAGGGACATAGAAATGGTTCTTTGGTTTCTCTATGGAAAATTGACATATTTGTCATTTGATGTTTGCTAAACTTAGAGCAATTCAAGGGTTTTTTTCCCCCCAGTGTCTTTTCTGTTACTTAGCAAACCGTCTTTGTGAAAGCAGTTTTAAATTTTGTCATTCATGGTTTGTTTCAACCCAAGCAAGTGTCGGGTGACGTGAGATGTTCCATGGACTGTCAGGTAGAGTCCAGTCAAAACCATCACCATGGAATGGGGTCTGAAAGAGTTTTCCATTGATAAAAATTGAACTAGATCCTCGTTCAGGATAATCTTCATTTACACTGGATATAGCCTAAGTTGGAAAATTACAGTAAGACAAAGCTTATACATGTTTTGGTTCTGTTATCATTGCCAAACATAAAATGGCAATGCTGCACTGTTTCTTGGTTTTGACAAGGTTCTCACTGCTGAGAATATGAGTTGCCCAACCCAAGAGCCATTTTCTTCTTTTTTCCTAACAGAACCCTGATTTTATAAAAGACAGCTGAGTGGTCCACTAATAAAACTACATTTCCAGGCGTTGCCCCGTGGCCGAGCAGGTTAAGGATCCAGTGTTGTGGCTGCTGTGGCTCTGGTCCCTGCTGTGGCACAGATTCAATCCCTGGCATGAGAAACTTCTGCATGCTGGGGTATAGCCAAAAAAAACCCCCTACATTTCCCTGCCTCCTTTTCACATAGAGGAAGTCATGTGACAGAGCAGGCCAAGGAAGTAACAAATCGGGGCTGTGGGGAAAGGTCTTAGGAGACGGTCGACTTCCCTCTGTGCTTTGCCCTTTCTTTTTCTTTCTCCCATGTTGCCCACAATGCGGGACGCAGATCCACCACTTGGGACCCTGAGGCAACAAGCCCACACTCAAGATGGCTGGGTGGAAAGACGCCGATGACATCACGGACCTGCCTCTTGTAATAAGAAGAATAAAACCACAATGTATTCTTCAGATCACTGTTCTCAAAAGGCAAATTCAGGAGTGCCTGTCGTGGCTCGGTGGTTAACGAATCCGACTAGGAACCATGAGGTTGCGGGTTCCATCCCTGGCCTTGCTCAGTGGGTTAACGATCCGGCGTTGCCATGAGCTGTGGTGTAGGTCACAGACACGGCTCGGATCTGGCATTGCTGTGGCTGTGGTGTAGGCTGGCGGCTACAGCTTTGATTAGACCCCTAGCCTGGGAACCTCCATATGCCGTGGGAGCGGCCCTAGAAAAGGCAAAAAGACAAAAAAAAAAAGGCAAATTCAATTCCTAAAACAGAAGGTCACAAATGCATTTTCTATCTGTGCATCCCATGGTATGAAATGATTTTATGAGAAGACTATTTTAAAAGATAAGAATTTCCCCAACTCTCCAAGGCAAAAACCTCATCCTGAACATTCCTACAGACTGCCAAACAAAACAGGCCAAGTGTGGCTGCAGAGAGAGACCTTCCTGGGAATGGCTGAGTAGCTTTGCGGTTCAGTGCTGAGGGAAAAAAATGTATCCGATGCCTCTGTCAAGTAACATCAAACACCCAGGGTCCCCGGCATTCTTATCAGCGTTCTGAAGCAGGTCACGAAGGAATTGACAGCTCTGCCACTCGTCTCCCTCTTACAGCCATCTGAAACGCCCAGTTCTAGCCTCTCTGTCAACCCCTGGCTTTCACTGGCTTAGAACACACCCATGCCCTCTCCAAAGAATTCCTCTTTTGGAGCCCCTTTTGATGAAATGACACACCTCCGAGTTTCAGGATCAGTAGGTTGTGATCAAAACCAAGTCAAAAGCAACTGGAGAGCAAAAATGATGTAGTCACTGCCACATGAGAAGTCACTCTGCAATTTTAGCTCCTTATTCAAGACAAATAACAACAATCTTCTGTGGATATTTACTTTTAAGCAGAACCTAAATGTATCTTTTGCTCTACTTGTGTAAGTTGAATTGATTTCCTTTAGCCAATGGTCATGAATTTCTACATGAAAAATTGAGGAAGAGGCACAATCCTTGGGAATACCATTTTTCTATTTTGTGTTTGTGAAATACATCACTTACAATTTGTAGCCAAAAATGTTCAGGCTGGTGTGTATATATGAGTGTGTGTTTGTGGGGTGGGGAGAGAGCCGTAGTTTTTCTGGGACTCCTGAAGGAGGCCAGCCCATAACCCTGAAAAGGTCACCACAGTTCCAGGTCTAACACGGAAAAATGAGTCTACGTGGCCTGGTTCCTCTGTAACCATCTTAACCCCTGAGCTGTCGGCAGACCTTACTTATTTACAGGCATATGAAATTGCAAGGTCCAGCTTCAGCAAAACTGAGACATAAATTAAAATGTGGGTTCAATCCCAGCTCTTGCTGTGTGATTCCGGGTGAAGTATTTAAATTTGGTGAGCCAGGAGTTCCCGTCGTGGCGCAGTGATTAACGAATCCGACTAGGAACCATGAGGTTGCGGGTTCAGTCCCTGCCCTTGCTCAGTGGGTTAATGATCCGGCGTTGCCGTGAGCTGTGGTGTAGGTTGCAGACACGGCTCGGATCCCGCGTTGCTGTGGCTCTGGTGTAGGCCGGCGGCTCCAGCTCCGATTCAACCCCTAGCTTGGGAACCTCCATATGCCACGGGAGCGGCCCAAGAAACAGCAAAAAGACAAAAAGACAAAAAAAAAAATTGGTGAGCCTCTTATTTTATCGATACCAACTTGCCAGGTCATTCCAAGCTCAAATTAGATGAGGCAGTGAAGGCGCTTTGTCAACTCTCTAATGTCCTGGCAATGCAGTGTTATTGCTCAGCACATAATGTCCTACAGAGGCAGGAAGGAGGTTCAGGAAGACAAAGTAATTTACCCTAGATCAGACCACTAAGCATTGCAGATTCAAACTGGATTCAAATCCAGGTAAGCCTCCCCGGTAAGCTTTTTCTTTTTTTTAATGGAGATCAGAGAGGTCATCCAAGGTCACAGGACAGAGGCAGAACTGGAACCAGTTGGAAGCCCAGTGAGTTTACTGGAAGGATGATTGTCATTCACTTACTGTATGGTGGCACAAACTTTGGAGTCAAGCAGAGGGGTGGTTTGTTTGGGCCTTGCTCTCAGCATGTGGAAATTCCAGGGCCAGGGATCAAACCTGCACCATAGCTGTGACCTGAGCTACCGTAGTGACAATGCCAGATCCTTAACCTGCTGAGCCAATCAGGAACTCCCCATTATCCCAGTCTCAGATAAAAGGACACAAGTTATGACCCAGTCAGCCCTGGCACCGTATTTTACATGTTCAGAGACCCAGAACCCCTCAGAGATGCTCTACTTGTCTTCTAAGACCCAGAGAAGTAACCTACCCCCAGACAAGAAAACATGTGTGTCTTAGGTTTGAGATGGGTAAGCAATGAGGTCCTACGATATAGCACAGGGAACTACATCCTATCTCTTGGCACAGACCATGATGGAAGATCATATCAGAAAAGGAAAGTATGCATGTGTAGGACTGGGTCACTTCGCGGTACAGCAGAAATTGGTACAACATTGTAAATCCACTATACTTTAATTTTTAAAAAAGGAAAAGAAAAAAAAAGAAAACATGAGTGTCTCAGGAGACCATCTCAGACAATCCGCTGTGTCCCAGGAAAGATGACAGAGGAACTGGCTCCTGATGAAGGCTGGACACAGGCACCTGCCCACCTGCAGCCATAAGTCTGGGTCAACAGCTCTCAATCCTGGCTGCACCTCAGAATCGTCAGTATATACGTACGTACCTATACATCCACATGTATCAATGCCAAGAGTCCACCTAAGAGTATCTGCATCTGAATCTTTCAGAGTTGGAATCCAGGCACCCATATTTTTTAAAGCAAACCGGGCATGGGGTAGGCAGGTCACTGAGGCTCGCTGTGAAACTGGTGCTTTCTTCCCGGCTACAGCCTGAGGAAGGCAGGACAGAGAAACACTGCAAAGGGACGGAATGTCTGTGTTCCCCAAACATTCAAATGTTGCAAGCTTAGTCCTAACGTGATGGGATTTGGAGGTGGGGGGCTTTGAGACATGATTAGCTCATGGGGGTGGAGTCCCCATGAACAGCCTTGCTGCCCTTATAAGAAGAAGCCAGAGCGCTTGCTCTCCTTCCACCTATGAGGATACAGTGAGAAGTCGGCAACCCAAAGGAGGCTCCCCCCCCAGACTCGGACCATGCTGGCACCCTGACCTCAGACTTCCAGCCTCCGGAGCTGTCAGAAATCAACTTATGCTGTTTAGAAGTCACCGAGGCTATGGTACTTTGTTATAGCAGAACCAAAGACTAATAATAAACATTAGTGAACATGAGATTAAGCACATCACAAGAGCGTAAGAAAGTATGAAGCTTACGGGTAAAGATAACTATATAGACATAAACAACCCTGGGATGTTGCTGTTGCTGTTCCCAGAAAAATGAAAAGATGTGCCAGGCTATGGGGTGGCAGTCCTGGGTCTACCCAAGGACTTTTGGCTTCCACTAAGCTCTGCCGTTTAGCATCTGAGAGGAGCCAGAGATGGCAGAGCCAAGCCTGGAGGCGGCGACAGGTGATGCTCGCTGGTGAAAGTGGGGAAAGACACAGACCCTCCACCAAGATGCCCCAACCATCCCCATAGGTGTGGGGAGAGCTCAGCAGAGAGAGGCAGGTACTCCCCACAGCAGAGCGCCCTCAGGAGAACAGGTCCTGGCCGGTGTTCTGGAAGGTTCTGGCCGGACCCTGTGCCTCTGCTCAAAGGCAAGTCTGCACCGTGTAGGGGGTGGGACATGACATCCTCTCTCTGCATGGTATGGGCACCCTTAGAGCAAGGCAGTGGCTGGGCCCCATCTCCCTTCTGGCTGAGGGCCCCACTCTCCGCGGCTGGGATGCTGTTAACACAGAGCCCGCGCTGTCGGTGCCCCCTTGGGAACTGCCTGGGATGCAGCTGGCCGCTTGGACCAAGGTCATGCCACCTCCCTGGGGGCAGTCTGCATCCAGTGTCTGGTGAGAGAAGGAAAAGAAAGACCTGTCTTCTTTGCCCCAAATCCAAACAGCTCTGGAACACCGTCCAAGCTTCAGTCCTTCACCCCACGAGGTCACTCGACGCCTTTTTCGAGATGCAGCGCAGCCCAACTACCCCAACTACACCCTCTGCCCCATCCTGCTTCCTTTCATTCCTTTCCCCAGATCCCAAGAGCACCCCCTACCCCCATCCCACCCCCCCACCCCCGCCTTGCAGGAACATCCTGCGACGCAATCCTCGTCTCAGAGTCTGTTCCCCAGAGTCTGCAACAAGCGGCTCCCGTCCTGCCGCAGCATGGGAGCAGGGGCCCAAGGGCGCAGTAGAGGAAGGGCAGGTGGCCTGGGCACAGGAGGATAAAAGACGGGCTTGACAGAGCCTGGCCCTCGGCCAAGTCAGGGCCGCGTGCAGGCAGAGGTGACGCCTACATCCCAGGCCAGAGGATGTGGCTCTGTCTCGGTCACATGGCCACCCACAGTCTACTTGGGAAGATGGGGAGCGGGGAGGAGCCGGGAAGGAACAGGGCTGTGTCGCAGCCAGGTGGCCAAAAAGATTTCATCTGGAGTCCATCTGTCAAACGTGGGAAAAAATTATTTTCATCAGATTGGAGTTTACGTCAATATCAAGCTAAGATTAGCTCTACATAATAAAGGATGGAAGAAACACAGGCCCAGAGAGGTGAAGCAACTTACCCAAAGCCGCCCAGCTTCCAGGGGCCAGAGTCCAGATTGAAAACAAGCAGCAGATCTACAATCTGTGCTCCGAGCCCTCTGGCCACACCACCTCAGACAGCAAGCCAGCGCTAAGCCGCATTACCAAGAGAGCTCAGGAAGGGAAAGAGGCCGGCTCGGGGTCACACAGCTTCTTGGTGACTTTCTCCTAGAAACATTTCATGAGCAACTCTGGCCCTGTGCCAAGGCCAGACTCAACGTTACTCCTCCTGGGAGTGTCCATGCTGTGTGAGCGGATGGTGGGGTTAGAACTGTATTGACGTTGAGGCGTCTCCCTAGAGGGGGCCTGAAGGCAAAGCTCCTCCCTGAGCCAACGACACCCAGAGCAGCTCGGCAAGTATCACTGACCCGCAGCACAACCAGAAACACAAACCTGCAACCTGGGCCCGAGAACAGGACACATCTGCCAGCTCTGCCTGGACGTTCCCTACCCCCCCCACACCGCCCCCACCTCTGGCCTGTTGCCATCCTCACCTCCCCCACCAGGAGGCCCATGGGGGTTCCCTGAAGAAACTTGGGAAGACAGCCAGCCTCTTGCAAGGCTGCTCCCCAGGCCACCCAGGAAGGCAGCAGGGATCGATCCCCCGCCTTGTGCGGATGCCACAAGCTGAGCCACAAGTGTCCCTGAAGCATGGCTCTGGCTCTGGATGAAGGCGAAGCTGTCAGCATGCTAATTAGTGAGCGGAGAGGCTGGGCGCACTGACTGACAATTAAGGACTCCATCTCTCTGTTTCCTGCTGGCATATTATTAATTCATTGCACCTCGCCCATGGGGCCGGAGGGATAACACAGACTGCAAAAGTTCACATTTCCACTTGAGGCCGAGATGCCAGGAGGGGTTTGTGGAGAAGCACCAGCCCTCAGGGGGTGCCGGCACAGAGTGGGAAAGCCTCCTCCGTCCACCCCACCGTGACTCTCTCCCACCGGAAGGAAA
Source organism: Phacochoerus africanus (assembly GCF_016906955.1). Lineage (NCBI taxonomy): Eukaryota > Metazoa > Chordata > Mammalia > Artiodactyla > Suidae > Phacochoerus > Phacochoerus africanus. The sequence continues at coordinate 122,268,906 of NC_062554.1, read as the reverse complement.
GTTCGGTCACAGAGGCGCAATCAGAGAGGGTCGCTGGAGCGCCACCAGGAGCTCCCACGGAGAGGGGCTGCGGGAATCAATTGCAGTTCTAAGGAGACTGCATCTAAGGACTACGACACAGCATTAAAGAGACATTGTGGTCACCTTTCTAGAAACTGCCAAGGAACACCATACACGATCGTGTTAAGTTTTAAAAAGCAAAAGAATACAAGCAAAATGCAGATCTGTATTGTCACATGATTGCATTTTCATGACACAAGGAAAGGGAGGGACAGGTTTTCCCAGCTCCAGCACAGATATAAGGGGAGGACAGCTGGGGGGGGGGGGGGCTGAGACGAGGGAGAAGGCGGGGGAAGGTGGACTTGACCCCAGCATGCCCAGGCCAGGTAGGTTGCGCCACCCTACCCCACACCAAATAGCACGCCCCCCAGTAAGTATCTCTGTCCTCTAAGAACAGAAAGGAATTTCCCTAACTCCTCCCTATGTTCTCGATACATCTGGGGAGAGAGGCAGCCTTCCCATCACTGAGATCAGGGGGTGATGAGCGGTGTGGCGGGTAGTGAGAGGTGTGCAGCGCTGCAAGGGGGTTGCCCAGGGCTTCCAGGTTAGAGGTGGAAGGAAGGGAGAGAAGTCAAAAGGACCCCAACTCTGCGTTTATTCATTCCTTCTTCACACCAGACTTCAAAGAGCAACAGAGGAGGGAGTGAGAGGGGCCAACAGTAAAGATAAGAGGAAGATTGACTGTACAGGTGGGAGGCAGGCCTCCCTCCAGCACCGGCCGCCGCCCCCCCCCCCCCACCCCGGGAGGAGGCCAAGGCTCACAAAAGATTGGCCGCAGCACCTAGGGCGATGCACTTCTTTCTTTCTGCCTCTTCTTTCTCATCTGGACGTTCACGGAGAAATTATGCGAAGCAATGTTTTTAAACATCTTGCTTATCGCAGTGCTAGGAATACCATGGGTTGTGTGTGTGGCTGGGGGGGGGGGAATCTTCATTACTGAATATTTTCTTTTCTAAATGTATCTTTAAACTATCCTGTCACCTCCAAGAGAAAAACACTCCTGACTCATCTGCAGCCCTGCATCCAAGTGAGTGAAGGGCAGGGCAAGGCAGTGAGGAGGAGGAAGCCCTGGCCAGAAGCCTGGATGCTCACCCAGCTCTTCAAGGCCCTCCTTCGGGGGGCTTCGGGCTTCTGTGTCCCTACCTCTGATAGGGTGGGTGACCACTAGGCTGCTCCAGCCCATTTCAGCCGCATAGGACTCTGAAAAGCTTCCAAGTGAAAGACGATGGCCGCACTACACACAAACGACCACGTGGGGGCACCATAAAACAGGGAAAACATTACCTCCAGAAGAAAGAATGTATGTAGCTGGCACTAGAGGGCACCCCTTTTCCCATTCGCTTCAAAAAAAATGTCTCAGAGGACAGAATCTTCGTATCTTGATGTATTCAGGAGGCTGAACATCTGAAGATACTCAGGCGTGGCCCATGCTGGCAGAGGGGAGGTGGCCAAGTGACCGGGACACCGGCTCACCTGTCCCTCAGAACAGACAGGACTCTGATGGCGCCAGAAGGGGAAGCACAGACATAGGCTGGACACCTGGGGCACCTCAGGACTGAGGTTGGGCTGCAGGGTCACACACTCTTCTCCCTGCCCCCTCCTTCCTGCCTGGGCCTTGAAGGGATGGACCAGGACAACAGAGAATCACCTGACCCCACGAAGTGCCGGCTCCTGACCTCACGCTCTGGAGAAGGTGGCACATCCTGCTTTCCCTTGGAGCATCTCAGGGTGCAGAGAAGGACCAGAGAGGTTATGAGGGGCGAGGATCACCAGGCACCGTCTAGGGGCTGGGTATCCGCACATGCCCCCCACTGCTCACCCCCACCCCCACCACGTGAACCTCGAAGTCTGCTAAGGGAAGTCTTTGCAGGAATGCCAGAAGATTTGAAAGGGAAAAAAAATGTAGGGAAAGGGAAATTACTAGAGAACAGACTTAGAAAGAGACTTTGAAAAAAAAAATCCTAGAGAAAAGGTTAAAAAAAAAAAATCAAGGATGTGTGGGGAAGTTCCCCTCCAAGGGTCATCCTGAAGCCAGTGTCGGGGTCACGGGAACTGTGTGTCAGTTCTGGGGTGGGAGCAGGGGGCACTTCCTGGGCTGCTCAGAATCCCAAGAAGGCAGGACATATGCCTCAGTCCCTGCTCGGCTGTGGTTTCCAAACGTGCTGTTGGCTACTGATAAGGCAGCATGTTGAAGGCTTGTGGTTTCCATGTTCCATTGGCTATGTTCTGGTTTCAGCAAGTCTGTTACACTACAACCCTAAGCGCCTGCAATGCTGCATTGGAGCTCTTGCAGGGCTGCCTACCCAGGTGCCTTTGGGGCAAAGCTGGGCCTCCAAACCAATAACTCAGCTCTGTCTGAGGCAGTAGGGAGTGGTGGGGACTGTGGCGACCTCAAGCCTTCCTGCTCCTCCTCAAAGCACACAAATTGAAATTCTAATAAAATATCGGCCCATTGCACAGAGCACGTCTATCCAACTGAACAAATTCTGCCCATGTGCCCCTCTGGCAGTGACATTTCTACAGATTCTCATGTTCAAAGAACTGACCCAGATGAGGCCTGATTTTGCCAGCAAGTGGCAGCATGCGGAATGACGTCCCCACTTGGTCTGACTCCTTCCGCATGGGGTTAGCTGCCTTTCAAGAGTGCAGGGGAAAATTGGCCCAATGGCTTGAAAAATTCAACGAGAAAGCTTTGAGGTTGAGATGTCTATTTTTTCACAGAACTTGTCACAGATGCTGAGTGTGGTGTGAAAGCTGGTGAGAATGTTGGTGGGGTGTGTGTTATCGTCTCTCCCAGTCTGGCTGCCCCAGCCCTGCCTCCCCAGCTGGCGCAGCTGCAGGGCTGTGAGAGGAGTGGGTGGGATCTACAGGGCTGCATCCACCACGCCTTTCTCTTACCACGTCCACGGACCTTGCCATCAGAAGGATGCTTTATGTGGCGCATCTGCAGTCACCCAGCCCTCGGGAGCCCACTTTCCTCATCTGTAAATGAGGCAGCTGAACCAGATGGCAACAAGGAAGATGCTGCTGATGATAAAAGGGCTGATATGCACTGACTCTCTACCCTGTGCCAGGCACTGGCAGTTCCTCATTTGGTCACCTGAGAGCTGCTGGGGTCCACTGATAGGTACAGCTGATCCCAAGCCCGACTGCACCCTCCATGCAGGCACTTCAGCAAAGCTCTGTGCCCTGCTGTAGACGATCATGGCTCTGGAAGGTGTGGAACCCAATATCAGGGAAAAAACAACCAAGTCCTGGACTAAGGGCTTTACACACTCTTCCTGACAATTCAAAAAGGTCACTGTCTGCATCCACAACACAGCAAAGGAGGAAAATATAGCTCAGAAAGGTTTGCTATTTTTTTCCCAAGATTGAATCACTCATGGTTCAGTGTGATCAAAGGAAGGTGTGCTGGGAGCTCCCTGGTGGCTCAGCAGGTTAAGGACCTGGCCTTGTCCTTGCTATGGTTCAGTCACTGCTATGGCACAGGTTTGATCCCTGGGGCCTAAAAACTTCTGGATGTTGTACACACAGCCAAAAACAAAAAACAGAAAAGGACAGGATGAAGGATGACAATGTCAAAATCAACTGCAATTCAGCTACCTGGCTTTTTACAGCTCATGAGGTGCCACACCCCAGGGGCTGACCCTGGTCTAGACCCTTCTAGCCTCTGGCGCCCTGAGCTCCTTGAACTAGACCCCATAACATGAGTGGGGGCTGTCAGAGGCCAGGTGAGCATCAAGATCATAATTATAACCATACCAGCTGTTCACTGAGCAATCAATCACTCATTCATTCACTCACAAACATTCGCTAAGGGCCTGGGGGCATCACTTCCAGCACTGTGACTCTGGAGGGGACCTGGCTGCATGGTACTTGTCAGGGGAGGAAGTCAACTGTGCAGGGTGATGCGACCCAGAGTTATGAGGTGTCTAGTTTAGACTATATGGTGAAGGGCATCCTCTCTGAGGAGGTATCATTGAGATCAAAATGACAAGAATGGACCAACCTTGGAGATTCCGTTGTGGCTCAATGGTTAACGAATCTGACTAGCATCCATGACTCCTCCCTCTGCCTACAGTGTTCTTTCTCCAGAACTTAATAAGCTTGGTCCATTCTGTTTTTGTTTTTGTTTTTTGGGTTTTTTTGTTTGTTTTTTGCTGCACCTGTGGCACAGGGCCACAACCATGGCATATGGAGGTTCCCAAGCTAGGAGTCGAATTGGAGCTGTAGCTGCTGGCCTATATCACAGCCACAGCAATGCAGGATCTGCCACCTGCACCACAGCTCACAGCAACACTGTATCCTTAACCCACTGAGGGCAAGGCCAGGGATCAACCTGAATCCTCATAGATGCTAGTCAGATTCCTCTTCAGAGAAATCTGCCCTTTACCATATAGTCTAAACTAGACACCTGATAACTCTGGGTCTCATCACCCTACACCGTTGACTGCCTTCCCTGACAAGTGCCACACAGCCTGGTCCCCTCCACAGTCACACCAGATCTTTAATCCACTGGGCCACCAGGGAACTCTGTAGTAGCCCAGGTCGCTGTTGTGGTGCAGGTTCAATCCCTGGCCTTGCTCAGCAGCTTGGGGATCTGGTGCTGCCGTGAGCTGTGGTGTAGGTCAAAGTCATGGCTTGGATCTAGGGTTGCTGTAACTGTGGTGTAGGCTAGCAGCTGCAGTAGATTCGATCCCTAGCCTGAGAACTTCCATATGCCTCAGGTGCGGCCCTAAAAGGCAAAAAATAAAAACATAGAGAGGTAACAAGAAGGTCCCGTAGTCTGCAAGTCGCTTTGTAAGAATCAACCCAACCGGCCTGAACTGGGTTCCTGCCGTTTGCCTGCGCTGTGCAGTCACTGGAGGGGACACGGAAGCAGGCAGAGGGCCTCCATGGAGCAAGAGGGGAGGGGGCGGAATCCTCCCCAGTTGTGTGATTCTGGACCACTAACCTATAACCTCATCCAACCTGAGTTTCACATCTTTTTTTTTTTCTTCATTTTGCGAATGTCTCTTATGTGCCAGGCACCGTGCAAAGTGCCTGAAACAACGGGAATCAGACAGACGTCCTGCTCTACAGTCTAGTGGGGGAGACAGACATGTAAACAGGCAATTACGATACGGTGTGATAAGTACTATGATTATGGAAATACGGCTTCTCTCTTTAGAAAATAAGTTGCACCAACCTACGCAGACTTTAAAGTTACACATAATTTCCTTTCTTCCAAATCCATATGCAATAATAGTCCCATATGAAATGTTTCCGTTCTTTCTAACAGTACCTCTGATTTCCGCTAGAATAAATAACACGTGCAAAGCCCCTAGCCAGTGCTCAATAAGCAGTGGCAGTCGTTACTAAGACTTGGGTTTTTTGACTTAGCAGCACCTCTAACCTTGTGGCTCATTTTTCCCTTCTGTGAATTAGGAATGACAGTAGCAGGTTCACAGAATAACAGTAGTGGGTTCACAGGGTCGCGGTGAGGGTCAGATGAGACAGTGTATATGAAAACACGTTGGCCGCTGGAGGGAATGATAGCAGAGCATCAGCAAAGCACAGCTTTGTTCCCGCTCAATAGAGCCACAAAAGGCAGTGCTAAGCAAAAGGTCCTATAACCTGCACACTGGGCCCGAGGACACCTTTTCACAGGTTCTTTGGGAAAAAAACATTCTGCACAAGATGATCTGTTTCATTCAAATTGCCTACAGTCCATCCATAGGAAAACGGAGGCCCTTTCCCACTGAGGTCTCCTCCCAACTTGCCAACTCCCTTCCCTCCCAGCATCTGGCTCATGCGGGCAAAGGCAAAAAATGCTGGAAACCCCCCAGGCTGGTTTCTAGTCTGCTTCGTGCATCACTAGAGTCCTGAGTCCCTGCCAAGGAGGCAGGATTTGTAAAGCCGGCACTGTGTGTGTGCTGCGGGCTGTCAGTTGTGTGGGTGGTGTACGGGGCCCGGGTAGGGGCTGGAGCTGAGGGAGGAGCAGGGCTGCTGTCAGAGATTCCTTGCTGATTTCCTACTGCAGCAAATCCATGCCCTGAGAAAGGACCAAGGTGCTCTGTCCTAGTGCCTAGAGGAGCCTGTCTCTAGAATATAAGTCAGGAGAAGCCGGGAGGCTGAAGACAGAAGAGAGGAGCAGGCTCTGTCTCTCCAAGGTGCACGGGAGACACGGGGTCCTGAGCAGCCCTGAGGAAGGGCAGAGAACAGGCTCCCCACTTCCTCTGCTGATTATTCAACTGGAGGGCCTTGCGCAGTCAGCAACCTGCACAGCCGCACAGCTGACCCAGAGAACTCAGCTGCCTTTTTCCCTGGAAGCTGGGTGACTGGAGTAGGTATCAATTCCCCTTAGTGCATTTGTTTCATCATACATTCAACAAATACTTCTTGTGAGCCAGATACAGGTGAGGCATTGTTCTAGACCCTGAAAATAAGACAACGTCCCTGCTTTCAAGAGGCTTACATTTGAGTGCAGGGAAACAGACACACAAACACACACACATACACACACAATACATGTGTGTGCATGTTAGTGTGTGTTGGGGAAACAATAGCAAAGGCCATGATGCAAAATAAAGCACAAGTAAGAGAGAGGGTGATAATGGGGTGATCAGGAAGGTCTCTCCGAGCAGGGACCTCGGTGAAGTTGGGGGGAGCCATCAGATTTGCGGGGAAAGAGCGCTCCAGGCAGAGGGAACAGCAAAGGCGAGGGCCCTGCAGTGAGGTGGGTTCAAGGGCTGGCTCAAGGCCAGTGTGGCCGGAGCCGATGAATGGGGGAAAGATGAAGAGAGGAAGGTGAAGATGCCTGTGCATCTTCTGCAGGGAGACGTCAAGGTGAAGTTCAAGGAGGGAGGTCATACAGAACCATGTTGACGGCGCTAAGGACGAGGGTTTGTTCTGTGTGGGGCAGGAAGCCGCTAGAGCAGAGGACTGATGCCATAGGTTTCTGAAGACTCTTCCAAGGAAACTCTATGCACTATCTTTCCAACTCCTTTGTTTAAAAAATCTTAAGAAAAGGAAAAAAAGGACCCTTCACTGTAGGAGGGGCAACAGGCTCTAGCAGGGAGGCTAGTTAAAAGGCAGTTGCAGCAATCCTCTTGGGCAAGTCTCTCAAACTTTTTGTGGCTTAACTGCAAATTGGAGGATAATAACAGCACCAGCTTCATTTCATTAAAAGGATTAAATGGATTAAAGTGTTTAGAAGTGCTGGGTATCTGGTAAGTAGCACATTAACTTTTTATGGAATAAAACAAATAAAATAAAAAAGGTGGCTTGGACCAGGGAGATGGTGGCAGAAGTGGTGAAATGTGACCTGCTATGTTTTGAAGGGAAATCCAGTGAGGATTGGCAAGAATTGGGTGTCAGTGTGAGAGAAATCAGGATGGTTCTGATGTTTCCCACCCTCGCAGGAGTGTAGGTTCCAGGGAAGACTACAGGAGAAGTAGGTTTGGAGGAAAGTTGGTATTTTGCCATTGGACATACTGTGCTTGAGATACCTGTAGACACACAAGAGAAGATGCCGACTATGTGGGTAGCATTGAAATTCAGAGATGGCGTCTTGGCTGGAGAGAGAAGGTTGGGCATCATCAGTATATTACCCTAACTAAGGGGCCGGGGCTGGATGAGATCACTAGGAAGTAAGTGTTGATAAGGAGAGAAGAGGGGAGGGGAGGAGAGAGGAGGGGAGAAGAGGGCAGAGGACAGAGCCCTGGGGCCTCCAATGTTTAGGGATCCGGACAAGGCAAAGGAAGCTAGCCAAAGAGATTGAGGGGAGACTGGCAGAGCGGGAAGAGAAGAGTCTGGAGAAAGAGAGAGTGGAGGTGATCAAACGCTACTCCTGATGCCACTGTCCACCAGAAAAGATGGACATGGAGAATCGTCACCGGATTTAGCAAAGCAAAGGACCACGTAGGCATCACAAGAGCTGCCTGTCTCACTGGAACAAAGGCCTGATTGGAATGGGCTCCAGAGGGAATTGTGGGAGAAAGACCAGAGACAGAGAGTACAGATGAGTGGGTTCATCGTGCTCTGCATGGGCCCCAGACTGCCACATGGAGCGTGATGAGGGGTCAGCCCGCAGAAACAGGAGGAACGGCCAGAAACAGGGGTCCAGAGGCAGCGGCTGGTCAATGAGGGTGTCGGAGCTCATGCAAGCCTCTTTGATTGATGCTACTTTCCCAGTGAAGCAGGAGGGCCGTTGTGGTTATGAGCTAGGAATAGGCTGGCAAGAGACGGGGTTTGAGAATGAAAGGAAACGTGTGTGAAACAATCTCTACAAGACTGTGAGGGTGCATGAAAAAGGAAAAGAAGTAGGATTTCCCGGCAGGACGTGGGGCAGACTTGAGGTGGGGGGCAGGGGTAACAAGTTTACAGTGTGCTCAGTAAGCACAGCTGTGTTTTGCTGTAGCAACATTCAGCTGCTCAAGCTCAGATGATGAACAGGTGGCAGGTGGGATCGAAGCAGGGCTGGAGTTTGCCAGACCAGTATAATGGAGCAAGGGAGTTGAGGGTGAAAACCAGGAAGTGGTTAAAATGGTGGGGAAGCATGACATAGGCTACTGACCAACCTGGGAGGCATCTAGCATCCTTGCCTTTGGCTGCTGATTGGCTCTGTTTTAGAAGTTGGCGGGAGACAGAGCTGAGAGGTAGGAGGAGACCTCCAGGGCAAGGTCCCCTTAGAAAGTACTTTTGGTGCTTTCAATGGAATTTAACTTGATAGGATGGGAAGTGAGGATACAGTTGGGGAGGGCCAATGACAAAGTCATAGCATCAATATCTTAGGGATGCCCGGGAACTTAAAGAATCTTGGGAATGGACCACCAGAGAGAGTGAACTGGACAAATAAGAGATGGTGGTGGTCAGACAGCGGGATGCTTGAAACTGAGACTGTGGAGCAGTTACGACACGGTTCAGGCTGGCCAGGAAAGTGAGGTCTAGGCTGGAAGTATAGTGGGAAAAATCACTGGGGAGAAGGGGTTAAGGAACCAAGAGGCCAGGGCACGGGAAGGGTCACCTAAGCGGCTATGGAAATAACTAAAAACTGCTGGCAGGAGAAGAGATGGGGAGAGAGCCAACATCTTCCTGGGATGAAGGGGAGTGGCCTGGGAGTGCGTAGATGACGTCTGGCGGCATGAGCGCCAAACTGGCATTTGAGGACAGACATGAGGAATAATGGTCTAGAAGCAACAACAAGGAGCAAAGAGACACCCGTCCCACCTCCAGTTTCAAGAGGACCAAGCAATATGGGAGGGAGGACAGCCATCACATGATGTGGCTGCAGATCAAGTTGCATTCTCCAAGGAGAAGCAGATTCCAGTCAGAACAGGAGGTGAAGGGAATGTCCAGAGAAAGCTCTAGCAAGCACAATGGAACATGAGTCCTAGCTGGTGCAATATGAGGTCTGTGATGTGGGGGAAGGAGTGGGAAGGGGGGCAGACCAGGGCGTGCACAGAGCCTATGGGGAGGGAGTTTGTGGTGAGCGCAAAGGCTTGGTGGCATTGACCACGGAGATCCCCAAGCAGGCTGCAGTGATGAGGCTGTGAGTGCTGGGGAGCAAAGAGAGCGGGATAACGTCATTGTCTCCATCACCTTCCATTTTCTCTTCAAATCTCTCAACAGGGACTTGGTCCCATCATATCCCTAAAGCCATTCCCATTAAGGTCACCGCCATATTGCCAAAACCATCCTTCCCCATCCTCATTTTTGTTGACCTTTCAGCAACATCCTATTCAGCTGATGACTCCTTCCTTCTAAACATACCCTTTGCTTCTTTGTCCCTTGTACTCTCTGGCTTTCCTCCTTCCGCCCTGGCCACTCTTTTCCACCTATTTTTTTTTTGGGGGGGGGGGGGGTCCTCCTCTACTGCTACTCTTCAAGGTTGACATGTCCCCAAGCTACTGGTGATCCTGCCCTGTTTCGTCTCCCCATGGACCTACCACAGTCTCCCATCATCCCCACTGCCACCCCTCCCCCGATACTAGCAAAAGTCTAACTTAGAGAAAGACCTAAGAGTTAGTCACCCATCGCTAGCCATCATGAAGCTAGTTTTTCAGGCAGTCTTGTAGGAACGCTTGAGTGAAGTCACATGGCAGGCATTGAGGGGCATGAAGAATGTGCCAGTCTCTGCCCTCATGCGTTCAGCACCCTCTTAGGCAAGACAGAGGTGCATAAAAAACACAGTACTTCTGAATAGAAGAAATACCAACTCTCAAGAGCTGCACAGTATTCAAATGGTCATCTATTTCCCCCTACTCATTTCTCAAATCACTTACCACTCACCTGGTTAGGTCACCTTGGGCATCAGACCCAAGGCTCTCAACCCTTAAGCCAGTATTCCTGCCGTGGTCTCTCGACAAGCAGTTGAGATAAAAAAGTTAAATTTTGCAGGAAGTGGAATAAAAGGCACTTCGTAGTTAGAAGCATGGATTCTAGACCCAGACTTCCAGGGTACAACTCACTAGCCAATTATCAAACCATAGTAACAAGGCAGTACTTATCAGAGTGACCTTGGGAAAGTCATTCACTTCCCTGTGCCTCACTGGTTAAAGGGGGACAATGACTGGGTGCACCCACCTCACAGTAAGGATGAGGATGAACGGGAGCTAAAATAAGCGAAGGTGCTCAGAATATTGCTGGCACTTAAGAGAGCAATGTAAGGCTTTTAGGACTAGCAGCCCTGGGAGAGGATCAACAGGAGAGAAGGCTTGCTGAGTGCTGGCCCAACTCCTCTCCAAATGGCAGGAGCCCGCACACATGAGGGCTCGCTGAATGAATGAACCTGCAAACATGTTAACATCCATCAGAAAAGCCCACCAGAGATCAGCTCAGCCACCCCCATTTGCACCATCCAGGAAGGTGCAAGCCAGGAAGGTAAATTCCATTATGACCAGCACCGCCAAAAAACACCGAGAGCCGGTCTCCTTGCCCTTGATGACATTTAACGACTCTTCAATCTAAGTAAGGCAGGAAGAAAGACACATCCATACAGGGCATACAGACACGCAGAGTAAACACTGGCATCCTAAGGACAAATCCAGTCCTTGAGTGGGGTATGAATCTGGGTGATTAAAAATTCCATGAAATACTATCTCCCTTTAATTTGGAATTCCTAGGAATAAGAGCCCAAGCCCTCAATAAGCATCAATCAGGGCAAAGGTGGCCAAAGACAGAACATAAATGCTTTTGCTTTTCTACAAAAAAAAAGAGAGAGAGAGAGAGAAATAAAGGGTTTGGGGGGGAGGGGGAGGGTCTTGGTCCATCTCTTCCATCCACCGTCCATCTCTTGCCCCCAAACGTCATCATTCACACAAGAATGATACTAGAAAGAGGAAGGTTAGCAGAAATTCTGGAGGAGAAGAGATAGAAGGTTCACATTTTGGGGGATTCTCCGTGGTTTTACCGAGATCCTCTTTTCAGGGATGTTTAGGGTGTGAATCTGGCCCCAGTTCTTTCTGCCCAGGCTTTTGGTCAACAAGCGCGCTCACCGCCCATTTGACAGCCATAAGCCTCGGTGGGGTTGACACAGCCTGTAGCTGGTTAGTGGCACCATGGGGGCCGAGGACCTCAGGGACCTCCTCGGAGAGTCAAGTCCCCCTTTTGCGGCAGCGGAGACAGGTGCACCTGCCTCTCGGTGCCCATCCTTTCCCGACCCCACGCCCCTGGCTCCTCCCTGGCCGCCCCGCCCCACACCAGGCTGCTGCCCGCCAGGTACTCACTCCCACTCCTTGCGCCGCGCCTGCGGGGTGCTCTGCATCTTGTGCGCCTCGTGGGCCTTGATGATGTCCCGCTGCTCGATGAGACCCCCGCGCCGCCGCTTCATCACCTCGGGGCTCACAGGGAGGAAGGGGCTGGAGCTGCCCTCCCAGCCCGGGCCCTCGCCCTCCTGCACCGGGAAGAAGTTGTCGAAGCCGGCGGCGGCGCAGCGCGGGGAGGCCGGCAGCATGCCCACCTCCTCGGAGGCGTCGGCTTCGAGCAGCGCGCACTGCTGGGGCCGCCATGCCTCCTCCTCTGGCAGGGCCAGGACGTGGCGGCGGCGGTGGCCCGCGGCCCTGGGCTCAGGGCTCCCGCCCGCAGCCGGGCAGAGGATGGGCTCGGGCAGCCTGCGGCCTGGGCTCAGTCCACGCATCTCGGGCACCATCACAGAACATTGCTCTGCGCGGGGAGGTGGGCGAGAGATAAGGGGTGGGGAGGGCAGGGAGAGGAGGGGCAGGCACAGGGGGATAGAGAAGAGAAAGACGTTAATGACATCGTCCTCCAGGGCGAGGCTTCGGGCCTGGCCCAGAAACTGGCACACAGTAGGCACTCAATAAATGGCCCTCAGGAGCATCCACTGTGGACCAGGCTGGGTGCCAGGTGCTGGGTGTCTAGAGTTCAACAAAGCAGGCTTGATTTTTGTCCCATGAACTTCAATCTAGGGCAGAAGGCAGAGGCTGGAATAATTACTTGCAACCCTGATAAATGTCTCAGGGCGCCGCAATCGGGAAGGAGGCTGCGCTTCTCAGCCTCCACCTCCAACAGCTAGCTGGTTGTTCTCTCTATTTGTGGCAAAAGAAATCCCCCCAACTCTCTCTCCTGTGTCCTGACTCTTCTGGAGAAATCCCACCACCGACCAGCTGCTGCCCTAACTCCCACACTCCCTGCTTCAGGACTGGCTAACCCATGCACGAGTTCCTTCCGCCTTTCCTTATCTGCATCCCCGCAGGATCTGCGGAGCATGTGTGGAATCAGGTGCCTGAGCTTCCCTTGAGTTTCATTTTTCTTTCCCATGCCAGGGAGGATGTGGCTAGATTTGCCTCTGAAAGACGTACTCATTCAATCAGCATGGGCTGAGGGCTTACCACGTGCCAGGCACTGAGCACGCCAAGAGGAGCTGGATTTAGTCCCATCCTCCCCGCGGGAAAAGCGGAAGGACATGGATTTGACCACAGGACCTGATGTGCTGTGACTGCGGTCGGCCCTATTGCTGTGTGAGCTCATAGGAGGGGCCTCTCGGTGCATCTGGGGTGGGGCTGGGGCGCTGAGTGGAGAAAGTGCCCCTTAGGCCGCATTTAAGCAGGGCCTGCCGGGATGAGAAAAGGGAAGTTTATAGGCAAAAGGAAGAGCATGTGCAAAGAGGGTTTAGGAAACCCAAAGGATTCAGAAAGAATTCCCATAGCAAATCTGAGGTCTGGGGAGGGGTGCGGGTAGGGTAGTCCTGACTCGAGAGAGCCTGAACTGCCCACCTTTTCCAGATCTACCTACTGCCTCCCTCCCAGCCAAGAGCCCAACCCTGAATTCCCAGCCTCCTCTCCAGCCACACGCCCCCAGTGACCGCAGGTGACACATATGCCCCCTTGGCTCCAACACCTGCCCTTGGTTCTACACGTTGGGAGGAGCCCTGGAATCCAAATCCCTCATCCAGTGCTCAGTGAGCACCCACTGCGCACGGAGGTGGGGGGGACTGTGCCAGGCCCCCAGGGGAGACATCTTCCCAGCATGCTGCCCTCCAGACCCCGCCCCTGTCTGCCCTGGTCTGCACTGCATGTCAAATCGCAAATCACAGAAACAAAGAATATTTCAAGGGGGCAGGAATCTTAATGGTCCAGCTGTATCATTTTACAGGTGAGGGAGCTGAGGTCCACAGAGGCAGAGTCTTGTCCAGGGTCCCACTAAGCAATAAAAGTCAGAGCTGGGAGAGGGGTCAGGTTTCAAATCCCAGCTCACAGTTTTTTTTCACGCTATGGCTCACACTGTCTCTGCCCCGTGAAGCAGAAGTCCGTCGATGCCTCTCCAGCCTCCTCCTCATTGCAAGAGGGAAGCAGGTAGAAAGAAAAAGGCAGGATGATCTTAGTGCACAGGTGATAAAGCCTGTTAGGAACCTTATACGGACCCTGACTTCCCTGGAGAGCGGGCCCATGGCATCTACCTCCTTTGTCGCCTCCTGCATTTCTATAGCACCTGGCCTGGTCGTGTCAGCACCACACCCAGTGCCGGGCTGGAGCCCCTGGGGATGCGCTGCTCAGTGCTAGGTCCTCAGCCACCAAGGCTGGGGGCAAGGGGGAAGGGGCAGGGGAGGTAAAGGATCCAGGATAAGCTTGGCGGGGAGGAGAAATGAAGGAGAAAAGACATCTCTCATCCTGCAGACAGTTGGGCGGGTCCCTAGAAAGAGTGATTCATGTTCCTCACATTCTCATTCTGTCGCAACGCTGCTTGATGGATTTTAAATTTATCCTTCATTCCTACGGTGTTTAAATGTCTCTCCCCCACCCCACACATGCACGCACCCCTCCCCGCCGCTCCCACTCCCTCTGCAGGCTTTTGCACCACTAGAAACCCAAGCACCCAAGCAGCATCCTCGTCCCCAGGACCCCCCACCCCCGCCGCCGCAGCAGAGGCTCCCAGGACACCCTCGAGGCTCCCACCAAGCCCCCGGGACCTGGCTCCCGGCCTCGGCTTCCTGGCCCATCCTCTCCCCTCTCACTGGATTTCCCCTTCCCAGACACTTTGCCAAGTTGAATCACATCTTTGACAAAATTACAGCAGCAATAATATGCACTGCAGCACTCCCGCTTCAACAGAATCAATTTTACGAATATCAAAACATGAAATTATCTCATCTTTCCTTTAAGAATTCCTGTTAAACAACCCTTCTATTATTGATATAAATGCTCATCAGGGGAATCTGTCACCCCCACCACCTGCCAAACTGGCCAGTCCCTAGGTCTGGCTATCATCAAGCTGAGAGGGCCTCTTCCATCCCAGGCGATTTAGACGAGATGGCCCCTACATCTTCCAGGGAAGGACCCTTGAATCCACTCTAGGCTGAGCTCCCCGCAACCCTCACATTCTGGCATTCCTTGAATTCCTTGAGATCAGGGATTCCGTTTTATCTTTCTATATCCAGCACCTAATACTGAATTCTACACATAGTAGGTTGCTGTGGTGGTCATTGCTACTATTGGCCAACTATTCTGGTTATCCCCCTCCTGGGCACATAGTAGGTTGCACTTCCTGGCCCCCTATGGTTGAATGGGGTCACATCACCCTCATTCTGGCCAGTAAGCTGTGAATGGAGTATACCTGCCACTTGAAGGCTAAGCATTTAATGCCAGTGCAAGATCTCTAGATCTAGAGGGACAGGCAAACTTTTTCTGTAAAGGACCAAATAATGAATATTTTGGACTTGGCAGGCCATGCAATCCTTGTTGCAACTACCCTAATTCTGCTACTGCAGCATGAAGGCAACCAGACAATAAATGTAAATGTACGTGACTGTGTTCTGATAAAACTTTATTTATAAGCTTTTGTAAACTTTGCCCTTTCAGTTGCACCTCTTGGACACCATCATTGTCACTCACTCTGTGCCCATGGGAGTGGGTTCTACAGAGTAGTAGGCCAAAACAGGGGGGGTGGGGAGGGAGATCCACAAAACAGAATCAATAGGGGACACACCAAAGAGAGGCTTCCTGAGGGCAAAGCTGCTGTCCTGTGGTCCCCACACCCCAGTTTCTAGGGGAAGGAAAACGAGCCCTGCTGCTCTGAGATATTGGCCAACAAATGAGTTCATGAACGTTCCCAGGGCACCTGTCTTATTTCTCTAACACTTGCTTTCTACTCACCTTTCCTCTCGTTCTTTGCTGCTTTGTTTGGCTAATGGGCAGGGGATAGGATCTTAAATTGTGGGGTTCCTGAGGAGGAAGAGGGTTTAGTGACACATTTGCAACACAGCAGCACCTTTAAAATTTTTTGCCTTGCTTGTCAGGCCACATGCAATAGCAGGGAAAGGGCCTTCCTTCCAGCCCCACTCCAAGCATCCTGCGCTGCCGAAGATGCTTGAACTGGTGGTCTCATTCTTGAAACCTTCTGCCCTCTCTCCCTTCCAGAACCAAAGTGGAGCTTTTCCTCTGAAAGGGAACATTATGTTCTTTGCACCATCCTTCCCTCTATATCCTATCAGGGGTTTTCATTTTATTCATCTATTTTTTCTTTTTTTTTGTTCTTTTTTGTCTTTTTGCCATTTCTGGGGCCGCTCTTGTGGCATATGGAGGTTCCCAGGCTAGGAGTCTAATCGGAGCTGTAGCCGCCGGCCTACACCAGAGCCACAGCAACGCGGGATCCAAGCCGTGTCTGCAACCTACACCACAGCTCATGGCAATGCCGGATCCTTAACCCACTGAGCAAGGCCAGGGATCGAACCCGCAACCTCATGGTCCCTAGTCGGATTCGTTAACCATTATGCCACAACGAGAACTCCAACTATTCATCTATTTTTGCTGTAGTAATAATGGTCCATGCATCCCTCTGGTCCAACTATGCCTCTCCGGCCCAGCAGGTGAGTCCGCCACATTGAGGACATGCATCTTCCTCTCACTGACGTCGTGCCCATTCTACTCCTACCCCTCACTTTCTGATTCTTCCAGAACATGTGCCTCTTTCAGCCACCTTCTAAAAAATGGATACACCAGGATGTCAACAAAGTTTATGCTCTTGTGAATGTGCTGCCTTCACACCCTGAAAGTTTTGAGTTCAGCAAGGATATGCCACCAAATGGCAAGGGTTGGGAGACAGTGGACAGAAATGGGACTGATGGGCACTAAAAGGTGAGTGGTGGGCACACAAATGTCCCTAAGCTGGACCTGAGCTATCACAGCTCTGTGCCATTTGTCTGCCTTGGGCAGGAAGAAGGCAAGAGCGTCTCAATTTCTGACTATAAGAAATGAAAAACCACAAGAGGAAATCACTTTTTAAAATAAGGTACTATAGGGAGTTCCCTTCGTGGCCCAGAGGAGGCAAATCCGACTATATCCACAAGGATCCAGGTTCGATCCCTGACCTTGCTCAGGGGGTTGGGGATCAGGCATTGCCATGAGCTGTGGTGTAGGTAGCAGATCAGATCCTGTGTTGCTGTGGCTGTGGTGTAGGCTGGCAGCTGTGGCTCTGATTCAACCTGTAGCCTGGGAATCTCCATATACCATGGATGCAGCCCTAAGAAGCAAAAAAAGAAAAAAAGAAAGAAAAGGAAAGGAAATATGATACTATACAACTGAGAAGCCATTCTGAGTTCCTTTCTAAAAATGATGCTCAGAGTTCCCTTGGCGGTTTGGCAGTTAACGAACCCAACTAGGATCCATGAGGACGCAGGTTAGATCCCTGGCCTTGCTCAGTGGGTGATTTAGGATCGAGTGGTGCCATGAGCCGCGGCATAGGTCACAGATGCAGCTCACATCTGGCATTGCTATGGTTGTGATGTAGGCCGGCAGCTGCAGCTCCATTTGGATCCCTGGCCTGGGAACTTCCATATGCTGCTGATGCGGTCCTAAAAAAAAAGAAAGAAAAAAAAAAGGAAAGAAAGAAGGAACTGATGCTCTAGGAAAGAGAACTGACACAGTTAATGGGCTTTCTGCCCAGTAAAAGGAGAGGCGGGGGATGACCCTACTCCTGTCCTCACCCACCTGCTCAGAGAGGACCATTTCTGGTATGGTAATAAATATCCATCTCGGGGTTCTTATCTGAGCCAGCTTGCCACCCAACCACAAAGGAGGAGTAAAAGCTGGACCGTTTCCTTTGCTGTAACCTCGTAAGGCTGTGGTTCTCAAGCTTTAGTGTAGAGCAAAATCAGCTATATTGCTGATTTTAAAATTCAGATTCCTGGAAACTCCCTCCAGACATTCTCATGCACTAGATCAGGGGTGGGCTCGGGAATCTGCAATTTTAATAAGCAGCACCCCACCCCCTCCAGCCCAAGGATCATGTCTTGAGAAACACTAAAAGCAGCATATAGTCCTGAGAGGTTGTGCTAAGTGGGTAAGAAGTAATGTCCCAGATGAATGAGGATATCAAAGGCCCTGTAGGTAGGAGAGTGTCCCTGCCGCCCATTTTCAGTCTACACCACAAAATGAAGTTATGAAGAGACATGGAGGATGAGTTCCTTGACCCTCCCCCACTCCCTGCCAAGCTCCATCCTCCCCTGGACCGACGTCAGTTTTTGCCCACCCCACATTCCTCGCCATATGTCTATGTTGTTATGGTGACTGTTCAGGGATGGGCTAATGTCCAACAGCAATTTGACAGGCTGGTGCATTCTGAATGGAAACCAAGACTCAGGGAAAACACAAGGCTTCAAATATGGAGTGATCGCTAAGTCTGCTGGGGTGGAGGGGACAAAGAGCCTTGATCCGGCATCAGAATCTCAGGGCTCAGGAGGCAGTTCTGCCACCTGCTAGTCACATCTCTAGGTCAGTTTCTTCTCTTGAACAATAACAATAATTCTTATGATATCATTTATATTCTATTATATAATATATAATAACATATATAACTATGCATTATATTGTCATGGATAATAACATAACCTGTCTTACAGAAGTCTCCGATGTTAAGACATCTGAGAAAGAACCTGGAGATGTGGATTATGTAAATACAAGGGAAAGAAGAGAGGTTAGGAGCCAGCCTTCTGAAGCCAGGCCACCTGGGTATGAATCCCTACACTCCTCTGACCCAGCGAATCCCTGGGCAGATGACATGGTTTTTCATTTAAAATGTCATTAATGGAGTTCCCGTCACAGCTCAGTGGTTAACGAACCTGACTAGGAACCATGAGGTTGAGGGTTCGATCCCTGGCCTTGCTCAGTAGGTTAAGGATCCGGCGTGGACGTGAGCTGTGGTGTCGGTTGCAGAGGCGGTTCGGATCCCACATTGCTGTGGCTCTGATTTAGGCTGGCAGCTACAGCTCCCATTCGACCCCTAGCCTGGGAACCTCCATATGCTGCGGGTGCGGCCCTAGAAATGGCAAAAAGACAAAAAATTAAAAATAAATAAAATGTCATTAAGTGTAGATACTTCATCAAGTTGTTCTGAGGACTGAATATAGAAACATGTAGAACAGTACCTGATAAAAATGCTCAATAAATATCAGTTATCATTTTTATTATGTAAATGACATTAATTTATTAGAGTAAATACTGCTAGCAAACAACCCCTAAATATCTGTGGTTTAATACAGTAAGGTTTATTTCTCTCTTGTCACAGTCGAATGACACAAGTTGGCCTAGAAGATGGGAAAGCGGGGCTCTGCTCCACACAAGTCATTCAAGGACCCAGATTTATCTCATTCAGTGGTCCTATCATCCCTCAAGGATGGCTTTTTTTTTTTCCCCCGGGCCAGAAAGTAAATATTTTAGGCTTGGCAGGTCTTGCATTTCAGCTGCAATTTCTCAATTCTGCCTTCTAGCATAGAAGCATCCATAGATGATAATATATAGACAAATGAGTGTGGCTATTTCAATAAAACTTTATTTACAAAAACAGACAGCTAAAGCTTTAGAGTCCTCTGCTACACTTTTTCTCTCCAGCCTAGAGACAAAGAAAAAGGAAAAGCACTTGAGGAATCTTGCAAAAGGTCTGGAGGCCAGACCTGGAAGTAACGTCTATCACCTCCCTCTCCTCCATTGGCCAGAACTCAGTCTCCTGGGCATCATTAACAGAGGAAAGGCAGAAATGCAGTTTACCTCTTTGCCAAGAGGGGGAGGAGAAAACCAATACAGATCATCTGTATCACACTATGCCTATTTATACTGTGATATAACCAAAAAGTGAATCAAAATGCAAATACCCACAAATACGTCAAATACCTGGAATTTGGGCCAATCCAGTGGGGTAGTAACCAATTGCTAAAAATCAGCCACATCATAATGTGTACAGAAAAAGAAAAACAGATATGGTTTATGCAAAAGAAAAAGGGGAAACCCTGAATGTTGTGGCAATCAAGTCAACAAAAGGATGCGGATGATTTGGAAAACAGGACCTCAACGATGCAAAGCGCTGGGGGGTCCTGATCAATTATGCAGCAGGCTCACACCACAGATGCATCGATCTTTACAATCCTTTGATGAATGATGACACACACACACCCCACCCGCTGCCACATACACACTGGCCTTTAAGCTAAGTGAAGCCACCCTGTCCTGTGAGCACTGAATAAATATTTATAAAAAGGAGGAGTGGGGGAGGGGAGAGAGGCAGGAAGCACAGCAGAAAGGAGGGAATTTCCCACACCATAACTTTGCTATTGTGGTGAATTAGTCTTCTTAGAGAGTTGGCTTCTGCAGAAATCCTTACAACTACATTCGAGTGGGTAGGAGTGGTTTTAAGGGGCTTTTGCTTGCAACTTTCCAATCTGCATGAATATTCATCTTTCTCTTCAGCTTAAAGAATCTGCTTACTATCTCCATGGGACCTGCCTGACTTAGAGAAGGGAAGGGAGACTCTTAAATGTGGGAGAGGAGATTTCATACACCACTGCGCAGAAAGGACCACAGATTCATTCAGCACACATTTGTTGAGCACCTACTAGTGCTGGGGAGGGAGAAAGGCACTGGGAATTCTATACGGCAGCACAGAAGGAATCCAGAAGGAAACCCAAGGGGTTAAGCTCAGCATAGGCACTTTCTTTTTTACTTTTTTTTTCTCTAAACACAAGTACTTTTTAATGTAGACCAAAAATTACTTCTACGAGACTACCTTAAAATTCTTGAGCATCTGTGATATTTCCACAATTTGTTACTTCTGTCACTCCTTCTACTTCTCTAAAGCACCCAGACAGAAACAGAGAAACAGAAAGGCTAAAAAGGAATGGGTGCTTTTTCTGAAGATCTTAAGGCAGGTAGAAATCTCAGGACAGAATACTACTGTTCTTCAGACAGCCTCCGGAAGGGGTCACGTACGACGACAGCTGGAAAGAAAACAAATGCCACAACCCCTTGGACCTGCAGAAACAGAGTTGAGGTGCCCCAGTTGCCTGGCCTGGGACAGAGAAAGGCTGGGGGGCTCACTTTCAGGAGAGCACATGTATTCCCTGACAGGTGTACATCTGTCCAAACCACTGCGGCATCAGGGCGGACAATCCATAGTGCTGCAAAAACCTCTCCACAGTATCTTATTTCCATCAAGTACTTCTCAAGGGTCAATCCCAGGAGCACAGGGCATCTCCAGCTAGTGCCTGCTAATATGCCCCCGCCCACACAGACTAAGACAATTTGAATTGATTTCCCTGGAAGAGTAAGTTCCTGTTGCAGTAAAGTGAGGGGCGGGAGATGGCACTATTTGTGCAGCCAAAGGGTATCTCCTCTCTGACCAGGATTCCTGTTTCAATGCAGGCTTCCAGAAGCACTCACCCAGGCATAGCCCCTCACTCTGCAGCTCTAAGCATGGAGCACAGTTGCACTGAGAGAGCCCGTCTGAATCACCAGCAAGAGAAATAAGTGCAGAGCCCCGAGCCTGGCATTCGAGGTCTCCTCAGGGTAGCCCCAGGAAGGAGGACAAGCCTACAGCCCTCAAGGGCCTTGCAGCTGGGAGCTCCTGCAGTGGCCACCATCCCTTCCAGATGCTGAGCTCTGCCCCATCCATCTGCCAGGGTGGGCTCATCCCAGCGGTCTGGTCCCAGCATCAGACCTGCCTCAGAACCCAGCCTTTGTCCGGCCACCCTTCAGCTGGGCTTGGACACGTGGGAAGTTAGAGCAGCCTGCCAGTAGGAGCAAAATCATGGCTTCTGAACTGGATCCTCAGGCGCTGATGGAAATGGAATTAGGGCAGACCAATGCCTTCCTAGTGTGCCTGGTCTCTGAAAGCTTCTAGATGCTTTCCTTCATCCCACCCTCATTGCGTCACTCTTCGACTGCTCATTTATGCTTTTTCCTTTCTGGTCATTGATTGTGTATTTTACCACGTAATTACTAACAATGATATTATAATCAACCTGTTTTTAAGCCAAAGAATTCGTGGAGAACAAAATTTGCATTTCCAGGGATGATATGACCTGAAGGATTTAACGCTCAATACAAACACACAGTGCACAATATTGGCAATTCCCAGTGTGCAGCTCAGACTAGTGTTCCCCGGGATTGGGCACTAGGACACAGAGCACTTGTGAGATTAGACCTACAGCAATTACAGCCACATTGTAAGTGGCTGCACGACTACAACAAGCTAAAAAGAAAACCCATAGCAGGTATTACAGTTACCTCTTCCAGATCTTTCCAGGCCCCACCCTCATGCGGTCTCTAAACAGACTAATGTATAAGACGTACCTGTTACATGTCAAACATTGGGCTAAGCACCAAGGCGACAGACAGACCAGTAAACAGTCTGACATGACACCACGATAAGTGCTCCAACGAGAAAAAGAAGAACATGCTTTGGGAGTCCTAGACGGCACTGGGGAGCTGGGAAGACAAGATATCTAAGCTGAGAAATGGACATTGTGCAAGAGACGGTCACACTGGGAGAGGGTAGGGGGAGATGAGGTGGGCCGTGATTTAAATCGCCTGGTCAGAGCAGACCTCATACATCTGGACAAACTTGAAGGTAGGGAAGGAGTGAGTAATTCTAGTCTCCAGGAAGACAGAAAAGGCAGTGCAAAGGTCCTATTGAGGGAGCAGGCCAAGAACATTCTAGGAATAGGAAGGAGACCGGTGGGGCTAGAACAGGAATAGCAAGAGAGAAACTCAGGTAACATGGAGGGCCTGTGCCTTCCTGCTCTGAGTGCAGTGGGAAGCCAGCGGAGGGTTTTAAGCAGAGTTGTGACATTATCCTACTGGGCTGGTGTTGGGAAGAGCCTGTGGCGGGAGCAGGGGGAGACAGCAGGAGACTATCAGAGTGGGAGCCACTGGAGCACTAATACAGAGTGTGTGCCTGCTTCCTCTCTGGACATCTGGACACAAACTGATCCATGGGAGCTCAATGTGCCTCGAGGAAGAGTGGAGGCAGGGTGGGACTGGGGAGCGGGAGAGGGAGGGCCTGGGACAGTCCCCAGCCCACTTCCAAAGCTCCTGTGTCCCCTGAGTGGTTCGGGAGAATCTCTGAAGATTTCTTGTCTTCAGCACACACTGCCCACAGAGAGGAGTGGGGCATCTTGCCACTGTCCTGAGGAGCCGCAAGGTTGGGGCAAGGAAGAGACAGGAGACTAGAAGCATTGGCAGGGCAGACAGAGGCTCCAGCAGCTGATGCCCTGACCCCAGTACCCACCCATCGGGAGACACCCATGTGCCAGTCACAACCCCCCCACCCCAGCGTCAGGCCAGGTGAGCTCCGGGAAGGAAGGAGTAGGACAAAGACTATTAGTTAACTGTATATTTCATCGGTAGAATGATAAATCGTGAGATAACTAGAAAGTTTCTGGCTAGAACCAAGGAAATACATGAATTTGGAAAGACTGGGTTGTTTTCCATTAAAGTGGCTGGGGACTCGGAAATCAAAGGTTCCGGAAATAATGGAAACACTATATATTTCTGAGTTTTGTGGCTGTGTAAATTCAAACCTGCTTTGCAATGTATCCTTAGGAAGAGCACTGAGGTACAGCACAGAAATACTGCGGATGTGATTCCACATTATTTATCTGGATTATCTGGACTATTCATCCTTTGGAACAGTTAGAGCAGAAATTCAGCAATGAAGGTTTGGACTGTTCAAGGTCATGTCTTAGGACCCCACCTGTAATGTGTGCAGTCTTAACGTGGGTTACCATGGCACTGATTGTCATAGCGTCTTCCTAGGCAATGCTATCCATAAAATCATGATTTGATGTGCTAATTCTATTTTTACCCTTTTTCTTCAGTTTTCTAAAAAGACTTAAATTTTCAGAGCAGTTTTAGGTTCACAGCAAAATGAAGAGGAAGGCACAGAGTTCCCATACACCTCTCGCCCCTGCACACACACAGCCTTGTCTACCGACAGCATCCCCAAAGTGGTACCTTTGTTAGTACTGACGAACCATTATCACCCAAAGTGCAGAGTTTACATTAGGGTTTGTTCTAGTTGTCCAACATTCTATAGGTTTGGACAAATGTATAATGACAGGTATCCACCATTATAGTATCATGTAGAGTATTTTCGCTGCCTTAAAAATCCTCTGTGCTCCAACTATTTAGCCCTCCTCACCTTTCTGACCCCCGGCAACCACAGATCTTTTTACCGTCATCGTTGTTTTGCTTTTTGCAGAATGTCATGTAGTTGGAATCATACAGTATGTAGCCTTTTCAGATTGTCTTCTTTCACGTATTAATGTGCACTTACGTTTCCTCTGTGTCTTTTCATGGCTTCATAGCTCATTTCTTTTCAGCACTGAAGAATAACCCATTGTCTGATGGTCCAGATCATCCACACACCTGCTGTAGGGCATCTTGCTTCTGAATTTCGGCAATTACAAATAAAGCTGCTAAAAACGTGTGTGTGCGGGTTTTCATAGGGACATAAGTTTTCAGCTCCTTTGGGTAAATGCCAAGGAGCATGATTGCTGGACCACGCAGTAATAGGATGTTTAGCTTTGCACAAAACTGCCAAACTATCTTCTAAAGTGGCTGTACCATTTTAGAGTCCTGCCAGCAATGACCGAGCGCTCCTATTCCCACATCCTCACCAGCATTTGGTGGTGTCAGCATTCTGGATTTTGGCCATTCTAATAGGCATGGAGTGGACATCTCATTGTTTTTCGTGTTGCCTGCTTTTCAAAGTAAACTCCTCACCCGGGAACATTCCCTGGCATACCACCACGTGGGAAACAGTGTCCTGGTTGACATGCAGGCTCTGCCTAAAGTGATTAAGTCATCTAGGTTTTAGTGTTGACCACAAGAGAGAGGACGTTAAGGATTACCCACGCTCTCCTCCCAGTCATTGCCTGAGTCAGCTCTAAATATGCCCTGCACAATCACTCAGCCCATGTTTGAACACCTCTATTGACAGGGATCTGACTGCCCCCAAGGCAACCCTTCCTACTTTAGATCGCTCTATTAGGATGCGATTTCTTTCCTATTCTGTGCTGAAATCGTTGTGCGTCAACACAGAAATCAATGAACTGTGAGGAAAAGCAATTCATTCACCCCAACCCGAGGCTGATCCTCTAGAAAAACGAGGATGTAATCGGCAATAAAAACAATGAAGAGAAGCCAAAAATCAATGTGTCTCCGTTGGAAGAGCTCTCCGCTGAAATAATGTGGTGCTTTCTCAACTGACTCAGAAGACCACAAGATTTTTCAGTTGCTTCTTTTTCTTTTTCCATCTCTTTTCCTTTCAAAAAAATCTGTTTGAGCTTTCTTACCAGTGAAAGGCTAACTGTAACCTTCCTGAAAGCCATCCCCTTTTGATTCAGGTTATTTCAGGAAGAATCAGCTCCCACGACTTCAGAAGAAGGGCAAAGAGGTCACAATACGAGGGAAAATCTTCAAGGGATTTGGGAGGTGGGAGGGAGAGCTCACTGAAGGATCAAGATCGAGGTTCACCTAGAAACCCATGGAGGAGGTTTTCCCTAATATTTATGCCTTCTGGGTGTAGACAGAATTTCTGAAGTGACGTTCTGCACAGCAGGACCACCAGGAAGGGAGTTCTGTTTCTAGTTGGCTCTCCATCACATTTTGCCCTTGGATGGAGCTGAAAAGGCTGATTTTTAGGGACAGGACTACAGCTTTCAAGGAGATGCTTGATTTTGCTTGATGAAGTAAAACCTCTTGGGAATCACACTAGAGTAGGTCTGGTGGTGCTGCTAAGACATTTTTCTGAAAATGAGACAGAGTGGAAAGTTGTCACAATGTAAGGTGACCCAGGCTGGGTCTGGGGAAGGTAGGGAAGGTTGGGGCTCCAAGAACCCCAGGCTCCTTCAGCGAGGCCCATGGAGAGGAAGCACTCTCCTGGACGCCCAGCTCCCAGGATGCCGGGAGGGTTTTCCTCCAGAATTTACCTTTGTTCTGAATTGCTCTTTCTGGTCCTTCCTCTTCCTCTATCTCTAGCTTTGTCAGGTGACAGCTTAGTGTCAGCAAGTCAGTGGCCTCTCCTGGCCTCGGTTTTCTCATCTGTGAGATGGAGATAACTGTCCTGGCCTCCACTAGATTCAGTGTGGGGATTAAATAAGATTAAGCACTTCCCAAGCTATAAAGCTTACCAAGAAAGGTGTTCTTGTTATATCATTTAAAGTTTTAATACTTCTTTTTCTATTTCTCAGGAAACAGGGAAGGAAAGAATAACTGTCCCTCACACTCTGAAGGCTTTATGAGAAATGGGAATTAATTGGCTCTCCCATCAGCCGAAGCATCTGAGCAAAGCCTGTGGTCTTCAGAGATGTTGAGATGGCAGCAGATTAATTTTACAACTGACTGCAGACTAGACAGAGGTCAAGAGTCAGCCCAGGGCAGGTATCCTGTGGCCCATGAAGCCTCCCAGAAGCCTGGGATTGACACAACAATGGAAAAGTGAGCACCAGAGCAGGGATAGAAGGAAGGGGTGGCTTCCCTGAACCAAGTACCAGCGTGACAAGGTGACGTTAGTACATTAGCTTCAGGCTGGTGAATTGATTTGTTCCCTCTTACAGGGGCATCTGTCTCGGCAAAAATGAGGTGGCCACCAGCTTTGGCACGGTTGCTAGGATGGCATCCAGGATCTCCAAGGTTACTTTCTGGCCCAGCCAATGGGGTGAGGGCTTTTTAAGCACCGGAAGAGTGCCTGTGGGAAATGCCTGCAGGAACCAGAGGAGCAAGAGCTGACCTCATGCTCAGGCTGCCACCTGGAGGTCCCAGGGCTGAGGGGCCAGGCAGGGGGAAGGAGGTACAAGGAAAAGGCAAAGGGAAGGATGCCTTGAAGCTAGATTCTAAGCATCACAGATGCGGCCCATTTAAAAGCTTCTCTCACTGTCCTCCCTTCTCCCTAGAGCCTTCCTGGTGGACTCAAGAGGAGACCCAGGCACCTGGCCCAGAGGTTGGGCTGCTTAGGGATCCAGGGCAGAGTCCTAAGCACTTTCACTCCAGTGAGATCTCGTGAAAGGAGAGGGTTCAATAAGGGAAGTCCTGCTAGAGGCTTGGGAGGTGTTGGGTGAGGCTGATGTTCCTGCTTTTTCTAGAGATATTCTAAGAACTCAGCAGGTCCCTGTGCGTTTTCACCATGCAGTCTGTCTGTTTGGTTGGTTCATTATGCCCTCATCAGGAGACAGAAAGGCTGACTATCTTCAGGGCTCTGAGCTGCCCTTAAAGTCTCAGCCAGTAATTCAGTAGGTTGACTAGAGAGATTTTCCATCCAGGTACCAGAGGTGTTCTCCTCCTGAAATAAGGAGACTCCAGTCTTCTCTCAGTTCCCAGAAGAAAATGAGTTAACAGAAAGAATTTCCTCATTGCTAAGATTTCTCTTCTGTAATTGTTTTTCTTAAACTCTAAGTTCTGTTACCTCTATGTGAGAATATGGGAGGTAATTTTATCTGCTGTAACATCAACTCTTTATTTAGGGTTAAGTACTCTCCTAGTACTTTATTTAGGGTACTCACAAAGAGTACCATGACTTTACAGATGCGTCACCATCTGGACAAGTTATGAGAATGTAAGTTCTACCTTTTGACTAAAAGCAAAAGGAATTGTGAGCAAGACGCTTTAACTGCAGCCATAGTCAGCTACCTTCATCAAGGTCATCAAAGGTATCAAGGCCATGATTTTGTAAAATATATACCACCTAATCAGCCTGGCTGATGACTTTGCTTCCCATTTCACTGAGGAAAAAGGCATGCTCAGAAGACAACCACAAACTCCCATAATCATATTGGCCCACCTACCACATGGCTTGTCTTCCTGACTATTCAATACCCAGAATGCCTCTAGCTGAAGTCCACTCCTCTTTGAAAAGGGAACCCCCCTTCACCACTGGTGAGAATGTAAATTGGTGCTGCCACCATGGAGAACAGTATTGAGGTTCCTTAAAAGACTAAAAATAGAACTACCATATGATCCAGCAATGCCACTCCTGGGCATAGACCTAGAGAAAACTATTATTAGAAGAGATACATGTACCCACATGCTCATAGCAGCACTCTTTACAATGGACAAGACATGGAAGTAACCCAAGGGCCCTTTGACAGATGAATGGCTAAAGAAGATGCGAGATATATATCAGCCATAAAAAGAATGAAATAATGCCACTTGCAGCAACATGGATGGAACTAGAGATTATTGTAACCCGTGAAGTAGATCAGAAAGAGAAAGACAAATGTCATATGATATCACATTAATGTGCAAACTAAAATATGACACAAATGAACTTATCCATGAAACAGACTCACAGACATGGAGAACAGACTCCTGGTTGCCAAAGCGGAGGGAGGGTAGTGGAAGGATGGATTGGAAGTTTGGATTAGCAGATGCAAACTATTATATAGAGAATGAATGAACAGCAAGGTCCTACTGTATAGCACATGGAATTATATGCAATATCCTGTGATAAACCATAAGAGAAAAGAATATGAAAAAGAATATATATGTATAATGAATCACTTTGCTATGCAGCAGCAATGAACACTGTAAGTCAACTATACGTCAATAAAATAAATTTTAAAAAATAAAAATAAGAAATAAAGCACACCTCTCCTTGACACAAACGTGTATCTCTGTCTCCTACTCAAGGACAATGCTCCAGTAATTCTCTTTCTCTTCTACATCAATTTTGCACTCTCTGTTGGACTGCCCCCATTAACATACAAATAGAGTGATATTTCACTCACCCTAGAAAAAACACTTCCTTCGCCAGCTGTTACCCCATTTCTTTGCTCCCCTCTGCAGAAAACTCTTCAGAAGGGCAGTCTATACTGATTGTCTCAGTTTCTCTCCTACTATTCTTTCTTACACCATCTTTACTTTATTTTATTTTTTGTCTTTTTAGGGCTGTGCCCAGGGCATATGGAGGTTCCTAAGTTAGGGATCAAATAGGAGCTGTAGCTGCCAGCCTACACCACAGCCACAGCAACACGGGATCTGAGCAGCATCTGTGACCTGTGCGACCTAATGGCAACGCCAGATCCTTAACCTACTGAGCAAGGCCAGGGATCGAACCTGCACCCCCATGGATGCTAGTCAGATTCATTTCTGCTTAGCCATGATGTAAACTCCCTCTTACACCATATTTAAGGAAATGTTTCTCTTCGTGACTTTTGTTAAGGTCACCAATGACTTCCACATTGCTTAGTCAAATGATCAATTCCTGTCACACTTGATATTGTAGCCAACTTCTAAGGTGTCCCCCACCTCCTAATAGTCACAGCCTTGTGTAATCAATCCCCTTACACACTATGCCAGGTTTGGTCTGTGTGACCAAGAGCATCCAGACGTCATGGAATGACACTTCCAATATTAGGTTCTAAAAGGCTGTGACTACCACCCTGGGTGCTCTCTTGCGTGCTCTCCCTCTTTCCCTTGGATCACATGCTCTGGAAGAAGCTGCCTGCCATGTCATGACGCCACTCAGACAGCCTATGGAAAAGCCCACGTGGTGAGGAAATGAGTTGTTTGGCCAACAGCCAGTGAGGAACTGAAGACCTCCAAGAATTGTCAGCATGAGCCTAGAGTAGGATTCTCCAGCCCCAGTGTGCCTTGAGATGACTGCAGCCCCC
Organism: Phacochoerus africanus; assembly: GCF_016906955.1. Taxonomy (NCBI): domain Eukaryota; kingdom Metazoa; phylum Chordata; class Mammalia; order Artiodactyla; family Suidae; genus Phacochoerus; species Phacochoerus africanus. The sequence continues at coordinate 122,239,472 of NC_062554.1, read as the reverse complement.
CCAACCGCTGGACCACAACCTCACAAGAGATCTTGAGTCAGAGCTTCTTAGCTTAGCTACTCGCAGATTCCTGACCCTTGGAAACTACATGAGATAATAAATGTTTGCTGTTTTAAGTTCTGGAGTGATTTGTTACATAGTCGATAACTAGCATACCGGGCCCATCACATTATTCGACCCAGTTGATCACTCCTTCCTCCTTCAAACACTTTCACTTGGCTTCCATCTCGGTACACTCTCTCTTGGTTTTCCTTCTCACGAATCACTTCCCCTCACCTTCCTTTGTTGCTTCTTTTAACTTCTGCTCAACTTCTTTTAGGTTGGGAGCCCTGAGACTTGTCCTTGGTCCTCTTCTCTTGTATGTCTACACTCACTCCCTTCGTAACCTCATGTAGTCTTATGGCTTTAATCATTACCATCTATATGTTGTCAACTCCCCAATTTATATCTCAGCCTGATCTCTTTCCCAAACTTATAACTCATGTAACCAACTGTTTACATGACTTCTCCACTTGGATTTTAACATACACTCAGATTCAACATGATCAAACACGAACTCCTAATTTTTTCCCATCCAAAATTGTTCCATCAATTCTTCTGAACTGATGATGGCAATTCCATCCTCCTCCTTACTCAGACTCTCCTTAACTGCTGTCTTTCTCTTAGCCCTCACATCCAATCATCAAGGACTCCTATTGACTCTATCTTCCAGAATATAAGTGGATCCAGTTGCTTCTCACCAACCACTGCTACCATCTTAGTTCAAACCACCATCATCTCTCACGTGGATACAGCAGTAACCTTCTAACTGGTCTCCTTTTTCCCATCCTTGCCACTCTATGGTGAGCCTTAAACACAGCAGCCGGTGCACAGAGTGGTTCTCTTAAATAGGCATATCAGATCATTCCTCTCTGCTCAAAACCCTGCAGTATATCCTCATTTAGCTTAGAGTAAAAGCCAAATCCCCCCTCAATGGCCACAAAGCCCTCCATGGTCTGGTTTCCCTGTTACTCCCTGACTCCCTGACTTCATCTTTTACTCCCTTACTCTGGCCTCCGGGCTGTTCTTGGACCATGCTGGGCACACTCCCACAGCATTTGCATTTGCTGTTTCTTCCACACGGAATGCCCTTCCCCTAAATAGCATCATGACTAAGTTCCTCATCTTTTTCTTCAAGTCTTTGCTCAAATATCACCTTCTCAAGGAGGCCTGTCTTGGCCATCTGATTTTATATGCCGCTTCCCCAGTACTCCCAAGCCTTCTTATTCTACTTTTGTGTTTCTTTTTTTCCCATAGCACTTAACATCTTTTGACACACTAGAAACTTTACTCACTAATGTTAGTTCACTGCCTGTCTTCCGTTGCTAAAATTTAAACTACAAAAGGGCAAGTATTTTTCCTGTTTTATTTGCTGATATGCCCTAAGATGCTAGGGCAGGATCTAACAGATAGTCAACACTAAAAAAAAAAATTGTTGAATAAATGAATAACTCTCATTTATATAATAGTTATATATTATAACTATTATAGTTGAATATAATAGTTGAATATGAATGAAAAAATTGAATAAATGAATAGCTATTATCTACATAATAGTTATATTTATAACTATATCTATATTATTATGATAAAAGTCTCACAAGATTTTTTTTTTATTGTCCACAACACAGGTGATGAAACCAAGGAGAAGGGAATGAACACTTCTCAGACTTACTATGTGCTAGACTCGCTATAGGCATTATTGTATTTATTCCTCCTGTGTGCCAAGGCTCAGAGAAGTTAAGTAGCTTCCTAAAGTCACAGAAGTGGTGAGAAGCCAAGCTGGGATTTGAACTAAAGCCCTGGAAGCTGCACCTACTGCCCTTCCCACTCTTCCACCAAAGACCCACTACACCGTGGACTGGTCAGGGATCTGTGGTCACCTGGGACAACTGTCTATGACTCAGAGAACCCAGCACATCACACCTTCATGGCGTCTCTCAAGGGCCCTGTCTGGAGACCAGAGCCAATCTCTCCCTTTCCTCGCATCCCCAGGGCCAGGCAGTGGTCCCGTCTGTGACACACGGTGCTTGGGAGTCACACAAACAGCTCCAGGCCCTCAGACCCACAAGCCCAGGAAGAGGTCCTTGGTATTCACTTTTTGAATACTGAAAACATTTTTGCAAATTTTTGAAATATCAGGGATTTCAAAGGCTTTGAGGCCCAGGGAACACACAATGGCCCACGACTTCGCACTGCCTCCATCTGGAATGAACACCTGTTCTTCCCATCCCCAAAGCCCTGATGGTAATAACAACTAACAGTAGATTGGCTCCTACGACACACTGGATGCTCCCAAATGCTTTACATAAATTACATCCTTTTAATCCTCACAACACTATAAGGAAGCTACTACTATTAACCCCAATTTATAGATGAGAAAAATCGAGGCACAAAGAAGTGCGGTAACCTTCCTAAGGTCCCATAAGTGGGAAGGAGTCTAGCCAGGATTGAAACCCAGGCAGCTTACCATCACAGCCTGTGTTTAAATAATGCACCACACTTCAGCGTGAAAGCATGTGGAACATATAAACAACACCTAGAGCTGTTTAAGGTTGCAGCACTCCACAGAACAAATCCATTCGTAGCCGCAGACAACACAGATTGGTAAACAAACCACCTCATATCTTCCAATACAGCTATCCACAGTTAACTTCCTCATCACTTCATAGACCCTATTCTTACCTTTCTAAAGAGCCAGCCCTGCATGTGCCCCTAGATCAGTCATCTATTATTCATTGCTAAATGTTAACATTTCAAAATTGCCAACATCACACAACATCTTCATGCTATGCTTTCTCAGCCTGCTCCCCATCGCAGCCTCTCTCACCACTGTCTTTTTCTTTTTCCAACTAATCATTAATTGAGGGCGGTCTCCCTTTTTCTCCAAGAACCATAATTTCACATTCGCTGCCAATAACTACATGGCTCTGTCTTATTTCTAAAGCGCTCTTTTTTTTGGGGGGGGGGGGGCTCATTAATCATTGATCACACACATTTCAACCTACCTCGTTTTTTCTTCCTCTTCTTTTTTAAACACTGATTACTTGATCTTTAGGATTACATAAATTTCCACTCACCAGATGCTGGTCAGACATCCACTCTGGGCCTGCCTACTGTGGGGACAACTTTGAAATAGCTCTCTTGGAAAAAGCTGGCTTTACCAGGTAGGAAAATCAACTTTAAAACACTTGAAGAATTCTGAAAAGGAGAGAAATACCCCTGTGGGCTGGAGGAAATCAGAAAGGCTTCCTGGAGGAGGTGAGGTCTGAGCTGTTCTTAAAGAACAGATAGGGTTTGGCCAAAGTGAATTGTATAGGCAAAGGGGTGGAGGTTGAAGTTAATAAGGCTTAATTAAGTTAAGTGTCAGGAAAAAGATTCCAGTTGGAGAAACATGGGAGATAAGATTGGATGAAATGCTAAAATGATCTATTGCCCTGTGAAAAATCACAGAGATTATACTGGGAAGCACCAAACTGCCTATGTTTTACATTTTCTGTGCTGATCTGCCATAGAGTTCTCTCAAGAATAATTATTCTCTGCTTATCATCCAAGGGTTAACAAGAGGCCAACAAGAGGCTCTCCACCATTTACTCAGTCTCTCCCCAGAGATACCTGTCCTTCCTCTAAACACACACACACACACACACACACACACACACACCTGACTAACTGAGCAGGTTCCTGGGCTACAGTACTACCCCCAGAGCATGTGTCCTGACTGCTATCGAGCATCTCAGAACACCAGGGACAACCTGGTTCACCTGAGACTCAGCCCCCGAGAGGGTGTTCTCAGTTTCCGTCTCCATGGGGATCCCTCAGCTTAGCTGCTTCTCCCATTGTGACCAGCCCTTGCCCACCCCATATGCATCCGAGACCCAGGTTAGGTGGAAACAAATCCGCCCTGCTCAGCAGTTCCAACCCTGTCTTCCTCCACTTCTCCCTACAAATGGACAGACTCACCATTTTTTGGTGGGGGGTAGTGCTGCCCCTATGGCAATATGCAAGCACCCAGGCTAGGGGTCAGAGCTACAGCTGCTGGCCTACACCACAGCCACAGCAACACCTGATCAGAGCCATGTCTGTGACCTACACCACACTCACCGCAATGCCGGATCCTTAACACAATGAGCGGTGCCAGGGATCGAACTTGCGTCCTCGTGGGTACTAGTCAGGTTCTTAACCCACTGAGCCACGATGGAAACTTCCAGACTGCCCTCTGAAGCAAGTCAGCACCAGTCCCCCCAACCATAAACCTCCAAGCTCCCCCATCCAGTGCCTCACCTCTGGCCCCCAGCCCTGCCCCAAGCAGAGGGAGCCAGTGCAAACGAGAGGCTGCAAAAGAGAGAACAGAACGAAAAGACTTGTAGACATTTCTTGGTATTTTTTTTCATCGTGGTTAAAATACACATTGTGGTTAAAACACAAAATCCACCATTTTAAAGTTTACAAATCAGTAGCATTTAGTACACGGACAATGTTGTGCCACTATCCCCGCTATCTCATTCCAGGGACTTCATCCTTCCAGAGGGACCTCTGTACTCATTACGCAGTCCCTGGCCAATCCCCCACCCTCCAGCCCCTGGCAACCACTGATCTGCTTTCTATCTCTACGGATTCACCTATTCTGGATATTTCATATATCTAGAATCCTACACTCTGTGTCCTTTTGTCTTTGGCTTCCCTGATGGTGGTTTGAATTCATCCATATGTGTGTTGATGACCCTGGCTCAAGGCTCTAATGACAAGGAGAACAGGCTCTTGTCTGATGGACCCACAACACCAAGTGTATAGAGCCTTGGGAAACACAGCCCACCTGCCTCTACACACAGAAGGCGAGAGAGGCCCTACGGAGAACTGGGCCTACCCCTCCACAAAGTCAAGGCCCTGGTGATCTAAATCAGAGGTGGAAGCCACAGCTTCCCTGAACAACCCAAACGAAGGGCTTCAGCTTAAAGGAAATAACAGGAAAGCAAAGGAAAGGCCTGGGCCAGTCAAGGAAGGCTTCATGGAAGAAGCAGCAGGACCAGGACTCTGGTCCTGGAAAGGTGATCAGAATACCCAGAGCCCTGCTCTCTGTATTCGGACACTTCAAAGGTCTACCCCCACCTTTGACTTCTGCCCTGAACCTCTGACTCACACGTCCAGCTGCCCGCATGGCATCTCCATTTGGGAGTCTGAATTTGTCCAAATAAAAAGTCTTCATTCTCCTTGCTCTGTTTTTCTGTCAGTGTCTCAGTTAATGACACCATCAGTCACCCAGTTGCTCAGGTCAAAAACATGGGGATTCACCCTTGACTTCCTTTCCCTAACATCCCACATTCAATCCATCAGCAAAATGTATTAGCTCCACATACAAAATATATGGGGAACTTGACCATGTCTCAGCAACAGCACTGCTACTCAGCTGCACCCAGCCACCGTCGTCTCTCACCTGTACCATAGCCACTGTCATCCCTCAGCTTCACCTGCCCCTTTAGAGCCTACTTCTCAGAAGCAGTCAGCGCGATTCTAGCACAATGTAGGTTATATTACATCAATCCCCAGCTCAAAACCCTCCAATGATCCCTCATCACACTCAGAATAAAATCCGTAACTCTTTCTGTTGCTTACAAGCCTACCATGATTGAATCCTGACTTCCCACTCCATTCCCATCCCTCTACCTTCACTCACTGTACCACAGCTTTCCGGTCCTCATTGCTCTTCCAGGAACACCTCCTGCCTCAGGACCTTTGCACTTGCTGTTTCCTCTGCCTCAAACACTCTTGCCTGTGATATTCACATGGCTTGCTCCTCACTTCAGGTCTTTTTCACGTGTCACTTCCCACAGCATAGAAAGACCTTCTATGACCTCCCAAGCTAAAAAGAAACCCTCTCTCATCACATTTTAGTTTCTTATAAAGTTTTTTTGCACAGAACTAATCATCATTAACTTGTCAAAAAAGTAGGTGTATATACATATATATAATACAAATATAAATGTATATATGTATATATATAGGCATACAAATATGCTTTCACAAAATTATTACTTGGCAAAAAACAAACACATGCATATAGTATGTACATATGTGCATCTTCCCCACTAGAGTATAAACTCAAGGGCAGCATGTTTACTTTATTCACCACCATATCTTCGACGTACAGAATAGTGTGTGGCATATAATAGAAACTTAATGAATTTTTTTTGGAAAAAAGCGAACAAATGATTCAACTCAACTTCATCCCTAAATTATCACCGAGTAGGTACTATGTCTGGCACCATTCTAAGTGTTGGGAATGTTCACAACAGTTGACTCTGCTGAACGGGGCACATAAAGCCCCTGGCTTTATGGAGCTTTCCTTTCAAGTGAACAAGGTAAACAAGCTGCTTTCATGTCTTTTATAATCCAGTGGGGAAGATAAATACGTGTGTGTGCGTGTATGTTTGCCAAGGACTGCCTAGCTTTGCACAGATAACAATTATCAAGCTGTGGAATGAAAGAGAACGCGATGGGTGTGGGTCACGGCTGAGCTTGGGTGGTCATGGAAGGCCTTTCTGCAGAGGCAGCATCTGAGCAGAGATCTGAATGAAGTGAGGGGAGAAAACAATAAACAGCAAACAAATCTGCAAAATGCTTCTGATAATACAGAAGTCATAAAGAAGTGCCAGGATGACAGAAGAGTGGCCATCAGTAAGGTGAGGGGAGCTACACATATGGGGGGTCAGGAAGGGCCCCCTTGGAAGGTGCCATGTGAGCTAAGACTGAGGAGGTGAAGAAGGAGCCGGTCAGGAGGGTAGCCAAGGGATGTATATCCAGTGAGACAGGGCACTGGGCGGAGCGGTGGGGAAGGATGAGCCTGAGATGCTCTAGGACCAGAAAGGAGACTGGAGGAGCAGGTCTATGAGAAGGAAGGGCAGGTTGGTGGAAGACAGGGGTGGACAGGTAGCCAGGAGCACACCTGGACAGCCCAAAGGCAAAGGTAGAGAATGGAAAGGGCATGTATCTTCACCTATTTCCTTCCCCACTTCAGTATTTCCCAGGCTCCCTTGACAGTGAACCTCTGCCAAGATCGGGAGGCCCCAGTGAGAGACTCCAGGAGTGAGAAGAAGGGAGAAGCCAGAGTACTTCCTCTCTCTCCTCTCCAGCTGGCATTTATGGCAAGAGCGGTGCCTCCTTTGTCATTGCAGCTTCCTTGCTCCCTCCCACCAGGGGTCCCACCACGATCAAAGAGCTTCTAGGTTCTGGGCTTGGGTCCCTCCAGCCTAGAGGTGGTAGTGATTTCCTGCTCTGGGTTGCCTCCCATCCTCTGTTTCTATGCAACAAAATCCTTGTATTCATATTCTCTGTTGGAAATACTTCAAGTTGTTTCACTGACTAATATAGGAAGCCAAAAATAAAAGGTTTTTAAAGAGGGAAGTAGTAGGGTTTTGAATTATCTTTTAGAAAGATTACTCTGGCTGCTGCAAAAACTACTGATCAGAGGGGATGCTGGGTAGAATTTTAAGCCACCCAGGAAGCTCTTTCAATAGTCCAGGAAGGGGTAGTTGTACCCAAGGCTTCAATGGTGGCAATAAATAAGGAGTACACTGGAGAGATTCAAGTTCTAGGCTAGAGATAGAAGCTAAGCAGACTGGAGATAGACTGGGTGTGGGGGATGAGGAAAAGGGGGGAATCAGTGATGAATCTTCTATTAGAGTTTGGGCTTGAGCAATTGGGTGGGAAGCACAGAGATAGGAAGACAAAGGCAGGGGCAGTCTAGGGGTCAAATAACAGGTCAAACTGTCTCCAACAGCCCTTTCAGCAGGGAGTACATTTTCCCTCCTTTGTAACCACACGATGGTGGGCAAATATTACAATTACATAGCTAAATGTCCATCTGACTTACTTCCCTACCAGACTACAGATATTTGCTATAGCTCACTGTATCCTGTTCATTATTTCGACCTTCCCAGCACCTAGGGCTCTCAGATACGCCACCACAGGGCAAAGCACTGAACTGGCAACCTATCAACTTCTCCTTGGCATCTCTAGGCAGCAGATCCCACGTTCCATCTCTTACTATACAAAAGGGTACAAATTTCAGCCACCACTTTGACCCCCACAGACCGACCTTGCTGTCCTTTCACAATACACAGATTAAGGCCACTCCCCTATGGATGGGCAGCTGTCACTGACCAGATTCCACCTCTGTCCAGCCTTGAGTCCATCCTTTCCAGGAGGAAGGACATACACAGGTTCAACAAATGACTACCGAACAGAACCCACCTGACACCCACCAAAAAGCATGAAACAGCATGTGTTCTTTTATAAGCTCTCTCAACGTTTTCCTTTCAACTTTGCTAAATTTTCGTTACAAGTAAATAAATTAAATGGTATCCTCTTTTCTAGCCATCACTGAACTCAGCTGAAGCCACTCCCTGTGGCCATTCCCTGTTCTCTTGGGAAGGTGGCTTAAACCCCCTGAGCCCTTTGCTTATCTACACAGGGGGCATAACAGTTGAGCCCAGTCTCAAGGAGCTATCACAAAAAGCAGTTATCCTTTACGTGGAGGGGAGGCCTCATGTTCTCAAGAAGGAAAGTCCTCCCTGGGGAGATGGCAAACAAGAGCTCTGCCTCTCACCAGCCCCATCGCAATAGTCAGAGCCTACCTTTCCCCAGATCATTTCATGTGGCTGCAGCCACTTGGGTCTCCTCCTGCAGGTCCTTCCACTGCCTCTTCATTAATTTTTTTGAATTAATCTTAAGCTCTGTGTATTCGCTGTAAGTGCTCCTTAGGCCCTCCTTTGTCCCATTTCATTCTCTCCCTCAGCTTCCTCTGCTCTGAACCAGCACTGATAGCAACCCCACAGGCCCTACAGCAAATAGTCACCAAGTGCCCACTCTGGGCCAGACAGTATTGATGCAAACAAGAGGCAGGTCCTCCCCAAGCTGAGTCCATCCAAGGACACAAGACAAAAGGAAGACTCAGGAGCAATACTTTGGACTTTCCTGCAATATACATGTTCCCAGGATGTCACACAATTGCTGCCCGGGGAACTCACTCCCCACATCTCTGCAGAAAGCTGACCACTTTTCTACTTCCTCCTCATGTTCATAATACAACCAATCCTCATTATTCACAGATTCCATATTTACAAATTCACCTACTCACTAAAATTGACCTGTACCCCCAAATCAATACCTGAGGCACTTTGGTGATCATCCACAGACATGCCCAGGGGGGCAAAAAATTTGAGGCACCCAAAGCACACTTGCCAGCCAACATCAAACAAGGTGAGCCTCTGCCTTCTCACTCCAGCTCATACTATGAACATGTCCTTTTCACTGTCTCTTTTTAGTGCCATGGTTTTTGCATTTCTGTGCTCTGCTGATGCTTTTACTGTTTAAAACGGCCCCCCAAACCTAATGCTGATGTGTCCCGAAGCACAAGAAGACTGCAGTATGAGTTAGAGAGAAATAAATGTGCTAGATAAAACTTCATTCAGGCATAAGTTTATGGCACTGTTGGGTGTGAGTTCAATGCTAATGAATTAACCATATATATAAATATAATAAGGTGTCCTTAAACAGAAATGCACATAAAACAAGATTATGTATTGATTAGTTGATGAAAATGCTGTGACCAGGTGCGCAGAGGAACCCTAAACCTGTATTTCCCCTGGGAATAAGGCTCCAGAATTCACTAATTCAGCAGCTCTATAAAACACAACTACTGCAGATAAGAAGCATGGACTGTAAGTGGAGCTCTGTAGTCTCGCAGGCTGTGTGAAAGGAGAACATGCAGCATAAGGGAGAGGGTGGCTCTGCTCTGCGTGCTCTACGAAGTTTAGCTCTGGGTGCTCCACTCTGGGGAGAAACTAAACACTGTTGGCCAAGATGACTATGGGGCTTGATACCTGATCCTCCAAGAAATAGCTAAAGGAGCTGTGGGAGCCAGTCTGGGAGAAGGAAAGACTGGGCTCTCATCAAACACCTGGGGCTATTCATATGGAGGAGGGAAGATCAGGCTGGGCTCAGAGGGTCCCCTGGGGAAGGTCAGGGTCCAGGAGTGGAGGCTACAAAGGCAGCTTGTGGCTCAGCCCCGTGACGTGTGTTCCAATGTCAGAAGGACCTGCAGATGGGAGGGCAGCCTCATGTAGTAATGAGGTCTCAGTCCTGGTCACTGCAGGTGACAACAACCAGAGGGGACACTGAGAAAATGTAAGCACTGACTAAATGATATTTGAGAGTCTTTTATTCTATGAAAATAAATTCCCCACGTGGGAACCAAGACTCTTGCCAGGGCAATACCCCTGTTCCAGCACTAAAATTACCACGTCTCCATATTCTGAAAGGGGGTGACATCATCTGTACTTCCAGAGAGGGGAGGACGAGGCCTGGCCACCGTGTCATGAGGGCTCCTACAGCCACACAGAGACCTGTGCTGGGAAATGGCTCCCCCTGGGGCAGGGCTCTGCCGTCTTTGACTCTGATGGTTGAGGAAGGCGAGAAAAGTAACAAGATGATTGATGATCCCCTGACTGATTAAGAGCAATGACCCCCAAGAACATTTTCTTTCATGCCTCAAGCTGAGTCGAAAACATAAGTGTGGAAATAGAGCTTTTCCCAATCATTTTTAAACTGTACATCTCAGTGGGGAAGTGATTTGACTGTCAAGAGAAAATGCAGGAATGGAAAGCAACTTTCCTGCCACCATAAGGCTTTTCAAAAGAACAACCCAACAGCTCTTCAGGGTGAGGGCAGGTCCCACGAGGTGACCCCTGGCCTTTCCCTAAGGAAGCAGAAAACCCCTCCATCCCAATGCACTCAAAGCACTGAGGTGTCCAAGGGATGGGCGAGCAAGAGCTCCTGGGCTCCCCCGGAAGGGGTCCTAGAGGGCGTGTGGTTCACAGGCAGATTCCTCTGGGTACCCAGTCAGGGCCAGGACACAAGTCTGCCTCCTTAGAGCTGTCTATCCAATGGCTCATGAAGGAAAACAGGAGCCAATCAATGGATCAAAAACTATTCAGTGAGAACAGGCCATGTGGCCCTGCCATGGGATAATAACAAAAGCCAAGATCGGTCCCCACTCTGAGAACGTAAAGGCTCAATGAAGAGGAAGGGGACACACATAAAAACTGGTAGAAAATGGCTACACAGTGAGCCAGGAGATTCGGCTGGGACAATAGGCCTCAGCGGCCGGGGAGAGCTTGAGAGGAGCAGAAGGGCCCACGTCGGGGTCCTGTGCAGAAGAAATTCCATTATGTTTCTGGGTATGATGAGCAGACAGTACGGGTGTGTGCTGTCCAATATGGTGGCTTCTAGCCACATGCGGCTTTTGATATGTAAATAAAGTAAAATCTAAAACTCAGTTCCCGGTGCCCCCAATTATATTTCAAGCAACAGTTAGTGTGGCTAGTTGCTATCATATTGGCCAGAGCAGGATTTCCACCATCAAAGGAAGTTCTACTGGACAACTCTGGTCCAAACTGTCCTTAGCCCCTTCAGCATCCTTCAGATGCCCTAGAAGGAACTCCTTTCACTCGCCACCATGGCTTAGATGGCCCTTAGCATCAACCCCTGTCTGGCTCTCAGGACTCATTTTTGCCACTCTGGCCCCACAGACCACATGCTCCAGCTGCCCTGAGCAAGCTTCTTTCCATCCTTCTCACAAGCTGCTCTCTTCACCACTTCCCTGATCCCCTCTGCCAACTTAATTTCTTCTCAACCTGCAGGGTCCAGTCAAAGCACCCCTTCTCTGGGGTCCCTCCTCAACCCTTAGATGAGACAAAATCCCCTGCTTTGCAATCCCACAAAAGTCTATTCTTTGCCCATCTCAACTCCACTATCAGTTGTTCACTGACATATCCCAGTATCTAGAACACTGCCTGGCTCACAGTAACGATGTGTTGAATGAATGAATGAATGAACAAATGAATAGCTCTTTGTTAGAACTGCTTATATCATTATTTGTCAATCACTGTAGCTTTCAATTACATTTACCACCTCATTTCCAGTCTCTTCATTGCAGCAGATGATCAAAATTATTAAGGAATGATGGCAAAAGGAAGGGATGGAGGGAGGGAAGGAACAAGAGAAGGAGAGAGGGATGGTGAACAGGAGCTAAAAGTAAGAAAAACAAAAGGAAGAGGTGGGTGAGTAAATGATGGAAGTAGTTTCTGCCTTAGGAGACAGGAAAAACAACAGCCTTACTGAGTAACAGAATAGCTGGGAGCAAATGGAACCAAGCAACCAAGCTTTGACTCTACAATGATGGAACAATTATTTTCCATCACTGACTCAAGGACAGGCATATAAAGCTCCCCTGAATAGCCCCATCCTTGCCACCCCCTACTCCTCAACCCAATGGAATGAGAAATAGAAGTGCAAATTGAGCTTTTTATTACAATTAGCAGCCTAACACAAGCGTCACCTGTCTCCCCGAAATGTGATATTTCATCTGAGATGTTCATAATCACAGCCCAATGGGGGAGACTGTAAATCATTTCACTGCCTATTTTTCAGCAGCTTTATATGAAATCATTTTTATTCTTAACACTTGGTAGTTATCCCCAAGGAATGCAAGGCAATTTACAAACTTTTAATTCTCCTGACACCCAGGGAGTAGGAGGTGAGAGTCTAGAATGTATAGGTGGGGAGGAAGAGCCATGTGACAGGATTAAGTCCCCAGAGAAATGAGACTCAGCCGTCCCCGGAGTCCACCCTTTCAGAGCAGAACAGAGAAATCATTATAGCAGTATCTCTAAAAGCCACCTCAGCAGAGAAATTGGGGGCAGAAGCTGGGCTGGAGAGGCTGCAGGTGAGTGAGGCATGAGGCAATGGTGATCGCAGGTCTGGGCACAAACACTGGTTAAGGAGAAGAAAAGCAGAGAACGAGGCAAGAGTGCTAAGGTGCTAGTATCCATGAGGTTGCACGTTTGATCCCTGGCCCCACTCATTGGGTTAAGGATCTGGCATTGCTGTGAACTATGGTGTAGGATCCTGCATTGCTGTGGCTGTGGCAGAGACTGGCAGCTGCACCTCCGATTGGACCCCTAGCCTGGGAATGTCCATATGCTATGGGTGCGGCCCTAAAAAGAAAAAAAAAATAGTGCTAAGGCTGAAGTCAGAGGCACAGAATAGCGAGTGGAAGGGCCCAGGTGAGTGTGGGGGTAGTGAGGAGTCTGAAGACAGAAGCACTTGGAGTGAAAACCACTTTCAAAGAAAAAGAAACAGAGAGTGCAGAAAGAGAACACAGATTTAATTGTTTTTTTAACTGTGGCTTCAAAAAAAAAAATCTTGGGGCATTCCTGCTGTGGCCCAATGGGATCAGCAGCGCCTCTGCAGTGCCAGGATGCAGGTTCAATCCCCAGCCCAGCACAGTGGGTTAAAGGACCTGGGGTTTCCACAGCTGCAGTGTAGGCTGCAACTGCAGCTCAGATCTGATCCCTGATCCAGGAACTCCATATGCAGCGGGACACTTAATTAATTAATTAATTAAAATAAATAAATTTTCTAGGAGTTCCCGTCGTGGCGCAGTGGTTAACAAATCCGACTAGGAACCATGAGGTTGCGGGTTCGGTCCCTGCCCTTGCTCAGTGGGTTAACGATCCAGTGTTGCCATGAGCTGTGGTGTAGGTTGCAGATGCGGCTCGGATCCCTCGTTGCTGTGGCTCTGGCGTAGGCCGGTGGCTACAGCTCCAATTAGACCCCTAGCCTGGGAACCTCCATATGCCGCGGGAGCGGCCCAAGAAATAGCAACAACAACAACAACAACAACAACAAAAAGACAAAAGACAAAAAATAAATAAATAAATAAATTTTCTAAATCATGGGTATTAGGTATACTTAGTGCTATGCAACCATCACACTATCTATTTCCAGACATGCCCAATATCTCAGACTGAAACTCTAAACAAAAATGGTAATTCTTCTCCCAAGCCCTAAGAACCTCTAGTCTACTCTCTGCCATATGGATTTGTCAATATAGCACCTCTTACCTAGAACCACACAAACCACATAGGATTTGACCTTCTATGCTGGGCTTATTTCATGGAGCTTAGCTCTTCAGGGTCCACCCATGTGTAGCATGAATCAGATTTCCTCCCTTCCTTTTTAAGGCTGAATGATATTCTATGGTTTGGATGGAGTACATTTTGTATATTCATCCATGTGAGAGCAGATATTTAAAAGAAGCATTTTAGGGAAAAATAAAAAAGCAAACCCAGAAACCACCATTTTGTAAGTGAGGAAGCAAAAACCAGAAGAGCAATAGGACTTGCTGGAGCCCACACAGGAAGCTGGGGTGGAGCAATGTCAGATACCCTGTGTAGGAAAAGGAGGCAGTGTTTGCCACCTGGGCTCCATTTTTCCCCCAATAAAACAGGGTGGGGCAAGACTGGGAGCTCAGGAGAGGTGAAAGGAGACTGGATTGTCCATTTAAGAATGATACTAGATAATCAGGTTTGATACTAGATATTGGGTTTATCCAGCCACATAGCTGACCAGCTGAAGATGCATACTATATGAATTTTTAGTGTAGGTGAATCAGCAGGTGTCCCTCATTTTATAGAATAGATATTGTATCTCAGTATCTCAACACAATAAATATTTTTTTCTCATGCATGTCACCGGGCAATGCAGGCAGGTCAGAACTCTGCTCCACCCAGTCACTCAGGGACCAGATTCCTTCCATCAAATGCTATGCTATCCGGTGTGGTGGCCATAGCCATCTGTGGTTATTTAAATTAATTAAAAGTAAATAAAATAAAAAATTAAGCCCCTCAGTCACACTAACTGCATTTCAAATGCTCAGTAAGTATACGGCTACCATGTTGGACGGCAGAGAGTTAGAACACTCATCATTGTAGGAAGTTCCAGCAAATGGTGCTGCTTTTCCACTGGGACTCTGGCATTCAACCAGCTGGCAAAAAAGAGAAGGAGCTCAGATGATGATGCAGGGGTTTTCCGGGCCAGGCCTGGAGGTGTCACACACCACTTTTGCCCATATTCCACCAGCCAGCGCTCAGTCAGCCAGCCACACAAAACTGTGAGGGGGACAGAGGAACATAGTCAAGCTATGTGCCCAGAAGGAAGAGGACCATTTGCCAGTTACTGCCACAGATACTTTCTAAAAATTCCTAAAACGAAAAACTAATTTCCCAACTGAGTTCTATAGTAAAGTCAGACTGCTGACCTAAAAGAAGACTCTCTCCCCATAGGCTATTTTAAATTTTAAACAAGAAAGAGTTAAGACAGTGGTCAGGCTCATGGTCAGAGTCATAGTTCTGAGGCATTTCACCACACACACACTGTGCTAGCTCTAAGCACTCCCAACTGCACCATTTGTGCCCTCTATTTCCTTTGCCCCCACCCCCACCCCATCATTTATATCTGATATGGAAATATCTGAATCAGTATTCTCAGGAGAGGCAACAAAAATAAAAATAAACAAAATAAACTACATCAAATTAAAAAACTTCTGCACAGCAAAGGGAACCATCAACTAAATGAAAAAAACCTACTGAATGGGAGAAAGGGGCTATTATGATATATATATGATACACACACACACACACATCATACGATTCTATACAGAAAGAAAGCCCAAAATCCAATTTAAAAATGGGCGGAGGATCTGAATAGATGTTTTTCAAAGGAAACATACAAATAGTCAACAGGTTTAGGAAAAGATGCTTGTTCAGTATCACTAATCATCAGGGAAATGCAAATCAACCTCACAATAAAATATCAGCTCACATCTGTTAAAAAATAGCTAGAATCAAAAGATCAATAGCAAGTGTTGGCAACCCTGTGGAGAAAAGGGAACCCTGTACACTGCTGGTAGGAATATAAGCTGATGGAACCACTATGGAAAACAGTATAAAGTTTCCTCAAAAAATTAAAAATAAGGGCTGGAATCAAGATGGCAGAGGACTAGAATGTGAAGCTTACCTTCTCCCACAAATACATTTTTAAAAAAATCTACATATAGAATGATTCTCACAGAACATCTATTGAACATTGGCAAAAAACCTCAGACATCCAAAATGGGCAAGAAAACCTCCACATAAATGGTTAGGACAAAAGGAAGAGAGAGAGAGAGATGGAAAGAGAGAAAGGAATCCGGATGGGACCAACACTGTTAGGAGAGAGCTGTGAAAAAGGAAAGGAATCCACACCCTGGAAGACCACCTAACTGATGGGGAGCCTGAAAGCCTCAGAAAAATGCACAGCAGCCAATCTGAGGAGAAGCAAAGCAGAGAGAGTGCCACACAGACCTCTGATATTATGGACACTCAGGTAGGGGGCTCTGTGCTTAGGTCTGGCCTTAGAAGTCACTTTGGGAAGAGGACTAGAGAGTGGTGCATCATAGCAGAGGCAGTGCAGGAGGAGTCTTGGGCCTGCCACAGAAGTAATGCACCAGGGAGGGCGAGGGGGTGGGGATGGGACTGTCATGGGAAATTCTTTCTCTGCATGCACAGGCTCTCAGGCAGTAGGGCACCTCCGCTATGGGCTGCAGGGTGGGTACAAGCCACCAAAGCCATCTCAGACTCCAGAGCTGGGTTTGGACCACCACTGCCTACTGCTCCCAACACCCTGGGGACTGACACCACTGTGGAGGACCCTGTGACTGGTTGTGGCCCACTGCCCCTACTTCCCTGGGAACACATGCCCCACTGTTGCCCCTGCTAAAGGCACCACAGCCTGCCACCACCACCACTTCTGAGCATCCTGTAGCCAGGCACTTGCCCATCACCCCCTCCTCCCTGGGAACCCACATACCCCATCACTAATGCTGCTAAGGGTCTCATTACTGAATGCCACCTCAACATCCCTGGGGGAGCTGTGCCATTGCTGAAGGCCCTGCAACCAGGTGCAGCCCACTGCCCTCAAACTTCCCTTGAGTTGCCACCACTGCCAAGGGACTGGTGATCAGGTGCCTCCTGCAGGCAATGCCCATTGCCCCCACCTCCCTGGAAGTAAAGGTGGGCCATGCAGCTGCATACGCCTTATCAAGGGGACAATGGCCTGCCCACACTGAAGAAAGAGACAGCAAGCAACTAAACAAAAAGCAGCTCTCACGCAAAAAAAAAAAATAGTAAACCCATACAAGGTACCCAGGGATGCTCCCACATGTAAATAGCCCTCCAAGATTACAGTAGATAATTGTTTTCCCTAAACTCACAGAGTAAGAAAAATATAAGCAAAATTAAGAAGCACAGGAACCATTCCCATTTAAAAGAACAGGAGAAGTCCCATAAAGAAGCAAACAATGAAACAGATCTCTGCAGTATAAAAGACACCAACTTCAAAAAGGAGGTAATGAAAATACTATAAGAGTCAAGAACAGCTATTAGCAGTGATGGAGATTACTGTAAAAAGGAACTAGAAATTATAAGGAGGAGCCAAGAAAAATCAGAAAATTCACTTGCTGATACAAAAGGCAATGAAGAGCAGGATGAATAATTCACTAACAAATTAGTGACTGGGAAGATAGAATAATGGAAACCACCCAAACCAATCAGTACAGCAGACAGAAAGCCAAATTTAAAAAAAAAAAATGAAAGCTATGTAAGAGATATATGAAATAATATAAAGCATGCCAATCTACATATAACAGGGGTCTCAGAAAGAGAAAAGGAGTTTGAAAATGTATTTGAGAAAATTATGGCTAAAAATTTCCCAAATCTAAAAAAAGAAACAGATATTCAGATAAAAGAAGCAAGACAGTCCCAAACAAGATGAACCCAAACATACATACACCGAGACACATAAAAAAAATGCCAGAAGTGAAAGGTAAGGAGAGGATTCTAAAGGCAGTAAGAGAAAAGCAGAGTTAATTACAAGGGAACACCCATAAATCTATTAGCTGATTTCTCTACAGAAATGCTTCAAGCCAGGAGGGAGTGGCAAGATAACTTCAAAATTCTAAAAGGGAAAAATCTTCAAGCTAGAATACATTACTCAGAAAGGTTATTATTTAAAATATAAGGAGAAATAAAGACTTTCTCACACAAGCAAAAACTAAAAGAATATAGTAATACAAAACCTATCCTAAAAGAAAAACTGAAGGGTCTCCTCTAAATAAGATATAGGATATAGGAAATCACAATTGGAAAGTAATCCCTTACATAAGCCAGTGTACAGATCAAAAAGAAAAAAAAACTATTTGTTAAAGTGATGATAAACACAAGGAACAGGTAAAGGATAAACATGAAGATGTTTAAAAAAAAGACATCAAAATCATAAAATGTGGGGAAGCAGGCTAAGAAAATCTAGACTCTTAAAATTTTTTTTTATTTTATAGCTGTACCTGTGGCATATGGAAGTACCTGGGCAAGGGGTCAAATTGGAGCTGCAGCTGGGGCCTATACTACAGCCATGACAATACCAGATCTGAGCCACATCTGCAACCTACACTACAGCTTATGGCAATGCTGGATCTTTAACCCACTGAGTGAGACAAAGATTGAACCCACATCCTCACAGAGACAACACTGGATCCTTAACCACAACAGGAACTCCTAGACTCTTTTTTTTTTTTTTTTTTGGCTTTTCAGGGCTGCACCTGTGGCATATGGAAATCCCCAGGCTAGGGGTTGAATTAGAGCTGCAGCTGCTGGCCTACACCACAGCCACAGAAATGCTGGATCAATAAATCAATAAAACCAAGAACAGGTTCTTCAAAAGGGTAAACAAAATTCACTAACCTCTGGCCAGGCTCACCAAGAAGAAAAGAGAGAGAACCCAAATAAACAAAATGAGAAATGAAAAAGAATAAATCTCAACTGATACTGCAGAAATAGAAAAAAAAAAAGTAGAGAAAATAGTATGAACAATTATATGCCAACAAATTTGAGAACAAGAAATGGACAACTTTCTAGAAACATATAACCCACCAAAACTGAATCAAAAAGAAATAGATAATTTGAACAGACCAATTACTAGCAGTGAAATTGAATATGTAATTTTAAAAATCCCTGCAAAGAAAAAAGCCCAGGACTAGATGGCTTCACAGGAGAATTCTACAAAACATCTTATACCCATCCTTCTTAAACTCTTCCAAAGGTTGAAGAGGAAGGAACACTCCCAAAGACATTCTATGAAGACCCCATCATCCTAATACCAAAGCAAACAAAGATACCACCAAAAAAGAAAATTATAGGCCAATATCTTTGATGAATATGGTTGTAAAATTTCTCAACAAAATTTTAGCCAACTGAATCCAACACCACATAAAAAAGATCATACACCATGATGAAATGAGATTAATCCCAAGTTCACAAGGATGGTTCAAAATATGCAAATCAATCAATGGAACATACCACATTAACAAAAGAAAAGTCAAAAACCACATGATCGTTTCAAAAGATGCAGCAAAAAAAAAAAAAAACACTTGACAAAATTCAACATCCATTCATGATAAAAAAAATTCTTAGCAAAGCGGGTATAGAAGGAACATAACTCAACATAATAAAAGCCATATGCCAAACCCACAGCCAATATAATACTTAATGAAGAAAAGATGAAAGCCTTCCCACTAAAATCAAGAACAAGACAAGGATGCTCACACTCACCACTTTCATTCAACATAGTATTGGAAGTCCTGGCCACAGCAATCAGACAAGAGAAAGAAATAAAAGTCATCCAAATTGGAAGCGGAGAGGTAAAACTGCTACTATATGCAGATGGCATGACACTACATGTAGAAAACCCTACGGACTCCACACAAAAAAATACTTGATCTGATAAACAAATTCAGCAAAGTATCAGGATACAAGATTAATATCCAGAAATTGGTTGCATTTTTATATAAACACTGAAATGTTAGAAAAGGAATGTTAAAAAAAAAAACCACACCAAAAATAATAAAATGTCTAGGAATAAACCTGACCAAGGAAGTGAAAGACTTGTACACCAAGAACTATAAAACATTAATCAAGGAAATTAAAAGGATTCAAAAAAATGAAAAACATATTCCATACTCTTGGATTGGAAGAATTAACATTGTTAAAATGGCCATACTCTCTGGTGTAGGCCAGTGGCTACAGCTCCGATTAGACCCCTAGCCTGGGAACGTCCATATGCCATGGGAGCAGCCCTAGAAATGGCAAAAAGACAAAATAAATAAATAAATAAATAAAATAAAATGGCCATACTATCCAAATCAGTCTACACATTTAATGTAACCCCTATCAAATTACTCATGATAGAACTAGAACAAATAATCCTAAAATTTAGATGGAGCCATAAAAAAAAACAGAAATCTCAAAGCAATACTGAGGGAAAAAACAAGTTAGGAGGCATAACTCTCCCAGACTTTAGAGAATATTACAAAGCTACAGTAATCAAAACAGTGTGGTATTGCTACCAAAAAAAAAAAAAAAAAACCAGACATATGAATTAATGGAACAGAATAGAGAACCCAGAAATAAACCCAGATGCCTATGGTCAGTTAATCTTTGATAATATAGACAAGAATATATAATGGGGGAGTTCCTGTCGTGGCGCAGTGGTTAACGAATCCGACTAGGAACCATGAGGTTGCGGGTTCGGTCCCTGCCCTTGCTCAGTGGGTTAACGATCCGGCGTTGCCGTGAGCTGTGGTGTAGGTTGCAGACGTGGCTCGGATCCCACGTTGCTGTGGCTCTGGCGTAGGCCGGTGGCTACAGCTCTGATTAGACCCCTAGCCTGGGAACCTCCATATGCTGCGGGAGCGGCCCAAGAAATAGCAAAGAAAGACAACAAAAACAACAAAAAGAATACATAATGGGAAAAATACAGTCTCTTCAGCAAGTGGTGCTGGGAAAATTGGACAGCTGCATGTAAATCAATGAAATCAGAATATGCCCTCAAAACATGCAGAAAAATAAACTCAAAGTGGTCTAAAGACTTAAACATAAGACATAACACCTTAAAACTGCTAGAAGAGAACATAGGCAAAACATCCTCTGACATAACCATACCAATGTTTCATTAGGTCAGCCTCTCAAGGCAACAGAAATTTTTAAAAAATTTTTTAAATGAGAATCAAACTTACAAGCTTTTTGCACAGTAAAGGAAACCATAAACAAAATGAAAAAACAACTTACAGAATGAGAGAAAATATATGCAAATGTACAACCAAAAGGGGCTTATTGTCTAAAATATACAAACAACTTATACAACTCAGCAACAAAAAACAAACAACCCAATCAAAAAATGGACAGAAGACCTAGATAGACATTTCTCCAAAGAAGACACAGGGATGGCCAGTAGGCACATGAAAAGATGCTCAGCATCACTAATTATTAGAGAAATACAAATCAAAACTACAATGAGGTACCACCTAACACCAGTCAGAATAGCCATCATTAATAAGTCTACAAATAACAAATGCTGCAAAGGGCATGGAGAAAAGGGAACCCTCTGGAGTTCCCACTGTGGTTAAGTGGGTTAAGAATCCAACTGAAGCGACTCAAGTCTCTGTGGAGGCACAGATTTGATTCCAGGCCTAGGAACTTCCATATGCCACAGGTGCAGCCATTTAAAAAAAAGTGAAGCCAAGGGAAGAGAAGAGATGAGATAGCCTTATGGGAATTCCCTTGTAATTAACTCTGATTTTCTCTCACTGCCTTTAGAATCCTCTCCTTATTTTTTGCTTCTGTCATTTTTATTATAATTTTATTAATTTATAATAATATGGATGAATGGATAATAAGATGTGATACACACACACACGAATATTATTCAACCATAAAAAGAAGGACATTCTGCCATTTGCAACAACATGGATGGCACTTGAGGGCTTTATGCCAAATGAAATAAGACAGGAAAGCAAACACTATATGAACTTATACGTGAAATCTAAAAAAAAATGAACTCATAATAAAGAACAGATTGGTGATTGCTAAAGGAGGGGGAGGGGTGAGAGGTGCAGGGTAAGGGGTGGGCAAAATGAATGAAGGTGATCAAAAGATAACACAATGTCGTAAGAGAAATAAGCCAGGGGGTGTTCCTGAGGGAAAAATCACTGTAGCCTCCCAGCCCAACCTAGTCTTATCATACCTTCCTTTCTCCTGACCAATTCTAGCCACACTGGTCTCCAAAAGCAGCTTCTAGAACATATCAAGGTCTTTCCCATCTCCAGGCCTCTGCAGTTGCTGCCTCTCAGTCTGGAACATTCTTCTTTTTGACCTCCACATGGCTGGCTCAGTTCAAATGTCACCATTTCAGATGACATTGCTTTTTGGGTTTTTTTTTTTGTCTTTTTGCCTTTTCTAGCGCTGCTCCCATGGCATATGGAGGTTCCCAGGCTAGGGGTCGAATCGGAGCTGCAGCTGCCAGCATACACTACAGCCACAGCCACGGGGGATCCGAGCCAAGTCTGCAACCTACACAACAGCTCATGACAACGCTGGATCATTAACCCACTGAGCAAGGCCAGGGATCGAACCCACAACCTCATGGTTCCTAGTCGGATTCATTAACCACTGAGCCACGACTGGAACTCCCTCAGATGACCTTTAATCACCATATCCCAAACAGTGCCCCCAGCTGCCCGGGTGCTATTATAAAATTTTCTGGGGGTGTCCCCAGACTTCTACTCCTCCCTCCTCATGCTGTCCTTCCAGCTATCTCCTCCCTTCTCCTGCCTCCAGCTCTCAGCTCTGAGCCCTTTTGCACATATTTGTGGCAGCATCACCTCTCTGCAGCTGCAACTCCATATTCCATGCTCGCTCCAAGACATTTTGGAAAACAGAGATCACTGTATTTTGCAAACAAGTTCTTTTTCCTTTCTCCCTATTTCTGTTACTCCTACCCTTCCAATTTCCTAAGCCTATAATCACACAGTCATCTGTAATTAATTCCCAATAGGTAATTAATAACCAACTTTTCTACAGTGTTGCACAGTATACAAGGGGCTCTCACATGTCATCTTCTTAATCATTTAGGTGGTCATTATTATTTTTAATAGCTTTATTGAATTGAATAAATAAGAAGCCATCACCAAAATCAAGGTAGTGAATATATCCATTATTCCAAATGCTTCCTTGTGCCCTTTGGTAACCTCTCCCTCTCTCCTCCCCACTTCTCCACCCTCTCCAGTAAACCACTGATCTGTTTTCTCTACATTAGTGTGCATTTCCTAGAATTTTACATCAATGAAATCATACCTTATTTACTCATTTTTGTCTGGCTTCTTTCATGCAGCATGACTGCTTTGAGATTCATCCCATGTTATGTTATAGCTTGTATCAATATTTCCTTTTTATTACTGAGTAGTATTCCACTGTATGAATGTACCAATTTGTCCATTCATCTAGTGATGAATATTTGGGGTTTCCTGTTTGGGGCTATTACAAATAAAGCTTCAGTGAACATCTGTATGCAAGTCATTATATGGATACATGCTTTCATTCCTCTTGGGTAAAAACTAGGGGTGGAACAGCTGTGTCATAGTATAGATATATGTTTAGCTTATTAAAAAGCTGCTCAATGACTTTACAATGTGGCATACCACTTCTAATTCACACCACCAGCACTTAAGAGTTCCAGTTCTTTCCTCTTCTCAAGCTGTAATCGGCATTTCCCCAATGATTGATGATGTTCACCATATTATCATGCGCTCATTTGCCAATGATTTGGATTAAGTTTGCCAAACGTTTGTTCAGAATTTTTGCAACTACATCCATGAAGGATATTGGTTTGCAGCTTTCTTCTCTTGTGATGTCTTTGTCTGGTTTTGGTATCAGTGTAATTCTTGCTTCATAAAATGAGTTGGGAAGTAATCCTTCCTCTTCAATCTTCTGGAATAATTTGTATGGAATTCATATTTAAACCTTTGGTAGGCTGCACCAGTGAAATTATTTGGGCCTGGAGTTATCTTTGTGGAAACATTTTTGACCAAAACTTGTATTTTTAATATCTGTGCAGCTAATCATGTTACCTATTTCTTTTAAAATTAGCTCGGTAGTTTGTATCTTTCAAGGAATTTGTCATTTTTATCTAAGTTGTTGAATTTATTGGCAGAACGTTCATAATATTACCCTTATTATCCTTTTAATATCATGCAGCATCTATAATGATGTCACCTTTCTCATTCCTGATATTGGTAGTTTATATCTTTTTTCATTTTTTCCTGATGAGTCTGGCTAGAGGTTTATCAATTTTACTGACCTTCTCAAAAGAACTAGCTTTCAGTTTCATTAATTTGTTTCTATATTTTTCTGTTTTTAGAGTAATTGATTTCTGCTCTGATCATTATTAATTATTTTCTTCTACTTGCTTTGGGTTTACCTTGCTCTTCTTCTTCTAGTTTAAGACGAAAGCTGAAGTCATTGATTTGAGACCTTTATTTTCTCTTATAAGTGTTCAAGCCTATCAAGTTTGTGTCTTTATATTCAGCAGATTTCTCATAGGAAATACTCAGTTAGGTCTTGCCTTCTCATCCAGTCTGACAGTAACTGTCTTTTAATTGGGGTGTTTATTGATACAGTTGGGTTTAAATCTATTGTCTTGTTTTTATTTTTCTATTTGTCCCATCTGTCCTCTGACTCTTTTTTCCTTTTTCTGCTTTCTTTCAGATAAACTGAATATTTTATATGATTCTGTTTTATTTCTTCCTTTTTTTTTTTTTGGTCTTTTCACCTTTTCTAGGGCCGCTCCTGCAGCATATGGAGAGTCCCAGGCTAGCGGTCTAATCGGAGCTGTAGCCACGGGCCTATGCCAGAGCCACAGCAACGTGGGATCCGAGCTGTGTCTGTAATCTACACCACAGCTCACAGCAACACCGGATCCTTAACCCACTGAGCAAGGCCAGGGATCAAACCTGCAACCTTATGGTTCCTAGTCGGATTCGTTAACCACTGCGCCACGACAGGAACTCCTGTTTTATTTCTATAATTAGCTTATTATCTATAACTCTGTGATTTGTTACTCTAGGGGCTTCTTTAAGATTTATAGAACACATAGTTAGTACACATATTTGTTACTATATACACATATTTGTTACTATACATATATAGTACACATTTATAGTACACATATTTGTTACTCTAGGGGTTTCTTTAAGATTTATAGTACACATATCACCTTGGGACAGTCTATCCTCAAATGATAGCATAAGAACCAGACAATAATATATTTCCATTTCTCCCTTCCCAATTTCTGTTCTGGTGTTGCTGTGGCTTTGATTTTTACATATATTATAAACTACCACTTCACTATTATTACTTTTGTTTAAAGACTTTATTTTCTTTTAAAGATATTTAAATAATAAGTTTTAAAATCTTGTATGTTTATCCATGTAGATATCATTTCTGGTGTTCTTCACTCCTTCATGTAGGTCCAGAATTACACCTGGTATCCTATTCCTTCTGCTTGAAGAATCCCCTTTAACATTTCTTATAGTGTGGTTCTGCTGGGATAATTTTTTTCAGCTTTTGTATGTCTGAAAAAGTCTTTATTTGTCCTTCATTTTTGAAAGATACTCTCTCTGGACATAACTTCTAAGTTGACGGTGATACTTTTCTTTCAATGATATTCCACAGTCTTTCATCTATATTGCTTTGAAAAGAAATCTGCTGTCATCCTTATCTTGGTTCTTCTCTACATAATGTGTCTTTTTTCTCTGGTATCTTTTCATATTTTCTCTTTATCAACAGTTTTGAACAATTTGATTATGGCGTGCCTTGTCACAGTTTTCTTCAGGTTCCTTGTGCTTAGAGTTTGGGAGCTTCTTGGATTTGTGAATTTATTGTTTTCATCAAATTTAGAAATTTCACCTATTATTTCTTCAAATATTTTTCTGTCCCTTCTGCTCTCCTCTCCTTTGTAAATGCTAGTCACATGTACATGAGGCCACTTGAAGTTCTCCACAACTTACACATGGTCTATTCTTTTTTAAAAAATTCTCTTTCATTCCTGTGTTTCACTTTGGATATGTTCTATCGCTACAACTTTAAGTTCACTAAACTTTCCTTCTGCAAAGTCTAACTTACCACTAGTCTCATGCAGCATATTTCCATCTCACACATTGTAATTCTTATCTTTAAAAGATGGATTTTTATATATTCCATGTTTCAACTTAACTTTCTGAACATATTGAATACAGTTATAACTACTTTTAATGGCTTTGTCTACTAATTCTAACATCTGGATCCATTGTGGGTCACTTTTAGTTTATAAATTTATCTCACTGTGGGTTATATTTTCTTGCTTCTTTGCATGCCTGGTAATTTTTGATTGGATAGCTAGCATTGGAAACTTTACCTTATTGGATGCTGAACAAAATTAACCATGACTATCTGTGAGTTTTCTCCTGGGATGCACTTTCTTTGGAAACTGTTCAATCCTTTTGTGTCTTCCTTTGAAATTTGTTATGCAGAACCAAAGTAGTGTTTTATTGAGAGTTTATTATTCCCCACGATTGAAGACGCCTTTTCTGTGTGCTTTCCCCAGTGCCCTCAAGTCTTAAGGTTTCCAGTCTGGCTGTTGAGTATAGGTACCATTTCTGGCCCTGTGTGAGCGCTGGTCACTGTTACCTCTGATCCTTTCAGGTGGTTCTTTCCCTAGCCTTGGGTTATTTCTTCACACACATGCACTCAAGAGTACTCAGCTAAAGACTCAAAAGAGATTCTCTAGAAATACCTAGAGTCCTGTCTCTTTGCAACTCTCTCTTCTCTGTAAGTCTGTCCTGACAACTCTAACTACTTTGGTCTCCCTGGACTCTCAACTCTGTCTCTTCAATTCAGGGAGTTTTCTGGGATCTACCAAGGTTTCCCTTCCCAGCGTATGGCCTAGAAACTCTCAAGATAGTAAGCTGGGACAATGAAAGAGTTCACTTCTTATGTTTCTCATTCCTCAGGCCCTACTAAATTTTTCTGCTGATGCCCAATGTCTTGCAAACCATTATTTCACATACTGTGTCTGAATTTTTGGTATTTCAAGTGGTAGGTTAAATATGGTCCCTTTACTTCATCTTGACCAAAAGCAAAATTTCTGTCATTATTATTATACCCATATTACAAATGAATAAATTGAAGAGCCAGCCCAAGATTGCAAATTACAAGTGTCCTTAAACTCCACAGCAAATAACATCACCAAATTCTGTCAATTATTCCTTTTTTCTATTACCATTGTCACAGTTCAAGATTTAATTATCATTTGAACTATAGAAATAATTATCTCTTAACTAAGAAATGAAGGATGAAACTATGTGTGTTTTACTTACATTTTTATATTGCTAACAGCTCCTTGAGCATTGCTGGGGTTCAACAAATCTAGGGAAAATACATAGTGCGGTATTAAGCATATATAATACAAGAGCCAGACTGCCTGAGTTCAAATACTGGTTCCGCAACTCACTGGCCATATGACCACGGGCAAGTCACTTAACTTGCTTACACTTTCGTGTTCTTATGTATAACCCAGAGACAACAGCATCAGAGTATTGTTGTGAAGAGTAAATGCCTTAATAATTGTGAAATGTGGAGTTCCCGTCGTGGCTCAACAGTTAGCAAACTTGACTAGCATCCATGAGGACACAGGCTCAATCCCTGGCCTCACTCAGAGGGTGAAGGATATGGCATTGCCGTGAGCTGTGGTGTAGGTGACAGATGCCACTCGGATCTCGAGTTGTTGTGGCTGTGGTATAGGCCAGCAGCTACAGCTCCGATTGGACCCCTATCCTGGGAACCTCCATATGCCACAGGTATAGCCCTAAAAGACAAAAAGACCAAAAAAAAAATTGTGAAATGCACAGAACAGTTCCTGGTACACAGTAAGCATTGTCTAAGTGTTAGCTAGTATGACTGACTTGAATTGAACTGGTCTCCTTGCTTTTAATTTCTCCTCCCTTTAGTTTATTCTCCAAAGATACTTATTTTAGAAGACGTCTCCTAAAATCCAAGTTTTACCCTAATGTATCCCATATAAAACTATGGCTCCCCATGTAACCCCCAAAGTACTCCCCCCATCTAGCCCCAACCCTCATCTCTAAGTTCACATCCCCGCCACCACTACCATCACATGAACTATTTGCTCCAAGAATACTGACCTCTTGCCAGACCCCAAGTACTCTTTCTCCTGACCTTTGTTCACACAATAACCTCCACCTTGAAATTTCATTCTATGGTCCCCTCCACTCAAGTCCACTCTGACATCCTATCCATCCTTAAAAGTCTAATCCAAACACCATCTCCCCATGAAGCTTATCCTGATCATTCTCAAAGCATTCAATTTCTATGTCCTCTTAACAACCTCAGCAACACTGTCCATGATTTTCATAGGAACCCTATTTACTTCCTTTTTTTAGACACTGTTATAGACCTCTTCACCTAGCAGGCACTCAATAAACATCCATTCACTGAACAAATAAGTTAATGTGACTCAGAGGACTACTGAGAACATTCAAGGCAAAGAACTGTACAGTAAATTCTTTCCTTAGCCAGTTCTTCCAGAGAGAAGCTGAGCTCCTCATCATGCTAATGGCTGGAAGAACTGAGCCCAAAACAGCCACATTATCCCTGGCAGCCCCTGGGGGGAAAGAAGTAGCAAAGGCCATGAAACTTCAGTTACCAGTTTCCAGGCTCTTGAACTTGTCTAATTAACACAGCCTCACTGAGTCAAATGTGCCAAAGAAAAGCAGAACATCCCACCAAATATAGACTCTGCTGCCATCCTCCCCTGGAAATAGAAAGTAGGAGGCAGCTCGGGACGCAAAGGAAGAGTGACATGGTGTCACAGGATGGGAGAGCGGCCCATTCCTGCCACTCCTGCCACAAACAAGAAGAAGGAAGCCAGGGGTAGAAACCGCTTCCCATCCCCTCCCACCCTAAGCTGTGAGGGACCTTCCCCAAATGGTTGGGAAAGGAGGGGACAGAGGGAGGCATGTCACAAGCCACCTCCCAGCATGAGGTCCTTTCTGCCTCTGTCTCCTAGAGACTGAGGGAGGAAAAGAGAATTAGGACATAACAATGTGGACTCTAAAAAAATAGTAATAATGCAAATCAACTTATTTACAAAAAAGAAACAGACTCGCAAAGAAAACAAACTTACAGTCACCAAAGGGGAAAGCCAAGGGGGATGGATAAATTAGGAGTATGAGATTAATAAATGCATACTATTATCTATAAAATTGATAAACAACAAGGATTTACTATATGGCACAGGGAACCATATTCAATATCTTGTAATATCCTACGATGGAAAATAATCTCAAAATATACATATGTTTAACTGAATCACTTTGCTGTGTACCTGAAACTAACATGATATTATAAATCAACTATAGTTAAATAAACATTTTTAAAAGATATGAAAACCTGTTCCTGCAGGTTCTGTGACCTTAACCTGGCTCAGGAAATATCTGGTAGGCCAACGCTGTCAAAGATGCAAACTGGCCCTGTCCAACCTTCTTCCCTGTTTCTTGTCTCTGCCCCAGAAAAGTAAACAGCTTACCTTTAAGGTTGGATAATCCAGGCTGAGGTTTATATTAAAGCAAACAACAACAAAAGAGGTATCCACACAGGTGGCAGGCATGATGTGTAGGTTTGTTCCAAATATTTCCACACCCAACTTCCACCTCCCTGTCGCCTTGGGCTTTAACCATGCATTCTTCATACAGCTCAGGCCCTTCCCTGGCTCCACTCACTCAATGAATATTTGTTGAGTGCCTTATGTGTGCCAAACTTGTGCACTAGAAATTAAATAGTAAAAAGATGCACACACAGTAATTTTGCCTCAATGGAGATTGCAGTCTACAAGGAAAAACAGATATTAAATAAATAATTACATTGGTAAGTCCGTAATTCATCAACAAGATACATTCTAAGCAGCCAGCAAACTCAGCCTCATCTAGGGTCTCAAGAGAAGTCACCCAGAGGGGACAAGAAAGATGAGGGGCTCCAGGCTCGACAGCACTTCCCAGCCAGGTGATCCACAGCACGTTGCTTAGCTTCCCTGTGCCTTGGTTTCCTCGTTTATGAAATGGGGGGTTGAAGAGGGGGGGGAGTCTTGATATGACCTACTTCGCAGAACTGCGAGGATTAAAATGAGCTAATCCAATACATACACACAGCGTTTGGAATAGTTCCTGACAAAGTACCAAGTGTTCACTCTTGTTCTTCAAGTCATTCCTGATCCTTCTGCTCAAATTTCTCCTCTCAGGAGACCCTTTGGTGACTCCTTCTGGAAGAATCAGACATCTCCAGAAATTTCAGTTGGCACCTCTGTAATAGCACCCACCCCCAATCCACTCTGACTCACTCACCTACATAGGTTAACGTCAGGGCCATGGAAGGTTCTAGAAAGCCTTGACCACATCTGATATTCATCTTCATGTTCTCAGTGTCTACCATGGTATGACACAAACAAGTGCTCATAAATATTTAAGGAACAAATAACTGGATTCCTTTTCAGTTTAATAGAGACTCCTATCAAGTTTAAAAACCAGATCAGGTGATTAATGAGCTACGAATGCAACTGACAGGAATTTGATCCCCCGATAAAACCTCTTTTCACAGAATTGCTCTGAAGACTTGTGCCCCCAGGCTGTGCTGACAAACCTCTAGGGAACAGTTCCCTCAAAGGCAATGGGGACTATGAGCTCTGTGAGGGCGGGGCCTGAGTCTCCCTCACTGTTTCACCCCCACCACCTGCAAGTAAGCACATTGTGCACATTCTATTAACAGCTGTTGAGTGAACTAACAATGCCCGTCATATTGTTATCCATCCACTATGTCACTCAGCATCTTCCCATCTCTCCATCTTTGGCATCTGGACACCTTCTTCAGAGCCCTTTCACTTTATGAAAATGTGACACCTGTGATTAATTGTTCTTGTCTTTTCATTCCAGCTGCAGAGAAGGTTAGACCCAAACCCGAGGTCCACTTTATAACTGCGAAGGCATTAGGGTATGGGGCATACCAGTTTTCTGTTTGGTCTCAACTAACTATATTGCATTGTTTTTCCTGCACTCGAGTCACCCTTTTCTGTCTTTTATCTTTATTACTTGATATATGTAGCAGTGCAAAATTAAACACACAGCTTAGATATGTAAAAAATTTACCTTTTTTTTCTTTTTCTTTTTTTTTTTTTTTTCTTATGATTGCACCCAAGGTGTATGGAAATTCCCAGGCTAGGGGTCGAATCAGAGCTACAGCTGCCAGCCTACGCCACAGCCACAGCAACATGGGATCCCCAACCCACTGAGTGAGGGCAGGGATCGAACCTGATCCTCATGGATACTAGTTGGATTCGTTTCTGGCTGCACCACAACAGGAACTCCCTATGCCTTCTAATTTTTAAAACTAAATTCATTTTTATTATTGAACCCCAATTCCTTAGATAGTGGGGGAAATTATTTAACTTGCTATTTCAGGTTATTTTAGATTCTACTGACTAAAAATTGTTTCTTTTAGGTTAGCTCAGGTTTTTAGGGGCAAAATCCGAATCAATTCAGAGTTGAATGTCCTACCAAGGCAGTTTCTATGAATCAGCTGCTGTTTGAGATACAGCAGGCATTCAGGCGACTTGATGACGTTAGAAAAGGGAGCCATGGTCATTAAAGGTCTCCAGTGCAATGTGACAGGTACAGCCTGGCTCTACTAAGCAAGTGCCTCCAGGTGCAAGGTCCCCATCTTTGAGGCCCATGTATTAGAAATACTCGACAATTTCTATCCAACAAATTCACTGGAGAGAAAGTTCTATGATGCGGCTTTTTGAGCTTCCTAGGACTTTCACATCCCAGAATGCCTTAGTTAGTGTGTGGAGAATTCCCTTTCCCTGAGGGGAAGTTTGACTGACAGAGCAAGGCTTGTGACACAGCAGGCATCAGTTTTCTCCTGTGGCCTAGTCAGACTGGGAGACAGACTGGATAATGTTGCCATTAAAGAGCCTTGGTAGCAAGCCAGGTAATTTCAGTTTTCAACCCCCACGCTGCATTTTGCACAAGGCTTGAATTAGTGGAAATTTCCAAGCTAGAAATATCTCGGAGCCAACCAGCTTTGAAATGTTGACATGCAACTGTTCACCGGGATACTTGCATGCCTGCATAATTAATTGAGGAACGTCCCAACCTGAACGAGGGAGTCGCTCAGACAAAACAGTCCACTGTCCTCTGCGGCATCCGCTTCAACACGTATCATGATGCTTCTTTTAGAGTAGAGTCAGAATCCTCATAAATCAGCATTAATACAAATCCTGATGGTCATTCAAAAAGAACCTGTGTGCTGAGTACTTGATATACATCATCTTTACTTTCTGAAGAATCCACAGGGAGGGTGTGAGATCTACTCTTGGAAGTAGAACTGAGCAATTTGGCACCAAAGGCTACGCCCATTCACACCACTGCCTCCAAGATGTTTCGATTCTCCCCTCTTGGAAGGTTAGAGGTAAGTTTAGGGTAAATAGAGACTGATTTAAAAAAAAAAAAAAATGGAGTTCCCGTCGTGGCGCAGTGGTTAACGAATCCGACTAGGAACCATGAGGTTGCGGGTTCGGTCCTGCCCTTGCTCAGTGGGTTAACGATCTGGCGTTGCCGTGAGCTGTGGTGTAGGTTGCAGACATGGCTCGGATCCCGCGTTGCTGTGGTTCTGGCGTAGGCATGTGGCTACAGCTCCGATTCGACCCCTAGCCTGGGAACCTCCATATGCCGAGGGAGCGGCCCAAGAAATAGCAAAAAAAGACAAAATTAATTAATTAATTAATTAATTAATTAAAAAAAACACACACACACAAAAAATAAAGCTTTTTTTCCTTTTTTTTTTTTTTGCTTTCGTTACACAAAAACTTTTTCAAAATTCATTCTATGGCCTCTTGTGTCAATGCTGACAAAGTACTGCCCTCGTCCTCACTGGTCCTGTCTCCGCCCCCATCCGCTTCTCTCTGTCCTCACAAGACACATGGGGAAAAATACAGATGTAAATTTTAAAAAGTGGCTTTTCCTAAAGCTCCATAAGGAAGTCTGACTTGTTTCTGTCACACAACTGAACCAAACTGATATTCCTACTTCAGGCTAATTTTGACTTTCAGCTAGCTTTTATTATTTCTAATTCAGATGTCTCTAATAACTTTTTTAGAAATCGTTTCAACAGTAAAATTTGTACCCCAGGTTCTCTGTGGAAATAGTTTTCATTTGTCACCTCGTTATAAATATCTCCTTTTCGGTTATTCTGGCAGATCTGTGATGCATTTTCTCTTTGCCAAGTACTCTGCACGGATATCTATCAAAAGCATTGGTAAGGATTTCTGAAAGCTCTATAAGAAACAAAGCACTATTTTCAAGGAAAGCAGAGTAAATTACAAGTAAGTTGGCATATTTCTCATGGTCCTGGAGCAGAACTGTATGTGTTGCATTGGAAAATAATTAAAATAGAGAAGCCAATTACCATATCTTACCCATTCCTTAAGACACAATCTTTTAAGTAGTCAACTAGCGACTCTGTTATTTTCACTTCTAACTAGTACAAACATAATTATCACCCCAAATCAAGTTCATCTGGAGAGCGTCAAACTTTGATTTATTTCTTATTCATGTTTTCTACAGTTGCACATTCGGTACCCCTTTGAGAAAGCAAGGCTTCCTCAATGGTTTTCAAGATTGCAGTGTGCAGGTGCTGATGGCCCATGCACGATGTCCGCCTCCAGTGAGAGTTCATGCTGATGATTACTCCCTGATATGGCCACCACCGTGGCTGTGTCCCCAGGATGGGCCACAGCTGCACCGCCTTCCCCTAGGAGACCCTCCAAGGGAAGCAATTGACCCCAAATTGCAGCAAGTGATCAGAGATAATCTCTTTTTCAGAACCATTCCACATACTACAAGGGTCCCCAGGGATGGGGAAGCACCAAGGCTGGACTCTACTATTGAACAGCACAAAGCACTAGAAGAGAATGGAGCATTATTAGAAAGTGGAAAGGATGTTGGAAACTTCTATGGAACTCTCAACTATCCAGTGGAACCCACCCCTTTCCAGCCACATCTGGTTGACCAGGTCCTCTTTAATAATGAGTTTGACACAGAATCCCAGAGAAAACGAACTACATCTGTCAGCAAGATGGAAAGAGGGACAGCTCTTTTCCTGAAGAGGAAGAAGATGAAGGCAAGGAAGCTGTTAATGGCAGAGGAAATGAGGAAGAAAAGAGAGAGGCATTCCAGGTCATCTGATTGGATGAAGACCGTTTTGAGTTGCAACCAAATATTCCATGGATTTTAGAAATTTTATGAAGAAGTAAGAATCCGGAACCACGGTCCAAAAACTGGGAAAGGGCCCACACTGACGTGGGCATGATCTGCTTCACTGACCATGATACCAAGACAGCCACCTAGATGGAGCCTCATCTTTATAAGAAAGCCAAAGCCCCGAAAGACTGTAAAGATGGAGGTAGAGATCCAGAAGCCCTTTTAACCGTACTATTCTCTTTATCCCCTGCTGCTCTTCTTTGCTTGGATAATGAGTTTTCTAAAATCCAAAACAAACCATAACGTGTAAAAAGCACATAAGCAGTGGGTGAGCAGCATGATCAACTGGTTCCGGTTGTCAACTGAAAAAACATGCACAATGTGCAAAAAGAAAAAGAAAAAGACTGCAGTGCACAACAAAAATAAATGTCCAGGTGGTCCTGGAACAAACAGAGGGAAAAATTCTTGACACCCGAGATGGGAAAGAAAAAATCTGAATGCAGAGACAAGATGGTGCCAGTTCAATTCAAAAGAGAACCTTCGAAGCACCACTTTGGATTGGGAACCAGAGCTAAGATCTTTGACAAAATCAAAGTTTGGCTAGGACTCTGCCTTGATCCTGAGGAACCATAGGGTCTCCAAAGGCAGAAGGTGCTACCACAATACTCTCGAACGGCAACTCTCCAGGGATGGGACGGGCAGGAGATACAGTCCACTGCGAAAGTTGGGGTGTCCTGGATCCAGGTGGAGCCCCCTATGGTAGCCCCAAAAGGATATGTAGATATGAAGACAGAGGGATACCTCCTTCAATGCAAACATGGGACCACATAATGGAAAGAGGAGAAAGTTTTAAGGGAGGCCAGCCTCCAAACCATTGTCCTTTCACTTACAACGAGCTAAAACGTAGTTCCTGTTGTGGCTCAGCGGGTTAAGAACCCAACATAATGTCTGTGAGGATGTGGGTTCCATCCCTGGCTTTGCTCAGTGGGTTAAGGATCCAGCATTGCCACAAGCTGCAGCACAGGTCACAGATGCACCCTGGATCTGGCATTGCTGTGGCTATGTCGTAGGCCAGCAGCTATGGCTCCAATTCTACCCCTAGCCTGGGAACTTTCATATGCCACAGGTACAGCTTTAAGAGAAAAAAATAAAAATTAAAAAATAAAATTGAGCTAAAAGTACTTCGAATGACTGTTGTAAGGATGACAGATCATATGGGTAAGCATGTGGCACAAAATGAGCTTTTAAGGACTGTTAGATAATAATTACTATTAGCAGCATTGGTCTATCATTGCTTCAGTTACCCAACCTAAAAGCATATGTTTCCTTTTCCATCTTTGTAAGACAACCTCAAGTTCAGGGAAATGAGGCAAACTGCCTGGAGTCACAGGGCAGATGGGAGGCAGGGTCAGGGTTTGCACTGCTGCTTCTCGCCTTTGCAGTCTGCCCCAGAGCCCACCCATGTGCAGGACGCCCTCTCCTCTACTCCTATGAATGCCATGCCTGCAGGCTTGGATTTGTCTCTGCAGGCTGGTGGCTCACCTTTCAAGCAGAGGGGGAAACGGTGGAGGGGTGGGGAAGAATTCATAAGGAAAGCAGAGAAAAATAACTAGCTTATGCTGAGAATCATCAAAGTGCCATAGTTCAAATCAGTCAATTGGAGATAGGTATTGAGTCCTACCTTGAAATAACTAGGTCCCATGCAACCGACAGTCCAAGCGGATGCAGTCAACTTCTAGCACAGGGCATTGCCATGTGCTCCAGTGTCTAATAACAGGGACCGCAGAACCTCAGAGCCCCTTGTAGTAAGAAAAGAGGTGGGAGGGAGATGCAACACAACAGCTGTAATGTGTGTGAGCTGTGTCAGTCCTGTCCCCCCACACTAAAAGCTGTGAAATGGGGATAAACACCCAGAGAAGACAGTCAAATGAGAACCAGTCTCTGCGTCGTGGGTGCAGGGCTTTGCCCGGAATGAGGGGATGCTGGAGGAGCAGGATGTTGGAGGAATACGCAATGCAGTGAGGATCTAGGGAGCAGGATTGTTTAGGAGGGAGCAGTGGAATCGGGGAGGAAAAGTATCTGCTCACCACGTACTGGTGCCAGAGTCTGAGGTCTGTGCCTGGAAAGCCAGGTATCTTATTTTATTTTACTTTTTTTTGTCTTTTTGTTGTTGTTGTTGCTATTTCTTGGGCCGCTCCCTCGGCATATGGAGGTTCCCAGGCTAGGGGTTGAATCGGAGCTGTAGCCACCGGCCTACGCCAGAGCCACAGCAACGCGGGATCCGAGCCGCGTCTGCAACCTACACCACAGCTCACGGCAACGCCGGATCGTTAACCCACTGAGCAAGGGCAGGGACCGAACCCGCAACCTCATGGTTCCTAGTTGGATTCGTTAACCACTGAGCCACGACGGGAACTCCTATTTTACTTTATTTTTATTGAGATACAGTTGATTTGCAGTATCACGTAAGTTTCAGGTGATTCACAATTTTTAAAGATCCATTTATAGTTACTAAAAATATTGGCTATATATACTCCCTGTGCTGTACAGTATATTCTTGTAGCGTCTTTATTTTATATATAGTGGTTTATACCTCTTAATCCCCGACCATTATCTTGCTCCTGCCCCCATCTCTCTCCCCTCTGGAAACCACTAGTTTGTTCTCTATGTCTGTGAGGCTGTTTCTTTTTTGTTATGTTCACCAGTTTGTCTCACTTTTTTTTTTTTAATCCTTTTTGCTTTTTCTAGGGCCGCACCCTCAGTGCATGGAGGTTCCCAGGCTAGTGGTAGCATTGGAGCCGTAGCCACTGGCCTATGCCAGAGCCACAGCAACCTCAGATCTGAGCCATGTCTTTGACCTACACCACAGCTCACAACAACACCAGATCCTTAACCCGCTGAGCAAGGCCAAGGATCGAACCTGCAACCTCACGGTTCCTAGTTGGATTCGTTAACCACTGAGCCATGACGGGAACTCCTGTCTCACTTTTTAGATTACATATATAAGTGGTAACACACAGTATTTGACTTATCTCACTAAATGTAATACCCTCCAGGTCCATACACGTTGCAGCAAAAGGCAAAATTTCATCCTTTTTAATGGCTGAGTAGTATTTCACACTACATATATATACATTTTCCACATCTTCTTTAGCCAGTCCTCTTTGATGGACACTTAAGTTGCTTCCATATCTTGACAATTGCAAATAATGCTGCTACGAACATTGGGTGCACATATCTTTTCCAATTAGTGTTTGTGTTTTCTTCAGATAGATGCCCAGGAGTGGGACTGCTGGATCATATCGTAGTTCTCTTTTTAGTTTTTTGAGGAAGCTCCACACTGTTTGTCACAGTGGCTGCATCACATTCATCAATGGTGGACAAGGCTTCCCTTTTCTCCACATCCTTTATTTGGGGCCTTTTTGATGACAGCCACGCTAGCAGGTCTGAAGCGGTATGTCACCTGCATACCAATCTTTACTTCAGGCTCTGCCTCCAGGGAAGTGACCTAAGACATTGTCCCAATTTAGTTCCCAACACTTGCAAACACGGATCGCCTCCTCCTCCCCAGCCCTTCTGGTGGTATGGTCTTCCTCCCTTGCACCACAGCAACAGACACACACATTTTGGCAAGTGTTCACTGAGGAGTGTGTTTTGTTTTTGTTTTGCTGTAGTTTTCCTATATTTCTTATCTTCCTAAGAGATTGTGAGCGCCTTGAGGACAGCAACGGCATTCCTTATAATCTTCAGTAGCAGACTAGGCACAAGATGTGCCCTGGAAACGTACTGAATGAAACCTGAAATGAATGCAGGTCTATCTGTCTCCTGCACATGGTACAGTCACCTGGCCTCAAAGAAAGCCACAGGAGGTGGCCATCCCTGCCGCTCACTCACCTTGTCTTGGAAACACAGCTGCGTCCCCCAGGGACACTGTACCCACAGGGCTTTGGGGCCTGTGAGAGGCCTGACTGCAGACCCAGAAAGGGGTGTTTAAACCCTGCAGTCTCCCATGAACTCGTAAAGGGGTAACTGAGGATGCCGCAGGCCAGGGCTCGGGTCTGCTGGAGACAAACTGTACAGTCAAAAGAGTCTGGCTTCTCTGATCCCTTCTTTCACATTCCTCCCCAATCTCCAATTTCCCTTCCTAAATGTGCACCTCTAAATCTTATTCCTATCATCCTTTGCTCTCACCTACTGATAGCAGGCCTCAGGTGAGGTGCCTCTGGGAGATATTTGTGTTTCAAGAGGGATGGTAAAACTTAGGTAGTCAGAGAGTCTAGAAAACAATCCCTTACAACTGTACACTTGTTACAAAGTGCATAATATCTTCAAATTCAGCATCCCATGAGACGCCAGGAACAATCCTGTAAGATGCACGAGGCAGAGCATCATCATCCCATTCTACAGAGGAGGAGACTGAGGCCAGGAGAGGTTGAGAGCCTCGTCTAAGAGATGCACACCTACCATGCAACCAAGCCATGCCTGGGTAAGGAACGAACACACCAGAGGAGGAACAGCAACAAAGGCAGAGACGCCTTCCTTTAAGGAGGAGGCCTTGCTATCAGCTACAGAAGACAGGACTGCAAATGAGTCCATTCTTCCATTTCTGCAGCGACTAGGAAAACACAGGACACTCTGGGCCCTTGAGGGGGGAAAAAAGAGTGTGGAATAAAACAGAGCCAGAAGGAGTTCACATCGTGGTGCAGTGGTTAGCGAATCCGACTAGGGACCATGAGGTTGCGGGTTCGATCCCTGGCCTTGCTCAGTGGATTGAGGATCCGGCATTGCCGTGAGCTGTGGTGTAGGTCACAGATGTGGCTCGGATCCCACGTTGCTGTGGCTCTGGCGTAGGCTGGCGGCTACAGCTCCGATTAGACCCCCTAGCCTGGGAACCTCCATATGCCGTGCGAGTGGCTCAAGAAATGGCAAAAAGACCCAAAAAAAAAAAAAAAAAACAGACCCAGAGTTGTAAGGTTGTGATGGGATAAGGACCCCCCCCCCTTTTAGTCTCTCATGAGGATGGACCAGAAGCTGCTGGAGAGAATGTGGGGGGAAAAAAGTGGATCAAGAGTCATCTGACGCCCACTGAATGCCAGATGCTGGCATGCACCCAGTCTTCAAAACCGTCCTGTACAAATAGTGGCCTGACCAAGTTCTGATAAAGCCACAAGGTATGGGTACGAGAAAGACCCGACCATTACCTCTAAATGTCAAAGGGATGAATCTCAACATTTTGCCACATTTGTGGGCCTTAAAAGGTGGAGACACTCAGGTTTTATCTGGCCCTTGAAAATACGTATTTACATTTCAAAAGGGTAGGGCGAGATCCCAAGACCCTTTCCATCCAGTCTCGAAGGAGTAAAAGTCTTTCTTCCCTCTCTTCTGTTGGGAGGGAAAGGTGATGGCTTTCTCTGCTCCATTTATAAATGAAGAAAATGCACTGCTCTCTATTCCTGCCTATGGGATGTAACTTGCCACCCACTTTGAAAGATTCTATCACCTCTCATTGTTTTGCTGCAGGCCTAGATATGAAGGACCAATTCTTCATTTTTTTACTCTGGCTATTGATCTGGTTGTAAGTATCTAAAGAACCATTTTCCTTGAAAATAAAAAAAAAAACTGTTCTGTAAAGTAGATAGTATCAGCCCATGTGACACATGAAGGAACAAGCTCAGAGGGTAAATGATCAGGTCAAGCTCATTACTCAGCTAGTAGTAAGTCATAATGACATCAGCCATTTATTGAGCCCCTGCCATGTGCAAGGTATTGTGTACAGTAATGTGCTAAACGATAAATACACTGAATAATTCGAATAATCCTTAATTCATAGGCTAGAGAGGCTGAATGCAGTAAGTAACTGAATTACCATTTACAGATGTGGAAACTGAGGCTTGTCAAGAAATTTGTCCAAAGCGGCTCAGTATGTGGGTAGCAGAACCGTCCTAAGGACTTCAAGATCAAGTCGAGTCCCCTTCCTCCCCCATGACATCCTCAAACACAAACAGAGCAGTGACTGGTTACAAGCTGCTCTATGGGCACCAAGGCACACACCTGCAGGAGGGGACAGGTAGCTGAGGAAGATGCACTTGCAGGTGAGGGGGCAGGAGAGGAAACAGCTGTCCCCATGGGGCGGTTTCAGAGGCATTAAAAGGCTTCTTCTGTTGCCTCTGCCCATGGTCAGCCCTTCCTAATGATAACCCTCGAGAGTTCCTGGGGGTCATGGGAGAATCTAGCAGCCAAATCTCCCAGCCATGAGCCTCTGAGACCATCACTGCTACATCGGGCAGGGCCACTGCACAAAGCAGATTATATGGCAAGTGGTAGGATGATATTCTGAAATTTAACGGAGGATTCCCAAGGCAGCTCCATATCTCCCGATACTGCTCTTTCCTTCCCTCACTCGGTCTGTCGGGACTGTCTATGTGCACTGCCCCGGGGAGGAGGGCCCAGAATAATTGCCAAGGAAGAAAGAGCTGGTTCTCGGCATGTGAATTTCCAAAGCCCAGCTCTCAGGAAGGAGCAGACAGGCTTCAGTGCCCAGACCACACACTGAAGGGAATTATACCAACAAGAAGCTCAGAGCTTCCCACGCTGGGGGAGCTGGAAGACATCAGGGGTAAAGCAAGGGTAGAGGGATGCAGTGGGTCCCCAAGAGAGGGGACTGCTATGCCACGAGCCCACTGCGAAGGGTCCTAGAACCATCCTCCCCGTGAGTTTATGGGATCTGAGAACACTGGGGGTCCTTGGCCTCTTCCCCAGGTGAGTCCTGGGGAGGCAACAAGATCTTAGAGAATAAGCAGTTGTACAGAACATCCAGAGAGAGTGGATATTCAGTCTTGAAACTAAAGATATAATTCACATAAGATTCACCATTTACCATGTGTTCACCATGGTACACACCCATCACCACCATCTAAGAGCAGATCGTCTTCATCACCCACCTCCCCAAAAAAGAAACCCCA
Source organism: Phacochoerus africanus (assembly GCF_016906955.1). Taxonomy (NCBI): domain Eukaryota; kingdom Metazoa; phylum Chordata; class Mammalia; order Artiodactyla; family Suidae; genus Phacochoerus; species Phacochoerus africanus. The sequence continues at coordinate 122,198,339 of NC_062554.1, read as the reverse complement.
CCTTGTCTAGAGTCACTCCCAATACTCCTCTTACCCCCAGATCCTAGCAATGGCTCATTTACCCTCAGTCTCTATGGATTTGCCCATTTGGGATATTTCATTAAAATGGAATCATGCAATATGTGGCCTTTATGTCTCGCTTCTTTCACTTAACTTGTTTTCAAAGTTTTTACCCAGTTATATATGTATGAGTACTTTATTCCTTTCTCTGGCTGAATAACATTCCACTGTATGGACAGGCCACCATTACATTTACCTCTTCACGAGCTGATGGACATCGGTGTTATTTTCATTTTTTGGCTATTACGAATCATGCTGCCATATGACCACTCACATACAAGTTCTTGTGTGTCTACAAAACACACAAATTCTTCTGGTTGTACACCTAGGAGCGAAAATGCTGAGTCATATCTATGTTTAACTTTGGGGGGAACTGCCAAGACTCCTTTCCACAAAAGGCTGCATGAGAGACAGAGCTTTTGACAGCGCATGGAGCTACCCATGACCTCATGAGTCAAGGAAACAGCAAGACAACTATGATTCCTATGTGCCAAGGGAGAGAGCCAGACATGAAGAAGTGTTATTCTCGAGAGAGGGAAAGTCAAAAATACTCAGCACTGGTTTGCAGGGCTGGTCAGTAGCGTTGACATTTAGCAACGACCAGGGTGAATTTATATATATATGCCAGCTTCTCCCAGGTCCCGCAAATTTAACTAGAACCCTAAGGAAAGGAGAGGGCTCCAAATTCAGTCAGATTAACTTTCCTTCTCTAGCAGAATGGGAATTGACTATAGAAATTACGTTCAATTATAGAGAAATAAATAAAATTACATTCCTTGCACACCGACATTTGTGAGTAGAGAGAAGTAACTACGACACAACTTAATCTTGGAAGAGCCTCAGAGAGGCGGCCAGGGAAGCTCAGGAGCTGTAAAGCTCACCACCACCCAAGCCTCTGGGTATTTACCCCAAAGGGAATCCCGGATCCACAGAATATCAGAACTGGAGGGCAAGCCCACATTCCTTCAAAAGGCCCCTTCCTCTGCCGCATCACCTCCCCCTTCAGCCACCCCGGACTGCTTGCTGTTCCCCACATTCACAATGCAGGCTGGAACCTGTGTCTTTGCCCACATGGTTCTTTCTGCCTTTCCCCCTTGTACACTAAAAAAAAAAAAAAAAAAAAAAAAAAAAAAAAAAAAATCCTACTTGAAGGCCAAATGCAAATGCCACTTCCCACAGTGAGCCATTTCCTGTCTCTCTCAGGCAGAATTATTCCATCCCTCATCTATGCCCCTGGTCTCACTTGTTTATGTGTGTCTGTCTTCTGTCAAAGGCTCTCCAACTGCCACCCTCTCCCCCGACCACCCAGCAAAAGGGCAGCTCAAGGTATTTGACTGTGCCTCCCATGTATTCAGCACACAGCGGATGGGCCATGAATCCCTGTTGAATGAATTAATCAGGCCAAGCCTCTATTGCACAAATAGAGGACGAAGGCTAAGAAGGGTAGGGGACTTATCAGGGATTCTGACAGTCAATGAGTGCTTGAAGCAGTGCTCGAACCCAGCACATCCAGGGTGGTTTTCAAGAAAAGACCAGAGGTTGCATCTCAATAATACTCTAGTATCATCCAAAATTCCCTTGGTCCCACCCCTGCTTCCCTGAGTTTCTGATAAAATGATAAAAGGAAGGAAATGTTATAAGTGGGCAACACTGTCGGCATATGCATTAGACTGGTATTTGAGGAAGAGACATATGGGGTAAAATGTTACAAGGACATTATGTAGTGGGCCGGGTGTACTTCTGAGGGAGGACAGTTTCTAGAAGCCTGCTTTACATTGATGTGAAATGAGAGCTCATTAGGAATAAATCAGATCTAAAACACAGCTCTGTAATGGCCAGATTCTCCACTCACCAGCACTCCTTCTGCAAAAAAAAGAACATTCACACTCAATGCATTCCAAAAAAGCAACTATCTGGACTTTTCCAAGAAATCTCCATGGAAGGATTAGCCTTAAAGTTCCTTGGTTCACTGGCTCACCAGCCCACAATAAGAAAGGTCTTTCTAACATCTAACATCTGCAACCTTGTAAACCCTCCTAAGATTACATATTGAATCAGAGTTCACCAAACACAACTGAACATGTCTCTTTACACACTAGAAAAGAAATCAGCACAAATGCCATTGCTGCATCTTGCGGCAAAACAAAACCAAATGTGTGACCTTTCTTATGATTCTGCACGCGTCCAAGGTCTCAGCTAAGTCTCTGAAAATCGCCCTGACCAAGGAACGGGATTAACAGGTAGAGCTCGCCCATCCCAAACAAAGGAAAGGCTCCTTCTGCCTGGTCCCCTCAAAACGTGAGGACTGTAAGATGGCTCAGTCATGCATTGAAGACACGGCACTGTCCACACGGAGAGCTGGCTGGGGACAGATGCAGGCCAGTCTGCTTTTACAGCCAGCACCCTCCTGTCCTCCTGAAAGACCTGTCCAGGTCTCTCTCCTCTGCCTCCTCTTACACTGGGCAGATGACCAGACCTCCCCCTCGGGGACCGAGAGCCCTCTATCCGCACATCTCTCACTCCCTTCGCCGCTAACATCCCAGCACCCCCTCTCCCCCAGGAGTGAACGGCAGGCAAACACTCCTCCCTGGAGTGGAACTGGCCTCTCTGCTGCCCTCATTCACAAGGCCAAGGGGCAGAGACTCCAGGGATGGTGTCCAACCGGGACACCTCGGGGACGTGGGCATTCACAGCATGTAGGTTCCAAATGGCATGCAGCGGTTTGGGGGTTCATCTACACAGCTTTGAAATCCAGGAAAAACCAAACACCCGCCAACTTGCCTCAGATTGAAAAGTGATGGCTTAGGGATAGCTGAAGCTCCCTGAGGAGCAGGGGCAGGATGTCCCTTGGGTGATACACAGGCAACCCTGTCTGTGAATGAGCGGCAGCAGCCCACTCTAGCTGAGCTCACAGGGGGCCTGGCAGCAATGCCCTTTATTTCAAAATGAGAAATTAATAGAAACAAGGAAACCAGAACCGGAGTCTCTCCCCACCGCAGAGGCTGCCAGCCCCTGGGCAGAACCTCAGGCACCAGCTCTGCTTGCCAGGTGCCCTGAGAAGGGTCAGAATAATGCAGCTACTTTGGTTTGCTCCTATAGAGATAGGAAAAATAACGGTTTGGATCTTAAAAAGTCCCCAGAGTGCCCCGCTGAGGATTCCTGAGCATGGCAATGTGAGGTGGTGCCCATCCCTGGAAACAGCTCCATCAGCCTGGGCTCCCCCCCTCCCCAGGGACCTGGCCATCTTTCTGCTCAGCCAGCTGTTGGGGTTAATTCAGGAGCAAGAACAAGAGTAAAGACTCCTTTCAAACAGTGGGTGGGCAAGGCAGCAGCAGGTGGGAAGGGAGGAGCGGGCAGCGCCAATGGAAACAGTTGCATTTGCTGCTAAAAAAGAGGCAAGGAGGAAGCCTGGGAGAGGGCAGCTCCAATTACTGGTAACCTAATCACAAATAAACAGTTGTTTACCCAAGTACAACTTCTCCAAACCCTCTGGCTGAGCCTCTTTGCTATGCTGGTTATATTTAGAACCAATTTGAGGAACCAGTTATTTTGTCCACTGGCGCCATGAAGCCTCTAAGAGCTCCCACTAGGGCTTGGGAGGAGAGGCCGGGAGAGGGGGTAGAGACTGCAGCCTCCCCACACCTGGAGCCCCAGGATGAGGAAAACCCCAGGATGTCGCAGGAGTCTCGGGGCGGGTGGGGGGAACAGAGCCCAGTGGTGGAGCCTGGAACAGTCTCCGTGGCGACAAGAGCTCTGAAACTCGTGGCAGAGGAATCTAAAGAAGGCCAAGGCCAGCAGGGCCTGGATATCTTCTCCCAGCAAGACTGATGGCAGGTGGTGGTACCAAGGCCAGCGCACATTTGTCTTCCAGGGACTGCAGGGCTCTGGGGAGGGTCCAGCCACTAAGGGACCAAGTCAGACCAAGAGTCTATTGAGCATCTTGCTGCCCCCAAGAACCAGGCACAAAAAAAGTCCTATGTTAAACTATGGGAAGAGGGTTAGATACAGAGCAAATATGGGTTAGATACAGAGCAAGTAGATAATGCAGAGATCACTTTCTACGACAGCACAATCAACCTGGACACACACACACACACACACACACACACACACACACACACACAAACTGGAAGGCAATAGCCAGGGAATAGGGGACTAGAGAGTCCTGCTACCTTCTCCAGCCCTGCACCCTCCTGCTCTACTTTCCAACAGTTCAAGGAAAAATAAGTCTGCCACAACCACCTCCAAGTCATCCTGGACGTTCCTGATAAACCTCTCCACAGGCGCACACCTGCACCAGGTAAAGAGATCGCAGACTGGCCAGTGAGCCAATAACCGCGTGTGTTTTCAACATGCGCTGCTACCCCGGGGGCACTGAGACAGCCCTGGGAAGACCTGCATCTGCTTTTGCTCACAGGCAGGTGGGTTATCAGGGAAGTGTTGTCCTTGACCTCAGCAGAGTAGGGTCAGCTGAAGTGCCCTGCCCACTTCTCCTAAGGAACACCCTTCCCCCTCCCCGCTGGATGGTTATGGAACAGGAGCCCACTGCAGGCAGCAGAGGAACCCCCACCCGCACAGGTGCCACAGTTCATCAATAAATGTGTTCTCAAAAAGTGGGCTGTGAGAGGTATTATTAAGCCAGAAAAACAAGACACAGAGAAATCTGCATGGTAATCTTTTTTTTATCCGTACCCACAGCATGCAGAAGTTCACAGGTCAGGGATCAAACGTGAGCCTCAGCAGTGTCAATGCTGGATCCTTAACTGCTAAGCCACCAGGGAGCTCCCGATGACCTCCTTTTTTATAAGAAAATGATGAAAACAATCCTCAATCTGTACATCTGTTTGGTTTTTGCTTTTTCGGGCCACACCTGCTGTCCTCCAGCAAGTGTCAATCAGTTACCGATCTGGAAACAAGCACTGTGGGGGAAGGCTCTCTTTTCATGATTTTAGTTCTAATTATTGTAAAGTGAGCACTTATTCCACAGGGCACTAAGAACTCAGTACACGATGCCTCGTGTACTTAGTCCACAGGGCACTAAGAACTCAGTACACAATGCCTCGTGTAACCCTCACCTCTACGTGTGACATATTTTTCCACATTTCCAGATGAGGAAACACACAGAAAGGATAATGATTTTGCCCAATGTCACCAGCTAGTTCATGGCAGGGCCAGGATTTGAACCCAAGTAGTCAGCTCAGGGCCTCACCCAGCTCAGCCATCTCACTGGACTCTCCTAAAGACTGTTCTAGTTGGTGAAGTCACCCCCCTCTTCTGTGAGGTTCCTCCCATGGGGCTCATCTCTCCTCAGGGAGCAGGGTCCCATCAGACTCTGGCCTCTTCCCACTCCTCCCACAACTGGACACAGCTGGGGTTTCTGGACGTCTTGCACAGGAGGTAGTAAAAAACTAAACCTCGTTTACCAATGCCATTCACTGGGCTTGGGGGTGGTTTTTTCACTTTTTGTTGTGGTTTTTTTGTGGACACAACCCTCCTTTCCCCTCCCCAGCTCTTTCTCAAGGAAATCAGCTCCTCTGCTCTCCCACATCGTGCCCATAATGCTTTTGTCTCCCCTGGGGTAGCCAGGGCCCTACTGCTCTGCCTCCCTCTCTCCAGGAAAACCTTTTCTTGGGGTGGGATAGGCCAAATCTTTCACACTGAGCTCTGAGTCCCTCTAAAATAACAGGGTAAGAAGTTCCCATTGTGACTCAGCAGGTTAAGGACCCAACATAGTGTCCATGAGGATGCAGGTTTGATCTCTGGCCTCACTCAGTGAGTTAAGGATCTGGCGTTGCCACAAGCTGCAGTGTAGGTCGCGGGTGCAGCTTGGATCCATTGTTGCTGTGGCTGTGACAGAGGCTTCAGCTGCAGCTCCACTTCAACCCCTGGCCCAGGAATTTCCATATGCTGCAGATGTGGCTTCAAAAAGAAAAAATAAAGAACAGTGTAAGGCATAGACAACCCAAACTGCAGGAGGTAATCCCTAACTGTGATTTTTCTGACCCCAGGAAGCCGGCAAGGAAGGTATGGATTTTGATGAGATGAATTTCCACTGCCCCAAACCACGTAAGCTTGCTCATTCATGTCTTCACCTCCTCGGGAGTTCCCACTGTGGCGCAGCAGAAACAAATCCAACCAGTATCCTTGAGGATGGGGGTTCAATCCCTGGCCTCGCTCAGTGGGTGGGGGATCCTGTGCTGCTGTGAGCTGTGGTATAGGTCACAGAGGCGGCTTGGATCCCGAGTTGCTGTGGCTGTGGTATAGGCCAGCAGCTGTAGCTCCAATTCAACCCCTAGCCTGGGAAATTTCCTATGCCACGGGTACAGTCCTAAAAAGAAAAAAAAAAAAAAAGTCACCTCCTCATCAAGGCCTTCCCTGGAAGCCCTATTCGAAAAAGCAGCTCTTTCCTGGCACTCCCATCCTCCTGTCTGAATTTTCTCCATAGCACTCATCAATATCTGACATAGCATTGCTGATATATTTTATCATCTGTCTCTCTCGATGCCCAGAAGAATGTGGCCACCCCATGGTATATGTCTATCATAATAAATGTTGATTTCACTCATGTTTTTATTGAGCAACACTGACTAACGATTATATAGCAAGCATGATTACAGAAGACATCAGTTTAAAAAAAAAATCTGTGCCCTTATTCAGCTTCCAGTCTGACAAGGAGAAAAATATTCAATTTGAATAATACACAAATAAAGTAAAAGTGTAATCTACGTGCACAGAGCAGGGACCAAGTCAGCCAGGGAAGTTAGACAGCACTCAGGAACTCAGGGAAGTGGCTACTTATCAAGTAGGTATGGAAATATCTCATTTTTAACAACCCAGTATAGCATTATTGGTGCATGCCAGTTAATTATCAACTTTAGTATTCAGGGAATCTCTTCAATTCCTTATTCATAAATAAGAGTAGCCTTGCCTCCTACAGCCTTCCATCACCTTCCTTCTCAGCACAAATTTGAAAATTTGACACTCTTCCAATCAAGAAGCAGAGTTTATACCCCACTCTGTGAATCTCAATGGATGGTTCCATGGCTGCTTCCACCAATGAAACACCTTGGAAATAACACTCTGCCAATTTCTGGGCCTGGACCTTGAGAAACTGATAGTATCTTATTCCTCTCTCATGGAATAGTCTCTATGGGGATCCCAAGCTTCCACGGAGGAAATTCAGCCACCTCAAGGCTATCTCACTGGAGAGTCTCAGCAAAGCTGGACCTTCCAGCCATCTCCAAGGTGGCAGATGTATGACTAAAGCCTTCATGTACCCTCCAGACCAGTCCTTCTACCAGCTGAAGACAATCAGTGACCTGAGTCATCCCCACATGGAACAGAAGATCTGCCTTGCTGAGCCCTACCCAGCTTCCTGACCCACAAAACAGTGAGTTATAATGAAACAGTTGGTTTTAGCCCCTAAGTTGGTCATTTTTCTATGTAACCAGAGATGGCCTCATCTCTTCTCACTCCCTGCTGTTCCTGGAAGATCTCATCTCTCTCTCTCAGCTTTAGTTACTACCTAGGTTCTGCCTCTTCTGTCCTGCTCCATCTCATGTGTTCCAGACCAGTGTCATCTCAAGCCCAGTATCTTTCCCTAAAAGTCTGCTGAACCTCGGGAGTTCCCATTGAGGTGCAGCGGAAACGAATCCCACTGGTATTCATGAGGATGCAGGTTCAATCCCCAGCCTTGCTCACTGGGTTAAGGAACCAGTGTTGTCATGAGCTGTGGTGAAGCTTGCAGACAAGGCTTGGATCCCTCGTTGCTGTGGCTGAGGCGTAGGCCAGCACCTGCAGCTCCAGTTAGACACCCCTAGCCTGGGAACCTCCATATGCCACAGACGTGGCCCTAAAAAAGACCAAAAAAAAAAAATTCTCTCTCAGACTTCACAGTAGACATGACATCTCCAGAAAACCACCCTTGACTCTGAAGACCAGGTTCTGTGCTGCACCCAGGCCTGCAGCAGCCCTGATCCCACTGTATTATGATTGCCCGTTACTTGTCTGTTTCTCCCATTAAACAAAAGGTCCTTGGGGGCCAAGCTTGTGCCAGGCCTTGTGGTATCCCTGGGGCCTAACCCGGGGCAGATTCCTTTAAGTGCTTGTGGGATATATAATGAAGACCTCTCCCAGGATCCCAGAAAGATGATCTCCCGCAGGCCCTTCTAATAGGTTAGCTGAGGAAGCCAAAAAGCTCCCAGTCCCATTAATTCCCAATATGCATAGCTGGCAAAGCTCTGCATTCAACAGAGAAGACAGCGGCACAGCCAGTAACAAGCAGCTGTCCAGGAGCCAGGGCAGCATGACTGAAGCCCCTGATAGCACGCTGGTAGGGGCACTAAGGGTCAGTCCAAGTCCCTGTTCTGCATGTCTTCCCTCAGGTCAGAGCCGAGCTCACCAGTCCTGCCTAGAGACAACCCCAGCCTGTACTCAGCCATAATCCCCTTCTTCCCAATCAGAAAGGATGCCTATTTTCATTTAAATTTTTTGTCTTTTTAGGGCCACACGAGTGGCACATGGCAATTCCCAGGCTAGGGGTTGAATCAGAGCTGTAGCTGCCAGCCTACATCACAGCCACAGCAAGGCAGAATCTAAGCTTTGACTGTAACCTACACCATAGCTCATGGCAATGCCGAATCCTTAACCCACTGAGCGAGGCCAGGAATCAAACCCATGTCCTCATGGATACTAGTCGGGTTCATTACTGCTGAGCCATGACAGGAACTCCAAGATGCTTTATTTTATTTTGTTATTTCATTTTATTTTATTTTGCTTTTTAGGGCCGCACCTGGGGCATGTGGAAGTTCCCAGGCTAGGAGTCAAATCAGAGCTGCAGCTGCCAACCTACACCACAGCCACAGTAATGAACGATCCAAGCCATGTCTGCGACCTACACCACAGCTCATGGCAACATCGGAGCCCTGACCCACTGAGTGAGACCAGGGATTGAACCCACATCCTCTTGGATACTAGTTGGATTTGTTTCTGCTGAGCCATAATGGGAACTCCAGGATGCCTTATTTTAAAGGGCTCACCAACCAGAGTCCTGCATTCAGATAGATCAACGGCAGCACACAAGGGCACAGACCCCGAGGTGCTTAGACCAAGGACCCTCACACCCTCCAGTTATAACCACCTCCACCCACAAGTCACACAAGCAATTTAGCTGATCTCCACAAATTGCACTTCCACGTCTCTGATCTTTCTTTCCTCTCAGCACCTTAAGATGATATAGACACTAACAAGTGGCAGAGGAGGCGGTGAAGAGAGACCAATGCATTAATTATTCAAATTTATTCCTGTTTAACTTCAGAAATAATAAGAAGAAATTCAATATTTCTGAAAAGACTGTCGAGGTAGGAGACCTTAACATTTCTTTGACAGATCTAGGAAATATGGTGTTCTTCTCATTTAATTATTGAAGTCCATGAATTCTTTCTTTTTCCTTTTTTCTGTCACATCCAAGGCATATGGAAGTTCCCAGGCCAGGGATCAAATCCGAGTTACAGCTGCGACCTGAGCCACATCCTTAACCCACTGCACCCGACCAGGGATTGAACCAGCGACACCAAAGAGACACGCCAGATCATTAACCCATTAACCTACAACAGGAACTCCTAAGTCCATGAATTCTTAAAATCTAACAATAAAAACTCAGGACTGAAGTCAGCAAAACAACCCTCGCTGTTAATGCCAACACAAGTCCCCACCCTCCACCACCCTCTGCCATTCTCATCACCCACGCCAGCTTGGACACCTTCTTTCCCCACTGCTCTGCCCTTTTACTCCAGGTCCAGAGGCTCTTTATTTAAAGCCAAAAGAGTTGATGTTGCTGAAAGGCCTAGGGCTTCTGCCGCCCCAAATGTCTCATCCCTTTTTCCTGCTGGTCGTATCCTCTCCTGGGAATGACAGGATTAAAATGTAATGAAAAATTAAAATATCAGGGAGTTCTCACTGTGTCACAGTGGGTTAAGAATCCAGCTGCAGTGGCTGGGGTCACTGTGGAGGTGCAGGTTTGATCCCTGGCCCAGTGAAGTGGGTTAAAGGATCTGGCAGTGCCACAGCTACAGCATCAAACCTGTGGCTCAGATTCAACCCCTGGCGTGGGAATTTCCCATGCCACTGGAACGGCTATTAAAAAAAAATACACACACACACACACACACACATATATATAAAATGCGTGTGTATGTATAATGTATATATGTATATATATCATAGGAAATATAATCAACTCTTTTTACCAGTACTCACTGGGGCTTCCAACTAGGTGCAAAGCATGGACCCTGCCCCCACTCCCCTCACCTCCTCCTTCTCCTTAAAATCACATCTGGGATAGGCTAAAAAATGGCCCCCAAATATGGCCACATTCTAATATCCCAGAGCCTGCGAATGTCACCTTAATATAGCAAAAGGGACTTCTACAGATGTGATTAAGGATCTTGAAAAGGGGAGATTCACCTGGATTATCCTTCCAGGTCTAAATGCAATGAAAAGTGTCCTCACATGGGAGAAGCAGAGGGAGATTTGACACAGAAGAAGACAATGAGACCAGGATGCAGAGAGGGAAGGGGACGTGGCTACAAGTCAAGGAATGCCAGCAGCCATCAGGGCTGGAAGAGGCAAGGAACAGATTCTCTCCTAGGGCCTCTAGGGAGCTTCCCCCGCCCAAAACCTTGATTTCAGTTCAGCGATTCCAATTTCTTACTTCTGGCCTCCAGAAAGGTGACAGAATAGATTTCCGCTGCTCTAAGCCATCAAGTGGGTGACAGTTTGCTACAGCCACTGTAGAAAGCAGATACGATATCCCAATCACTTTTTCTCCTAAAGTAAGATCCAAAGCTCTGCAACTCCAGGACAGAGGCCATCTTCCTCAGTGCTGGAGAGTCCAGGATGGGACCATTTTTGACCTGCCATGTTCCATGATGCACTATGGACCCTGAGTACTTCTGTGGGCCTTGGGCCTTGAGCCCTGGAGGTGGTCCTGGCTGACACTGGCAAGTTCCCTCCTCACTGTATGGACCACCTTACAATGCTCTTCATTTTGGCTTTAGTTCCAACACTGCTCATGAACGGGGAGTCCAGATGCACCAGTCTTCCTTCAGTTACTCCAATGCTCTTGGCCACTCCGTCTATCTGGAATTCTTGTCCTGCTCTTCTAAATGGTTGGCTCCTTCCTCAAATCTAAACTTAAATGTCACCTCTTAGAATCCTTTCCTGACACAGCATTAGAAAGAGCTCCGCTAATGGATGGCCCTGGAGATGATCACAGTAACTGAAGGAAGTCAGACAAAGACAAATATTATATGACATCATTATACGCAAAATCTAAAAAACAGCGCAAATGAACTTATTTACAAAACAGAAACAGACACACGGACCTAGAAAATAAACTTATGGTTCCCAGAGGGGGGAGGGGAAGGGATAAGCTGGAAGTATGGGATTAACAGATGCATACTATCATATATAAAATAAACAACAAGAATGTACTGTATAGCACAGGGGACTATATTCTTTATCCTGTAGTAACCCACAATGGACAAGAATCAGAAAAACAGATAAATACATCTACATGTACAGCCAAATCAGTTTGCTGTACAGCAGAAACCAGCACAATACTGTAAACCAACTATCCTTCAACTTAAAAAAAAAAAAAGACTCCCCCCTCCTGTTTTGCTCTGCCAGCTCCCTGTTTATTTTCTTCAAAGGACTAAGCCCCATTTATAATTATTTCATGTATTCGTTTACTTTCTTTTAGAATTGTTTCGTGGCTTCCCTGCCACTGCACTTGCCTTGTCCTCCCCTGTATCCCCAGCACCAGCACAGTGCCTAGTAAATGGCAGGCACGTAATAAACACTGTTGAATTAAATAATTAATCCCTTAACTGGGGAGGTGATCGATGGGAAAGAATGGGGATAGAGAAGGCAAAGGAAGTGGGGGGATGTTTCTGACCATTTCCAAGTTCGAAACATGGGGGGCGACTCTGCTGAGGCGGGACCCCAGTCTGGATGGCTAACGGTATACGTGCTCCCTGACCCTTGCTTGTATGCCCACTTTAACTGTGGGTCTTCTCCACTTTTCCAGAATGTTCTCTACCATCCTTCAAGGTCCATCAGCTCCTGGTTCCTCCGGCCCCTTCAGCCTGTCTCCTACAGTCTCAGCCCTTCCTAGACTACATGGAACAGAGGAGAACAGAGCAGCTTCAAGAAACAGGGCCATGATATGACCAAGGACTTAGAAGTCTAGGGCTGGCCTCACAGGCTCTCTGAACTGGCAGCCTTGTTCCTTCCCTTGCAAGATTGGCATAATTTTTAAGGCTGCCCCCCATTTCCTGATTTGCACTTTAGCCCCCATCCTGCTCCAGTCCAGACAGCTCTCAGGCAGCGGGAACCATGGCATCTGCACGCACACCCTACCTGATGAGCATGGCCACTGCCCGGAAACTCCCACTGCAATGCCCCCACCTGGTCAGATGTTCCTGGACTCAGATCAGACTTGGGGTCTTCAGGCCCCTTGGGACACTGTGATGTGGAGTGTTGGTCACCCCCTCAAGACCTGAGCCAGGGGAGCTCCTTTCAGCCCAAATCACCCAGTCCCAGTGTTCCCTCTTCCACCTACCTGCTGCCACTTGAGTCCCAGGGACCCTCTGAGTTGAGCAACCAGCATCACCTCTGGGCCACTGAGACCCCAGAAAGGGCTGCTGCTGTTGTCTGGCCAGTACCCTCTCTTCTCTAGAGGCACTGCTCCTCCCACCTCAGGCGTGTGATTCTGCTCGGAAGGGCGATCATGGAAGCTACCGGACCATGGTCACACCACCATGTGACGGTGGCCCGGCCAAAGTCGCCACTTCTCATAACCTAACTGGTCAGTGGGGAGTGTGTAACCCAGACTGGGCCAGAGTTCACTTCTAGACACTGAATGAGAACACTCTTTTGTTGCACCTGGATGAAGGGGGCCTGCAATACCATCCTCCTCACCATTCCAACAAACTGTGTTCATATAATGAGGAAAAAAGTCAATACTCAAAGAGCAGACAGGAGAAAACCTGAGTGAGGTGAGCCATCAAGGAAAATGCAGCATGGCATTGTTTGAACTCTTGGTCCAGTTGAACCTGATCTAGACCCACCCCTAATCTGCCCAAAACCTCCCTCTTTCACTGACAGCCAGCTGGACTTGAATCTCAGTCTCCTTTACCTGAAAAAGCCTTAGTACTTCACTGCCACGTCTGCATTCATCTTTTTCCGCACACACTTCTTGGGCCACTTAACACATCACTGTACCTTCCCATTGGTTGACTGCTTCGTGACAACCCTCGTGTCCTCCTCAGCAGGTTGCAGGGCTGTTGTCCTAGAGCTACTCTGATGCCCAGGGGTCAGGGTCAGTGCGGGCACATGACAGGTGTGGAGTTAATTCTCAGTCCTGGGCAAGCTGAGGTCTACGAGTCCTTGTGAGGTCAGATCAGAGATGTGGAGCCAGAGGCCACATTGAGTTCCCCTGCGCTTGAATATGATGGGAGGCAAGGTGGGGGGAGGAAGGAGCAAAGGAGATGGAGGTAAGTGGAGGAGCGTTCAAAGCCCCAGGGGCCTTTCTGCCACAGGGCCCCTATTCTCGGGGAGCCCCTGCCAAGCACCAGGTGATGGAGGGCTCCCAGCACCAGGAGCCATCATGCATGTCCTCCACTGGGGCTCCAGGGAAGTATTTCCAGCCTCACTGATGACAGATCACGAGAAGAAGAATACCACACACATGAGTTTCCCAAAATTAAAATGGAAAACAGGGCCTCAGGGAAGGCTGCCTGGGTAATTAAGGCATTAATTCAGGCTCTGGTTTGCCCGAGAGCAATGGGTTCCCAAGAGCGGCACTAAATTTCTACCAATAAGTATTGGCGGCTCCATGGCAGTCTCCCGGCCAGGATGCAGGGTCATAAAAAAATAACCCTTTCCCTCCACTTCTCATTCTCAGGGGAGGTCTCAGAAGCAGTAAAGTCAAGGAGTTGAGGTTCTTTGCTCAAAATGCCTCTCTTACGAGTTTTGGGCTGGATAAGGTCTGGAAAGGCAACTACCTACCAGAAAACTGAAGAATAGAGAAGGGACAGAATTTGCTTAAGGTCACACAGCTGTTGGTTAGGGTGGACTCAGCAATATTCAAATGTCCCAACATCAAGATAATACATTTCCAACTTGGTTCACTCATGTATTTCTCAAAGCCTCATCCACAACACGCCAATACACACACACACACACACACACATGCACGCACAAACATGCACACACATACACACACAAATCCACCCTTTCTATAGACCTGTCTCATCATCATCACTCAATAACTCTGTGCTTTTGTTCAAGATGCTCCCCGCCTGGCAGCCCTCATGCCTTCCCTGCCTCTCCAATCTCACCCATCCACGGGGCCTTGGTTTGAGGCTGCTTTTCTGTCATCTTCCCTTTTCATCCCAGGGCTTCATTCTCTTCTTTGAACACCTCCAGCACTTGGAGTTTTCCTACAACACACCTTAGCCCTGAATTCTATGGTGCAGGGCTGTTTTATCTCATCTTCCTGGTAAGACTGCAGATCCCTCTCGGAAGCCCCTGCCTCCTACCCCAGCCTAGCCCTGTGCAGCCCCCAGTGAGAGCTCCTTCACTGCCCAGTCCTTGGAAATCAGGGGTTCAAGTCCAGTCCAGGTTTTTTTTTTTTGTCTTTTTTGTCTTTTTGCTATTTCTTGGGCCGCTCCCGCGGCATATGGAGATTCCCAGGCTAGGGGTCCAGTCGGAGCTGTAGCCATCGGCCTACACCAGAGCCACAGCAACGAGGGATCCGAGCCGCGTCTGCAACCTACACCACAGCTCACGGCAATGCCGGATCGTTAACCCACTGAGCAAGGGCAGGGACCGAACCCGCAACCTCATGGTTCCTAGTCGGATTCGTTAACCACTGCGCCACGACGGGAACTCCCAGTCCAGGTTTTGTTGACTTGCGTGGCCTTGGATAAGACTCACAGTGCAGGGCACCTCCGCCCCCACCCAAACATGGGCATAAACCCCACTGAGGGCCAACCTTAGGCCACACTGTAATGTCTCTCTGACCTTCTCTCTGTCCCATAACAGCAGCCAGCCCAGACCCGCCACCTGCCAGCTCTCTCCACATGGCCCCCCCAAAGCATCCCAAAGGGTGCTCTCTGGACTTGCCCTGGAGAGAAGGAGGCACTGAACGGGGAGTCTGGGTTGGGTGGTGGGTGCTGGTTCTGCCCTCCACCCACTGCCTGTCCACGTGCCCCGGTCCACTCACTGCAGGCTCACATCTCTTAAATGGACATGTCAGAGCTCACTGCTGCTCCCTAAAGCCTGATGCCCTGTACGTCCCTGTCTTAAGTAGACATCAGTGTCTCCACACACAGAGGACAAGCAGAGCAGCTGAAAGCAGAACATGGCCTTAGATGTCAGGGAACGTAGGAAGAGAAGGAAAATCCGCCCTTTTCTTGGAAACCTGGCTTGTATCTTCCAGAAGAGAGCATGCAGTAAACACAAGGCACAAACACCTCCCAGGCAACCACAGAGCCACCCGACACATACCAGTCACAACCATGCACGGCCTCCCAGGAGCACATGCAATGGTTCATCAGTCACAACCATGCACGGCTTCCCGGGAGCACGGCAAGGGTTCATCAGATCTGGGGCCCAGCAACATAGATCAAGGCCCATCATTCAGATAATGACAAGCAGAACAGCCATTCAGCAAATGGCATTGACCCTGCAGGTCCGTTCCTCGGATCATGAATGTTTTCTTCAACTGTAAAATGAGGGATGGACCAGATGGGGGGGCGGTGGCGAAGATGAGACCCGCCCTCACAGAGAAGAACCTCAGGCTTCTGAAGCTCCAAGCTATAGATGCCCTGCCCTTTCCCCAGGTGCCCGAGAGGACTGAGTATGATGCTTCATCTCCTTGGCAAGGCACCCTGTCCTGTCCACTAGAACCCATCTAAGCTCAGACAGAGGAGGGCTCAGCACTGGACACAAGAGGCGTTAACAACCTCCCTCTCCTAAACCGATGACTTTGAGGAGGGGGACTGAGTCTACTGTTGTAACTCTCGGTGCCACTGCCTGTTTTAGAGCCACAAGTCACCAGGGTGGCAGGCATCTGGTTAAGGTGACCCTGGCTCACTGCCCTTCCACGGTCCAATCTCTACCAACTTAAGTATCAGTGACCAGATGGTGCCAGTCCAAAGAGGTGGTCAGCAGAAAGTTGGCCCATCTCAACAATGGCCCACTGTCACCTTCTGGTCACCTGAGCAGGTGAGGGCAAGAGCCTAGCTCCTGTCCCCCACCCCTGCCCTGGCCTGGCCCTGGGTAGCTTCTCCCAGAGGTGGTCTCTCCTAGCTGTAAAAGGCTGGTTGCCTTTTTCCCACAGAGCAGCTGTCTCTGGCCTGGCACCCCGAGGTGAGCTGCTGTCGTGCAGTGTCAATAATTAATGCTATGCAAAGTGGCTTTTATGCTTTTAGCTGGGATTTTGTTGTGTCTTGATAGTAAGGGGAAATATTTACCATCTTAGTGCACTTCTGACTGGAATCCCCACAGAGCACAATACCCAGGAAAGCCCTCCGTGGAGAGGGGGCCAGTCCCCGCCCCTCCCAGCAGGCTGCGGCTGCTAGCTGTCACCAACTCCATCCTCCAGAAGAGTAGACACAGGCACTGAGTTTAGACTCCATGAGCTCATAAATGATTAACTACAACAGGCAAAGCGAATGGAGGCCTGAGGCCTGAAGACCCGGAATCATGGGTGGAGGAGGAAGAGGTTCAGAGGTGGACAGATCTCCTTGCCCTCCCAGCCCTGCACCTGCAGGCTCTTTAGTTTGGGGATGGAGGTGTGGGCAGGGCTCTGAGGCCCTCTGCTTGGGAGGCTTCTTGAGTAGGAATCGCTCTGCCTTACTGGGCAAAAACAAGCCACAGGCTGATTCAGGGGCCAAAATGCCACACGGCCATCTGGGGATGGGAAAAAAGAAGAAAAGGCAGGGCAGTGAGAATATTCAGACGTGTTCTGGTTCTTTCCTTCCTTATTTTGTCTCTCTTCAGCTTGGGACTTTCTGGCTCCATGGACAGGCATGATAATGAGATAATTAGACCAATCCTAAGAGAAATCAGGTTAGAGCTAAAATAAACAAGGCTGTGAGACAAGCCTGTGGGAGGCTTCATTTCTGTGACCCTAGCGGATGTGCAGGGAAGGGATCTGAACAAAGGAATTCGGGAGTGTCAAGATTCCCTTGGTTTTTTTGTGGGGTTTTTTGTTTTTGTTTTTTTGCACTTTAGGGCCGCATCCGCTGCATGTGGAAGTTCCCAGGCTAGGGGTTATAATCGGAGCTACAGCTGCCAGCCTGCGCCACAGCCACAGTCACAGCCACACCATATCTGAGTCGCCTCTGGGACCTACCCTACAGCTCACAGCAACGGTGGATCCTTAACCCACTGAGCAAGGCCACGGACCGAACCTGCAACCGCATGGTTCTTAGTCTCATGGTTCCTAGTTGGATTCGTTTCCGCTGCACCGCGACAAGAACTCTGAGAAAGTCACTTTTGAGTAAAGGTCTGCAGGGAGCAGAGGATGTAACTACGGAGCTATCCGAGGAAATACACTCCAAACAAAGGGAAGAGCTGATGCAGGTGCCCGGAGGTGGGGAGAGAGGAGAAGCAGGATGAGACTGGCTGGAGCAGAGGGGAGGCGGAGTGATGGGGCCGAAGGGAACATTCCTGCCCTCGCCACCTTCAGTGCCGCCCCTACGACCGAGCGGGAGTCTCCATCGCACACTCCACCAGGCTTGGCCCTTTCCTGCCCCATCACCCACCTAAAACGTCAGATGGTCTTTCGCTCAGGAACCCTGGGCCTTGCATTCAGAAGAGGCGTGAAGAGACTGCTCTTGCACCCCATTGTGTGGAGGCAGAGCCAGCCCTGCAGCCCCGCCTTCCCGGGCCCCTGCCTCCAGGGACCCTTAGCTCCAAGGAATATCTAAGCTCAGCCCTGGCCCAGCCACTCAAGAATCAGAGAGACGTGAGCAAATTGCCTGACTTTCCTGGACCTCAGTTGTTTGTTCCCCGCCAAGTGAGGACAATGGGTACCTCATCTCGGAAATCCCTTGGTGAGTACATGGCGCACCGCCTCCCCCTGCCCATAAACAGGCCTCCGCAGCCCAGTCATTTGGGCCTGTTATTCTTTTTTTTTTTTATTATTGTTATTTCCCTAATACAATTTTTTTTCTACTGTACAGCATGGTGACCCAGTTACACATACATGTATGCATTCTATTTTCACACATTATCATGCTCCATCATAAGTGACTAGACATAGTCCTCAGTGCTACACAGCAGAATCTCACTGCTAATCCATTCCAAAGGCAATAGTTTGCATCTATTAACCCCAAGCTCCCAATCCCTCCCACCCCCTCCCCCTTGGCAACCACAAGTCTATTCTCCAAGTCCATGAGTTTCTTTTCTGTGGAAAGGTTCATTTGTGCTATATATTAGATTCCAGATATAAGTGATATCATATGGTATTTGTCTCTTTCTGACTTACTTCACTCAGTGTGAGAGTCTCTAGTTCCATTCATGTTACTGCAAATGGCATTTTTTTCTTTTTAATGGCCGAGTAGTATTCCATTGTGTATATATACCACACCTTCCTAATCCAATTGTCTGTCGATGGACATTTGGGTTGTTTCCACATCTTGGCTATTGTGAATAGTGCTGCAATGAACATGCGGGTGCATGTGTCTTTTTTAAGGAAAGTTTTGTCCAGATATATGCTGAAGAATGGGCTTGCTGGGTCATACGGCAGTTCTATGGATAGTTTTCTAAGGTTGTGTCTCTTATTCTAACAGTTCCCTATAGTCACACAGGCAGATGCCTCGGGAAGCTCTGGAGCCAGCAGACCCAGAGCTGTTATTTTAGGCCCAAGACCTTCTCAGCGGCCTGCTCTGCCTGGCCCGCCATCTCAGCATATGGCCACGCAGAGAGTGAGGAGGGCTAAAGCGATGCCGTGTCCTGCCAGCCCACCAACTGCTCCGTTTTCTATCGCCTGGGCTCGAGCTGACTGTGAGAGGCTTCCCCAAGGTCTGGAGCGCTCTTGCGAAAAGGCTTTAGGAGGAAATCAGCCCCCTGCACTCCAAAGCCAAACTGTCCATCAGGATGGCAGGCAGTCACTCGCCCTGCAAGACAGCTTCTCCCTGTTCACCAGGAGCCCAGCCGTGGAGTCTGTAGCCTGTGCCAGGGCACCCACACGGTTCCCTGCTCTGGGCCCTCTGCGGGGGCGGGAGGGGGCACTTAATTCCAGTTCCACCAGCCTCATGCCACTGTCTTTCACTCCAGGGTCTGGGTTAGCTCGTCTTTTTCTTACAGGGATGAAATTCAGTTTATCATCCCTCCGCCACCTATGGATGACAGGCCTTAGTGGGGCGGGAGGAAAGAAGCAGCATAATTGCAGAATAAGCTCAGATGCAGCTAAATCCCTAGGCTGACTTGGTCAATGTGAACCACAGAGGCATTCAAGGCTCTGCCAACAGATTCTAAAAAAAAAAACCTTAAGGAGTTCCCGTCGTGACGCAGTGGTTAACGAATCCGACTAGGAACCATGAAGTTGCGGGTTTGGTCCCTGCCCTTGCTCAGTGGGTTAACGATCCGGCGTTGCTGTGAGCTGTGGTGTAGGTCGCAGACGCGGCTCGGAACCTGCATTGATGTGGCTCTGGCGTAGGCTGGTGGCCACAGCTCCAATTAGACCCCTAGCCTGGGAACCTCCCTATGCCACGGGAGTGGCCCAAGAAATCGCAAAAAGACAAAAAAAAAAAAAAAAACCTTAAGGTTCCAGGCAAACAGACCAGAAACCTCACCCCCATCATAGGTCCAACAAAAGCCACACTCTAACACACACTTTGTGTGGCTCTTTTTTCCACTTAAGGATGCCTTGAGAAGTGCAGCTTTGGGGCAGGGAAGATATCTATGATGCCGTTCAACAGGCTTTGCCTGATGTCCTGTAGGACAGACAGAATTTTCAGCCCCTGAGACCCAGGGATTTCCCCAGGGCAATTTTTGGATCATTTCGTCTGATTTCTGTTCTCCCTTCTCTTTCTCACAGCTGCTCCAGTTTCATCTGTGCCTCCTCCTTGGTGACTTCCACACCCTCAAGCAGAAAAGCAGCCGCTCCCTTAGAGGACTTGGGGGCGACATCAACCTCCCAATGTCCTCTCTCCCTGAAGGTCTGCCTCGGAGCCTCAGCTCTTTAGCCAGAGACAGGATGCTTGTAAAAGGAGCCATTTGACATGTGCCTTGGGATGGAGAGAGTCGGAAAGTTTTGCAGATGGAAGAGAAAGCACAAGTGCCTGGAGTGTGTGTGGGAGAGGGTGTGTATTAAATACTAATTTATTAGGAGGGGCTTGTTGCACATCTGCCTTAACAGGTGTGGTGCAGCTGTGTGGGATGCAGCTGTGAACAGGACCTGGTCCTTGCCCTCAGGTAGCTGAAAGTTGCCCAGAGATGGAAATGAAGAGCTACGCCAGGGCCCTGGAATGAGTGCTAACAGCAGAGCTAAATGAAGGAGGGGGTTTGCACGCACACAAGACAGCACCCCACATGGTCCTGGGGGCTAAGAAACATGCAGAGGCCGCCTGGGGGAAGGCGAGGCTTGAAGAGTGGGCACAAGAGGAAGGGTGAGGGAAGAGGGGAAGGCGTGCGGAGATCTGCTGTCCTTTTGTGTGGTAGGTGTGGGGTGAGGGAGGAGCTACTGGGAGAGATGAAGTTGGAGAGGTAGGGCCCAGCTGGGTATGTCGTTTTGAGGCCACAATGAGGAATTTAGCCTCTCCTGGGGATAGAGGCAATAGCTATTGGGGAGATGTGGGGAAGAGAAGCAGCATCACCAGATTTATTCCTTTTTTTTTTGGCTTTTTGCCATTTCTTGGGCCTCTCCCTCGGCATATGGAGGTTCCCAGGCTAGGAGTCTAATCGGAGCTGTAGCCACCAGCCTACGCCAGAGCCACAGAGGGATCCAAGCCACGTCTGCGACCTACACCACAGCTCACGGCAACGCCGGATCCTTAACCCACTGAGCAAGGCCAGGGATCGAACCTGCAACCTCATGGTTCCTAGTCGGATTCATTAACCACTGCGCCACGATGGGAACTCCCCCGATTTATTCTTTAGATAGATCTCTTGAACCAGGGAGTCAAGAATGCAATGAAGGTGGCCAGGCTGGAGGTCGACAAGCTAGGTAGGAACCTGTTGCCTACTTGATTTCACCATTAAATACATACTATGCAAATTTGACAGAACCAATGCAGAATTCATTGTCTCCCCTTCAAGCCCACCCTCCTCCCGAATCTGCTTTCTCAGGAAATAGCACCAGTTGCTCAAGCCAATACAGACTGCATCCAGATTGCTGTTTTCTGCATCACCACCACTAACCATCCAATTTGTGGGCAAGTCCCATGGACTTCCCCTCTAAAGCACATCCCACAGCTGTGCCATGGAAACCACCACACCTGGATGTCTGCAGTCAGCTAAGTGCTGGGCCACCCCCTACTTTCGGTTTCCTTCAACCCATTGGTCACACAGCAGCCAAAATGCAGTGTTTACACATTTTATTGTGAAGTATAACACATACGCAGAAGAGTACAAAAAGCAAAAACGTGTAACTCTGTGGTTTATCACATGAACATAACATGCAATCATCTGCAAGATCAACAAGTAAAACATTCCCAGTTCTACCCCCAAAGCCCTCCCTGTGCCTTCCCTTCCCTATCACTGCCCTCCTGCCCTGCCAAAGATAACCCCTATCCTAGCTGTTTAAATAATCACTTCTTTAGCTTCTCATATAGTTTACCACCTAACCATGAATCCCTACAAGCTACTGTTTTGATTTTGGCTAACATCTGAACTCCATATAAATGGAATGACACTGCGTGTATTATTTCGTACTGGACTTCTTTCACTCGGCATTTTATTTATGAGATTCATCTGTGCTGTGTGTAGAGCTCTAGTTTATTTTTATTGTTCTATGACAGTCCATTATTTATCCATTCTACTGTTGATGGGCATGTGGGTTGCTCCTAGTTTTTTCAGCTACTATGAATAATATTGCTATGAACAGTTTGCTCTCTGTCTCTTCATGCCAGAATAGCCTTAAAATGAGTCGGATCATTGCTCTCCTCTGCTTAAAACTCTCCAAATTCCCTGTAATACTTAAAATCCAAACTCTGCATCTTGGCTTAAGGAAGGGCCGTGCTTCCTTCTCTTTCCTCCTCTTATATCTGCTCCTCTGTGCTCACAGTGTTCCCACCTCCCTGGTCATCTGTTGCTGGAACACGCCGTGTTCCTCAGGACCTTTGCACCTGCTCTTTCCTCTCCCCACTTGGCAGATCTTGGCATGGCCAGCTTCTTATTATTCAAGTTTCAAACCAAGTAACACCTCCTTAGACAACTCCCTCAACAGCCTAGTCTGGAAGAGACCCCAGGTCTCCCTCCTCCACGTCCCCTGGTTTGGTTTTCTTCATGGCGCTCTTCCCTGTGGGAAGCCATCTTATTCTCCGTTCTGGTAACTTGCTTGTTGTTTATTTCCTCCCACCCCCGTGAGCGCAAGGACACGGTCTTGTTCTCTGCTACATCTTCAGCTACTGGAACTTGTCTGACAGAGTGAGTAGTCAATAAAAGCTTGAATAAGTGAATGAATGAATGGGAGTTCACATTGTGGTGCAGCAGAAATGAATCCAGCTAGAAACCATGAGGTTGCGGGTTCGATCCCTGGCCTTGCTCAGTGGGTTAAGGATCCGGCGTTGCCGTGAGCTGTGGTGTAGGCCACAGATGCGGCTCAGATCTGGTGTGGCTGTGGCTGTGGCGTAGGCTGGCGGCTGTAGCTCTGATTAGACCTCTAGCCTGGGAACCTGAATATCCTGCAGATGCAGCCCCCCAAAGCAAAAGAAACAAAAAAACAAAACCAAAAAAATGAATGAATGAATGAGTGAATGAATGCATGAACCTTCAGGAAAAAATGGCAGCATGACCAGTCTGGTAGCAGCTGGAGGAAGTGGGAAGATAGAAAGCAGTGGATGCTTTTGAGCACAAGGGAGGGGGAAAAAGGAAGGAAGGGAGGGAGGAAGTGAATACTGACTGGACCTCTGAGCTTTCCTCTCGGTCCCTGGTCTGGTCTCACATGTGCTCAAGGACTGTGTGCCCCTTGTAGCCCCACTAATCCTGGAGCCCAGGAGAAGATTCCCTGCAAGGGAAAGAACACTGAACCTACCTCAGAGCACAATCCGTGCCCTGCTGAGCCAGGAAAATAAAGCAGGCTGCCTTTAATCCTCACCTAGACAAGGGGAGAGGCAGGTGGGGGTTTCTCCATGTTGTCTCTGAGAAGTCAAGGCAGCAGGATGAGACAGTTTGGGTTGTCAACCTGCAAGCACGACCTCTAGAAACAACAAACTTTCCCAAGCACTGCTTCAGTGAACATCCGAGTGGCAGAGACCACGTCTTGCAGCAGGTGCTGGGGTGTGCTCCAAGAGGTTTGGGATCCAGTCCTACACGGACCCAGAGCGCCCAGTCTTGGGCTTCAGGACCAAGAACTGGAGAGCAACCCCGGAAAGAGGGACAGAAAAGCTCCTCCCAGAGAGGGGACAGGAGGGTGGGGCTGTGAGGCAAGGACAGTGGCAGTGAGAGCCTGGACAAAACGTGAGGCACCCAGTCCAGCCCCACCCGTGTGAGCTCCCAGTCTGCCTGCCTGGTAATAACTTCCCCCTTAACAAGGACATGAATAAATATCCTCTGTTTTTTGTTGGGTTTTTTTTTGTCTTTTTTTTTTGCCTTTTCTAGGGCCACTCCCATGGCATACACAGGTTCCCAGGCTAGGGGTCTAATCAGAGCTGTAGACACTGGCCAACATCAGAGCCACAGCAACGCAGGATCCTTAACCCACTGAGCAAGGGAGGGCAGGGATCGAACCCACAACCTCATGGGTCCCAGTCAGATTTGTTAACCACTGAGCCACAACGGGAACTTCCTAAATATCCTCTTTGTTAACACCTCAAGGTTATTGGAAGGATCCAGTGAAACCACATACACAAAAGAGCTTTTTAGACAAATGTGAGATGATAATAATGGCCTGAAAGAGGCCCATTACTCAGACAGTAAAACAGACAGTAAATCACAGGGCAGATTTGGAATAAATGGCAATGTCTGGGAGGATTTTTTCTTTAGGGACACGCTAGGAGCCCAGGCCAGGAGGATGGGAAACCTGTAGTGACTAAATTTCTAGGAGCACAATGAGACCTCTGGTAGTTAAGAGTATGTATCCTTACAATAACAAATAAAAAGAAAACGCTAGGAATAAATTTAATAAGAAATATGCAAGATGTATAAAGAAATGTTTCATTTGAGGACACAAAACAAGAACCTGAACAAATGGAAAGTCATAACATGCTCATGGACAAAGAAATTTAACATCCTAATGATGCAAATTCTTCCTAAAGTCGATTTATAAACTGAATGCATTCCCAACAAAATCATCAAAAAGTTTTGGGGAGAGCTAGATAAGTTTAAAGTGCACATGGAACAATAAATCAGCAAGAATATCCAGGAAAATTCTGACAAATAAATGTTATATAAGATAATTAGCCCCCACATATTAAGGCACATTATAAAATGACATTAATTAAAACATTCGTTTCTGGCATATGGATGGACAAATGGAGCAATAGAAGTTAAAATGCAGAAAGAAACCCAAATGTCTATGAGAAATGTTATATTTCAGATCATTGAGGAAGAAACATATAGTCAATAAATGGTGCTGAGACAACTGAATAGACATATGGGGGAAAAAATTACGTAGGATCCTTCCTTCAAGTCTTATGCCAAAGTAAATTATCAGTGAATCAAGGAACTGAATGTAATAAATGAAACCATAAAAGTGCTGGAATTTTTTAATGTGTAATTTTTGTAGTTGTGAAGGCCTTTGTTGGCAATATAAAACCAAAACGCAGTAATAAAAAGGCTGATCATTCAACTCCATAAAAATTGTCATAAAAACATAAACAATTTCAAAAGGCAAACTACAAATTAGGGAACTATTTTCTGCTTCTACTATACTGCAAACAAAGGAGAAATGTCCTTAATGTGTAATGAATGACAAATAAACATGAAAATGTACAAAGGATATGAAGAGTCAATTCACAAAACAGGAAATATAAATGGCTCTTAATATTTGAAAGGATGTTCAATATCATGATAAGAGAAATACGCATTTAAACTAAGAGATACCATTTTTAATCTCTTAGATAGTCTAGGACCAAAAAAGTTTTATAACACACTATATTGGCAAGGATGCAAGAAACAGCCACCATGCTGCTAAGTGGATAAATTGGTACAACTTCCAAGGAAGGCAATTTGGGTCTATAATGCAAAATTTTAAGCTCGCTCTTTGGCTCCACAATTCTACTTTTAGGAAATTTTCTTCACATATATTTGCATGTGTACAAATGACATCTTTAAGGTAAATGCTATTCACCGAATAGCAAAATGCTGCCCACCTTAAGCCCCTGTATGTCCATCAAAAGGGGATCAGCTAAATAAATTATGGAATGTACATAGCCTTTAAAAAGAAAGAGGCAGATTTTACTGTCTTGATTTAGAAAGTATCTCCCAGATCAATTCTAAGTGAAAAAATACCAAGATGCAGAACAGTAAATTATGTATGTTACTATTTGGTTTTGAGAGATTTGTACATTAAAATTTTACTGACAAGGATACATAAGAAAATGGTAACAACGGTTACTTTCTAGGAGCGGACCTAGGTGGCTGCAGGAAATTTTATTTAAATAAAGAGAAATCGTTCAAATGAAGACAATGAAAACTGTAAAACACTACTAAAAGAAATTTAAGAAGATACTAACAAAGGAAAAGACATCTCATGTTCATGAATTAGAAGACCTAAGCATCTTACAGTATCAATACTGCCTGAAGTGATCGACTGATTTAATAAATTCCTTATCAAAATCCCAACAACAGCTTTTTCATAAAAAGCCAAAAGCCTAAAATTCATATGGAAATTCAAGAGGCCTAGAATAGCCAAATAATCTTGAAAAAAAAAAAAAAACTTAGAGGTCTCACACTTCCTAATTTCAAAATTTACTAGAAAACTACAGTAATGAAAACAATGTGGTACTGGCATAAAGACAGACATATAGATCAATGAAATAGATTGCGGAGCCCAGAAGTAAACTCTCACATATATGGTCAAATGATTTTCAACACAGGATCCAAGACTATTCAATGGGAAAAGGACAGTATTTTCAACAAATGGTGTAGGGAAGACTGGATATCCACAGTCAGAAAATGAATTTGGACCCTTCGCTTACACCATATTCAAAAATTAACTCAAAATGGGTCAAAGACCTAAATGTAAGAGCTAAAATCATAAAACTCTTAGAAGAAAAAGTGGGGGAGAAAACTTCATGACACTGAATTTGGTGATGATTTCTTAGATATGACACCAAAAGCACAGGCAACAAAAGAAAAGTAGATAAAATGAATTTCTAAGTTTAAAACTGATGTGCATCAAGGAACACTGTCAACAGAGTGAAAAGGCAAAAATCTACAAAATGGTAGAAATATCTGCAAATCACATATCTGACAAGGGTGTAGTATCCAGAATATATAAAGAATCCCTATACCTCAACAATAGCAAAACAAGCAACTCAATTTTTAAATGAGCAAAGTAATTGAATACATGTCTTTCCCAAGATATACAAATAAGCACATGAAAGGATCCTCAGCATCATAAGTCATTAGGGGAATGTGAATCAAAACCCCAATGATACTGCTTCATATCCATTAGGATGGCTATTATTTTTAAAAAAAGAAAAAGAAAAGAAAGATGATAAGGCAGAGAGAAATTAGAACCCTGTACATTGCTGGTGGGAATGTTAAATGATGTAGCCAGTGTTGAAAACAGCATGGCAGTTCCTCAAAAAAGTTAAACAGAGATGCAACAGGTTAAGGATCCAGCATTGTCACTGCATCAGCTTGGGCCACTGCTGTGGCACAGGTTTGATCCCTGACCCAGGAACTTTCATGCGCCATGGGTGCAACCAAAAAAAAAAAAAATTAAACACAGAATTACCATATGATCCAGCAATTCCACTTCTGGGTATACACCCAAAAGGACTGAAAGCAGGAACTCAAGCAGATATTTGTGTACCCATGTTCATAGCAGAGTATTCACAACAGCCAAAAGACGTAAGAAATCCAAGTTTCCATCCATAGATGAAAGGACAAACAACACGTGGTATATACATACATTGGAATATTATTCAGCCTTAGAAAAGAAAGAAATCTTAACACACACTACAGCATTGATGAACCTGGAAGAAATTATGCTGAGTGAAATAAGCTAGTCACAAAAGGACAGATATTACATTATTTCGCATGTATGAGGTACCTGGAGTAGTCAAATTCATAGAGACTAAAAGCAGAATGGTTGTTACTGGGAGTTGGGGAGGAAGGAAAGAGCAGTTACTGTTTAATGGGTATGGAGTTCAGTTTGGGAAGAAGAAGTATTTCTAGAGATGAGAGGTGATTACAGTTGTCCAACAATGTGAATGTACTTAATGCCACTAAACTGTACACCTAGAAATGGTGAACATGGTAAATTTTATGTTATACATATTTGACCACCATAGAAAAAGAGAAAGAAAGAAACCTTAAATAAGATATATAAGAGTGAATAGTAGAGTTAACACCCCTGGATTAGAATCCTTATTATTCCCTTTCATAGCTATGCAACCTTAGGAAGGGACTTAACATTTCTTAGCTCCAGTTTCCTCGTCCAAAAAAAATGGCAATGAAAGCACTGCCTACTGTACTGGGTTGTTTTGAGGCACATAAAGAGCTTATGGGCCACATTGTAAATGCTTAAAAGCAGTAGTTCCTCATTTACCATTGTTTCTAACAAACATTTATTGAGAACCTACTCTTTTTAACTTTATTTAGCATCCATGGAATATGGAAGTTCCTGGGCCAGGGACTGAATCCGAGTCTCAGCTGTGACCTACATCACAGCTGCAGGAATGCGAGATCCTTTTAACCCACCTGGAGGGGCTAGGGATCCAACCCACACCTCCACAGCAACCCAAGCTGCTGCAGATTCTTTCTATTATTATTATTATTAAAGTATAGTATTTAATGTGATTAAATAATATTTCACTAAAATAAAGTATTTCCAACGCTGTGCCAATTTTTGCTGTATAGCAAAGTGACCCAATCACACACACACACACACATATCCATCCCTTTTCAGATTCTGAACCCACTGCACCACAGCAGGAACTCTGAGGACCTGTTTTATTCAGGTATCATGTCAAGTGCTGGGAACACAGAGATGAACAGGATGGATGCCTGCCTTTCAGAAGCTCCCCACTTGACAAATGGGAATTTAATTGATTCTATCTTCACGCGGCCCTCGCTGGAGGAATGTGTTGAAAAAGTCACTATAGAAGTACCCTTCGAGAAGATAAATAGGAGACTCAATTCATTTGAAGGTCTCAAGTGTTTTCCAGTGATTAGACGTGTCTGAATGTAGAATGGGCTCCCCTGAACAGCAGCGAGGCAGTGTGGACTGCCACTTCTCAGAAGATTCAGAGGGTTGGGCTAGGTGATCCCTGGGGCTCCATCTGGCTCTGAGTCTTGGATGCTACAGTGAGGGCCAAGGACTGGACAATGAGCAGCCTGGCTGGGGAAAGGCTCCAGGGCGTCAGCCTTGCAGACATCACCACCTCGTGACATCACCCAAATTCCCCCAGCAGGGACCAGAAGTCTCCATATGTCAGGTGTGGATTCAAATTCAAAATGACAGACACAATTTTCACACAGATGAGTGGAGAGGAACCAAGGCACGCTCATCCCTGGATGACAGACGGAACGGAAGAAAGGCCCAAAGAGGGGACCAGCGTGGCCTTTTACTGGGCCAGCGTGAGCTCCAGAAGAGAACACTGAAGCAGGATTCATGGGTGAAGGCCTGGAATAAAAGCCCTCAGGGCTGGCTGTGAATCCCCCACACCAGCCCTAGTTCTGGAACACCCCAGCTAGTCCAGCAACCCAGAAAAGCCAGAAAGCTCTTTTTTAAAAAAATTCATTATAGTTGATTTACAATGTAGTGCCAATTTCTTCTGTATAGCCAAGTGACCCAGTCATTCATATATATGCATTCCCTTTCTTTCTTTCTTTTTTTTTTTTTTGCTTTTTAGGGCTGTACTCATGGCATATGGAGGTTCCCAGCCTAGGGGTCTAATTGGAGCTACAGCTGCCAGCCTGCACCACAGCCACAGCAAGGCAGGATCCAAGCTGCATCTGCAACCTACACCATAGTTCACAGCAATGCCGGATCCTTAACTCACTGAGTGGGGCCAGGGATCGAACCCACAACCTCATGGTTCCTAGTCAGATTTGTTTCCGCTGCACCACAACGGGAACTCCTACCATCCCTTTCTTATGTTATATCCAGAGAGCTCATTTTTTAAAGAAAGGAAAAAGAGGTCTCTTGGTGGGGTTAGTTGAGAGTGTCCTGCATGGAGACAGAGAGGCAGGACCCTCTCAGCATCCTGGTGTTGCATCTACAGTCGAGACTGGGTGCAGAGGGAGTCAGGACAGAGGAAGAGGAAGGCCAGGGAAATGCTCCCATGGGGGCCCAGCCAAGCAGCTTCCCTATTAAGCGCTCAGAGGAAAGAGAGTCTGGCTTCTCTGTGCTGAGATCTTCACTTTTTCTTCTTTCCTGCCCTGCTGGGGTGGAAGGAGTAGCAGTGTGATCCAGGAAGGCCTCACTGATAAGTGACATTTGAGCAAAGACCTAAAGGTGGCGGGGGACAAGTCATGCAAATATGCACAAGAGCATCCCAGGCAGCAGGAACCACAGGGGCAAAGAGCCGGAAGCAAGGAGTGTGCTTAGCATATTAGATACAGCAAGGAGCTTGTGTGACAGGAGCAGAGAGACACAAGGGAGGAGCTATGGGTCCAGAGGTCAGAAAGGTAAGGGGTGGGGTGGGTACAGGCCCTGTAGGGTTCCATAGGCCCCTTTAAAGATTCCGGCTTCTACTCTTAATGAGATGGGAAGCCATAGAGGGTTCTGAGCAGAGGAGTGAGATATCTTGACTTCCAGTTTTTAGAGAGTCTCTTGGGCTGCTAGGTTGAGAATGCACTCCAAGTAGGGCAGCATGACCACCTGCTTCTGTTAGTAGCAGGTTGTGACAACAATCCTGTGGGGGTGGGGGAGTGACAATAGCTTGAACCAGGTTAGTAGCAGCGGAGATGGTGAGAAGTGGATATATCTTGAAAATGGAGCCAAGAGGATGTGCCAACAGATTGGATGTGGGGAGTGAAAGAAAAAGAGGTGTCAAGGATGATGCTGAGATTTTTTTTTTGGCCTAAGCTACTGCAAGGATGGAGTTTCCATTAACTGAGATAAAAAAGACTGAAGAAGAAGCCAGTTTTATGGGGAAGATCCAGCATTCATACGTGGACAAGAATGGTTTGACATGTCTCTTAAACGTCCACGTGGAAATGCCGCACGGGCAACTTGAGAGACATGTAGTGTTCAGAAAGAAGACCAGGGAGTTTCCGTCGTGGCGCAGCAGAAACGAATCCAACTAGAAACCATGAGATTGCAAGTTCGATCCCTGGCCTCGCCCAGTGGGTTAGGGATCCAGCGTTGCCGTGAGCTATGGAGTAGGTCACAGACTCGGCTCGGATCCTGCCTTGCTGTGGCTGTGGTGTAGGCTGGCAGCTGCAGCTCCAATTCAACCCCTAGCCTGGGAACCTCCATATGCCATGGGTGCGGCCCTAAAAAGCAAAGCGGGGAGAAAAAAAAAAACAGGCTAGAGCTATATATTTCATGTCATATTAAATATAATATGTAATATGATATACATATATTCAGCTATATTTGTATACATTTAGAAGTGAACTATGTCTAGAATCCTGGAGACGTGATTGTGGATAAAGAAGAGAAGAGGTCTGAACACTGAGCCTAGGGGATCCAAGACCCTCACAGACTGGTTGATTAGGAAACATTAACCAAAGCCACTGAGGAGTTACCAACGGCAAAGGAAGAACACCAGGAGAGGGCGGTGGGTCCTGAAAGCCGGGTGAAGCATTTCAGAGAAGCGAGAGCGATCAGCTCCTTCCAATGCTGCTGGCAGGTCACGTATCTCAAAAGAGAACTGGAAAAAGAACACTGGGTTCAGGAGCAGGACAGTCTCTGATGATCTTGAACACTTTTGGTGGGGTGGGGGGGGGGCAGAGGGAAGCGTCATTAAAGAAGGATCAAAAAAGAATGGCGAGAGCCATTGTAAAGAGGGAAAACTCTCTCTTTACAAGTGATTCCAACCAATAAATGCAGAAGAAAGGACAGGATCAGGATATCGCAGTGTGCAAGCCCCTAAGGAAATAAATCACCCAGCAGGGGTCAGCAAACTATGGGTCTTGGGCTGTAACTGACCTGCTTGATGATGTCAATAAAGGGTTTTTTGGTATATTTATTTGTTTGTTTTTTAAGGCCACACTGCAGCACATGGAAGTTCCCAGGCTAGGGGTCGAATGGGAGCCGTAGCTGCCGGCCTACATGGCAACACAGGATCCGAGCCCCATTTGTGATCTACACCACAGATCACAGCAAGCTGGATCCTTTAACCCACTGAGCAAGACCAGGGATCAAACCTACATCCTCATGGATACTAGTCAGGTTCTTAACCCTCTGAGCCATTACAGGAATGCTTTAAACAAAGTTTTATTGGAACTCGCCCATGCCCAGTCCTTTCCGTATTGGCTCTGACTGCTTCCGCACCACTGTGGCCGTGCTGAGTAGTTTTGATAGAGACTGCATGGCTCACAGATTGAAATATTTACTGTCTGGCCCTGTACAGAGAAAGTCTTCCCACTCTGATCTCGGCAAGAATCCTCAGTGGCAGCTAATGTCACATGAAGGGCAACAACCAGACACTGTATGCCTATATGACGGAAGTACATACCACCCCCCAGGAAGTGCTCTTACAAAATAATGAAACACCAAATCTGAACCAGATGGCACTAAGTGCCAATTTATAAGAAATCCAGGAAACAAGAACCTTCAACAACATGACAGGGATGCAACCAGAAAACTCCAGAATGTGGGAACATCTGCAGAAAATATGACCATAGTTCTTCAACAAATAAACCATGAGACTAAAAATCAAGTGGGGTGAAGGAGCCTACAGATTATGATGTCAGAAACCTTTCAACAAAATCTGATGTGTGACCCTTATGTGGATTCTGATTCAAACAAATGAACTGCTTAAAAAAAAAAGATACAATTGGAAAAATGTGAACACCAACTAGATAACGGAAGATACTAAGAAATTATTGTTTACTTGGGGAAGAGTGGTAATGTTATGACAGTTATTTTTCTAACCCATTATCTTTTAGAGATGAGTGCTTAAGTATTTATGGATAGAATTATAGGATGACTGGAATTTGCTTCAAAACAATCCAGTGGGGAGACAGAGTAGAGACTAAGGCAACAAAACAACTGGTTTTGAGTTGAGAATTATTGAAGCTGGGTAGTGGGCATCTACTGTGTAGCAGCTATTCTCCCTATTTTAGTATATGTATGAGATTTTCCATAATGAAAGGCAAATTTAAAAAGAAAATACTAGGAGTTCCCATCATGGCTCAGTGGAAACAAATCCGATTAGCACCCATGAGGACACAGGTTTAATCCCTGACCTCGCTCAGTGGGTTAAGGATCCAGTGTTGCTGTAATTGTGGTATAGGCCGGCAGCTACAGCTCCCACTAGACCCCTAGCCTGGAAACTTCCATACGCCGCGGGTGTGGCCCTAAAAAGAAAAAAGACAAAAACAAAATTAAAAAAATTAAAGAGTAAAATAAAAAGAAGAGACTTAAAGGTGAGAATTTGGATACAACAAGTGCAAGCAACTCTTGGGAGGACCGGTACTGCCTTTTGAGGGGTTGGGAGTGGATCCTACTGCATTAAGAAGCAAAGTCAAGGAGTTCCCATTGTGGCGCAGTGGTTAACGAATCCAAATAGCATGAGGTTGTGGGTTCGATCCCTGGCCTTGCTCAGTGGGTTAAGGACCTGGTGTTGTCGTGAGCTGTGGTGCAGGTCGGAGACGTGGCTCAGATCCCGCGTTGCTGTGGCTCTGGCGTAGGCCGGTGGCTACAGCTCTGATTGGACCCCTAGCCTGGGAACCTCCATGTGCCGCGAGAGCGACCCAAGAAATAGCAAAAAGACAAAAAAAAAAAGGCAAAGTCAAATGATTTCTGGAGAAGTAAAGAAGAGTTTTAAAAACACAGTCATGGAGTTCCCATCATGGCTCATTGGTAACAAACCTGACTAGTGTCCATGAGGATGCGGGTTCAATCCCTAGGCTCACTCAGCGGGTTAACGATCCAGCGTTGCCATGAGCTGTGGTGCAGGTCACAGACTCGGCTCCAATCCCATGTTGCTGTGGCTGTGGTGTAGGCCGGCAGCTGCAGCTCCAATTCCTAGCCTGGGAACCTCCATATGCTGTGGGAGTGGCCCTAAAAAAATTAAAAATAAAAAAAAATTGAAAAAATAAAAACACAGCCATGTCCTTAAATTGAGAATTGGGGATTAACAGATGCATTGCCTGTATGTAAAACAAACACGGACCTACTGTGTAGCACAGGGAACTATATTCAATACCTTGTAAACAACTTGTAATGGAAGAGAATCTGAAAAAGAATATATCTATTACATACATAAGTATACATATATGTGTATAAAATGAATCACTGTGCTATGCACCTCAAACATTGTAAATCAACTATAGCTCCACAAAAATTTTTTAAAAAATAATAAAAACCGGAGTTCCCGTCGTGGTGCAGTGGTTAACGAATCCAACTAGGAACCATGAGGTTGCGGGTTCGGTCCCTGCCCTTGCTCAGTGGGTTAATGATCCGGCGTTGCTGTGAGCTGTACTGTAGGTCGTGGATGCGGCTCGGATCCCGCGTTGCTGTGGCTGTGGCGTAGGCCGGTGGCTACAGCTCCGATTTGACCCCTAGCCTGGGAACCTTCATATGCCGTGGGAGCAGCCCAGGAAATGGCAAAAAGATCAAAGAAAAAAAAAAAGAAAGAAAGAAAGAAAGAAAGAAACTTTAAAAAAATAATAATAATAATAAAAACCAAAAAAAATTTTTTTTAAGTTAGTGACACAACCGAGATAAGAATACAACTCTCCTAGATTTAAGGTGGTATTAAGACAAAGTATATACAAAGATGAAACCATTATGCTGTACACCTGAAACTAATACAGTATTTTGTGTCAACTGTAAACAAATAAATAAATAAACAACAAAACCCACAGTCATCCCCACCAGGCTCTCCCTTCACAGTCCCCACAGCTCTCACTGGAGCTTTCTTACCTCTCCTGGCTGCTCTTCTAAATAACACATTTGGTTTCATCTTAAACCTGCCGCTCTGAGCCTCTAGGTGGCCAGGCAGAAGGTGCAGCCTCTGACCTTCTAATTTAGCTGCCTTCTAACTGCATAGTCAGGTCTAACTGTGGCTGAAACGTTAACCAAAAGACAAGGAGTCACGAGGGATGCAGCTCAGAGGAGGCGCGGGCCTTGAAGACACAGATTCCCCAAGAGTGACGGGGACGGTGGCGAGGGCTGGAAGGACGCCAAGTACGTGCTGGAGGAGCTGAGACCCTAGAAGATGGGCAGAGAGGAGAAGCAACACATCTGAGGAAGGAAAGTAACTGCGGCCAGAGGCGAAGCCCCGCCCACGGACTTCCACAGACTTCGCTCGGAAAGGGGCCGCAAGAGTGTCATCCAGCCCCCACGCCACCCTCTGCTGTGTGCCCACGGGCCGCTGCCCATGGGTCATCTTCCTAGACAAGAGGGCCCACAGTTACAAGAAGGGAGCCATCCCTGTGCGATGCAGGAGGCATCTTCAGCAGACTCACAGACTTTGAAAAGCTTATGGTTGCCAAAAGAGACAGTTCGGGGGAAGGTGGGGGGATGCACTGGGGGTGTGGGATGGAAATCCTATAAAATTGGATTGTGATGATCATTGTACAACTATAAATGTAATAAATTCATTGAAAAATTAAAAAATAAAAAAAAATTTTTAAAAAGGAGGCATCTTCAGAGAGGGCAAGTTTGCACGATGAGAACGGAAATACCCTTGGTGAGTCGTGACACCAGATGCTCTGGCAAAGGCAAGTCCCAGGCCTGCCTCTCCACCTGGCATTCCCTGTCCTCTGAGTTCTGCCCCAGTCCTCTCATGGAGGACTCCTGACACTAAGAATATTCTCAACAAGGCGTGGTCTACCTAGACTCCAAGTAGGATGGGCTTCATCAAGTCCTGGGGTCCCTGATACTGTGTGAATGTTTGGGGCATCCATTTCACCAGGTCAGGTCCACGCTTTCATCAAGTCTTAAGGCTTCTATGGCTGCGAAGGTTAAGAATGGCACTACTACAGGTGTAATAACTTTTGGATGTCCTGGATTTGCAGTGAGATCTGGAGTATAACTACATCTGTTAGGGCTCCTTCAAAGGTCCTCCTACCCCTCACTATTGGAGACTGTTTCAGGATCAACGAAAATCAGAGCTAAACTCTTCATGGCAAGTTAATAGCAATACAAACCTCAAGCACCCCCTACCCTTGTTAAGCCAAAGAAAACATCAAACCTATCAGGAGCCATTTTCCATACAGTATACATATTTTACAAGCGCAACGCTTAGAAAGCAAATTATTTCATTGGTACTTCATATCTAGACTTTGAGAATTTTTTTGTTGTTGTTGTTGTCTTTTTGCCATTTCTTGGGCCGCTCCCGCGGCATATGGAGGTTCCTAGGCTAGGGGTCTAATCGGACCTGTAGCTGCCAGCCTACGCCAGAGCCACAGCAACGCGGGATCCAAGCCGCGTCTGCGACCTACACCACAGCTCACGGCAACGCTGGATCGTTAACCCACTGAGCAAGGCCAGGGATCGAACCCTCAACCTCATGGTTCCTAGTCAGATTCGTTAACCACTGCGCCACGATGGGAACTCCTACTTTGAGAATTTTTGCTCTGAAAACTTAGAAAGCAGAGTAAAGCAATAAAATGGGGGTGCAATGTGTATTTTTAATGGAAGTGTATTTCATTGTCTTAATGGTTTGAAGGGCCTCTACAAATTACATCCCCCAAGCCCTCCCAGCTGACATCTCCATCAAAGCCCTGACTAAGGATGTGGGATCTGAGGCAATCTTTACCCTCCACCTCCCACAAAGGCTTTATATGCTCATTTTGTCAACGTTGCTGGATGCCCAGTGGGCCTGAGGTTCTGCGATGCCACAGGATAGCAGAGGAAGAAGACGTACGACGGTGGCACCCAGCCACATCATGCTGCCTTCTCTTCCCTCCCGCCAGAGCTCAGCACCATCCCCGGATCCCAAACAAGTCTCAATCAGCTCCAGCTAATGTTTGCTGAGTGCTTATACTGACTCAAACGCCACACAAATCCTGTGAGGTAGGTATTACTCTTACATACATTTGAAGCTGAGATTCAGAGAAGCTAAATCATTTGTGCAAAGCCACTGAGGAATGAATGAATGGGGGAGCCAGGACCCAATGTCACTGCTGCCTGACCCCCGTTGGTGCTCTGAGCCCTCTATGCAGAACTGAGACCCCCTTCACTTAATCACTCCCATCTGACACCCTCTGGACTCTCCCACTCACAAGGAAACCCTGTCATAGACACCTGGGCAGCTCTATGTTTTGGCAACAGAGTTTCAACAACAATTCTAGGATGTCAGCAAGCCTTCCCCCACCCGGAGGGGGAAAGAGCATGACAGAAGCAGGGGACAGAGCTGCTGCAGCCACGCGTGTCCCAGGCTGTCTGCGCAGTTCCCTAGGCACCTTCCCAAAGCTGACCTGCCCACCTCTCTGCTCTGCTTACTCCCTGGGCAGCCAGCCTCACCAAGGTGACTAATGCCTGTTTTGACATTTCATTTGAGATGCCTCCACCTTCCATTCATTTCAGCCGTAATGAGCTGGAGGCAGGCAGAGAATCGGGAAAGGGAGAGGGCTGGGAGGAGATGGCCATGGCAGGGAGAGGTGGTGGATAAAAGCCGGATATCACAGGTTCGACTCCAGACCACTGCAATAAAGCAAATATTGCAATAAAGCAAGTCACATGGATTTCTTGGTTTCCCAGTGCATAAAAAGTGATATTTACATTATACCATAGTCTATTAAGTGTGCAGCAGCATTATATCTAAAAACCAATGTACATACCTTAATTTAAAAATACTTTATTGTTGGAGTTCCCACTGTGATGCAATGGGACTGGTGGCGTCTTAGGAGCACTGGGACACAGGTTTAATCCCTGGCCCCGGCACAGTGGGTTAAGGATCCAGCATTGCTGTAACGCGGCTTAGGCTACAACTACGGCTCGTATCTGATCCCTGACCCAGGAACTCCATATGCCAAGGGGTGGCCAAAAAGAAAAAACAAAAACAAAAAATCTAATTGCTAGAAAATGCTAATCATCATCTAAGTCCCCAGTGAATCATCATCTTTTTGCAGCAGTAAAATCAAAGATCACTCATCACAGATCACTATAACAAATATAACAATAATGAAAAATTTGAAATATTGCAGGAATTACTGAAACATGACACTGAAACATGAATAAGCAAATGTTGTTGGAAAAAATGGTGCCAAAAGAGTTGCTTGACAAAGGGTTGCCATAAACCTTCAATTTAAAAAAAAATCAGCAAAGTGTAATAAAGGGGCCTAAGTGAGCGATGAGTTAGGAGGCTGTTGTATGGTCTAAGAAAAGACAATGATGGTTTCGGAGTTCCCGTCGGGGCTCACTGGTTAACGAATCCGACTAGGAACCATGAGGTTGCAGGTTCGATCCTGGCCTTGCTCAGTGGGTTAAGGATCTGGCATTGCCGTGAGCTGTGGTGTGGGCTGCAGACACGGCTCGGATCCCGTGTTGCTGTGGCGTAGGCCGGCGGCTGCAGCTCTGGTTGAACCTCTAGCCTGGGAACCTCCATATGCCACAGAAGCGTTCCCAGAAAAGTCAAAAAAACACACACACACAAAAAAAGATGATGATGGTTTTAGACGAAGTGGAGCGACAAGGGGCATAGAGAAGAGTGGATCAAGAAGCATCCAGGCAAGTAGACTGACAGGATTTCATATGATGGCCTCAGGGCATGCAGAGGCATCAACAGTGAGCCTGGACTGGCTGGATGAAGGTACCATTTGCCAAGACAAGAAAGCTGGAGGAGCAGATGTGGTTGGAGTGATCAAGAGTTCAGTCTCAACTACTCATCCTGAGATGCCTCTGAGACAGCCAAGACATTGCTAAAAGCTGATGGATGGAAAGATCTGAATCTCAGAAGAGACGTCTGAACTAGAGGCATAAATCTGAGACTTGTGATCAAGTGTTTGAGTAATGGCCCTGTAGGTGGTTGTGAGAATGTGCCTGGCAGACGTCTAAACAGGGTGCTTAACTGACCAAGAGCCCCAGCTACTGGGCTCTGAAATCCATCACTAAATTTGCACAGAGGGAGCAGGACAGGGACACTAAGGCAGGCCCAATTCTGGGAGACCCAGGACCCCTCTGAGGTCAGGCTGTGGGGCTTTCCAACCACCTTGCCGAGCATCCTTGGATCGCAGAGCAGGCTGCAACCCTGGCACCCACTCTTCTTCCCTCTACCCTTCACTCAGGGTCAGACTTGCATGGTGCTCTAAGCTCTTTCAGCTCTTCCCGGCTCCTGCCCCATTACCTTTCCTATGTGTCCCCCCCAGTAAAATCCTTGCACATTTAATCTGATCTTGGTGTCTGCTCCACCGAAGGACCTTCCCACACTGAATCTCGCCTTGACCCTGACTTACTTTAGGCAGTGGAAAAACAGCAAATGTGTTACAGGCAGAGTCCTGAAAAAGGCTTGTGCTTTGGGGATTGCCTTCTCTCTTGCTTCTGGAAACCCTTCCACAACCGTGAGAACAAGCCTTGGCTAACCTTCCTGAGGATGAGCAACCAAGAGGCACCAGGAGTTCCCTCTGTTGTGCAGTAGTTAAGAATCTGACTATAGGAACTCGGTTCACTGACGAGGTACAGGTTGGATCCCCTGCCCAGCACAGTGGGTTATACAGCTGTGGTACAAGTCGCAGCTGCGGCTTAGATTTAATCCCTGGCCTGGGAACTTCCATGTGCCACACGTATGGTCATTGAAACAAAAACAAAAACAAAAACAGAGAGAGGGGGCTCCAGCCATCCCAGCTGTCTCACAGCCTCAGATAATGACCCCTATATGTAAAGGAGGCCAACCTAGACCATACAAGTCCAGCCAAGCTGGCCCAGGACAAACAAACCACATCCAACCCAGAGTGTTGTGAGAAATACTAAACATCTGTTTTGGACACTGAGTTTGGGGATGACTTATTATACTGCAAGAGTAAACAGATGGAGGAGACTAGGGCATAAAGATGGTGTTCAAAGCGATGGGAATGAGTTGTCCTATCATGGATTCATGGGTCCTGCCCCCAAGCTCTCAACCCAAAACTTTTCATAGGAGTCTATCCATTAGCCCTTTTGAAAGTTTATTTAGCAAAGACTACATTCCAAATAATGTACAGAGGAGCCATGGGTACACAATTATAATTGAAAAGAGTGAAACAAACTCTTTCTCCCAAAGGGAAAAAAACGGAGAACCCAAGAAAACCTTTCTTCAACTGTCTTTACACTAAAAATTATTGGATACAAAGTTGGCAGGACTATAGACTCTGTCTAGATTCTTTACTTCAGGCTTCATGGGAACATTTCTCTCTCACACACACACACACACACACACACACACATCCCAGGGGGTATCTATCACAGCCTTCAGTCAACTCACCACTTTCTCTGAGAGGAGTTGATGGGTTCTTGCTGTCCCTTCCAAATCAACAAATGATGACTCCATTAAAGTCATAGTTGGTGAGTACAATGCCCCAATCGCAGGGAAGATGGTACCACAACAGAGGGAAGGAGAATCAGGATTTGCCAAAGGTTCCAGGGTGGCCTCTCTACTTGTTTATATAGTCAAGAAATTTATTAGTCACTGCCAAGTACAAAGCATTTAGAAGACATAGATAAAAGATTCCTGCTGTCAAAGATTTTACACTCTAGGAAAAGGCTGGCAATGATAACTCTACAACACAAGACTCTGAGAAAACACAAAGGAAAAGAATCTAGTGCAGGTTGAGGAGGATCAAGGGACTCTTCCTGGAAGAAGTAACTGAGTTTGGCAGAAAAAGCAACTCTGAGCCCCTTGGGAGAAGGGGCTTGGAAAGGTCAAGTTGAACTAGCACTGGTAAAGGTATTAAGGCTTCATTGAGGAGGGCATGTCTAGGTTACTGCTGTAGTTCAGGAGTGGGGAGTACAGGAAGAAGTTGAGTGGAAATATCCTGAAACAAGACTCGAGAGGCAGGCAAGGGGTTAGACCATGAAAGGCTTTTTTATACATCATGTCATATATACTTTATTCTGAAAAAAGGAACCACAGGATGACATCAAAAAGAAGAATGACTGCTTACATCTGCATTTTAAAAGATGGCTATGTCCACGGAAAGAATATGGATTTGAGGAAACAAGACAGGTGCAGTAGAGAACAGGAGAGAAATGATGGATGCAATGGGAGTGGACGGAAGCAGAAGGGACAGAATTCTGAGGCATTATGGAGGAATTATCAGCAGAACACCCTCACTAACATGGAGTTCCCGTCGTGGCGCAGTGGTTAACGAATCCGACTAGGAACCATGAGGTTGCGGGTTCGGTCCCTGCCCTTGCTCAGTGGGTTAACGATCCGGCGTTGCCGTGAGCTGTGGTGTAGGTTGCAGACGCGGCTCGGATCCCGCGTTGCTGTGGCTCTAGCGTAGGCCAGTGGCTACAGCTCCGATTCGACCATAGCAAAAAAAAAAAAAGAACACCCTCACTAACAAAATGTATGTGAGGGAACAGGTAAAAAGGAGTAAGAAGAGTCACAGATGACATCCATATTTCTGGCTTGGATAACTGAATGGATGGTGGTACCACGTGCTGAAAGAGGCTCTCTGAGAAGAAGACAAAATTTTATAAATAATGATGGATTTAGTGTGGACAAGGTAATTCTGAGATACTGTGGGGGCACGGAAATAGAAATGCCCAGTGGTCAACTGAAGAGAAATTTGAACACTCAAAAGAGAATCCTGGGTTGGAAAACAGATTTGGAAGTCATCATCGCATGGGTGACGGCTGAAGCAAAGGAAGGGGCTGATGTTCCTCTGGGACCCAAAAAAGTGAAAAGGGCCAGGATGGGGACCAGAAAGCACCTAAGGATCAGTCTCTTGGTTCCCATCTGGAGGAGGAGGAACCCAGCCAGAGCTAACCAGAGGAGAAATTCCCCAAGCAGTACCACCACGGAGCTGCTGCAGCTCTC
This sequence comes from Phacochoerus africanus, assembly GCF_016906955.1. Classification (NCBI taxonomy): domain Eukaryota; kingdom Metazoa; phylum Chordata; class Mammalia; order Artiodactyla; family Suidae; genus Phacochoerus; species Phacochoerus africanus. The sequence goes on along the minus strand of NC_062554.1, from coordinate 122,156,784 downwards.
TTCTCAGAAGTCTATTGTAAATGGCCAGGAAAGCAATGAGCACTAAGATGATAGTGATTACTAGCAGATGTTTCCAGAAATATGTGCATTTTAATTAGGGGTCTAAACCTCGGAGTGATTCTGGCTTTAGAGCCAGTGCTTGATTCTAAAATGGGCTCCACCACCTATTGTGATCTTGGATTCTTTGTTCCTACAAAAATAAGAATAACAACTCCTCTCTCTCAAGAAGCATAAGATGTACCAAGTTTCTTGCACATCCCTTCATCTATGCTTCTAACAGTGGTTCTCAAACTTTTGTGCATCAGACTCACCTGAAGAGCTTGGTCCCAGCCCCATGTCCTGATTCAGGATGTCTGGGGTGATGCTGAGGCTGCTGGTCCAGGAACCACACTTTTGGACAGAATGTCCTCCCTGAAGGCCCCCTACCACATGAGTGAATACTCACTCATATGTACCCCCTAAAATCTGGTCTTGCAGCCCTAGGGAAGGGCTGTGGGATAAGAGCTCTCGGTTTTCAGCAGAGGAAGCATGACAAAGCAATGGGAAGGTGAGGGACAGGGACACGGTCTTCTCCCTCGGCTGTCACCCAAGACATCTCAAGGGCCACAAGTTGAGTGATTCACACCTGCGTGTTTGAAAAGCTGTGACTCACTGGATTCAGTAGGTGAGCTGCATTGACTCAACCCACAGGGAGGGTGACAGGGAGGGGAGCCAGTCCGCAGAGCCACAGGCAACAGTCAGCAGAATGGACGCAGGTGTCCCGAGCACCTGCTGAGCCAGGTCCCGGACTGGAGACAAGAGAGAGGTACAGAGGGCCTGGAGGAAGGCAAAGGTTGTAGAAGCATGGGAAGGGAGGCCTTCCACCCAGATGTGGAGGGAGGGAGCCCGTGGCCTCTCCTCACAATTCCAGAGAAGTTAGCCTCTGCTCTGGGTTAGGAAGACCCCGAAAAGCAAGATAATGAATCTGGACTTTCCTCAGGAAGTCTACACCCGCCGTTTTGCCCGTCCCTCTCCATCCCCTCTGCCCTGATGATGTCCACGGAACCTTCTCTACTCTCCATGGGCCACTGCGGAGAGAGATCGCCAGGAAAGTCCAGCAGTGGCCAGAGTGGATGGAATACTGCCTTCTTTCAATAAAGGCCTGTCACAGACTTCACTTTATTTCTTTAAAATCCCTTCTGAACTCCCAATTTTATTTTATTACATTCATTTATTTTCTTTTTTGGCCACCCCTCAGCATACGGAGTTCCCGGACCAGGGATCAGATCCCAGTTGCAGTTGCAACCTAAGCCACAGCTGTGGCAACACCAGATCCTTAACCCACTGTGCCAGGCTGGGGATTGAACCTGCAATCCAAGCACTCCAGAGATGCTGCAAATCCCACTGCACCACAAGTGGGAACTCCCTAATTTTATACACATAATTTTTTTCAACCCATGTTTACTACCATGCTAGGTACTGAGATTCCAAGTAATTATTAGTCACAATCCTTGCCCTCAAGGAATTTTGCCTAATGAGATATAAAATGTGCTGCATTTATTATACAGTCTATAAAACACTTCCATACACAATTGTACTTGTTCCTCAGGGTGGCCACATTATGAGAATTGGTGATATGGATCGAATTTCATTTTGGCCATTCTGATCTTCAGCTTAAATATTACCTTCTCAGAAGTCTCCCTGACACCCAATCTAAAGAGCTACCCAATCAAGTGCCATGTCACCCTATATTAATTTTCTGACTGCCATGTACTGCAGTCTGGTTTATTTTGAAAAAATTTACTTGTCTAGTTATTGTCACTCTCTTCCTGCAGTAGAACAAACATTTCACGAAAGTAAGAAATTTGTCTGCAGTGTGCACTGCTGTATTCCCAGTACCCAAATCAGTGCCTGGCCCAGAACAGGCATTTAGGAGACAGACACAGCTGCAGGAGGAAGGCGGGTGGGAAGAAAGGGTGGGGGTACAGGAGGGAGGGAGAAGCAAGGAGAGGCTATGATTTTGTGCACTAAGTGGCAGAGCCAAGGCTCACATCTGGGGCTTTGCCCCTCCCCACCCCCAAGCCCAAGCTCCTTCCCCTCCTTGGGGAACCTTGAGGGTCACTCTGGGCCAGAGACCAATGGCAAGGTTAACAAGACGACTCTTCTTCACGAACCCAGCATCAGAGATATGGCACAAAAAAAAAAAAAAAAAAAAAGGAGCAGGGAGTTGGGTACATGTTCACCTGTCATGCCTGCTCTAAAGAAGTCATGAACTCTGTCTGTAGGACGCTTATATTCAAGAAAACATCAATCAAGGACCAAATAAGTCAAGAGAGATTCAGTGTATTTTCTTTCAAGAGGCAAAAATATAACATGTTCTCCACCACTTTTTAAATTAAGAACAAAGAAAAAAAATTCCTATTCAGTAAATATAGCAAACAAAAAAAAAATCTATTGTATGACTATGTAAGAGAGAGAAACAAAGCATAAAGGGAAGGAGAGAGAGAATGCATGGGAGATAAAAATCACAGAAGAGTCATTGCTCTTAAAATGGGAGAAGGCTCAGGCAATGCAGGGTCCAGGCCCCTTCTCTCTAAGAACAGGCAGCTCAACTTATGTGTTGATAACGTGGTTGGCAAGTGATTTACCCCTGGTCTATAGCCAGTCAGAAGGGGGGCAAGACTAGATAACACGTAATTTGATCAAAGAAATCAAGACTTCTTCAAAGGCCTGTACTCAGAGCTAGAAACCAATTATTTGAGAGTAAGAACCACGTCATTTTTCATCTTTATTTCACCATTTCTCCCATCAAAAGGCCTTGTACACATTTGATTCAGGAGAGGGGGGACCCCAAAAGATACATAAAGGAGGCATAAATGCAGACATCCTCTGCCGAGAAGAAACAGAGAGCTGGGTCAAGGTACATTTCTGCAACTACAGTGGTATTTCCATCCTTAAAAGGTGTGTCCATCAGTGTAGCCCTAGATTTTGTTACTCCGGTTAGAAATTAAAAGGCCACACGGGGCTGGATGCCCTGCCCTGCCACAGGCTGCAAGGCCTGCTGTGTATCCAGGACAGCGTGCCGCCTTCCTCCTGCTGCGCCCCAGCCTGGTGCCCTCCCCCAATTCCCATTCAGCTGCTGCTGCCCCCATTCACCCTATAGTGAGAGTCTGGAGCCTTCTCTCTTTACCGCAACACCAAGCTAGCACTGACAGGGAAAGATGTTTTTTCAAGTATGGTCAGGGTAGGTATAAAGACTCGGTGATTCCAGAGGATGAATCTTCCAAAAGACTACTCAATGATCATAGATAGGAAGGCCGTTCCTTGGTAAAGCCCAACTCTAGAATCTCATTCATTGCTGTCCCCCCCCCATTCATACAGGTACAGCAGACAACAGAACCCTTTAGAATCCTCATGTCAGAGATGAGGATTCCACCCCTAACCTAAGTGTTCCAAGTTATGATGACAGAGCCACCACACATCGTTGCTTTGCCAGGAAGTTTCTTGATTTGCATGTAAACCCCCCCCCCATCCTATAACAAAGAATCTGTAACAAGATTTTTGGCTCCAAATGGCTTTAGAGTTTGTTACCGTACTATGGCCTAGATCCAGGCTTCCCACCACACTGTGAGTGCTATGAGGTCAAAGACTGACGTATCTCCCTTGTTTGTTTGTTTGTTTGCTTTTTGCACACCACCTTCTCCCAGGGTCCTGCCTCCCACCCCGACCCCTCCGCCAGGGCTTAGCTCATCATTCAGGAAATATTATAGAAGCTGGTTAGCATAGTGTTGCGTTTCCTGCTCTTCCCAATTCTCTGTCACTTAGTGGGGATACAAGGAAATAAGACTCCTTGGGGATGCAAGGTAACATGAGGCAGGCAGGAGGAAAGGCTGGATAAGCCACCCCCATTTTCCCAGACCAGAACTGGGCTGAGGCCTGCCCACAGGAGACCAGGGCATCACGGCTCCTCCCCAGGGTGCCTCTTTCAGTGCTCCCCCCACCCAATCTAACTCCTATCCTTCAGCCCCTGAGCTCCCCCACCCCCCACCCAGGAAGAGGAGGCTGAGGAGGCGTGCCTCTGCTCAGGACGTATGGAAGCAGAGCACAGAGCTACCCCTGAGCTATGGGCTCTTCAACCGCTGGAGCTGGGAATACCTGGGGGGCCTCTGCCCAACCTTTATTTTCAGGCACGTTAAATGAGGCCCAGGGAGGTTCTCACCTTGCCCAAGGTCACAAAGCTCCTTAATGGGCTGAGCTGGTCAGAAGTCAAGTCACCTGGGCCAACGCTCCATTATCCAGCTCACGCCCACTGGATTAATGCCGTTTCCCCCACGCAGGCTGTTCTGGGGCTGGGTGATTACAGTGCTACAAGGTAAATAGGAAGGATGAATAGGTGGAAACCCTGTCTAGAATTACCTACTTAAGGCTCTATTTTTGCCTCAGTGATAGAAAAAAGGATCTAAAGGACCTAAGAGTGTCAGCTGGGGACCTTCAGCTGGGCAAACCAAGGGTTGCGAAGGCTCTCTTCACATCCAGGCTGCAGTCAGTCTCTGAGACAACCAGACTCAATCAAATGTGATCCTGAGAGAAGAAGGCTCCCATAACTAAGGTGAAGACAGACCCTAGATACCAAATGGGAACATACGCTCTGCTCATCCAGGAGACAATGCTCCCACCCTAGGCGTTCATGGGCACAAGAGAGGGGGACCCAAGAGAGGGAGTCCTCCAGGGATGGTCCAGGCGGCAGGGCAGGGGGTGGGGCCACAAACTTCACGGACACCAAGAAATGACAATGTGGACAGAAAGAATGGGGCAACATGAGTCAAGAACCAGATAGGATGGATGAGCAGACCGCCTAATCCACCCCACTCTGAAACCACCCATCATCCCCAGGGCCCCAAACACACGGGACCAAATGTGTGAGCCTAACAGGGACCACATCAACTGCAGCACAGAGAGGTACCATTTCATGAAGGAAGTCAGCTGGCCACTGGGTGAACCTGAGCAAGTTACTTCACTTTTCTGAGCTCCAGTTGCCTCACCTATAAAATAGGGATACTGACCTAAAAGCACTGGATAAGCATTAATGATATAAAGTATGGAAACTTCTTGCTCTAGTATCTGGAAAATAATATGCACTTCATAAATGATAACTAAACTTTTGAGGCCCGTGGGCTGCTGGGGGGATGAAGGTGTGATTGACACAGACCCTAAGGCTCCTCATCACTTCCTCACACAAGCCAGGAAGGAAAAGTCAGGTACTTCTGCGCATTAGGATGCTTCTTGAACATGAGTTTCTCAGTTCGAAACCCAGACACATATAGGATTTTTTCCTCCCCCCTCACCTCTCTCCCACACAACACACACCCTACCCCAGCCCCAGGAGAGCTGAGGAGTTATGACAGCAGGGATCCAACTGCTCAACCATGTGACCATAAGGGTCACTGTATCTCATCCAGCCATCAGCCTAACACCACAAGTCCTGGCAGAAGGACAGCCTCCTGGGAGCCCACGCTCATAAATATCACAAGCAAGCAGACAGAGGGATAGAAACATACACATCATTTCCACCTAAATCACCTTCTACTTGTAACTCCTGCAATCAAAGCATAAAGTTCCATTGGAGGAGTGGGAATTTGAGGAAAGGTTTAGTGGAATTGAGAAAAGAGAAGTCCATCAAAGGAAACAGATTCATATTTAGCACTGGCTTCCCCCAAGGGAACTGAAATAAAGTCCATGTGCAATCTGAGTCAAGAAGAACCCCACCAGAAAGGAAGGTGCAAGACCCACATGACACGAAAGCATCTCATGCTCCTCGTGGACTGTCCCTCTGCCTATATTATCACTCTCAGGGCAATCGTTCATCCCGATCTGTCTAGACAGTCTCTCTTGTCCACGTCTAATTATTGCTAATGTCTCTGTCTACTCTCAAAAGTGTCCCGGCTTGAACAATAAATTATATGATTACCCAATACTACAAAGCGGTAGGAAAAAAAAAATCTTAGCTGGCCAAAGACATAGCCTGTGAGAGAAGAGCAGAGGTGGAATCAAACAAGAAAAGATCATCTCCTTCTGGGCTCTAGAGATGGCTGCACACCCTGACAAGACCCACACGTGTGCAGAAGAGGAAGTTCTATTATTTTCCATTAGAATTCCTTTTGGAACTGTCAACCAGAAGTTTCCCCCGGTGCCTACCCTAGCTCCCAGCCCCAGTAGAGAACACCCCTCTTCTCTAGTTCTGATGTCAGTTGACATAGTCATGCTCTTACTTAAGTGTCAGAAACCTCTTTTCTTTCATGAAAACACTCCTCGAGGTGCAGGTCTTCCAGCCTCTTCTCTGGACTAAGCTGCTTGGCCCCTCTAGCCTTTCCATTGACTATGAGGTCTCTGTGACACTGTGAGGTTTTGGTCCCCCAAGAGTAAGAACGAATCAGTGTTCCAATGCCATAGCCTCCAAAGGTAAAAGAGAGAGTGAATCATTACAATACCCCAGACCTGGATCACTCACCCACCTACGCAGCCTGAACCACCTGCTCTGAGTGGCCACAGAGTCACAGACCCAGTGAGAGAAAGGATTCCTCCTTGGGCAAGTGGCCAAACTGCCACCTCGGTCCCTAGAGTGAGACAGAAGCCTGGATCTCAGGGGGATGGGGTGCGGGGTCTCCCATCATTCTCTCCTGGGCATGGCACAAAGCAAAGAGGCAGAAAACTGGGTGTTCATCCCTGGAAAAGAAGGTGCAACCACCCTCTCCCAGAGAGAGGCAAACCCAGTCAAAAAGCAAGTCTCTCTAAATAGCTCGGCTTCTTCAGGGCACTCCCCTTCCTCCTCCGAGCCCTAGTTCCCAGCCTAGTTCCCAGGATAGGGTTCACTCGCCCTCCCCACCGACCCCAGGCTCTAGAAACAGCCCAGCCTACCCAGCACCAATCCCAGGACGCTTCCAAGGGCGCACCCAGCTTCCTTCCCAGAAACTTCGCTGGAACCTCAGCCCCTGCTCAGCAAGCCCTCCGTTGGAGTGGCCCCTCCACAGAACTTCCCGGGTGCCAGGACTGGCAGAGACCCGGCTGCTGCCGACGGGCACCCCCTCCTCTGCGCTTGGCTGCGCTGCCTCGGCTCCCACGCTGCCGGCTAAGCAAACACGCAAGCACGAACGAGGTGCCAGCCCTGGGTATCCTGGCAAGGGGTACATCACTCACACCTTGAAACGCCCAGCGCGCGGGGGCTTTCCCACGCCCGGGAAATTAACACGGAAGTTGCAAAGAAAAGGGCAGCGCGCGGAGAGGAAGAGCCAGCCGGCTTAGGAGAAGGTTTGGGCAAACTAGGGATCTCCATGGTCCACGCACCCCCAACAGGTAGCAAGACCAGGGAGCCCGGCGCCGGGGAGGGCAGCACAGCCCCGCAGACAGCCGGCGCCAGGGCGCAGACGACCTTTCCCTGGGCAACAAGAACCGGGGCTTACCTTGAATTAACGCAGAGTCCCGCGCTCGGCTGAATGAGGAGACTGCTAGTATTCCGGAGACATCACTGAATTATTTTAAAAGGGCACAAGGGTAGGGGAAGGGGCACGGGGAGAGGGAGTAGGAGAGATGGTGAAATGGAAGGGGGAAGAAGGAGGAATGGGGTGGGGGGAGAAGGGGAGCGGGGAAGGAAGGCAGGAGAAGGGACTGAAGAGAATAAAAGAGAAGGGAGACAGTTGGAGGAAAAAAAATCTGCCTCCGGCCCCCACCGTAGAAAAGAAATTTCTGACAACCAGAAAAAGAATTCGCACTCATGCCCCCTCAAAGGGGTCACACGGCGGGTAGCGAGGAGACGAGACGACTGGAGCTGTACCCAAACAGAGGAAGAAACAGCAGTCGGGCCAAGCTGCACCGCGAGGCGGGAGGTGCGGAGAGGGACGCGGGCGGGAGCGGGAGCGCGCACATGGGCTGCGGGCGGGGCCGGGGGCTGGATCGCGGGCTGGCGGGCGGGGCTCGGTGTAGTAAAGGCTCCTAGAGGCGAGCAATGTCGGTCGAGGTTTCCGCGGAAAAGTTCAGTGACCGCAAACTTCCACGGGCAATTTCCAGGCGAGAACGCCAAGCCCGTGTGTGAACGGGAGCGGCTGCTCCCAAGGCTTCGCTGCTGGACCTCACCCTGCTCCAGGGTCAGGCCTTTGCCTGTCTGGGCGGGGAAACCGTGATGGAAGCGCACGATTACATCTGAACAGAAACAGATGCCAAGGGGTCTTCCAGGATCAAGAGAGGGGAAAGTGTGAGGGGACCAGTCGCTGAGCCAGATGCTACCCAAGGGAAGGGGACCCCAGCCCTAGGGCGGAGCATCTCTGCTGCCTCTGGAGGGACCTGGAGGCGCTCTGAGGGTGGCAGGGGGGCCGGCTGTGGGCTCAAAGGGTGACCCTGTTCCCCAGGGGTAGTTAAGGAGCACAGAAAATTAGCAGCCCTAAAAACAGGCAGACTGGCATCTGATCTCCAAGGCTTTCTAGAGGCTCCCTCTCCCATTTCTCTGGCTCTCTGCATATCTTTTCTAGCAGAAACACCACCCAGAGCCATTGATGGTGGATACCTCAGGTCCCACCAGCCCAATCTCTTCAGTCGAAGGAGGTCAGCAGAGGGGCTTTGCCAGGTGGCTCTACTCAGCTCCCCACCTTCCACCAACAATTCAGATTCACAGAACAGAAGCGACACAGAGAGACAGAGGAGGAAGCAATAGGACTGAAAGGGCCACGAAGAGAAACAGAAAAGAAGGAAGAGAAAGGAGAGAGTTGGCTCCCTTGTAGCTCTGGTTCCTTAGACCCGGCCTTGGCTAAGAAAGATGAGGCAAGTCTTCTACAGGCTTCTTTGGGGGTCATCAGAGTTGAATGAAGACAGTCAGCCTTTCCTCCTTAGCTTTGAGTTTCCTATGGTTGAGAGCAGGGATTTTATTTAGTCAACGTTGTACCCAGTATATCCACCTACCCAGGGCCTGGTACATCTCGGAAGACATGCACTGAAGGAATTAAAAGGTCACAAGGCCACTGGCTCCTGTCCCCCCCCTCCCCGCCCCCCACGCTTAGCTCGGGATGGGGAAAAGGAGGTGACGATCAAGGACCGTGTGGTCTCCTTGGCTCAGTGCCCACCTCACCCCACGAGCTCTGGGTGGGAGGGTCCAGAAATTCAACCCCAGCATCACCTAAGTCCCCCAAATTATCATCAACCCTGAAGAGAAGTGAGTCTGTTCTCTATAAATTAGATTTTTGGTAAACCCAGCCTTTAGCCCTGATAGGGAAAACTGCTCCAGCATTCGGGGGAAAAAAATCAGGGCTATACATCAGTTTTTCAGATTTTTGGAAAGTCTTACAGAGCTGGTTCCGTATTAAGATTTTTTTTTTTCCAGTTCAGGCATCAGAATACAATGGGAGCCTCTCTGGTGGAGGAGATCCTGGGCCCTGAGCAAAGGACGTCAGAACCCTAGGGCCTGGGGAGTCAGCAGCCCTGCCCTCAAGGGAGAAGAAACAGAGTGGGGAGGACACAAGGTAGAGATTCCCCCACTAAATTCAGAAAACTCAACTCAGAATCTATTGACTCTATTAGAGGGAAGGAGAGTGACTCCATTAACCCCCAAAGGGACACTTGGTGCCCCACCCGCAGCATAAGGACACACAGGCACAGGGCAGTTATCAGCCACTGAGGCCCTTCTTCATCAGCCAATAAGCAGGAATAATTCACATGACAATGTTTGGGTTTCTTTTTTTAAATGAAAAAGTTTAAAGAGCTGGGATACCAGAAGGCTGATGGTTTTCCTGGCTTAGAATCTCCTTAAGAGAAGAGCATCCATACTCGCCTCCCTCCTCCATCAAAACAAACAATGACTGTGCCCACAAACAAGACTTTCCTTGACGGCCCATTCTTATTGATGGGAGGGCCCCATGCTGCCAACTGGATGGCTCCATGACAGATACCCTTTCCCTGTCTGAGGAGTGACAAGGGCAAGCCCGGATGCCCCAGTACAATCCCTCAGACACACCTGCCACTTTCTTTCTTGCTTCTCTGACGAGTAACAACTAATTCAAACAATACGGTGCCCTTTCGGATATAACAAAAATATTGGTTTGAGCTCTTCTTTCATTTGAGTTGTGGCTGCTGTTCAGCGCCGCTTGCTCTAGGCAGGAGGTGGGGAGAGTAAGCTGAGATGCAGGGACTCCGTTCAGCACACTAGGCCCACATGCCTCCAACTCTTCACCCAGGCAGATGCACCTCCTCCCCACTCCCAGGTGGCAGCTAGACCCAGCAAGGGGGTCAGGAGGGCTCCATGCTCAAGGTGCTCACACTCTCATCTCTTGAGCCAGACCAGCCACAGAGCACCCTGGCCTGCTGGTGAAGACCTGTGCCTCCTACTGTGCCCTGTGCCCCCTAGCGGGACTCCGTGCTGGGGCCCTGGCTTCAAAGAAAAGACCCTGCTTTAATAATTCAGCCTGCTAGAATGCCATTTAGTAGCCATGGCAACCAGTTCCCTGACATCTAGTTGTAGGCAGGATGTGGTTAGAAGGGAAAAGAGAAGGAGAAAAAGAGGGAACGGGAAAAGGAAAAGAAAGAAACCCAGCCTAGATTATGTCTAAACTTCGCCTGCCTGCACTCCATGCAGTGAGCCGCCCAGGAATCTCAGCCGTCAGGGCCTCTCGCTAGCTCTCTTCCCTCGTCTCTGATGCCCCTTTCTCCTCTTGTCCTTTTCTAGCTCTTTCCATGGCAAAACTACTGGAAGCCAGGAGATCTAGATTCCTTGCCCAGCATTTTAGCTAAACACCTGTGTGACTCCAGCAAATACCTTTCTTTGCCTCGGTTTCTTTATCTATAAAACGAGGGGCTTGTAGATGTTCCCTAGGGTTCCTTCCACCTCTGACAATCCCTGATTCTCTGGTCCTCTCTCTACTCCACTCATCTCTCCACCTTCCAGCCTTTCCTCTTGGTCCAGCTGTCTCTGTCTCTCCATCTTTGTTTATTTCCGGTCGCCATCTTTTTCTCTCCTCTCTCTTCCTCTCCCTCCCTTCCTCTCCCATTCTCTCTCCCTCTCTCTCTCATGCCATTGGCCATGAGACAGTTCTTTCCACAACATTCCATTCCCCTTTGCTGGAAAGTATCCCATCACCTCCCTTTACCCAGCTAATTCCCCCTCATCTTTCAGGTTGCGGATCAGACACCAGTTCCTATAAGAAGCCTCTGTGCCCCCTTTATCAGCTCCCATAGTGCCCCAGAGTGACCCCTATTGAACTTTTTCTCACTGTACTGTTGGTACCTCAGCTGGCACGTGAGCCCACTAAGGGCAAAAAGAGCACCTCCTTCACAGCTGCATCCCCGGTGGCTGCCATGTGGGGGGCATTTAGGAAGTATTGGTTTTACATGAAGTAGTAAAATACCTCAAATCATGGGTCTCCAGATCACTGCCTGTTAAAGACTCAAGGCACATCCCAGAAGTGGTGGGGGGGAGCCACAGTGGGAGCTCACTTGAGTCCCAGCCTCCCCCATACTATGTGCATGGGGTGAAGGAGACCTCCTTCCCAAACTATTCTGATGAGCTGGGGAGCCAAGGCAAGGGGCCCTGGCAGACATTTTGGTGAGACCATCTGAGTGGAAGGAGCTCCTGGCGGGGTTGAGAACGTGCGCCAAAACATCCCCAAGTGGGCGATTCCCTTCCGCCCATCTCTGGGGTTGCTCTGGCACCACCCAGGGAAACTCAAAAGATGACTATACCACCGTGCAGCAGAGGGAATTCCCTTCAGGGTATCAGAGCTTCAGGCAGCTACCTGACAGCAAATATCCTGCAGCCTTTTAGCATAACTGCTTTCTTTCTTCTGGCAGCAGGGCCATGGGGAAGGCAGCTGGACAAAGGGATGGGGCTGCCAGAGGCATGTGGGCCATCGCAGAGGAGTTTCAGGCCCCTGCTGGGAGGTGGCAGGGAGGGCTTCTGTCATCCAGGAAGCAGCTGCTTTGAACAAAAGAGGAGTTCCTGGTGGCCTAGTAGTTGAGGATTTGGTGTTGTCGCTGCTGTGGCTCCGGTTCAATCCCTGGCCTGGGAACTTCCGCATGCTGTGGGCACAGCCAAACAATAAAATAAAACAAAAATTTTAAAGGAGAAAAGAAAGTATTCTTTGATAGTCATCTTTTGATGGACCAACAAGACCTACCCATTTATGAAATCTTGGCTGTAAATATGAATGGAAGACATGGGTTTCTTCCCACTGCTCCCTAAGGAATTCTCTCTCATTCACACATTAAAGAGGAGTAACAGAGCCGAGAAAAACATAGACACACAAGCTCATGTTCCTGTGCACAGAGCTCCCATTAAGTTCAGAGGGAAGCACAGGGCCAGACTCTGCACAGTGTGCTATCCCCATTCATAAGCCAGAAACCCACGCCCGCTGGTCTGAAGCCCCAGCCTTCACATCACTTGTTCCCCAAATAATCTTTAACCCAGACGGAGCTGCCTTACTGTCAAAGGTCTGCCAAGTGATACCCAGTCTTCCTGATATCATGCACGTACTGAATGACACATTTCACTAGCAGACTTCCAGGAGCTGCCCCCACCACCCGCTCCTAGTGTCACATTCTCACATCCCTCATGCCATAGGCAGGCCAGCCCAGGCTTCAGACAAAGGGAATGCTTTAAAGCCGAAAGCTAGAAGAGAAAAAAAAGACCAGCACAGACCCTGAAGGAAAAAAAAAAAAAAAGACATTCCTTTGTAAAAATGCTATCCCCAAACCCGATTTGCATCCATACTGGATTGTTTGAGAAGCTCAATATGGACTCACGCTGAGTTTTCCCATTTTAGGGGACTCATACCTCCCAGCTGGTGAAAAATCCAAGTCCTATACACTTCTGTGCAGTAGAAACCTGATATGGGAAAAAATAAGTTAACAATCCCCCTGTATCCCCAAACATGCCATCACATCACCCTCTACTAAGTTGAAAATGCACGTCTTCTCCCACATGCTCTGAGCAGCTCCGAGTACAGCACCCAAACATTAGGACAAACCTACGCTCTTTCATCACCCCAAGAACAGAACCGGAAAGCATGTGGCAGCAAACGCCCATGCTAATTCCATCTGATGTACACACACACAAACTGTCAAGGCATCACACAAACACACCCCACATACACAATGACTGAAACCTGGGCACATGCACACATACTCATACATATACATTGCCCACCTGGGACATGTGTGTGAGAGTGTGTGTGTGTTTTGTTCAGAGGCTGATGATGCTTTGGATTATGAGGTTTCCATGGTTACCTTCTGTGGAGGGATGTGGGGTAATTGAACTCTTGGGGTTCACCATTCACCAGATGCAGCTTGCTCACTCCTTCCTGCACGTTTATTCGCTAAGCGGCTTGCTCTGCATTTTATTACCACCAGAGCTTCGTTTTAGTTTCAAGTCAAGTACAAGTACATGGAAGAGCGTCAAGGGCTCTGGCTTTACCTTGCAAGGACAGTACTGGCAACTCTGACTTCAGCATGTGGATTACCCTGGAAGAGTCTCAGATTAACTAGGGTCTAGAACCACCTTTTTTCCCCCATGCAAGAAAGACAACCACCCCAGAATCGGTGAGAAAAATCATATGTGCTAATTCATAAAAAGCTCTAAGAGGATAAAATCTAAGGAGCCAAACCAGCATAAACCACAGGGGTGAGGACAGGGATCTAACACCATGTTTTCTCTCCCTTCCAGGGCGCTTCCCAGGAGGCCTCTCTAAATGGTTATCTTACATCGATTTAGAGAAAAGTAATTTCTCAAGAGCGTGTTAGCATCAGACGTGGTCCCATCTATACACATGGGAAACTGCTCACATGGGCTTGACAAATAAAATTCTTCCATGCACATTACCTTCTAATGTCTCGCTCCCTCTGAGGAATCTAACAAGACAAACAGAACTGGGAGCCGATCAGGGAGTAATTGCAAGACTCTTCTTCAGACTTCGCTGACCTAAAGGAATAAAGAAATGAAATAATTTCATGTAATCAATCAATAGAGGAATATGGTAGAGTTCAGGTCAAGGATGGGACCAGGGAAACTCACTGCACTGAGTAGTCATAGGAGCCTGGAGGCCTCAAGCAAGACTCTTAGCTGCCCTCAGCCTCCACATCTTATGTTTCTATGATTCTTGGTTTCTAAGGAATTTCAAACTGAAGCCCTTTGGCCTATTAATTCAACATGTGGTACAGAGTAAAAGGGACCCAGCTCAAGTGCTAAAGGGGGCACCTGAATGGTAGTTCGAGATAGAAATCGGAATTATTTTTCCAATACTCTTTTACCTCCTCCATCTCTACACTAAATTTTCTCCTCCAACCCAGAATGGGTGATGTCTATGAATCAGTAGGAAGAAAGCAAAAAATGAGATGTAAATGAACACAGTATGCTTTCGATTTGGATCCAACTATTTACAAAGCAGGATATGAAACTGGACACATTCACGGACGAAAGAACGGTGCAGATAATTAACCACATGCAAAAGAAGACCTCGTAGGCAAACAGCAGATGTGGGACTATATCCCCACACAGAAGAAAAGAACGAGAAGCAATATAATCACCATGGGCTTCAATGGGAACCACATTCTCCATCCCCCGGTGTTGTGGGCTGAATTGTGTTCCTTCCCAAAATTCACATATTAAAGTCATAACCTCCAATAGGTGACTGTATTTGAAGATAGGGTCTTTAAAGATGTGATTCAGGTGAATGAGGTCACTGAGGTGGGCTTTGGTCCAGTACGACTGGTGTCCTTATAAAAAGAAAGCAGGACACAGATGCACACAGAGGGAAGACCAGGCGAAGACAGAGAGAGAAGACGCCACCTCCAATCCAAGGAGAGAGGCCTCAGGAGAAAGAAATCAACCTTGCCAGCACCGTGAGCTCAGAGTTCCAGCCTCCAGAACTGAGAGCAAAGAGCTTTCTGTTTAACCCAGCCCGTCTGTGGTACCTGCTCATGGCAGCCTGAGCAGACTCACACAGCCCAAGACCAAACTGAAGAGGTGCCCCGAAATGAGATGATGAGGAGTGATCACGCAGGCTCCAGACTGTCTGCGATTCACTGTCTGCTTGGCCATGACCTAAATAACACGTGAGCTTGGGCCAGATGTTTAAGCTCCCCGTGCCTCAGTCTCCTCGTCTGCATAATATGGATGACACAATCCCTTTCTGACAGGGCGACTGTGAGGGATGAAAGAGGTAGTGCCTGTCAAGTACTTAGACCATACCTGGATCATAGAAAATGCTCAATAAATATTATTACAAAGACAGCCAAAATTGAAGTTTTTTTGAGCGGCCACGCTTGCGGCATGTGAAATTTCACAGGCCAGGGATGGAACCCACGCCACAGCAGTGACCCAAGCCACAAGAGCAACAACTTCAGATTCTTTAACCCGGGAACTCCAATTGACGTTTCTTTTTTAAGCTGGAATCAAGTCAGGTATCTGAGTTGGTCCTGCCTGCAGACAAGGAAATGGGTAAGATAACTTCCCATGCCCTCTCCTAGCTCTGAAATTACACAGATGTCTGAGAATCACCTTGCTCCCTTTCAGGGAAGGCTGCAAATTTGAATCCTTAAATCCCACACATATTGATTACTTTAGGGAAGATCAGTAACCCAGGAGTTTTTTCCAAACTGTCACGGTCCATGAACTGTTTCCCTTGGATGCCCGCATTCCTCCCCCATAGCCCACTGGAGGCTTCTCACTCTCCATCCCTGTGAACACATCATCCCTGAGGGACCTTTGAAGGAAGCCACCCTCCAGGTCTCTTCACTCCAAGGACAACTGGTCTTATTTGTTCTCCACCCTGTCCTTGTGGGATGTGTGGAATCGGAGGAGGCAGAACCAAGGTTTAACCTAATGACACCAGAATAGCACAGGCAGGAATTCATGTTCATTGATCAGGAGTGGATGGTGGGTACAGGGTCCTGGAAACAGTGGGTGGTACTCCCAGCAGCCTCTGCCTGGGCCTCATGGATGCTCTGATGATGGCTCACCAAATGCCCCCTCGCTCTCTATCACCGAAACCCTAGGCTACCAGGTCAATTGCCCCCTTTGGGGCCTTTTTTTGGTTGCTCTTGGTTCTGCCCTGCAGTCTCTTCAGCCACTGTTGCCCTCAGGAACCATGGCAGGAAAACCAGACCTACAGTTCTAGGGACTCCGGTAATACCCAGACTTCCATGGGCCATATTTGCCTAAAGAGAAGTTTAAGGCCAAAGAAGCAGCATTTAGTTCCCATCCTCCAAGGCATGCTGAAAATGGCAGTATGTTATTCACAGAGCTCAGTGGTACCCAAATCATCTAGGCCCAGGGTCCTTGAGTAAACAGCAGATGCCTTATCAAAGGAAGAGTTTAAAATGTTCTCTTCCTGGAGTTCCCTGGTGGCCTAGAGATTAAGGACTCAGCATTGTCACTGCTGTGGCTCCAGTTACACTGTGGCTTGGGTTCGATCCTTGGCCTGAGAACTTCTGCATGCCACAGATGCAGCCAAAAAGTAAAACGAAACAAAACAAAAACAAACCTTTTAATTAAAAAATTAAAAAAAACAGCAGTTCCCATGTGGCACAGTGGAAATGAATCCGACTAGTAACCATGAGGTTGCAAGTCTCATCCCTGGCTTGGATTCTGCATTGCTGTGGCTGTAGCACAGGCGGCAGCTGCAGCTCCGATTCAACCCCTAGCCTGGGAACCTCCATATGCCACAGGTGTGGCCCTGAAAAGCAAATTAATCAATTAATTAATAATAAAAAATAAAACGTTCTCTTCCCAT
Organism: Phacochoerus africanus; assembly: GCF_016906955.1. Taxonomy (NCBI): domain Eukaryota; kingdom Metazoa; phylum Chordata; class Mammalia; order Artiodactyla; family Suidae; genus Phacochoerus; species Phacochoerus africanus. Next base: position 122,140,045 of record NC_062554.1, on the reverse strand, counting down.
GCCTAGAGTATGCACTTCCCTGGAGCCTGACTACAGGTACAGCTAAGCAGATGACCCACCACTTCTCCAGTATGTGCCAACCCTGCCCCTCCAGGGAGACACTCTTAAAATGTAGTTACAAGCAAAAAGACAAGAGAGAATCCATGGCTTTCCAAGCCCATGGAGACTGAGGACAGGAGAGAGAAGAAGAAAAAACAATAAAGGCATGAAAGCTTTGTGCAAGCGATGTGTGTCCTTACTTCTCTCACCATGCAGAGGTATCAACGGCGTTGGCATATTTTCAAAGAACTTTGGGGGGAAGGAAAGTACAGCTATTTGGACAGGTGACTCTAGCTCCTTGTCCACTAGAAACTAGTAGTTTCTGAGGAACGCATTAGCTTTTCCTTCCCAGAAAAAAAAAATATAAATAGCCCAATTATCAAAACAGGAGGGTTTGGGCACTTTTCTATCACATTCTTACCTGGAATCTCCCCCATGGCAAGCCCTTCGAGTCTTGTAAAGCACCTCTTTGGGCTTCAGTGTCACCTCACTGGCTTTTCTGAATGTGGCACCTTCACTCTTGCATCGGTTGGCTCTGGTGTACGAATACCTGTTTGAGTCCCTGCTTTCAATCCTTTTGGATATCAGAGTTCCATTGTGACTCAGGGGGTTGAGAACACAACCAGGTCTCCTTGAGCATGTGACTTCCATCCCTAGCCTCGCTCAGTGGGTTAGGGATCCAGCATTGCCTCAAGCTGCAGCATAGGCTGCAGATGCAGCTCAGATCCAGTGTTGCTGTGGCTGTGGCATAGGCTGGCAGCTGCAATTCTAATCCAACCCCTAGCGGGGGGACTTACATATGCCGCAGGTGCGACCATAAAAAGGGGAAAAAGAAAAAACTTTCGGATGTCTCCCTAGTAGTCAAAATACTGAATCATATGGTAATTCTATATTTAACTTTTTGAGAACCACCAAACTGTTACCACATTCTCTTTTTAAAAGTTCTCATCTGCAGAACCTTCTCGGGGACAGAAATAACACCAGGTTTCCAAGAATTCTAAGTTGTACCTGGGGTGGACCGCCTTAACCCTCCTGTATCCACATCGTTTGCTGTGTAGCTTGGTGGACCTTCCCACAAGAAGGCAGGGAACTCTTCTGGGTTTTGACATGGGCTCAGCCACATGACTTGCTCAGGCCGACAGGATGCCAGCAGACGTGACACCTTAGGACTGACCCCCAGCCCCTCTGCCACTCCCGTGAAGAGAACACGCCCTGCCTGGCCCAGTGGTCCCAGGAGGGACAGGAGGGATGCGTGACGCAGAGCAGCCCAGCCGCTATAACAGGAAGCAAAGCTGCCCCAGGTGACCTACTGCTCCTTGAGAAGAAAGGGTTATTGTTCTCAGCTTCTGAGTTTGGGGGTGGCTAACAACAAAGTGTTATCATGGCAGTAGTAAATGCCATCTACTGTTTAGCCTACATGTCGGTGAGAACGACATTTCTGGCGAACAAATAAATGGCATGAGAATCTCTTTGGCTTAAGGATTTTTTTTAAAGCCACCTGAATTAAAAGCCCGGCATCCTCTGTCTCTTTCAGCTCTCTGGAACTACCTGTGGGGGGCCTTCCTAGTCTGTTTTCTACTTGACCTTGTCATCAAGCCTTGTTAGTACCAAACTCAGTCTGTGAAAGAAGTTTAGCTTAGCGTAAAATGGGATGTGCCAAACCAAACGCATCAATTGAGTAACTCTTTGGAAGGCTGTGATTGGTTGGAGCTCTTGCAGATCCAGAAATCTTCGTAAAGGCCAAGAGGGAGATGGGCTGCTGCCTGAGATGCAGCCTGAAAGGCTCAGCAGAGTCATTGCCACTTAGAACCTAACCTCAGCTGGGCAGTTTCAGAAACTTAGTTTTGTTAGTTTCCTTGAAATTAACCAGTACTGGGGGAAAGTCGCATAAACCAAAATGTCCAGAGGCTGAAAAGTAGAATGCAGGTTTACCAATTTACACCTAGGAGGTTGTGTTTTCTGAGGCCTGGAGGAAAGTACTTACATTCTATAGCCAGCATACCTCCTGGCTCTCAGCACATCTGCAGAAACAAATTAGTCTTCAGAGGCTACTGCTTGGTGAGCACAGTCATCACAAAGGAAGGAGGTCAGTGTTGGTACATTTTAATCCGGGCTATGGAAAATCCTAGTAAGTATTCTCATCCCAAAATAGAGCCTGATTCTAGGAACCAAACATTGGCATAATGTTACCCATCTTCGGGGCTAGTCTTCTAATCAATCAGTATTACCTTGGTAAAAGCAAGAAAATGATAATAATTTAAGAAATAAAGCATAAAGACCTGAGCCACTGCTGGATTTCTAAAGTTAGGACAAATATCACCTTCATCAAATCCCACCAATTCCATCCCTAGGATATCTCTGGACCCCAAGCCCTCTGCCACGCCTGCAGCCAGGCCACCTCGCCCGGACCATAGCACTAGCCCCTCCTTGGTCCCCCAGCTGCCACTTTGCCCCCTTCATTCCATTCTAGAACCACACTGCCTGCCCCCCACCTCAGAGTGATTGCTCTAAATCACAGACCAGGTCACATCCTTGCTTAAAATCCTCCAAGGGGAGTTCCCGTCGTGGCGCAGTGGTTAACGAATCCGACTAGGAACCATGAGGTTGCAGGTTCGGTCCCTGCCCTTGCTCAGTGGGTTAACGATCCGGCGTTGCCGTGAGCTGTGGTGTAGGTTGCAGACGCGGCTCGGATCCCGCGTTGCTGTGGCTCTGGCGTAGGCCGGTGGCTACAGCTCCGATTCGACCCCTAGCCTGGGAACCTCCATATGCCGCGGGAGCGGCCCAAAGAAATAGCAAAAGTCCAAAAAAAAAAAAAAACCTCCAAGGTATGAATGGAAAAAGAAAATGTGGTATATACCTACACGAGAATCAAATTCAGCCTTAAACAGAAATAAAGCATAAAACATCATACAGAAGTATCACATTATTATTGTTGTTGTTGTTGTCATTGTTATTATGTATGTGGCTAGTAAGTGTGAGCAGTGCCTTGTAGGCAGTATACTGAACTGTCAGTGAAGACTCGGTTTCTTATCACAATTTTGTCAATCAAATTACTGTGTGATATTGGGAAACTAACTATGGCACTCTGGGCCTTGAGCCCTGATTTTCATGCATATAATGCTGAGTGCATTGAACTTAGCATCAAAGACAGTGATTTGAGTGGGGGCAGTGTGGTCAACAGGTGCTGAGATTTCAGACAAGGGAGAAATCGGTGAGGTTTATTCACAAGATGGTCGGGAGAAAAAGCACATGGAATAAAACACAGCCAGTAGCACTCCTGGCAAAGCAATTTAAAAGTATATCCTATTGGGTCAGGAGGCAAACGGATGGACACAGAATGTCCAAAAACCCCTTGTGACTAAAATCACAATAATGTAACTGTAGCTGTTGAGCTGAAGGCACCCAGCTTAGAAACTCCTTGGGCTCACAGAGACTTTGGGTTAACAAAAACAAAAAAGTCAAGTTGACATTTAGCATACAAGATGAGAATAAAGTGCTGCTCTTATTCAATGTTGTTACCCCATTTTATTGATATTAAATTTTAATTTCAATTAAAGTATCAGGATCATGCCCCAGAATTTAACTTGGTTAAGTCCCTAAGCAGTTGAAATAGCCATGTTTACTTTCTGGGTAATTCTCCTCTTGGCTTTAAGCCCCTCAACTTAAGTTGAAATCTTCAGACACCCAGGTTCATCACTTACCACTTTCTTTTAAAGCTCAACTCCAATATCTGGCACTGCATGCTCTCTCTGGGGAGACTGGAGCTGGTAACCCCCCCCCCCCCCCCCGCCGTCCTTCCTGGTGTGCTCTCAGCAGGGTTTGAAGACCACCTGCTGTGAAATTTGCAGGCATTTTTTACTGCTGCAAACCCAGAGCTGTCAAAATGAATTCCCGGTTTCAAGTTCAACTTAACTCTACTTGGACAACATGCCCTTTGCTAGCACTGCTGGGCAGGTCAATTTAAGAAATGCGACTCAGAGCCTCAAAATGATTACAGACTGGCAGAAAAGACAGGACATGTACACCGGAAGTTGTTAGAAGACAACACAGGGGACAATACATTTCACAGACACTTCATTCCTAAAGAGATTTCAAAAGAATGCCATTAGTGACACTTAGAAAAGGCTTTATAAAAAAAATTGGAATTAAGAGACACCATAGGAGTTCCCATCGTGGCACAGTGGTTAACAAATCCGACTAGGAACCATGAGGTTGCGGGTTCGATCCCTGGCCTCAAAGCTCAGTGGGTTAAGGATCCGGCGTTGCCATGAGCTGTGGTGTAGGTTGCAGACGAGGCTCGGATCCCGTGTTGCTGTGCCTGTGGCGTAGGCTGGCGGCTACAGCTCCGATTAGACCGAAGTGGCCCTAGAAAAGGCAAAAAAGACCAAAAAAAAAAAAAAAAGAGAGACACCATAATACAGCACAAATGTTATGCAAAAAACAGAAGATATGTGTTGGACCCAAGGAATGTCTTTCTCAGGATTTGAGAAAGGGCACGTCACCCTGATCCCCTTTCTCTGTGCTTTTGTAGACATCCTATTCCCCTGAAGGAAACAAGGTGATCAGCTCAGGTTGCCAGGCTGAGAGACATCATCATACATGAAGATTTAAAGTCATGTTGCTCAGATCGGCTCTAACCTGTTCCGCAATCTGGGAAGTCTGCTGCACACAGACCCACCTGCTCAGAGGTGGGAGGGGTGACACCTGACCCTGTCCTGGTTCCTTCTAGCTCCCTGGGCTGCAAAGGAACAAAAGGGGCAGGAAATACTCCTTCAGAGACAGAAAGCCCCAACCAAAGCCTCAACCCCGAAAAGGCAAACTCTGCCATTGATGGAGCTGGGAAATCACACTGAAAGACTCTTACGATCAAAAATAATCCCCACGGAGCCTGTCCCAGGCTGGATTCCCTCATGAACTTCAGACTTCTGGGGCCTTTTCATGTGTGTGGTTGTACCCAGGGCATGCAGATGTTCTGGGGCCAGGGATCAAAACCGAGTCACAGCAGCATAGACCCTTAAATTGCTGTGCCACCGGGGAACCCCCCCAGGGCCTTCACATACTAAAAGAAGTTCTGCTTCTGGTATGGAGGAGTAATTGCTCACCATAATAATAATAATAATAATAATAATAACAACAACAACAACAACAACAACAGCTATAAACCCTGGGGGAACACTACTTGGGAACTGTGAAGACTGAGCAAAGGCAGGCCTGCACCAGAGCCATAGCAATGCAGGATCCGAGCTGCGTCTGCGACCTACAGCACAGCTCACAGCAATGCCGGATCCTTAACCCACTGAGCAAGGCCACAGATCGAACCCGCAACCTCATGGTTCCTAGTCGGATTCGTTAACCACTGCACCACCATGGGCACTCCAAGGCAGGCCTCTTTTGAGGGGAGGAAAACTTGGAGCAAATGACCAGCATGGAATGAGCTCCCCCGTTTTGTGGCCCTCCCCTGAGAGAGACCACAGCTGCAGCAACACTGGTGTGCGATGGCTTAAATTCTGGTAGAAAGTCCACCATCTTTCTGACCACAGGAACCATGCAAAGGAGCCAGGACAGCCAGGGCTGCCAGAACTCCAGAAAGGAAAGCACAAGCAAAGGAGAACCTCAAATTCTCTATGTAAGCCCAGCTCGAGTCTCTGCTTGAACCATGCATACGTGGGAGAAACTGAAAGCAGATTATAGGTATGGCTTAAAGAACTGAAGATCCGAGTCACAGCCAACATGGGCAAGAGAGCTGGCAATCTCAGTCTAAACCAAGTTAATCATCTGTTAAAACATCACCACTCCTTGGAAAAACATAACAGAATGCAGAGTCGACAATACAGCAGTCATAAGATCCAGGGGACAATCCCAAATTATTCAACAAGAGAAGACTCAGGAAAATGTGACCCATTCTCAAAGAAAAAGATAATCAACATATGCCAACCATGAGATGATCCAGACATTAGAATTCTCAAAGAATTTCAAGCAACTGGTATACCTATAGTCGGTAAGGTAACGGAAAATTGCTTGTAATGAACTAAAAAGTAGAAAATATCTGTGATGAAACAGACATGACTGCTTATAGAGAAAGTCCTCAGGAAATTATAAAATATTTCCTGGAGTTCCTGTCATGGAGCAGTGGTTAATGAATCTGACTAGGAACCATGAGGTTGCAGGTTCAATTCCTGGCCTTGCTCAGTGGGTTAAGGATCTGGTGTTGCCATGAGCTGTGGTGTAGGTCGCAGACATGGCTCGGATCCCACATTGCTGTGGCTCTGGTGTAGGCTGGCAGCTACAGCTCTGATTAGACCCCTAGCCTGGGAACCTCCATATGCTGCGGGAGTGGTCCTAGAAAAGGCAAAAAGACAAAAAAAAAAAATTTCCTAAAACTAATACATGAACTATAGTAAGGTTTTAGGATAAAAGATTAATATTCAAAAAAATGAATTCTTATTCTATATACTAGTAGCAAACAATTAGAAAAATTTAAAAAAAAAAACATTAAGTGTGTATTTATTGATAAACCTAAGACCAAATTATACTTACAAAGGAGGGCATGGAAGAATTTGTAAGGTGATAGGTAGAACTTTATGTTCTGACAATTCCCATGCAGGACAACCATTAAAAAGCAGAGGGAAGCTGGAAAGAATATGTGAACAGTAAAATAAGCTCACTGAGCTGCCTTACTGGAATTAACTGACAATAAGAAGATATTATTTCAAAATAGCTTTAGGGGAAGGACAGGGAGGGAAATGAAGAGATTATTAGATTATTTCAATGTTGAGGCAATAGAGAAAGAAACCAAGAGACAAAAGTCCCCAATCCAGCTTTTAACAAATGAGGAAACACCAAAGCTTTCCTGTTAAATTCAGGAACAAGACAAGACATGCACTATGTCTCCTCCATCCAATACTGACTTGGAATTTATGCATTTAGAGAGAAAGAGCAGCTAGAGGAATAAGAACTGGAATGAAAGAGGTAAAACTATTTGCATACGATATAATCTTGAAAATTGCAAAGAATTAATGGGGAAACTACCACAAATAACCAGAAAACTTACTAAAGTAGTAGGTACTAAAATTATTTAAAAAGAAACCCAGGAGTTCCCTTCATGGCACATCGGAAAGGAATCTAACTAGGAACCATGAGGTTGAGGGTTCGATCCCTGGCCTTGCTCATTGGGTTAAGGATCCAGCATTGCTGTGAGCTGTGGTTTTAGGTCACAGACACAGCTCAGATCCTTTGTTGCTGTGGCTGTGGTGTAGGCTGGCGGCTACAGCTCCGAATGGACCCCTAGCCCGGGAACCTCCATATGCCGTGGTATGGCCCTAAAAAGAAAAAAAAAAAAGAAAAAAGAAAAAAAGAAAGAAAGAAACCCACTTAGAAGTCTAATGGTAAAAAAAAAAAAAAAATTTCAAGGTAGCAGAATAAGATAAACTAACTGGGCACAAACCTAAAAGAAATGCCCCAAATCTATATGAGGAAAACTATAGAACTATCAGAAACAGATGTGAACAAATGAAACAACTCAACAACTCAGCAGCTCCTAAATAGGTCAGGTTTTTGTATTTTGTAAGTGTAAATCTCAACTAAAATATCATCAGATAATTGTTTTTTACCCACTGAGCGAGGCCAGGAATCGAACCGGCATCCTCACAGACACGATACTGAGTTCTTAACCAGTGAGCCACAATGGGAGCTCCAGACAATTTTCTTTTTATCTTGAGTCAGACAAGTTGATTATAAAGTTCTTTTGGAAGAATAAATAAGCAAGAATCACCTAGAAAAATCTCAAAATGAAGAGCAATGGCTATGTGGGTGGAAAGCGGCAAGTCACGTCAGAATTCATCAACCTCTATAATTTTTTTTTTTTTTTTTTTGCTATTTCTTTGGGCCGCTTCCGCGGCATATGGAGGTTCCCGGGCTAGGGGTCCAATCGGAGCTGTAGCCACCAGCCTATGCCAGAGCCACAGCAACGCAGGATCCAAGCCGCGTCTGCAACCTACACCACAGCTCACGGCAACGCTGGATCGTTAACCCACTGAGCAAGGGCAGGGACCGAACCCGCAACCTCATGGTTCCCAGTCAGATTCATTAACCACTGCGCCATGATGGGAACTCCTCTATAATAAAATATTTTGATATTGTTACATGAAGAGAAAATCTGGAAAATGACCCAGATATAACATTTTATTTATTGTATGAACATTTAATATATGGTAATAATAGCATTTCAAAATGGAGAAAACATGGTATAATCATATTATAATCCATATAATCCATATAATCATATAAGAAAAGATAAAACCATATCCATTGCCTGTACTGTATATTCCAGAATAAATTCCAAATGGATCTGAGATTTACATACAAAAATCAAACCATGCAGTTATTCAAAAAAATATCGGTAAATTCTAAATTCCTCTACAGTCATGGAATAGGAAAAATGTTTCTAACTATGACTTAAAACCCAGAAGAAATAAAAATATTGGTAAATTTTATTACATAAGAAATGTTTTAAACTTTGGCATGACAAAAATTATTCTAAGGAAAGAGTAAAGCCAAATGACAAAGTAGGTAAAACTATTTGCAATTTATTCAGAAACAAAGAATTAATGTCCTGAATATATAGAGGCATTCTGAAAACAGAAAAGGCCAAAAACACTCTTAAAAATATATTATGTAATAACAATATGAACTGAGAGTTCACAAGAAAAAATGCAAATGGCTTCTAACCACATGAAAAGCTGTTTACCCTCAGTCGTAGTTAAGAGAAAAGCGAATTAAAACTACACTGATACTACTCAGCCATAAAAAAGAGTGAAATTTTTGCAATTTGCAACAATATGAATGGACTTGGGAGGTATTATACTAAGTGAAATAAATCAGAGAAAAACAAAAACTGTATGTTATCACTTACACATGAAATCTAAAAAAATAAAACAAACTAGTGAGTATAACAAAAAAGAAATTAGACTCACAGATATAGAAAACAAACTAGTGGCTACCAGTGAGGAGACGGAAATGCAGGGGGGCAATTTAGGGGTAGGTGATTAAGAGGTAGAAACTACTATGTATAAACTAAATAAGCTACAAGGATATATGGTACAGCACAGGGAATATAGCCAGTATCTTATACTAACCACACATGGAGTATAACATTTAAAAATGGTGAATCAAGTTCCTGTCGTGGCTCAGTGAAAACGAATCTGACTAGCATCCATGAGGACACAGCTTCGATCCCTGGCCTCGCTCAGTGGGTTAGGGATCCAGCATTGCGTGAGCTGTGGTGTAGGTCACAGACGAAGCTCAGATCCTGTGTGGCTGTGGCTGTGGTATAGGCCAGCAGCTGTAGCTCTGATTTGACCCCTAGCCTGGGAACCTCCATATGCCACGGGGGCAGCCTTAAAGATTAAAAAAAAAAAGTGAATCAGTGTGTTGTATACCTAAAACTTATATACTATTGTAAATCAACTATACTTCATTTAAAAAAATAAATAAAAATTTAAAAAATTTTAAACCTACAGTGAGATATCATCTCTCACCATCAGACTGATTAAAAAAAAAGCTAAAGTTGGACATCCTATTCTGTTAAAAGGTTGATGAGAAGGCAAGACAATATTACCCCGATAGTTAGGAATTTTTGATAGTATCGAGCAAAATTCCCAGAAATCAAGAAAGCTGTCAAAGAATATAGAGCCATGTCAAATGGACACAGAAGCCAACTTGACAAGTCTCTTACCAGCCAAAGATGGGACAATCCGACCACCAAAGAACAATTACAATCAACCGAAATAAATTAAATAAGTATACATCCACAAATTCATTATACTTTAAAAAAAAAAAAACCCTTTATTGATCATCCTTGGAAATCAACTCATTCTTTTGAAAACTAGTAATAAAAGGAAAGAGTAAAGCATTTATTCTGCTTTTCTTCTACAAAATAATGAGTGGAAGTTGAGGCATAGTCTCGGTATATTAAAGATGTTAACTCTTTGTTTACAAATGAATTGCAAATAGTTTTTTACTGCTTTGTCATTTGCCTTTTTTCTTATGGTAATTTTTTGCTGTGCACAAGGTTTTTTTTTTTATTTTTTATGTAATAAAATTGATCAAAGTTTGTATTGCTTCTACTGCTTTTATTGGTTTTAAGTCATTGTTAGAAACTTTTTCCCGGAGTTCCCGTCATGGCGCAGTGGTTAACGAATCTGACTGGAAACCATGGAGTTGCAGGTTCCATCCGTGGCATTGCCCAGTGGGTTGGGGATCCAGCATTGCTGTGAGCTGTGGTGTAGGTTGCAGATGCAGCTTGGATCCCGCATTGCTGTGGCTCTGGCATAGGCTGCTGCCTACAGCTCTGATTCGACCCCTAACCTGGGAACCTCCATATACCGCGGGAGCAGCCCTAGAAAAGACAAAAAAAAAAAAAAAGAAAAAGAAAGAAAGAAACGTTTTCCCTATTCCAAAATTACACAGGAGGAATTCACTTACTTTTAAACAGTACTGATATGGTTTAGCACTTTTTTTTTAATGGCTGCACCTGCAGCAAATGGAAGTTCCTGGGCCAGGAATCAAGCCCTCATCTTTGCAGTTGGATCCTTAACCCACTTGGCCACAGCAAGAACTCCTAACTTTTTTTTTTTTGTCTTTGGTTTGTTGTTGTTGTTATTGTTGTTGTTGTTGTTGCTATTTCTTGGGCCGCTCCCGCGGCATATGGAGGTTCCCAGGCTAGGGGTCGAATCGGAGCTGTAGCCACCGGCCTACGCCAGAGCCACAGCAACGCGGGATCCGAGCCGCGTCTGCAACCTACACCACAGCTCACGGCAACGCCGGATCATTAACCCACTGAGCAAGGGCAGGGACCGAACCCGCAACCCTCATGGTTCCTAGTCGGATTCGTTAACCACTGCGCCACGACGGGAACTCCAAGAACTCCTAACTTTTTATATTTAAATCTCTGATCCATTTAGAATTTCTTCTGGAGTACAAGGAGCTCTTGGAGTGCCTTTCAATCCATTTACCATTTCCATTGCCCATTCCTCCTGTAATGTAATCCAGTCCAGGAGAGAGAGGTGCTAAAGCTTCTTCACAGAAGACGCCAGCAATAGCCATTTGACTTCAATTCTCCTCCCTTCCCCCTGCTGGTCATATTTTCATCTCCTTTTGAGTGAGAAATAATTATGTCATCCTGCCGTTCAAAAATTCCGTTCTCTAGACTTTGGCTGTTGATATTTAAAGGCAAGCATTAGATTTTTTTTTTTTTAAATAGAAACCCTCAGCTTTTAAGCTTATTGTTCATGCCAAGCAAGTTCAGATTTCATCATAAATCCAATGTACTCTTTTGTTCTAGCTTCGTCCATCTGCTCACCCCGCCCCCCCCAAAAAAATGTAATAAAAACTATCAGTGTGCTCTGAATGTGAGGGAGAAGGAAAGAAAAAAGCAGGTTTGGGAATGGAAGCAGGGACTCAGGTTCTAAAGATATGAGTCATTATAATCATCACTAGAACACCTTTGGCCCCTCCCTTCTCATGCTCAGGTCTGGCTCCAACCTGCTCCCTCTGAGGTTCTGTCTCCATCGCCTGTCTCCCAAGCCAAGACACACACCATTTTCAGAACATTGCTGATAACCTGCCTCCTCCAGGGAGCCTTCCCGATTACACTACCCTTGTCACCCCTTCACATCAGCAGCCCCTCGCCACAGGATTGGAGTGTCCAGACAGGGTTTCTGTGCAAAACCATCTCAGGTTTCCGGACCTTTGAGGCTACAAGGTGAGAAAAGAGGCAGCTCTGGAACTCTCTGAATGAAACACTATGAGAAGACAAGAAAAAAAAAATCAGGAGAAAGCAAGCTACTCTAACTTGTTGGTGGGGAAAATGTTGCTGAACCAAGTTTGAATCTGCTCTCCTGCCACAGTAAAGCCAATCTACCGACACCAGGTTGTGGGGAAGGGAAGTGCAGCATCTATTGCAGGGCGCCAAGCCAGAAGTTCAGGACATCTGAGGCTCAGAACTGCCCAAGTTCACCGGTGGGATCTCGGAAGACATTTTTTTTTCTTTCTTTTTCTTTTTCTGCCTCACCGGTGGCATATGGAAGTTCCCGGACCAGGCATTTTTAAAGGCCAGGTGAAGAAGGGCCGTCCCAGGAAACGTGATCAGCTAGTGCAAGTACGAGCTAATTGGCTGCCGGTGAGGTTACAGGGTGGTGTGACAGCGGTTAACGTTATCAATCCTTAGGCCCCAGGAGTGTGGGGGCCACATCTGGTGGTGGTCTTAGCATCTGTAAGACAACTGGGGAATTGTGCATCAGATGCTATTATCTAGGTACTTCAGAGAGGAGCTACGGCAGAGGATATGTTTATGTGCCCCAGTTTCTACAGCTCTTTTCATGTACATCTGACACCTGCATCATAGCATCAACTGTTATAATTCTGAGCTCTTTGGGTAAATTGAAAATGAATGTACCGGGAAGTCAGAGAGCATGCGTGAGTGCTCTGCTGCCCACCCCAAGAGGGAGTGCTCAGTGTTAGCAACCCATCAGCTCGCTAAAAGCCAGCAAGAGATATTTGGATTCAGCAAAATGAAGAATTTCAGGAATGGGTTAGGAACTGACCGGGGAAATATATGGAATTATTCCTTGGAGATCTTTTTAAAAGAGGATTGTCTTCAATGAGTTTGGTCCACTCCTTTCCCCTTTCTTCAGGCCAAAAGACCGCCAAGGGCATGGACCACTGCCGCTAAATTTCCCTTAAAGCCTGAGGAAAGAGGCCCCGTGCTTGAGGCCTGTTGGCCATTTCCAATAATTCTAGAATAGCAACACTTTGAGAAACCAGCTGTGCACCTTGGGGTGTGCTCAGCTGCTCTGCGGGGGCCTGCAAATTAGAGCCTGAATTTAGCCAATTCTCCCCCCAGGTTCCCAGACCCAACCTGCTGATCCTTCCCAGATGATCCCGGCCAAAGTTCAAAAACCATGCTAGGCCCTGGGACTATGAGTAGAGAGGCCCCGGAGTTAGTATGGAGAGTTAATACTCTAGGAGAGGCATTCTGGGAAGCATTTAAAGAAGAGCATGGTGTGATCAGACAGGCCATTAGAAAAGATTTAGTAGCAGGTAACTTGCTTCCTCACATATTTTGTCATTTGGGAGGTGTGAGTGTGTGTGGGTGTGGGTGTGTTTATAAATGTAATGAAAAGCTTAGGATACAGAGTTAGGCTGACCCATTATTTCATGGCCTTAAATAATTTAGTATATTCTCCAATTTCATGTCTGCTTCAAAACAATGGTGTTGGTGGTAATAATGATTAATAATAATATAAATAATAATACTAGCCCTACCTCCCTCATGGCGCTATTAAATTGAGTAGGAAAAAACCCTTTCGTAAATGTAAAACACTATGAAGATGTAAAATGTTATTATTCCAAGAATATTTTTCTTGGAACTGAACAAAAATCAGTCTAACATCCACCAGTAATGTCCTCTGAAAGTGCAAAAACAAGCCTAATTCTTCTTCCACGTGACAGTCCTCTAAGTACTGGCAAATTGTGCCGATGCTATTCCCAAGGCTTCTCCTTTCCAGATTAAAAGGTTCTTAGTATTCTTTGTTTCCCAAGTCACATGTCACATGCCACATTGCACCACAGGCCTTACCAGGCTCCTATTAAGATCCCTTTGGCTTCTCCGTACCTCTGGATCGTTATGACGAAGGCCAAGGAATACTACGCCCCTCAGGCAACTCTGGGGCCTGTGCAACTCCTCTCCAACCTGTGTTCAATGCCAGGCAATGATCCCACCCCACAGCCTTAGACCAGCTCTGGCCTTTGCTTGCTCCTTACTGGTGTGACCAAATTAAAAGGCGACTAGAACAGCACTTTAAAAAAAAAAAAAAAAAAAAAAGGTTGTGAAAAAACTCCACCCCAAGCTTGAACATCAATGAAATCTCACTTTAGCCTATAGAAAGCCTATGAATTAAAACAAAAGAAGAATCATTTCTGTATTAGATTTTGATAGCTTCTTTCCTCTAAGATGCTCAGGACATTGTATTGGGACATTTTCATTCAATAACATAATGATTTCTTCAGTGCTGCAGGCCTTAACTTCTCAGGGCTTTGCAAATGCCATTTCCCACCCTCGGGCTGAGCTCTCCCTCCCTGGATAGGCAACCAGTTCTTGTCTGTTGCACACCCAGGGTACTCGTGGTATGGAGCATGGGTGGAACGCTGAACTGGAGCAGTCACAAATGGAGCCTCTAGAGGCAACTCCATCTGATAGGGATGGAGTAGGGTAGTTACACAGATAGTTGTAGAAGTCCCAGTAAGGGACAATGGATACAGAGGGAAACCTAGGGAATCTGGGGAGACCACTGTAAGTTAATAATTGCTCAAGAGGGCTCATCAGAATGAGGCAGGCTTGCTTGACTAGTGGAGACACAAGATATGCCTCAGGTCATTGGGCTGGGGATGGGGTGAGGCCTGCATTCAGGTTCAGACCAAGGGCAGAAGTTTCAGGCCCACCCTTCTGCTGATTTGAATAAGTAACATGACAGTTCTAGTTTGATTTTATGGGGTCAAATAATCTCTTACCAGATACCAAGGAGGAGTTACTACTCAAAGAAAGAGAAAGACGCCATCTTTTCCCACCTCCACTCCCCTCGGATTATAAAATTATAGCTCACCTAATCCTCAGGGCAGAGCCTCCCTTCCTGCCCACTTGCATCTCTCACAATGGTCTTACCTTTTTTTTTTTTGCTTTTTAGGGCCACACCCATGGCATATGGAGGTTCCCAGTCTAGGGGTCTAATCAGACCTGTAGCTGCCAGCCTATACCACAGCCACAGCAATGCAGGACCCAAGCCACATCTGCAACCTACAGCACAGCTCACAGCAACACTGGATCCTTAACCCACTGAGGGAGGCCAGGGATCAAACTAGAGTCCTCATGGATACTAGTTGGATTCGTTTCCACTGGACCACAATGGGAACTCCACAAGGGTCTTATCTTAATAAATCTATTTCTTGCCTATCACTTTGTCTCTTGCTAAATTCCTTCTGCGCCGAGGCACAAAGAACCTGAACCTCAGTAAGACCAGACACCAGGTAAGTGATTCTAATTTAAAGCCCATGGGTTCAAGTCCCAATCTGGGTTCTGGCTAGGTTCAAGTCATTAAGTGTTATCAGTTTCAAATCCACCCCTTCTTAAAGATGACACACCGTGACCCTGAGAAATGACTTCCTTAAGGTCACAGCTACTTAAGGACAGCATTAGACACTTACTTCCTCTCATCTGAAAAACAGACCAAAATGAGGTGAGGCTGCTCAATACTCCTCAGAAAGAGAGAACCGGGAGCAACAGGACAGTTCTTCACAGCTGTCTTAACTCTTGCCATGAAAGCCTGTAAGTTTTCTAAAGAATAAAAAACCACAATAACTAGGTGAGTACATGGACCAACTGAAGACAGGATGGAACAGCCCAGGTTACCTCTTTCGGTCATGAGTTTAAAGGGTGGGACAAATAACAGTTCAGTGTCTCACAGGTGTTATGTATTGAGGAGGAAAGATCAATTGAGTGGCAGAGGGGTGCAAGGAAAGAAAACCGGGCAACAGAGAAGAAGTAGCTCAATCAAGGAAGGAAAATTTAAGCAAGAGAGGATGCCGGCAGCTCCCATAAGACCCTGGGCACTTTATTGCAGACAACAAATTTTGTTTTGGCAGTAAAATGGGTTTGCCATGCTTCTGCTGCTGCTGCTTCAGTTTTCATGATGATTTATAGGACACGCACACACACAAAGACAATTTTTGAACACTCCTACAGTCATGAAAATCCCTCCCTGAAAGCCGTTCTATCTTTTTTAATGAATACCCAAAGCAATTAAATCATGGCATGCTCCCATTATCTGCCAAGTTTTGTTATTTTTAAAATACAAAAACATAGTTCAGGATTCTATTATTTGGTCCACATGCAGCCTTTCAAAGGTGGTTTCCTTGGCTTCCCCAGACATGAACTTTCAGCCAGGCAATAAAAACCACCTCTGTTTGAAAGGGCCTCTTGTGTTTCTGGAAGATCTCCTTCAAGAGCTGCTGCCCTATCTGTCTTTACCAGAGAGAAAAAGAAATGGGCCAAAGAGATACTGTTTAGAAGGTCACCATCACCCTGCAACCCACACAGAAGCCAGCATTTGATAATGATTCTAGCTGCCTTGTTTCTTTTCCTTTTGGACACTTAGGGACTTAATAGACACGTGTGGCTTCTTGGCAAAATTTCTGTTGGTTACGCTGGGAGAAGTAACAGCCCAAGTCATAGGGGGGCAGAGAGTGTACTGCTGACTTTGAGTAGACTCATGTCATCAGCTGCGAAATCCCCAAAACTCACTGTAACAAACGGATCCAAACACACCTCAAAGGTGATCCCCAATGCTGGGCCAGGAAAGGTGTCCAAAACCTACCCCAATGGCAAGAATCTCCAAATGATATAAGCCAACTGAATGTTTTTTTTTTTAAGGAACAATATGATATTCAATGATTAATGTTCATAACATAAAATCACAACATCCTTAGATACAAACTAGCCAACATTATCTCCTTTACAAAAATATCTACTTTGACAAATGGGCATTTATCCTTAAAGCCCCTTCATTACACAAGAGCACTGGGCTAGGTGCTACGGGGCACACACAAAGTATATGTCAATCCTAGACTTTCTGCAGTGGTGCAAAGGGATTAGCAGTGTCTCCAGAGTGCTGGGACTCAGGTGCAATCCCTGGCCTGGCACAGTGTGTTTAGGATCCCACATTGCTGCACCTGCATCATAGCTCACAACTGCAGCTTGGATCTGACCCCCGGCCCAGGAATTTCATATGCAGCAGGGTGGCCAAAAAAGAAAAAAAAAATGTCAATCCTCACCTGAGGATTGCTATGATTTATTTGAAATGTAAGAGAAATACACGTGAAAAGATAACCACCAAAGACAGAGAAAGAAGGCTGCATCAATGCCAAGTGAAGGAAGCCATCAGCAGCAAACTCTAGGCTACTCACCTATACTAGTGATGTGGCCCATACAGTCTAGAGACCAGGCAAGTCCCCATAAGCCAAGGGGAGAGAGAACAGCTAAGACCATCAGGAAATATCAAATACAGATTCCGATTCAGTGTAAGCTCTGTCTCCTGTTACAACAGACCTTCACTCATTTCACCCACAACCCCAAGGGCTAATCACCGACTAGATACAGAATAGAGGTTGTCCAAGATCAGACTCCTGCCTTGCTAAGTACAGACAGATAGAGGGACCAGGGCACCAGAGGCCATTCTCCCTGCTATAGGGTTGCATCAAGCTGGTGATGCTTTTTCAAATGTTTGCCAAGAGCAACAGAAGGTGTTTTCCCTCTTGGAATTTTTCTCTTCCTCCCTCTACCCTGCCTCTAAGGATAGCTCAAATATGACTCATAATTGGGGTGTCTGGCAGTCACTCTCCTTAACTGCTCATCCAAGGTCCCCTGGATTCCCATAAGCCCTACCTCTCACCACTCAGAAGGCACTGAGGTGTAGTGGGATTCATCACAGAATACAGAAGCATAAAACTGAACCATCCTAGGATCTTTCATATATTGAAATCCTTCCACAGCATTTCCCCTATATGTACATCAAAGCTTTGTGGTATCAGCAAACTTCCTACTCACAATGGACAAGACAGTCCATCTTGAAATCATTCTAATTGACTTTTCTCCCCTACTTGAATTTCCCTGATATGTCTTTGAGTTGCTCCTAATCTCATCTCTTGCGTTCATGCAGATCCAGACTCATTCCTGTTCCACAAGGCAGGCTGTCAGATATCTAAAACTTCTCAAATCTGTTTGAGTCCTTTCTTCCACAAGAGCAACACAGAGACTTCCTTCAACCATTACAGACACTACTTGGTTTCAAATCCTTTCATTTTTTTATTTTATTTTTTTATTATCTTAAGAGATCCATTTGCCTATTTCTTTCTTTAAACCTGGCTCCTAAAAAGGAATAAAACACTCTAGACATAAACTGGCCAATGGAAAGAAAAAATGGAAACTATTTCAGATGCTTAGACACTATAGTTAACACAATCTCAGGCTGCATTCAACTCTAAATTGTGGTCACATGGCCTGGCATGTACTTACTGTAGACTAAAATCCTTTAGCTGTCAGTGCTTCCCACCTGCTGGTGAAATCAATGATTTTCATTTAATATTTCCTCACATAGCCGGGCATTATCCCCCAAACCATGTGAGAAAGTTACATCTTTCATGCTCTTTCCAGCCTTCTACTTGACCTCCAACTATAGATGCAAATGACTGTTTTCAACAATCTAGGAAAAGAAATACGACTCCTCCCAAGAAATCTCCATGGGAAGATATCAACGTGGTGCTCTGAGATACGAAAATAAAGGTCTCAGTAGCTGTTTCTGATTTCCACTTTGAATCCTCCCTTCCAAGTCCCTAAAACAATCAGAAAGCCCCACGGTATGAGGGAACCTCTCCCGCAGCTGAGGGAGAAGAGAGGCGATTTACATTCAACCAGCCATTTAGTTCAGTCCCTTCTGATCACTAGACAATAAGACCCTGAATACATGGACCACAACCCATTAAGTACTGACTAAAATGGAAATGCTGAAGCTTTGTATCTCTCTCAGTGTCTAGCATTATTTCTGAGACCGGAAGTATTCAGCTACCAGTTTAAAACATTAACTCAATTGTTATGGTCCTAAAATTTTATTATAGGTTTTTGTGGTGATGATCTATCTTACGGCTTGTTAAAAAAATAAAGTGTAAGCATAAAGGTTATTTTAAAAGCTTATTAGTGCCAAAAGTAAATTTTAAATAAAGCTTGCATGAAAGTGGAAGAAAAAGAAGGGAACAGAAAACATAGGAAAAAAATTTCCAACACTTTGCTGCAGGCAAGCTCCCCACGCATCTCTCTTAGATTGTTGCATCAAGTCCACATGCTTCAGACTGGCCTTAAAGACTTCTATTATCGGGGGTCCTCCTTTTATCCAGTTATATTTCCCAAAGTCCACCTTCTACCCCGGCTAAGTCAGCTTGGGCAGCTATGATAGCTGCCAGGAGATTTCTGTAGCCCAAAGGAACTTACACCTCTTCTTTAGCATATCTTTCAAGAAAATACTCAAAAAAACCTCATTGGAAAGTCTTCTCTGGCTAATGCCATCCCACACTGACTATTCTTTATCTTTCTCTAAAGCATATGGACAATCTGCAAGACAGTATATTGATTATCTTTTTGACCAAAGAAGAATTAAGTCACTTTGGAAGAGTAAGATAATACCAAAATGATGAATTATTATTATGATTATATTTTAACTTACTTTGTTTGTCTCCCCTCCCAAGAGGTTCATAAGCTTCTTAAGGGTAAGAGTAGCAGTCTTTAATTTGTATTCCTTAAAAATTCTAGATACAAATAGTTAAACAGGGAGTTCCCGTCGTGGTGCAGTGGTTAACACATCTGACTAGGAACCATGAGGTTGCAGGTTTGATCCCTGGCCTTGCTCAGTGGGTTAAGGATCCAGCATTGCCATGAGCTGTGGTGTAGGTTGCAGATGCGGCTCGGATCTTGCGTTGCTGTGGCTGTGGCGTAGGCCGGCAGCTACAGCTCTGATTAGACCCCTGGCCTGGGAACCTCCATATGCCGTGGGAAGCGGCCCTAGAAAAAGCAAAAAGACAAAAAAAATAAATAAATAGTTAAACAAAATAGATGCTAGATGAATAAATGAACAATGCATTTCAACATGTGAGTCTTTGAAGATTTCTTCACTGACAGAGCTGTCCATGGCTCTAGTACTGAGGATAATGAGCCTGGGCACAACCAACAAAGCAAATGACTAGTGACAAATTCTGCTGACCTATAACCCTGAGAGAAGTTATCAGCTGGTTACCATAATGATCGTTAAATAATCTACTATCCTTGTCACCCACCTACACTTAGTTCGCTATAGTTCAACACCTAAATCACCATTTCATCGTGTCAACTCATGCTCTAAAACTTGTATGTAGGGGCTCCCTATTACCTGCAGTAGTTCTCAATCTGTATAGCACTAATAGAGTAGAAGGTAGGTGCTTTGTCACTTAGGTTCTAAAACACATCTTGGCAGAGTGGCTACCATATAAGTTGGAAACCATTAATGTGAGTAATGATAGATGTTTCTGAGTTATGTGTGCTATGGACTGAATTGTATCACCCGAATTCATTTGTTGAAATTCTAACTGCCATGTGATAGTGTTTGGAAATGGGGCCTTCGAGAGAATTAGGTTTAGATGGTATCATGAGGGTGGAGCCCTAATGGTGGGATTGGTGGCCTTATAAACACAGAGACACCAGAGTGCTCTCTCTCCCTCTCTCTCTCTTGCACGTGAAGATGTAGTGAAAAGGAACCATATGCAAGCCACGAAGAGAGCTCTCAACAGAATCCAAATATGGTGGCACCCTGATAATGGACTTCTAGCTCCAGAACTGAGAAAATAAACTTCTACTGTTCAAGCATCCCGTCTATGGTATTTTTTTATGGTAGCCCAAGCCAACTAAGACAATATGTATAACCCATGTTAATTGTATGAGGCCAGGTACAATACATGCATATACTTCATTACACAAATTCAAACACACATTGATAAATATTGCTCTTGATTTCAGTTCTACCTACGAATAGGTAACTGCTATGGGAATTGCTCTCCGGAATTAAACAAATACATTAAGCAACTATTTCAGATAGTAGACTATAAGTAATGCAAGATTATGATCTCTGAGAAAAGGGATTTAAATGCATTGTTTTATATTCACCCTGACTATTCACCTTCATGAAAATTCCAAATTGTAGCACAAGGAGAAGAAATCCAAACAAAGCCTGGTGGTCTTGCCAAGTTGTGAAGAGAAAGATTGAGATTTTAGAAAGCCAAAGCAGCTACAAGTTGCAGAATATAATACTGAAAGTAAGGAAGCTATATGAAGATAGAGCTCCAGAAATGTGCATAGGGGTTCCCGCAAATCTTTGCCTGAATACTAACTTGTACATGCATAGGGTCAAGATCCATCATGCTAGGAAAGAAAAATTAGCAGAGAGCTATAAGCCAAGAAATTCCCAGAGCTCAAACAAATGGACCCTATTATGGTGGAGCTCTAAAGTACACTCTAGATCTGCCTTTAAAAATGTTAAAACAAACCTCAAGAGGATCAGTCTGATTTTCAAGTAACTTAAATGCCTGCCTAAACAAAGCTATCATTCTTTAAATAATAAAACAAAATCAAGCACTCAACAAAGAAAACTCACAATGTTCATTTTCCAATGAAAATAATTATTAGAAATGCAAAAAAAGCAGAACACTGTGACTCAAAACCATGAAAAAAATCAAGTCAATGGACACTGATCTAGAAATGACTGATTTGATGGGGAATTTTCAGACAAGGATATATAACAATTATAAATGTTACAACTATGTTAACTATTTAAAAGAAAATATGAACATATGAAAAGAGGAATGGAACATGTAAATAAAAATAACATATATCATCTAGACATTAAAATTCAATATTTGAAATGAAAAGTTCACTGAATGGCATTTAGAGCAGATTAAATACTGCAGAAGAAAATATAAAAGGATTTGAAGACATAACAGTTGAAACAGAAGAAAACTAAGACAAAACAAAATACCTATACCACAATAACAGTTGGACAATAACAAGCTGTCTAACATGTGTATATTGAGAATTCCAGAAGGGAAGAAGAGAAGAACAAAACAAATTTGTATATGTAATAGCTGAATTTTTTCTAAATTTTAAAAAAATTAGAAATCCACAGGCTCCCTGACTTCAGACTGTAATACAAAGTTACAGTTATCAAAACAGTATGGTACTGGCACAAAAAAACAGAAATATAGGTCAGTGGAATAAGATAGAAAGCTGAGAGTTGTTTCAACAAGTACTACTGAAACAGCTGGGTATCCATATAGAAAAGAATAAACCTCAACCATTCCCTATATCATACCAACAACTAATGATATAGATCATAAACTGAAATGTAAAAGCCAAAACTATGAAACTTCTAGAAGAAAACAAAGAGGAGGAAATTTTTGTTACCTTGAAATAGGCAATGATTTCTTTTCTTTTCTTTTTTCTTTTTAGGGCCACACTTGTGACATATGGAAGTTCCCAGGCTGAGGTCAAATCAGAGCTGCAGCTGCCAGCCTACACCACAGCCACAGCAACGCAGGATTGGAGCTGCACCTTGCAGCTGTACTGGATCCTCAACCCACTGAGTAAGGCCATGGATCACAGACACTATGTTGCATTTTTAATCTGCTGAGCCACAACAGGAACTCAAAGGCAAAGATTTCTTAGAGAAGATACATAAAGCATGAACCTTAAAAAAAATAACCTGTAAATTCACCTGCTTCAAAAATAAAAATTTCTGCTCTTCAAAAGATACCATTGCAAAAGTGAAAAAGCAAGACACACAAGAAAAAATCCGTAATACATATATGTGACAAAGGACTAATACACAGGATATTTAAAGAATGTCTCCAGGCCAATAATACAAAAAACCAATTTTTAAAATGGCAATATAGGAGTTCTCATCGTGGTGCAGGGGAAGTAAACCCAACTAGGAACCATGAGGTTGTGGGTTCGATCCCTGGCCTTGCTCAGTGGATTAATGATCCGGAATTGCCATGAGCTGTGGTGTAGGTCACAGAGGCAGCTCGGATCTGGCATTGCTGTGGCTGTGGTGTAGGCTGGCGGCTATGGCTCTGATTAGACCCCTAGCCTGGGAACTTCCATATGCCATGGGTGTGGCCCTAAAAAGACAAAAAAAAAGACAAAAATAAATAAATAAATAAAATGGCAAAATATTTGTACAGATACTTGACAAAATAAGATATAAAATCTCAACTACATGAAAATAAGTTTAAGAGCATTCGTCTTTAAAAAGTTTAATTTAGGAGTTCCCATTGTGGCTCAGTGGTAATGAACCTGACTAGTATCCATGAGGATGTGGGTTCAATCCCTGGCCTCCCTCACTGGGTTAAGGATTGGTGTTGCGGTGAACTATGGTGTAGGTCGAAGACATGGCTCAGATCTGGTGTTGCTGTGGCTGTTACGTAGGTCTGCAGCTACAGCTCCAATTCGACCCCTAGCCTGGGAACTTCCATATGCTTCAGGTGAGGCCTTAAAAGGACAAAAAAAAAATTCAATTTAAAATTACACTGAGATACCCACTAGAATGGCAAAAATTTTAAAGACTATATTAATTGTTAGGATAACTGGAATTCTCATACATAGCTGGGGTTATAGACATGTTTAACCACTTCGGAAATTGTTTGGCAGTTTCTTAAAAAGTTAAATATAAACTTATCATATGACCCAGCAGTATTACTTAGATATTTATCGAACAAAAATGAGAACCTATTTTCACACACAAAAAAAGTTGTACATAAATGGCCACAGTAATTTTATTTATAATAGCTCAAAACTGGAAGCAATATAAATAGTTGTAACAACAGGTGAATGGATAAGCAAATCTTATATCCATAAAATGAAATATTGTTTAGCATTTTTAAGAAACTATATGCTATAAACAAAATGGATGGAGTTCCCGTCATGGCTCAGTGGTTAACGAATCCAACTAGGAACCATGAGGTTGCGGGTTCGATCCCTGGCCTTGCTCAGTGGGTTAACAATCCGGCGTTGCCGTGAGCTGTGGTGTAGGTTGCAGACGCGGCTCGGATCCCGCGTTGCTGTGGCTCTGGCGTAGGCCGGTGGCTACAGCTCCGATTCGACCCCTAGCCTGGGGACCTCCATATGCCGCGGGAGTGGCCCAAGAAATAGCAACAACAACAACAACAAAGACAAAAAAAAAAAGCCGGATAACTCTCAAAAACATTATGCTGAGCAAAAAAATCAGTCTCATAAAACTACTCACTATTGCATTTATATAAAATCCTATAAGAGGCAAATTTATGCTGTATATTTTTTGCCTAGCATTATGAGTGATGGGGGTATTGATTGCAAAGGAATATGAGTGAATATTTTAGGGTTGTAGAAATGTTTTATATCTTGATTGTGGTGGTGTTTACCTGAGTGTATACCAAAGTTCATCACACAGCACAGTTAAAATGGGTGCATTTTATTCTATGCAAATTATACTTCAGTAAAGTTGTTTCTTTTTCAAACAACTGGTCTAAAGAACAAACCCAGTCTCTTCCAGACTAATATTCAGGACCCTCCCAAACCTTCCCCACACTATTCTCCACCCTTATTTCTCATATGCCTCAGATTCAAAATTACTCTGAAATTCAGACAAGTTGGCTTACAACCCCTCCTCCTCAAACAAGACTATTCATCACTCCTACTCTTAGCTTCCAGGACCTACATAAACCTTCTTCCTTCGGCAGACCCCAGATTTATGACCACTGCTTTCAGAAAGCCTTGTTCTAACTTGCCCTATGATTCTTTGGTATTTATATCATTTTTACTGTTTATGTTGTTCATTACGTGTTTTATGTGTGTTTGTCTCATCTCCCAAGGCAAACTGTCAGCCTCTGATATTGTTATTCATGCATTGAACTGACAGCCAATAGCACTATACCTCCTGACTGAATAAAGCTTTTTTAACACACATATATCCTCCCTAATGCACATCACAGCTTTCTTGTGCCTAGGAACACCAGACAGCACTTCAGCACTACCCTTAGGAGCTATTTTAAACAGGAAAATCACTTAGAAAAATGCAAAAATATAGCACTAAACACATCACAAAAGGACACTTACTTAGAACATGAGAAAAAGAGAAACACCTTGTTCTGCCTCAGCTGGGAATGTATATTTTGAACAACTCAAAGTTTCCCTGTACTACACAGGTCCACAAATGACCATGAAAGAGCCACTGAATAGGATTATAATAAAATTTAGGAAGTAGGCAAAGTCATAAATTGGAATCCATGAATAATGAAGCTCATCTGTACTTTATAACATCTTGTATAGTGCAAGACACTTAGTAGGCATTCAATAATTTACCCAGACAATTTGAAGGACAAACAAAAGAAAGAACTAACTCATGACTTTACTTAAATCTCTATCAAGAACTCTTGTTTAAAATTCATTTTAGGAGGCATGTTCCAGCTAGAAGACAAATTCTCCAAAGTAAGGTTTTGAGACTCTTGCAGGGACAAATTTGGGGCCATTGCTAAGGAGAATAAATCTCATGTGACCATTTCCTGGAGGAAATTTCATATGACCATCTTCTATTTACAACATTCATTAAAAAGAAAGGATTTATTGTTCTTTATTATAAGCCTCAAAGACTTCCACTTCTGACTGGAGCAAATGTATAAAAGAAAAAAAAATTCACTGTCCTGTTTCTAAAGCAAAGGGATATTTGCCATCTTTCTCTTCTTTGAAGAGAAAACAGACAAGAAAGAGAATACACATTTTAATTTACTCCATTAAAATTTTCTTTCTAAGAATCAGTTGTGTTTTTATACACTAACAACAAAATATCTGAAAAAGAAATAAAACAATCCCATTCACAATAGCCTCAAAAGCAACAGAATACTTAGAAATGAACTTAACCAAGGAGGTGAAAGATCTGCACACTGAAAACTATAAGACTTTCATGAAGGAAACTGAAGACACAATTAAATGGAAAGATATCCCAGTTCAAGACAGGAAAAATTAATATCGTTAAAATGTCCGGTCTACCAAAGCCATCTAGAGATTCAGTGCAATCTCTATCAAAATTCCAATGTGATTTTCACAGAAATAGAAAAAAAAAATCATAAACTTTCTACAGAACCACAAAAGATCTTGAATAGCCAACACAAGCCAGAGAAAGAACAAAGCAGGAGGCATTATGCTTCCTAATTTCAAACTTCATTATAAAGGTATGGTAAGCAAACTAGTATGATATTGGCATAAAAATAGACATGTAGACAAAGGGAACAGAAACGAGAGCCTGAAATAAACTCTCACATATATGATCAACTGCTATTTGACAAGGGAGCTAAAAATATTCAATGGGAAAAGGATAGTCTCTTCAATAAATGCTGCTGGAAAAACTGGATAATCACATGTAGAAGCATGAAACTGGACCCCTATCTTACACTAGTCACAAAAATTAATGCAAATGAATTAGAGACTTAAACATAAGACCTGTAACTGTGAAAATCCTAAAAGAAAACATAGGCGGAAAGCTCCTTAATATTGGTTTTGGCAATAATTTTTAGAAATAATACCAAAAGCACAAGCAACAAAAACCAAAATAAATGAGACTGTATTAAACTATCTATTCTGCACAGCAGAAGAAATAGTCAATAAAACCAAAAGGCAATCCACAAAATGGGAGAAAATATTTGTAAATCATATATCTGATAAAGTGTTAATATCCAAAATATATAAGAAAATCATATTCAGTAGTAAAAAACCAATCATATTTATTAATGGGAAGAGGGCCTGAATAGAGAGTTTTCCCAAAGAAGACACATAAATGGCCAACATATACATAAAAACATGCTCAGCATCACTAATCATCAGGGAAATGAAAATCAAAATCACAATGAGATATCACCTCACAACTATGAGAACGGCCATCATCAAAAAGACAAGAGATAAGTGCTGGCAAGGATACGGAGAAAAGGGAACCCTTGTACCCTATTGGTAGGAATGTAAATTGATGCAACCACTATGGAAAACAGTTTCTCAAAATATTTAAAATAGAACTACCATATGAGGAGTTCCCATCGTGGCGCAGTGGTTAACGAATCCGACTAGGAACCATGAGGTTGCGGGTTCGGTCCCTGCCCTTGCTCAGTGGGTTAACGATCCGGCGTTGCCGTGAGCTGTGGTGTAGGTTGCAAACGCGGCTCGGATCCCGCGTTGCTGTGGCTCTGGCGTAGGCCGGTGGCTACAGCTCCGATTCAACCCCTAGCCTGGGAACCTCCATATGCCGAGGGAGTGGCCCAAGAAATAGCAACAACAACAACAACAACAAAAGACAAAAAAAAAAAAAAAGAACTACCATATGATACATTAATCCTATTTCTGAGTATATATCCAAAGGAAATCAAATCGGTATTTTGAAGAAATATTTGCACTCCCATGTTCATTATAGCACTATTCACGACAGCCCAAATATGGAAACAACCTATGTGTCCATCTACAGATTAATGGGTAAAGTTGTGAGATACACACACACACACACACACACACACACACAGGCACACAGGCACACACACGTATGCACACACACTCATACACAATGGTATATTATTTAGACATGAGAAAGAAGGAAATTCTGCCTTTTACAACCACATGGATAGATCTTGAAGGCATTATACTAAGTGAAATAAGGTAGAAAGAGAAAGGCAAATACTATATGACATCACTTATACGTGCTATCTCATAGAAAGTCAGAGAGTAGAATGGTGGTAACCAGGGGCTACAGGGTGGGGAAAATGGTGAGATGTTGGTCAAAGATCATGAACTTCCAGTTATAAGATGAATAAATTCTGAGAAGCCAATGTACAACATGGCGATTAAAGAATAGATCTTCCAAGTTCACACCACAAAAAGAGAAATGGTAATTATATGAAGTGATGGATGTGTTAACTAACACTGCTGTGGTAGTCATTTCACAATATGTAAGAACATCAAACAACATGTTGTAGACCTTTAACTTACTGTTGTTATATGACAATAATATCTCAATAAAGCTGGAAACATTTCTTTCTTAGAACAACCCGGAAATGGAGCAAAGAAAAAATAAGAACACCAAGAAACAAAATTTAACTTAAAAAAATTCTTAAGTTAAAAAATTTTAAGCGTTGGCAGACGTGGAGAAATGAGCAGTTCTGTACACTGCTAGTGAGAGTATAAATTGGTACAAATTTTCTAGTGGGGAGTGGTTAGTAACATATGTCAAAAGTCCTAAAAATCCTCTCTTCTTTGATCCAGCAATTCTACTCCTAGGAATTTATCCTAAGAAAATAATCCAGATGCAGACTGTGATGTATGTACAACAATGTCTACACAGTGTCATATAATAGAAGGACGTTGAAACAAATGTCTAACAGAGGAGAAATGGTTCAAGAAGTAAATAATAATATATCCATGTGTAACACAGGTATCGGACTCTCCTTCCTACCCAAACTCCTCTACATTTTATTTTATTTTATTTTATTTTGCTTTTTAGAGCTGCGCCTGTGGCATATGGAAGTTCCCAGGCTAGGGGTCAAATTGGAGCAACAGTTGCCAACCTATGTCACAGCCACAGAAATGCTGGATCCGAGCCGAATCTGTGATCTACACCACAGCTCACAGCAACACCAGATCCTTAATCCACTGAATGAGGCCAGGGATGGAACCTGCATCCTCATGGATCCTAGTTGGGTTCATTAACCACTGAGGCACGAAGGGAACTCCAGTTTTTAAGGTCACCTTTCTTATATGACGGAAGGAGAATGCTCTACCTTAAGGGTATTGGCAGGACACTTAATGCCATTTCCCTCTGCACCTTTGACCATCATTCACTTCACAGATGGGCTCCATGTAGAATTCTGAGATTCTACATGGAGCCCAGCCACCTCCAAGATTACCACGGAGGATGGATTTGGGACTGACCACACTTGCCTTTATTCTTTTACTTTCGTCTGTACACATCATGCCACAAAGGCTCTGAGTGTACCAATTTTCAAAAGATTGAATTAGGGAAAGTTAGCCATGGGAGTGGAGAGCCTAAAGCTGTATGTGAACTTTCTCTAGTTTGTGTCATAAAACTCTAAAACTCATGTCCCACATGGATGGGCGAAATGTTCCTATCATGGATACATCACATTTTCTGTCTCCACTTCGCCATCCCTACATCTGCCCTCTTTTCCAATCTCTTCCCATTGAATCTCCACACAATTTTTGGAAATCTCTCTTCCAATCTGTCTGAGTTTGTCTCTCCTTCCCCCTGGCAGGTCCTCCAGTTGATACATATCCTCCAATTTGAATTATCCATTCTAGAATAAGGTCTTGAGTATTTGGGGGTGGGGTGAGGAGAGAGGATACTTCAGCAGAATAGTCAGTAATGGCTCTGACGATGCAATCTGGAGGAGATGAGCAGAAGCAGGGGTGCGAGTGGTGGGGAAGAGCAACCCCAGACTCACGGAGCTGAACGGGGTGAATGTGGATGTTCCATGTCTGGCCTGTCTCTTTTGTGATTTCTCCTTCAGTAAGAGTTGCAAATTTGCCTCTTTGTTCTCCCAATTTTCCAGCAAGGAACTGTTAACAAAGTGAACAACCTCCAAAGAATGAGCAATCTTTTTGTGAGATAATACACTAAGTCAATGGCCCTCAAACTGACTGCACATTAGAATTACCTGAGGTGCTTTCAACAATTGCAATGCTCAGGCTCCATAGCCAAAGATGCTGGTTTAACCCATCTGCTACAAATATTCAAGTCAAGTGCTGCAAATTATACTACAATTATTGGGGGGAAAAGTTATTAAATACCTTAAGACTCATTCTTCTGAAGAAGTTTGCTCTGGAATTCAGAGTCTAGACAGTCTTTTTCAAAGAGAGCTCAAGGAACTCTTGAGTTCAGCAAGATTTCAACAGTTGGCGCAGCCTAGAAAGAAAATTGTAAAGGGTCTACACTCAATAGGTTTTGGAAAAATCTAAACCCCAAAGCAAAATAAACATTTCTTTGCCGTAGGACCTCTCAAGGACATTAATGTCAATCTTCAGTATGACCCTCCAAAAGGGGATTGTGTGTACTGTGAAGCAATTTCCAAGCTTACTTGACCATGTAATTGTTTGCTTGTTTGTTTTGTAAGATGGCCCTAAGAATCTCTGCCCCAGAAACAGCTTGATAAGTACTGCATACTATCATTTGTGGTATTTGTTGTTATTGAACAATTTAAAGAAATTCTTTTTACAGGAAATTTTGACAAAAACAAATTATCCACATTATTAATATGCCTTTGTGAGATTTCACTTCTCTACATAGTGAACAAACCTCTTGAATGTTGAATAGACAAGTCCGCTGATATTCTTCCCATTGAAAAGTGGAGTCTATATTCCCCTGCCCTTCAGTGGGTTTGTGACTCTTTCAAACCTAAAGTATGTTGGAGGTTGGGTCATGAAGGATCACGTGGCTTCTGCCTTGTTTACTGAACCACTTTATATTGGCACTCTAAGCCATCATATATGCTTTGGACTGAAACCCCAACCCGAGTGATGGTATTAGAAGATGGGGCCCTTGGGAGGTGAATAGGTCGCCTCTGAAGATGGTGATTTGAATTCCTCTGGCTGCCCTTTTCTGATCCTCTCTCTTTCCCAAAGAGAGGAAAGAAGAGCAGAGAGCTTCTTGTACAGCTCTGAGAAGTCTTGCAGCAAGAGCATGTGTTTAGTTATGTTGAGTACAGCTTTTTTCAAAACTTCTTTGAGCTCAGACCTCTTTTAAATTTTACTGGAATGTAACTGACCACCACCAGCATCACTGCCCTCATCATCACAGGATCTGCATTCACCAAGCCCCTCCTATGTACCCAGCACCTTGGGAAGAGCCTTCCACACGTCATTACTCATCACGACAGCACACCAAGCGGTGTTCAGAAGGTTGAAGTGACTTGCCTACAGGCATGTGGCTAGTCATGCATGAGGCAGGATTTGAACCCAGGTCTACCTGACTATAATAAGGGTTTCCTGAACAACGACCCTGGCTGCAGAGCCCTAGTCCTGCAGCCTGGCTCTTCATCCCCACCCTCTTCACTCCTAACAGGATTTACTTGTTTCTGGAGGGTTCTGGTCATAAAGGGAAGAAGTTCTCTCTCCCAAGTCAGATTTTGAAGGCAAAGAGAGCCATTTCCAAAAAGAGAAAAAAAAGTTGACCTTCATGGCCAGACAGTATTCCCACCAGAGAGTATCGCTGAAATAATAATAACATTTATTGTGCACTTACTGCAGCCAGGCCCAGGAGAAATGCTTTATGTATATTCCCTCATGAGAATTTTAGAAAAAGAAGCTCTCAGACTGGGTCTCACACTTGGAGCCAGGCCCTTATGACCACGCAAATCCTGTGTATGTCATTCCTTGTGCCTTGGTTTACTTGCACATCTGCAAAGTGGGACAACATTATTTCCTACCTTATGGAATTATTGTGAGGGTGAAATGAATTAATATTTGTAAAGCACTTACCACCGTGCCGGGCAAGCAGTAAGTGCTGTGTAAGTATTTGCTTTTATCATTTGGATTCCAAGAGAAAAAAAAATCAGTTCATCTCAGGAAGCAAGAGAGCAGGGAGATTGGGATGGGTACGAGAGCAGAGTTTCTATTCTTTCTAAAGCAGGGGACCCTCTGGCCTCAGTGGGACTCTACAGTTCATCCTTATACCCCTGTTCCCAGGACAGCGCTCGGCTCAGAGGTGGCTCTCGGGGGCTGGATTGCTGCCCACGGCCTCCTTCTCCACCCCCACCCACTCCTGGTCAACAGCTCCACACATGGAAACTCCATCTTCGAAGGAAATACAAGCCATGAAACATCAGCCTTCTCCTTCTCACTCCCTACTGTGCCCTGCCCCGCCCTGCTCCCTCTGGCTAGCCTGGCCCCTTGTCCAGGCTAGCACAACCATCACCCTCTCCAGTCCCTGCTGGGCCTGCCCCTTCCCGCCTTCCCCTGCAGAGGACTGAGCTGGTACATAGGAAACAAATGTCTGCTGGGGAGCAGACGTCAAGCTCTGGCCCGAGGAGATTAAGGGGCCGAAATAAGCTGTGGGTTATGACATCCCCATTTCATAGATGAGGAAACTGAGGCTCAGAGGATGCAGCAGCCCAGTGTTAGGTGGTAAGCAGGGAAGCCAAGATTTGAACCCAGGTCTCTCTGATTACAAATTAGAATACCTTCCACGACAATATTCCCATCTTCTGCACCTCCACAACTTCAGTGGTCTGCTTTCAACTAGCACTGTGGAAATCTGTCCCATTATTTCTAGGACTTCACCCGTCCTGAACTGGTTGTAAAGAGCAGCCTCTCCACTAACTTGCAGGCTGTGCAAATCTACCCCAACCACAAATGTCCTTGTGCCCTCCCCATCTCCAAAAATCGCTTCTACACACACAACCGTGATACTGAAGTTTGTTGTGGCTTTCTTATTTCTCTGGTTGACACAACCAAAAAAAAAAAAAAAACCTACCAAGTGGACTGGGGGTGGGGAAGTCAAATAGTTACTATATTTATACCGTGAATGGTTTTAGGTGATAATAAAGGCAGATGTTGCTATAGCAACGAACATTCTAGGATCCCATACACATCTTTTTGCCTTTGTGCGAAGTGCACTGGATTGCAGATGACATCTCCCCGCACGGTCTGTGCAGAGCAGGGCACACTGACCACTGTGGTCGGGTCAGGGCCAGCACACACACGGGGGGCGAAGTGGGGGGGTTGCTCCTCAGCTGCCAAAACACTGGCTGCAGCCTGGGGCTCCAGCTAGACCTGGGCACCAGCACAGCCTCTGGGAGAGCCAGCTGGAGCCTACGCTGTCTTCCTCTTGGGTAAACTCTCTCCCTTGCTCCTTTTTTCTTTCCCTCTTTTTCATGCTGGTTCTAAATTATGCTAACTGGTTAATGACAGCCTGGGTTATTTTCTGAACACCACTGGCAGTCGGAGGGTAAGGATATTCACTCTGACAATAACTCACCTTGCTGGGAGGGCGGAAGCACCACACGCCCTGTGTGTGGTGCTGGGAGAATAGCCAGCCCCTTTCCCTGGGAGCCCTCCTCTCTTGGAGGGGGGTTCCTGGCCATGATCTTCCCACAACCCTCCTGGCCCCAGGTGTCCAGTACTACAGGTGCCCCCCTTAACCCGCCCAGTCAAAGCCATCCCTCTGAGCATCACACAAAGGGGAAAAGATCTGGCTGGAATGTAAAGAGCATGTGTTCTAGCCCCAGCTCTGCCACCTAGGAGCTGCCACCCAGGAGCTGCAGGACCTCCCTGAGTCACAGTGCCCTCCCCTGTGAGAGATGGCTGCATCTCTGAAGAAAGTGCCAACCTGGTATGTTCATTCACAAGTAGGTGAAAATGACAACACTTGGCAAAATGCACAGCCCATTGGGATTCAATATTTTTTCCACAAAATATGAACCTTAAACCAAAAGAATAAATGCCAAATTGTAGAAATGTAGCCATAGGTAACAGGTGAGGAATATGCTCACACAGCAATGGGCTCCCATGGGGACCATCTACACACAGGGCCACCATTTAATGATGTGAACTGCATCTACCCACCATGAAACGCTCCGAGATGGTGCAGACGGCAGGTAGGTAAATGGCAGTAAACACACATTGTGATGGATGCGATGGTGGGTGTGTGCTTTGAGGGGGGAGGGCTTACTGTACGAAATTTAGCAAGCTACCCAATCTCTCTGAGTCACAGTTTTCTCATCTGTGAACTGGAAAAAATGCCTGACCCCTGGGGCTGTTTCTGGATACACTAGCCTTCAAAGCCCATCTGGACCCCTGGACCTAGGAAGATAATGGATCAAAGCTCTTCCTAAGGGCAGCACACCTATGAGCTCTTCAGATGCCCGCACTCTACAGCAGCTGTGCAGCATCCACAAGAAGGGGAAGGGTTGTAAGGGTGGTGCTCCCTCTCTCCAGGAGAACCCCAGCACAAGGGGTGGCTCAACAGCTTAAGATGGCTCAGTGGGACCCTTTGTCACATATCTCATCTCCCAGGCCACGGCTCCCCAGTAGACCAAGTCTGAAGCATCAGTAATTTTATTGATGAGAAGAAAAGGCTGCTGTAGATTACTGAGCTTGGCCAATTAACAAGTAAACAAACACGAATCGCAAGCCAGAGCCCTGGCTCGCCCAATGTACTCCACTCATTTAATTTGACATGAGTCGTTTAGTTTTAATTAGGACAATGCTTCCCGGTATATTAGTAGGAGTCCTGTAGTACATGTTGGGGAAATAATGATGGCTTAGCAACGAGACCTGTTTCAGCGCTCTGCTATTAAATCTTCACTGAGAAGGGAGGTGAGCCTGCCAGGCTCTTTGTGGAAATGATTGGGTTTGGAAATTAGCACTGTTAGGAGCTAGGTGAGACGAAGTCTGGCAAAGCCTCCATACTCCAGCAAACCCTGGAACGCTCAGCTCACGGGCCAAGGACCAGGGCCACCCCTGAACCCCAGGAGCACCCAGTTTTGCAGATCTCAGCAAGGCCTGGAACACCCACCATGCTTTCACCCCCAGTGGCCAACAGGAATGCTCGGGAGAGCACTGAGGCCGTCACCAAAAGGAGAAGGTCCCAGCCCGGTCACACTCAACCCCTCTACCCTGAACCTTCCTCGGCTGACTGTTTGTTCCCCCAGGAGGAGAGGAACCAAGACTCATTGCTCCCTCTCCCCTGCTGGATGAGGATGGGGCCTCTCATCCTTTCTTCCACCTTCTCAGCGTGCTCGGCCAAGTCGCTCCATCCAGAGATGGTTCAATTCCATGCTCAGAAGAAATCGGAGAGCTCGTGTGCTCCCCTCCCTCTTACCCACCCAATTTCAGTTTGAATTCTACGCCTTTAGCCTCTCCTTTCCATCCCTTCTGTGCCCAGTGGACACCAGGTACCTCCCCGTTCCCTGCCCCTCCCCTAAGGAGCTTCTTAGCAAAGAAGCTTCCCTGACTCTGCCCTCTCTCCGTCGTTTGCAGTTTTAGCCTTTCTTCTCCCATCTGTGGAGCAAGACGCTTGTCTTTTAAAACAGTTCCAGGTATCATTGAATGAGAAGAAGATATGTGCCTAGCAAAGGAGACAATTATTCCTGTCTGTAAAATCACCACCACGTGACAGAAAATTCCTGGACTGCCAGTCACAAGGCATACAGTCTAGGCCAGTTCTGCTGCCCCACCAAGGCCAAAACCTTGGGTGAGTCATTCATTTCTCAGCCTCAACTTCTCTTTTGTAAAACGAGAGAGTGATGCTACACCATTTCTGAGAGACCAGAGGGGGGAAAGCTCATTTCCCCAAGGCCACGTCTCTCATACTCACTGTGCCGCTAGCCCCGTTCTGGGTTTCTCCTTCTCCCTCCTCTCTTCCCCACCTCCCTCTCTCTCCCACCCACCATCCCTCCCCAGCTCCCTCCCTGTTCCTCTCACCTCCTCCTCCCCACTTCTGTCTCTCCCTGGGAGTTCAGTAAGGAAGACAGCCTGGAAAGCTGTATCTCCATGTTTCTACAGCTCCATCCCATGCGACCTAGGTTGCTCAACCAGTGGGAATTGTCCCAGAAGCACTCAGTGTCATAAGGAGGAGGAACATTGGTGGGGCCCCAACTCCTATAAGGAGAATGCTAAAAAGGAGCCCACAAAATTTCAGATCCCTGCAAGATGAAAAAAAATAGGAAATAAAATATGGAGGCTTGGACAGTGAACGTATTTGGGGCCGGGGGAATGGGAGCATCTTGATTGATTCATGGATTTTTGTGAACTAATATGAGCTTAGCTCTACTAAGTGCTTGGCATGGTGCTCAATGTGATTAATGACTAAGCCTCCACCCCTGCCCTCAAGGAACTGTGTGCATTGGGGCAGAAGGACAGGCAGGAGGTAATTCAGTGCAGAGGAGAAGCAGGACTGTATGGGAGCACATCGCAAGACTACTGAATCCACTAGGGGATTTGAACAGACTTCTTGGAGGAGGGGCAATCAAGCTGAGACCTGAAAGGGTGTCTTCATCTAACTTAGCAGCATTTGATGCTACTTGAAACACTTGCTTCACTTAACTCTCCTCCTATTCAGCTCATCCTTCCTAGCCTCCTTTGCTGGAGCCTCCTGAGCTTCTGAAAATTTTTTTTTTTTTTGCTTTTTGCTTTTTAGGGCCGCACCTGCAGCATATGGGGCTTCCCAGGCTAGGGGTCCAATTAGAGCTATAGCTGCTTGCCTACACCACAGCCATAGCCATGCAGGATCCGAGCTGCATCTGTGACCTACACCACAGCTCATGGCAAGACCAGATCCTTAACCCACTGAGCAAGGCCAGGGATCAAACCCACAACCTCATGGTTCCTAGTCGGATTCTTTTTCACTGAGCCACGACAGGAACTCTATCTTCTGAAATTTTAAATGTGAGACTGTCCTGCTCTGATCCTCAGACCTCTTCCTTCTCTGTTGCTCTTACCCCCTAGGAGAGGCCCTCCATATCTTGACTTTTTTTTTTGTCTTTTTTTGCTATTTCTTTGGGCCGCTCCTGCGGCATATGGAGGTTCCCAGGCTAGGGGTCTAATCGGAGATGTAGCCACTGGCCTATGACAGAGCCACAGCAACGCAGGATCCGAGCCGCGTCTGCAACCTACACCACAGCTCATGGCAACGCCAGATCCTTAACCCACTGAGCAAGGGCAGGGACCGAACCCGCAACCTCATGGTTCCTAGTTGGATTCGTTAACCACTGCGCCACGACGGGAACTCCCCATATCTTGACTTTAAATACAACCTACCACTAGAAATCACCAAGTTTTGTTGTTTTGTTTTGTTTTTTTGTCTTTTTGCCTTTTCTAGGGCCGCTCCTGCAGCATATGGAGGTTCCCAGGCTAGGGGTCCAATTGGAGGCGTAGCCGCCAGCCTATGCCAGAGCCACAGCAATGCAAGATTCAAACCACATCTGTGACCTACACCACAGCTCACAGCAATGCTGGATCCTTAACCCACTGAGCAAGGCCAGGGATCAAACCCACAACCTCATGGTTCCTAGTCAGATTCATTAACCAATGCGCCATGACGGGAACTCCAAAAATCACCAAATTTTTATTTCTAGCTCTGACCTCTCCCTCTCACCACTAACTCAACAGATCCCCTTCAAAGTCTAACAGATGTCTTTAATAGGATGGATACTGAACCCAATTTCGCCTCCCCCGAAAAACTGCAGCCTTTAATCATTCCCCCTCGGGCCAAAACCTGGAGTCGTTCTTGCGTTTTCTTTTCCTCTCATGCTAACATTCAGTCAGTCAGCAAACTTCGTGTCATCTCCCCTTTAAACATGTCACCCTAATTTGGCCCCGTCTCACCACTGCCGCAGCTCTCACCTCAGTCCAAGCCACCACATCGCCCTCTGAGACTCCCACGTTAGCCTCCTAGATTTGTTCCTAAAATCAGAGTGATCCTTCAAAATTGCAAGTCAGGGCATACTGCTCACCTGCTCAACCCCAGCCCCACCCTGCCATGGTCTCTTATGTCCCTCAGAATAAAATCCCAAATTCTTCCCCTCGCCTAGAAGAGTCTGACATAATCGGGCTCCCACCTTTTGGTCTGGACTCTTACCTCTTCCCACCAGCCACATCCCATCACACTCACAGCTCCAGCCAAACGGGGCCGTTCCCAGTCCCTGAATGAGCCAAGCACCCCCCTCTCCTCCTCGCTGGGTCCTCTCTGTCAACTCCAGCATCTTCCACCAGATGCCCGCTTGACTTTCTTCCTCACATCAAATGTCATCTCCTCAGAGGGAACTCTGTGGCATAGATATTTTTATCTATTATATCAGACAGTCCTGGCCAGAAGCAAATAGAACACTCATCTTTGAAGAGATCTTTTCAAGAAGGTATTATGTGCAGAGGAAACCAAGATAGGTTTTGAGGCCTCAAAGACTAGCAGTGCTGGGAAGCCAGCACCACCCTTGCTCACCCTTAGTCCTCAAGGAAGGAAATGGTGTCACCAGAGCCCATCTGAGATGTGGAGCCATGGGAATGGCAGCGCCGTAGAAAAACAACCACAGGAACAAGGGCCCGCCCTTTCTGGCCCTCAGCTCTCCTGCAGGTGCACCATTTTGGCCAAATCCAAAGAGGGCTTGTCAGAGGGCAAAGGAACCCTGATGATACAGTCCAGAGTTCAGGGGCAAGAGCATGGAGCAGGGCGGAGCAGGGCGGAGAGCAGATCTGGGGCAAATGAAGATAACCCAACACACTGACGTTTCTGGCTCCTCTCCTTCCAGGCACAAGGTAGCCCCACATTCCTGGCCACCCTTAGAGCTAGGCACAGTGTGCACCTTGCCTTGGCCAAGGTCACTGCCAGACTTAAGTTTCTGTGTTTCCCATCTACCTGCTATAATGACCAGGGAAGGTCCAGGGGATGGAGGGCATCCACCTGGCTTTCAGAGTCATGAGGATGTGGAGCAGAATCCCTGCTGCCCCACAGCGGACAAGCAGCATGAGCACAAGTCGGCCCTGAGAGTCAGGACCTTCACTAGGTTTATCCTGATCCACTCCTGCTGCTGAAATGGCACCTTTCCTCGCCGCTACACCTTACTCTGCCCTGTTCTCCTCATCCGACTTATCGCCCTCTGATAAACTGCGATGTAGATTATTTGTCTGTCTCCCTCCTCTAAAATGTAAAAAGTTGGGGTAGGACTTTGGTTTGCTAAAATAATTCTTGGCTCCTAGAGCAGCACCTGGTTAATAGCAGAGGCTAAAATTCTTTGTCAAATAGATTTGCGAATGTGCATAACAACTACCATGTACTAATAATTATGTCCTAGACACATTCTCAGGAATGAGGTCGAGGCACTTCTGAGGAAAGCTTAAACAATTCACTAGGGTTAGCCTGCTTAAGCCATGGAGTAGGCGGTGAAGGCATTTTGATTCGAACCCAAGCACATGACAACTCTGCCACACCACTTCCCAGTACCAAGGGGGCTGGGAGGGGAAGCATGGGAGAAGCCATTCTAGACAATGACCAGGGGCTAGAGAGAGCCAGGCAGCCCACCTACCATTAAGCATTCATTACCGCCAGAGCCAAGAGTGACAACTGATAAACTGCACAGGGTAAGAGGGAAAATTTAAATCGTTGGCTATAAAAAATAATGCTAATTACAGTCATTTATGTGAATTGCTTACCATTTCTGCCTAATTACCAGGCAGCACAACAATTATGTAGATCTTTAACTAATGTCAACCTAACTTTGTTGCAGGTTTGATTTGATTATAACTGTAAACGCTAAAAACAAGAGCTTACTTAGTCCAACCAGGAACTGGTTGCTCATGGAGACTGGTTCTCTGCCCAGAATTTAAAATTAGAGAGGAATTACCTTGTCCTTACCAGTTACTGCCCATATTGTTAGTGATCTTTCAGGTGTAAGCGTTTCATCCGGACTAGAAGCTCTTGAGGCAGGTGCGATCGCATTTTTCCTGGTATCATGATCCCCTCCCCACTCGGAGCCCAGCTCAGCCCTGAATACAGGGGGGCTCCTGTGTTGCTGTTCAGCTGCTGGTGCCCTGTCTGTAGAAGAAATGGTCCTGGCTCACATTCCTCCGAGTCTCTTCTCACTACCTGGAGGCTGAGGATGTGAGCTAGACTGGAAGACGCCATGTTTATTCCAGCTGTGACAGTGGCAAGAGACTTTCCTGAGCCCTGTGACAAGCCTTCAGAAGAAGCAGGGCAAAGGTGGGATAGAACACTCAGTGGCCCAGGGCTAGCTAAGAAGAATCCCTGAAATGTTACAACGAAGACTGCCAGTGGTCTCCTCTGCATCCATTCGCTCCTTCTAGAGTAAAAAGAGTTTTAGCTGAGCACATGGCAGCCCAGATAAAGCCCATATTCCCAGGATCCTTGGCGGTGAGGTACGGCCAATGGGAGGTCAGCAAAAGTGATGTATGCAAATGAAAGACCATGACTTGAAAAGGGAAGGAGTGAACCTCCCCCTCCTCTTTGCCCTCACTCCTCTGGCAGGGGTGTAGACAGGATATTAGAGCAGAGACAAGCCTCCCTCGACCCAGGATGGAATGCAGGTGCTGAAATGCCAGAGCAGCAAGATGGAAGGAGCCTGGAAGGTCAGAACCGAGGGGCTGCAATATCACACCTCCATCGAGCCGTGCCACCCACCATGCTCATGCAACAGATGGAAATCAGCATCAGGAAGCAGTGAGTTTTGAATATTCACTGCCTCTGTTTTTGGTATAGTTTATTCCTTTTAAGTTTATATAATTAAAATGTTTAAGGATGGCTATGCTTAACAACCAGCTCATAAGATTTATGAAAACTGATGCCAGC
The DNA here is from genome assembly GCF_016906955.1 of Phacochoerus africanus. Lineage (NCBI taxonomy): Eukaryota > Metazoa > Chordata > Mammalia > Artiodactyla > Suidae > Phacochoerus > Phacochoerus africanus. The sequence goes on along the minus strand of NC_062554.1, from coordinate 122,100,002 downwards.
TCCAGCTTCAGGTCTTTGTCAGAGTAGCCAAACCTGCATCCTGATTCAAAGGTAATGCAGGAAGTGAGAGGCGGGTGGCACTCATATTCTCAGGGGTTTGTGATATATAACTCAGCCCATGGGTGACCCAGGGTTGCCTGGAAGATTACATTACTCCAAGGATAACTTTGACCAAAAAAGTCTAAAGCTTCCCTAAGTTATTACTGAACAAAATTCGTGTAGCCTCGTTACAACCTGAACATAGCTGTGTCTGTGGAGAGCTGTGGTTCTAGATCATGGCTAAGGCCCCTTCTGCCCAAAGCCTGGTGCTCCTACAAGGTCTCAGGGAGAGCTTTCTGTTTCTTTTCTACCTGCTTCTCTTGGGACCTTCTCTTACCAGTTTATACGCAGAGAGGACATCTCTCTGGTGAGAGGTATAGGGCCTGACCTAACTTCTCACTTTTGCAAAACAGGGTGAGCAGCAAGCTAAGTCATTCATTCAATAAATGCACATAGATTACGCGGAACTAAACACATGCCAGGGCAATGCGTCTAGTAGACTCCCATGTAGTTAACAGGGAGAGAGAGAGAAAGAGAGGGAGAGAAGGAAGGGAGGGATGGAGGAAGGGAGGAAAGAAGAGAGGGAGGGAGGAAGACACCTATATACACTGCATGTATGCTTGCCAGAGCCATGAGAAATTTGTGGAAGGACACCCGGCAATTATGCGTTACCTCAGGAGAGACAGATAACTAACTAACTGTAGTTCACAAGGTTTGCCCTATGGCAGAGACACATCACCTTGGCAGCGAGTCTTCTGCTGATAAAGTGACCAATAAGCATGGAGAGGCAGCATGTGGGGGGAGGCAGACTTCCACTTACCTCCTGGCTCCACGGCTCACAAACTTGGGACCCTGAATAACTGACCCAACTTCTCTAAGTCCTATTCCGCATCCATAAACTCTTCACAGGGGTGGAAGTAGTCAATGAAATAATCTTATTGAAAACATCTGGTCCTTTGATGGGGTAGCCCATGCTCAATAACTATTAGAACACAGAGGTAAACTCAGATCAAGAAAGGTGACTGATTCATTGGAGATCAAAGCACATGGGTGACAAGCCCAGGATTCTAAACCAAGTGTGTGCTCCCCAATGTGTCTGAACTCAGTAAGAACCTTGTGTTTTCTGGGTGCTCAGTAAAATCTTGTTGAATTGAGAATTTCCAGTTTAGGAGTTCCCGTTGTGGCTCAGTGGAAACAAATCTGACTAGTATCCATGAGGACGCAGGTTCAATCCTTGGCCTTGCTCAGTGGGTTAAGGATCCAGCATTGCCATGAGCTGTGATGTAGGTCACAGACGCGGCTCAGATCTGACGTTGCTGTGACTGTGGCGTAGGCCGGCAGCTATAGCTCCAATTAGACCCTTAACCTGGGAACCTCCATGTGCTGTGGGTGTGGCCCGAAAAAGACAAAAAAAAAAAAAGAGAGAGAGAATTTCCAGTTTAAAGTCAATTTTTTCGGAGTTCCCGTCGTGGCGCAGTAGTTAACGAATCCGACTAGGAACCATGAGGTTGCGGGTTCGGTCCCTGCCCTTGCTCAGTGGGTTAACAATCCGGCGTTGCCGTGAGCTGTGGTGTAGGTTGCAGACGCGGCTCGGATCCCGCGTTGCTGTGGCTCTGGCGTAGGCCGGTGGCTACAGCTCCGATTCAACCCCTAGCCTGGGAACCTCCATATGCCGAGGGAGTGGCCCAAGAAACAGCAACAACAACAACAAAAGACAAAAAAATAAGTCAATTTTTTCAATCATAGAATCATTTAAAGCTAAAAGGAATTTAAAAGAACAAATCATTTAACTGTAACAGGAGGGCCAAGACAGAGAGGTCCGTGGACTCCATGATCTCACAGCAGGTGGGGCTGCCTCCTGGGTCCCATCCTTCCATCCCAGCAAAGCCCCCAGGATCAGAGATGCTTGTCTACTGTCCTCTCGACGGCACACCTGCCCTGTCCCCAGCCTGTGGCACTGGTGATCACTCCTTTCTCCTCAACTCCATCTTCCCTGGGCTTTCAAGGCACCACCTACCCCTGGTTTTCCTCTTACTTCCTTGCCAGCGCCCTCTCATCTCCCGCCTGGTCAGCTCCTTCTCTACCCGTGTGGTATTTTGTGTGACTCTGGGGAATTCTGGACTTCCTTGTGCCTTTGGAAATCCAGGGCAGGCCAGGGCGGGGACCTGGAGAGAAGCTTGGAGGGCCAGCTTAAGTTGCCAGGACAGAAAAGTTTCCACTGATAATAACGGGACATTTGCTAAGAGGCCAATGCTGTTCTTTGCTTACATCATTTCACAGAATCTTCTGCATGACCTTATGAGACAGACTTGCTTTTATTCCTGCTTCACAGATGAGAAAACTGCCACTAAGAAAAGCCAGAGTTCCTGCCCGAAGCCATACAAAGAATAAGAGACAGAGCCAGGATTTGAATTCCTGAAGCCAAGACTTACCCACTGTGCAACACTGCCTCTTTGGAAGAGGGTATGTCACAGCCACAGCACTAGTGACACTTCTCCGTTTGACATGAACCTCCAAGATGGAGAAAACACATCTGCACATGTATTTACCCACTTGCATTGACATTCAAGTTCAAATTGTGTGTGGCCCGCACTCTGTGTGGTTGGGTTTGGAGGCTATAGGCATGTTCCCCACCCATTCTTTCTTATTTTTGTTTGAAAATTCATCAACTGCCTCCATGTGCCATTGATCCAAATTGAGCTTTCCATTTATTTTTTCCAGGACATCCTCCTCCATAGTATCAGATGCCCCTTTAACATCTTCAAGATGGGTTTGGCACATACCCAGGCCAAAACCCACATTTTCTGGGTTTTCTCTCCATCCCTGCCAGTAGTTCATCCCTCTAGCCTGTTCAATCCACCAATCTCATACTTTAGAACCCTTCCCACAGCCCCTCTCTCTTCCAAAGTCACACAACCTTCAAGAGGAAGGAGGGGTAAGAACACATTATGGGACCTCACGTCTTACTTCCTGCTCGAAATGTCAATGTCTGTAGAGATACATTCAAGGCTGGCGTTTACCCTGATTACACCACCTCTCCCGTGTGAATCAGCCAAAGTGGCAGTCATGGGAGACCTGAACAAGCAGGCTAAACCCTGTCACAGCCCGAATTAAAAGAGATGATGGAGATGAGTGTTTTGTAAGTAAAAGAACACTAGTCAGACGTTAGGTGGTGGCAGGTATTTGAGACGAGTCATCCAGGAGTTGGGCGCATATCTCCTTTTCAGTCCTGTCTGATCAGACACAGCTGACTTCCTACCTCAGGGGAAGGGTCACAACCCCCACAACACCATGTCCAGGAAGCCCACCAGGATACCACCTACCTTCTAGACAGTACCTAAGGACAGCATGCGTTGGGAGAGCATCTGTCCAGCCAGGTAGACTCAGCTGCTCTTGGATGCACCTTTGTTTGCTCTGATTTGTAACTCTTAAGCCCCTGGGCTCCGTGACCAAAGACCCACCCCTCCCATCACTGGCTATATGGCCCAGACCTCTCCACCCAATGGCTTCTTGCTTCTTGCCCAATTCCTTTACTTCCTGTGTTTGCAAAATAACAAATGCAGTTAACATTTATTAAACAATGTACATATTTTATTTCATTTCATCCTTGCACCTATGTTATGATATGATTTATACGTTTTGTAAAATTGAGGCTGAGAAAAGTTAATTGCTAAAGTTAATTTACTAAAGCCCCAAGCTAATATGAGGCAGAGCTGAGACTCAAACCCATGGCATTTATCATGAAGAAGCTATCCTTTATCCATTTTCTTAGCCCCTCATCCTCATAACTTAAGAGCTAAGAACACAAGCAGTTTACAACTAACTAAAAATTGAGCCCTTGTACTTTATTCTGGAACGCTGGGAAGGGGGCAAGCTGCCCTCCTCATGCTACAAGCCCCACTTGGGTAGCTCACAAAACATCTGATGCTTCTCAGACTTCCAAGTGCATAGGAACCACCTGCAGGCCTGGTCCAAATGCAGATTCTTTTTGGGGGGGTGTACCTGCGGCACATGGAAGTGCCCAGGGTGGGGGTTGAATTGGAGCTACAGCTGCTGGCCTACACCACAGCCACAGTAATATCAAATTCAAGCCAGATCTGCCACCTACACCGCAGCTCATGGCAACGCCAGATCCTTAACCCACTGAATGGGGCGAGGGATCGAACACGCATCCTCATGGATACTACTCATTTTTGTCACCATTGAGCCACAGTGGGAACTGCCCAAGTGCAGCTTCTGAGTCTAGTTTGGGTGAGCCTGAGGGTCACATTTCTAACAAGCCCCCAGGTGACAGATACCATGCTGCTGGTCTCAGGACCACACTCCAAGAAGGAGGCCCTAGAAGTCTGGTGCTCTGACTCACCTGGCCATGAAGGACTGATCAGACCATCCCAAAGGCCAGCTGAGGAGGAGCTCTCTGGGCTGAAGAACCAACAAAAGCAAAGGCATTGAATCCTGACTGCAAAGTATGCCTGGCAATCAGCAAGGCTGGGACCCAGGGATCATGGGAAAATGCAGTAGAGCCCAAGTTAGAAAACAAGTCTAGAAGGAAAATTTCAAGCTAGACTGAGAGCCTTCAGTATGACGCTAAGACATTTAAGAATCTAAAGTTATGTATCTTTTACACACACCTCTTTTGTGGTGAAATTATCCATTTCTAGCTTCTTAATACCTATCCTCCTTCTTAGAGACTCCTCCTTAGAGTGCAGTCTCTGAATCATCTTTTTATCCCCTAAAATGCCTTGCACCTGGCCATCTTCAGTAAAGGGCAGAGATTGGGGAACACTGGAGTTCTCCAAGAGGAGGAGTGATGGGACCTGGTCTGTGCCTCAGGCATTGGGAATGGCGGGCTGGAGACAGATATGTTAAGAGACTGTCCCAGTATTCCAGGGATGAAGTGATGAGGGTGGGATCATGAGGCTGGAACAGAGATGGTGACTGTGGGAATGGGCAGGAAGGCGGGGCGGCAACCTGGAGGCAATCGACCAGACTGCCTACTGGTTATTCGCCACTGCTGCCCCCTCCCCCAACCATCTAGCTCTCTTTGCCTTGCGCTTTCTCCCGAAGACTGACCCCCGTGGGCTGCACCATCCAGGCTGCCTTCCCCTCTGCCTCCAGTGGAGTTCAGCCAATGAGAGGCACCAGTAAGAGACGGCAGGAGGAGGGAATGGAGGGGAGAGGTCAAGGTATTTCCTTCCATGCCCCCTGGGCTCTCACTTCTTCCCTGGCTCACCAAGGTCGTATTCATCCATGGACAAAGCTTTGGAAGGGCAGGCCCCTTTCCACAGTGCCAGCTGGGGACCCACACCCTGTAAGGTTGTGATCCTCATTCTACAGGATGAAGTACAGCGACCAACATATGGTGCTTATTCCCCTAAAGTCAGATAATCCAGGTCCCAGAGCCAAGAGGCAAAGGTGAGAACAAATCTTCTTACTGCCCAATAACCCACTTCAGGGATTTTTTTTTTTTTGCTTCCCTTGGGCTCAGTGATGATGCCGCCCACCGCTCAGACCATGTCCCTCTTCCCTTAACCCACGTGAGCCCCTCCCCACAGTGCGGCAGGCAGGTCCCGGCATGCCAGGCCCAAGCCCAGCTGCCCAGAGTCACGTGATCATTAATTCACTGTTCACTGGCCCTTCTCCCTTCCTTGTCTTACCTCCACCACCTTCACTCATGTTTTCCATGATCACTTCCCAAATAAACTACCTGCACCCAGGTCTCTGTCCCAAGGTCGGCTTTTGGAGGAACCCAAACTAAGCAAGGCTTACACCAAAGAACACAATCCAAGCTACATTCGGCCATGACTGTCTTCATGGACAGTCAGAGGAGACGATTAATGAATTAATTTAATTAAAACAAGAGGAAATGATTGCTGCTACACCTGAGGGCCAAGTCAACTGAGAGGATTCCCTGGGACATCTCTCACTGCTCTCATGTCCAATAATAAGGGTCACTGGGAAACCAGGGCAACCAGGTAAAGATGGGACCACTAAAGTTGTAGATCCCAAGAAAACGAAGGTTTGGGTCATCCACTAGCTGCCCAACAGTCAAGGTGCCGGCAGGGGGTGGAGAGGACACAAAATGAGTGGTGGAGGAAGAAAAGCTTTATGTTGTTTCTTTCCCCTACTTTATTCCTGCTGTTTCATATGAAGATCCATAGCCAACATGATAGCTTAGGGTCGCGACTGGAGTGTGTATAAGGATAGAGGGGCCCATGGGACTTGGGGCTTCCCCTGTGCTGGCAAAACTCATGATTCTTTACTAAATAAAGGACAGGAATAGATGCCAAGTGACAAAGAGGGTAGACTGTACTGATTACTCTTAATTTGTCCCCCCAACCCCTTCCGACCCTCTCTGTTCTGCTCTGACCTCAGCAGTAGCCTCCACAGCTGGTACATGGCTATATATCCCTCTGCTCCCTCCACATCTTGCCGCAACTTGAGAAATGCAGCAGCTGAATTTCTCTAGGACCCCCTTTCCAAGCTCCAGCTCTCCTGGGGGACAGAATCTTCATTAAACTTCCTTTGGTTAAACCATCTCTTACTGGCAACTGGACTGACTGAGATGGGTGGTGGAAAGCAGGTGGAGAGAGAAGAGGAAGAGGAGAGATGAAAATGGATGTGGTTTCTGACTGCCAGCTGGAGAGGATGCTTCAGAGGTTTGTCTGATACACACTTTCAACCACCTCCCTGTGATATCAGCTTCCCACTCTCCCTAAAGCCTCTTTTTCTGAAGTCCCTCAGGTAGATCTGGGTTTTGCCTGAAAAGTCTTTTTAGAAGAGGTAGGTAGCATCTTAGGCTTGCAAAATTAAATAAAAATTACTAGCCTTTTTTTTTTTAAAGGAGTTCCCTGGTGGCTCAGTGGGTTAAGGATCCAGTGTTGTAACTGCTGTGACACAGGTTCAATCCCTGGACCTGGAATTTCTGCATGCCATGGGCGTGGCCAAAAAAAAGAAAGAAAGAGAGGAAGGGTGAGTGGCTTCTGAAAAAAAGAAATAAAGCATAAAAGGGAACCACAGGAGGTCGCATTTACTCTAACTCAGCCCTGTTAGGGTTACCAAGGAGGGCTTCAGTGCTGTGTCCACAGAAGGTTCCTCCATAGGCAGCATGGCTTTCCCTTTCCCTCACAGACAACTGAGAGCATCCATCCACCAGGCCAGCTCCAAGCCTCAGCCAGGGGATAGCAACAGTGGTTGATATCAGACACATTCATTCGGAGACATTAGTGGTCAGGCAAGCCATCCACCTATTTGTTCTTAGATTCATGGCCTGCTTGGTTCTGTATCACAGAAGACTCATTTCCCAGGCTCCTTTGCCCTCCACCAGGCTCAGCCAATGCGAGCATCTCTCCTCATCTCTTTCTGCTTCAGCCAAGGCTCTGTCTCCCCTATGGTTCCAGCTCCCCCTGATGCTCTCTGCCTCCATGGTCCCAGGTCCCAGGCACAGCCTTGGCTTCTGAACCCTGATAAGCCTACCACTGCCCTGAGCCCCAGGGGTGGCAGCCTCCCGCCGTGCTGGTCCCCCGTTCCCCACCCTCGGCTTGTCTCTTTGGTTCTTCCATTGCCTCTTTTTTTTTTTTTTTCGGTCTTTTGTCTTTTTTGTTGTTGTTGTTGTTGCTATTTCTTGGGCCGCTCCCGCGGCATATGGAGGTTCCCAGGCTAGGGGTTGAATCAGAGCTGGAGCCACCGGCCTACGCCAGAGCCACAGCAACGTGGGATCCGAGCCGCGTTTGCAACCTACACCACAGCTCACGGCAACGCCGGATCGTTAACTCACTGAGCAAGGCCAGGGACCGAACCCGCAACCTCATGGTTCCTAGTCAGATTCGTTAACCACTGCACCACGACGGGAACTCCCCATTGCCTCTTTAATTAAATACCCTCTATTGAAAAATTGAGTGACTTCTGTTTTCCTGACTGGACCCTGACTGACTTGTCCAAGATCACATGATCACATGACTGATAAGCAGCAGAACAGAGTCAAACCAGTTCCGCTGACTCCAAAACCCCCTCGCTCCCCCACCCTGCCATCCTGCCACCCTCACTGCCTCAGAGGGCTCTCAGCCCTGGCATCTCGCCAAAGCTTCTGCTTCCCACTGCAGCTACATCCTGGGAGTCAGGGTTTTCGTATTCAGGTTCAAAGGTTCTTGGGCTGGTGACCTGAGGTGCCTAGTTCACAGCCTGCTTGGGACCTAAGACATAGCAGCTACCAGGAATGGTGGGAAGGGCTCTCACTGCTTTAGTTTATTTTCTTATTTTTGTTTATTAGTGTACGAGATGATTCGGGAGTCCTGACCCAACCACATCCAAAAGCATTTCAAAAGCCTCTGGGTTCTGGAGTTCCCGTGGCAGCTCAACAGGTTAGGGACCCAGCATTGTCTCTATAGGGAGGCAGGTTCGATCCCTGGCCTCGATCAGTGGGTTAAGGATCTGGCATTGCCATGGCTGTGGTGTAGGCCGGCAGCTTCAGTTCCAATTCAACCTCTGGCCCAGGAACTTCCTTATGCTGCAGGTGCAGCCATAAAACCAAAGAGAACGTACTTACTCAAGACCTGCCAAGTACAGAAAGATGCTGCCTTGGACAGGGCACCCACCAGAGGGGTGAGGCCCGCTCTACTCCCCGGTCTGCGGAAGATTATATAACAGCCCCAAAGGGCCCCCCCAACGTAATTGGCTGGGGTGGAGTGCTCTCTCCAATTCTCTTGCTGGGTGGAAATGATGAGAAACAGCACATTCTGGTTTCTCTCAGGTAGCTCAACGTGAACCCAGCCCTGGCGGGCACCACACTGCAGAATAATGAGATTTCATCTAGCAGAGAGGAAGTTATATAACTAGAAATCAGCCATCAGCCGTGACAAAACAATCAGGGAGAGTCAGAAAGACAGACAACACTGCTCCAAGCTACCTGCTCAGGTCTGGGGGTGGGGTGGGGGGTGCATTTGAACAGAGCCCACTAGAGACAAGACTCTCAATTCTTCCACTTGACCACCGTCCCCTGGGCAGCATCGGGAGGCTGAGGGCTCTGGGGAGGGGCTTCTCTCGCCTCTTCTCAGAAGCTCTCCTGCCTTCCTCACACCCAGCTCAGGCCTCGTCTTTCTACCTCCCTCTCTGACTTCCCAGAACAGCTACTGTCAGTTCCACAGGCCCTCTGATAATTCTGCCTGACTCAGAAACGGGACACAGGCAATGGTCAGAAAAGGCCTGTCAGGCCGGCATAGCTGCCTCGTCCAGAGGGGGGCTGGGGGCAGAGAACAGGAAAGCTCTCTATCCAGGGACAGGAGCACCAGAACCAGTAACGCGCTTCATTCACCGACCTAACAATGGAATGAGCTTTGGTACAAAAGCCCACATCCAAGCCCGTTGTTTCCGTAACCCTGTCAGAGCAGGTGGATGGCACAGGGTTACTGCACACACATGCACACTCTTCAGAGACACAAAAGTAAAAATCAAACAAGGCAGAGAAGAGAGGATTCCAAAATCTCCCAAGGACCTTTGAAAAGCTCAGTCCCAGTTCCCGTCCCCAGAAACTGGGCCTTACTGGTCTAGGATGGAGGGTCTAGGCTTAAAGGCCACGTGCAAGGGACCACTGATGTCTCCCCAGGAACAGGAAAGGATGTGACCTCAGCCCACTCACATCCAGTACAAAGCAGCTCCGAGAACTGAGAAAGACCCTGGCGAGGTGAGGATAGGTCACCCATGAGTCCAGGCTGCAAGCTTTTTCTGCGTCAAGCACTGGTATGCCTTACCTGTGCCCCAGGCACTGTTTTAGACGCTTTACGGATTTCATTCATGTCATTAACACAAGCTTCCTACCAATTCTCTGGGGCAGGTACTCTCACCATCCCCCCACCGACAAAGAGGAGGCCCGGCACAGAGGGTGCAGGATCTTCACAATAGCATGCAAGTGAGGGCTGGAACCAGGATCTCAGCCTACATGGTCTGACCTGAGAGCCTTGTACACAGGCTACTTGGAAACTCACATTCAACAAAGCCGTGAACTCCTTGGGGCGAGGATGGAAAGCGAGTCACCTGGCCCACAGAGCCAGCCCCCAGGGAACATCACTGGGTGGAGGGCCTGCCCTGTGCCAGGCATGGGGCTGGGTATTTTCACAATGACCTCCACAGGAGCCCTTTTCAACCCGCTTCACACAGGCCCCCTCGAGCTCTGTCTTCCTCTCTCCCTCGCGGAGCACTGACAAGCCTCAGAGCTGGATGAGTGGCTATTCACAGGTCCTTCCCTGCTGTGCTTTTCAGACTGCTTCTGCTTCCCACAGCTCAGAGCCAATGCTGCCTTGCCTTCCATGGGAGCCAGTGACGCATCTTCCTTGACAGGAGGTGCTGAGATGAGGGAGGAATGGGAGCTCGCAGGCTCTCAGGTATGTTACCTGCCCCTCCTGGCTCCAGTTTCCTCAGCCAATGCAGACACATCACACCCACCTCCTCTCTGCCTCTTGCCCAGTGGTAACTGCTGTGCTTTTTCTCCTGGCAAATCCTTTCCCAGGATGAGGCAGAGGCACATCAGAGCCCTTGTGCTTGGTGACTCTAAAGTTCTATTTGTCCCCAACTCAGAATGCTACCACGGCCCCTTCAAAGACCAGGACCCCCAGCTAGGCCTCCAAGTATTCCCTGGCCATGCAGAAATCGCAACACATACTCTCTGCCCTCTCCATCCCAACAGCCCACGAGTGCCTCCTAACTGGCTGCCCTGTTGCCATGTCTGCTCGCCTCAGTCTATTCAATGCAGAACCAGCATGATCCTGCTGTCACGTAAGCCAGACCATGCCCCTCCCCTGCTCAAAGCCCTCTGTGGGAGGCAGAATTCTAAGATGGTCCCAAGATTCCTGTTCCTGGTATGGGTGGGCCTGGTTTAATCAGGGGAGCCTTTTTAAAAGAGGGTCCAGAAGTCGGAGACGGAGGAAATCAGAGAGTCTGAAGCAGTAGAGATGGCCTCCAAAACAGCCACGTTGTGAACAGGACCACATGGCAGGAAAGAGTGGCCTCTAGAAGCTGCGAATAGTGCCAGGCTAACAGCTGGCAAGAAAGCAGGGGTCTCGGCCCTACAACTGCAAAGAACTGAGTTCTGCCAACCATCAGTGAGCTTGGAAAAGGGTCCCACATTCCAAATGGCACCTCGATTCAGCCTGGGGAGAGCCTAACCAGAGGACCTAATGAAAGCATGCTGGACTCCTGACCCTTGGAAATGATGAGACAATAAATGCATGTCATTTTAAGCTATTAGGTTTCCAGTACCTTGTTACACAGCAATAGGACACTAATATACCCTCCAATGCTTTCCCTCTAGATCAGAGTAAAAGAAAAAGGTTGAACCCAATCTCCTACTGGTCTTGCCCTAGTTCTCTCTGAGCCAACTGCACAGACCCGACATGCAGGCACCTCAGCGTCTTTGCACTTGCTGTTCCTTCTGCCCACAAGTTCTTCCCCTAAAAATCTGCATGGCTCTCTACCTCACTCTCAGGGAGCCCAGCTTTGCACCCACTCACTGGCTGACCCTCTGTATCATCCTTCTTTGCCTTATTCTTCTCAAAACATTCCATGCCTACTAATACACCATAAATACATTTCTTTATTTTGTTATTGTCTATCTCTCCCCACAAGAATGTAAACTCCATAAGGACAAACATTGTTTTGGTCTCTTCCACTCACTGCTGCATCCCAGGCACCAAGCATAAGGCCTACCACACCTACACACCGAGAATTTAGGTGCTGAACGAATGAAGAGGTTTGGGCCCCTCTCAGTCCCAACTGTTCTGAGCTGTGTGGACATTATGTACCATTCGAGGCCTGGATGAAATACCACCTTCTCCAGGTAACCTGTGCTTCACCAACCTCATACACCTCAGACCTCTGAAAAGACTGACAGTCAGTGCCAGCAAGTTGACTATACCCTGAAGTTTTAATGTAGCCTGATAACTGCTTCCCAGATTTAAGTCTTCTCCTATTCCTCTTGTTTCCTTCCCATCGCTCCATCCCTGCACTAGGCAGTGAGCTTCTTAAGGAACAGGGTCAGTCCTTCATTTATTTTTTTTTTTTTAATGTATAGCACACCTAGAAAGCACAAGGCCCCCAATCTTAGGACTGCGGATGCTTGACACCGTCCGTGATTCTCGTGGAATTTGCAATCTGGTGGGAAGGGTGGAGGTGAAATAAACATAGCATTGTGGGAAGTTCCTTAAAGCCAAGGTACAGAGCTGAGCAAAGCTGTTCAGGAAATACCCACTGCGTGTTTGAAACTGGCTGGGCCCTTTGTGTTGAGGGGTGGGGAGGAGCGGGGTTGGGAGTTAGGACTGGAATGAGGGATGGATAGCATATTCGTCAAGGTTCTCTAGAGAGACAAACCAACAGGAAGGAGATTAATTACAAGGAAATGGCTCACACAATTATGGAGGCCGAGAAGTCCCATGACCTGCCATCTACAAGCTGGAAGCCCAGGAAGGCCAATGATGTAGCTCCAGTCCAAATCCAAAGGCCTGAGAACTAGGGGAGGCAATGGTTTAAGTCCCAATCTAAGTCCAAAAGTCCAAGAATCGGGGGGTGTGGGCAGGAGAAGGTATGTCCCCACTTGAGCAGAGAGAAAATTCACCCTTCATCCACCTCCTTGTTCTTTTCAGGCCCTCAGCGGATTGCATGATGCTCACCCATGTTGCAAAGAACATTTTCTGGCCACAAAATACTAGAGCGATGGCAACATGAGAAGGACACTACCTGCCATTGCTGACTTCAAAGATGAAGGAAGGGGCCATGGAGGCCACCAACTACAGAGAGGCCCACCAGACAACATGGAACAAGGGTTCCGGTCAGCCACTAGGAGCCAAAAAAGGCAAGGAGGCAGATTCTCCCCTGCAACCTCCAGAAAGAAATGCAGTCCTGCCAATGCCTTGACTTGTAAGTCAGTGAGACCTGTGTCAGGCTTCTGACCTACAAAACCATAGAACAATAAATGTGAATTGCATTAAGTCACTAAATTTGTAGCAATTTGTTAACACAGCAATAGAAAATTTATCTACCATCCAATCCCACTGTTTATAGCATTATTTCCTTTATTATTTTTTTTCAAATATCTCATGTACAACACCATCTGGTTCATTTTCTTCTACTGGTTCACTATCCCAATTCACCACTCCTGAATGTTCTAACCACTGGACTTGCACTAGAGACTGCCTATCTGTGTCCACCTATCATCAAAGATGGGACCCTCATTGCCCACTGGGGGATGGAATGGGCAGGAATGAATAACCCAGCTGAAAAACCCCATCTTTCCATCCTGTTGCCTGCTTTTATGGAATGCTCTGTAAGACACCGTCACAAGTTGGTCATCTAGAAAGCAGTGTGGAGATAGAGTTTACCATTCAGGATGTTTATTACAGAGTGCTTTTAGGAGCAACACCTATGGAAGGGAAGGGGAATGGCGCAGAAGGAAAAATGGAGTACAATGCAGGTCTGACATCCTCAGTCATCCCATGGGAACTCTAGAGCTGAAATGACCCATAAGAGTCACCCCACAGTGGGCCCAAAATGCCAGGCTTTTATATCTTCACCTCAGTCAGTCACTGGATGTGGGCTACTCCTGGAAGGACATTATCTTAGACAAGGTGGTTCTTCACAGCTGGGACTATTCATGAATGTATGATAGCTGAAGGCTGCCTTCTAACAGCACTCCCAGGCCTTCTTTAACTTCTCTCCAGGAGTTCCCGTTGTGTCTCAGCAGCAATGAACCTGACTAGTATCCTTGAGGAAATGTGTTTGATCCCTGGCCTCACTCAGTGGGTTAAGGATCTGGTGTTGCTGTGAGCTACAGTGTAGGTCACAGACACAGCTTGGATCCTGCATTGCTGTGGCTATGGTGTAGGCTGGCAGCTGTAGCTCTGATCTGACCCCTAGCCTGGGAACTTCCATATGCATGGGTGTGGCCCTAAAAAGAAAATAAATAAATAAAAAATAAATAAATAAATAAACAGCCAGTCTTACACTCCAAGGCAAGAGATAAGAGCATTTCTCTGTAGGGAAACTGGACCATAGAAAAGACCTAGATTTACTGACATGTGGGGATCTGCAATGAAATTGACTACAGGGAGGCACCAGTCAAAACTCTCCAAGTTCCAAGTTGAGTATCTCTCTCTTAAATATGAACATTTACCCAGGAACTGGTAGAAATTTAAGGAAATTATTTTTTTTCTTTTTAAGGATGCACTGTGGCATATGGAAGTTCCCAGGCTAAGGGTCGAATCAGAGCTGCAGCTTCCCACCTATTCCACAGCCACGACAGATCTGAGCCACATGGGCGACCTATACTGTAGCTTGTAGTAACACTGGATCCTTAACCCACTTAGAGAGGCCAGGGATCAAACCTGCATCCTCACAGACACTATGTGGGTTTCTTAACCCACTGAGCCACAATGGAAACTCTAGAAATTCTTAAACATGATAAAGGCCAAAACAAACAAATGAAAAGTAGGAGGTAAAAGAGCCACTGCAAAAAAGCAGAAGAAAATATCTTTTAAAAAACTATAACTGGAGGAGTTCCCATTGTGGTGCAGTGGTTAACAAATCTGACTAGGAACCACGGGGTTGCAGGTTTGATCCTTGGCCTCGCTCAGTGGGTTAAGGATCTGGCACTGCCATGAGCTGTGGTGTAGGTTGCAGACAAGGCTCGGATCTTGTGTTGCTATGGCTCTGGCACAGGCCGGCAGCTGCAGCTCCGATTCAACCCCTAGCCTGGGAACCCCCATATGTTGCAGGAAGCGGCCCTAGAAAAGGCAAAAAGACCAAAAAAAAAAAAAAACTATAACTGAATCCTCAGGGAGATAAAAGATGATATTATATTCATGAAACGTGGATACAACACTAGAAAAAAAGATTGATTCAGAGAAACAACAAAACTTTGGGAAATTAAACTACAATCAAGGAAATAAAAATTTCAATAGCAGAGTTAGAAATTAACATTGAGAAAAATCTACCAGAAAAAAATGAGATCATTCCAGAAGAGCCAACATCTGAATAACAGGGACTTCCAGATTTCCAGAAAGCGAGAAACAAAGAAACAAAATTTCAAAAAACCAAAACCAAAAGAAACAATAATAAAAACAAAAACTTTCCTAAAGCTAAAGGATTTAAGTTTCTAAATTAAAAGAGCCCACTGCAGGAGTTCCCATTGTGGTGCAGTGGTTAACAAATCTGACTAGGAACCATGAGGTTGCAGGTTCGATCCTTGGCTTTTCTCAGTGGGTTAAGCATCCGGCATTGCCGTGAGCTGTGGTGTAAGTCCCAGACGCGGCTTGGATCCCACATTGCTGTGGCTCTGGTATAGGCCGGCAGCTACAGCTCCGATTCGACCCCTAGCCTGGGAACCTCCATATGCCACGAGAGCGGCCCAAGAAATGGCAAAAAGACAAAAAAAAAAAAAAAAAGAGTCCACTGCATAATTATCTCAACATATTTAAAAAGATCCATGTCTAGGCATACCATTAAAGTACAAGCACACTGAGAACAAAAAGAGCATCGTAAAAGTTTTCAGAGGGAAAATCAGATCATGTACTAAGAAAAAAATCAAAACAACATTGAACTTATCTACAGTAACTTGGAAAAGCAATGAAGCAATGAGTTAAAAATTCAGAGGGAAAAACTTGCCAATTTAGAATGCTATACTCAACTGAACTATAAATTAAGTAAATATTAGACATAAAACAAAACCTGCCCTGGGCATTAGAGTTGTTTTTAACACAGGTTGGGGCCCCAAAGAGACTTAGTGGTACAGGAGATCAAACAAGACAGCAGCCTGTTTCTCTCTCATGGGAATGCAGGTGTCCTCCATAGTGTCGTCCCCGCCTCTTCAACATGTGACTTCTGCCCTATAGTCTAAATTTGTCCATCTTCCCTCTGCCACCACATCTGCATTCCTCAGCTGGAAGGAGGAAAGAAAAAGAGGAAAATGCATTCCTTCTTTTAAGGGCATGACCCAGCCTATCTGCTATTTGGCCCACTTTAGCCGTGATGACTATATCCAGCTACAAGGGAGGCTGGGAGCTGTAGGTGTAGCTCAATGTACACCTAAAAATTCTCTTTCTCCAGAACAAGGGGAGAAGGATGTTGGGACACAGTTAGCTATCTCTGCTACAGATAAAACTAAAACAAAGGAATTTACTATTCCAAAAGACAGCTAAGTTCTATAATAAAGAAAATGCTATTATAATACACTATATGGCTTGGCCATGAACAGTTTTTCCTAGAAATTCTAAACACTGATTTTTTTAACTTAACAAAAACTTCTAAGACAGCTACTGGGGGAAAGTGGAGGGAGAGAACTGGGTCTGTTGAAAGCGATAGAGACAAGGCTGAAAAATTTAATCATCAACTTAAGTGGAAAGTCAGTGGCTAATGTCTCAAACTGAAAGATCAAAAAATAGCACGTCATTTAGAGACACGGAGGCCAAAAACCAGAATAAATATCTAACAGAGTTGAAAGATGTTGCCTCTAAATTGAGATAGGAAGAAGTAGCTATGTATGTATATATAATAAAAATAAGAATTTAAGATATGGCTTAGCTATAAAAGAAATGGAGTAGTAAAACAAATAATACTTAAAATTTTGCTAATTTTGAAGTCATTTAACCTGCCCATAATCAACTTCACAATTTTCTATCTCAATGACCCCAAACTCAGTGTTTCTCAAAATTGGATCACTGAATTATCTAAATGAGAATAATCCAGGGAGCTTGTATTAAATGCAGATTCCTAGACACCACCCCTCAACAAGTCAGCATGCTGAAGTTTAAGAACAACCTCCCACTTCTAACCTCAGCTCTAGCCAAGCTTATCCCTGCATTTATTTCCACAAAAGCTCTGGCATATTTCTATTTTCAAACTATCTCATCCTTTCCAAGGATGTTGTCTCCTCTCTTCCAGTCCCCTCTCCCTGCCTATAACCAGCTCTTCCAGGTCTATATAAAGGTTCTCAGACTGTCATGTGACCAGTGAGTAGAAAACCACAAATGATGCCAATCCAGTCTGCGGGCTCAGTCTCCTGTCCCAACCGTGCCCCAGGCTGCCACCCATCCTGCCTGCTAATTGACTTTGTATCAGGCATGGGGCTGGTCCTCTGGTTAATACTAGTTGGTGACTGGTTGATGGATTGGATTCATGTGGGTTGTGTGTTGGGCTCAGGAATGTTGCCCATAAAGAGTAATGCGGGAGTTCCCATCGTGGCACAGTGGTTAACGAATCCGACTAGGAACCATGAGGTTGCGGGTTCGGTCCCTGCCCTTGCTCAGTGGGTTAACGATCTGGCGTTGCCGTGAGCTGTGGTATAGGTTGCAGATGCGGCTCAGAGCCCAGGTTGCTGCGGCTCTGGCGTAGGCCAGTGGCTACAGCTCCGATTCAACCCCTAGCCTGGGAACCTCCACATGCTGCGGGAATGGCCCAAAGAAATAGCAAAAAGACAAAAAAAAAAGAGTAATGCGACTTGACAGCTCAAAGGACCTGCCCAGTGGGCAGTATGTTAGTTTCCTGTGGTTGCTGTAAAATGTTACCATAAACTCCAATGCTTAAAACAATATGCATTTATTCTCTTGCAATTCTGGAGGCCAGAAATCAGAAGTCAGTTTCATGGGGGCAAAATCAAGGTGTTGGCAGGGCTGCCTCCCTGTAGAGGCTCCCGAGAGAATCTGTTCCTTGCCTCTTCTGGTTTCTGAGGGCTGCCAGCACCCCTTGACTTGTGTCCCCGTCACTCCAGTCTTCAAGGTCAACGTCTTGAAATCTCTCTCTGCAACGTCTCCCCATTACCTTCTTCTCTGTATCTGGGTAATCATCCTCTGCCCCCTCATTAAAGGATATTTACAATTGCATTTAGAGCTTACATGAAAAGTCCAGGATAATCCTCTCCATTTTAAGATTCTGAACTTAATCACATCTACAGAGATGCTTTTTCTGAATAAGAGAATATTTATGGGTTCCAGGGGTTAGAACCTGGGAGCCATGATTCAGCCTACCACAGACTTTGTCTTAACCCAGAGAACTGTCTAACCATCACATGCCCAAAAGAGCATTTGGTGGACGTTCTCACAGGGGCTCTTGCAGATTCAGCTCTGGAAGCAGGAGTTTCAACTCTGGTTGCACCTAAGAATCACCTGGAGAGTTGTAAAACAGTAGCTTGCTCAGGTCCTTACCACTCAAAAAATTCTGATTCTATTGTCAGAGATGAAGTCTGGGCATATGGATGTTTTTTAAACTCCTGGATGATACTAATGTGTATCCAGACTGGAAATCATCGTACAAAGTACCTTGGGAACTAGAAGGCAGCCCCCATGTCTCCTTTTAGCACCCTCAGTGCAGCTCTGTGTCCTGACCATCCACAGACCCAGGATTCCCAGACCCTCCTCTGAAGCCTGGATGAAGGTGGGGACTGAGCAGCAGGCTCAGTAGGGCTGTTCTTTTCTAATCTGGCTGCCTGGAGCCCCACACCTGCCCTCCTCCCATGACTAGGATGGAATCTTGATTCTCCCAGCACAGATCTAATTAATGCACATCTAATAGGAAGGGAATGAAAAGGAAACAAGGCCAATAGGAGGCCCTGGAAGAGAAGAATTATAAAAAAGCATAAGGATCATTAAACCTATCACGGTCTATCCAGGAAGAAGAGCTTCATAGATCCCTGATGATATACACCATGGGACCATCCCACCCTAGTCTCAGTCCCTGCTCACACACACACACACGTACACACACATGAAAACTCACACCTGGCTTCCTGGCAGGGGTTGGCCCCCCGGCCCACCTCTGGGAGAACAGGTGTGCAAGTGAAGAAGTGGCAGCACGGGAAGACACAAGCCATTTGTTCCATACCATCCCTGGGACACAAGGAGCATTTCTCAGCCTCCAGGGGCAGGGCAATGCCAGTTGTCTGTGGTGTAACTGTGTGAGGCCATGTCACAGTTTCCTGAACAAGACCAATGAGGCATTAAGTACAGAGCACAAAAGTGACCTCTGGGGCTTAGCAGCTGAAAGCAGCAACTGGCTGTCATTCGGAGCCAGGGGACCCCGACTGGAAGGTGGAATGGTCATGCTGGAATTGGCCTCCTGCTTTAAGGTGGTTTACTCAATCTCAGACCCTGAGGCCAAGAGGCTACAAGGTTCAGAGGGTAAGAGCATGGCCTTGGAGCACATCCACCCTTGACCTTCACCCTTATGTTCAGACCCCCACCAGCTCAGTGAGCCCATCTGAACTATATATGGAGGCAGGCAGGTTTGTAGGCAGGGGCATGAGAGACCCCAGGCCTGAGAAACAGGACTCCTATTCTCAAGACAGCTGTGTGGCCTGGAACAAGTCACCTCACCTCTCTGGGGCTTGGATTCTTCATCTGCAGGATAAAGGGGTGGGACTCAGCACCACTAAGTCCCTTCCTGAGCTAAGGTCTCCTCAGCCAACTTTCTTTTCTTTTTCTACATAATATATTGTGTTAGTTTTTCAGAGTTCTGGTAATTTACTAGTTCTTCAAGTGCCTCTGAATCTGTAAGCTACCACTAACAGACTACTGCTTACCAGCCACAAAACTGAAACGGCCCACAAAATTAAACAATTATGGCTCACACAGTGGTACAGAGTGGCTGGTGGAGGCCAGCATCTGCAGATCCACCAGGGATTCTCTTGCTTGGCTGGAAACTTTAGGTGGAGCACACGTCTCTCATCCTCCTCCTCTCATCAGCCAGTGGGCAAGCCCAGGCATATCCTTTCCAGGAACAGAGCAAGAGCGCACGCCCAAACACACAAGGTCCAGGCTGGAAACTATGCTTTATTCTATTGGCCAAAGCAAGTCACATGACTAATCCCAGCTTCAAGACATAAGGAAATAAAATCCACAAAGTCACATGGTAAAGGGCATGGATAAAGAGAGAGGGAAGAATAGGAGCCATTAAGGCAATTCACCACAGCTTTTCCAGGAAAAGGGAAACCCCATCCAAGTCAGGCCAGGGCTCCCTCCTGAACCTGGAGGAGGTTTTGGTGGACTCGGCCGGTTCTTACAAACATATAGACTCTCCATCCTACTGATGGCATAGCCTGAGAGAGAAACCTTGACTCTAGAATCTACCCTCATGCTCTGCCCCAAAGTCCATGCCTGGATCTCCTGGGGGCTGAGTCCAGGGTGAGGAAGGTCACTACATGGACCGAAGGAGCAGAGCAGCAGAACATGAGCAGGCTTGGGCCTGGTGAAGACTCTCAGCACTGGATTTGATTGGAACTGAGGAGCAGGAAGATCCAGCAGAGGAGAGTGGCCATAGCCTCTAGCAGGGGCTCCACAACTCACAAAACACTTCTGTGGCTTAGCAGAAAGGACCAAAGCTTGACCTCAGCCTCAGAAAAGCTCCAATCCTGGTTCTGCCCCCCATCAGCCAGGGGCCTCAGGTAACCCATTCGGCTTCTGCAGGGCCTGTGTCCCTATCTGGGAAGTGGAGATGCTACATTCCTCATAGGCCGGAATGGGGCTGTTTACATGCAGGAGGCTTTGCCAAGCGCCACCAAATATCCGCTCAAGGTCCATGACACTCACCCACCACAGCAGCTCCAGACACCCCTGCCCACCTTGCTCTGGGGTGGTAGTAACATTCTCCATCCCCCGCCCCCCGACGCCACTGGTCCTTCTGCTGGTGTGGCTTTCAGGCCTAGGGCGGCTCCCACTGTTTCAAACCCCCACAAGAGTTCTCTGTGCTCACCGGTCCCCCTACGAACCTCTGACGGCTGGCTTTTCTCTGCCAGCTCTCTGGCTGCCCTCCCCCTAGGCTGTGCCCCCCACCCCCAGCCCAGCTCTTCCACCCTGGATTGGTTTAGATTTGCCATCAGTATCTCTTGGCTTGATCCTTCTGGTCTATCCCAGCAGGCTGGCCTCACACGCCCACATTAAAGGTCAGCTCTTGGACGGTATTATGGCTGAGCAGCTGGAGGAAGCCTCATAAGCCGGTTTCCCTTTCTCAAGCTACTAAATCATTCTTTTATCCACTGACTCCCAAGTGAGACCCTGGGCCCTAATACGGGCTGTTCTCTGTGACCTCAAACAATAGCATCTTTTACAGTCTCACCTGGACTCAACTCCCTGGGTGATCCCCACTGCCCTGGAGCTGACAAACCACCAAATCCACTCCTTTGGCCTCACTAAGTGGTGATGCTCCCATTGGAGGCTTCAGGAAAAGACAGGGCTGCGAGGGGCAGCAGGGCGTCTCCCACACCGCATTTTTTTCCAGCCATTCCTGTAGCATTTGATGCTCTCCAGCTCCCTGGTGGCCTTCTCATATCTGCTGGGTGAGGCCAGGGAGAGGGTGGAGGGATGCCTATGACAGTCTAGAGGGGGGCCAGAGCCATGAGAGAGCAGGAGCCCACTGCCCTGCCAACAGGGCCCACAGCTGCCCTCATCCAGAGATGGGCACCTGTCAGCAGGTGGCCTCACCTCACACTCAGCGGAGCCTCTTATGGCCCAAACTCGGAGGGCTGGCCCTGCAATCTCTTTTACCCCAAGATCAATGCATTACATACTTCTGTTCAATATATTGAACCCCTGCTGTGTGACAACTAGAAGCAGGACTGGGGATAATGCAATAGGAATAAAACAGGCAGGGTCCATGCCCTTGAAGAACTCACTCCTGGGGAGGACAGATCAGAAACAACCAAAGCAAGCAATAATTAAAATTATTCCAGATGGAAAAATTCTGTCCAGGAATCAATGCAGGGCTGTGACAGAGTCTAGAAGAGCAGGGATGTTGGGTGATCAAAGAGGTGATGGGTGGTCAAAGAGGTCCTTTGAAGGAGGTAATACTGAAGCAGAGATCTGAAGGATAAGAAATAGGAGGAAAAGCAGGCAGAGGGCCTGCACGTGCAAAGGTCCTGGGGCAGGAAGTCTTCACCAGGAAGACTGAGAATTGGAAGAAGGGCCACGTGACTAGAGTGGAAAGAGGGCGGGAAAAGGAAGGCAAGAAAAGCCGGCAAGATGGCTCACTTGGGGTGAGAAATATCATACATGCTGGTTTTCATTCAACACATTGGAGGGTTTTAAGCAGGGGGCTGGCATGGTCGGGGTTTTGAAAAGACCTCGCCAGTGGTGTAGGGGAAATGCAAGTAAACTTTGAATCGGAATCCGGGAGGTTTAAGGGAGCCAGAAGCCAAAAGCCCTGCTGGCCAGTGAAACACAGAGGGGGCAGTCACGGCTGGATTAGGCACAGAAACACCCCCAGCTCATGCATGCGTTTATGCTGTGGGTAGGACCTCACATGAACCCCACCGGAGGTCCCCAGTGGGGTCAGTGGCTCATTTCACTTGCCGGAGCTGTGCCTTTGAGCAGTGGCAGCAACACTGGGGAGTTCAGCTGGCCTGGCGGGTAGAGCCTCTGCGTTCCCTGAGCATTTCCAAGTATCAGGGGGTCAGTGCTGGTTCAACTGAGCCAGGATAGGTCCCCCCACCCACATCTGGCTCTGCTGCTCCCAGTCGCATGTATATTCTGTGAACTGGAATTCAAATCTGTCGGAGGATCCTTTTAGACTTCCCAGCCACGGCTGACACTCTACAGTTGCAACAAGGTGTGCCCGCCCTGCTGCAGAGCAGAGCTGGGGAGGAGGTGAGAGGATTTCCCTGGTGTGAGACACTCACCCCCCCGCTAAGCTGGCATTAAAACTACAGTGTCAGGGGAGTTCCCATCGTGGTGCAGTGGTTAACGAATCCGACTAGGAACCATGAGGTTGCGGGTTCGGTCCCTGGCCTTGCTCAGTGGGTTAACGATCCGGCGTTGCCGTGAGCTGTGGTGTAGGTTGCAGACGCGGCTCGGATCCCGCGTTGCTGTGGCTCTGGCGTAGGCCAGTGGCTACAGCTCCGATTCAACCCCTAGCCTTGGAACCTCCATATGCCGCGGGAGCGGCCCAAGAAATAGCAACAACAACAACAACAATAACAACAAGACAAAAAAACAAAACAAAAAAAAAACAAACAAAAAAAAAAACTACAGTGTCAGAGTTTCTGTTGTGGCTCAGCAGGTTAAGAACCCGACAAGTACCCATGAGGATGCAGGTTCGCTCCCTGGCTTCACTCAGTGGGCTAAGGATCTGGAGTTGCTATGAGCTGTGGTGTAGATTCCAGATGTGGCTCGGATCTTGCATTGCTGTGGCTGTGGCATAGGCTGCCAGCTACAGCTCTGATTCGACCCCTAGCCTGGGAACCTCCACATGCCACTGATGTAGCCCTAAAGAGAAAACATACACAAATGAACTTATTTATGTAACAGAAACAGATTCACCAACATAGAAAATAAAGTTACCAAAGGGGAAAGTGGGTGGGGGAGGGATACATTAGGAGTTTGGGATTAGCAGATACAAACTACTATATATAAAATAAACAACGAGGTCCTACTGTATAGCACAGGGGACTATATTCAATAACCTGCAATAAACCATAATGGAAAAGAATATGAAAAAGTATACGTACAAATATGTATAACTCATTTACTCTGATGTACACTAGAAATTAACACAACACTGTAAATCAACTACATTTCGATTAAAATTTTTAAAAGAAAATGACAGTGTCTGCTCCAGAAAGAACCTCAGAGGTCATTCAGCAGGTACAGGGGGCTGCAAATGTTTAATCGCCTTTTCTGGAAAAGAACCAAAGAAGAAGGCCAGACAAGCAGAGCGGAGGATTCCCTCCACATGACACACCTTCCTATTCTTCTGAAGGACATCCTTTCAGTCTGGCACCCAGTTTCTACTCATCGTGGTAGCCCAGGAGTCCCGGATCAGTGCCGGCCGGTCCCCGACGCATCCCCTCCCCCGTCCCATCCCTTGGGGGCACTGCCCTTCATCTCTGCATCCACCATGGCTCCTTGCACAGAGAAGGCCACCCTCCACAGCTCTCTCCTCGATTGTTCATTCATCCAGACATACTTGACCACAGAGACCCAGCCACAGCTATTCTCAAGGCCAAAGCACTGGCCTCCAAAAGCACACAGCAGCCACCCCACAACCAGTACCATTCCCTCTGCCGGGCGAGACCTCGGCCTCCAACCCCCTACTGGCCCCTGCCACCCCTTCTCTCCTGGGAAGGACTGCTCTGAGCCCAGACGCCTCTCCTTCTGCACAAGCCACCTCCAAACAAAACTTAGGTTGGGAGAGTGATCCTCCCTGTGCATGACTTTTTTGTCCTGAATCTCAGATGCTGTGAACAAACCCCTAGGGCCTGGAGACCCAAACTGCAGAGGATGGGAGGAAAAAAAAACCCACCTCTTTCTTTTGGAATCATGACAACCAGAACAAAACAGGAATTAAGAAGAGAGCAGTTAGTAGTAACCAAGGGCTTATCCGACCACACAAATGAAATAAATAAAAGCAAGACTTTTCTGGCAAGGAGAGGCCATAACCGATGCCCCCATTACCCGCTCCTATGACCCCTGAAAACCAACCAAGGACCACCTCGCCCTGTCCCCACTCACACACTTCATTTCACACAGGAAGAAATGGGAGCGGGCTTTCGCCCAAGGTCAGCCAGCTAGTCGGACCCTGAGCGAAAGCAAGCCAGAGAGCCCCTTCAGCGCGGACAGGATCAGTCATTTGTCACCAGCAGAAGCCCCTTCCTCTTCAGCAGCAGCCTCTCTCATTCTATAAACAACTGGGGGCTTTTTTTTTCTTTTTCTTTCCTTTTTTTTTTATCTGATCAAGGTCTGAGCCTTTCAATTCTGAGTCTTCTGAATAATTGGAGGAGACGAAGGACTGAGAGGGATGTGCTTTCCGCCCAGCTTCCCTGGGAGAGGCCAGATTGAAGGGTGTGCGAGACACACCAGAGGCCTGCCAAGCAGAACCTGTCTTCCATAAGCTGTCAGAAATGCCACCAAAGGCTCAAAGACTTTTACTTAATATGAAACATTGTTCCTGGAGGAGGGGAAGGAAACGCCTTCAAGAAGAGACCAACGCAACCAAATGTTGACAGGATCTGTGGTGCCTGAAAAATCACTGGTGGGATGCCTAGAATTCTTAATACAAATTCCAGAACGCCGGATGCCATCTAGTTAACAGGTATGAATTTAAAAGAAAATAAATATTTTGCTTTTGAGAAAACTGAATCCTGAAGAAGCTTTACTGTGCTGAGGGTATCAGTCAGGACAGTCTATGATAGGCTGCAGGAACAAAGACATCCTGAAATCGTCATAAGATTCATTTCAATCCTAAAGGTCTGATATAACAAGGATTTCTCATTCACAAAATGTTGGCCACACATGAGGAAACCCCTTCTCCATAACTGCAACTGCGTCTTATGGACACATGGCCTTCAAGGAAAGGGATGAGAGAGATGAAAAAGGCATATGCATCTTAACTGCCTCCCCATAGAAATGGCTCCCACCACTTCCGCGTGGTCCACTGGAAAGAACCAGGCACAATTCCCCAGTGTAAGGGCAGCCAGGGCATGGAGGGAACACGTGGATATTTGATGAGCATGAACTGTCTGGGCCACATCGAACTCCCAGCTTCTGCCCAAATGTCTGATTTTTGCCCAGAGCCTTGAGCTCCTTACCCCTGAATATCCCATTCATGTCCCCTCTGGCCAGAGTTATTGTCAAACACAGACCAAAACACGTGTCCTGACAGGCTTGCCTTAGCCCAGGGTTCACAAAAGCACAAGCCAGACAGTCATCAAAAGAGAGTGTGATTTCTGCTTTCTTGAGATCCCTCATAACAGCACATCCAAAAGGCTAGGAAATGGCGATGCATGATCATTTGCTCATCCAGCAAATGTTTACAGGGCACTCATGGTGTGCCAGGCCTGGTGCTCTGTGCTGAAGATACAATGACTCAACAGACATGGTTCCTGCCCTCAGAGGACGCAGAGTCTAGTGGGGATCAGTCAAACCTCTTCACAAACTGAACCGTAAGCTGAAGGGTGTGCTTTGAAGGATGAGAATGGGGAGCCACGTTAGGCTAAAATCACGCCCGGGTGGGTCAGGGAAGATTTCTCTGAAGAAGTGATGTTTCAGCTGAGCTGAGGAGGAGGAGTGAGGGGAACAGAGGCAAAAGGATGTGACGTGAAGGAAGAAAAGCCCTCGAAGGGAAGGCCCAGCACAGGCCAAGGCGCCGAGGAGGGAGAGAACACAGCGTGTCTGAGGAGCTCCAAGGTGGCTGAGGTGACTGAAGCTCAGAGGGCAGGCGTGCCACTGGATGTCACACCTCAGGGGACACAATTCATGTGGAAAACCCTGTCTTATTTTTTTTTTCCTGTCTTATTTTTAAATAAAATGTTTGCTTCAAGATTGCATCAGTGCAGTATGGCTAGAATCCGGCCTTGGTTCTTGGGTCTGTGGGTCCTTCCTGACGTGGGCACTGCATGGTTCACGATCAGTCCCCTCAGGTCCCACGCGGCCTTCTCACCAAAGTTCTGAGCTCAGCCAGAGCCCAGCAAGGCCTCCAAAGAAAATATGCAGGGAAAGACCCAGCTTACTGGGAAGGGCAAACTGTGCAGTTACAAAAGGCCCCCCTCATACCACCAAGGCCTTGGATGCCTCCAACCACAGACATCTCCTCAGGAAAAGAAATTGATAAAAGAAAGAAATTAGGAGTTCCTGTTGTGGCGCAGCAGAAACAATCTGACTAGGAATCATGAGGTTTCGGGTTCAATCCCTGGCCTCGCTCAATGGGTTAAGGTTCCGGCGTTGCCAGGAACTGTGGTGTAGGTCACAGATGTGGCTTGGATCCCGCATGGCTGTGACTGTGGCGTAGGCCAGCAGCTGCAGCTCCAATTGGACCCCTAGCCTGGGAACTTCCATATGCAGTGGGTGCAGCCCTAGAAAGACAAAAAGAAGACAAAAACAAAAAAAAGGAAAGACATTAGGGGAGTTCCGGTTGTGATGCATTGTGTTAAGAATCCCATGGCAGTGGCTCAGGTCTCTGCTGAGGCACAGGTTTGATCCTCCGCTCAGAGCAGTAGGTTAAGGATCTGGCATCGCCACAGCTGTGGCACAGGTTGCAGCTGAGACTCGGATTCCATCCCTGGCCAGAGAACTCCCATATGTCATGGGGGCAGCCAAATAAAAGGGGGGAGGTAGAAATTAGGGGGAAGTAGTGTCTGGAGGAGGCCAAATATGAAGGGTTGCTCCAATGGCCTGGGAGGCTGGTGGGCCTGAGCGTAAACTAGGGGGGACCTGGGCTGGGTGAAGAGGACCCCCAACCTGGGAGTGCCACCCACAGGCTGGGGTCTGTCACTGGGGGCACCTCATTCTCTGAGGGGTCCCCATAGTCTTGGGTCTCCCGGTCCCCATGCAGACGTGGAGGCTTATGGCCCTGAACAGCTCACGGGCTAAATTTCTGCTTCCTCCTCCTACTCCCCTCTCCTCCCCAGCTCCAGCCACTTCAGACCTTTCCCAGTTCCTCCCAGTTTCTCAAAGGCTCTTCCTGGGCCCAGAACACCCCTCCCTCCCCTCTTCCTCCTCCTCCCTCTCAGAGCAGCCTTCTCCTCTCAGGAGACCTTCCTGGACCCTCAGACAGGGGCAGGTCCCCCCCCACACACACCCCTGCATCCTAGCATCTTGCTCTTCACCCCATCACAACGCAATAAGGCCCCTTTATTGGGATCACTTCCTCCCTCTCAGACTGCAAGCTCCATCACAGCAGCGCCCACTGCTACCTGGGCCACCCGCGTCTCCCCAGTGACCAGCAGAGTGCCTGTCCCATAGCAGGGTCTCAACCGCAACTTCCTAAGGGAACAGACAATCCCACTACAGAACTAAGATTTGGGTTTCTCGAAACCAGGAGTTTGCGTCTGATTTATTTAAGGCTACATCCCCAGCGCCTTGAACAGATATTTGTGGAATGAATGAATGACCGTCTGAGCTGGAAAGGCCAACTTAAATGCCTTCACTTTCAAGTGAAGAAAACGGAGGCCTGAAGAAACCAAGGACCTGCCCACGGTTTCACAGCTCAAACAGCCGGGCTGGGCTCCCGGGGCCAGTAAGTGAAGTCATCTGTAACACTCTCTGCCCGTCCCTTTTTGTCGAAGGAAACACATGCAGGTATTGATCCTTTCCAGCAGCAGCTGCCCAGAGTATTTATGTTTATGTGAATGTATTTATTTATTTATGCCCCACCCTGCTATAAAAAGAACTGGAGGCAGTTTGCCCCCAGCAGCTCAGGTCCAGGCTGTATTTTCCAAACTCTAGAACAAAGCAGGAATAACACGACCCTGTTCAAGAAGGAGGGGAGACACAGCACCTCGAGCAGAACCAGTTTGCTGGGCCAGAGCCGAAAAGTTCCAACAGAGAACGTTTTTCTCTGTAATCAAATTACCAAAATTAGTGACTAAGAGGAACAGAGCAGATGTGGAAGGTTTCAATTTTGCTGAAGGATTTGGCACAGTGTCTCAAGGAACTGAATTTGCAAAATTCTTGCGTAAGGACAGTGTCACGTGGAAGAAAAATCTGGCTGTGGGACCACAGATGGGGGAGAGGCTGACAGCCAAACCCACCAAGTGATGTCGTGGTCACTGCCACAAACCCCTCCTCCTCCTAACTGCAAGGGGCAGCAGATGGCGCCTGAGAAAGCTGCGGCCCCAGTGACAGCGATAAAACACACCACGTAACAGTTAACTTTCTAAAGCCCTTTCAGCCATGCCATCTTCTCTGATCCTGGCCATGGAAATGAGAGGCTCAAAAAACTTCCCAAGGTCACAGAGCACATGGGTGCCTGAAGCCCAGCTCCTAGGTCCACCACTTCCTGCCCATGTGTGGTTGGAATAAGGACTGAGGGAGTGGCTCCCTGTGAAGAGGACATTTAATTCTTTCAGGATGTGAAAGCATCTTTTTAAAAAAAAAAAAAAAAACTGCCCATGTAGCACCAACTGCTCCCCTCCAGATCAATTAGTCCCCCAATAAGCACGTTTTCAGTAATTACTTCCTACAAGGGTCCCAGTGGATACGACGTAGGGGGACAGAGTGGTGCATCTCTGAATCTAACCACAGGTGCTTCTCTAAAGAGCCTGAGGTTTTTCAGGAACAAGGCGCTTCCCGTTTTCGTCCCAGGAAATAAATGCAGTCATGACCCAAAGTGAACTCGCAATATTCTCCCCAAAGCCTGGTTCCCGCCTGTTGATCTTCACCCTGACAGAAGCCACCGCCCGATTTTATAAACCAGAGACCTCAAGTCAACCATGACACCCCCCCCCTTACCCCCCCCCAAATCTAATCCCCTGGCGAGTCCGTCTGATCCCCTTACCACTGCCCACATCCACCTTTGGCCCCTCACTCCTTCCACCTCCATCCAAGCCACCATCGGGTTCTGCTTGCGACAACTCCGGCAGTTTCTTGCCACTCTCCTCATTTTCCCTCTTGCTCCCTCCAGTCTGTCCCCCACACTGCAGCCAGAGGGAGCCCCTGAAAATGCAAACTGACACATGTCACTCTCCTGCCTGAAATGTTTCCACAGCTCCCGCTGCACCAAGATGGGCATCAAGGCCCAGCTTGGCCCCAGCCTGCCTCTTGCCGGCCTCTCCGGGCCACTTCCTCCTTCACTCTCCAACCTCCAAACACACGCGCCTTCTCTCTGCTCCTTGTCAACACTACACTCTCTCCCGCCTCAAGGTCTTCCTGTGTCCTGCTTCCGCCATTCTCTGTCCCTGCCTACCTCTATCAACGAGATTCCTAGTATCCTTCAAAGCACGGCTCAAAGGCCACATTCCAAGGAAGCTGGCCTCCCCAGGGCCTCGCATCCTCCTGACAGACACGGTCAGAGGACCACCTGTGTAGCTTTTACGGCACCTACCACAATTGAAATCAAACCCTACTCCATGACCATGGCCTGTGTTCATTCATTCACTACTTTACTCCTAAGCCAACAGGCCTAACGCCTGGCACATGATAAAAACTCAGTGGATGCTTACCAGGAAAAATTTTATGACTGAAGCACAGACACAGCAGATGGAGAAACTGAGTCTCATTGGGATGGAGGCCCTTGACCAAGGACATGAAATCTGCCAGGATCCAGCAGACCATGGGCCTCATCCACCCCCTGGAGAAAGAGCTGGGGACTATGCCTTCTGAAACTAAGCGAATGTTTCTATTGAACAAGACTGATGGTTGTGGGGAAGGAAACTCCAAAACATACACCTCAGGCCGAGGGGTGAGAATGGCCAGCAAGGGAGGGCCGGGATCTCTATCTCTTCTCAATTTTCCCACCCAGTCAAGGCTGAGTCAGAAGATGGAGCATTCATCTGCATCCAGGTGAAACTGCAGCTTTGGGCTTCCAGTGGCATGGAGGGGGCAGGCAGGGAGGCAACCCCGCCCTAGTTGTAGAGTTGGTACATCTAGGTAAAAGCATCATCTGCTCATGAAACATTTACTAAGGGCTGACCAGGTTCCCGGCTGAACATCTGGATGAAAAGCATGGTCTTTGGCCTTATGGAGCTCTGAGTCTGGAGAAGAAATAGGTCTATAAACACTTCATTGCAATTGAGTCATTAAGTGTTAGAATTGTTACCAAGTTGAAGGTCATACTATTCAGCACAGGACAGGCCAACAAAAAGAGAGACAAGTTGATGGGGGAAGGAATAGCGGCTTCATTCAGAAAGCCATCCGACCGAGAAGGTGGTAGCCTAGGGTCCCAAAGGACTATCTTGCCTGGGTTTGGATACTAGTTTCTTCTACAGAACAGAGAAGGGGAGTGAGGAGGTAAAATAAAACAGGAGGTAAGTTGTTGTACATATTTAGGGGTTCCAGCCATACTCCAGAAGAGATGTGTTAATTTCTTCTTTTCTGCAGCCATTCATGGGTAGGCCTGGTCAGGATGCTTCCTGTGAGCTAAGCAAAGGTATTTTAGCTTAGTGCTCAGGCATGGGAGGTGGGGTTCCCTGGAGATGGGCTATCATGTATACTTCAAGCTATAGGCAACCTCCCTTTAGTGATTAACTTGTAGCAAAAGCCATAGAATACAAAGGTCAAAGTTAAAGAAGCAGATCCAGGAGTCCCCACTGTGGCACAGCAGGGTGGTAAAATGGGTTAAAGGATCTGGCATTGTCACAGTTATGGTGCAGGTCCCTGGCCTGGGAACTTCCATATGCTGTGGGTGTGGTCAAAAAAGTGAAAAAAAAGAAAGATGGAAAAAAACAGATCCAACATGGAGTCAGATGCTCTTCTCCATTACGGAATAAAGGTATGTCCAAGGGGCTATGGGTGCCCAGAAGAAGGACAGTTAACCTCCGGGCTGAGTCAGGGACAGGGTTACGCAGAGACAGCGCCACTGAGGGCTGCATGGGACCTAGAAGAAAAAGTGCATCTGGTACTCAGCATACGCCTGCCACAGCCTAAGGCAGAATCTGTGTCCTGCAGTGACACGTGGAAACAAAACACCCACAAGAACAACGACTGTCCCCAAGGGGGCCCTTCAAGTGGCCAAACCAAGACAAGAAAACTGTGGTGCCTTCTCTCTACATCCAGAGAGCAGAAGGAGAAGTGAAATGCCACCGAGAGGAAGAAACTTGAGGGCAGAAGTCGGGAGGACAGCAAGTCAGAGGTGTGAAGCCACTGGGCCAGGGTTGCCCATCTGTGCTACACTGGGTTGGGTAGGGTCCTCTGCAAATTCATGTCCCTCAGCACCCTCAGGATATGACCTTATTTGGAAATAAGGTCGTTGCAGGTGTTTTTAAGTTAAGCTGCAGCCGCACTAGATTAGGGTGGGCTCGAATCCAGT
Source organism: Phacochoerus africanus (assembly GCF_016906955.1). Lineage (NCBI taxonomy): Eukaryota > Metazoa > Chordata > Mammalia > Artiodactyla > Suidae > Phacochoerus > Phacochoerus africanus. Next base: position 122,068,259 of record NC_062554.1, on the reverse strand, counting down.
GACTAGTACCCTTTTTAAGAAACACGTGGACACACATGGAGAAAGCCATGTGACAACATGACACCAGAGGCAGAGACGGAAGTGATGCATCTACAAGTCAAGGAGCACCAAGGATTCCCGGAAACCATCAGAATCCAGCAAGAGGAAGGAAAGCTTCTCCCTTAGGGCTATCAGAGGGAGGGGGCCTGACCAGCATCTTGAATTCAGGCTCGAGTTCAGGGAATAATCTCTGTTGTTCTAAGCCACTCTGGTAAGATGCTAGGGCGGGCCTAAGAGATCAAACTGGTGCCTAGAGGACCAAGTACATAAAGCGATAAAGTGGGCCGGCCTGGCATCAGAAGAGGGCCCCAAAGTGGACCCCACTGCAGAGCCCAGCCGGCAAACAGGGGCAGCAATTCCTCAGCTCCAGCCACGTGCTGCCAAGAGGCAGTGATGTTGCCAAATATGCCAATTTTTCCAGAGAAGGAAAAAAAACCATATTTGTGTATGAAACCTCTAACTTTGAAATGTTAGTCCACATGGTTTAATCATTTGTTCTTTTTTTTTTTTTTTTGGCCTTTTTGAATTCACAGAGGCCACAGAAGTTCAGACCAATCTCCCATTTTGCAGAGAAAGAAACTGAGACCACGACGAGGCAAGGTGATCTGTGTCGTAAGTGGGAGTCAGGGATGAGAGCCCCGCCCCCACCCCCACCCACCCCTGCCCATCTCTGCTGCGGGCCCTGCCATCTGCCATGCCTTGACCTTTGCTCCCTAGAGAGACAGGCATCAGTTCACCCCGCTCATGACACACACCCCTCATGACGGGACTGACCCTGGGGCTAGAGGGCATGAGCACAGATTTTAAAAAATGTCCTCATTTTTCAGCTGCGGTGGGGTCCATGCTTCCTGCCAGGCTGGGTTCCCAGCAAGAAGTTCCCTGGATTCACAGTAAAGAGGTCCCCAGCCACAGAGAGAGAGAAAGGGATGATAGGTCGGGCCTGGGAGATACAGGATGCTGGGGACAGAACAGGTATTGTGTGAGGCATCCGTAGGGGAACCTCCCCTAGGAGCACAGTCACGCTCCAGCAGCCAGCGTTTCCCACTGGGTTGAGGGGCGAGCTGGCTGGATAAGGGGCGCTGTCCTCTGCAGTGAGTTTCAGAGACACCCAGCAGCTACAGCCAGTGACTGCAGAAGGAGAGTGGCAGCAAAACAGCACTAATGAGATGCCAGAGCAGACAGGCCTAGAAGCACATCAGAAGCATGTCTCTGACTCTCTCAAGAATGCCATGCCTGTTTGGACAGATTTCTGCTTTCCCAAACATGTTCTGAAAGTGCTGGAAAATAAGAAGAGAGGCCTTCTCCATTCTGTTTGGACAGTGCCCGGGACGGCGCTGAACGCCAGCAGCCCCAGCAAGGTGCTCCTCTGTGCCAAAAAAAGAAGGGTGCCAGAGCCAGACCCGCTCGCTCAGAGACCCCACACCCTCACAGTCTGAGCAGTGTCTTCCTTTGGGTGATGGGAGAAGCTTCTCCGGAGAGCAGCAGAGAAATGAAGACACTCCCTTTTTTTTTTTCTCTGACAAGATGCAAGGGAACCTTTGCTAAAAGTTTTTCACAAAGACCAGAAATGAAATTTATAGCACTGCCTGGATCCAGCAAGCCCATTAAAGCATGTAGTTCCACAGCGCTGGCCTCCCACCCTGACTGGTGTGCCCAGGGCTCTGGGGAGGCCAGGCACAAAACAGACGCGGGCAGGGAGAGGCCTGTGACTTCCACAGGACCTCGGGCTGGCATAGATGCGTTTATGCCAAGGTGGCCTGAAGAGACCCCCAGACACACATACACACTTATGCATGCACACACAAACACTGGCTGCACAGCAGCTATGAAAGATGAAAAACAGGGTTAGCTCCGAAAGGACAGCAGCTCGTGCATTAAAGCGCAACGTGCAGAGGCATGCCCGGCTGCTGGGCCCCAATCCCCCTGGCATCTAGAGCCTGCTATTTGCATAAGTAAATGGCAGCTCATTAAGAACACATTAGTTGCTCTGTAACCATGTAAGGAAACCAGCCCACTGAACCTAAGCCACTGGAGAGTTCTCTGATTCAGTTCCGCAGCCTCAGAGGCATGAAGCAGAGTCTGTCATCTGTCGCCTATCTGTCCAGCCAGAAGAGGAAGAAGAGACTCTTAAGGAAACACAGAAGAGCCAGTAAATATTTGCTGAGGAGTGAACTATGGGAGGCCAGCTTTGTGCAGAGTGAATCCTAACTAAACAGAGTAATGTTGGAACCGCACTGGTTTGGAGGAGCACTTCTCCCAGGGCCTGGCTGAAGGCTAATCACACTTCAGCTTTTGTGACAGGTAGCCCTATGCTGACTCGGATTCAGGGGGCTGCAGATGGAGCCCAGGAATCTGGAGTTTTCAAATGTTGCCTCGGGGATTTTTATTTACCTCCATGTTTGCAAACCATTTGCCCTTGAGCCTTCCAGGAGCTGGTTAGAAATGCACAGTCTCAGGCCCCACGCAGCCCCAAAGAGTCGGAATCTGCATTTTATTTTACTTTGGCCATGCCCACAACATGTGAAAGTTCCATGGCCAGGGATCAAACCCATACCACAGCAGCGGCCTGAGCCACTGCAGTGAAGATGCCAGATCCTTAACCCACTGAACCACCAAGAAACTCCAGAACCTGCATTTTAACAAGCACCATGGGGGTTCTTTGGCATGTAGGTTTGAGGAGCACCAATCTAGAGGCCGTCAGGGTGGCCTCTGGGTGAGCTGGGTGGACCGTCTGAGAGCCCAACAGATGCCTATTGAGCCCTGAGGGGGTGTGGCCCATCACCAGGTGTGTGGCCCTTCAGTCACAGCCTCGAGTCTCCACACCACCTCCTACAGGACGCAGAGGTCCTTGTTCACCGTGTAGGCCTAGGTAAGCCTCCCCTTTCACCACATGCAGCACCCAGACCAGCGCTGCCATCAGAAGCATGCCCTAGAGTTCACGTCTCTGCTTCCAGGCATGTCCCTGCCACACCAAATGAAAGAGAGGAAAACCTCAAGGTCAGCAAACCCTGGGCGGGCCGGGACCCAGGCCCAGCAGTGACCCAGAAGGGCCTCTTCCACCCCGGGCGGCCTCCCGGGGAGCAGCGGCCACACAGCACTCGTACCTCTCCAGCGCCCTCCAGAGCCACCAGTGGTTTGCTTTTTCCAGGGAGGCTGCCCAGGGGTGACCAACCTAAAGACTTCTTGGGCGAAGAAGGCAGGCCCTGTGTCTGCCATTACAGCAGCGGCGCCCCCCTCTCCTCACACCAGCCCCAACACGGCCTGCCTCCACACAGGGCTGTCAAGGTCATCCCGAGTTTTCTCCAGTGCCTGCCCTCCACCTGGAGGACCAGAACACGCAGGGGAGCGAGACACCCAAGGCAGAGACTCCACTCGAGTGCCAACTGTGGGGGTATTTTTAGCCCCCATCCGTCTGGAAAGGCAGCTCAAGAAATCCTCTCCTGTTAGCCCTCCCTCTGCCCTGGCCCCGGGAGGGGTGGGTGTTGCCATGGTAACCCGTGATGTGGTGGCTGCTGTGGGGACACCTGGAACTGACCCACAGGTATTAGCAGAAGGACCGGGCACCCTCACCTTTGGGCTCTGGCCTCCTTTCACCGTGCAGAGTCCCCCAGGGAAGGGGGCCCGAAAGGCTCAGGGGTCCAGGAAACCCATGCCGATGTCACAGGGGCCTCCCTGGAAGACTCTGAGACTGTGGGCTTTCAAAGATGTCCAACACGGCTAAGACAACATGCAGTGCCTGCCTCAGCTCGGGTCTTTAAATTTTCATGAAATCTCTGCGGGCTGAAGAGCGGCTCCTCAGCTGCTTGGGGGTTCATTATTCATCTGAGGTGATTCTGCAGGAGGCAGCGTCAGGCAGGCCTAGGCGCCCCTCCCCACCCCCGCCTCCTCCCCAGCTCTGCCTTTGGAAGAACCTTTAAACTTTTTCCTTGAAAGGGGCTGTGAATGAGGGGCCAAGCGTTTCTCTGAGACCCAGCATGTTCCTCCTGGGTGGTGCTTTTTCCTTCTCGGTCGCTTTCTTGCTTTCCACTGGGCACCTAGTAAAGTTTGGCCCTAAATCTCTAGTTTATGTCCATTATGTAGCATCGCACAGCTTGATAGTAATGGACTTGCAATGGTGCAGATGAGCTGTTAGTTCACTTGCAGCACAGGGAGGAAATGTCTGAACCCAGAACGGACAGGCACAAATGCTGCTGGGGCGAAGTAACCGCAGGTTCCGATGTGGATTTTGCCAGGTGACCAACTGAAGAAGACATCATCACTGTCCCCATTTGATGAGTTACAGCCTGTTTTTGAGGGCCTGAGTCATAAAATGTACTAGCAGAACAAACCACAGAAGCTCCAGTAATCACACTGATTCTCTTTTATTCTTCTAGGATGAAAATAGCTGTATCAGATTTTTTTTCATGGTTATATAAATAATACCTGCTTATTGTAAAAAAAAAAATTAAACGATACAGAAATGTGTTGGGGGAAAAAAGCAGGACCACTTGCCACCCAGACATTACCACTGCCAGCCTTTTTTTTTTTTTTCTTAAGTAGATTGTCTTCAATAGTACACATCTTTATGGTAATGACATTACACGGCTTTTTCAAATGAGCAAATTGCCATTCATGTTATTGCTAAATATTAAGTGGAAAGTTAAACAGTATGCTAAACCAGAAACTAAAGGGCTATTGAGGCTATAGGATTAGGATGCCTCTTACAGGATATAAAGTAGTGTTAAATTCTAAACTATAGACCTTTGGAGTAATTTCCACTTGATCAAAATAAAAATGAAAAATATGTCGGTGATACAGAGGATGGGAAGAAGAAAGAGAATCCAGAAAAGAGGAGATAATCTTAAGCAATTTAAAAGCCCCTGAATTTACACATTTTCTGAAAAGTTTATATTTAGTCACTTTGGAAAGGGAATTAACCACTGCCGGCTTTTGACGGTAGTTTTCACACAGCTCTCATTTCTTACTTACACACATGTGCAATTTTCCACAGATGCAATTGCATCACGCATGCTGCAGTTTTCTTCTTTTCTCTTCGTCACAGGGCGCCTGTGAGTTTATCTCACTGTCTCCTCAGTCGACCTTCCTCCCCAGGTACCCACTGTTGGCAGCCCATCTCATCAGCCAGGCTCAGAAATGGGCAAGTCCCCACGCTCACATCTGACTTGAAGGCATCCTGTCTTACTCCTGGGAACCATCTCACCACCCTCCCACAGCTGGGGCCAAACACTATTTCAGTCTCTCTTCAACATCTCAGGGAAAGTGATCGTATAAAACCTTGAGTCACTTCTCTGCGAGAAATGGTCCAACAGCTTCCCATCTCTCAAGATAGAAACAAAGGCTTTGAAGTGATGCACGAGGTCCTGCATGACCCTCCTCTCTCTGTGTCATCCCCAGTCAGTCTCCCTTTTACCCTCCGCTGTGGTCCTACTGGTCCCCTCCCCCACCTCCCACCACAAGGCCTTTGCACTTGCCATTCCCTCTGTCTAATCCACTCTGTGTCTAAACATCCGCAAGGCTCATTCTCTTACCTCCTTCTGACTTTCGTTTTAATATTGCCTCTCAGCGAGACCCTTGCCACTCCACTTAAAATCATACAACCCTCCCCCAACATTCCTTTCCTGTCCCTTGTTTTTCTCCAGACACCTGTCTCTAGCCAACAGCCATATATTTACTTATCTAGGATCTGTGCTCTAGAACCAGACTGCCCAGATTCAAATCTCAGAACCCACCATTTGCTGGCTGGACATCTCGGGCTAGTTATTTAACCTCTCTCTGCCTCTGTTTTCTTGGCTGCAAAATGGGGATATTATAACATAAGGTTGTTGTGAGAATTAAATGAGGTACATAAAATAATGTGTAGTGCTCGCTTCGGCAGCACATATACTAAAATTGGAACGATACAGAGAAGATTCGCACGGCCCCTGCGCAAGGATGACACGCAAATTCGTGAAGTGTTCCATATTTTTGGGAACCTCCATATGCCGCAGGAGCGGCCCAAGAAATGGCAAAAAGACAAAAAAATAGTAATAATAATAATGTGTAAAGCATTTGCAACTTTGCCCAGCACCTAGCAAGCACTTAATAAATGTTGCCATTGTCACCCCCATTTTATAGGAGGAAACAGAAGCCCAGTGAGGGAGATGATATTTACTCTGTATTCACGTCAATAGCATCACTTTAGATATTCACAGTTTTATTCAGTTCATGGAACTACAAGAACATTTTGAGCCAAGTCTAGCCAAATGATCCCCACTTGTGGTTAAGATCTAGATTTTATGAAAGATCTGTATTTTTCAACTATAACTTTTTAGATAACTTTTTAAAGGTGATGAAACAAGGCAGAGAACTTGCTTCCTCAGAGACCTATACCTATTTGTACAATTTGCTATCACAGGAGTTCGGAGAAACTCCATAGTGGTTGGAAAAAAAGATGGATCTGCTTATGCTCAAACTGCTATAAACATTTGTTGGGTGAATGGATGTTATTATCATATTACTCAAGACTCCTTATTCAAAGACTATGATAAACCCATCTCAGAACTCAATGAGTTTATTTCTTCTCTAGAAATTCCTAAAACAGGTCTGGAACCCCATATTAAAAGTCCCTGGAGCAGATGCATTTCAGAATTTAGAATGTCCAGAGTTTTGAGAGATACTAGAGGGCCACTAATTTACTGTAGGACTCCCCCCTGGAGGTCTGGGCTGGCACCTCATAGTCAGGTATCCTGACAGTTCTGCAGAGAACTGTATATGTGAACCAAACATTTAGATTTAGTGGGATATATAAACACTAGAAGCAAGTCAGCATCAGCTCAGTTCAGGTTTTGCTACCCAATTAGTTTCTTACCAAAAAAATAGAAGAGCCTTACGCTTTCAGAGCCTTTGGATGTCAGATGGAAGACAAGGGATTGTGGGCGTGTAGTGAAGAGTGAGCCCAAGCTGCTATGAAGAGCGTGGTTTGTGTCTCACCAATGCTGACTGAACACTCACCACATGGGCACTTTTCTAAGCTGGTTTATGCGAATTGTCTCATTTGGATCTCAGAATAACTATAAAGTGTAAGTAATGGGCCCAAAGTCAAGCACCAATGAGCTGGTATTCAACCTTGGGCATCTGAGATCAGCTGGTAAAGTGGGACATTTCCAATATTTTTTTCTTCCTCCTTCACTTTTTATATGGTTCCTGTCTTTCATTAATAGTTTTTTTTATTATTTTCTCTGTTTTTCATTGGAATTAGTAGGTAAAAGAGAGGAATTCTCGTTTCAGCTCAGCAGTAATGAACCCAACTAGTATCCATAAGGATGTGGGTTCAATCCCTGCCTCCGCTCAGTGGGTTAAGAATCTGACATTGCCATGAGCTTCCGTGTAGGTTGCAGACCCTCAGGTTGGGTCCTAAGTTGCTGTGGCCAGCAGCTGAAGCTCCAATTCAACCCCTAGTCTGGGAACTTCCATATACCACGGTGTGGCCCTTAAAAAACAAACAAACAAACAAAAAATAGGTAGAGGACGTATCACCAATTTTCTTTTAAATTATGGAATTCGGAGTTCCCGTCATGGCGCAGTGGTTAACGAATCCGACTAGGAACCATGAGGTTGCGGGTTCGGTCCCTGCCCTTGCTCAGTGGGTTAACGATCTGGCGTTGCCGTGAGCTGTGGTGTAGGTTGCAGACGCAGCTTGGATCCCGCGTTGCTGTGGCTCTGGCGTAGGCCAGTGGCTACAGCTCCGATTTGACCTCTAGCCTGGGAACCTCCATATGCCGCGGGAGCGGCCCCAAAGAAATAGCAAAAAGACAAAAAAAAAAATTATGGAATTCATCTCATACTTCATACTTTTCATGAATGGACTTTAAATCCTTTGTGAGGTTTAGGATTTCGCAGAATTAGCTTCTAATAACACAACCAAAAACCACTTATGCAGGACTCACCAAGACAATCTCTAGTGAACAGTATCCTACTGAAAATAAATCATGGACAAAGGAAGTGACGACTTTATTCCAGAACTTCAGGTGGTTTGAGAAGGTTGAATTCAAGGTCTATCTGCTCAGTTTTGCAAATAAAGCATCTATTTTGGCTTTCCCAATTGATGGATCCCATTTGATGCCATGATTTTCAGGAAGCACCAACCACATGAGAGGCATAGTGCAAAGCTGTTACTTTGGAGCTGCAGGTCAAGAAGCCAATGGAGAAGGCAAAAGAGGGCTTTCCAGAACAAAGAAACTGCAAGGTGTATTTGGAGAAAGCAAAGTGGTCTAGCAAGGCTGAAGCTGAGTGCACAGGCAAGAGATGGAAATCAAGGAGTTGCAAAAATAGTCTGGGGCTGATACTAAAGCACTCCAGATGCCAAACTGAGGGATATGCACTTCATTCCATGGGCCCTGGAAAGCCTTTGGAGGCAAAGGACAGAGCTGCTCAAGGATACAAGAGACCTGTCTTGTTCATGGCCATATCCCCTAGTGCCTGGAATAGTACCTGGCACAGAGCTGAGGTGTGATGTACATTTGAAAGAATGAATACATGAACAGACTTACATTGGAGAATGTACCTGAATGTAGAGGAAAAGGAAGGAAGAGAGAAGAAGCCCAGCTAGGAGTCCAGCTGTGAACTGATGAGGGAAGTCAGTGGTGATGAGCATGGGGAGGAAAAGACACAGCCAATGAACAGTGACTGCAGACACCATAGGACTGTGTCAACCAATGGGATATGTTGTCCAAGGGCAGGAGGCCTCAAAACCACCAGGCAAGTGTCCTAATGAAGAAAGAAGCGGGAAGGTGGGGGCCCTCTTCCCATGGGATTCCTAGAAGAAAGCTTTTAGGTCTGGAGATGCAAGATACCCTGAGGCCACCCTGGGGAACAGTATTTGCATGCTCCACTGAGCTGCTGTATGGAGAGCAGCTAGATCTGGTGAGCAAAAGTACACAGCAGCCAAAGTAAGAGCGTAGTTATGGCAGCCTTCTGTAGAGGTCAATCTCCCTATGGCTCTTTTCCCTGATCACCATGCTGTCCAGCCCCTCACCTTGGGAATATACATCTGGAGACAGTGTAGCAACTACAAAGCAAGAAGGGAAGCAGAGATGGAAGGGAGCTTCAGGCTCGTGGGCAGCAGTGGGTAGTGCCAAGCTGGGCACTGCTGGCAACAGCGAGGAGTAAGGGAACACAGGAGATTCAGAGAGGGTCCAGCTCACACCAGAGGAAGCTCACAGGGAGGCTTTCCAGCTGCGACAGAGCTAGAGTGGGCGTGACTGATGATAGATTTGATTTTTCATGGGGAGAAGGCCAGAGTGGCTCCTTTTCCCATGTATAAGCATGATTCTTAGGTTTGGGGTAGCAACGTGATTGCCTTGGTGTTCTCTCTACCCTGTTCCATAAATGTTGAGAGAGCTGGGGAGGAGCCAGGAGGGCTTCATGGAAAGAGCTCCTTATGGCTATGATCCAGCCTCCAGCCCCCAGCCTCCAGTCCCCACCCGCCTCCAAATCCAGAGACCTAGACAAGGAGGTCTGGGCAGCCCAAGAGAGATGCTCAGGGTGATCCTTCTAACAATCATCTTTCAGATGGCACATGATCCACAGACTCTGGAAAGCTAAAATCTGATCCACAAAGCTGGCTACACAAGAAAGATCCACACAGGAGGCAGTGGGTCAATCCTCCCCAAGCTTACAGGGAAAAGCCCAAGCTGAGTAGTGAGTGGATCACCCAGAATCACAGAAAGATCCAAAGAGCCCAGAGATGAACCCCAGGGATGGATCCTCTCTAGAATTGGCTGTTATTCATAAAACATCTTCACGACATGATCTGCTCTCACAGGGCCATACCTTTAAGTTTGAAAGGGACACATTTACTGAGCTTACTATGTACCAGGCCCTGTAGTTGATGCTGCAGATAAAAAGATGAATGTGGATACTTGGGATTCAAATTGGTGGTGTACTCACCTGCTCCCACAGACAGACCAAATCTATACCAATATTTAAAGCGATTCTTTCTGAAGAAACAGGACTGACTGAACACACACACACACACACACACACACAAACAATAGAAGGACCCATAGTATGAGTAATAGAGACAGAGACACAGTACTGATGGAAACCCCACCCCCAACATGGTGACCTGCAGCACAGAGGGATATCTCTGAGGGGCTTGAGTGCAGACTTGCCCACCATTTCAAGCAGAATACGTAAATAAATAAATATAAATAAAAACAACAAAAAACAGCAATTTAAAGGACAGCTAGACTACATGTGAAGGACATTCATTTACTAACCCTAGCACATATGTCAAATGGGCAAGGAACTGCTGGAACTCTCTCTAGGTGAAAGATGCTGGAGAGCCCATTTTTGGCATTTCACCTTCACTTTGATGGCATGGGTGGGAACAAATATAAATAGAAAGAAATTGACAACAATACAGTAACAGTAGGGGTCTTGAATTCCCCACTTACATCAGTGGACAGATCATCTAGACAGAAAATCAATAAGGTAACACTGGCATTAAAGGACACATTAGATAAGATGAACTTAATAGATATTTACAGAGCATTTTACCCAAAATCTGAAGAATACATTTTTTTTTAAAGTACACATGGAACATTCTCTGGGATAGAGCACATGCTAGACCATGAAACAAGTCTCAATAAGTTTAAGAAGACTAAAATCATATCAAGCACTTTTTCAATGACAATCAACTGAAAGCAACTCTAAGAAGAAAATTGGAAAAAAAAATAAAACCCACAAACACTGGAGACTAAAAACATGCTACTAAGCAATAAAAAGAAATTAAAGGAGAAATCAAAAAATCCCTTGAGACAAATGAAAATGGAAACACAGCTTTCTAAAATCTATGGGGCATAGTAAAAGCAATTCCAAGACTGAGGTTCATAGTGATACAGGCCTACCTTAAGAAGCAAGAAAAATCTCAAAAAACCAATCTAACCTACCATCTGAAGAAATTAGAAGAAGAAAAACAAAGTCTAAAGTCATCAGAAAGAAGGAAATAATAAAGACCAGAGCAAAAATAAATAAACACTGAAAAAATAGAAAAGATCAATGAAACTAAGAGCTGATTCTTTGAAAAGATAAACAGAAACAAACCTTTAGCCAGATCATCTAGAAAAAAAGAGAGAGGACCCAAATAAATATAACCAGAAATGAAAGAGAATTTAAGACCAATACAATAAAATAAAAATACGAAGAATCATAAAATCCAACAAATCATGTCCAAAAAAAATGGACAACCTAGAAGAAATATATAAATTCATAGACAAACAATCTTCCAAGAATGGTTCAGGAAGAAACAGAAAATTAGAACAGACATATTACTGGTAGTAAAAATTGAAGCAGTAATCAATAAACCCCCAACAAACAGAAGTCCAGGACCAGATGGCTTCACAGGGGAATACTACCAAACATTTAAAGAAGATTTAATACTTATTCTTATCAAAATATTCCAAAAATTTGAAGAGGAAGACATGCTTCCAAACTCATTCTCAAGTCCAGTAATACCCTGATATTAAAAAAAAAGAAAATTACAACCCAATATCCCCGATGAACATAGATGCAAAAATCCTCGACACAATATTAGCAAACTGAATTCAACATAAATTAAAAGAATCATACATAATGATCAAGTGGGATTTATTCCGGGGATGAAAGAATTGTTCAGTATCTGCAAATCAATCAACACGATACACCACATTAACAAAATGAAAGATATAAATCCTATGATTATTTCAATAGATGCAAAAAAAGTATTTGACAAAATTCAACATTCATTTATGATTTTAAAAAAAGAACTCTTGGGAGTTTCCGTCATGGCGCAGTGGTTAACGAATCCGACTAGGAACCATGAGGTTGCGGGTTCGATCCCTTCCCTTGCTCAGTGGGTTAATGATCCGGTGTTGCCATGAGCTGTGGTGTAGGTTGCAGACGCAGCTTGGATCCCGCGTTGCTGTGGCTCTGGCGTAGGCCAGCAGCTACAGCTCCGATTCGACCCCTAACCTGGGAACCTCCCATATGCCGCAGGAGCGGCCCTAGAAATGGCAAAAAGAAAAAAAAAAGAACTCTCAACAGAGCAGGTATAGAAGGCATACATAATAAATAATAAAGGCCATATAAGACAAACCCACAGCCAACCTCATATTAAGTTGTGAAAAGCTGAAAGCTTTCCTCTAAGATCAGAAACAAGACAAGGATGCCCACCACCACCACTTTTTCAGCATAGTATTAAAAGTACCAGACACAGCAATCAAACAAGAAAAAGAAATAAAAGGCATCTAAATTGGAAAGGAAGAAGTAAAACTGTTATTATCTGCAGATAACATGATAGTATATATAGAAAACCCTAAATAATCTGTCAAAAAAAAAATATTAGCAGGAGCACCCACTGTGGCTCAATAGATTAAGGATATGGTATTGTCTCTGTGATACTGAATACAGGTTCAATCCCTAGCCATGCTGTAAACTGTGGTGTAGGTCACAGATGTGGCTTGGATCCAGTGTTGCCATGACTATGGAATAGCCCTCAGCTGCAGCTCAGGTTCAACCCCTAGTCCAGGAATTTTCATATGCCACACATGTGGCTGTAAAAAAATGTGTGTGTGTGTGTGTGTGTGTGTGTGTGTGTGTGTAAGCACAGGTTAATTCAATAAATTTTCAGGATACAAAATTAATATATATAAATGTATTACATTTCTATCCACTAATAATGAATTACCTGACAGAGAAATTAATAAAATAATCCCATTCACAACTGCATCAAAGAGAATAAAATACCTAGAAATAAGTCTAATGAAGAAAGTGAAAAAGGCCCATTCTCTGAAAGCTATAAGACACTGATGAAAGAAATTGAAGACAACACAAATAAGTGGAAAAATATACCATGCTCATAGACTGTTAAAATCTCCCTACTACACAAAGCAATCTACAGATTCAACACAATCCCTATCAAAATACTAAAGGCATTTTTCATAGAAACAGAACAGATGCTCCTAAAATTTGTATGGGGCTACAAAAGATCCTGAATATGAAAAGCAATCTTGAGGAAGAAGAAAAAAGCTGGAGGTATTATATCTCCTGGTTTCAAACTATACTAGAGCTACAGTAATCAAAACAGTATGGTACTGGCACAAAAACAAACATGTAGCTCAGTGGAACAGAAAAGAGAGCCTATAAATAAAGCCTTGCTTATATGGTCAAGTAATCTGTGACAAAGCAGGCAAAAATATACAATGGGGACATGCCAGTCTCCTAAAAAGTGGTATTGGGAAAACTTGATAGTTACACGCAAAAGAATGAAGCCAGAATGCTTTCATACACCTTATACAAAAATAAACTTAAAATGAGCTACAGACTTAAATGTATGACCTGAAACCATAAGACTCCTAGAAGAAAACATAGGCAGTATGCTCTTTGACATTGGTCTTATTAGCAACACTTTTTTGGATCTGTCTCCTGATCCAGCAAAAATAAACAAATGGCACCTAATCAAACTAAACATTTTGCAACCTCGACAAGATGAAAAGGCAACCTACTGAATGGGAGAAGACATTTGCAAATTATATATTCAATAAACGGTTGATATCCAAACTATATAAACAACTCACCCAACTCAATATAAAAAAATAATATCTGATTCAAAAACAGGCAGAGGACCTGAATAGACATTTTTCCAAAGAAGACATACAAATGGCCAACAGGTATATGAAAAGATGCTCAACATCACTAATAATTAGGGAAATACAAATCAAAACCACCATGAGATATCACTTCACTCATGTCAAAATTGCTATTATCAAAAAGATAACAGGTAACAGAATGTGGAGAACAGGGAACCCTCATCTGTTGGTAGGATTATAAACTGGTTCAGTGAGGATGGAAAACAGAACGGAAATTCTTCAAAAAATTAAAAATAGAATTACCATATGATTCAGAGATTCCACTTCTGGGTATTTTTCCATAGAAAATGAAAACACTATATCAAAAAGATATATGTACCTCAAAATTCATTGCAGTATTGTTTATAATAGCCAAGATATGGAAGCAACCTAAGTGTCTATCAATATGTGAATGGATAAAGACAATGTGGTATGTATGTGTGTGTGTGCATACATATAGAAGAATAATAATCAGCTATAAAAAAAAATAAAATCTGGCCACTTGCAATAACATGGGTGACCTAGAGGGAATTATGCTAAGCGAAACAAGTCAGAGGAAGACAAATGCCATATGATTTCACTTATATGTGGAATCCAAAAAACAAAATACATGAACAAACATCACAAAACAGAAACATACTCATGGAGACAGAGAACAAACTGGTGCTTGCCAGAGGGGAGGGTTTGGGGAGGTGACAAAGCAGGTGAAAAGGATTAAGTAATACAACTTCTAGTTATAAAAATAAATAAAACACAGGGATGTAATGTACAGCATAGGGTATGCAGTAAAGAATATTATAATAATTTTATATGATGACAGATTATAACTAGACTTATGGTGATTATTTTATAATGTATAAAAAATGTCAAATCGCTATATTGTACAACAGAAACTAATATAATATTGTAAGTCCATTATACTTCACTTTTTTTAAAGGCAAAAACAACAACAATAAAGCCATAATAACAACAGAAAGATGAGTGTAACAAGGTCCCTACTTTCAAGGAGTTCATAGCTTATTGGAGACATAGACATGAAACCAAGTAAGCAAAATGAGTAAGAACAGTGTAAGGATTCAATGAGACAGGTAGGGACAATAGTAAGTCACTTAATATGTGTACCAACAGTATTGTTAGCCCATGTTACAGATGAGGAAACTGAAGTTATAACGGTTAAATCACTTGCCTCGATTTACACAACTAGTAAGAGACACTGTCACTAGTGTGCTGAGACTTCCTCACATGGGCTATGAAAGTCAATTTTGTGCATCTCTTCCCAACTCCTTAATCAGTGACATCATATTGGTACCTTGAAATCCACTAACAGACAGACCACAGAAATTGGTAAACACTGCAAATCAGGTGACAGTCGTCTAGATTCACATCCAAGTTGGAAAGCAAAGACTTTTTCTAGGCTTTTCTGGATTGAAGCATCCCCTTCTAAAAAGCCTGTCTCCCCAGGAGAATGGCACCAGCTTATCCTGGATAAGGTCAAACAAGATAATGGATGTGATCTGCCCTCTAAGTCACAAACGGTTGGCAACTAAGTTAAGTCACCATCTATGCCCTTAGTTCTGAGCTGGCATCTTAGCAGACACACAGGGGCTGATATGCCAGGTGGGCCTGGTGGGGGAGGACATGGAGGGGGGCGCCAGGAGGAAGAGGGAGCTTTCTCTAGAACACTGATCTCAGTAAGTGCCATCAGTGTGATTATTCAGTTAATCTCTGTGTCCCCAACTAGCTCAACAAGGACAAGGTCTCCACAAGGACAAGAACTGTGGCTGGTTTTGCTGACCACTGTAGCCCAAATGCTTGGCAAGCAGCAAGCCCTACATCAACAGTGGCTGAGTGAATGAATTCATGAAGCAAGAGGTCCATGAACGCCCAGGCATGCCTCCCTGTCAGTGCATTCTATAAGGAAGGAGTGAGTCTGAAGCCCATCCCAGCCCTGAGATTGGGTTGTGGAAGAGCCAGCCTGCCTGGGTGGGACCCCCATTATGCCACTTACTAAGAGGGGAAGCTATGCTTCAGTGCCCTCAACTGTAAAATGAGGTTGTAGAGTAGTTCTGAGGATTAAAGGCGTTAGCATTTGGCAAGTGCCTGCCATGTAGTAAGTGCTTTGTTTGCTTAGATTTGGGGAGACTCCCACCTCCCCAAAGCATGTGCAGCATATTTCTCTTCTGCTCTTGAAATGCAATTTTCCAGCCTATTCTAATCCAGAGATGGCTTCCCTGGGAGAAAAGAGGTTCCAGCAACGTCCTTCCTACCTCAACCCAGCCATCCAGACCTATCTACCTCTCTTGAAAAGACTCTGAGCCTTCATCAGCCCACCTGGCTCCACAGCCTGGGAGCCGCCCTCAGGCTCCTGGAAAACACCCCTTTCCCTTCCCTTCCACTTCCCGGTGCCCCTAGGAGCCCCGTTCCCACCGAGGGTTGATGGAGGCAAAAGGCGAGATGCGCCTCCTGGATCCGGAGCCGGGACCCAAGCCCGTACACTACGGACAGCTGCGCCACCCAGCGGCGACCTGCAGGATCCGCGGCGAGACAGCCGGCGGGATTGAAAGTGCTGAGCAGCCTCTGGCTGCCCTGGGTTTCCACAGGGACAAAGGGACAGGAAGCAAAAGAAAGGGAAGGATGGCGGGTGGAGACAGTATCACCCCAAAAGGGCTGGTAGGATCTAGGTAACAGGAAATTAATTCAGTTGGGAAAGCAGGGCTGTCTGCAGGGACCCTTTTCTCCCCCGCTGGTTGCACAGCCGGCCCCCCAGGCTTCTGCTCCTGTAACAGAATATTTGGCTGAGGGCTGAGGCTCCTATCCCCTGAAATCCCTGGCTTCCCTGCACTGCTCTGGGCTGATGAGGGAATGAAGACAGAGGGTGTCTGCAGCTCTGAGGCCAGAAGCCTTGCTCCTCACCCTGTGGGTCGTGCCGGCAGATCAGGACCCAAGGAGAGTCCAGATTCTAACCCCAGCTCAGCCCTGGACTCCTTGTGCCTCCATCAGCCAGTGCCTGGATTTCCCCACCTGCAGAAAATGAAGATAAAAATAAACGCCTACCCAACTTCCCTCACAGAGGGGTTGTGAGACTCAAATGAGATAAGGCTGAGGAAAGCATTTGGAAGAACAAAGACCATCACTATGCAAAATCTCTGATCCATAATAACTTTAGCAGCCTTGTGACGAGAGGCAAACACAAATACACCTGCTTCAAGGGTAAGAGCCTCAAGTCCTGACTATTAAAAACTCCTCAAACGAAGGGTTTTTTTATTTGGAGGTGAGAGAAAGGAATGAGAAGGAGTTGCGATCCAAAACCATATGGGAAATATAAATGATCAAGACTGTCTCGCGGATTTTTCTATATTGAATTTAGAAAGCAGCTTGCTCTTTAGGAAACCAGGAGAATAGACATTACAATCCCTCCAAAACATGTACAGGACAAAGAAGCCAAACGAGTTATCTAGGACCCTACTCAGAACCACTGCGAAGGCAGAATCGCAGAATCCTGGGACCTCAGCCTGGGACATCCCTGGCAGCCACGGGCATCTGTTCAGAACTTGCACGAACACCTCCATGAGTCTGACGGCAGAGGCAGTGTCCTGGTATGAGGACAAATCCACCTGCTGGTCCCATTCTGACTTCAAGGTGGAGTCCAGGGCCTCTGACCACTGGCCCAGTGTCATGAGAATAAAGCTGGCCCCACCCCAGAGTCGAGGACTGGGAATCTCTAGACAGGGCGGGAGTTGACATCAGAGTAAGGGAGAGAAATAAGAGGCAGCCCTGGCCCCAGATCCTACCCCAAGATGAAGAAGAGCCAAAAGCATTGCTCACTGCCTCTACATGGCCAGCAGAACTAAAGCCCTACTTCAGGAGAGAGGATTGGGGAGAATAAGGCCCCCAAGCTCAGTCCTCTGACCTCAGTTTGCCGCACAGAGCCCACACCCAGCTGCCATCAAATGTGACTCTTCTTTCTTCTCTGCTCTTCCTCTGACCCTCCCTCTGGCACCTTGTGGGTAGTGGCTGTGAGGGCTTAGGTCTCCCTGGGTCTTCTGGCCATAACACCTCTGTTAGCCCCTCACTGCCGCCAACCTTGATGACAATTCCTCAGGCTCCAGAAGAAGCAGGTCTGCAGGAAGGTTAGAATTGTACTGTGAGACAACATTAAGAGCTATCAAATAGTTGATCAGGGAGTGGGGCCCCAGAGACATCTGGAGACATGGGAACAGACAGTCCAGGCAGAAGGAACTCACACATGTTTGGAGAAGGGTAAAGTCCAGTTTGGTGAGGACTGCATGAATATGGACAATAGAAGAAGATTCTAGAAAGTTGGTAGAACCTACAGGTTGGAGCCCTGGCATGCTGAGTCAAGAAGTTTTCACCTAATTTAGTAGACACCTGGGAGGAGCCACTGAAAGCTACTAAGCAAGGAGAACTGTGGTCAGGAATGAGCTCCAGAAAGAATCTGGTACAATGGATGGGAGTGGACTGGAGTCAAACAAGACAAGAGCAGAAGGACCAGTTCAGTGGCCTGCCCAGTAACCCAGGCAAGCAGAACATCAATGCAGGTGGTGGAACCAGAACAGAGGCCTCGGGGGGTGGGTGAGCACAGAACACAGAGAACAAGAGCCCCAAGGAAGAGAGAAGATGGGCTGTGGAGGGTTGCTGGAAAGGTCTCCAGGAAAATGGAGGCGTCTCCATGGATACTGGGAGATCAGGGAAGGTGGGGCTGATTTGTAGAAAGACGAGCGGGTCCACCTGCCCTGGGCCTCCTACCTCGCCCAGAATACACTGTCAGCTGCTGGTCGGTCTCTGGAATGGCCCTCCCCACCTCCCTCCCCTTTCTCACCAGGCTGCCTCCACTTACCTTTCTGTTCGCAGCTCAAGACTGCCTCATAGTTAAGCTGTAGGCCACAAGGCCAAAAAGCACATGAAAGGATGCTCAGTATCACTAATTACAGGAGAAATGCAAATCAAAACTACATTGAGACATCACCTTACACAAGTCAGAATGGACATCATCAAAAGTCTACAAACAATAGGTGCTGGAGAGAATGT
This sequence comes from Phacochoerus africanus, assembly GCF_016906955.1. Classification (NCBI taxonomy): domain Eukaryota; kingdom Metazoa; phylum Chordata; class Mammalia; order Artiodactyla; family Suidae; genus Phacochoerus; species Phacochoerus africanus. The sequence goes on along the minus strand of NC_062554.1, from coordinate 122,049,525 downwards.
GGAGAAAAGGGAACCCTCCTACACTGTTGGCAGGAATGTAAATTTGTGCAGTCACTATGGAGAACAGTAGGGAGATCCCTTTAAAAAAAAAAAAAAGAAAACTAAACTAAATGTTGGAGTTCCCGTCATGGTGCAGTGGAAATGAATCCGACAAGGAACCTAGAGGTTGTGGGTTCGATCCCTGGCATCGCTCAGTGGGTTAAGGATCTGGTGGTGTTTGTTGTAAGCTGTGGTATAGGTCGCAGACTCGGCTTGGATCTGGCATTGCTGTGGCTGTGGCTGTGGTCTAGGCTGGTGGCTACAGCTCCAATTAGACCCCTAGCCTGGGAACCTCCATATGCCGTGGGTACGGCCCTAAAAGGCAAAAAACAAAACAAAACAAAAAAAATAAATAAATATAGAACTAGACTATGATCCAGCAATTCCACTCCTGGACGTATGTCTGGAGAAAACCATAATTAGAAAAGATACATGTACCCCAATGATCACAGCAGCACTATTTACAATAGCCAAGACATAGGAGGAATCTAAATGTCCAGCAGAGGACTGGGTGATGAAGATGTGATGTATACATACAATGGAATATTACTCATAAAAAAGAAAGAGCTAATGCCATTTGCAGCAAGACAGATGTACCTAGAAATTATTATACTAAGTGAAGTAAGTTAAAGACAAATGTCATATGAGATCACTAATATGTGGAATCTAATAAAGAATGATACATGGGAACTTGTTCACAAAACAGAAAACAGACTCAAAGATTTCAAAACCACACTTATGATTACCAAAGGGGAAACACTGGGAGAAAGAATAAAATGGGAGGTTGGGATCGACATATAGACACTATATATGGGATGGATGAGTACAAGGACCTACTATATAGCACAGGGAAATCCACTCAATACTCTGTAGTGACCTATATGGGAAAAAGACTCCGAAAAGGAATGGAGATAGATAGATAGATAGATAGACAGATAGATAGATAGATAGATAGACAGACAGACAGACAGACAGACAGACAGACAGACAGACAGATAGATAGATAGATAGATAGTCTGATTTACTCTGCTGTATACCTAAAACTAACACAACTTTGTAAGGCAGCTATACTCCAATAAAACTAAAAAAAAGGGGGGGGAGGGGAGTTCCCATCGTGGCGCAGTGGTTAACGAATCCAACTAGGAACCATGAGGTTGCAGGTTCGGTCCCTGCCCTTGCTCAGTGGGTTGACGATCCGGCGTTGCTGTGGTGTAGGTTGCAGACGCGGCTTGGATCCCGCGTTGCTGTGGCTCTGGCGTAGGCCGGTGGCTAAAGCTCCTATTTGACCCCTAGCCTGGGAACCACCATATGCTGCAGGAGCAGCCCAAGAAATAGCAAAAAGACAAAAAAAAAAAAAAAAAGACTGCCGTCCCTGAGTCCCACCTCTGAGACATAGCTAAGTGCCTTCCCCCTGCTCCCCTCCACCCTAACATGTGTGCTGGGTGAACTACAAACTACTGGTTCCCTTCTCTGCCTTGCCCATCACCCAAAGCCTTTGGAGGACAGGTGTTTCATTTGGCACATAGGTAACAATGTTTACTGAGCACCTACTATGTGCTAACTCGTGGAGGCTTAGAACATACCCGGGAGGAAAGGTAGCCCCTGCTCTCAAGACACGCTCAGTGTCCGGGGGAGGAAGGAGAGGGCCAGTTCAACAGATACAGGGGGCATCTCTTCCTTGATTCTCTATCTCCCATCCCCAGAGGGCCTGGCACAGAGAAGACTCTAGACATGATGGTTGAGGGAAGAGAAAACATTCATTTTGAAGTGTGGCAGGAAGTCCAAACAGCTGGGCACAGAGGACTGGAGCTCGGAAGGGATGACAGGAAAAGAGGTATTTTTGGAATTCCACCCTCACCTGTAAGTTACCATGAGTTTCACAAAAGCTGATGCGGAGAGTGGGCAGGGGGTGGGGGGTGGTGCCCAGCGCTTACCAGGCACAAAGAGGAAGCGAGGGAGCCTCTGCTTTGACAACAGGTGGCCTCCCCTTGAGCCCAGGGAGGCTGCCCCAGCTCAGAACACATCCTGTTTAAAAAAGCCAGACAAGGAGTCCCTGTGGCTCAGTGGAAAGGAATCCAGCTAGGATCCATGAGGACTTGGGTTAGATTCCTGGGGCCTCGGATCTGGCACTGCTGTGGTGGTGGCATCGGCCTGTAGCTGCAGCTCTGATTCAACCCCCAACCTGGAAACTTCAATAAATAAATAAATAAATGATAAACGCAGGCCATCAAGTCACCAGCACCCAAGAGCCAGACACACATCAAACAAAGCACTCCTGCTTTGGAACGTTCCTATCCAGGGAAGCGCCTGAGCCCGTGGGGAAAGAGAGGCTGCCTCCGTGCCATGCCCTCCAGACTCCATACTGGCCAGTGATGATGTTTTTCCTCACTGGACTTCAGCTCCATTTGAAGGCCTGTGGCACTGAGCACATCGAATGTGAAAGTGCCATCAAAAATGGAAAGAGCCTGGAAGTTCCCGTCATGGCTCAGTGGTTAACGAATCCAACTAGGAACCATGAGGTTGCGGGTTCGATCCCTGACCTTGCTCAGTGGGTTAAGGATCCGGCGATGCTGTGAGCTGTGGTGTGCGTCGAAGATGCGGCTCGGATCCCGCATTGCTGTGGCTCTGGCGTAGGCCGGTGGCTACAGCTCCGATTCGACCCCTAGCCTGGGAACCTCCATATGCTGGGGAAGCAGCCCCAGAAAAGGCAAAAAGACAAATAAATAAATAAATAAATAAATAATAAATGGAAAGAGCCTGTTCTGAGCACAATGTCAGCTGATCCCAAAAAAGAATTATCAGTTATCCACATTTCCACTCAAGTGCCCCTCTTTTGGCTCCTTGAGGGAAGCCAGCCCGCTAAGGGCTCCTCCCCACTCCCGCCCTCCCCTCTGAAATGCACACCATCAGGTCTTGCAAAGGATTGTGACCAACAGGGTCTAGTTGTCTGAAAACACCTACATCCCAGTCATGTTGTTGGCTTGGTTTGGGAGGCTGCTGGACTCCCGTTCTGAGTCTCTCCTCACCCCATGCTACCTCCATAGTACCTACGACCTCCAGCTTGTCCTCCAACGAAACATCCATCATCTAGAATCCAGACTGAAAGCTCCGTGAGGGCGGAGCCATGTCCTTCAGCTCACTAGTGCATCCCCAGCGTCTAGTACATTGCCTGGCCCACAGGAGGCTCTGGATAAGTATTTGCTATGAGACAAACTTGTTAGGGACTTAGAGATCCTCACACTAAGCAAAGTCAGTAAGAAAGAGAAAGAAATACCATGTATCACTTCTATGTGGAATCTAAAATACGACATAAAATGAACTTGTCTATGAAACAGAAACAGGCTCACAGACATAGAGAACAGACTTGCAGTTGCCAAGGGGGGCTGGGAGCGGGGGCAAAAGATTGGGGGCTTGGGATCAGCAGACCCAAACGAGTATATAGAGAATGGATAAAAAACAAGGCCCTACTGTATAGCACAGGGAGCGATATTCAGTATCCTGTGATAAACAACAATGGAAAAGAGTATGAAATATGTGTATGTGTTTGTTACGTGGATTCAACAAACTTTGGCCAAGTGGCTCTCCTGTATAAGGTACCTCTGGACCCATCCTTCTTCTCAGGACATAGAAGAGGAAGGGCACCCAGTGCTCTTCCCACCAAGAGCCCCTTCTGCAGCCCTACAGACTAACCAGTGTGCTCAGGGTCCGGTGGGGGATCCTGAGGTCCGAGGAGCACGTGTCCAGCCCCTGGGGCTCCCTCTACTTGAGCACGGGTCTACACAAGACAAACCTGCAGTGGACGCAGGCAGGCTGGCCTCCCCCTTCCCACTGTCTTCCTCCCCATCACCCCAGGGCTCCCGTTCCCTCTGGGATGGTTCCAGGAACATCTGGCACCATTTCAGAAAGGATCAAATGGCATGCATGGCTCCCTAAGCAACTCAGGACACTTAAGCCACCCAATTACATCTGCCTTTGTTTCAAACAGCAAAGGAAGAGAGCTCGATTCTGTCCTGCTGAAAAACGGTCCGTGCACATTCCACAGAGATAGATGTCACAGGTAAGAGGCGGGCTCCAGAGCCAGCATACCTGTGCGCCAATCCTGGCTCTGCCCTTGACTTTCTGGTGACAGAGAAAGCGCTTCCCCTCAGTTTCCTCACCTATAAAGTGGAGATGACATTAAGGGTTTCTACCTCATTGGGATGTTACAATCCATGTAAAACACTTAGAAAAGTGAGTTTGCAATCAAACTGAACTTTTATTATGGTCATTATCTTTAATTACAGTTCAGAGAGGGCTCCACCAGAGGGTATTTACTGCAATTTTTACACACACACACTGGCTCCCTTTTCTCCTAATTTAGGGTGGCTAATGAAACCTCACCCTCTGACGCCAGGAGCCTCCTCCCCCCTCCTCATGGAAACATCGCTGCCAAATATCACTCTCTCCGCCCTCCAGTGAAAGTGACCTCATCACACACCTTCATGTATGCTCTGCATCAACCAGCACGGCCTAAATGCTCTAACACCTCTGGCTTGACATAACAAGGGCTTTTTTCATTCCTAATCCAGTGTCATCAAGGGAAGAAGATACTCTGCTCCATAAGGTCAATCAGACCCCCAGGGTCCTCCCTAGGGGCTCCACATCCTGCAGGGCCACGGAGCCCCATCCTGAGTCCTCTGCACCCAACCAGCAGGTGGGAAGAAAGCACCTGCAGAGGGCAGGCTGGTTTTAGGACCATACTGGGCAAGGATGCTTGTTCCTTTAGCTCCATCCATTAGCCAGAAGCTCAGTCCCACACCACCACCTGACCAGAGTAGAAGCACAGAAGTAGGCTTTCCATGTGTTCGAGAGGAAAATAACATCAGTTCAATGATCAGTGAGTATTTTTTCTGCTACCTACACCTCCTGAGGCTTCTCTAGGAGAGAACTTCATTTCTTTAGGACATTCTCTTAAAAAAAACAGGCCCAAAGCAAGGCTCCAAATCCTGTAGCAGATGACGTCTTAACCCACCTGGACCACAGATATGGGTGAAAGAAGATGGTCTTTGAAATGGAACTGAGCTGGGCCAGGCTCACAGCTTTGTCACTTACTAGGACAGCTCTGCTCTCTGCATCGGCTTCCTCTTTTACGAAGTAAAAGTGGGAACACTGGGTACTTCCCACCTGGAGACAACGCTTAGAAAGGGCGGCCTCGAGTGGAATTTTCTTGTTCTCCCATCCCCCAACCACATCACAGCATCCTCTCCAGGCTAATGTTCCTCCAAACCACAGGGGAAGGGGTTCGGGTTGGTTTTTCAGCCGCTCAACCCAGTTTACTAGAAGATGGAGGTCAGGATGATGTGTGAATGTAACTAAGCGATGGCAAACTCAGAAACCCAAATCCCTCGGCCCCAACCTGTGCCAGCTTGATCCTTTGCGCCTACACCCCATCCCCCTCCACCCCCACACTCCTGTTCTGATCCAGATGGCCTGTGGATGCCAGCAGCCAAACAGGATGGGGGATTGGTTGTTTCATAAGCTCCTACAGACTCTGTCCCTAATTGCAAACCCACTGGAGACATTTTCTGAAACAAGAGGCTTTGCACGGACCATTACCTCCTAAACAAACAAACATTAGGGCTTAGGCTTTTCCCCTCGTTCTCCCACTCACCCAGCTCCTCCTGCACACCTTGCTGAAAAACAATTACTGGGGAAACAAAAGGCACCACCCACCCCCATGCCCTGGTAATACCACAGCAGTCAGGAGTCCCTGTTCTCCTAGCAACACGAACTGCCCCAGCTGCACCTGTTTGGTGCTTGGATTACAACAGCCAGCAGCCGGGGGTGGGCATGTTGCTAGGAAAACCTGAACTTGAGTTTAAATGCGCACCCTTTCTGCATTGCCACAGCTTTTTCTCAGCTGCAGAGACACGCACACTCAACAGCCAGACCCACCGCCCTGGGCACCCCTGGAAAATGTCCAGCTCATGTTAGACTGTGGTTGCTCTTTCTCTCTCTCTTTCTTTTCTGTTGATTTTCAAGCTGAGCTAACGACCACACAAATAAACAAACAAAAATTATGGAGAACCATTCACTAGACCTTAGTGACCGAGGCCCTCCCACTGCCAGGCACTGTTCTAGGCTCTGAGACACGGCTGTGAAGGAAACGGGCAGGACCCTGCTTCTGGGGGAGGGGATGATAAACAGAAATACCAACTCCAAACAGAACCCTAGGAAGCATCTAAGTGTGTATGTGTATGTGTGGATATCGAAGGAAACATTTCAAAGAATGGGTTCACGTGATTGTGAGGCTTAAATTGTGAGGCTTAAATCTGCAGGGCAGGCAGGCAGGCTGGCTGGAAACTCAGGCATGAGTCGAGGCTGTCATCTTCAGGCAGAATCTCTTCTTCCACAGGGAAACTTCAGTTCTGCAGTTAAGGCCTTTCCACCCATTAGATGCTATCAAGAGTCATCTCCAGAGTTCCCGTCGTGGCTCTGGAAACAAATCTGACTAGTATCTATGAGGACACGGGTTCAATCCCTGGTCTTGCTCAGTAGGTTAAGGACCTAGAGTTGCTGTGCGCTGTGGTGTAGGTCGCAGATGCGACTCCGATATGGTGTTGCTATGGCTGCGGCGTCCGCCCATGGCTACAGCTCCAATTGGACCCCTAACCTGGGAACCTCCACATGCCAGGGTTGCAGCCCTGGGCGAGGGGGGGTGGGTAATCTACAAAGTCAACTGACTGTAGATGGTTAGCACATCCTGAGAGCACAGCAGCACAAGGTTGGTGTCTGATTGAAAACCTTGGTGCTGTAGCCTAGCCCAGAGGACACAGAAATTAACCATAACTAGGGGTATATACCTGCCTGTGTGGTGAGAATAAGTGCAATGGGAAAGAAGAAAGCAGCGGGAGAGGGTGAAGGAGCCCTGGGCGAAATACAGCATGTCATTCGATATGACCTGAATGAAAAAATGATAAATGACCCACCTGTGCGAAATACAGCATGTCATTCGATATGACCTGAATGAAAAAATGATAAATGAACATACTTAGGCATTCTGCTCAAAAAGCACAACAAAAATCCTCCCCTATTTACATATCTGCTTAATCATGACCGCGCTGCATGGGAAGAGAGACCTAAGAGTCCCACTCTGAATAACTCTCGTTGGTGTTACTTGACACAGCCAAAGCCAGCCCCCTTGACCTGTGCATCCTGCAGCTGCGCAGCTGGTGGCAGCAGCCTGGCAGACGCTTCTGCGCATGCTCTCTCCCCCGCGCTTTTCTAACCCCGCCCCTCAGGGGGTCCCAGGGGCCTGGTCCCTGGACGTTCCCTGTTGAGCCTCTCGTCTCTTTTGGGTTCCCAAGACGCCAGCCCACTTCTGCCTCAGGGTCTTGGCCCCTTCTGCTCCCTCCTCCTGGAAGGATCCCCTCTCAGAGACCTCCCCCAGGCTCCCTCCCTCACAGCCCACTCAGCCAGGCCGGGCGGGGACCACTCTAAAAGAGCACCTCCTCATCCCTCTCTGTCCCTTTATCGTGTATTCTTGGTCTTCAGGGCACTTACCTTAAACATGTATTTCCTTCTGAATTGTCACCTCTCACGTGAATGCAGGAGGGCAGGGATTCTCGGGTCTGTGTGTACAATCATATGAAGGTTAATTTTAAAATGCAGACTCAGTGACATTCACAGGGCACCATCACCACTACCTACCTAGTTCCAGAACATTTTCATCAAGCTCATACCCGGTAAGCAGTCACTTTCCACTCCTGCCTCCGCCAGCCACAGGGCAGTCACTAATGTGCATTCTGTCTCCACGGATCTGCCTATTCTGGACGTTTTGTGTAAATGCAAGCAAACAATATGCGGCCTTCTGTGTCTTCTTTCCCTTAGCATGATGTTTTTGTGGTTCACTCTGCTGCAGCAGTTAGCTGCACTTCTTTGCTTTTCTGGCTGAATGACATTCCATCATACGGATATGCCAGATGTTGTTTGTCCCTGGGCAGCCAATGGACATTTGGATTGTTTGTACTTTTGTTGTCGTGAATACGGCTATAGTGAACATTTGCACGCGAGGGTTTGTTTGGGGGGGGATCTCTGTTTTGATCACCCTCTGCATCTCTAGCCCATGAACAGACCTGCACAGGAAAGGGCTCAGCAATTAACAGCTATGGACAGGTTAATCCTGTCCATAGGAGTCAAGGTTTGAGCATCTAGCATCCTTGGTCTCCAGGGCCCCTTCATCCAGCCTCGGCCACAGCCCAGTACTGAGACTCTGACATCTTCCTCTTCCCAAACCCACACTCTCAGCATCCTGGAGTCAAACCCCACCCAGCAGTGGGGTAGGGGTCCACCTGGACTCCTCAGCTGCACCACCCACCTAAAGCTAAGCAAATCAGACAGTGGAGAGAAATGGGCCCTTCTGAATTCTCATGTAGCCTGGGGACCTCCCCCACCCCCAAAACAAAGCATTATTGACTCCAAGTAAAGTCTGATTAGGAGGCCAACAGAATACCAGAAGTTTCTTTGGATAGAGTGGAATATTTTCAGAAATAAGGCCCTAACAAAGATTATATCCCCATATTAGTTTCCCAGGGCTGCCATGACAAAGTACCACGAGCTGAGTGGTTTAAAACAACAGGCCTTTTATTCTCTCACAGATCTGGAAGCCAGAAATCCGAGATCACGGTGTTGTCAGGGCCCCCCTCCCTTGGAAGGTTCCAGGAAGGGACGCTTCCTTGCCTCTTCCCAGCTTCGGGTAGTTTCCTGCCATCTTCGGCATCCTTCATCTCGGCTTCCATCATGGCCTCCTTTCCTCGTATCTCCACATCACTATCTTAAGAGGACACCACTCATATTGGACTGAGGGCCCTCCCTGCTGCACTATGACCTCATCTTAAGTAATTACATCTATAATGACCTTATTTCCTAATAAGGTCACATTGTGAGGCACTGAAGATTAGGACTTCAGCATGACTTTTGGGGTGGGGGGACACAATTCAATTCATAGCTTTGGAGAAGAACATGGGATCAAGTGAGAACCCTTGATCTCACTAAAGTGTAAACGACTGATACCATACTGGGGGTGGGGGGCAGCGGGCTGAGAGAGTTGCTGTGCAGGAGGAGAGGACAATGCATAGGCCATGGCTCCTCTAATGAGGAGAAATGGGACAAGAAAGAGGTGGATGGAGTCACAAAGACTGGTTTCTTTGTCTTTCTCATGATGTAGCTGAGGGCCACTGCTTCAGTGGAGCCAGTGGCAGAACATGGAAAGGAGATGTGTCAGGTCTCCTGGAGGGAATCTTTTTTAACTTTCAGACCATCTCACTCCTCTGTGCAAAACCCTCCAGGGCTCCTTTGTCCCAAGACCTCACACCACCCACCCTCTGCTTCTGCACACCCTTCATGTCCTATCACTGCCCCAATGCTCACTCTGCCAGCCTGGGCTCCTTGCTGCCCCTGAAAGTGCCCACTATGCTCCTGCCCCCAGCCTTTGTCCAGCTATTCTCCCCACCTGGAATGTTCTTCCTTCAGAGAGCTCTGTGGTTCAAACTGCATCTTACCAAGCCCTCCCTAACCACCCCTCCCCCATTCTATGCCCCTAGCACTTTCTACGCCCCCACCGTGCTCATTTCCCCACAGCACTTACTGCCATCTGATATACAAGTATTGGCCTATTTCCTATCTTCCCTGAGGGCAGGGAATGCCATGTTACTCGCTGCCAATGCGGGGGGGGGGGCCCCCAGAGCAGTCCCTGACGTGTATTAGGCACTCAATAAGTTTTCATCAGATAGAGGAAACGGCTTCTGCCACACTGCAGACTTGGGGGGCCTTGCAGCTACTTAGAGGACCTTTGTGATTGTGTGGGGTGCACGTGGATAATCCAGGATAATCCACCCATCACCAAGATCCTTAACCACATCTGCAAAGTCCCTTTTGCCCTATAAGGTAACACTCCCAGGTCTGGGGGTTAGGACATACGCTGGGGCTGTTTTTCAGGATCCCACAGGCAGAAAGGATAGGCCTGCCCTTCCTCATCTGTTGTCATGACAGCCATCAGCTGTCCTGTCTGTAGTGCCAAGCCACCTGCCCCACCCCCCTGAGGTGGGGCCCCACCTCCCAGAATCCTTCTATCAGCCTCTCCCAAGCCCAGTTTCTAGGACCTGTGACCAGGTGCCCCCAACCCCACCCCCTGGCCCCTGGTCACAACTGCTTCCTCCTGTTAAGACAGAACCAGGCAGTCTTGGGAACCAGTGTCACTGAGGCCAGGACAGTGATACCTTCTTTGATTTATTTTAGGGGAAGAACAGAGGCCAGAAGGGATGGGCAGGGTACAGGTGGGCGCTGCTCCGTCCCTTCTGCACTTTTCCTTCCTTTTATTCCTTCACCTGCTTCTCTCCCCACCCAGGACACACTCTGACTTTTCTGCCTCTAAGTCTCCATCCTTCCCATCTCAGCTGGACACCCAGTGGCATCAAGCACTTTCCATACTCAGTGCAGTCAGGAGCGAGTCCACCGCTCCCTCTCTCCTCTCTCCCTCTTGCTCACAAGTGCGTGTGCACACGAATCACATTCTGATCAACACTCAATGGCAAAAGAGGCCAAGGGCACGGACTCCGCCCACACAGATTCTGCCCCACCACAGCCCTGTATGATGACAGGAGCTATGGAGCCGGAAGGGCCAGACTCCAATGCCATCAGACGCAAAAATTCTCAAGAAAATTTTAGCCAACCAAATCCAACAACATATAAAAAAGACCATACACTACGACCAGGTGGGATTCATCTCAGGTTCACAAGGATGGTTCAACATATGCAAATCAATGTCATACACCACATTAACAAAAGAAAAGTAGAAAACCACATGATCATCTCAATAGATGCAGAAAAAGCATTTGACAAAGCCCAACATCTATCCACGATAAAAACTCCTACCAAAGTGGATACAGAGGGAACATACCTTAACATAATAAAAGCCATTTATGACAAATTCAAAGCAAATACTCAATGGAGAAAAGCTAAAAGCCTTCCCACTAAAATCTGGAACAAGACAAGGATGCCCACTCTCACCACTGTTACTCGACGTAATACTGGAAGTCCTAGCCACAGCAATCAGACAAACAAAAGAAATTAAAGGCATCCAAATAGGGAAGAGAAGAGGTAAAACTGTCACTGTATGCAGATGACATGATACTCTATATAGAAAACCCTAAGGACTCAACCCAAAAACTACTTGAACTGATCAACAAATTCAGGAAAGTAGCAGGATATAAGATTAACATTCAGAAATCAGTCGCATTTCTGTATATGAACAATGAAATATTAGAAAAGGAATACAGGAGTTCCCGTCATGGCACAGCAGAAACAAATCCAACTAGGAACCATGAGGTTGTGGGTTCGACCCCTGGCCTCACTCAGTGGTTTAAGGATCTGGCATTGCCATGAGCTGTGGTGTAGGTCACAGACGTGGCTCAGATCTGGCGTTGCTATGGCTCTGGCATAGGCCAGTAGCTACAGCTCTGATTAGACCCCTAGCCTGGGAACCTCCATATGCCGTGGGTGCAGCCCTAAAAAAGGACAAAAGACAAAAAAAAGAAAAGAAATATAAAAATACAATACCTTTAAATTGCACCCCAAAAAAATCATATACCTGGAAATACACCTGACCAAGGAAGTAAAAGACTTATATGCTGGGAGTTCCCGTCGTGGCACGGTGGTTGACGAATCCGACTAGGAACCATGAGGTTGTGGGTTCGATCCCTGCCCTTGCTCAGTGGGTTAACGATCCGGCGTTGTCGTGAGCTGTGGTGTAGGTCGCAGACGCGGCTCGGATCCCGCGTTGCTGTGGTTCTGGCGTAGGCCGGAGGCTACAGCTCCGATTCGACCCCTAGCCTGGGAACCTCCATATGCCGCGGGAGCGGCCCAAGAAATAGCAAAAAAGACAAAATTTAAATAAATAAATAAATAAATAAATTTTTGGATTGTTTGTTCTAGTTCTGTGAAAAATGTCATGGCTAATTTGACAGGGATCACATTGAATCACATACTACCCAATTGAACCCCATGGGCAGTATGGCCATTTTTACAATATTAACTTTTCCAACCTAGGAACATGGAATATCTTTTCATTTCTTTACATCTATTTTAATTTCCTTGATTAATTTTTATAGTTCTCAGCATATAAGTCTTTTTTTTTTTTTGTCTTTTTGCCATTTCTTGGGCCGCTCCTGCGGCATATGGAGGTTCCCAGGCCAGGGGTCGAATCGGAGCTGTAGCTGCCGGCCTACGCCAGAACCACAGCAACGCAGGATCCGAGCAGCGTCTGTGACCTACACCACAGCTCACGGCAACGCCGGATCGTTAACCCACTGAGCAAGGGCAGGGACCGAACCCGCAACCTCATGGTTCCTAGTCGGATTCGTTAACCACTGCGCCACGACGGGAACTCCAACAATCCAAAAATCTATATGGAACCACAAAAAACCCAGAATTGCCAAAGCAATTCTGAGGAACAAAAACCAAGCAGGAGGCATAACTCTCCCAGACTTCAGGCAATATTACAAAGCCACAGTAATCAGAGTTCCCATCATTGCGCAGTGGAAACAAATCTGACTAGGAATCATGAGGTTGCGGGTTCAATCCCTGGCCTCACTCAGTAGGTTAAGGATACATTATTGCCATGAGCTGTGGTGTGGGTCACAGACGAGGCTCAGATCTGGTGTTGCTGTGGCTCTGGCATAGGCTGGCAGCAACAGCTCCGATTCTACCCCGAGGCTGGGAACCTCCATGTGCCACAAGTGCAGCCCAAAAAAAAAAAAAAAAAGGACAAAGCCATAGTAATCAAGACAGTGTGGTACTGATACCAAAACAGACAGACAGACCAATAGAACAGAATAGAGAACCTGGAAATAAACACAGACACCTGTGGTCAATTACTCTTTGACAAAGGAGGCAAGAACATAAATGGGAAAAAGACAGTCTTTTCAGCAAGTATTGCTGGGAAACCTGGACAGTTGCACGCAAATCAATGAAACTAGAACACACCTTCACACTATGCACAAAAATAAACTCAAAGTGTCCTAAAGACTTAAGACAAGACACCATCCAACTCCTGGAAGAGAACACAGGCAAAACATTCTCTGACATCAACCTTACAAATGTTTTCTCAGGTCAGTCTCCCAAAGCAACAGAAATAAAAGCAAAAATAAACCAATGGGACCTAATCAAACTGACAAGCTTTTGCACAGCAAAGGAAACCAAAAAGAAAACAAAAAGACAACTTACAGAATGGGATAAAGTGTCAAACGATGCAATGGACAAGGGCTTAATCTCTAAAATATACAAACAACTTATGTAACCCAACAGCGAAAAAGCCATCAACCCAATGGAAAAATGGGCAAGAGACCTGAATAGACATTTCTCCAAGGAAGATATACAGATGACCAACAAGCACATGAAAAAATGCTCAATGTCACTGATTATTAGGGAAATGCAAATCAAAACTACCACAAGATGCAACCTTGCACCAGTCAGAATGGCCATCATTAATAAGTCCACAAATAACAATTGCTGGAGAGGGTGTGGAGAAAAGGGAACCCTCCTGCACTGGTGGTGGGAATGTAAGCTGGTACAACCACTATGGAGAACAGTATGGAGGTGCCTTAGAAAACTATACATAGAATTACCATATGACCCAGCAACCCCACTCTTGGGCATGTATCCAGACAAAACTTTCCTTAAAAAAGACACATGCACCTGCATATTCAATGCAGCACTCTTCACAACAGCCTAGTCAAGAAAACAACCCAAATGTCCATTGACAGATGACTGGATTAGGAATATGTGGTATATATACACAATGTAATACTACTCAGCCATAAAAGAGAACAAAATAATGCCATTTGCAGCAACATGGATGGAACTAGAGACTCTCACACTGAGTGAAATAAGTCAGAAAGAGAAAGACAAACACCATATGACATCACTTATATCTGGAATCTAATATACGGCACACATGAACCTTTCCACAGAAAAGAAACTCATAGACTTGGAGAACAGACTTGTGGTTGCCAAGGGGGAGGGGTAGGGGGAGGGAGTGGGAGAGACCGGGATTAATAGGTGCAGACTATTGCCTTTGGAATGGATTAGCAATGAGATCCTGCTGTGTACCCTGGGAACTATGTCTAGTCACTTATGATGGAGCCGGATAATGTGAGAAGAAAGGATGTGTACATACATGTATGTGTGACTGGGTCACCTTGCTGCACAGCAGAAAATGGACAGAACACTGTAAACCAACGCTAATGGAAAAAAATAAACATCATTATATATAAAAAAAGAAAGGGAGTGTGTGTGTGTGTGTGTGTGCGTGTGTGTACATATATATTTATGCCTGGGTCACTTTGCTGTACAGCAGAAATTGGCACAACATTGTAAATCAACTATAATAAAATTTAAAAAAAAAAAAAGATGGAGATCATATTTTAAGAACCTCAGGAGATTTGTTGGGCACCTGGTGTCAGAGGTCATAGGAATCCACAGTGTCCAGACCAAGCCTTGACCAGGGCCCGCTCTAGCCGTCATGACAGTGCTACACGTGGGAACAGCCGCAGGCCTCTCCCACTCTCTGCTCCTTCTCCTCAGACCCCCGCCACAACCCGGAGGGGCAACAGAAGGGCTCACTAGAGCAACCTCCTCTCATTTCACCACACACGGGGAAGTTCAGCATCAGCCTTGGAGGAAACAGCTTCCCCAGATCCAGGTCCAGTCAGCGCCGGCTGGTTCTGGTCAGGACCGGGCAATGCTGGAGGGGGTCTGACCTCCTTCAGGCGGTTCCGCCTTGAGAAGCCAAGCAGAGACGGGAGAATGAGGTGAGAAGAAAAGGTCCTTCCTGCATATACTAATCTGATTATTAGTAGAACTTCCGGCAAGTAAGCCTCAGGTTGGTCGGGGGAGGGGGCAGTCCTGAGATAATGGGAGGAAAAAGCACTAACGAGCCCTCGGGAGATACTGGTCCTCCCCCCACTCACCCCCACGGTCTCTGAGCCTTCATCGCAGGTTGAATGAGCCTCCCGCTGACCCAACTACTTCACGAGACCCCGATGCATTAACGTATGTGAGCGTCACTGGGCAATGATCTAAGGGATGCACACGTACATCACGTAGAAGAACAGGGAGGAATAAAGCAAACGGAAGAATGGGTTAGGTGGGGTACTGGTCTCCTCGGCTGCCATAACAAAGTCCCACAAACTGAGTGACTTAAAAAAACAGAAGTTTATAACTCACATTCTGAGAGCCAGAAGTCCAAAATCAGGGTGTCAGCAGGGCCGTGATCCCTCTGAAAGCGGAAGGGAGGAAACAGCCTGTGCCCGTCTTCCAGGTCTGTAGCCTCAGGTGTTCTCTGGCTTGTAAAGACATCACTCCAATCCTCCATCTTCACAAGACACTCTATGTCTTCACATTCTTTTCCCTCTGTATCTGCCTCCAGTTTTTTTGTTTGTTTGGTTTTGTGTTTGGGTGCACCTGCGGCATACAGTACAAACCTGTGCCTCAGCAGTGACCCAAGCTGCTGCAGGTCTTTAACCCACTGAGCCACAACGAGAACTCCTGTCTCTGTGTTTGTTTTGTTTTTTTTTTTTCTTTTTTTACCACTGCATCCATGGCATATGAAAGTTCCCAGGCTAGGGGTCAAATTGGAGCTGCAGCTGCCAGCCTACACCACAGCCATGGCAACACTGGATCCAAACCACATCTGTAACCTATGCAGCTGTTGGATCCTTAATCCACTGAGCGAGGCCAGGGTTCAAATCTACATCCTCACAGAAACTGTGTCGGATCCTTAACCTGCTGAGCCACAATGGGAACTCCTATCTCTGAGTTTTAAAATGTACCTGGGGTGTTCCCGCTGTGGTACAGTGGGTTAAGAATCCAACTGCAGTGGCTTAGGTCATAGCTGTGGCTTGGATTTGACCCCTGGCCGGGGAACTTTCATATGCCATGGGTGCAGCTAGAAAATTTAAAAATAATAATAATGCACCCGGGATTTTAGCGTTGTTCAGGTATGGTGAGACCCACAGCTCAGAAGACAACCACCCTGGAAAGGACAGTTTGTTTCTTGTAGCTTTCACGGGGCACCCCATTCACACAGAGCCACAGAGGAGCACCAGGGTTGGTCAGGAGGCGAAAGAGAGGAGAGAGCATGAGCAGGGGTCCTTACGTGGTTTTCAAGGGAAGGAATAAGGAAGGCACAGTAAGCAAGATGAGTAGACTTGGGACTAGACAGTTAATAATTTCAGGAGGCTCTGGGTGTAGGGTGGTCCCTAGTTGTCCAGGACTTGATCCTTAGTGATTAGAAACACTGCCTCCTGGGGCATAAGAATTGTCTCCTGTAGCATAAGAGCCAGATAGAGGGGTGGCTTGGAGTGTGGCCACTGCCTTGGCTCCTCTGCATACGAAAGGCATGCTTCCGTGCTGTTCATGTGCTACCTCTGGGAACTGGCTACCCCAAGAGGAACAGTCTTTCCCCAGTCACTGAAGGCCCAGATACCAGAGCATCAATGATACAGAAAATAAGGAATTCCCATTGTGGCACAGCAGTAATGAACTCAACTAGTATCCATGAGGATGAGGGTTCAATTCCTGGCCCCGCTCAGTGGGTTAAGAATCCAGCATTGCCATGAGCTGTGGTGTAGATTGCAGATGCGGCTTGGATCCCACATTGCTGTGGCTGTGGTGCAGGCCGGCAGCTGCAGTTCTGATTCGACCCCTAGCCTGGGAGCTTCCATATGCTGCAAGTGCAGCCCTTTAAAAAAAATAAATAAATAAGGAATACAGAAAATAAGAAAACAGAGTTAATATACTCAGTGTTCAAATGTCCCCTTTGTATAAAGACAACAGCCATCCTGGCTTAGGCTCACCTTAATGACCTCATTTTAACAACATGATTATCTATAAAGACTCTATTTCCAGAGTTCCCGTCATGGCACAGTGGTTAACGAATCTGACTAGGAACCATGAGGTTGTGGGTTCGATCCCTGGCCTTGATCAGTGGGTTAAGGATCCGGCGTTGCCGTGAGCTGTGGTGTAGGTCGCAGATGCAGCTCGGATCCCGCATTGCTGTGGCTGTGGTGTAGGCCGGCAGCTACAGCTCCAATTTGACCCCTAGCCTGGGAACCTCCATATGCCGCGGGATCAGCCCCAGAAAATGGCAAAAAGACCAAAAAAAAAAAATTATATGCAAACAACGATGTGGGGTGGGGGGCAGAAATTAAATGAACATCTCCTATCTATGCATGTATATCAACTATCTCGAAACAGAGTCAAACTGCTTGGTTCCAGTATAATCTACTAAAAAAAAAAAAAAGACTATTTCCAAAAAGGCTACATTCTAAGGTACCCATTCTGAGGTGGATCAGGACTTCAACATGTCTTTTTTGGAGAACATAATTCAATCCACACAGACAAGGAATAATAAACTTTTTCACTAAAATACCAGATAGTGAATGTTTTAGACTGCTGTTAACATAGGAAAGACAAATTTCACAGCCATAGACAATATGTACGTGAATGAGCATGGCTATGATCCAATAAAACTTTATTGACAAAACCATGCAGTGGGACATGGATACAGACCATGGTCGGCCAATCCCTAGGGTAGGAGACAGATATTCAAAATGAGAAAAAGGGGCTTATGCAACCTTTCTCAAAGGGAATTCAGCCAGGGGCATAAAGGTCAGAAGCAAAAGTTGAGTCCCCAGAAGTGCTAGGGGTGGAGTCAAGCCAGGTCTGGGCTCAGGGACCTGGATTCAAAATGAGGGAAGATAAGAGTGCCCTGGAGGATTCCTCAGAGGCCCTAGTGAGGCCCATAGATCGTACAGAAAGATCCAGTGACTCGTCAAAGGACTCACAGCTCCTAGAGGTGGGGAAACAAGCGCAGGTGATCTGACTCAAGGCTGAGTTCATAACCACTAGCTGCACATCATTCTTCCAAACCGGGGCCGGGGAGTCTGGCTACTCCAGACAATAAGCTGTGGGAGCTGGGCACGCAAAGGGCCAGAGAGCCTGGAGAGACGCCAGGAGAACGGAAACAGCGGAAATGGCTGGGTCATCAGGTTCGCCTCTGAAATGTCTTTAGGGAGGAGGGGGCCTTATTAACGTCCTTCCCACAAAAGCGGCTGCGATGGGACACTTTTACTCTGAGTTAACAAAGGCTCGATGAATGCCGTTAGACATAAATTAACAGTTAAAGATTCGGGGCGTCAGTTCACCAAGATTGTAAGGAAATAAAAACAGAAACAAGGTCAGGATACCAAAGACACTAATTGTACTTGTTTAGCAGTGGCATCGTAAAATTTCACCCTTATTGACCTGTCATCTTCACACCTCATTGAAAATCCATTAAAACAATGGCTGGGCCATTAACCCTGACTTTCAGGCAGGAGCTTCCCTTGGGCACAGCTTTTGACTAGGGTCCCTTCATTAATACTAGCATAATTGCTGGGAGCTGGATAACCATTATTACCCACCACTATTTAAATATGGAGGAGGAACACTAGGCTCAATCTTTTTCTTTTTTTTTTTTGCATCTTTTTAATGTTTTAATACAAGCGAACTTTTCTCCCTCAGGCAAGATAATGTATTAAAACTTAAATTTTTAAAATGGATAGAGGGTTGATGACTCAATTTTCGAAAGAAGAATTCACCACAGGATTTCTTAAAGAGTGAACTCCCAGAGCAATCAAAATTATTTGATTTACAAATTTTCTATTTGCTAGCATCTTTTCCATATTATGACTTGAGCAGAAAGGTTGAAAAAGAAGCACATCTGCTAATGAGCACCCTAGTGACAGCTGAGCGGGAGAGAACCGCTTGCTTTTATAAACAGGGTGAACAGAGGCGCATTTTAAGGACACCTTGAAGATCAGCCCCAAAGTCTGGGACAGGGCTGTGACCTCCTGGGACACAGAGCAGGCAGGTGAATCAAAGGGGGGACATGAGTCAGAGAAGAGGGGACCCAGAGACCAGACTGCAGTTTGGAGCTACTGCAAGAAGACACTCTCCATGTGCGCACAGAGGGGAAAGCCGCTGGTTCCCGAAAAAGGGACTCTTACCCCTTCACCTCCAGCCATACACAGTGAAACAAACCTACCCAGAACCACTTCAGATATGACGGTTATAAAGCCCGGGACAATAATAAAGACCTTTCCCATAAAGCAGTGGTTTCTCTTGTTGTATTTCATCACCTTCCATTGCTTGCATTTAAAACAAGAGAGGTGACATTGTGATGCCATCTTCCAGATGTGTGGCAACCAAGTCTGCAGACTCCACTGAATAGTAATTGTTACTAATTATTGCTAAGAACTGGGTTTTGCTAATGATTTTACTCTTTTAGTTGGGGTTTTTAGAGAAAATCCAAGGTCACCCCTATATTCTCATCCCGTTCACTCGCAGAGAGAAAGCTATAGAATGGAACCCCTGAGAATTGCCCAGTAGCCTCAGCACACAGATGTGTGTCCCATTTGTGACTATCAACTGTCCAGGCTTGGGCTGGAAGGGGGGTTGCCTAGCATGTGGCTCCCAGAATTTAATAGACCACACACCAGTAAAATGTGCACACAAGGTGTGGGGCCCTGGAGAGGACTGAGAATGTTTTATTTACAAACTAGGAACACTTGATCAATAATCTGTCATCTGCCATTGCCACCACTTCATAAAAGAATGAATATATCAACAGTAATAAAGTCAGAAGGACAATCCCTGAGCATTTCCTCAAGCAAGATGGGTGATAATCTGACATTGACTTTTACATTTAAAAAGGTGATTCATGGAGTTCCAGCTGTGGCACAACAGAGCTGGCGGCTTCTCGGGGAGTGCTGGGACAC
Organism: Phacochoerus africanus; assembly: GCF_016906955.1. Taxonomy (NCBI): domain Eukaryota; kingdom Metazoa; phylum Chordata; class Mammalia; order Artiodactyla; family Suidae; genus Phacochoerus; species Phacochoerus africanus. The sequence goes on along the minus strand of NC_062554.1, from coordinate 122,029,630 downwards.
AGGTTCAATCCCCCTCCTGGCACAGTGGGTTAAGGATATGGCGTTGCTGTAGCTGCGGCTTAGGCTGCAACTGTGGATTGGATCGGATCCCTGGCCCAGGAACTCTACATGCCTCGGGGCGGCCAAAAAAAAAATGATTCATATTAGTCTCATTCTGCTGCACACTGATGAAAACGCTCCTCACAGATGTACAAACTTCGGTGCCATAACAAGGACAGACAGAGTTTGGAAACCACTGCCCCATACTTTCTCTGTCCAATTCAATGGCCACTAGTCACATGTGGCCAGTAAACATCCGCAATGCAGCTTGTCTGAGCTGAGGTGTGCAGCAACTGAGAAATTCACACCAGGTTTCAGGAACTTAGTACAAGGGAAAAAATGTATAACATCTGTTCATAATTTCTATACTGAATACATCGAAATGACAATATTTTGGATATACTAATATATCATTAAAACCAATTTAACACTTTTTTATTTTAAAATAATGATGCTACTAGGAAGCTTTTAATTACTCAGTGGCTCACATTATAGTTCTACTGACAGTGCTGCCTAGATGAACAACATCAACTGGAAAATGTTAAGAGGCCATCAAGATAAGATTATGGCTTCTGATTATATTCATATACTTGCATACTTGGCATTGAAATTCCAAATAAATTGGACTTGAATTTATGTCTCCATGCAGGGCAGGGAAGTTATGACTATAAGAACCTTAATGTGGGGAGTTCTCACTGTGGTGCAGTGGAAACAAATCTGACTAGCATCCAAGGGGATTCAGGGTTCAATCCCTGGCCTCAATCAGCAGGTCGAGCATCTGGTGTTGCTGTGGCTGTGGTGTAGGCTTGCAGCTGTAGCTCTCATTTGATTTGACCCCTAGCCTGAGAACCTCCATATGCCATGGGTGTGCCCCTAAAAAGCAAGAAACAAACAAACAAAGAACCTTAAGGTACTCGAGACAAACTGGTCTTGGGGCAACTTTCCTTCCTATTCCATGCAGCTGATCCCCATTGTGGCCACTAGAGGGCAGTGGTGTATACAAAAATGTGAGCTTCCACACATCCATCAATGGAGAGGACCCTGAGGGCAAACCCATTACAAGGGGAGGCACTCATTAATTATTAGAGCTGAGCCTCCTTCCCTTGCTCTTAAGCACCATATGCCTCAAGAGAAGGGAGAGACCATGGAGGGCTGGGCAGAGCTTGAGTTGGCCCTTAAACTGTGAGTGAGATTCAGACACAGCAGCAAAGGGGGAAAGCCATTCTGTATGAGAAATCATGTTCAAGGGCGGGTGTTCAAAGACCCAGGTTGTAGAGTCAGGTTCACCCTCCAGGTTCTGCTACTAACATGTGGCACCCAAAGCAAGTCACTGGGCCTCAGTTTCTTCCTCTGTGAAATGAGGAGGTGAAGTGAGATGAACATTAAGGTATCTCCAACTTCAGCATTCATTCCATACTTTCAAGTGTAAATGCTGTGGGCCTCATGTTACCATAGGTTTAATGGGGAACCAAAAAAGAGTAGTAAGATCCCCTCTGCTCCAAACACTTAACAATAACAGATAAAATACAAAATAAATAAATAAATAAAACTCAAAGACTTGTTCAAAAAGATCAGCATCTCCAAGGACTACAGCAGAGACCCAGACTATGAGCTGGAGTGGGGATTGTGAAGCTCTAGGGTGGGGAGCAGGCAAAGGGTGTTGTGGTCCGCGTGCAGGTTGGAAAAACGACCTTCAGCCTTATAGCGAGGTGAAGAAAAAGAAGAGTCTACTGAGATAAGACACGCGGCTAGGCGGCAGATGGCTTCCTGATAATCAGGGAGAGCCAACCCTGAGCGCATGGTCATGTCTGTTTTTATAGCCCAGGGACAAAGGAGAGGGGAAAAGACTTAAAATACACTTACTCGTTGGTTGGAGGCATATACTATGGTGTGGGGTGAGGAGTGGGCCAAATACCTTTCCTAGCAGGGGGCAGGAAGGAGTAGGCCAGGTTGCTCAGGAGGGGCTTGAGAACCCTGTAACAATTGCAACTGGATGGAAGGGACACTAAGGGTCTGGTAATTTTCATCTCAGCCAGAGGTTCTTTGAGTTTATCTCATTGGAGAGGCCTTGAAGTCCCACAGAGGGGTGGAGAGCTTTCCTCCTGTGTGGGGCTCCCACACCCAAGATCCAGAGGTTTAAAACACACAATGAACTGCTTCCAGGGATGAGGCTTATACAAAACTTCTCACCCCTACATGAGGAAGAACCTGGTCCTGTTCCAGGCACAGCATCAGCAATATCCCCAGATCTTGACAGCATAGCTACCTGAGCTGACGATATAAAATCTGGTTCTGAACTGGGGGCTGTGGGCGTCAAGAGGAAGTTACAGCAAAACCACTAGGTTGGGAGGGGGTGGGCACCAGAGAGATCAAAATGACTAATAATAACTTCCCCAAGAGAAAGACTAGGAAGAGCAGTCTAAAATTGCAAGTAAAAATGGAAAAATGGCAGAAAGTGGATTCAATTCAAGTGAAGTGAAATGGTAGGGCAATCTGGCACTGACTTTTAAAATAAGTAACTCATTTATTCAGCAAATATCTTAAGTGCTTACATTTCTCAGATATTGTTTTAGGTACTGAGGGTATAATAATAAACAAAAAAAAAATGACTACCTGCATAGAACTTACATTCTAGTGAGAGACAGGTAATTTTTCAAAATTGTATAATATGCCAAGCAGTAACAAGTGCTATGAAGAAATGTTTAAGATGCTCAAAGATCCTATATATAAACATACAAAACCATATATTTAAAACCTAAGGTATTAAAACAACAAACAGGCAAAATTTTAAAAAGCAACTTAGGAAAAAGAACCAATAAAGCAAAAAATACAGGCATTGAAATATGTAAACTCAGTCGTAGGGGATAAATGCTATGAAGTCATAGTGGAAGAGATTAATTAGAAGGCAGTACTGAAAAAATCACCCGTGAAACAGCACAAAGAGGGAAAATGTATTTTTTAAAATATGAAAGAGCAGGTAAGTGGCACAGAAGGTAGACTAACAGGCATCAACATACAGCTAACAGGGATTCCAGAAGAAAGGAAAAGAGGAATAAGAGAGAAATGATGCCCAGAGAGATACCATCTGAAGTTTTCCAGTATTAAAGTTAGAATTCTCCAGGAACTCTAAGTATGGATATGCAGAAACTTGTATTTTCACTATGATGTGTCGAGGTGCCCACATGTCACAGTGATGTAAGGACGTGTAAGGATGAAGAAAACACATCATAACCAAGAAAATACTACTACCTACAAAAAAGAAAAAAAAAAAACTGCTAGCAACATTGTCAGCAACAGATGCCAGAAGACATGATAGAATTTCCGGCAAAGTCCTGAAAATTACTAATCAACACAGAACTCTACTCAGCTAAACTATTGTTCATTCAAGAGAAGACAGATAAAGACATAGATACACATTTCCGAGCACAAATACTTCAAAGAAATTATAGCCCATGGGCCCAGGCAAAATGATTACTAAAAAATGACATCACAATGAAAATCACAAAATCTAAGAACCAACCAGAAAAAGCACAACATATCTGAACAATAATGTCAATAACGGTTTTGATATGTTGTTTTCAGCAATGAGCTGGGAATTATATTAGGCATTTTCCAAGTAGTACCTCTTCCAGCCCTCAAGGTCAGGTTATGAACTAGACCTTGTTAACTCCTCCGTGAGGGTGAGAAAACTTTCTGGTAGCATAAGATAATCAAGCTGCTATGGACTGAAGGCTTGTGTGCCCCCACAGTTCACATGGTAAAGTGCTAATCCCCAATATGATGGTATTAGACATGGACTCTTCAAGGGATAATTAGATTTCGATGAAGTTATGAGGGTGAGGTCCCCATGATGGGGTTAGTGCCTTTCTAAGAAGAGAAAGAGACACCAGAGCTTCCACTGTCTGCCACGTGAGGATACAGCGAGAAGGTGAGCATCTGCAAAGCTCTCACCAGAACCCCACCGTGCTGGCACCCCAATCTAGGACTTCCCAGCCTCCGGACCCATGAGAAGTTTGCCGTTTAATCCACCCAGACTTAGCAGCCCGAGCCAACTAAGACACATGCATAATAGTCTGATCTACATATAGATAGGGAGCCAGTGAAGCAAAGAGAGAGGCGCAGGTGGAGTTTTCTAACCCTTGGGAACAAGAATAGGGGCCTGTGCCAGGTACAAGCAGCTGTCCAACAGTGAGAAGACAGATGACAATCTCTAACTCAGAAGCCTTTCATGCTAGTGGTTACCCTTTGCCCTACTCACCTTTCCCCTAAACCTTGAAGCACCACACTATCAGCACACTTGCCCAGCTCTTGGCCAGATCGGGTTACAAGCTCTAAATAAAGAGGCATTTACAGACCGCATGTGGCCTGAGGTTCCCAAGCCTGGCTGTACCCAGGAATCTCTGGGGGAGCTTTCCAGCACACAATGCCCACTCCCAGTCATAGTCATATTTGGCTGATCCCACAGCTACCTGGGCAATAGGATTTTTTAAAGCTCCTGGACAAATACTGTTGTTCAATCACAGCTGAGAATCACTGGCCTAGAACAGGCCTGAGATAAAGAAAAACACTCTTTCTGCCCCAACGGGCTGAGTCTGGGGACAGGGGCCTGGGAGCCCCTCTCCCAGGGGCCACTTTTCAGAGGCTACTTTTCTCCCAGGGGCCAAATTTCAGAGGCCACTTTTTTTGTTTTATTTGTTTTTGCTTTTCTAGGGCCGCATTGTGGCATATGGAGGTTCCCAGGCAAGGAGGCTAATCAGAGCTACAGCTGCCGGCCTATGCCAGAGCCACAGCAACGTCGGATCCAAGCCTCTGTGACCTACACCACAGCTCACGGAAACGCCGGATCCTTAACCCACTGAGCAAGGCCAGGGATCGAACCCACAATCTCATGGTTCTTGGTTGGATTTGGGTTTTTTTGGTTTCTTTTTTTCAGAGGCCACTGTTTTGACAGCTTTGGGAACTGGTTCCCCTTTCCCTGAAGGAAATGTGTAGCTCTTCTCTGAAATCAGAAAAGAGGAAGCATAGTGTGCTTGTCAGCAAAAGTAACAACTCTCCCCAAGGGGAGATGGGGAGATTTCTCTTCCCTTAACGTGGACAAAATCACAGGCAAGCAGCCTAGAATCAAGGTCAGGGTGAGGGGGCAGTTCAGTTCCTCACACGCACAGCCTCACATGGAAATGGCCCAGACAACATAAGTTCTGTTAAAACCTACCCCCTCGAGTGTGGAAACAAGGGAACCCTCCCACACTGTCGGTGGGAATGTAAACTGGTGAGGCTAGCAGGGAAAACAGTGTGGAGGTTGCTCAAAAACTAAAACTAGGAGTTCCCATCATGGCTCGGTGGTTAACGAATCCGACTTGGAACCATGAGGTTGCGGGTTCGATCCCTGGCCTTGCTCAGTGGGTTAAGGATCCAGTGTTGCTGTGAGCTGTGGTGTGGGTTGCAGACACGGCTCGGATCCCGCGTTGCTGTGGCTGTGGTGTAGGCTGGCAGCTACAGCTCCGATTAGATGGCTAGCCTGGGAACCTCCATATGCCACGGGAGCGGCCCTAGAAAAGGTAAAAAGACAAAAAAAAAAAAAAAACCACAAAAAACTAAAACTAGAGTTGCTATATGATCTAGCAATCCCATTTCTGGGCATATACCCAGACAAAACTATAAGTCAAAAAGAGCAGCACTACTTACCACAGCCAAGACATGGAAACAACCTAAAGGTCCATTGACAGATGAATGGATGAAGAAGATGTGGTGCATATATTCAATGGACTATTACCAGCCGTAAGAGAGAATGAAATAATGCTATTTGCAGCAACATGGATGGACTGAGAGATTATCAAACAAAGTAAGTCAGTAAGAGAAAGACAAATATCATATGATATCACTTCTATGGAGAATCTAAAATATGACATAAATGAACCTATATACGAAAAAGAAACAGACTCACAGAGAACAGACTTGTGGTTGCCGAAGGAGAAGGGGGTGGAAGAGGGAAGGCTTAGGAGTTTAGGATTAGCTAAACTATTAGCTAAACTAATAGCTAACTATTTTTTTTTCTTTGCCTTTTCTAGGGCCGCTCCTGTGGCATATGGAGGTTCCCAGGCTAGGGGTCTAATCGGAGCTGTAGCCGCTGGCCTACACCAGAGCCACAGCAACGGGGTATCCGAGCCACATCTGCGACCTACACCACAGCTCACAGAAATGCTGGATCCTTAACCCACTGAGCAAGGCCAGAGACTGAACCCTCGTCCTCATGGATCCTAGTTGGGTTCATTAACCACTGAGCCACAACAGGAACTCCGGTGCAAACTATTACATTCAGGACAGATAAACAGCAAGGTCCTACTGTACAGCACAGGGAACCATATTCTATTACCTGTGATAAACCATAATGGAAAGAATACGAAAAAGAACATATATATATATATATATATATATATATATATATATATGTAACGGAGTCACCTTGCTGTATAGTAGAAATTAACACAACACTGTAAATCAACTATACTTCAACACCCAAACAAAGCCTATCCCCTCGGATCTAGACAGCACCTCTCCCCCTCCACTCTGTCTCAAGACCACACCCCCTATGATCTCTGCATCGTGATCCAGCTCCACTCTCCCACATCCTCCCAACTCCTGCCTCTTCACTACAGCCCCAGCCCAGCACCCCAGGCCTCTGACCAGTGCTGCTGCTCTCTGCCTCCCACAGCCTCACCCTGTGGCCCCCTGCCAGCTCGGGCTCCTGGTTGTTCCGCCCCTTGGCCACTACCCAGGATGAGTAATGCCTGAGTTTGCAGCAGGCCCTGCATGAACCGCCTGCCCAGGCAGCTCCCCACCTCAGACCTCCTCGCAGGAGGTGGAATCATCTGCCTAAGCCACATGGACAAAGTGACTGAGCATCTCCCTGTGCTCCAACTCCAGGGAGCCAACTGCATAAGCTTCTTCCTCCTCCTCGGGAACTGTAAGCTCTTCTGCAGCTTTGCCCTCCCCTTCCCTCCCCATCACCTCTGGTTCCTGGCCTGGGACTCCCCACCCCACTTAAGCTCGCCCTCCCCTCCTCGCACCACAATCTTCCACAAACTCTGACCCAAACCCACCTCCTCCCTACTTAGTGGGCCAGGGGCCCAGCTTCCTGACTACAGTCTGCTGCTCCAACACCACTAGGACTTCACACAGCTCACCTGCCAGGTAAGCTCCTTTCTTCACTGTGGAGCAGCTGCTGAATGCCAGGCCCCGCATTGGGCACAGGCACAAAGCGGGGGGGTGGGGGGAGCCTTCTTGGGCTCACAGGGAAGCGGGGTGCACGGAAAGGTAACCAACATGACCACACAGCAAGCCCTGAAGTCAGGAAGAGAAAGGGGACCTCTGGGGGCAGAGGACGTCCTCATTCTGCAGCCAGAGGCTCCTGCCCAAGGCCCCCCGCCTCTCCCTGACCTCACGCCCCCACGTTCCCTCCTGGTCCAGAGCTGGGTCCTGGTCCTCTAACAGCTCCTCTGCTTTTCTCTCTCAGGCATTTTTTTTGCCATGACCCCTCTGCTCCTCCAGCTGTCACCGCCCCAGCCACCCCACCTCGGTCAGTCTCCGAGGCTTCTTGCCTTCTAGCTAAGAGCCTCTGGACTTCCCCACCCCATGGTCACAACCCCACCTCACGTGCTACACAAGCTCACCTCCTCTCGCCATAAAGGACGGACCCCCCAGATGTGTCTACCTAGAGGCCCAATGCCACCCCTTGGACCATTCTTTTTTTCTTTCTTTCCTTCTTTTCTTTTTAGGGCCACACCTACAGCATATGGACGTTCCCAGACTAGAGGTCAAATTGGAGCTTCAGCTGCTGGCCTACACCACAGCCTCAGCAACATGGGATCCAAGCCGCATCTGCGACCTGCGTCACAGCTCAGACCGGCCGTTCCTGACGCATCCTCCCCAAATCCAAGCCATCATCAGATCCTGTCCACTCCCCTGTCCTTCCCAACTTTCTCACTCTCACAGGGGACACTTAGCCTAAGTCCCAGCCTCTCCCTTGTCCTAACCTGTGAAGCCCACAACACCCTCAGTGTCCCATCACTCAACCCCAAGTAGAGCTTCTAGGAAGATCATCCTGAGACCCTGCCCTGCAAACATCACTGCCCACCCCTCTAGAAAACCCTCGCTAGCGTCCACTGCCCACAGGGTTCTTTCAGATGCTCCCTCTCTGGCCTCTGAGCCCCCAACCATCCTACACCCTTCTTCGTGCACACAGGAGCCGCCCCCACCCCTCCCAACACCCCAACCCCTACATACCCGCCACCCAGTGACTCAGCTGGCCTCAGGGCTTTTGCTCACACTCTTCTCCTTCCTTCTCCTCTTTCCCTCTGTTGGGGGAGTGGGATCCTTCTTTGGATAGCTAGATCAAGCCCACCTCCCCCAGGAAGCCTTCCTGAGAGCCCTAAGCATCAGCATGCCCATCCCGCCCCCGCACCCCCCATGGCACTGGCTATGGGTGGCGCTCCCTCCCTCAGAGCACCATCTACCTTGAGAGTCTAAGCCACCTCTCTGGGCACAGGTGTCTCCTCGCACATGGTCAGCCCCTCACAGGCTGGGACCGGGCCTTCCGCTGGGCAGAGCTGTGGGCACCAGCGCTAGGCTGCACAGAGCAGAGGCTTATTATTTTACAGCATTGAGCTGGCAGTGCTTCGGGTTTTCTGTTTAACAAACTGCTACCCCCACCCCCTCTAGGAAAGTGGTTTTCAGACAGCAAGAGCCTCCTTTTCAGGACGTGCCCCTGGAATGACAGCTCCACACTGAGCGTCATAGGCCATCCCTAGAAGGGAAGCAAGACAGACGCCCCCCTCCCCACCCCGGGGCTCAGAGCCTAACTGAGCCTTCAGTTGATTCTGAAGGCTTCCCTCAGAGGAGGCGGCAATGTTCTGAGCCCACCCACCTGATCCAAATGCCCACCCACAATTCCCACCTCAAGGACCGAAGAGGCTACTCCACTGATCCGTGGCAGGAGTCTTCGGAGAGCTCCTTTTCAGGGGGTCAGAACATGACACGTATTTGATCAATGACAGCTGATGCTGTAGCTGCTGCAGGTCACTGTGGGTGTGGGGTTGTTGCTGCTATGTGGTTGCATGGGTATACAGTCATCTGGCTGTGGCTGCAGCATGTGCAGTGGTCCTGGAGTTTGTGGTCCTTGTGGTTGTGTGGTTGTTATGGGTGTGAGGTTGCTGCACTTGCTGCACTTATGGACGTTGTGGGTCTGTGGTTGTTGCGGGTATTCTGGCTCCTTCGGCACCACAGCCTGAGAAGCGGGCCAGCCGCTGGGGAGAGGTGGCCTCCTGACACCATCTCATCTCAGGCAGTACCAGGCAAGGAGACAAAGGCGCAGGCAGAGGGAGGACACCTTCTCCGGGGAGCGGATGATAGAGCATGAACTTCCCAGGACCCACAGCCTCTCTCTCTGGCTGTCGAAGACTCCCGAGCACAGCTGTGCCAACCCCCAGCCCCCATCCAGAGTTGGAGCCACATCCAAGTGCTTGAAACCTGGAAGGTTCTCCTCTGAGCAGCACCACCTCCCTTTGCAAAAACACTTTCCTGTGCAGAAAATCATTCTCTGCATCGTCCAAAAGAGACCCTGCCCAGCCCACTGCCCTGAGATGTTCCAAGCAAGCCCACCCGGCTGGGGGCAGTGGGAGGCATGATGAGAAGACACCCAGATCACAGCAGAGGCCCTGGCCTGATGCCCACCTCCTTGACCCTGGATCCAGAGTTAGCAGGAGGCCAGCTGGGCTGGGTCAGCTCTGCAATGCACAGAGCCTGGGCATCTCCAGCTCTTACAAATACCCCAAGAGTGGACCTTGGGGGTCCATGATGAGACCACAGTTTGCCCAGCACGGTAGGCAGAGACCCTAGGTTCCTGGTACCCATGAGAGAATTTTCCATCTGCCTCAGGGAACCTGGGTCCTATGCCCTATCTCCCCTCTCCTGAACCCTGCTCCCAATCAGAAATGTATGTTTGTTTTAAATGTATTAATATATGATACACCACATGATCCAAAGTCGAGTGTAAAGGCAATACAGTGGAATACACCCTCAGGCCTTTCCCTTAGCTGCCCAGAGACAGTTCATGAATATACGAGCAAATATGCACGTGTTCCATTCAAAGGAACAGGGCACAGTGGGAAGGGCACAGACTCTGAGCCAGTCTGTCTGAGCTCCAGCACTGCCCCTTTCCAGCTGGTGATGTGGGGCATCTCTCTGTGCCCTGGTCCCCCGCCCCCCCATCTGCAGAATAGGGTATGATCATAGTACCTACTCCACAGGATGAAGCCGAGATTAAACTACACATATTAGCTCTCACCATAATGGCTGTTCTCCTCTTTGCTGTTTTACTCAAATGAGCGTAGTGTGTCTGTTTCACACACACATCTAATTTCTTTCACTTTGAAGTGTATCTGGGAGCTCACTCAGTCTACTTTAGAGCTGCATCGTATTCCATTGCCTCAATGCACCACAGTTTATTTGAGCCAGTCTTTGTTTTAAGTAGACATTTTGGTAGTTTCTTTTATAAGCAAGGCTTCATGGAATAACTCTACATACACCACATAATTTTTTATACCTCTATCATACCACATAATTGTCATTTCTTTTTTATAATAAGAGAGGTTAAGATCTAATCTCTTAGCACCTTTGAAGTTTAGAATATCATTGTCTATAATCGCTATGCTGTGCATTAGCTCTCCAGGACTTATGTATCTACTGGCTGCAAGTTTTTACCCTCAAATAACACCCCCCCAAAGAGATATGCTATATTTTATCTAAAAAATATTAGGATAAATTCCTAGCAGTAGAAAGCTCGTCAACAGGTATGTGCATTTGTTATTTTTTGCCATCCAGAGAGGTTGTACAGAGTCACCGTTTCATTGGCAACATGTAAGAGTTTCTGTTTCCCATACCTTTACCAAGAGTTTATAAATAAAATTTTTATTTTTGTCAATTTGGCAACTGAAAAATAGTAAGTGCTATCTCTCTGTGGTTTTATTTCACAATTTCTCTTATTATGAGTAATGTGAAGCATCGTCACAGGTTGATAAGTCCTTTGTGTTTCCTGTTCTGTGAACTCTGTTTATATCTTTTGGCAATTTTCTCACTGACTCGTAAAAAGTCTCTTTGTGTCAGGAATATTATGGTTTTCCTGGTTTGACAGTACTCTAGGATTTGCTTTTGCTAGTTTTTCCACACACAATTTTTTTTTTTAGAGCCGCACCCATGACATATCAAAGTTCCCAGGCTAGGGGTCGAATCGGAGCTGTAGCTACCAACCTACGCCACAGCCACAGCAACGCCAGATCCGAGCCGCGTCTGCAACCTACACCACAGCTCACACCAAAGCCGGATCCTGAACCCACTGAGCAAGGCCAGGGATCGAACCCACATCTTCATGGATCCTAGTCGGATTCATTTCCACTATACCACAACAGGAACTCCCACCACACATAACTTTAGTGCAATAGAAGTTATCATTTTTTTATGGTTTCTACATTTTGCATCACCTTTGAAATTCCTCCCCTTACAAAACGGTCATTAGTTTTTAATGTCCCATAGTTTCTTCCAGCATTTTTACAAGTGTAAATCATGGATTTATCCTGGTATGCATCCTGATATAAGAAATGAGGTATGGATCCAACTTAATTTTTTTCCAGATGGCTACCCAGTTGTCTCAACACCATTTATTGAATAATTCATCTTTTTTCAAATGATTTAAAATGCCACCATTATCATATGCTAGATTCCCAATAAGTTTTGGTCTATTTCTGGACTTGCTACTTTGTTTCAACTACAAGATGTCCTAAACTATTTTAATTACTCAAGTTTTATAATATGCATTATGTTATATCTTTTAGGGCTAGTTTCCCATTCATTTTTCAGCTTTTTCTATATGAGCTATTCATTTTATTGGAATTTCTCTTAATTGATAGGTTAAATAAGGCAAGCTGACATTGTCTATGTCATTGACTATGATATTGGGTCAGTTTTTGGTGGATTATACTTTCCCAGGAAAGGATCCAATCTATAGTGTTTTGCAAAACTGGAGGGCTATCAAGACCATCCTCAAGTTCAAAAATGTCAGAACTCACTGAAAGCTGCTGTACTCACTGTGACAGTTTAGTACACTGAAAGGATGTGGATTAAGACCAGCCAAGGAAACAGACGCAGAGGACAGAGTTCAAGAAGCGTCCAAGCATGGAGCTGCACTGGTCCTCTCCCAGGGGAGCCGTGAACCAAGTTTCCCCACAACAACATGCAACGGTACCCACGGCCAACCAGGAAAACTCACATGAGCCTTGATATCCGGGGTTTCTATTGGGGTTCAATCACACAGACAGTACTGACTGCCCACCTGGCTGATTTTTAGTCTCCAGATGCTCCAGGGATAGAGCGAATGCTGGATGACCCAAACCTCCCATCATAAACTATATTGTTAAGACTGTCGAGTGTGCCCCCAGGCCTCAGCTAAACAAAGATACTCTTACCAGTCAGGACAATCTAAGGGTGTAGGGATTACCTCCCAGGATCCAGAGACCAAGGCCAGATCTCTTTCTGGATAAGATTAATTTTTTTGCTACGTAAGATTTTAAATTTATTTGCACGGAGTTGGCCAACTGTCTCTAAGGATCCTTTTAATTCCATCTGTGGTTATTTTCCCCTTAGCATTTCTTATTTGTGCCTTCTTCCTACTTTTAACAAAGTTAGTTAACAACTTATAAATCCTACTGTTTTTTCCAAAGAATTAGATTAGAATTTATTTGTCTTATAATTTAACTATAAAACTTTTTGTCTTATAATTCATCCATTTCTGCTTTAACATTTATTAGTTCCTTCCTTCTGCTTTCCTTATGTTTACCTTTTTCTAACTACCTCAGCTGGATGCTTAGTTGACTTTTTCATTCCTGGTTAATTTTTTATTAATGCGTTATAAGACTACATACATATGTATAGATATAGATATAGAGACATATATTAAGGTTCTCCAGAGAAAGAGAATCAATAGGATATAAAAAGAAATTTATTGCAAGGAAATGGCACATGTGATTATGGAGGCTAAGAAGTCCCAAGATCTACAGATGGCAACTGGAGACACAGAGAGAGCCAATGGTGTTAAGTTATAGTCCACATCCAAAGGCAGAACCAATGTCCCAGCTCAAAGACAGAAAGAAAGAATTTGTTCTTGGAGTTCTCATCATGGCTCAGGGGAAACCAACATGACTAGCATTCATGAGGACACAGGTTCAATCCCTGGCCATGTTCAGCAGTTTAAGCATCTGGCGTGGCCATGAGCTATGGTATAAGTCGCAGATGTGGCTTGGATCCTGAGTTGCTGTGGCTGTGGTGTAGGCCAGCAGCTACAGCTCCGATTCGACCCCTAGCCTAGGAACCTGCATGTGCCATGGGTGAGGCCCTAAAAAGACCAAAAAAAAGGGGGGGGGGAATTTGTTCTTAGCCTTTTATTCTACTCAGACCTTCAACAGATGAGATGAGGCCCACCCACACTGGGAGGGCAGTCTGCTTTACTCAGTCTGCTAATTCAAATGTTAATCCCATCCAGAAACACCTTCCCAGACACACCTGAATTATATCTGACCAAATATCTGGGTACCCTGTGGCCCAGTCCAATTGACACATAAAATCTCACCTGCTATCTTCTGTGGGCAATGCTTTAATTGTTCCTCCTAAATTCTGACAAGAAATGTTCTATTATTTTACAGATAACCATTCCATCTAGAAAGTGCCTTGTGGCTTACAGTAGGGATGTTTTGCTACTAAATTTTGACCGGGCAGTAAGTGCAATGACTTGCCTTTTCATATAAGATTGATCTGATTCTCTTGAGGCCAATACAAAGGTGAACCACGATCTATTCAGGGCCCAGAAGCTGCTTTGAAAGGATTCTCTCTGAACCTGAAAAACTCATTTAAATATCAATGGCACACGCACCCACTTGCCTAGATGAATTTCTTAACAACCAAATCAAGAGTTCCCCTGTGAAACCTCAAATCTAAGAGGGAAAAAAGAAGCTACTACCTCTTTCCCATCCAAATGATCATAAACAATATTTTTAAAAAAATTAAAATAGTGACCATAATGTTTCCAGCACTTTACATGTTATCTTTTACAGTTTTTGCATGAGTTCTAAGGTAGAGATGTCATTCTCTACATCTCAAAGGTGAGAAAACTAAGCCTCATAAGGGTTACATAAGTTGCTAAGATCATACCTCTATTTAAGTGGTGGCGCTAGAATTTCACACTGGCTCTGTCTGATTTAAGTCTCTGCATGTTTTCAGGATGCCTCTCTTGTCTCTCCTCTGCCACAACTTGCAGCAACGAGGTGGTTCTTCCTTCCTTGGCAAAACTTATTTTCTAGGCAGAGTCCACTGTTGATTAGGGAGGAGTCCAGCCCAGAATTTTGGAACTGAGATGCAGCAGGCCACCAGCCAGGGAAGGCCTTTGCCCACAGAAGCCATATGGATGAAGACTCTGAGCCAAGCATGAAGGAAGAGAAAGGGGAGGAAAGTTGGGGTGGGGGCTGAAAGAGTAGGGGGCAGACAAGCCTGCTTCAGGAGGGGACACGGACCACGGAGCCTGCACACACCAGGCACACCCAGCACCCGTGCCAGGCCCATCGGGTTCACCTCTGCTGTCTGGCAACTGCCCTCTAATGAAATGAGCCAACAGCCGCCTATGGTGGAAGGTTTCAGTTAATGTCCTTGGCCAAGTCTCAGTGGGAACCAGAAAAGACGACCCCACGAAGGCTGGAGGCCCTGGTAACAACAGCCAGAGCCCAATGGCACTTCTCCGAGCGCCTGCCAACTGGGCAGATTATCAAAACCCTGTTGCAAGGAGATAAGGAACATCCCCGTCCAGCCCCTAGACGGGCAGGGCTTTATATAGCAGCCTGAGTAGGCTGCAAGGGAATGTCCTGGCTGAAGGCCCTTTTCTAGCCCAGGCAGAAAAGGGAGTGGGCGAGTGGGAAGGAGGGAGCTTATAAATAACCCCCCTGTGCACTAATCTGCTCAGCAGCCTCGTCTGAGCAAAGCCTGAGATCTTGGGAGGAGGGTCACTTATAGATAATTTTCATTTTTTTATACTTCTATTTTCCAAGCGTTCTACAGTGAACTTGAACTCCTTTGACAGTCGGTAAACATGAACACAACATTAAGAAAGTAAGAAAGCTCAAAAAGAAATCCTTCAGTTGGGAATCTTTACCCTGCTTGCAGGTCCCCCGGCCATGGGCCTGTCCCTTCCCTTCTCCACGCTCTCTCAGAGGAGCCCTGTGCCTGCAATTCCTACACTGCAGGAAAGGACCAGTGTTCTCAACTCCTGCATTCCTCATGCTCTCCCTGCCCCCATCAGTTCAAATATCACAGTTCCTGGCTTTGATGTCTTTAGATAAGGTGCCTACACCCCTCATCTCTCCTGGGGTGCAGAAGGGTCACTAAGGTTTGTCTGCCCTGCCCACTTCCTGGCGCCCTAACGCTTGCTTAGGAAAGAAAAAAAAAAGCAATGGAGCCCCTTACAGAGAGTGTGTTCTGCACTCTTCGTGCCTCAGGTTCCTTGTCTGTAAAATAGGGATAATAATAGCACCTGCCTCATAGGGATGATATTAAGATTAAAATAAAACAGTGAATGTGAAGTGCCTGGCATACTGGAAATGCCCAATTAAATAAGCACTGATTATCATGACGCCTTCTCCAAACCCACTTGCTCACCCCCGGAATGACCACACCTACCAAATTTGGCCCAGATGACTTTTTACTGTTTCCAAAAATAACTCCTCCCAACTCAAAGCAGGAATTCCACACATGTTTTGAGAGGTGACAGGCTCCTGGGAATCCTTCAGAGAGCCCCCTTATGAGGTACTGTCCTCATTTGGATGTGTGTCAATGTAGGCAGCTGGATAAACAGATAAATGAATAAACATCTTTCTTTGTAGTAACGACCTTATGTGGGCTGAGTTCAGCTCGTGACTCTGGAGCAATTTTTAGGAGGCAAATGTAGGTGAAATATCAATTGATATCTATTTTTTGAGCAAGTGCCAGGTACAAAAAGGTACTGCACTAAAACCCCAAAGTGGAATGTGCTAAAAATGATGGAAGTCTCTGCTCTGAAAGAGGTTACAGTCAAATGAAGACGTAAACTGCAGACAAAGAAACAGAAAGCTCACTTGGCAAAGCAGGCGATGGTCCATGCAGGTGGCAGGGTAGAGAATTTGGAAGAGAGTTTCCTCTGCATTCTGAAGGTCAGAGCAGACCTCGTGGAGGAAATAAATACCACTGGTAAGTGGGTGCCAGGCCTGGGAGTAATGGATGCAATCAGGATAGCCTGAGAAAGGGTCTCGGGTGTTAATGTCAACAAGGCAAGACACTCATCCATGTGGATTGTGAAATACACAATCTTCTTTGATCCTGACATCACTATGTGATGTTATCATTCCCATTTTACAGATTAAAAAAGCAGCTCAGGGAGATTAAGTTATATGCCTAAAGTCACAGAGCAGAGGCAGCATTCAAACCAAGTCTACCTGCTCCAGAGTCTGCATTCTTGCTTCTGTTATCTGGCACTGCTAAGACCTCCCTTAAATCTAGCTCCCAGGGCAGATGTGGGTTGTCTGTGACGGTAATGGGGCTCTCACTCCATGGCCATGGTCTCCAGCACAGAGAATGCTGCCCAGAGTGGCTGGCAAATCCTCTTTAGACACACAGACCTCATATCGCCAGCCAGTATCATGGGATAAGATGCGATGACTTCTAAAGCCTAGATCAAAATTTTTAAAAAAAATTTTTTCGGTCTTTTTTAAGGCCACACCTGTGGCATATGGAAATCTCCAGGCTAGGGGTCAAACCCAAGCTGCAGCTGCTAGCATACACCACAGCAATGCCAGATCCAAGCTGTGTCTTCAACCTACATTGCAGCTCATGGCAACCCTGGATCCCTAACCCACTGAGTGGGTCAGGGATTGAACCCACATCTTCATAGAGACTCGTCGGGTTCACTACCACCAAGCCCCAAAGGGAAGTCCCCAAAATAAAAATGTTAACATCTTAAAGTTTTAAATTTTTAAGTCCCTTCTTCCACTCCGCCATATTTTTCCCAGTTCAGCAGTATGTGCTGTTGGTAGGCAGCAGGCCTATAACAGCTGTGTCCAGGCCAGACACCTGCCCATCATCTTGACTCCTCCCCAGCCCTCGACCCCCTTTTCCAATCAACCACCAAGTCCTGACCTTCTACTTTGAATGCCTTCCAAGCCCCTCTACTCCTTTCCACTCTGTCTGCCATTCCTTGGTCTAGGTGACCGTCTCTTCCTGGATTTCTGCAACAACCACTTAATTGGTTTCCCTGCTTCCAGACTTGGTCTCATTTAGTCTAACTGCCATACCATAGGACATAGTGAGAAATCTGGCCTCACCTAGGAGAGTTCTGGCCTTTGCCTGAACTCCTGGGAGGTAATCTCTAAACTCTTGCAACTGTTGCACTGAGAGGAGTACCTTTGTTATTCAAGGTGGACCCTCATTTATGCCAATGAGATGATTCAGAGTGGTGGCTGGCCATGCCAGAAGACCCTTATGATGTATGCCCATGGCCAGGGTTTGGGGCCACATGCTATCAGCCTGTTCACAAGAGAGGGGAGGGGACCTGGAGATGATGGGCAGTTACTCAATCGTGCCTGGTTAATGAAGCCTCAGTAAAAACTCTGGACACTGAAGCCCAGAAGAACTTCCCTGGCTGCAAGATTCAAGTGTACTGCCACATCAAGATGAGGAGGATGTGATGCATCCTAGGGATACAGAAGCTTCCTGTTTGGAAACGTCTCAGGTTTCACTCTACTGATCTTTGACCAATTCCAGTTTACATATTTTTATTATAATAAAATTCTACTCCTAAGTATAATACTCTCCTGAATTCCATGAGTTGTTCAAGCAAATTATCAAACCTGAGTGTAGACATGGGAACCCCTGAAATTACAGCCAGCTGTTCTGAAAAGAAGGTGATCCTGGGGACCTCAAACTTGGAGCTGAGGTCTGAGTGAGGGCAGGCTTGTGGAGACTATACTCTTAACCTTGAGTTTGGCTAATTCACTGCAGCAAGAGGCACTTTCTAAAACAGGACTATGATTGCATCACACACCTGCCTAAAACCCTCAAGGGAAGTCTTACTCTTCCTGGGATGAAGTCCAAATGCCTAAATATGGCATCTAAGACCTGTGATGATCCAGGCCCTGCATAGGTCTTCAGGCATATACCCGCCCTCCCAAAGCCCTTCAAATTTGCCATTCCAGTCACACAGAGCCATCTGCAACTCCGAGTGCTCCAAGCACTCTCATTTTTCCAGGTCTGCATTTTTCCCAAGCTGCTTCTCTTGGCCAACTCCCATGAGTCCTTGAGGCCTCAGCTTAGATGCTACCTCTTCTGGGAATCCTTTCCATATGCACTACATCAAGTCAGGGCTGGGCACTTGCTCCTCTCAAGACACTCAGCACATGTATTCAAACAGTCTGGTTCCTGGTCTGTCCCTCCAGCAAGACTATGAACTTTCTGAATATGAGGACAGTATCTTCTCCCCCAGTCTTATCCCTCCAGTGCTTAGAAGACTAACACATAATTTCAAAGAAAGAAATGATAACTTTGCGGGGAGACACCTGGCAGACACCAACATGACTGGTGTTGAATCAATGAATGACTGCAGAGGGAGGTTTTGGAAGGCTCTCCAGTCTCCTTGATGGACATTTGGAAAGCACTCCAGCTGTATCCAGTAGCCAATTATAAGACATCTTCCAAGATGGTTCTACCCACAAGTGGTTAATCTCAGTCCTTTGAGACTGATTTTTGTTGGTGTCAGCTTCAGAAGGCAAATTTTTCTCAATGTTGTATGCAAACTTCTGAGACGTGTCCCTGTTGGGAGGCATGTACCCAACTGTGAATTGTTTGGACATTTTTTTGACCCTATCACTGCTATTTCATATTTACCACTCTATCCCACAAGGTTTCATGGCATTTGCAAAGAGAGGGATATCAACAATGCATTATACTTTAAATATAAATAATTGAATAATTTACTACAACAAAACTACCAATTCATACACACATGTCCATCTATCTATACTTTCTTATTAATCAACACTTGAGAGTTCCTGTCATGGCTCAGCAGAAATGAATCCAACTAGTGTCCATGAAGATGTGGGTTCAATCCCTGGGCTCACTCAGTGGGTTAAGGATTCAGCGTTACCATGAGCTGTGGTGTAGGTCGCCGACTCAGCTTGGATTCCATGCTGTTGTGGCTGTGGTGTAGGCCGGCAGCTGTAGCTCTGATTCGACCCCTAGCCTGGGAACCTCCATATGCCGTGGATGTGGCCCTAAAATGGAAAAAATAAAAAAATAATTCTTGATAAAGCACTTGCTGGTTAGGTGAAACATCGTCTCCTATTCCCTCCTTTTAGCTTTTAATTAAAACAACCTGCCCAGCTGCCTTCTTTCTTCCTTTCCTCTTTCTTCTTTCTTTCCCTTCCTGGCATGGAAGAGTTGGCTCCAGGCCCCCAACTGGTACTGACAGGGAGGCAGGCTGCCATGTGGAGCTGCTCTGATGGTGCATCTGTTTGGCACCCAAGTAACAGGACGCTGGAGGGGGTGGACAAGGAGTGCAGGCAAAGGGTACACCTTGTGTGACTGGGAGATTTGAATACGTTAGCAAACAAGTAAACTTATTGAGCAAATAGGTCCTTATATTGAGGATAATGAGAGCCAGGTTGGACAAGGGAGTTACAAATATGGAGAAGGAGAGAGCTATAAAGAACTTTGAAAATGGATTGAGACTGGAGGTATAAATAGCAACCTGTGTTTTTAAAAAATGTACAGAAACACAGGTAGACAGGGAAGAAGTTCTAGAAGAAAGTGTGTGTATATGCAGGTGTGTGCACAGGCATAGGTAGATTTCCTCTCTCCAATGAAAGGGCTTGGAAGCAATTGTTATCCCAGGAACAGCAAACACACTCAGTGCCCAGATCTTGATTTCTAAATACCGTCCTCCACCAAAAGGAGGCAGCGCTCCTTAGAGAAAGGGCTAATTCCAGGCTGGAACAGGAAAAGTACAAGGTGAATCTGTGACTAATTGTTGTGCCAGAAAGTAAGGGAAGTGCCAAGAATGAAGGGGACATGTCAGGAGAATACAGAGACCACCCTGAAGGGACCACTGTCTGGAACAATTTGAACATAAAAATAAACAAGGATAGCAGTGGAATATAACCTATTGAATAAAATAAGAATTTTTACTGAAATAAATGTATAAACAAATAAAGAAAATGGGAAAGCTTTTTTTTTTTTTTTTTTGGCTGCAACCACAGCATGTGGAAGTTCCAGGGCCAGGGACTGAACCCACACAACAACTGCAATCCAAGCCACTGCAGTGACAATGCCAGGTCCTTAAACCACTGCCCCACAAGAGAACTGCAGGAAAGCTCTTAATTACAGTAGCCTGCCAAGTAATAAATATTAGTAGAAGGAATAACGAAAATAGAAAACAGTCTTTTGGCAACTGTCAGAGTGGTGGTTGATTCCAGCAGGAGACATCAAGGGAAGCTAAGCCTGATGGATGGCAGTTTGACCAAGAATAAGAATATATCCTTTCAAAATGCCAAAGAATTACCCATGTAAAGAGAAACCTGACAGATACCAACATGACTAGTGATCAAGACAAATGATCACCAAATGGGTGTAGGTGGTCAACAGGTATCAAAAAAACAAGGTAAATAGCATCAGCTGTAGGTCAGGCTGACACTGTCTGTTTTCCCCAGGCCACTCCCAGGTAATTCACTGAGAAAATGCATTTCTCAGGTGTTCTTCTCAAGAAAGCATGACCCAAATCTGGTCATGAGAGGACACCAGACAGACCCATGGACATCCTCCAGAATGAAAGCCCTGTGTACTTTAAAAGAGTTGAGAACATGAAAGACCAGGAAAGGCTAAGGAAAAGACTAAAGAAGCATGAGAACAATGCAACAGGTATTCCTGGATATCATCTTGGACCAGAAAAGAAAAAGAAACATTGTTGGGACAGCTGAGGGGGGCAGGGGGTGAACAGAGCAATGGTGGCGTATCAAAGTTCATTCCCTAATGTGGAGGGTTGTGTGGGGAGTATGTAAACCTTTGTTTGGGGCCAATTTACCCTGGGGTATTTAGAAGTGACAGGGCATCGTATCAACAGCTTGCTCTCAAATGGTTCAGAAAGAGACACATGGTTCAGACATACACATATATGCACACAGAATGAGAGGGGGGTCAATAGGGTAAATTCAGTAAAATGTTGAGTTGGGAAATCTGGGTGTGGGATATGGAAATTCATTATACTGTTCTTGCAACTTCTCCAAAAGTTTAAAATTATTTCAAAATAATCAAAAATTATATATATTAAATATAAATATTTAACATTTGTGTTTTATTATACCTATTAGATTTTTATATTAATACATAGTATATTATATTATACACACACATCTCTTTTACAGGTGGCCAAGGCATCCATTTAGACACATGGCTTTTTCTACAGTGGGGAGCCGAGCCATCCTGGCTTCCTAGAGGTTGCATTCCTAATATCTTCAACCAAAACCTGCTTCTGCCTCTTATAATCAGTGTTTCTGTCTTCATTTGACAGAGTTATTGAGGAAGTGTTCTGTATTAGTTTGCCAGGGCAGCCACAGCAAAATCCCACAGACGAGGTGGCTTAAACAACAGAAAGCTATTTTCCCACAGTTCTGGAGGCTGGAAGTTCAAGATCAAGGTGTCAGCAGAGCTGCTTCTCCTGCAGCCTCTCTCCTTGGCCTGCAGAGGGCCACCTTCTCACTGAGCCCCCTCTCCTCTGTGCACACACATCCCTGATGTTACTCTTGTGTGCAAATTTCCTCTTCTTATAAGGGCACTGGTTAAGAAGTGCCCACCTAACGGCCTCATTTTAACTTCATCTCCTCTTTAAAAACCTGTCTCTAATACATTCACTTCTGAGGTGCCAGAGGGTAGGGTTTCCACATGAGGATTCTGGGAGACACAGCACAGCTCCTAATATGTTCCATGCCAGACACTACACTGGGTGTGGTGGCACAGAGACGGCTAGACAAGGGTGCTGTCCTCACGCAGGTCACAGTCCAGTCAAGAGTGACATAAGAACCACCATGACAGATCAACGGATGCAATGAACAGAGAGAAGAGGAAGTTAACCCTGTTTGGAGGGCACGAAGGCCTTCATTTACAGGGTGGGGCCGCCTGAACCAGCCTTTGAAAGAAAAGATTTTCGGCAGACAAGAAAGGTCATTCTCTACAGATTCGAACTGGAAGGCTTTAGTTCTAGTTCTGTAATAAATGATAAACATGTTCCCAGGGTCCAAGGGTCCAGTTTCCCCCAGCCCTGAATATTCCGTGTGATATTCCATCACTTCGCATAACAGGTTTCCTCCTCACATTCTTTAATGTAACGATATATTTGAAATGTCTTCATCTTCTGCTTATTTTCTGATAGTATCTGGAACTCCCAGCATCGAGTCAGGGCACTAGCACCCTCCTTCAGTCTTTCTCTGAGAATTCATCCTCTTCCTGACCTGCTACTTCCTGTTCTCCTAACTTCAGGAGCTTTTTGTTCATCCGGAGTACAAGATTTTACTCAGGGTTGAAGCACTCTTCCTGTTAGCTAGGGGATTTTTTGACAAGAAAGGTGTGTCTAAGACCATTTTCTGTAAAATCTGTCACTGCCTAAGTGGTACCCTGCTGCTTGAGTCCTCATTCGTCTCCATGGCAATGTTCTGAAACTATTCTGCTTGTGGAAGTTCAAGGCCCATCAAATCACTTATCACGACAGAACCAGCACAGCCCACCAATGCACAGGCATGCACGTTCAGTGCAGGACAGCAGCATTCATAAATGCAGCCATGGTTTGGTTTGCACTCATTTCAAAATCAGCAGCACGTGCTATGAAATGAATACCCACTCATTCACTGACTTCATCTACTCAGCCTTTGTTCATTCATGTATGCATTCAGGCTTCATGGAGGAGACAGAGATTTACAAATTTACCTCCTCCTTGGAGGAGAGAGGTGGGAATCAGAAATGGCTTCACCAAAGTGCGGTCAGCTGACCACCAAAGGGAAGGGCTTTTCTGACCAAACCAGCACATGGGCAAAGGCATGAAGATGTGAAGGAACATTCAAGATGACAAAGGAAAAGTGTCTGCCAATCAGGTTGAGAAATGGGATGGAGGAGGGTGACTGAAGGGAGGTACTGAGGGGAGACAGAGTTGGGGCTAAAGAAAAGGGTGGCAATGAGGTCCTGAGGGACCTGTGATAAAACACTAAGGAGTCTGCACGCCTTAAGAGCGAGGGGATCTGAAGAGGAAATGCAGCAGCATCAGATTTACTCTCTAGAAAGTCTGCTGCTGCTGCTGCTGCTGCTGCTGCTGCTGCTGCTCTGGGATCTGAAGAGTGAAGCCCTAGGGTTAAAAAGAAGCCAGGGACAAGCTGACAAGGGCCTGAGAGGACCAGAGGTGGGGGGGTGTGCAAGGGAAAGATTCAAGCACTTCAGAGGCAGGCCAGGTGGGACTTCAGAACCAATGAGGTGGAGGAGTGAAGGAGAACTTGGAGACTTCTGGGCCTGTTTGATGTCCAAGAAAAGGACAGGGTCAGAGAGAAGAAGCATTTGGCTTGGGACATTTTCAGCTTGGGGAGTTTCTGTGACATCCAGGAAGATGATCAGAGACACCCCAGTCCTTCAGGTTTCCCATATACTCTTAACCCTCTCCCACAGGGATAAAGCAATCAGAAAAGCTAATCCCAAAAAAAAAGAAAAGCTAATCCCCACTGAGGTAGAATGACAATGCAAGGGTTAATGTGCGACTTCCCCTTAGGACCCATATTTCCAACTAGGGAGAGAGCACCTCCTGGCCCATGTTAGTCAAAAGAATGGCTTCCCTACAATGAAATTCCAGGCAATGGGATGAGCAAGTTGGGAGCATATGTCCAGGGAGGGAGACCTTCCCAGCATCCCTAAAATCACATCATAGAGACTACAGCTAAAACTCCTTCCGTGAAATTTCACCCTCATTCCAAAGAACCCTGTTCACACTACAGATAAAGGAATCTTCCTCCTGGATCAGCTTCTGCCCTCTTAGCACGGGGTGATGGCACAGCAGATGTCACCAAGCTCTGGGGTCACTGAGTTCAAGACATGGCTCCAGCACTTACTGGATATATAACCTTGGGACCATTATTTAACTTTCTAAGACTAGATTCCATCATGCATTACACAAAGCCTCAGAATACCTACCTCCCCTCTGGGGCTGTCGTGAGCTTGGACTTAAATGAGATGGCTGCAGTAAGCAGGGCTCCATCCATCAATTCTCACTACCTCCAGCATTTATCTCAGTGTCTTTCAACACCCAATTCACTTGGAGAAGCCTAATTTTCTCCATATTCATGGCCTATTAGCTGCTCTGACAGCTTTAAGTGATGAAAAGCCACCGTCCCAGTGGCACAGGCTCAGTCATGAGGGCTGTGCCCCCTAACCGCCTATAGGGGGCAGCATCGGGCAGCACAAGGCCACACGGGGGCTCCCTTGTAAAATGTGGAGCTGGTCTGGAGAACGACAGGGGAGGTGGCTGGCATTTGAATCCAGACTCCAGTTGACAAAGGACCCGTCTTACTCCACATGGGTCTGACACGCGTCCCTCCCAGGGAGTCTCTGGCGAACAAGGGAGCAGGGAGTGGTTTTCTGAAAGCACCCCAGGCCCCAACAAATCCAGCCGGGTTTTTCCCAAGCCCACACCAGGACTGGCTACCATTACCTTTTAATTTAGCGCTGATCTGATCTGGAAGAAGCGGCTTTCTCACATACCCAGAGGGCCCCTGCTGCAGATGCCTCCAACCCCCACGAAGTAAAGGGAGGGGGGCGCTGACAAGGACAGGAGAGGGAGCTTACACCTCTACCCTGCCCCCACATCTTTTTAGTTTCCCACACCCTCAGCCCGAAGGGAAGTCCTGGAGAAGACAAAAGAAATAAAAGGACACAGCTCTGACTCTGAGGAGCCATTCATACCGTTGAAAAGACATCCAGATGTGAAACTGGAGAAAGACACAAGAATACCCGTGATGCCGTGCTCTGGTTTGCGCCAGCTTGGTGGCTCCTGCGCCCAAAGCCCCAGGAGGCATGCTCAGACTAGGATGATTTTCTAGGATTTCTGAATGTGTTCACAGGGAAAATGAAAGAGGCCGGATGCTTAAGATCAACCAAGACTGCCCCAAATATGGGGTCACAGCAGGGACAAGTGATCCCAGCTGTGGGAATCTGGAGAAGGGAGCTGTCACTGTAGGTGGCATTAAGTGGCCTGCAAGATCCAGGGGACTTGGTCACTCCTAAGTGAGCCTCAGGCCTCAGTGCCAGTGAGACACACTCTCCTACTGACTTTGCTGGGGAGGGAACTGCCCTGTCACCATGACATCATGACATCACCTCCTTCCAGGAATCACTGAGTCAGCATGCAGTGGGAGGCAGGACCCACCCACTCACTTCCTCCAACCAGACCCAGGGGGGGCATGCCCCCCCCAGGCAAAGCTTGGGGCCTGTTCCTTCATGTCTGTCCACCTGGACTCAAGACTAGGTCAGCTCTGCAAAAAGACACCCAAGGCGGTGCCAGAGGTGCCCACTCCCACCAGGACCCTCATGCCGTGGAAGAGAGGACCCCAGCAGAGATTCACCCGTGGCTTGAAGTGCAGTGTCCCTGGGAGTGGTGGCGTGTTTAGCTCTGTCAGCCACTTAGAGCTCCTTGTGAACAAGCTGAGCTGTTTCTAAGAGGAAACACTGTGACAGAGGCACCAGGAGGGCCTGAGAAAGGAGCTGGGGCAGAAAGCTGAGGTGGGAAGGTTGAAAGAAACCCCGTGTCCCTGTCACAGCTGAAAGTGCCACACCAGACAGTCGTGGCGGTCTTGTCCAGGCCCACTCCTGTGGGTGGGCACCTCCACAGCAGACTCCTCCATAGCCAGAAACCCCAGGAACAGAGCCAGAGGGTGACTTCCTCCTGCCCCTCCCCCGGCACAGTCACAGGTGCCTCCTCTCCTCCCAGGCCCCACCCTTCCCTTCCTTGCTAAGAGGATCCAAGCCAAAATCTGTCCACATCCCATCAGAGTCTATTTTATCCTGTCATTAATCCTGATGCTCGTAACCTGGTCTTACAAAGACAAAAATTAACCAGTAGGCACTAGTGCAGTTTTATAGCACTGCCAAGGTCCTGTATTCTCCCTGCTCCTGCTAACACACACACAATCTGCTTTGATCTTTTTTTTTTCATCTTCTGTTACACTGTTTCACTTAATACCAACAAAACTCCGCCAGGAAAGGTACTGTCATCTTTTAGATGAAAAACTGAGATTCAGAAAATTGAGGGGGGAATTCCCATTGTGGCTCAGCGGAAACGAATCTGACTAGCATCCATGAGGACACAGGTTCGATCCCTGGCCTGACTCAGGGGGTTAATGATCCAGCGTTGCCATGAGCTGTGGTGTAGGTCGCAGACATGGCTCGGATTTGGCCTTGCTGTGGCTTTGGTGTGGGCCAGCAGCTACAGCTCCAATTCAACCCCTAGCCTGGGAGCTTCCATATGCCACCATTGCGGCCCTAGAAAGACCAAAAAACCCAAAAACCAGAAAGTTGAAGGAAATTCTCCAGGGTCACAAAGCTAGCGAATGACAGCCAATCTTAGAAACCTTGGTCTGTCTGAAGCCAAGGAGCTGGGATCCTTCCACTCAGATCCTCTGACTCAAAGCATCTGAGTCAGAAATTATAAAATTAGAATTTCATTCAGCACTCCACAAACCTTTAAGGTTGGAAGACATCTTGAAGGTTGTCCAGGCCTATGACCCAGACAGATGTCTGACTCTCCTGCATGATGTCCCGGCCTGGGCTTAGATACACCAGCTTCATGAAGGGCATCATGTCCTGATTCAGGCTACGCTAGCTGAGAATCACTAGACAGGTCTGTTTAGAGCTGGAATACCTCTCCCTGCAATGTCCACACATCAAGGCCACCCTTGGGACCATGAACGAACTAAGCAGTGAGTCACTCCTGAATTGTCCTTCTCCTCACTACACTTTCTCAATTCCTTCTGACCTCCTCTCACGTGGCAGTTTCTCACCTCTCTCCTGGGAGTGGGAGAGGCTTTATCAATTCGGTCTCAAGGTGGGAGGACGCCAGTGTGACTTCAGTGCTCCAAAATGAACTGACCAGAGAAGAATGAGACCAGACCAGACAACCCCTTCATTTTGTGTGAGTGTCTTAGTATTTCACACCGGGGAATCAGTTTGATCTTATGAATGAAAACCCTTAAGTGACTTTCTCAAGCACTGTCCTGAAACCACATCCTCTCCCGCCCTTATCCCACTGGATTTGGGATGCTCAAATAGCCCAGGCAGTCTGGCCATCGCCCTGCAGCATGGACCTTCAGCCCCTGGCACCCCTGCCCCACCAGGGCTCAGCCACAGCCTCCCTCTGGTCCCAGCTCTGGTTGTCCACACTAAGACTCAGCCTTGGCATACCCCTAATCCCATCACTCCTCACTGGGGTGAGGCTTTTATTTCCCAACTTCCTTCCTAGGGGTCATCTGGGAGGTTGTGGACCCACCCTCATGCATGGCTTGGAGAAGCAAGGGCCACCGTCTCAGGCCCTCCCTCTGCTGAAACATAACAGCATTCCTACAGGGCTGTGACTGTACAGACACCTGCAAGGGATTCTCCTCCCAGTGCCCCAAAAGTGAAATGGCATAAGCACCCCTCCTTCCTGTTGTCTGTCACCAGATCTGGGCTGTTTCTACCAGCTCGGCCACTTCACCTGGAATCCAAGGTGGACTCACACGGCATCTTACCCTCTGACCCTCAAACAAGCTTCTCCTAGCACCACATGGGTTTTGCCTCCTTCCTGAGTGGCTGGCGCTTCCTCTGTGTCGAACCCTCTGCTCCTTGCACCCTGGCTTCACACATCACTCTACGCTTAGATCCCCACGCTGTGCTCTAGATACAAAAAAGGGATCTTCTTGGAAAACAGAAAATCTCCCTCTCAACAACCCAGCTTTCAAGTTCTTGATTATTTGCATCCTACGGGCTTGTAATATTCTAAGTCAAAATGCAAAGCTGAGCAAGACTTCTTTGTCCTATAGGATGCGTGAGTCTCCCCTGAAGCCACAAACCCACTGATTCAGTGCATAGGAGCACCTTGACTACTGAGACTGAAAATCCATTATTCTAATATTGCAAAAATAATATCTCATTTCTCTCTCATGGCCCAAGACAAACATCTAAAAGAACTTCTGCCTCACATTCAGCTCCCTTTACCACCGAATTCTTCACACATTTTGAATTCTCTTCCCCGAGATCTCTACTTGATTCTCTAAATGCATTCCGAAGTTATCTTTGCAGCATCTGCTTCACTCATGTCACCCCACCTTGTGGCATAAAGGTCACACCCCCGAAGGTGTGCTCACATCTGCTCACATCACTGTGTTTTGGAACAGGCATTAGCATATTTAAAACCAATTAAACTGTGATTATTTTCACCCCAGCCATATCACTCTCATTCCACTTAATATGGATAGGAAGGTGGGGCTTGTTTCTATAACCACACAGCCCGGGTTTCCTTATGAGCACAGATGCAACAAAGTCCTAACCAGCGGCTGCTGTATGTCCCTGGGACCCTCCTGGAAACCTCAGCCCATACACCATTCCAGGCCAGCAGTGACCCCAGGATCTGTGCTTCTAAACCTCATCCTCACCCACCCCAGCAGATGCCCTCCAACCACTGAGGCCTTACACAACTCTGCCTTGACTTTGAGCCAGTCCTCAATCAGCAGGATTCTGTAGGGTTATACAGTGTCCATCTCCCCAAATCCCGTCATGCTCTGTAAAATGCCCCTGTTGTGGGGACATTGTTTCATATGCTCTTTCTGAAGGCTCTAGATTCATTCAGAGATTCATTCATCAAACATTTATGAACACCCTCATTCTCAGGCACTGTTCTGGGCACTGCCGCTATGACATCAAGAGGCTGGACAAAGCTGGGCTTCCTTTTCTTTTTTTCTCTCTTTTTTAGGGCTGCACCCACGGCATATGCAGGTTCCCAGGCTAGAGGTCGAATCGGAGCTACAGCTGCCGGCCTACACCACAGCCATAGCAATGCCAGATCTGAGCCGCATCTGCGACCTACACCACAGCTCACGGCAAGGCGGGATCCTTAATCCACCGAGCGAGGCCAGGGATCGAACCCGCGTCCTCATTGGACACTAGTCAGATTCATTTGCACTGAGCCACGACAGGAACTCCAAAGCTGGGCTTTCGAAATGACGTTCTGGTGGGGGAGACACAGCATACGAAGGCACACGTAAACACATGAGCACCGCAGACTGTGATCGCTTCTTCAAAGGAAATAAGCAGGATCAAACAAGAGACTACAGAAGAAGGAGGCGCTTTAAAAAGGGAGATCAAGGAAGGCTTCTCAGGAGGAGGTTAATATTTATATTGACACCTGCCAGATGAGAAGGGGCAGGGAGAGGAAACGAGGCCCAGACTGAGAAGAAAGCAAGAGCAAAAGCCCAGCGCCAGGGGCGAGGCTGGTGTCTGCCAAACATGGGGGCGGGGGGGGGGGGAGGGATGAGAAAAGAGAAAGGAGGTGAGAAGCAGGGGTCCACGCAGGCCTGGCGGGGTCAGGGTAGGCGCCGGATCCCACTCAACGTACTGGGAGGTGACACAAAGTATGGCTGCTGTGTGGAATACGGACAGGGGGATTGGGGCAGAGGAAGCAGTGGGAAGGAAAGCAGCCAGGGGAGTTTGCCCTTGTCTCCCGGAGAAACGATGACCAGGGAGTTGGTAATAAAGATGGAGGCCACGGAAGATGGCGCTACAATCTGAAGGGAGATCTACTAGGGAGGTGGGACTGACCTTTGTCCCCTGGCTGTCGTCAGACTCCTGAAAGGTAATGAAGAACCATCTCGCACCTGAAGAGTGAGGAGCTTCGGGGGACACGTGCGCATGCGTCAGAGGCGTGGCTCCTGCTGCGCTTGCTCCTTGGGTGCGCATGCGCACACATGCAAATAAGTTGTGGGGAGGGGTGAGCGGCAAGCCTTCTAGAAAGATCCAGTAGGGGTGGGGGGAGGAAGAGGTCAAGGCACACCAAATGGTAACAACCTGCACATTGAAAGAGGCTGCGCTTCTGCCTATGACGTCATCACGTCCCTGATAAAGTATCTGATGGGGTATTTTCCTGTCACAACAAAGGGATGATAAAAATTAACTACACCTCACGGCTGAATTGCTTTCTCCTGTTGTTTCATCATAAATAGAAGGTTTCCAGCCATAGGTGGGCCTTTCTAGAGTAGCTTCAGAGCTCCGCCTCTGTGTGTAACAATAATTCTGCAGAGGGAAGGGGTTCTGAGTTTTGCAAAGTGACCTATAAATAGATCTCTGGGGCACAATTCATAAGGCGGTTGCCCACTGAGGGAGGGTAACACACATAGCAATGACACAAATCAGCTTTTTCTCACCAATCAGTATCTCTGCAGCTTACTCATGCTCAGTTTGTGGCCAACTGTGACACTCCAGGATTTATTTTCTTCTGTAGTTTTGCCCAGAAGAGTTTAAGCTGTTAGTTTTTGTGCCAATTCATAGTAGAATGGCCCAGAGGAATCGTAGCAGGAAACATTTTAAAGAGTCTTTTAAAGACAGCCAGACCTCATTATGAGCAAAGGCTAAAGAAAGTATATTATTTTAGAGTCAAGGGTGAAAACAGTTCTGCTTTTAAAGACCTATAAACGTAACCCAAGATTTCCCAGACCCTGCCGGTCTGAGACACAAGAGCAAGAGGAAGCCATAATGGCTGGTTCTGAGCCACACCTGCTCTAAGTGTCCCTGCAACAACGCACCCATTATTTCTAGGTGTCTCTAGAAGGGCTCCAGGGAGGGCAATGGTCAGGAGCTCACCAGATGGGGGCTCCACTGGTGGCTGGAGGTGTGAGTTTTGTAAACTGCCAAATGTAAAATCTGCAAGTGGGAGTAGGTCTCACTTCAAAGTACTTTCTAAGGAGAAAATGGTCTAATGGCTATAAAGGACTGAAGCACGGTGCCCAACATCTAGGAAGTACTCAGTAAAGGATACCCACCTGCCTACCATCATCATCCACACCCATCCCTCCTCCCCCCAGAGCAGATTTCCCCTCCCCTGACTAAGGCACTGTTTCCAGGCCCAGTTTACCACGCCCCAGAGTCCAGTGGAGGTTCCCAAGGATCTCTGCCGTCTTCGTGCTGTTGGGCTCCTGACCAGCCTGCCCCACCAGACATGCCCGGGCACGCCTCCCTCCCCTTAGCCCCAGGCTGAGCTGCTGCTGCCATGCAAACCCAGAGGTCCAGGGACGCATGCTCAGAAACACACCACTGGCAACTCTGCCCCTCTCTGTCCCTAGCTGGCCCCTCCTTCAAGGAGTGCCACCGTCAGGCTCCGGAGGCCAGGAGACCAAGGCACTGAAGAAATTGGCTCCTAGCAAGGGTGCAAATAAAGGCTGAGCTTTCCTGAGAGGCTCTGAAATGGTCGATGTGCCCTCCAAGCCATCGCTGGTGAAAGCCAAAGATAAATCACCTCTGATAAAAATCAGGCAAATGGGAGAAAATAGCTGGAGGCACAAGGGCACTTGGGGTGGCAGAGGAAAGGCAGGGATGACACAGCAGCTTCCCTAATTACCCCCCACCCCCCCACCCCCGCCACCCCACAAAAGCCCAGCCCTGTCAACACAAAGCCAGAAAAACACTGAGGCAGCATTCCCAACAGGGAGACTTAAATGCCAACTGTGTCGTTTGCAGAGTGACCTTTGACAAGTTTCGCATCTTCTAGGGGAACCACAGTTCTCTCTTTTAAAACTAGGAGAGCCGCTTAAATTGTGTGTCCGTCTGCAGTGAGGCCATTGCCATCACCTTCACCTGAACTTTGCTCAGTGGACTCATCTTCACCTTCTCTGACCATCTGCTGTGTGCTGAGGGCCAATAGGCCTGGTGGGCAAAGGGTAGCAGAATACACCACCCCAAAATAGGCCACTTTGGCCTAAGGACTATTTTGAGCTGGAGGCAATTGAGAAGAAAATAGAAGAAAAGCTCTCTGTCTTTCCCCCTATTTGCCTAAAAGCAGGCCATAAATGTGTAAAAACATTCCCCTCCCCTCTTTACCCGGAAGGTCAGAAGTCAATCACCAGAGACAACTCCAGATCCTTATTTTTGCCCAGTGAAGGCACCAGAGGAATCTCCATCAAAAGCTCCACTAAACAGCCCTTATCTGCTCCTGTGTGTATGCACAGGCCTAATAAACTTGTTTTTCTCCTGTTAATCGCCTTTGTCTGTCTCATTTGCAGGGCCCCAGGCAAGCTCAGGCAGGTGGGGGAAAAGGAAGGGTTTCTCCTCTCCAGCAGGAGCACAGGCCTGTGGTTGCCTGAGGAGGAGAAAGGGGGGGAAGGGGGTGTCATCATTCCCTTGCAAACAAACAGGTTGCTGGGGCAGTGGCCTTCAGCCTTGACCGCAAGTTAGTATCACCTGGGGGAGGCGGTTACCACGCTAATGGCCAAACCCAACTCCAGACCCACCAAAACAGAAGTTCTTGGGGGTGCTCCTGCTGCTCCCAGTTCAGGAGACAGTTTCCCCTCTCCCTTCCCTGGACAGTTTCCTGTTTACTCTTGTCTTGGTTGAAATCTTTGTTCTCCCTGAGGACATCCTGATTCCTCTGAATCTGTTATGGGCCCCTCCTATGCTGACTTTACCCATTCGCCTCAACACCCCAACTGAGCTCCTCAGAGGAGGGGCCTTTAACTTAACTCTTCCTCTGTGACCCAGAGTAGACACGAGATACATACTTATCCAATGGGAGAAAAAAAAATGAATGATGGGATCTTATTCACGTTATAATTTGCTCTTCCCAAAGCGCTACCTTCTGAGTCAGGATTAGCCCAAATCCAATATCTGGACTCAGAGGCCTTTTTTTTTTTTTTTTTTTTGCTGCGCCCTTGACCTGTGGACATTCCTGGGCCAGGGGGTCGAGCCCATGCCACAGCCATGACTAAAACCACTGCAGCGACAATGCTGGATCATTAACCCAATGTGCCACAAGGGAACTCCTCAGAAGGCTTTTGCCCTGTGCAGGTGGCGGGTTTGAGAGGAGGCCAAGACTTGCTAAAATGAGGGAATAGGAGTCATCAACAGCCAGGGTGATGGCTCCTTTCCTGCTCATGCTGAGGAAAAGCCAGCAGAAGAAGGCCATCTCTGCTGGCCGTCCAGGCAGGGTCACTGCCATGGCCCCTGACCCAAAGTGCCAGCCCCCAACCTGCTGCCAGCCTCGGTGCTTCTGCGCAAGTGTGGACAAGGTCTTTCCTGGGAAAGAAACAGAGGGATTGGGCCTTGCCAGGACACCCCTTTAGAGAAATTGTTTATCTGTAACTTCCCTGAAGGTCTGAGGGGCCACATCTGGCACAGGAACTGGGTAACTGCTGTCTTTGACCTCAACGCCAGGTGGTGACTGGGCCTCACAGCTCCCAGGACATCGAGGTTCTGGTGCCACTGGGAGGTACAGGACATAAAGCCAACCTCTGAGCTCAGCACCTCCATGGAGAATTAGGAACCTGAACATTTGGGATGAGGTTTTGGCGTTGATTATCAGGGAGCCCCTCCTGTTCACCCTGGCCACCTAGAAGTCCAGCCAACAACTGACCTCACCAGGTTCAAAGTCAAATCGGCCTTCTGTCCCCTCCCCCACTCTCCAAAAGGCCTTCTCTCTGTGACTTCCCCATTTCTATAAATAACCCCACCATCCCCCGCAGCTGACATTTCACTCATTTTTTATTCCTCCCAGGCCCGAAACTCTCTGACCCACACATCTCCTCTCCCCGCTCTTGTAGTCTGCTTGTGGACACAGCTTCCCCACTGTGTCTCCTGCCTCGGCCCCTGCTGCCCTCGTTTCACCAGATTCCTTCTTAGACCCCTGCCAGGACAACCCTGACCCTGAGATGACCCCCCGTCAGGACTTTCATGGGACCCGACCTTCTACTGAAAACAATACACCCTCTACAGTGGCATTAAGACTCTGCAGAACAGGAGTTCCTATTGTGGCTCAGCAGGTTAAGAAGGTGCCTAGTAACCATGAGGACTCAGGTTCGATTCCTGGCCTCGTTGAGTGAGTTAAGGATCCAGCGTTGCCACAAGTTTGCAGATGCAGCTCAGATCCTGCATTGCCATGGCTGTGCCATAGACTGGCAGCTACAGCTCCAATTCGAACCCCTAGCCTGGGAACTTCTGTATGAGGTAGATGCAGGCGTAAAAATGAAAAAAAAAAAAAAAAAGAAGTCTCCACAGAACAGCCCCAACTTGCCTCCCTGGCCAGATCTCCTTCCAAACAACTCCCCCATCGCCCGCACGCTGCCCAAATCCCAAAATATACCCTGTGCTTCTACATCCGAATTTTCTCCATTTAGAAGACGTACCACCCTTCTAAAGGTCCAAGTCCTGTGCATTCTTTGGGGCCATTTCCAAAGCCTTCTCCACGAAGCCCCTCGTCGCTCTCCTTCCACTGCTGCCCGGCAGGCCCAGCGGTGGGCACTCAGCCTCTGCCATCCCCCCGCCACAGCTTGAACAGTGACTTTGCCCTGTACTAGCTGACTGATGGTAGGAGAGGCCCTTAGGCTCTCTGGGCCAGGCTTTGCCCCTTCACGATTGCTGTGAGGACAGTATAGCATAATTGTGACAGCACATCATAAGCACTCAATAAATAGCAATGGCTACAAAGTCCCCTCTGTTCTCTCTTCAAGGGGCTCAGCTGAGCCAGCGGGAGCCCGCCTGCAGACACACGTGAACAGGCATCTCCCAGCGAGCGCTGCTCCTTTCAGCTGTCCATCAGCTCATCTGCTGAACCTCCTGGCTGGGGCTATTCGAGCGACAGCCTCACCCTCCTCGAGGTACACCAGCCTCTCTGGCAGGGAGCCCTGCCCCCCTGCTCCTCACAGCCCCTCACCGAGCCCATCCGAGTGCAGCAGGGCCAGCTCCATGGCATGCTCCTTCACTTGGGGTACCCCCACCACCCCCAGAGCTGCAGCGTGCTTCCAGAGCCACCAACTGGTGATCATCAAGGGACCTTAAGGGGGAGGGGGGAAAAAAAAAACATTTCACATTGGTTGACGCTAAATGGACCTGTGTGCGCTCAGTGAATCGCACTTAGCTAAGACGCCCTCCCAGTGCCTTGGTCATGATTTAGCTCAGTGCAGATTTCCCGCTTCAAGGAAGGGAGCGGGGATCAGTCCCACTTTGCGGATGGGATGAGAAGACGGATGCTGACAAGGCCTTTTGCAGATGACAGGACAGGTTTCTGGGAGAGCATAGAGGGGAATGCATATCTCAGGGTCCAGGAGGGGCGGCGCTGCTTGGAAGAAGCCAAGCAGCTAGCTGAAGTCTGAGAGGGCTCCGGGAACCGAGTCTGATGGGCGAAGGATCAGGGGAGGGGTGCTTCCAACCCAAGGCCAGCAGAGAAAACAGACTCTTCTGTGTCTCCTTCACGGCTTCATGACGAAGGCAGAACAGGAGCCCCAAGAACACCAGAGAAACAAGGCAGCACACTCACCACTGTTATTTTCTGTGTCTGCTTTATTTATGCCCTGTTGCCTGGAGGCCTGCGTGGAGGAGGAGGGATATTCTGACAGGGGACAGTTCCCTCAAAGCTACTATAAATTCCCAAATGTGAGGTTCTTTAAAATCATTTCACTCAGGGCCCCCCTTGGATGACCCAAGTGCAGCACCTCGAAGCGCCTATCTGTCAACACAACTTTCATCCCCAACCCTAGGGATCAACCACCACACTCCCTTCCCAAAGTCTGCCGTTCGTGGCAGTTCTGACTGGGACCCAAGCCTCCCAGCTGCTGGGCAAGGCTGGGCTGGACCCCAGGCTGCTGTGACCGGAAACCCAGCCTCCTCTCTCAGCCACTCCCTCCCTGCACCTACAGCCCACGGGCTCTCACTTCCTCTTTCCCAGAACAGAAAGACAGCAACAGCGTCATGCATTGGATTTGGAGAGAGTCCGTGTACCTTTTTCTGCTCGTGGCCTCCATTCTTTTCTGCACACTTTCATTCCCGCCTCCTGACCGCTCAACACATCCCTCTACACAGCTTTGTTTCTCCTGCTCACCCCCTTTTAGCTTCCCTGCCAAGATCCCCGAGAGCACCCACTCCTTCTGCAATTTCCCTCCTCCCCCCCACCCCCTTTCAGGCCTCAGTCTCCCCGATCCCCTTCCCTGAGCCCAGCGAGCCCTTCACCTCCACGCTACTCCAGCTCCTCCGTCCCCAGTTCCGAAGAAAGCTGGCCAGAGAAAAGTCGCCTCCTCCCTCCCCCAGACACACAAAAGGGGACAGAGGCACCAGATGGCCTGGTGCTAGCGGATGGGCGCGGGGAGGCCGCTGCCCCGCGGAGGCCCCCGCTGGGCCTTCGAGCTCATCCAAGCTGCTGCCCAGCCCAGCCGCCCAGCTGGCAGAGGAGCAGGGCGCAGGGCCAGCCTCTTCAGCATGGGGCCAGCTCCCCCTGCCAGCTCCTCCTGCCCAAGCTGCCCCCAGGCCAGTCCGGGGAGGGGGGCGGGCTCACCAGCTGAAAAGCAGAGAGTGTCCCCATGTGT
Organism: Phacochoerus africanus; assembly: GCF_016906955.1. Taxonomy (NCBI): domain Eukaryota; kingdom Metazoa; phylum Chordata; class Mammalia; order Artiodactyla; family Suidae; genus Phacochoerus; species Phacochoerus africanus. The sequence goes on along the minus strand of NC_062554.1, from coordinate 121,992,866 downwards.
CCGAGCCTCAGCATCAGGGGCCAGGCCCCCATGGCCTGTGGGGACACTGGGCTTTCCCAGGAGGGAGCAAGAGTGCCTGGCCGTCTGCTCTTTCTATGGACCAGGCCGTGCCAAGGAGGGGCCGCAGCGATGGGCGGGCCACCGAGAAACGAAGTGTCCTCCATCTGCCCTCCCCAAAAAAAACGGTGTGGTGATGCAGCAAGCGGTGTTAATGGTTACCGTTTATTCAGTGGTTAGCTGAGCTGGGCATTAAGCTAAGTCGTTAACGTAATATCCTAAGTCCTCAGTAGTCCTGAGGGTAAGTATTTGGATTCCCATTTTACAGACAAGGAAACTGAGGTTCAGAGAAATCCAATGACTCATTCCAAGCATCAGAGCCGGAAAGCCAGGCAACACAGTTGCAAGTTTCTTTTCCAGGTAAGAGTAAGTGTTTCCAAGGCAACGTTCCAAAGGTGGGTGCCTACACCCTCTTCTTATTCCACTTGTCGCATGGAGGCCTTCGGGAAAGCCACATGGTGCAGGGTGGACATTCCCATCCTGGATAACCAAGACACGTGTCTGAGGGACTTTTTAAAAATCAAGATCCCTGGGAGTTCCTGTGGTGGCTCAGAGTATTAAGAATCCAATTAGCATCCATGAGGATGCAGGTGCAATCCCTGGCCTCGCTCAGGAGGTTAAGGATCCAGCCTTGCCATGAGCTATGGTGTAGGTCGCAGAGTCGGCTCAGATCCCGCATTGCTGTGGCTGTGGCATAGGCCAGTGGCTGCAGCTCCGACCCATTCCCTAGCCTGGGAACCTCCATATGCCGCGGGTGCAGCCCTGAAAAAGAAAAAAAACAACAAGCAATATCCTCTGGAGGTTCTGACATGCACCCAGCCTCTGCAGGAGACACTTGTACTGGAGCAGGAGCTGGGGATAAGCAGCCTCGATCATTACCAGTCATGTGACTTGGGGAAAAGGCACTTTCATCCCTCCCAGCCTCAGTTTCCTGGTCTAAAAACCATGGAGAGAGTGTTTACTGTCACCAACACCTCCTGAGTGTTGTTTGATGCCTGGCCCGGTGCCACACACACAGTAGGCGAACAGGTGATGTCAGCACCCTTTCACTTCCCTCTAGAAACCTGAGGTTCTAAAGTCCAGACCTCAGAAAACTCAAGAGAAAGGGGTGCGGCCCATGGATATTGCTCATGTTACGCTGACCTTTGATTCGTGCCTTAATAAAGGTCTGTGTCCCCTGCCTCCAGGGCAGCCAGCTCCCACAGGGCTATAGGCCTTCTTGACCACAAGCCAGCATGGGATAGGTGATTTCCAGGGGTGGGACCTCTGTTCTCAGAACGTCCATGGAAAGGGCTCCAAACTGACCCACTCCACCCATGAAAGGTCAAAACCCAACCCTACCGAGAGTTGCTGTCACAGTCGAGCAGCATCCCCGGGCCTTCCTTTCCTCACCCCCCAGAGCACATACATCCAGAGCCCCCCCTTACCAGCTGCCCCTTCAGGACAGTGACAGGCTCGCCCTCAGGTCCAAGTCCGCCTGCCCTGTGTGGCCACCATCAGCCCCTCAGGCCGCGCTCCCCCATGGCCCTGGGCCATCTCCCAGCCCCTGCCCCAAACCCACTTCCCCACTTTGAAAGGCAAAGATCCCCAAGCACTCCCTTCACCCATGACACAGAGTTAACTTTGATTTACCCTGAAGCTGGGCCTGCTCCCAGCAGCCTGGGTGAGAATCCCTTTATCCCTCTTAACAGAGGAGAGGTGGCTTCCTGGAAATGCCGGGAACATGGAGCTGCCTCTCTAGACTAGACTTAACCCCCGACGCAGCATCGCAAGCTACAGGGTGGAGCCCTGTCGCACAGGCGCCACAAGGGCCCGTTTGCCTTCTCCTCCTCCACCTGAGAGATGGGGGGGCAGCTGCCACTCTCCTCGCTGCAAGGAGGAGGGTCATCACACAAGCACCCCCAGCTGGTGGGTGGTGGGCTCTGGATTCACTTCCTGGACATTGGAGTCCCAGTTCAAGCTGCTTCTGCTCCTGTCTTGGCCGCCTACTACCATCTCTCTTGACTCTATTGATTTCTCCCCCTCTTTGCCGCCCGCAGCTGAAGCCAGCATCCCAGGTGACCTGGGTCATGATAACAGCCTCCCACTTGCTTACCACGTTCTCATGCTTGGTCCCTAAACTCTGTTTCCCACAACAGCCGGAGTAGAGTGGTCTTTTTCAGGAAGCAGTCATGTTTCCCCCACCACCACATTGTGAAATAAAATCTACCTCCTCTCTGTGGGGTATGAGGCCATGGGTGACCTCAGCCCTGCCTGCCTCTCCCCGCTCATCCACGCCTCCTGCCCCTCAGTCTCTGTGTTCCGGCCACGCTGGTTCTTCTCCATGTCTGGTGCTTTTTCCAGGCCTGGGGGCTGTGCACTTGCTGTTACCTCTCCTCTCCTCTTGTCACTCAGTATAGTATCCTAGTGTAGTCTCTTCCTAGCACTTTTAACTATTTGAAAGTATATTATTTACTTCATTTCATGGGATGTTTTGGGTTTGTTTTTGTTGGTGGCGTTTTGCTTTGTTTTTGTCTGTCTCTACTGCCCAATCCCTCCTCCACGATGTAAGCTTCGCCACATCCCTGTCACGGTTGCTTCTGCATCCCTCTGGCTAGAACTGCACCTGAACCATTGCAGGTACTGAGCGTGCCTCGGCTGGGTGAGTAGATGAGCTCTATGGAGGCTGCAGTGACAGGCAGGCTGGCAGAGGAGAGGGATCTGGGATGGTCTCTCTCTGCAGCATAGAGAAGCCCAGCAGAGCCTTGTGATCTGCCCCACGAGAAGCACATCTGGAACAGAAAGAAGGCAGACAACTATTTGGCAGAGCAGGGAGAACTCTTTGGCAACTGCGTAAAGAGAGGAGAATCAAAATGTTGGGTTTGTGCCGGTTGATGTGATTTGGGGGGGGGAGCCACTCAAGGGGGTTTCTGCAGTGGCTCAATGTGAGCAAACATGGAAAGTTCTAGAAAAGAGAGGAACTGGAAGAATGGAGAGAACTGAGGGCTGTGAACCAAGATGGAAGAGGCTCCCCACAGCTTGTGCTCACATGTGGGGGCTCACGTGACCTTCGGGGAGGCCCCCTCCAGAAGAGAAGAAAAAAGAAGAAGAAGGGGGGAGGGGAAGGAGGAGAAAGAGGAGGAGGAAGAAGAGGGGGAGGGGAGGAGAGGAAGGGGGGAGGGAGAGAAGGGAGGGGGGAGGGAGGGAGGAGGGAGGAGGAGGAAGATGAGGGGGAGCGAGGGGAAAGGAATAGTGGTAAACAAGGTAGCTCGGTGACCACAGAGTGGGAGTAGCCCGTTTCCAGATGACCTTTGCAGTGAAGATCACATGAGGACATCAGAGGATGCACCCTGACTTGAGAGCGGCCAGTGTAGACAAGGTGAGCAGCCAAGGGCAAGAAGCAGTGCAGCACTGCAGAGCCGTGCTCAAGTTTCCCCTCTTCCAGCTCCTCCAGCCGGAGCCAAGCTCTTCCTGCTCTGAAACTTGTGCTGCATGTACCCATCCTGCTACAGACTGTGTCCCTGGGGATACTTAGTGCCTTGGGATGAATATGGCACATCTCTCAGGAGCCTCAATTTTACCGGAGTATTTGGTAAGAGGCATTGTTTTGATTAAATGTATAGGGATTTTATCTTGTAATAGATACAAGATGTATATGAATTTTTTTTTTTTTTAATGGCTGCACCTGCAGCATATGGAAGTTCCTGGGCCAGGGACCAAATCCAAGCTGTAGCTGCCACCTACACTGCAGCCGTATTCTTATTCCACTGTGCCATGGTGGAAACTCCCTGTATATGAATTTTTAAGGTAAAATGGGGATCTTTCAGAAATGTCACACCTGTAGCCTTTATCAACAGCTCTCCCATTACTCCAAGGGATCACCAGGAAGGGGAGACCTGTGAGTGGTTAGATGCACAGGCTCTGGCACCAGACTGCCTGGGTTGACATCCAGGTTTTGCCTGGATGACCCTGAACAAGTTATTCAACCACTCTGTGCCTAATTTCCCCATCCATAGATTGGGCTGGTAGTGATGGCAACTAGCGCCCAGGTAAGCACTAGGGAAGAATCAGCTATTTCACTGCCCAGGACACTTGATTCCATGCCACCCTGAACTCTTCCCAACAAGAGCACTGGTAACATTGGGAGTGGGACAGTGATCTGGCTCTTGGGCATGACGTATGAAGTACAGGCACCAGCAACTTTCACCCCCAATACCAGCACCCCTGCGGAGAGGTGGGCGTGAAGGCTCTGGGGGGCTCTCACCTCAGGGCTCTGCCCCGTCCCACGTTTCCTTTCCCTGCAAGGAGCTTTATTTGCCATCACTTTCCTACCAGCTCCTGCCTATCCTCAGGGTCGGGGCTGAGACTAAAGTGAGGCGAAGTAGACGCTTAGGGCACAAAATATAAGGAGACTCTCACTCTCAGAGTCTCTTGGCTGCAAGTGCTCTTGGCTCATTTCAGGTGTCACCTCCTCCAAGAAGCCCTCCCTGATCCCCATCCATCCACGTCTTCCTGGATGTCCCTCGCTGCTCTCACCTCCATTCAAACTCCATTGCAACTGCCTGTTGACTGTCTGGCTCCCCAACGGGATATGACTCCAGAAGTTCAGGCACATGGCATCTCCCTTTCTCCTCTGGCAGAGCCTTACATTTGTCGCACACAAGGAAGTCACGTGATGATCATTTTGTGAATAACGGTTGAATCATTCTAGAGGAGACCCTGAAGCCTGGCACAGGTAAAGTCATTGTCTGGGTGGGGTAATGAGACTAGAAAAGAGAGGTGAGGAAGGAAGAGGGGAGAAGAGGAGAGCAGTGGGAACGCTGGGATGGCTTATGGCAGAAATACCCGCCATCTGAGGGACAGACACCCAAGAAAGGGAAAACGCTTCCTTCTCCTACCTGACAATCGTGGACCTCTGGGACTCACCCCATCATTCCTTCATTCACGCAGCAATCCTGCCCTGAGCACCAGGCACTACCCTGCTGGAGCAAAGAGACAGAGGTGGGAGGGCAGGCCCCTCCCTCGGGGCTCCCCAGACCCCACCCCCTCCCCCTCCTCAGCTCTGTGTCTGCTTCTGTCCCTGCTGATTGTGAAGCACTCGGGCCAGGCCCTACATGCCTGATGCTGCCATATGAATCACGGTGACCTCAGCCTTCAGGGCCGCCCGTGACAATCCAACTGGAAGAATGTGTGCTTTCAGGGAGCCACAGTGAGGTGTGATGGCCACACACAGGGAAAACCAAGAGATGAAGTTGTGGGGGCCTCAGGCATCACTGATCCCCATCCCCTCTCCCCTCTCTTGCAGCAGTCCTGATAGACCCCCAAATGCCAAAAGACAACCCCACACTGGAAAACCTGCCTCTCAACAGAAGAGGCCACAGGAGGCAGGGGAGGGAACAGAGCATTTGCCTGGACTTGAACCCCAGGTTTGGCAGGTGACTGCTGAGTGACTGTGGCTGTGCCATCTAGGCTGTCTCTGCACTAGTCCCAGCCCTGCTGATTAGGTGATGTGACATGTGCAAACATCCAGAACTGTCCACAGGAGGCTTCAACAAATGCTGATGCTGTTCCTTTGAATAATGAACTCTATGCTATATTCAGATAGCTTTATAAAATTTCTTTTTTTTTTTCTTTTTAGGGCCGCACCCATGGCATATGGAAGTTCCCAGGCTAGGGGTCAAATTGGAGCTGCAGCTGCTGGTCTATGCCACAGCCAAAGCAATGCAGGGTCTGAGCCAAGTCTGTGACCTACACCACAGCTCACAGCAATTGGGGATCCTTAACCCACTGAGCAAGGCCAGGGATACAACCTGCATCCTCATGATACTACTCAGATTCTTAACCCGCCGAGGGACAACGGGAAATCCCGAAAAGTTCTTTTTGTAAGGGGTATGTTGCAGTGTCTCCCCCACTTAAAGCATGATTTTCTAAGGCAGTTCATTTGTCAGATACCCACTACCGTGGTCAAATACCACATAGTGCCACTTCCAGTCAGCAGAGACCCAAGCTCCATTCTGGGGGCAAATAGCACAAGGAGGGGCCACCATCTCCTCCCGGGGTGCCTGGAAGCGCTAACTGAAAGGGGGGAAGCTCAGGTTAAGTCCAAAGATCTACACACATGGCAGTCGGGGCAGTGAGTGGAGCTGGCTGAGACAAAGGGCCATCCGGGAAGAAAGGTCAGCTTGAGAAAACGTGCGGGCAGGGGAGCACACGGCACATTGCGGGAACTGCAAACAGCTCTGGTGCCTGGGGACCTGGAGAGGAGACACGTCACCACAAGTCCAGTCCAAATGGACTTTTTATTCCAAACAGTGGGTTTGTGTTGATCCTGAAAGCGACTCAGCGGTACTCTCCAGCGGAAGGCTGGATGGGAAAGGGTGGGGAAGGCTCCAGGCAGAGGCTGCCGTGATGACCAGGCTGATGAATTACGAGAGCCTGGATCAGGACAGTGGTCCAGGAAGGGAAAAGAAGTGAAGTCAAGAGCTGCTTAGGAGTTCCCATTGTGGCGCAGCAGAAACGAATCTGACTAGGAACCATGAGGTTGCGGGTTCGATCCCTGGCCTTGCCCAGTGGGTTAAGGATCTGGCGTTGCCGTGAGCTGTGGTGTAGGTTGCAGACTCAGCTTGGATCCTGCATTACTGTGGCTGTGGTGCAGGCCAGCAGCTGCAGCTCCAATTGGACCCCTAGCCTGGGAACCTCCATATGGCGCAGGTATGGCCCTAAAAAGAAAAAAAAAAAAGAGAGAGAGCTGTTTAGGTGGTAAGGGAAACATATAGAAAGTAGGGCTGAGAGAAAGGGAGATATTCAGGACAACTTCCATAGTTCAGGCAGCTAGACCAGTGGCCACTGAACCAAGGAGGAGATAATAGTAAACTTGGTTGGGATAAAATGAGTTGGAAGTTCTTGCAGAACACGGATGTGGTGTCTCATAGGACGTGCAAGCGGCACTGGGCTCACCAAGTCTGATGAGGACTCTTAGGCCTCCAACATTCTATGTTCTCATCTGGAAAATGGGACTGACACCTACTCTCTAGATTTACTGAGAGAATGTTGGGTAAGATAGTCAAAGGAAAGCACCAAGCCCCCTAGCTGGCACACGGTGAGAATTCCATGAATATCTGTTGAACCCAAAGGTGATGTTGACCATCAATATTTCTTTGTTTGAATACTTTTTTTTTTTTTGTCTTTTCAGGGCCACACCCACGGCATATGGAGGTTCCCAGGCGAGGGGTCAAATCGGAGCTACAGCTGCTGGCCTACACCACAGCCACAGTAACGCAGGATCTGAGCGGTGTCTGAGACCTACACCACAGCTCACAGCAACACTGGACCCTTAACCCACTGAGCAAGGCCAGGGATCGAACCCACAACCCCATGGTTCCTAGTTGGATTCATTAACCACTGAGCCATGATGGGAACTCCTGTTTGAATACTTTTAACCACACTTGTTCATCGTGGTCATCTTGGGGAGGTTCTGGCTATGTGGAGAGGACCATGGTCAAGGTTGTCGGGAGACCAGCTGCTGAGAAGGGAGCTCTTGGCATCCACCTCCTCAGCTCCCACGCCAGAGATGAACCTCACCTCTTTCCCCCCTCCCCCTGCCCCTGCCCTGACGGGATTCCAGAGGAGAGGAGGTGATCCCTGACTCAGGCAAACAGACATGCAGAGGCCCTGAGGCACATCTTGCTGTGGGAAGATAAACAGGTTTTAATTACCTCCACCTTAAGACAAAGCTTCAACCTCTGGCTGCTGTAGGAAGCTCATCCCTGGGAAGCAAAAATGACTTCTAGTTGCAGTACGCATGTGACACCTCTCTGGCCAGACCGTGAGCTCCTTGAGGGGAGGTCCCTGTTTCCTCCTGGCACCCAGCACCGTGCCCATCTGAGTACAGGGTCACGGAAGGCTTGCTGAATTTTAATTCCTTTGCGATTCATTTCTGCATCTCAGCCAGGGGGTCCCACCAGGTAAGCAGATTTAGATGCACTCCTCAGAATTCAACAGGCAAATGTCATTGGTACTGGGTCAAGGTTAATGGAGTTGGGGACCAATAGTCCCTGCTGTTTCTTCCTCCTCCTTCTCAACTGTGCACCTGCCCCAGCCTATGATGCTGAGGGTTTTGGGAGTAGATTCCTAAGTCATGCCAGAGACGATGTATTGGGTCCTTTAACAGAGAAAATTCAGTTCACCAGCCCCCAAATTACATCATCGTTAGCAAGAATTCAAGGCAGCTCCAAAAGATTTCTCCTCCCCTGCGGTCTCAAACACTGGTCTCTGGACACCAGAATGGAGCAAAAGACATTTGGGCCTGCTCCCTAACACACTCCAGGGACCTTCCACTAAAAACAAGCCAAATGGCATGAACCCACCTTCCTTCCCTTCATCTTCTCTTCTCCTGGATCACCTCTTAGACCTCTCTGGCCAGTACCAGGCAACCACCCTAGAGCTGCTTCTCATCCCAACTAGTTACAGCAATAATGCATGTGAACTCAGCTCCAGGCCCTAAACAGGAGCTGTGGCATTTAGCAAAAGGGTGGCTCCCAGGCCGCCTCCCCCCCTCCCTTCCCCCCCCCCCGCCCCCATGGTCCCCTCATTCAGTGACCAACTTCTGACCCCACCAGGTAAGCAGTCAGTCATCCAAGGTCTCCACTTGGAGAACAATCGATGTAGATTCCAGAGATTTGGGAGGCCTGGGGAGACTTTCCGAAATGAGCTCCCCGCTTCCAGCACAGACTCCCGGTTGCCTAGCAACTGTAGGAAGAGCTCTGGGAAATCCGGAGCTTCCTCCACAGCCCCCTGCGCCAGGATGAGCTCCGTGTGGCCCACCTGGGAGGGAACGCGCTGCAGCTGATAATTATCAGCAGCAACATTCATAATCCCAGACCTGCTATTACTGTGTTTACCAAAGCGCAATTGCCACAGAAGCTCACACCACTGGCCTTTCCCAGGCCCTCACCCTTCCCGCCCTGTGCTGACTAAGGAAGGGAGTAGAAATAGCCTCTGGCTGTTCCCAGGAGTAGGAGCTACAGTCTCCAAGAGCCCCGGGGCACTCTGACACCGGTTCTGCCACTTATGCTACTCGCCAAAGCTGTGAGTGGCCCCAAAGAGGCAGGAGGGATGGGGGTGAGGCTCGGGACATGTGCACCCTTGGCCTGGGTGGGGACGGGGAGCGTCCAGGGCCAAGAGAACCAGAGGTGATGTTTGGAATGCAAGGGGGCCGGTCCTATTAAGGGGATGCTGGGCTCTCTTTTCCCTTTATGAAGCCAGTGGCCTGCTCCCTGCTCTCCTGTCTGCGTGGCCCCCTCAAGGGCAGGCTAAGGATGAGAAGAGATGTGGAGTTGAGCAGCTTAAGCCTCTCCCCACCCCCTTTCTGGTCTCTGTGTCTCCAGCTTTGTCAACTGTGATGGAGAAGAGTAGAAGAACATTCCATCCAATGTCAGGAAGCCAAAGAGGCAGGAGGGTGGACATCTATAAAGCCAGCCCACTTGCTTCTCTCTTGGGAACTCCCTTGTTTATGAGCTGCTGACCTTGGCTTTATGGGTGAAAAAAACCACCCAGGCTTCCAGCAAATTGTCTGAGCCTTCTACTCTGCCTTCTGTCTGCATCCTCCATACCCTGGGTCCAGAATCCAATGTCACGCTAACAATAACATTCTGATGTGGCCCATCTTTTTTCTTTTGTTTCCTTGAACTGCATGGAGCCCACCTGGAAATCCAGACCATGAAGACCAACTAATCAAAGTCATGGGCTGTAAGACTGTTAAATTTGGACATGACAGTCGCTATAATCTAATGTCCCCATTTTACAGATGAGGAAACTGAGGCCCAGAGAGACAAAGTGACTGATCCACAATCACGTGGCTGGTTAACGGCAAAATTGACACTAGAGCCCAAGCTTCCTGACAACTGGTCTTTCCAACACTCAAAACTTCCCCCTTAAATCTGTTTGTTCAGATCACAGAAACAGAGATTTTAAAAAAAAACAAAAACAAAAACAAAAAACCCTAGCATTGTAGGACTTGATTCTAAACACTCTGAACTTTTTCCAAACAACTTTACAAGGGTCTTTCTTAGTCTATCTTCAGAGCATTGTTTTCAGGTAAATGAAGTAAAAAATATTACCCTCACTGTCTAGGTTGGGAAACTGAGGCTTGAAAGAATGGCCCTAAGTTACAACAAAGATGTGGCTTTGGTGGTAACCAACCCGACTAGTATCCATGAGGACACAGGTTTGATCCCTGGCCCTGCTCAGTGGGTTAAGGATCGGGCATTGCCATGAGCTGCAGTGTAAGTCATCGACGTGGCTCAGATCCCGAATTGCTATGACTGTGGTGTAGGCTGGCAGCTATAGCTCTGATTCAACCCCTAGCCTGGGAACCTCCATATGTCACAGGTGTGGCACTAAAAAGCAAAAAAGAAAAGAACAGCTTCTAAAGTGGGAAGAAGTTCGTGCTTCCTGACTCCATCCAGTGCTCCTTCCACTATGCTCTCTGCCGCCATCAATTATGCATGGCCACCCAACTAACCAAACTTATCAAACGCTACCATCACAGGCACCCCTTCCAGAGACACACAGAACCACCTGGGCATTTCAACTCTGAGCTAACATGCTTCCTCACGTGAGTCACTGGCCCCTGAACACCATCCTCAAGGAGACGCTGCATCCCCTGGCTCCCCTCCCAGCCCCTCTCCCAGCTTCTCCAGGCCTTGGGGAAAGAGATCTTCCACCCCTCTGGTGGTTCCCACTCCCAGTGGGAGAAACACAGGGAGCAGTGCCCACATTCCTGGCTGCCTCTGGGGTTGTTGTCAGTGGGTAGAGGCCTCCAGCACCTTCCATGAGCTATATATAGGGTGTTCACCGGGAAGCCTGGCTTGGAGAGCAGTCAGCTGCTCCCACCTCAGCCTCCCTGCTCCAGATGGGGGTTTCTCTGCTCAGACTATTGCACACAGTGTGATCAGACAGTGATTCTCAAACTTCAGAGGACAACTGAATGTGGGGGGGGGGGGCTGATAAGCTCAGATCGCTGAGCCCCATCCCCAGGGTTTCTGATGCAGTAGGTCCAGGGAGAGCCTGGGAGTCTGCATGTCAAGTTCCCAAGTGACGCCAATGCCACGGGTCCAGAACCCACACTTTGAGAACCCCTGTCATAAAAGCCACAACTCATACCATCTGCGGTCAGCCACTCGGGTCTGGAGTGTGGAGAGGATTGGAGAGCGTGGAGGGGAGGGATGGGGCTGGGAAGGCACAGGACTGAGGACCAGCCACCCACCTTGGGATCCGCCACACACAGGTGGTGTACACAGGGGTGATGATTTAGATGCTCACACCGCCGTTAGTGTAGCAATTTGGGAATCAGAGCCTGGAGGTGAAATGCCCTGGCGATTTACTGACAATTTTCTCCTTGCTGTCTCTCTCTCTCTGTCTCCCTTCCACTCTTGGGTGTGGGGGACCACCGAGTGAGCTGAGCCGAGGCGTCTCTAAGCATACCCAACCATCTGACTGTAAGGTGGGGCACAGTACGGAGCCCAGAGAGCATGACTCACTGGCCAGGAGGGGGTGGGGGCCCAAAAGACAGGGACAGGGAGGAGGCAAGGACAGCACAGCCTCTGCGGCCACTGTCTTCTGCTGGCGATTGGCCCTCTCCCCTCCTGGGCTCCTCCAGAGGGCTCAGCCAGAGCCAGATAGCTGCCAGATTTCCAGAAGAGTGGGAATCTAGTCCCTGGGGAAGTGGAGGGGGTGGCTGTGGGAGAAGAGGCCACCCCTGTGGTAAGGGGGGCATCCAGACTTTCTGCCTGGCCCCAACCTCCCATCCCTCATTGGTCCCCTGGGGTCAGGAGACCTGGGAGGAGAGAGACAGTCCCTCTGCACACCAGTGGGTGTGGCTCTCAGGGCACAGGACTGCCAGGGAGGGTGGGAAGCAGATGCCCTATGGCTCAAAGAGGTAAGGACAAAAGGCCAAGAAAGCTGAGCCAGCACCTCCTGAGTCATTTCCCAAAGAGCTTCCCAGTCGCCAAGGGGCTTGATGTGACCAGGACCTGCCTTAACTGTAGGCTGAGGGGGCAGGTAGTGGATAAGTTAAGGGGCAGCATCCAGGCAGAGTTCCTGCCCCCGAGGAGTTTCCATTGTGGCTCAGCAGTAACGAACCCAACTAGTACCCATGAGGATGCAGGTTCAATCCCTGGCCCTGCTCAGTGGGTTAAGGATCCTGTGTTGCTGTGAGCTGTGGTGTAGGTCGCAGGCGTGGCTTGGATCTGGCACGGCTGTGGCTGTGGCATAGGCCGGCAGCCGTAGATCTGATTTGACCTCCAGCCTGGGAACTTCCATATGTCGTGGGTGCATCCTTAAAAAGACAAAAACAAAAAAATAAAAAATTGTCTTTTATCGGCTATAATAGGGCCAGTAATGAGTTTCCATTGCTTTGGAACTCAACGTATTTGGAGGGAAACATGGGGTGGAGGGCAGAGAGGAAGGCTGAAAAATGCTGGGATTCTTCTCTGCAGTCAAAAGCTGTCATCTGGGAGAGGGTGTAGGTGGACAGGTTGGCAAGTGGGGGACAGGGAAGTCACTATCCTGGCTGATGGCCTCTCACTTGTACCAGAAGAGCATCTCAGATGCACCACCTCTGGCCCTGTGAGCCACACGCTGGGCCCTTCCCTGCCTCCACACCCTGGCCTCTTCCCGCCTTCCACCTGTGGGGCCTGTTGCAAGACTCCCTTAACCCATGTTTACAGAATGCTCCAAAGAATGGCCCCATTGCCAAAGGCCTGAGTCACCCGGCCTCGTCACCCTTTGCTCCTCTGCTCTGGCCTTCCCACCAGAGCAGGGATCCCGCTCAGCAACATTTCTTCACAAGGCCTCACCCCTCAGGAGGCCAAGCAGGCTTCCCAGACCTGCCTTTTAACAAACACAGGCCAGGAGGACAAGAAAGGACGCTTTGCTGTGTGCCTGGTATATGCAGGGGCTAATGCAGACGCTTGCACATAGATGATCCGATATTATAAACCTTGTGGGTAGTTATGACACCCCTTTTTCAGCTTCTGTTTTCAGAGGCAACAGAAGCAGAGAGGTGAAGTGGTTGGACCCAAAGACAAAGCTGGTGAGCAGCAGAGCCACGAGCGGAACCTGGCTGTCTTCACCCGGGCTCCCCCCAAAGCAGAGCCAGACTACATATGAGTAGTATATTTGGGAAGTGACCCAGGGAGGCAAAAACAGGGCAGGAAGGAGTGCCAGTACAGTCACTAGTGACTATGAAGCTGTCCATAAAGGCTGACTGGCTGACCAGTCCTACGGGACCCTCGGAGGACACTTTGAAATGTATTTCAAAGTCATCCATGGGAAGAAAAGGGGAAAGCATGTATCAGCGGGCTGTGGCTCTCCACTGGCCAAGAGTTTTCCCACAGGGATTTACTCCTCTGTATTTCTGGGCTGCATATGCACAAGGCTGAGAACAGTTCCCAGAACTGGCCACAGCAGCAGAGGCTGGAATAAGACCCCAGACCCTGAAGGCTTGAACCGGTGCCTCAGGGCAATGCTCCGGTCCCCCACGAGTCCCACCACACCAGCCAAGACAGGCTGAGTAACTTACACGTGGCCACCAGGGCACTCAGGGGAAGAGCCAAAAGGTGAATCACAGTCCCTAACTCCCATGCATTCATTCAACAAATATTTATTGCAGGCCCACTATGTGCTGGACCCTGGGGCTTAGTAGTGAACAAGGAAGGCAAAATCCTTGCTCTTGTGGAGCTTTAATTCTAGCGAGGGAAGGGAGTCGTAGGCCATGAGCAATTAAACAAATACACAGGGCTAACTATGTGTATAGGCGCTGTGCTGAGTTCTGGGAATCCCCAGAATAAGTTTTCTTGTCAGTCAGGGAAACGGGGGAGCAAAGCCCCACCATCCAATATGGTAACAGCTGTGATTTGCGCAGCACGCCCTCCTCTGGGGCGGGGAGCATCAGGCAAAGCTCTCCAGAAAAGGTGAAACACACAAGCCCTCTGGAAGTCCAGTGGCCTCTGGCATTGGGGAAGGGAAGGGTGTGCTCCGGGGAGAGGGAACAGCATGGGCAGAAACAGAGAGGCGCGGGGGTACACAATGCCCTGGAAACCTGCAAATAGTTCAGTGTGACTTGATGGGGCTATACATGCCGGACAGGGTCAAAAGATGTGGCAGAAAAGGTGGGCAGGGGACGAACTGCAGAGACCGGAGTACCTAATACGGAAGCATTCGGGTTTAATTCAGAAAGTGAAGACAAACCTCGCTTAGGGCTCTCGGTCCAATTAGCTCTCAAACATCTCTGCCAAGAAGGGATATAAAACCAATCAGTCAACGTAGAAATAGGTCCCGGTGACCTTGGTGCCCCCGAGACCACTTAGCTCTCGACATTTGAAGAGGCGCAGGGGGCAGGGGGATCTCTCCTGGTCACTCTGTCCAGTGCGCCAGCCTCAAGGTCAGTTCCTCTGAGGCTGAAGAGTGCATCCTCTACCCCATCGCTTTCAGCTGCCAGCTCAGCTCTGCCCCTCCTCAGCCTTGCCCTCGGCAGGCAGAAATCCCAGGGCTGCCTCCCTGAGGTCTGTGACATTGAGGACTCTGAGCTCAGGCAAGGTGCCTCTGGCCCTCCTTGGGTTTGCATGAAATACTCACCAGGGCTTTCCAGCTGAACCCCACCACTGAAAGCTAAAACCAGAAAAGCAGCCAGCATCTGGCTGCCTCCTTTGAAGAGGCCCATCACATCCATCATCTGGGCAGGAGAAGAGCTTCCTGCAGCCCCCAACAGCATCCCACCATTTCCCCGCAGAGCGCTTGTCAAACTGAGCCCCTGGCTTCCGTTCATCCTTCAAAGCAAAGAGCCGTGCGATGATCTGAACGCAGACAAGAGCAAAACTCCCAGCAGCAGCCTTCCTGTTCTCAGATTCAGAGTAGAATGAAATTCCCTGCCAGCATCCTCCTACTCCAGAGAGGTTCTGAGATGACCCAGGCCACTGTTCCTAGAGTTCAGAGAAGGTCGAAGACCTTTCTTAAGCTTGCAGCCAGGACCTGGGGTCAGCTTCAGAGTCCTTCCACTCACAGGCATGGAGCCAAGACAGCAAAAGTGGCTCCTAACCCTCGCTCTGGTGTTTTGTTTTTGATTTTTTTTTCTCCTTTGACTTGTCCTTACCCTTAGCAAAATTCCCTTGTCCTAGATCCCTTTCCTTCAGGTTCCTGGTCCCTGCTCAGTGGCCCTCCTGGGCCTGCCAGCTCCTTACAGCAGGTGGTGACCCAGGGCGGCATCATTCCCACAGAGGCAGCATTGGCATTTCAGGGAGAACGGGAGATGATGCTTCAAACTAGACCAGTAGCCCAACAGAAGCTACAGGCTAGTAGGAGTTGAGGTTTAGGGGCATGAGACTGTCCCCTTGTCCCCCAGGAGGCCCTTCGAATCACACACCCGAGTCCTCCTGGAGCTGCAAGGCACGACCCCTTGAAGGACATTCTGGGCAGAAGATTCTGAGAGTACCCAGGGCTGGGGTAGGGGGAAGCTATTCAGGACATACAAAGGCAAGCCAGCAAAGCAGAAGCGTCCATCCGCAAGGATGCCAGGGACTCTGATTAAACTGATACTCCCCTGAACAGAGAAGCAAATCAGAAAAGCCCCTCTTCCCCCGCCCCCGCCCACATTCACTGCTGCAGAGCAGGGATTCCCCCCACCCCCACCCCACCCCTCTCCCTGGCTTACAGGTGCCCAGACTCTTCCTGAGGAGTCTGCTGATGGGGAGGGGGTGCGGGGTGCCTAGCACTGGCCAGGGAAGGAGTTCTAGGGGCTTAGCAGGATTCCTTTTGCCAAAGGTGGGAAAAGAAAGATGGGGCCCTGAGCTGGTGCCGGGCTGCCCAAGGGCTGGGGTAGCGACATCTCTCTCAGCAGCCACAGTAAAGCCCCCACCTGCTCCATTCCTAGCCTCCTGGTAAGAGCCAACGAAATAGATCTGTCTTCATCAATCCAGATCCTCTAACTGACACGGCTCATTTTTTAAAAAGACCGAGGGAGATGAAACCTCCTGGTCTCTCCTTGGATCTCAGTGACAGATTTTTCTGATTCACCTCATTACCTCCTCCTACAGGGGCCCATTCATTTCCACCTCATTTTCCTCCCAGTTCTCATTCCTGTCCCCATCCCAGCATATCCCGACGGCGGTGGGGACGGGGGTGGGGGTGGGGTCTCTATCTTCACCCAGCTTTCACCCTGCCAGACATGGCCTCACTCCCTCAGCACATCTCTCTGGATTCATACGGGTTGTCTTTTCTGCCCTCTCTCCTCCAGATCAAAAGCCCTGGAAATCTTTCAATCCGGTGTCTCAGGAAGAAACAAATCCCAGGGCAATGGCCTAAGAGGATGCTGACCCCTGGGCTTTGATTGAAAAGTAAAGGGAGACTCTCACTCTGGCCTGGAACCCTTCTGCCTCAGGTTGCTCTGAGTGGCAGTGGCCTTTGCAAAGATCTTGAACCCCGTTCTTCACATCTCTGGATCTGCCGTAGCATCTAGCCAAAGGACAAAGTACACACTCAACAGCTAATCAGTGAAGAGAATCCCTCTAAAGTTCACGCCATTCATTGCACACTGCCTAGGATCACTAATATATTTGAAAATGGCGGGCTCTTAGAATTAGAAGGGAACCACAGGGGTCATCAGTTCGCCCCTCACCCAGCCCAGGAACATGCACTGTAGGACTTCTGATGGGTGGTCATCTAGCCTAGACTCCCTGACCATATCTATGACCGTAAATACCTAAGGAAGCCCAGCCCTTGTCACAGTTGAGAGCTCTAGTTATGAGAAAATCCTTTCTACTGCTTACCAGAAAAATCCCCACTGCTGCATCCCACACCCCTCCACACATCTGTTTGCAGAACTTGTGTTATCTGCGAGAGTGTAAGTTCCCGGAGGCAGTGCCCAGGGCAGATTGGCTTGCGGATTGTTCTCTAGTTGAAGGTGGTTGCAAATTCTCTCTAGCTCACTGGGTAAGCGAGATCGAAGAAAAAGGAAGCCAAGCCCACACGACTCTGCCCATGCTCCTCCCAACTCCACCGAGCCGGGTCTCCACCCCTTCTTACTTTCCTCCATCAACAAGACAGCAATTTAACACCAAAAGAAACACAAAAACGATCCTCGGGTTGTTGGGCTCCCTTCCTGATCCTCAGCCCCATCCCAGGTCATCGAAATATTGCTGATAACATTTTCCTCCCAGAAGGATATGCTTACAGACAGAGCAAGGATGGGCTTTTCCAGACTGAGAAAAACAAAACCCTACTCCCTCTGTCCTCTGCTCAGTGTTCAGGGTACTGTAACTAATCCAGAAGACGTGAATACAAACAGAGGTTAACTTTAGATTTCAGACAAGCACTTCCAAAGCACATATAAACTGTTTTTAACTCGGAGGCGTTCAAAGAACAAGACACTGCCTTGTTAGAGCCACAAAACTGGCTGGCAGTTTTCTAAGCATTTGGATATTAAGTGAATGCAGATGCAAAGATACACTATGCAAATAATAGACCCATGATCAACCTCTTCGAGTTTACAAGGAAGCTGTCTCTGGTGTTGGACCACAAGCCTAGAATAGACCAAAGCACTTCCTTGACTGTGTTCCTGGGCAGGCAATTTGAGCCTTGGCCTGAAAAAGAGTGAAAGGAATATTAGAGAGCAATATTGATGAATATTTATTCCCCGGAAGACTGAGTTTTAAAGTTAGTGGTGAAAGGGACCAAGAAGAGGTAAAAATAGTGGTTGAGATGAGGTCATGTTAAGTGGCAGATCTTTATAAACTATAAAGCCCCATTCAATGTGAAGCATTACAGACTGTAAGCAGATTTCTGAGGGCAGAAGATCCTCAGAAAACATTAGATACATTTTTCTTACCTGAGGCCTAGTTCCACCCTTGGGTTGTTTATGGGGAAAAAGGCAAAATAAAAGCTGATTTTGTTGGACAGAAAAGAAACGAAAGGAAACGGACACACAAAACATGGACATGCTTAAAAAATCGGCAGCATACATTGAACTCTGCCCACCTCTCGAAAATATGTTCCCCAAAGTTTCCGCTGGTCCCCTTCAGACTCAAGGAGGCAGTTTCAGCAGGCATTCTGGGAGAGGGCAGCAAAAGTTTGCCGCTGGGATGGCCTTGGGCTTGACTTTGCAGAGGTAAAAAAGAAAGGCGTGAAAACAATGCAAAGCCCTCCCACCGGATTCCACCTTCTTCTGTTGGCCACTTCCTTCCTTCCTTCCTTCCCTCCTTTCCCTTCCCTTCCTGCGGGAGCTCCTCTGCCCCACCTTCCTTCCTGGGGAGGAGGACCTGCCCTTTCCTCTTCTAGGGCTGGTGCCAGAAGGATGAACAATGTGCTCTTGAGGGGGGTGGGGGCGTGGACAGGGGCGAGGGGAGTCTAGAGGTGGGGAGAGGCAGATGCTGTGTAACCTGAAGCACAGAGTGGACAAGCAGAGATGACGTTAGCGATGTTTCCTCTGCGGGGGGCATGTCGAGGGTCTTTGGCCAGTTCCCAGAAGTTTCCTTTACTCAAGCTTAACCATCGAAGAAACAGGTAATGGTGGCAGCGGAAGCAGACCTCCTCTTACACGCCCACCACCGCGCCACCGACGGTAGCCAAGTAAAGCGGTGTCTCGGTGGAAGAAAAAAGGGTGATGTGAACGAAATACAAAGGGGACTCGATCCAGGTAGCCATTGGCGACTTCCCCTCTGCTATCCCAGTCTCCTGAGAGAAAAAGGCAGAGATGTTAAGGGGGTTTCGGGAAGTCTTGAAAAGGCTGAGGACAGAAAGTAGGTTGTGTTAGGCAGGGGAGCCAGCGGACAATACAAAAGGTAGGGCAGAGCAGTCGCCCTCACAACAAAAGCATTAAGCTGGCAAAGGAGATGACAGAGTGGGGGAGGGGCAAGGTCTAACGGAGTCGGTTTTGAAGGCAAATCTCTGGAGTGAAGGCCAAGCTTAAGGTGGCAAACACAAAACAGAAGGCGCTCCAGGAGACAGCTGTGAGGGCTGGGACGAGCGAGATGAAGACGAGAGTATGAAATCAAAGGGTCGGTCGAGCGAAGGAGGGCGCCAGGGAAACACGGCCGGGAGGGCCCCGCTTTGTCTGGCGAGGGCGGCGGATGGGGCAGCACGTGCAGCCGGGAGCACCCGGGGCCGCCGGGCTCCCAGCCCAAGAGCGCCCGGGAGGAGGCCTGACGCGCTGGGGGCGGGCCCTCCGATTACCCGGGCCTCTTGCCCACGGGCCCCGCGCTACAAAAGGGGCGCATCGTCAAGTTCCAGGCTGCAGCAGATTGCCGCTGTCCTGCAATACCCTAGCACCCTGGCACCGCGCCACTGGCACCACCCGGGGGTTGGAAATAGCTGCGCGGTTCCCATGGAGACTAGCTGCGACTCCAGCCCCGCCCCGCCCCGCCCCGCCCGCGGCGCAGGTCCGCCGGCGGGTGCCAAGGCTGCCTCCCTCCCACCTGGGCGCCCCTCTGGTAACCTTGGCAACGGCGGCCGCTGCGCGCGGTGGGGAGGTGGGGGCGACTCCCAGCGCTGCCGGGCGGGGCCGGTCTCTAGTCTGCGGCGCGCTCCGCCCCGACCCCAGCGCCGGCCTCAGTCCCAGGCCCCGACCCGCCCCATTGCGGCCCGGCCAGCTCTCGGGCGGGGCCACCAACGGGCCCGGCAGCAGGCGCCAGGGGAGCTGGCGCAGGAAGCTTGCCCTCCCCGTCGCCGGCCCGCCCGGAAAGGCGGGAGCAGGGGAGGAAGCTCCGCGGCGGTGGAGGCTGCAGGAGCGCCGCGCTGGCCGTGTTGTCTCCTCAGAGCCTCCCCCGGCCGCGCCTGACCTCCGGCCCCTCAAAATCCTCCCCAGATCTCCCCACCCTGCCCTTTCTCTGGGGATGGGAGGAGACCTTGGCGGAGAGTCCCGGGCCTGCGCAGTCAGGTGCAAGGGGTGCCTAGAAAATAAAGCCTTCTCCTACCCGAGGGTCGGGGGTGGGGGGGGTTGGGGGGGTAAGAAACCCGGAAGTGTGGGCTGGTGGGGGAATCGCCCTTCGGCGACCGAGTCTTGTGATCTGGAAGCCCCTCCCCAAGTTCACTGCACTCTGAAAAGTCCCTGTTGCTCCTTGATGAGATTGCAGGCCCGACTCCCAGGAAGATTTCCATCGTGCGTGACCCTCGCCCGTTTTGTTTGTTGGCGAGGTGTGCAGGGAGTATTGCAGGTCCCCAAAAGAGTGTCTCCAGCTTCCAGGGTGATGGGGACAGAATTGAAGACTTTGGGAGTTCCCTAGTGGCTCAGTGAATTAAGGATCCGGCGTTGTCATTGCTGTGGCTTGGGTCACTGCTGTGACACAGATCGGATAGATCTCTGGCCTTAAAGAATTGAGAATGGAGGAGTTCTCGTCGTGGCGCAGTGGTTAACGAATCCGACTGGGAACCATGAGGTTGCGGGTTCGGTCCCTGCCCTTGCTCAGTGGGTTAACGATCCGGCGTTGCCGTGAGCTGTGGTGTAGGTTGCAGACGCGGCTCGGATCCCGAGTTGCTGTGGCTCTGGCGTAGGTGGGTGGCTGCAGCTCCGATTCAACCCCTAGCCTGGGAACCTCCATATGCCGCAGGAGCGGCCCAAGAAATAGCAAAAAGACAAAAAAAAAAAAAGAATTGAGAATGGAGACTTTGATCCACCAAATAGGGGAAGGAAGAGGTGGAGGAAGGAATGGGGCAGACCAGACTGTTCCATTTACACCATCCCTCTTCAGAGGCAGCGTCTACCCCCGACTTTGGGAAGGTGAGCTAGGGCAGCGCAGAGCCCCGGGAATTTAGTTCAAAACAGAAAAGGTTTTGAATTAAATTAATGTTTAGTGAAGGAATATGATTAAAACTAGACAGTGCCTTCAGTTGTCCTGGGTGGCCAGGGCATCTCCAGGAAATACACAAAGTATTCAGGTCCTTTGAAATTTGGTCCCAAATCAAAAGACCATAATAAAATAATAACCTGCTTTTGTAAAGGCCTTTCCTCTAAGAATGTTGGCTCATTCCACATTTATTTCCCACTTCAAATTCCATAAAATTGCAGAGCAGAAGAAAGGAGTTATATGGGGCAAATGAGTTTCACTTATCCATGATTAGAGTGGAGGAGCATCAAGAGTTCCCTTCCTAGTTCTTAGAACCCTGTGTTTTTTTTGACGTGGTATGGTGGACTTACCTTGGTATGGTCAAGAGTTTGGGGATGTGCAATCAGAGGGCGTGAGACTTGCTGGGCCATTTAGGCCTAAGTTTCCTCATCTGAGAAATGATTATTGTGAAAATGAGGTAATGTATGAACTATTCCTCATAAGCTGTAGGATTTGCCACACACATGCTTTAGTTCCTGGGACATCTATTAGCTGATACACAAGTCATTATTCATAGACTCTAGCTGCAAAATGCTTTCCTAAGAGTTTATTGGTTATTTCTCCAGATGTCATAGTTTGATACAGACAACCTTTTCCCAGTGTCCTCTGAATGGGAGAAGAAATGGGAGTTGTTTTTTCAGAGCCACTCCTGTATCCTTGGTTCAGTTTCACATTAAAATACCAGATGACTTCCTTTTTTACTTCTTAGCCTATAGGACAGCTTCAACCACTACACACTCCAAGTCTAGGCACCAGAAACCCAAGCCCAGAAGAGCTGCCCCAGTAAGAGACAGGGAGTTATAAAAGAATAAATGTTAACACAGGACCAGAGGAGACAATCTGACAACCCAGAGAATAAGACAGAAGGTGCTTTGGACTCAGGAGGGTGCCAGATCTGCAAGTTGGAGGGCATGGAGGCAGGTCTGAAGGGCTCTATGTGCTGCTGAATATCCTTTAGTATTACTGTAGAGTGAATTGTCCATCTCCCCCCCAAACCACCAGCACATTCATATGTTGAAGCTCTGATTCCCAATGTGACTGCATCTGGAGTACCATCTTTAGGATGTAATTAAAATTGAGTTCATAGGCATTGTGGCTTTATAAGAGGGGAAAGAATCTCTCCACTACCACCACCAGGTGTGCGTACAATGAGAAGGCAGTCATTTGCAAGCCCTCACTAGAACCCAACTATGCTGGCACGCTGATCTCCATGCTCCAACACTATGAGAAAATAAATTCCTGTTGTTTAAGTCACCCCGTCTGTGGCATTTTGTTATGGCAGCCCGAGCAGACTAAGACAAATATGTCTTGCTTGGAGCTGAACACCCTTCCTACCACCTCCACCACCTGGCGTTTGGTTCAGCACTTCCACAGTTGTCTCATTTTTAATTCACTGTGTGAGTTGGAATTGGCAGGACTTATTTTTAAATGAAGAAGCTAAAACTCAGGATGATGTGACTTGCTGAGAGTCAGATAGTGAATGGGCCAAACCAGTGCTTGAGTCTCCCCAGACAACATCTAGTCAACTAAGGCTATGCACTTACCATGTGCTGGCTTCTGATCTAGATTAAGGCAGTAGAAAGATGAATGGGATTTAGAGTTGAGGAGGGCACAGTCTGGTCAGGAAGAGAAATACGTGAATGAATAATTTCAGCAAGGAGAAGTATCTACCAGGATAACAGGCCGAGCAGGTCTGTGGGGAAAGCGTTCCAGGCAGAGGAATCCTCGGAAAAGATGGCTTTTGCAGCGGGGGGGGGGGGGGGGGACCATCAGTACTGCTGAGAGCAGAGCATGGTGGAGGGAAGGAAGGGGTAGAGACACTCCACATGCCTTTGGAGATACATCTCCTTCTCCTCCTGCCCAAAGACTCCCAATTGCCTCCCCAGGGTCCTGGCCAAAGGGGAGAACTGAACTTGAACAGAGAGCAAGGCAGTCCTTAAGGGACCTAATATCTCTAAGCAGAAGCAACAATAAACTCTTCAATGAGGTTCATATTGACAGTCTATAGTAAAATAGCTTTGATCCTTTGAGCTGGGGTCTCCTAAGGGTTAGTTGATTACAGCCCTAATCATTTGCGAATAAGCAATAATGTGCTTTAATGAGGAGACAGTATGAATTGCATACCTATGGCTTTTACTAGCAAGGTGTCAATGTTTATACCCAGCTGCTGGTGTCCAGAGGCAGGAAGCTTTATTAGTACGGGATCATCCCTCACAACAGAAATGCAGCAAAGGACCTTGGCTAATGAAGGGACTAACACCTATCTGTTCCACTTGGGGAGCATTCGTCCAAGTTCTTACTAGTTACAGTCCGATACGAGGATTCACTTATCTTCTGCTTTATGAGTACAAGTTGCATACCTGTGTTTATCACATCTTTAATCCACTCTTTCAGGGATTTATTAAATCACAGCACTCAAATGCCCTCTCTGGGGGAGAGACTGTAGGTGGGGGAAGAAATGAATCCAGAAGGGCTACTTGCACTCCCAGCCCCTCTCCCAGGGAAACCCAGTTCCTCAGGTCTGCTCACCTCCCCAGGGTGCTCATTCTGCACACCAGGCCAACAGCCAATTTAAAGGCTAGTTCTGGGATTTCAACATCACTCTGCCTGGGACCAAATGAAGACTATCACCTCTGCCTCACTGGAGACCTCATTAGAACTTGAACTCTGGTCTTTGTTCCTTCCCAGCGGGTTCAATACAATGGAGAAGGTAAGGGGAGAAGGGGGGTCGGTAAACCCACAACTCCCAGAGCAGCAAGAGTCCGACAGCCTCTGAGAACTAGAAGTGAGTAAACAGGCAATTACCTACAAGACAGCCGGGTAACCAGAGAAGTGGCTGAAATGAATTGATTCTACTCACTGTCTAAGAGACATCTGCCTTCCCTCAGCCCCGCTACCCCACTCCAACTTCTCAAGGCTAATTTCAGCACCCTCTGCCCACTTTCCAAGTGATATTCCATGCTGAACAGAACCAAGATCCCAGGACTGAGAGGCGAAGGGTTCCCTTCTGGCTACATTGTCAATGTCACTGCCCTTTGTCTATATTGTGAAAAGGGGAAAGAATCAGATGGTGCCGCACCCTCCCTACTCCAAGACCTATAGCCTTCCTATCCTTTGGGGGAAGAGAATTTAGGAAGAAAGAGGTGACTCAGAATTTGCTTCTTAGAAATAGCAGTGGGAACCCAGCTGGGCTGCAGGAAGTGTGGGGTCTGAGTGAAAGAAGCCTCAAATTCCTTTCTTTCTTTTGGCTGGGAGCTCCCTCCCGCCTAGCTTCCAGGCTGGTCCCCAGTTATTTATTTACTTATTTTTTTCACCTTCTCTGGTTCAACTGATATCAGTTCAGATCCTGGCACTGAAAGGCCTCTACATAGATAAGATTGAGGTCCAGCACTTATCTTCAAAGAATTTATAATCTGGTGGGGACGGGAGAAGGAAAGAATTTCAGGAAGTTAAAAAACATGTACTCAATGGACTCACAGATACAGAAAGCAGACTTATGGTTACCAAAGGGAAAGGGTGGCTGGGAGGATAAATTAGTTTGGGATTAATACATACGACTAATACACATAAAATAGATAACCTACTGTATAGCACAGGGAATTATACTCATAAAATAGATAACCTACTGTATAGCACAGGGAATTATACTCAACATAATAACCTATCATGAAAAAGAATCTGAAAAAAGGAATATATGTACATATGTATGTGTGTGTATGGGTATATATATGGGTATATATAAGTGTGCGTGCTTGTGTATGTTTATCTGAATCACTTTGCTGTGTACTTGAACCTAACACAACATTGTAAATCAACTACACTTTGATATAAACAAACAAACCCAAATAACAATACAAGGCAATGTACAATACGTGCCTCAGGAGAAGAGCCACCGCAGCTACTATCTCCAGTCATTTCTCACCAGAATCACTGAACAGCCCTCTAACTGGCCCTGCCTCCCCCTGCCTCCAGGCTTTCCTCTTCCACTTCTGGTCCTGTCTCTACACTATAGCTGGGACCGATCTAAATGCAAAACTGATCGGGTCCCACACCTGCCTAAAAGCTCCTTAGCTCCCCCACATCTTTTAAGATGAAACCAAAGCCCCTGACATGGTACCCTAGTCTTTTATAATTCATCAAGCCATTCCTACTCCATGCTCATGCTCCATTAGGAATTTGGATGTTGTGATGTCCAGATACTTACCAGGTCTCTGGCCTCAGGGCCTTTGCACAGGCAGCTCGATCTGCCTGGAATTCTTTTCCTCTTACTCCTTATTTGGCTAACTCCAATTTGCCTTTGGGGACTCAGCCCAGAAATAACGTGATATTCTGAGTTAAGCACCCCTCATCCACATCCCCAGATCACCACGGTATGAAGCCTGAATCACAGTGAGTTAGTTACCAGCCCTCTCCCCGCTAAACATCAAGTTCCTGACTCATCTTGGACCTGGGACAGAGTAGCCTGGCACAGAATAGACAACAAATGACGGCTGGATGAAAGGCTGCACAGCAGGCAGAGGAGGTTGTAGAGAATATGGGAAGTCATTGGAGGCTCTTGAGTCAGAGGCTGATAATATCACAAAAACGATATTGTAAGCTGAGTAATCCATTAGCTACCCAGTAGGTAGTGCTGAGGGGAGGGAGGATGAGGGAAGGGGCAGAACAGAATGAAGTAACAAAAGCTGGAAGTAAAGAATAAGGAAGGTGATTGTGGGTGCTGGAAAGAGGGTGGAAATGGGCTTCATGGCGGAAGTGGTGCTAGAAGCCTGAGCAAGTGGGATGTGTTGGCAAGGTGGCACACTGATGCCAGAGAAGGAACTTGAGTAGGGGAAACAGACCGAAGTCAGGAAGGCACTGCGTGCAGGTAGCAGCCGGAAAAGGGCTGCACAGGAATCTGTGAGAGGAGATGATGAGTTTGTTTTTAGAAATAGCTTCAGCTAATTAGGACAGAAAGCCCACAGACTCAGGGAATTTTGAGCTCTGCGTCGAGCTTGTCTCTTGGTGGTCGCAGCATGAAAAGACTGACAAGCTAGGGCCTTGTCTTTCCAGAAAACCGAGATGAAAGCCCAGGACGGAGGTTGCTTTGTAACTCTCTCCTCCAGCTTCAGCACAAAATGATCCCACCACCAAGGAGAGCTATTCATTCTTCTGTGTTTTTCCCCATGGTCCAGAGGATGTTGCTTGGGGCTAATGGCAGTTTCTCCATCTGGACGGGGCTATATTCTATCAAACGCACGACTGTGTTCAGTTCACTCCCTTTTCCCCCTTCTCATATCCTTCCTGTTTTCTGACTGCATTTTTTTTTAATCTTGTGTTTCTCTTGAAAGCATCCCAAACATCTGTCTCTCCTGTCTTCACCCTTCTCTCCCACCCCACTCTCACCTCCTTAACCTCTCATCAGTTGCCTTAAGACCTAAAACTGCTCGGCTGCCTTCCCTCCTCTGAGCACTGGGGCCTCTTTGTTGGACATGCCTCAACCTGTTCTCAGCCTCAGACAAATCCTCCATAACACTGAGAATGACAGATGAGGTCAGACTTGCTTGGGGGGGAGGGGGGAGAAGGAAAAGGGAATTTATCCAGGAAACCATGCTCATTCATAACTGGCTTTGCAAATGAGGACAGACGTGTGTGTGTGTGTGTGTGTGTGTGTGTGTGTGTGTTTCTGCTGACAAGAACCCCGAATCCTGCTTTCCTCAGAGCACATGCCTGCACTCCGATGTTTTAAACGCCTAATATATAAAGAGAATGAAGCATCAGAACTGTATGTCTTTGGATTAGTAGCTGGCGGCACTAGGGTTTGGGGAAGGGCTCCCTCGTCCTCTGAGGTCCCCTCTTATTTTGTCACCTTGCCAACTGGATCTGCTGGCGTTGAAGCAGCAAGAGTCTTCGCTGGTGGAAGGTTCGGAAGAGAATGTGGGCGGCTGATACTAACAAGGTCCCTGGAGTGATTTATTAGTGTCTTCAGTCTCCTTTTATTTGACAGGAGAAGGAAAAGAAAGTGTTTATTCCTTCTGATAAGAGCCCCTCACTTAGTTTATATATTCAACCCCAATCACCTCCATAGGAACTGTTTCTGAGCCCATTGGTTTGGTGTTAAGACAGGCACAGGCCCTTTCAACTGACCCAGCGTCCTTTCTAGCCACCATCCTGGTATTCTTTTGCCTTTTTTGCCAAATTTCTTGGGGAAGAGGATTCAGCCAGAGCCTCCACATCTTTCTCTGTGCTCCCTTGATAATCGAGCTCTCTTTCCCACCTTCTACCTGAACCTCTCTCAAAATTCACCAATATTTAGTTCAGTGTTCCCATTTTCCAGGACTTCTGTTCCCCATCTCCCTGGGCAGAAGCCTGGCTCCACGCCCGCATCTCCACAAGCTGTGTTCCTGCTGACAGCGCCCTCTTCCTACTCCGGCCCCACTTTCGTGCTTCCCCTTCATTGGGTCTTTAGCTTCTGCCTGCAGAGGTTCTATTTTCGTTCAGCTTTAACGATCGGCTCTGAACTTGGCCTTGCTCCCCTCCAGAGCAGCGTAAGAAAAGACCCAGAGTCCCACGTGGCCAGAGGCCTGGTGTGAGGGAAAGAATGGCCTGAGGGTACTAAGGCTGAGTGACCTCCAGCTGAGAAGTTCACTCTTGACCCTGAGATCAGTGGAAACACCTGCTTTTTAAGCTTGCATGCAGATCACCTGGGGAATCCTGTTAAAATGCAGATAAAGTAGGTCAAGGTTGGGGCCTGAGATATTGCATTTCAGGTAAAACCCCAGATGACCCAAGCTGCTGGTCCGAGGACTGTTCATACTTTGAGGAACAAAGGGCTCGATCACACTTATCTATGGTCATATTTCCTGGGAGTTTTCTGTGTTGACTTGAGGACCAGGATCCCGTGGTTTGCGTCTGTGTATTCCCTATTGATGAGTTCCTCCTGTAAAGACTTAATTGATGGGACCCAGGGCTGAGCTGTTTATATCTTCTGGTTTTGCTTTACAAACACTAATGTATCTTCAAATCACAATTGTGAGGCAAGTGAATACTTTTTTTTTTTTTTTTTACTATAAATAGAAACCTGGAAAGATGAATGACTCTCTAAGCAGTGAGTCACATTTTCAGATTCTGGTCCACAAGTCCTGGCTCAGAGGGATCCCAGTCCAGGGTGAATTCCAGCACTGCCTCTGCTCGGGTTCTCTCTCACCCGACCCCCCACTCAGCCTCTGGACCATGTTTCCTCTTTCCTGACTGATAAACAGGAGATGCTCCGCTCTCACAGAGAAGCTCAGGAGCCTTAAGGAGCAGCAAAGCTCTGCGTGTGAGGAGGCCAGACAC
Organism: Phacochoerus africanus; assembly: GCF_016906955.1. NCBI lineage: Eukaryota > Metazoa > Chordata > Mammalia > Artiodactyla > Suidae > Phacochoerus > Phacochoerus africanus. Next base: position 121,964,643 of record NC_062554.1, on the reverse strand, counting down.
CTCCTGCTGAGGTGACTAAAAGGATGGGAAGCAGACAGCTGGGCCAGCCCACACACCCGAATCGCCCCCACACGGCATCTTTACAGCCGCTCTCAGCAGTGTGGACTAGGAGCGCCTTTTTAATTTTTATTTATTTTTTTAATTTGTCTTTTTTTTTTTTTGTCTTTTTAGGGCCACACCCGCAGCACATGGAGGTTCCCAGGCTAGGGGTCTAATCGGACCTACAGCTGCTGGCCTATGCCACAGCCACAGCCACACCAGATCCCAGCCACATCTGCGACCTATACCACAGCTCACAGCAAGGCTGGATCCCTAACCCACTGAGCGAAGCCAGGGATCGAACCTGCAACCTCATGGTTCCTAGTCAGATTCGTTTCTGCTGTGCCACGCTGGGGAACTCCAGGAGCACCTTTTAAAAGATATTTTGAAGAGGGAGTGGAGTTCAAGGAGAAAAACCACAGAAATCATAGAGTAATCACGACCTCGGCATAGCATCCCCTGTACTCTAAGTTCAGCTGCTGACATTGAAACTTTGCTTTCAGGGATTTCTCCCATGGCCATAAAAATAAAAGCAACTCCAGTCTCTAAAGTAGGTCACGCAGTTAGAGAGAGAGAGAGAGGGAGAGGGAACGCTCGTGCTGATAAATGCAGATGTCCTAGTACTTTCACCCTTTTCCAAACCAAAAATAAAACTTGGAAATTGTCTAAAGAAAAAGGGAGGTTGTGATGCAGCCTGAGAAAAGCCAGGGGAAAGAAAGCGGGTGGGGCTCACTCAGCCCACAGCTGACCTTGAGCTGGAGAACTTGACTCAGCGGCCATCCCCACCAAGACCACTGCAGGCCATCCCCACCCTGCAGTGTCTTTTCACAGTCCCCCCTCACTCCCTGCCCATCACCTCTGCTGCAGGATTCCAGCGGGTTATAACCACACCCACCCCCGACTGCCACCTCTGGTAACTCACTGTAAAAAGTTTCTACAAATCAATAAAAGCCCAGAGAGGGGAGGCAAGGCAAAGGGCACATTGGGATTTCTCCATCAGATCAGCCCTGTGGCTTCATTATCTGTTCTAGAAAGCGGCACAGGCAGTTTCAACAAAGGGGAGGGGAAGCTTTGTAGCCTACGTTTGGGCTCCCCTGGCTTGGCCTCTCCTTGGCCACAGCCAAGGTGGTTTTCCGTGGCTGCTCCTGTTCCAGGATGGTTACTCCCACACCCAGCCTCTGCTACTGTGATGGAGGTTGGAGGTCTGCTGAGGCACAGGGTTTGGAAGGCCAGGGATCGCAGCTGTGGCTTGATCACTGGGGTGCAGAGTCTCAGGAGACTGCAAGTCTCAAGGTCAAGACACCTGGAGTTCCTGCCGAGGCACAATGGAAACGAATCCGACTAGGAACCATGAGGTTGTGGGTTCCATTCCTAGCCTCGCTCAGTGGGTTAAGGATCTGGCGTTGCTGTGAGCTATGGTGTAGGTCGCAAATGCAGCTCATATTCTGCGTTGCTGTGGTGTAGACCAGCAGCTATAGCTCTGATTGGACCCCTAGCCTGGGAACCTCCATATATCATGGGTTTGGCCCCCAAAAAAAAGAAAAAAAAAAAAGAAAGAAAGATATCCAAACTCTACTCCTTCTTAGCTGGTGGGAGCATCCCCAATCACACCTCTTCCCTGTAGCTCAGACTCTTTCCAGGCAGACAATAAAAGTTAGTGCCTTCCAAAGAGGATGGAGGGAAGGGGAACTTAGACCCAGGCAGACAGAGACAGAAGGACAAAACAACTACAGCGTTGAAGAAAGTATTTGTGCCACAAAGGGCAGGATGATGCTGTGACTGGCTTGAAAGGAAAAACCAAACACTTGTGGAGCAATTTGGAGAAAAACTCCACGGCTGGTATCCTGGATTCAGGAAAGGTATCAAGTGTGGGGAGTAGCCTGAGGAAATCCTGCCTTTGGAGACAACTTCAGGGCTGTGAGCAGAGGGAACCTGATGGCTAAGTTTTCCCTTAGAGAAAGCAAGTTTCCAACAGCTGCTTTGTCCCAAGGCTTGAGAGGTCCAATGAATTGAAGAATAAGCGGATGGGAACACGTGGCTTTGGTACATCCCCGAGTTCCAGAAAAAAACACAGAGGAGCCATGCCTTGGCATCTAGGGGAATGACTGGGCTGGGACAGCCTGGCAGAAGCCCAGTCGTGAAAGCCCAGCGAGAAAGCAGAGGGCTGGGATCAGGTCTCTTTTGGTGCCTACTGTGCAGAAAAGGGGAAGCTGAGTCTCTCCCTCATCCTGGAAGCTAGGGATGTGGCTTATCACACAGACAATAGAGATGTCTTGTGACCAGGTCCCAGAAAACTTGATGCTATAAAATGAGTCCAATCTACCCACAAATATCAACAGGCCTAGTTTATGCCAGCGCCCTAAGAGAATCGCCCGCTGAAGGTGCTCGGAAGCGATGACAGAAACCAGCCCTTCTTCCTGCAGCTCTCCAGAGCTGACAACCAAGAAGTGAGCAGCTTCCAGCGGTGGAGGCCGCTGCTGGTCAGCAGAGGGGGGAGACAGAGAGGCCCTTTCCCGAGTCCTGTCCCTAGAGGCTCCTCCCTCCCTGCTTGTAGGATTCCAGGAGGTCTGAGACAAACCCCAGGACACAGTCCAGCAAAGACGCTTTGGGCTCTATTCCTCTGGGAGACAGCGATTGCCAGAGAGATAGTTTATTGTCAAAACCCTCACTCCCACTGGGGCCGGGGAGTGGTGGCAGGCATTGGAGCAGCAAAGAGGACTTCGACTAGGTGTGTGTCCTCTCACACTTTGTGTTCTCATATATTCTCTTCCCTGGCAGGCCCTGGAGAAGTGTTACTGAAAAACTCCCAGGGCTGTGAGTGAAATTCACAATGATTCCCAACATCGCCTCTACTTCTACTGTATTTTTCCTCCCAAGGCTTTCCAGTGGCAGCATTTTAAATCTGAACAATGGTTCAAAGGCTGAGAGACAAACTGCTCATTACTGGAAAGAGTGCCAGGAGTCCTGGGAAGCAGAGCTCACTCCCCACCAGAGTTCCCCACCTAATCGTAATGGCTTCTTTCATAGTCATGGGAAGGTTGGATCAGCGTTTCTTTTCATTCTTGTCTTCTTTCGGTAACTGCTGGGATCAAAGCAGGGCTAGGAGAATAAAAAATTCACAAATAGGACAAGAATAAAATATTTAAGGCAAAAGATTAGAAGTTCTTTGGTTATTCAGTGAACTGAACTAACTCTACTTTAAAAAAAAGAAGTATAAGGAAATAAATGTCCATCAAACTCCATGTCACAGTAGGTAGCAGCCTTTTGACCCCATCTCACAGGCTCTAAGCTGAGTTGTCAGGCCTAGCGAGTTGAAGACGCTCGGACTAATCCAGTGATAAGATGGAGTTTTGTCATTATGAATTCTGAGCCTGATATTTCCTATTGGCTTGATTCGGAGACACATTCTACCAAAGCTGTTCGGTGGCCCATTCCCTTCCACTTCTCCTCCCCAAATCCAATCAGTGGTAAATGGTAGGAATGCAAGTTATTGTTACTCCACTAGGTGCCTTAGGGCAAAGCCAGTTACTTCGGAGGGGCAGTTCAAGCTGTCCAGCTTTCCATCATTCGTTCTTCTCCCCAGTGATAATTCATGGTTTCTGAGAAGGAAGACAGGCTTAAAAAGACAGTTGAGACGTCTTGTACTAAAACTTACCACCTTTATTCACTATCTGTGTGATCTTCTTGGAGTACTTGTCAAAAAGCACTTTCAATATCTGGTTTTCATATGACGGTCAAAAAATTTTTCTTTCTGGACCAGACCTCAGGTTAATTTGATCAAAATCTTAGTCCCTCCTAGAGTGGTCAAAGAAATGGTTAGGTACCAAAACTATGGTTCGTTTCTAGTCACACTGAATCTGATTTAGTTGTGTGTTGATAACCCCATCCTGGCACTGGGCAGTCTCTTTTCCAGGACCTATCAATTAACACAGCTTAAGAAACCTTCTATGCCCAAGCAATTCAGGCTAAAAATAACTCTGTGGGCTATTTTTTTCTCTAGGCATCCACAGAAAACATTTGTATGTCAACAAGGTCTTGCTCCTTGAGTGTTTTCACTCCTGCTTACTCCTCCCTGAAAGCAGAGCTGTTTGATACAATCAGGAAAGTCACAGGGTTGGTGTGAGACATACAGAACAGCAAAACTGTTCTGACTAAGCTCTATGGACTGCCACGTGCCCAGAGAAAAGCAAGAATAAAAGAACCCAAAATTTTCGCATAGGACAATTTTAAAATAGACTCTGCTTCCCTTTCTTACAAATATATATAATTCTTTGACTCTAATGGATCTGATATATACACAGAACTTCTACATTAGCAACTAAAATTGAGTGCTTACCATGTATGAGGTACTTTAGGGGCATCAACATTAATTATCACCTTATGAGGTGGGTACAGTTATCTCAATTTCATATCTGAAAAAACTGAGGCACAAAGAGATGAAGTAAACTATCCAGGGTCCCTCAGCTAATAAGTGGTAGATGCAAGAAGTGTGGCTTCAGAGTCCAGCTCTCACCATGACATACTGCCCCTGTGACAAAACAAACAAAAAACCAAACAAAAAAAAGATCTTTTCTGATTTCCTACAAAGCTATAGTTCCCTAACGATCAAATATGTCCATGTACCCTCTCTAAATGAAGCAGACTCATGGTCCCATGGTTCATCCCAATGTGAAAACAAAGATCGATGGGAATTTTCACCTCATCCAAAATAACTCTCTTAAACACACCAAATGTTACCCTCTTTCAAACATAAAAATGTACTGAGATAGCTGTTCGGGCATAATAATTACTTTCTAGCAACAGGAAATGTTTGCAAAATGAAGGTCCTGGACACCTTCAGTTTAAGCAGTCAGCACTCAATGGATCTCTGGAGGCTGTAACAGAATTTAAGTAGATAATCTCTGAAAGAAAAACTAGTCAATTTTAACAAGACCCTGATTACAGAATGTTTAATTCTATACATAGTATTTATGGCGATGAAGCATAAAGTAGAAAGCTCCTTAGGCTTAATGGATCACTAACAGATTTATAAAAATATCAAAACACTGGCCTACTCAGCTATGACAAAAGTTCACGTAATCAGGACTTATCCATATGCCTCTCCTTTTGCTCAAAAGCCACAATACTTTCTTAAAATGTTCTCAATCTTTCCTCAATTTCTCCCCTCTTAAACTCCCAATGTATTCATAAGCTGTTTAGACCAATTCCATCCTTTAAAGTACTAGCAACCATATTTTATGACACCATTCTCTAGTTGATTTCCTTCTGATATAAATTCAAATATTGTATATTTCACCTTAGACAAAAAAAACTCTTAAATGTAGCAACTGTAGTAAAAAAAAAAAAAATCAATGGATGACTTGGCTGTCATCACCTAAGTGTTTACCATGACCCAAACACTGATGTCACCATTTGGTGACAAAAGTGAACCAGATTTTGATAAGTTGAAATTGCCTAGCCCTCCTTCCTTACCCAGTTTGACACAAGCAATTTCCATTTACGAATGCATTTACTTTCTACAGATGTAATTAAAAAAAATTTTCAAGCATTGACAATTCCATCCTGACATCCACTGGAATGCAGAGAGTAGACATGACCAGCTGGGCAAGTCAGTCTCCTCAGCTTCCCTCACGTCAGGTTTTTTTCAGTAGCAAAAGATGACCCATGTTGTATAACAGGAAACGAAGAGTATTAATGAGAAACATTTTTGTGGATGGGAAGGGCTTCACAGGTTGGCACTTAGGTTAATTTAATATTAGACACTGTCAGATTGGGCTGTAAAAAATCAAATCCCCTGACTTTAGAAAAGGCAGGTGCAGTGGCAGGTTTCAAGAAACTGGCAGCCCACTGACATTAGTGTCTAACAGGAGTCCTTTGATGTAGGGGAGAAATCTTAAACGTGTTGCTTCTGATACTTAAGAAGTCAACAAACAAGGTCCCCAGTCTGTCCACGACTGGTATTAAGAACCACACCTTCAATTTTCCAGCCAGAGCACAATTCCCCTCCGCCCACATCCCTCCCAAACCAGACAGGTGATTCCAGACAAGGAGACAGTGAAGTTGCTTCAAAATATTTAATACGTGTTAGACACGTAAAGTTACATTTTTATACAAAAATCAATACAACGAAGGAGAAAATACTGTACAAAAACCTTGTCAGCTCCCCCAACCTTTATACAACAAAGACTGGAGTCACTATCTACAAAACCATAACGTCTTTCCACTTAGGGCTTCTGTCTGTAAACTTTGTTTCCTTAAACACTTTTTAAAAGCACTGTGTAGTAGTTCTGATCTAGAGATTTTACAAAATAAATCTTTTCTCTATAAGCTCCATATTTCCAAGCTTGATCTCTTCTGTGAAGTGCATCAGGCTTTTTTCCCCCCTGTGGGGAAAACAAGGGCCGCTAACATTCCCCTTTTCCAGAGTAATCACAGGGTATAAACGCTTCTTCAGAGAGCAAGGTGGGGAGGGAGAGAAATAATACACGTTTCTACTCCAGACGAAATCCCTCCAAGTCGTAGGAAATCCTGTGAGGAAACGCCACTCCTGGCCCCGGTGCGGTGCTAGCTTTCATGTGAAGGGTGTGTGTAAAGTCCCTTCCTCCCCCGAGAACGAACGGGGAACTCCCCGGGGCCCGGCCTTTTGAGCCGCTTCCTTCTCCGCGCTGCGGGCAGAGGAAAGTCCCTGTCTGCCCCCAGTCCCCTACGCCCCGGGGAAGGCGTGTGGCATTCGGGGGGGACAAAGTAGTCTCAATTCAACAAGACAAAGTGACATACACAGACACAAAAGTCCACGATCGTCCTCTTCCAATAAGCCCCGTACTCCCGAGTCTCAAAAGCAGACCCGGGAGGCACGGCCCAGCCGGCCGCCAAGCTCAAGGGCAGTCTGTGCCGCCCGGCGGCACCCGATCTCCCCCTCGCGCTCGGCGCCGACGGTCTCGGGGGCGTCCTCGCAGCCGGGAGGGGCCCAGCCCTCTCGTCGCGACGCCCGCTGCTCAACCTCCTTCCCGGACGGAGACCCCGGGGGCTCAGAAGGCTACGATGGCAGTGCTCCAAGGGTTAATGTCTCTCAGCACCGGCTTATCGCAGCAGATCTGCCCCGGCTCGGCGGTTTCCGGACCGCTCTCCTCTCCCTCCGCTTCCTCCCGGCCGCCCCCGGGGCTTTTCCGTAAGAGTCCTGAGAAGCTGGAACCGAAGATGCTAATGAGGTTGGCCACGTTACCGGTCTCCATCTCCTCTTCCTCCTCCGCGGCCGCCCCGCCCGCCTGTTCCTCTAAGTTCCGGCGGGGTTTCTTGAGCGGGGTCGAGCCGGGCACCGGGCAGCCCGCCGGGCCGCCACCCACCCCCGCCGCGCCGCGCTTCCTGGGGCAGAGGGGGGGAGGCGCGGGAGGCTCGTCCCCGGCCGGACGCGGCGCGCGGCAGCCGTCCACGCGGGGGTAAGCGCTCGGCGTGTCCTCGTCCCCCGGGGGACAGCCGCAGGGGTGGCGTGCTGCCCGGGGCCCCGCGGGGAAGACGTCCGAGGCTCCAGCGGGGCCCCCGGCCCCTACGACCGCTGTGTCTCGCGGTCCCTCCACGCGGCGCCAGGCAGCTTCCGCCGCCTCCGCCTCTCGGCCCTGAAGAGTGTCCCCGGCGCCCGGCTCCGTGGCAGCGGGCTCCGCGTCATCCGCCCGTGGCACTTCTGGGATGGCAGGGCGCTCCGGCTGCGGCTCAGGCTCTGGCCAGGCGGCTCGGGCAGCCGGCGGGGGCGGCTCCCCCCAGCCCGCGGGTGGCCCGGCTGCCGGCTCCCCTGGCTGCTGCGGCGGCGCCGGGACCCCGGGGTGGCCGGTCAGGTAGAGGCCGGGGCACGGGTCGCTCAGGTAGACTTGGCGGGCACTGCGGAGCACCAGCGAGACCAGCAGGTTCTTGTGCAGCTTGATGCCGCCGCGCTGGACCCGCGAGTTGTAGATCTTGCCCAGGGAGATGCTGACGATGCGGTGAGCCTCCAGCTTGAACTCCATCCTGCCTCCCCTTTCCCAGGGCTGGCGCGGGGGTGAGGGGGGTGAACCCTAGCCCACGTTCCGAAGCTGAGACGGAAACGAGAGGCGTCAACAAGTTCGTCGCCTCGGGGGCTGACCCTCGATTTCTTCTGACTCCGAAGAGAAACGACTCTGGCAACACACTCTCTCTTGCTCCCGCGCCCTCCCCACTACAGACCAACAGCCAGTTTCGGGTCCGGTCGCTAACTGAGGGCCTCCCGGCCGCCAGGCGCCTTATAAAGGCGCCTCAATAGCCAATCGCGAAGGGCCGCCAACCGTTCCGGGGCCGGTCGGCGCGCCCTCGTGCGCCGCGCGCGGCCAATCGGAGACCGAGGAGGGGCGCGGGGGCCATTCGAACGTTAGTCCCGCGGAGTAGGGTCTTAAAGGGGGCGACGCGCGCCACTCGCCGACCGCCTAGTCCAGGCCAGTTCTCTGAGCGTGGTTGACGGAGAGCAGGGGGTGTTCTTGGTTCGTAAAGATGCTGGCTTGTGTGCTGCTCGCCAGAACCAAGGCGAACTAACCTTTCAGACTTTCATCTGAGTATGGCGGTGGACTTTGCTCTGCTTCCCTAATCAGCCGAATCCTTCCCTGATCAGCCCTCCTCCCTCTCCCGCCACTGTTTCCTAGGCGGCACACACCTGTAAGCTACCCGGCAGAAATGCGATGACGGCAAAACGCGGCAAAGGATACCCTTATACTAATAGCGTTACTACAAGATATTAATTTTGGGTAAGTCCCCTGCCTCCAAGAGGCACAAGCATTCTTGAGCACTTGTCAATTTAGGCTCTGAAGACAGAAAAGGGGGGTTCTAAAAGTTCCAGGAGTTCCAGTCGTGTCTCAGCAGTAACGAACCGAACTAGTATCCATGAAGAGGAAGTTCGATCCCTGGCCACGGTCAGTGGGTTAGGATCCAGCGTTGTCATGAGCTGTGGTGTAGATTGCAGACGCGGCTGGGATCTGGAGTCGCTATGGCCGTGGGGTAGGCCGGCAGCTGTAGCTCCAATTCAACCCCTAGCCTGGAAACTTCCATATGCCGCAGGTGCGGCCCTCAAAAGCAAAGATAAATTAAATAAATAAGAAAATAAAAGTCCCCACATTTCTGACTTCTTATCAAGGCTTTGTGTCTAGGAACAAAGTTTTTGGTTCTCCACTAAAGCTAGCCTACCACTTTGTTCTTTAGATTCTAGAACCAACGCAGTTGTTACATCAGTTGCAATGAAAAATAGTACAAGTTCTCCACAATGATTTTTCCTGAACAGGAGGACTGACAAAGTCCACCCTTGGAAAAATCTAACAAGTTCTAAAAATACAAATAGAGAAGTCCTGTGTTCCCAACATGATGTCATTATTTTATTTTGTGTCAAGGTAAAACCATAGGGGAAGAGTGTTCTGGAATTTTCTGGTCAGTCAACAACTTACACCACAGGATTGTCCAGGGTCCTAGACTGGGTTCCTGGAGAGTCAGTTAAAGTTAGTCCCACCAAAACTCCACCACAGACCTGACCTGCCTGAGGACTCTGGGTAAATAACCTCAGGATCCTTTAGTTTCTCCAGTTCTGAAAAGGAGAAATTACATACACAATCTGCTCTATTATGCAGTGTCTTCTGATAAAAGACAACTCGCAGCCACAATCTGAATCATAAAACTAAACAGATTAGAGTTTTCTTGGAGTCCATGTGGAACATTGGCCTGATCTTGCACTAGGGCTTGGCCAAGTGGAGTGTTTAGTTAGAAATACTAGTGAAAGGGGGTCTTGATTATAGCCAATTGACAATCTAGAAGCCTCCAAATGATGTGATCCCTCAGGTAATTATCTATTCCCACAACTTAATGAAATGATGACACTAGTCCCTGAGACCCAGAGTTGCTCCTCTCTAGCAAAGAGAGAAAGAAGGAGATAAAATAATAACATAAATAATTACAAAAAGCAAGTTGCATGTTTTGAGTAATAGCATGAGAGGAGTTCCTGTCATGGCTCAGTAGTTAACGAATCTAAACTAACTAGGAACCATGAGGTTGCAGGTTCGATTCCTGGCCTCGCTCAGTGGGTTAAGGATCTGGCATCACCGTGAGCTGTGGGGTAGGTCACAGACGTGGCTCAGGTCCCATGTTGCTGTGGCTCTGGTGTAGGCCGGCGGCTACAGCTCCAATTAGACCCCTAGGCTGGGGACCTCCATGTGCCACAGCTGCGGCCCTAGAAAAGACCAAAAAAAAGAAAAAAAAAAGCATGAGAAATTTTTTCTTCTATTTTCTTTCTTTGAGAGCTAGTTGTCACTATAAAACACTAACAGCGCAGGCTCTGAAGACAAGCTTCCCGAATTGGAATGCCAGCTCTACTTTTTACTTGCTATGTGACCTTTGGAAAATTACTTCACTTCCCTGTGCCTTGGTCTTTTTAAATTTTAAAATAGAGATGATAATAATAGTGCTTACTGCACTCTCAGCATATGGAGGTTCCCAGGCTAGGGGTCCAGTCGGAGCTACAGCTGCCGGCCTATGCCACAGCCCCAGCAACGCAGGATCTGAGCCACGTCTGTGACCCACACCATAGCTCTTAGCAACGCCAGAGCCTTAACCCACTGAGTGAAGCCAGGGATTGAACCCAAAACCTCATGGTTCCTAGTCGGATTCATTTCTGCTGTGCCAGGATGGGAACTCTACCTCTTAGAGCTTTTGTGAGGATAAAGTAAGGTAACACGTGCAAAGCCTGATGTATATTAAACTATCAATGTATGTTAGTTATAGGAACACGACACACCTCATGTAATCTTGGGGTGGAAGAAGAGTCTGGAGAAGGAAGGAACATAGATGGGAGAAAGAAATTGTATTTGAGGAGGTCATTGAAAAAACCCCATGCAGGGTCCACAAGTTCCAAGCAGCAAGAGCAACAGAGCCCGCGGTAGGCAACACCTCATTGGTAGAGGTGCCAGCACCCATAGTAAGTGGGAGAGGCTGGAAACAGAGGCTGGGGCTACATAAGAGTGGGTCTAAAAAAAAAAAAGAAAGAAAGAAAAAAAAAAAGAGTGGGTCTATGGATGCCTGAATGAGGAGGAGATAGGACCTCCTACAAGGAGCTACTAGAAGTTGTTGAGTAAGGAAATCACAGAATGGATTCTTGTTTCCATGACTAATTGAAGGCTAAGTATTATTATTGGATGATTGCAGAGCTTATATTGTCTTAATTTTTGTTCGTTTGTTTGTTTTTGGCTGTGCCAACAGCATGCAGAAGTTCCCGGGCCAGGGATCGAACCTACGCTACAGCAGAGACCTCAGCCATGGCAGTGACAATGCCGAATCCTTAACTACTAGGCCACCAGGGAACTCCTGTGTTACCTTAAATGGAGTCTAGTCTGTATGAAAACAGTGCAGACGTGCTATGGATTATGCACACAATAGCTCAGTGAGAGGTAACAATGGGTGAGAAGTGAATGAGTGAAGTAATTTAACGGCACCGTATCTACCTTTCAATGTTAGGACATTTGGAATTTCTTTTGGTTGAAATTACTTTACAGAAGTGATCCTGAATTCTTGAGGAGCAAAGCCCTGTGAACATACAGTATTAGCACTTGTATGTGAGTAATGCTCTTGCTCTTCTGGGAACCGACAAATCCGCTTTTCAACTTTTTCTCTCTCACTCTTCTGGCGTATTTTACATCTTTTTTTTTCTTGGCGGCTTGAGGACTATAGAATTTCTTTATCTCCAAATAGCATTCGACTAAGGGTGGGTACCAAAACCTGCTTGTCTTTTCTTCTCCTCCCCATTTCCTTTCTGAAACTATTACAGCCCCACCCTCTGTCTTGTCCTGAATTTTGTATGTTGGCTCAGAGAAACTTAGGTTGTTTTTATGGTCATCTTTGTCATGCTTCATCTGCTTTAATACTCCAAATTCCCTCAATAAGTGGAACACTTCAAACTCACTAGAATGAGCATAGTAACCCTCTCAAGCCACATAATGAGAAAACACCACCACATAAAACCCTGGACCTGCCCTGTTCAATACTGCAGGCCCTAGGCCAAGGTGGCGAATGCACCTGAGGAATTGAATTTTAATTTTGATTTCACTCAAATGCAACAACTGGTATTCCAGTCGTGGCTCAGATGGGTAAGAACCTGACTGGGTCAATTCCTGGCCTCGATCAGTGGGTTAAGCATCTAGCATTGCCACAAGCTGTAGGGTGGGTCACAGATGGGGCTCGGATCCCCCGTGGCTGTGGTGTAGGCCGGCAGCTGCAGCTCCAATTCAACCCCAAGCTTGGGAACCTCCATATGCCAACGGTACAGCTGTAAAAAGAAAAAAAAAATCTTAACAACTGGAACAGGATAAAATCCTTTTCCTGAAACCCAGCTGTACTATGTAGTATTTGTGAAGTTTGAAAATTTAGCATCCGAATTGATTCTATAATTGTAAAATATATAGATTTTGAAGACAGTATCAATGAGAGAATGTAAAATATCTCATTAATGTTTTTAAGAATGGTTATGTGTTGAAATAATACAATTTTGGGTATATTGGGTTAAATAAAATATATATATTTTTTGCTATATAAAGTTAACCTGTTTCTTTTCACCTGTGTGGCTCAAATTGCATTTTTGTTGGACCACACTGCCCTGGGGGTCATAAAGAGACAGGGGGGTGTGGACATATAGATATGCATGAGCATATTGTGAGCAATTAACAAATGTCCTTGATTAGTGAAGAGGGAGAGCAGAGGAAAGATAAAGTGAAAAGGAAGTGAAAAGCATGAAACACTTAGATGGCTTTAGTTGAGGAGAAAATCAAAGAAAAATGTAAAAAAACAGAGCTAACTGGCCAGAAGAAAGTTCTTTCTAGAACTGAGAAGTGGCCACAAAGATAGAGAAGCTCAATTCTACTTATCCGAATGTGATAACAGAAATTAGCACTTTTTTTTTTTTGTGGTCTTTTTGCCTTTTCTAGGGCTGCTTCCCGAGGCATATGGAGGTTCCCAGGCTAGGGGTCTAATCGGAGCTCTAGCCGCTGGCCTACACCAGAGCCACAGCAACACGGGATCTGAGCCACATCTGCAACCCACACCACAGCTCACAGCAACACCGGATCCTTAACCCACTGAGCAAGGCCAGGGATCAAACCCACAACCTCATGGTTCCTAGTCAGATTCATTAACCACTGAGCCACAGGGACTCCTAGCACAATATTATTTTTAAATTCAAATTACAAACATGCAGGAATTCCCTGGTGGCCTAGAGGTTAAGGATTCAGCATTGTCACTGCTGTGGCTCAGATTCCATCCCAGGCCTGGTACCTCCAGGGCAGCCAAACAACAACAACCCCCCCACCCCACCCCAAACGAACAAACAGAAACAAAAACCAAACATGCACACTTCAGTTTCAGAGAGAAGTATTCACTTGGACAGCATTATCCTTGTGTGCTCCTAGGGCGCACTGATTCTTTTCTGTTCTGAAGTCCACTGGGAGTTGTAGGACCATTTGTTTTCAGTGTGCCCTTTTCCTGCACAAAAACCTTCAGTGGTTCCCCATGACCTTTATGGCAAAAATCCAATCCTCTGGCCTAATCTCCACAATACACTGTCAAAGACAAACAGCATGGAATGGAACGGGGAAAGGAGCCTGGCATCTCACCAGCTGTGTGTGGGCAGATTTGCAGGTGGTCCTTCCTTATCTTGTAGAATGGGGCAGTTGGATGAAATCACTGGTCCTCAAACGATGGCTGCACATTAGAAGCACCTGGGGAGCCTTTAAATATCAAGTCCCCCAGGCCTCACTCCAGATGCCTTAAATCAGAATCTCCGGAGTGAGACCCAGGCAGCGGAATTGTTTAAAGCTCTGTAGGTGATTACAATGTACAGCCAAGTTTGAAAACCAGGGGCCTAGCTGATTGCTCTAGGATCATTTCAGTTCTAAAATTCTATGATTATATGAATCTAAACAAATCTTTCTACCCTTCTATTACCCTGAGCAGCACAGATGCCCCACTCTTCCCCACCTGGACAGGTGTAGTCAAAAGTGTATGTCTCACCTCCTGCTTCCTCAACAGAAGACCCTCTCCCCTCTGGCTCAAATGCTGCACCCCCCCCCCCCCAGGAAGGCTTCCATGCCCACGGGTGTCTACAGTGTGTTCTCTAGGGCATGCCCACTCTCTCGTAACCTGTTGTTTGTTACTTAAAGCCACAATACCACTTGTTATCTTAGTCCCTTTTATTTGTTCTATATTTTATTTACTCTCATTTATTTAACTTTGATGTGGTATGTATTTCTTATTTCCAGTGACATGATGAAGTGCTGAGAGATGCTACATTACACTGTTTTTTTGCATCCTGCCTCTGCTACACACAGAACCCCAAATACTGCCACGTGCATATCGAAGGGCACTATTTGATAAACAGATTAATGGGTTCCCCAAATCTTAGGCTAAAATTTCAAACACAACTAACTAGAGGGGACACAAGAATACCTGACAAATTATTCAAGTGGCAATGTTCACCAAACTATCATGGCAAATACATTTTATCTTACCCTAGGAGTTCCCATTGTGGTGCAGTGGAAATGAATCCAACTAGGAACCATGAGGTTTGGGGTTCGATCCCTGGCCTCCCTCAGTGGGTAAAGGATCCGGCGTTGCCATGAGCTGTGATGTAGGTTGCAGACGAGGCTCGATCTGGCGTTGCTGTGGCTGTGGCGTAGGCCGGCAGCTATAGCTCATTTGGACCCCTAGCCTGGGAATCCCCCTATGCCTCGGGTGCGGCCCTAAAAAGCAGAAACAAACAAACAAATTTTATCCTACCCTAGTTCATAATTATCCGTGACCCTAAGCTCTACCATTTCCCTATAAAAGCTATTTTTATGTAAAATAGGTTTTTTTAAATAGTTTGCTTTTTCTGCCATGCTATTTACAAATGTGTGATACTGAGACAATAGTTGTTTGCCTACTCTGTTCTAATTAAACATTACTGGTTAGTGATATATGGAAAACCCTACTGGGTATCAGCATCTCATTTAGGGGCAATTTATCTCTTTCAGCCAATCAGAAAGTCTTGCCTCATCTTCCCAGTCCCTTCTAATAGCTGTAGCCAATAGAACAAATTCTAATTCATCAGTCAAGTCCATTTTAGATCAACACAGCTGATCTATATTCCAACATGACTGTTCATTCAGTTCAAAAACCCCAGATCACTAACCCATCTTGTGCTCATTTTGACTAAGCAAATTCCGAGTAAGTATTTATGCAGACACATCCTCCAGTGTAAAAGGAAGTTTCAGATCTGTTGTCTAACCAGGAGCTGGTGTGTGGATTAGCAGATTTATGTTTATAAGGCAGTCTGAGCTCTCTTGAGGAAAAATGACTGTAACATATCCATCCCTGCACCGTTATCTCTTACAAAGTTCTCTAACTCCTTTCTTACTAAAAGACAATTCCTTTTGGCATTTCCTGAAAATACCAAAAAGATCATCGTGGGGGAAAAAAAAAGTGTTCTTTAAAAGTCATATTGGTCTAGATTTCTTTCATATGAGAATTGGCTGGGGAAGAAAAACTAGTTTTAAAATGTTATGTGGCATTGCCCTTTAAAGATTTTGGTTCCCAGCCTTTTCTCCCCTTTCCTTGTAGGCTGATGCAATGCTTAGGAAGTTTCAGAGTCGCGTGGGGGCCCCTGAGGTCAGAGTCCCCAGGAACCTTTTCACAGCATGGGTCATTTTCTGTTTGATTTTGGATTTGTCCACAGTGTGATAAAGCGAATGTGTGTCACCATGGATGTTCTGATTAGTGTGCCTGGGTGGAATTGTTTTCAAGTGTGTCAGGGCGTGTGGGCAGGGGAGGGGGCATTTGTTTAGTCAGTTTGGCCACAACTGTGGTTTGAATAAATGCTGTCGTCCCAAAGGATGGCAGAACCTCTGATGTCTCTTCTGTTATGATCAGATTTTTGTTTTGGTTTTTTTTGGGGGGGTGGTTGCTTGCTTATTTTTAGGCTTATAAATGATTCTTAAACTAATTTGACTGGTTCTTGTGTTCATATGTTTCATGTGTTTCCAATTGGATAGAAGAAATGGTTTTTTGGTTTGTGTTTTTAAAAAAACATTAGCTTGTGTGCTCGTGCTTGAGGAGGAAAAGGAGATGGTCACTCCCCTCCCCTCTCTCAGATGGGAGAGTAAAACAGAGTGAAGGAAAAGGTTTGGCTTTGCTCTTTTTCTTTGCCTTCCATGAGATCTAACTAGACTGGAAAGGTTTGACAAACAATTAACAATCCTCCCCACTCAGCTGCTGTTTCCCAAAATAGCATCTCCTTGGCTGCCAGGGTATATGGGGGCCTTCAGGGGAGGAAGACACAAAGGTGCCCTCTTTCTGAAGCCTGCATCTCTCTGAGATCTTGAAGGCAGAGGGGGAAGCCCAGGGGATTAAATTAGCAGGCAGCCCAGGCTCCACCTGGAAGGGAAATAGATAATAGGCTTTAAAGACAGGAAACAGCTTGTGCTCCAAAATAATAATTTTCAAAAGCGACACATGATGGATGCTGGGAAGATTTTCTCCCCCCGCCCCAAGTTCATCATTTCGAAGCAGACTCTCCGTTTAAGATGCGACTCGGTGAATGAGTCAGGTCTTCTGGTATTCCTGTAATTCCGCTCCACCTCGCTCCCATATTGGGAAAGACCGTTCCAGCCAGCTTTTTTCTAAACCTGACTCCCAGTTACAGAAATTGCTCAACACCAGGTCTGGAGAGATCTGATTAGGGCTGCTGTTGCTTTTTTTTTTTTCTTTTTCTTTTTTTCTTTTTTCTTCCTTCTTCTTTCTCTGCCTTGTCTTTATTTCTCCTTTCCCTTTTCTGCTCGCTCAGCCTGCCATTTTTACCTCTTCCTCTTGCTTTTCTCTGAAAGACTGCCTCTCACCCTCCCACATGTCAATTTGCTCTGCCAGCCCCGGCTCTCTGGGGTCCTGAAATGTCTCCTGTCATGAGTGGGGGTGTGGATGGGAAGGGAAAGCACGCGATGCACTGAACAAAGGGAACAGACGAGCAACCTGCCTTTGAGAAGGTCAGGAGCCTGAAGGTAAAGGAGGAAGGCAGAGAAACAGAAGGACAAAAGATGCCCCCAAAAGGTTGAAAGATCACACATATCAAATTGAATTCTAGGTTTTGATGTTTTTGAATTTCCTTGAAAATACACCCAAAGGTAATTAAAGCAGCCATCAGAAACAAAAACCTTTCTGTGAATTAACTCACAATCAATGTCAGCTGCTAGAAACTACAGGGCTTGGTTCCTTTTGCGTTCAGGACATGCTTCCACTCTCACGGGCATGTTCTGGTTCATGGTCTGATCATACACCTATGTCCCTCTAGACTGGGACTTCCCTGCGTACATCCTCAGTGCCTAGCACAGCACTTGGTCTGAAGGAGGCCACGGGATGCTGGCAGTGTTGGAGTGAGCAGATGGATGGATGGATGGATGGATGAATACGTAGTAGAGAAAGACTCTTGGGATTCTCATAACATCTCTTTTTCTCCTGAGAGTCTGGAGGAGGAATAACAATTGGCAAACTTTCTTCTAACAGATAAGCAAAATAGAGAAGTAATATGATTAACTCTGATGCTCTAACAAGGGTTGTTCCTCATGTATCCTCTCCAGCACCTAGTGGTGTACATGACAAGCGCAGGGTGACCCTCAGCACACATTTTTTCAATTAATGATTTCGAGAGAAGAAAAACAGGTATCATTCCTTGAGGAAAGGGCTTCCAGGAAAGGGAATGGCAGAACAGTACGTGGCTCCACAAATGTAAAGTGATTTTTTAAAAAATTTTTTAACCATTAAAGTATAGTTGATTTACAGTATTGTGCCTATTTCTGCTGTACAGCAAAGTGACTCAGTCATGTGCGTGTGTCTAATGTTATACGCACACACATACTCTTTTTTTTTTTTTTTTTTTTGCTTTTGAGGGATGTACCTGCGGTATATGGAAGTTATCAGGCTAGGGGTCCAATCGGAGCTACAGCCGCAGGCCTACACCACAGCCACAGCAACACAGGATCTGAGCCATGTCTGCGACCTACACCACAGCTCACGGCAACTCCAGATCCTTAACCCACTGAGCGTGGCCAGGGATCGAACCCAGATCCTCATGGATTCTAGTCGGGTTTGTTAACCGCTGAGCCATGAAGGGAACTCCACACATTCTATTTTATATTCTTTTCCATCATGGTCTATTCCAGGAGATTGGATATAGTTCCCTGTGCTCTGCAGAAGGCCCTCGTTTATCCTAAATGTAAAGTGTTTTATGACAGTACCTTTCCCAAACCTTGAGGAACGTCTTAAGCACAAGAAAAGTATCTCATGAAGAGAAAGGATATTTTGGCCACCAGGGAAGGGCTTTTAGAGTAAAGAGAGGAATGGAGTATGTGGTGTAATATTTCCTAAGGACCCTCTCCCAAAGGCATCTGTGGCTGACTTAAATGTTAGATGTTAGAGATGCTCAGATTCTTTTTACTTTGGCAAGGACTCTGCATGATAGAATGATGTTAATTAGAGAGCAAGGTTGGTGCCAGAATAACAGGCAAAATAGAATCCCCGCAGCCCAGCGAGCAGGGCTTCTGCCCTGACTCAAATTGGGGTTGGGGGAAGGCTGTGCGAATCCATGAAGGACCAGGATGATGCTAAACAAATTCGTGATTATGCAGATATGTAACCAATATTTGGTGTAACAACAAGAGAGTTCAGTCTGGGATTTGTCACTCAGTTAGCTTTAAGCCATTCATTTTCCAACTCCTCCCCCGCTCCCCAAGCCCCGCAAAAAATAAGAAGCATAGGAGAACTGAGATTTACAAAAACCAGGAGCTTTACCAAGCTCTGAACACAGAATATGCCTGGGAGGTATTAGAAAGGCCAGTTAATTGGTTGGCTCCTGGATGTGTTAATCCTGAGCAAAGCTGTGTTACTACCTCATTAGCACATTAATTCTACTGACTATTCTCTGCAGTCCTGCATCACTTAATATCCTGGGCATTTCTGGACATGGTTTTACAAAATCAAGTTGTGTTGACTAGAATTGCAAACTAAGACTTTTGGCTGGAAAAAAGCTCGTTTAGGAACTTTTTCTGTTGTTGTCTTTTTAGGGCCACACCCACGGCATATGGAGGTGCCCAGGCTAGGGGTCAAATCGGAGCTGTAGCCTATGCCACAGCCACAGCAACACTGGATCTGAGCCGCATCTGCAACCTACACTGCAGCTCAGGGCAAGCTGGATCCTTAACCCACTGAGAGAGGCCAGGGATCAAACCTATGTCCTCATGGATATTAGATTGGTTTCTGCTGAGGCACGACAGGACCAGAAACATTTTTAGATTAAGAAAATATAGGAGTTCCCCTCATGGCACAGTGGTTAACGAATCCGACTAGGAACCATGAGGTTGAGGGTTTGGTCCCTGCCCTTGCTCAGTGGGTTAACGATCCAGCATTGCCGTGAGCTGTGGTGTAGGTCACAGACGCGGCTCGGATCCTGCGTTGCTGTGGCTCAGGCATAGGCCGGCAGCTACAGCTCCGATTCAACCCCTAGCCTGGGAACCTCCATATGCCACTGGAGTGGCCCAAGAAATGGCAAAAAGCCAAAAAAAAAAAAGGAAGAAAGAAAGAAAATAGAAGGATGTGAGTCTGTGCCTGAAGTACCAAGCCTGGTTCTTCTCTGCTCAAAAAAACCTGTAGTTGTTCTGAGTATCATCATGGATCCTGTCCTGTCCTTTAAGCACACAGCGAGAGGTGAGCGGCTTTGCAACCCCACCAGCTGTGGGTCTCTGGGACACCCCCTCCCTCCCAGCCCCCTCTCCATACACACACATCACCATTCCCCCAAGAAGAAGAGTGGGCAGTTTCTTAATATGATGCTTACTCCAAATTCTATTCCACTCCTTCAGTTGGAGTTCATTGCTGCATGGGTTTTTCACAAAAGTTACTTTTTTTGCATATGTTTTCTAGAATTTTCCATGTCCATGGCTTTCTTTCCACTAGATTATAAAATGGTCCAAGGTAGGGACCTTTTTCAACCTCTGTGTCACCAGTAGAAACCAGTGTACCATCTTATATCTAATAGCTACCCCGTGAACATTCATTGCTTTGAATTTTTGAGAGACAGCTGGGGATAGTGGAGAGAATACTAGTGAGGAATCAGATTCTCACAGGGTTCTGCCACTAGCCAGTCAGGTGACCCTGAGCAAGCTGTGGGACTTCACAGTCCACGGGATCCTAATCCGTGAAATGATGAGGTTCATTTAAGGTCCCCTCCAGCTCCAAAATACATTCCAAGGGGAATGAAAAAGACGTCGAATAGCCCAATTTTATTTAGTGCAGCAAAGGACTATTTGAAGGAAAAAGCAGCTGAGATGTTTCCTAAATGTTTCCAGGGTTTATTGAAATCCCTGCAGTTCATATTCTAACCCATAAAATATAAGAGGACAGAAAGAGCTATCACAATATTCTAGTCAACTCTTTTTAAAAAATTACTTGATGTCATTCATCTAATGAAGATTCACTGTCTACTGTGTGCTGGGCCCCATCCTGGGCCCCGGGAACACCTGGCTGAGTAGGACCCCATCCAGTGGTGCCTTCCCGCAGCTCACCTCCTTGTGGGGGAGACAGACAGGGGAGAATACAATAGAAATCTATCATGATCAGGCCTGCAACAGGAATATGTGCAAGGACAAAGGCAAGGTTATATAGGGCGAAAGTAGTTCTTCTGTGACGCAGGGCAAGGGGGTGAGGGGGGCGCTGGGGACCGAGGTTCATGATGTCAGAGAATGGCTTGAGCTTCTTTTCCTTCTCCTAGTTGCAGAAATGGATAATGGAAATATGGGAGTAAGTAGGGGAGCCTCAGCCACCCTCCAACCCTTAATGGAGCAGCATCTGCCCCCAGAGGGCACTGCGTGGGTCTGTGTTATTCACAGAAGTATCTCTAGCACCCAGGACAGTAGCCGGCAAGTGGTAGTG
This sequence comes from Phacochoerus africanus, assembly GCF_016906955.1. Lineage (NCBI taxonomy): Eukaryota > Metazoa > Chordata > Mammalia > Artiodactyla > Suidae > Phacochoerus > Phacochoerus africanus. The sequence continues at coordinate 121,943,628 of NC_062554.1, read as the reverse complement.
TTCAGAAAATAGTTTTGGAACGAATAAAAAGAATGCATTAAAACCCATCCTCTGTCACCTTATCCCTTCCTACCTTTTCCACCAGCTCAGAATAGTACACGGTGGCATCAAGGAAGGAGATCTCAACAAAGTATATTCAGTGATGTTAATTCATGTCTTAGTGCAGAAAGGACAAGTGAAAATTGACCAAGAAATAGACTGGACAGTTGGGACTTACCCCTTGACCTCCCCAGCAGTAGAATGACCAGAATGGCAGCGACATATGTAAGTCTTTCTGCAGAGTGTTGAAGCATAATGGGAAAGTGATAGGGAGACAGCTAGCAGACCTTTTGTTCTTAAGTACTCAGACTGTGAGTTCCCATTGTGGCTCAGTGGTAACAAACCTGACTAGTATTCATGAGGATATGGTTTTGATCCCTGGCCTCAGTCAGTGGCTTAAGGATCTGGTGTTGCCATGAGCTGTGGTGTAGGTCGCAGATGAGGCTTGGATCTGGTGTTGCCGTGGCTGGAGGCTGGCAGCTGCAGAGCTCTGATTCGACTGCTAGCCTGGGAACTTCCGTATACCTCATATTCAGCCCTAAAAAGCAAAAAAAAAAAAAAAAAAAAAAAAGGAACTCTGTGTGAAGATGAAAGGTCTGAAGTAGAGAAATCCAGAAACTTGGGGAGGTTTCTGAAAGTTGAGAGAGGTTTGTTAAAAGGCAAGAAATCTTCATCCAGAAGAGGGCCACAGGAACAGGAGGAAAGGGAGTCAACCAAAGTTGAGTTCCCGTCGTATTTATTTATTTATTTTTAATAGTTATTTCCCCAGTACAATTTTTTTTTCTACTGTACAGCATGGTGACCCAGTTACATATACATGTAAATATTCTATTTTTGCACATTATCATGTTCTATCTAAGTGATTAGACATATCAGGATCTTATTGCTAATCGAGTTCCCATCATATTTAATCCCCTCAACAACTTTTGGGAAGATGTGGAGCTTATAGGTAAGGAAACTGGGGTTTGGAGATGGTTTTACGTTTTGCATTTATTTTTATGTTTTTAATTTTTGGCCACACCCCAGGCATGCAGAAGTTCCCCAGCCAGGGATCGAACCCAAGCCACAGCTGCGGGAATGCCAGATTCCTAAACCACTGCACCACCAGGGGACTTCCTGGAGATGGTTTTTTAAACCATCTTAAGACATGCTACCACATGAATAAACCTTGAGGACATTATGCTAAGTGAAATAAGCCAGCCACAAAGACTTGCACTGTAGGATTCTATTTATATGAGGTACCTGAAGTGGTCAGACTCATAGATGAAAATAGAATGGTGGTGGCAGGAGCTGGGAAGAGGGGGGATAGGCTGTTACTGTTTAATGGGTGCAGACTTTGAGTTTTACAAGTTGAAAGAGTTTCGGAGATTGGCTGTAAATAGTGTGAATGTACTTAACAGTATGAAACTGTACACTTAAAATGATTAAGATTGTGAATTTTATGTTATGTGTATTTTACCACACATTAAAAAAAATAGTTTAAGATCACATAGCTTTAAATGGAGGAGGTGGAATTCAAACTGTTGTCTGGCTGGCAGTGAAATCTCTGCTCTTTTCTAAAAACACCAGCACCACTCTTATGAAGTGGAAGCTGCAGTAAAGAGGGGAATCAGTGGTGGAGAAAGGTCTCAGGAGAGTCAGTAAACGATGGGGTCAGAGCTTAAGGGGGGGCAGTATACATAGGATGGATCAACAACAGGGTCCTACTGCAGCCCAGGGTACTATACTCAATATCCTGTGATAATCTATAATGGAAAATAATATGAAAAAGCATATGTGTGTGTGTGTGGGGGGTGTACAACTGAATCATTTTGCTGTGTAGCAGATGTTAACACAACACTGTCAATCAACTATACTTCAATAAAATTTTCTTAAAAAAGATGGAGTTCCTGTCATGGCGCAGTGGAAATGAATCCGACCAGGAACCAGGAGGTTGTGGGTTCGGTCCCTGGCCTTGCTCAGTGGGTTAAGGTTAAGGATCCGGCGTTGCCGTGAGCTGTGGTGTAGGTTTCAGACAAGGCTCGGATCCCACGTTGCTGTGGTTGTGGTGTAGGCCAGTGGCTACAGCTCCGATTTGACCCCTAGCCTGGGAACCTCCATGTGCTGTGGATGCAGCCCTAAAAAGCTAAATAGATAGATAGATAGATAGATAGATAGATAGATAGATAGATAGATAGATAGCCAGCTAGTTGGAGGTGGGGGCCTGCTCAGAACAAAAGTCCCGAGACTGGGGAAGGAGGGAAATGGGGGATGGTGTGCAGGTCCATCTGTGGCTGGGGAGCTAAGATTCTTCTGAGAAATCCCACTTTCTTTGTGAAGTTGGAGGCAAATGGGATGGGATCAAGCAGAGCGCTTGGGGCAGTGAGGAGAGTTTGAAATAGCCGTTGTGGACAAAACTGACCAGGCTTACATCTTTAAATACAGGCCAAGCGGAGTTGAGATTCTGGCTGTAATGTCTAACCACACCATGTGGAATTGCCCCTAAGGAACTATGCAGTTAACTGAAGTTCATTCATTAGATTGACTGGTACAGTCACAAGGGAAATCATTAGTCATGCCCCTTAGGTCATTAAGAGCCCCCAGAAAATGGGCGATTTACCTGTAGACTCAAGGTACGGCTGTGACGAGTAGAAAAAGAGCTGCTGCAAGGGAACCAGCTTGACGACCCAAGAATCTGAATGGCTGAAGTGAAATCAGTCTTCAGGGTAGTCCTCCTGCTGTGCAGAAAGAGGGTTAACATTCAGATCGTCTTGAGCTGCTCACCAGCAAGTGATGAGGCTTTTCAGTCACATAAGTAGATGGCGCTTACCTTAAGTGGGGGCATCTTTCATTTGTAAAAAACAGCAGCAAGATCCAGGCCCCAGATACCTTGCCCTTTTTCTTCTATGGGGTTTTAAAACAGTGGAATACTCCCAATATTCCCCAAACAGATTATTTTAATAGTATAACATGAAATTACCAAATTCTAATTAAGATTGGATTTTCAGATGATTCCATTGTTAATGGGTCCCCTTGGGTTTCTTAATTTACAATCTACTGATTGCAAACAAAATGGGATTTTTCTAATAAGTTTTGAGATAGCTATGATAACAGGCACAGATGACTTTAACAAACTACAGTGATTAGTCGATTCTATTATTTGGCCAATCTCTATATAAAACTATTTTCATGTGAGCCAGATAATTACAAGTACTGTAAAATAAATGAGTTGCTGCATTGTCCCTCAGTTTTTTTCTTTGTTGGCTGCACTTGCAGCATATGGTAGTCCTGGACCAGAGATGGAATCTGAGCCCCATCTGCACTGCATCTGCAACCTACATCACAACTGCGGCAATGCTGGATCCTTAACCCACTGTATGGGACCAGGGATAGAACTAGCAGTGCCACAGAGACAAGCCAGATCATTAGCCCATTACATCACAGTGGAAAGTCCACGTCCTCCCATTTAAAAAAAAAATATTTTACTTTGAAATAATTATAGATTCACAGGAAAGTGCAAAGATAGTACAGAAAGGTCCCAGGTACCCTTTACTAAGTCTCTTCATGGTTACAGCTTATGTAATTATGATGCAATATCAAAACCAAAAAATGGATACTGATACACTCTGCATGTATAATTCTGTATCATTTTATCATGTGTAGATTTGTGTGACCACCACTGCCCTCAAGATGCATGGCTATTACCTTTCACATGCCGCCCCTTTGTAGTCACACCCGACCTCTTTCCCCCAACCAACCCTAAGCCTGGCAACCACTAATCTGTTTTCCATCTCTATAATTTTGTCATTTTGAGAATGTTACAGACATGGAATTATATAGTATGTGACCTTTTGAGAGTGGCTTTTTTCATCCAATGTAATGCCCTGAGGTTCATCCAAATTGTTGCATATGTAAATAGTTCATTCTCTTTTATTGCTGAGTAGTTTTCCATAGTGTGGATGTACAATTATTTAACCATTCATCCATGGAGGGATGTTTTGGTTGTTTCCAGTTTCTGGCTGTTACGCATAAAGCTGCTATGAGCAATGTGTACCCATTTTTATGTGGACATAGGTTTTCATTTCTCTGGAGTATGTTGTCAGGAGGGTAATTGCTAGATAAGTATGTATTTAGGTGTTTTTTTTTTTTTTTAGAAGTGGCTAAACTATCTTCCAGGATGCTTTTTACCATTCTGTGTTCCTACAAACAATGGATGAGTGATCCAGTTTCTCCACATCCTTGTCAACATTTGGTGTTGTCACTACTTTTTATTTTAGCTGTTTTTATAAGTGTGTAGTGATACCTAGCTGTTTTCTTTTTTTTTTGTCTTTTGTCTTTGTTGTTGTTGTTGTTGTTGTTGTTGCTATTTCTTGGGCCGCTCCCGCGGCATATGGAGGTTCCCAGGCTAGGGGTTGAATCGGAGCTGTAGCCACCGGCCTACACCAGAGCCACAGCAACTCGGGATCCGAGCCGCGTCTGTGACCTACACCACAGCTCACGGCAATGCTGGATCGTTAACCCACTGAGCAAGGGCAGGGACCGAACCCGCAACCTCATGGTTCCTAGTCGGATTCGTTAACCACTGCGCCACGACGGGAACTCCGATATCTAGCTGTTTTCTTAATTCGCATTTCCCTAATGATTAGTGACATTAGGTTATAGAGATATCAAGCCTGTAATGGGTTTTAGAGTTTCTTTGGCAAATCACTTTATGCTCTCCAAGCCTCAATTTCCTCATCTGTAAAGTGAGAGAATATATAGCCCCTAAATGACCTCCCAGTTCAAAAATCCTAGGTACCACTGGGTCTACCTTAAGAGACTGTGTTTGCGAAGCAGGAGCTTTTAATTTTCCTTTTGTGCATCAGCTATTTCCATCTGCCAAGAGTTGTCTAGAATGAATCTTATCCATGGGTTTCACTGACATTTCCATGAAATGTATGACAACTCCCTATGTGCTTCATTTGGCCCTATTTAGCATTTAAGTCACATCATCAAAGGCTGAGCCAAAAGATTCAGACGTTCACAAGTTTGTAAGGGACTTTGTTAATTATCTGATTCTGTGTAAAGTTGTTTTTATTCCTTTGTTCTCAAGGTTCACTATAGAATATACTTTTGTATAGATGATACTTTATAATTTTCATCAAGCATTGATTGAGTGCCTACTGTGTGCAGATAGGGTGGTGTACTGGCAAGAGCCCAGCTGTAGATGGAGAAGGACTTGGGTTTGAATGATGCCACTGCCGCTTGTGAACTGGGACTCGTCAAGAAACGTAACTTCTCTGAACTTCAGAGACACGGACCTGCTCTTGATATTATGAGGAAAAGAGGTCATCGTATACAGTGCCCAGTTCATATTAACACGCCACGAATGGTAGACATGATGACATGGAAGATAGATGGTAGTCCCTGGGGAAACCTAGAGGCAGGGACGCAGCACGTGGCATGACCTGCACAGGGTGCTTTCACACACACACACACACACACACACACACACACATCTCAGTTAACACATTAAACACTGGAGATGGGTACTTACACATCTGTGTTTATAAAACTGAGGCTGAGAAGCTAAAAAACTTAATATCTCCCTGATACTGCTTTTCCAACCAGGGCCTGATAAAATGGCTCCCGGGGAAGAAGGGCTGCCGCCGTCAACAAGGTGGCGACAGGGAATGGACTATCAACATTCGCAAGCGCATCCATGGAGCGGGTTTGAAGAAGTGCGCCCCTTGGGCAATCAAGGAAATCCGGATATTTGCCATGAAGGTGATGGAAACTCCAGAGTGCACGTTGACATGGGGCCCAATGAAACCTTCTGGGCCAAAGGAGCAAGGGATGCCCCAGACCGGATTCTTGTGCTGTGGTTGTCCAGAAAACATAATGAAGATGAAGATTTACCACACAAGTTTTATACATTGGTTAGCTATGTACCTGTCATCACTTTCAAAAATCTGCAGTTAATGTGGATGAGGACAGCTGACTGTTAAATAAAGTTACAGAACTGCCTTCACAAAAAAAAAAAAAAAAGAAAGAAATATCGCTCTGGTGCCAAGCAAAGGAGATAGAATTCAAACTATCCTTACAGAGTCTAGCCAGAGGGATAAGCTGTGGGGAAACAGCTGTGCAGCATAGAGGAGCCAGTGTCCACTGCGGGCCAGAGCCACAGGGCACTGAGGAGTTGAGAGAGGGAGTTAATTTTGGGGATTGGCCAGTTGGAGAAGGCAAAAGGAAGCGAGAAGATTAGAACTTACTCTGTCTTCCTGGACATCTCTGAGTTCCTAGATGTCACCATCACAACGGCCTGTTGGCCCTGGAAGCCCAGCCCAGCTTCTGCGGGGAGGGAGATGACACTGGACCCTTCATGTCGTCTCCTCTCTCCCTCCTTCCCTTCATTAATGCAGTATTTATATGCAGGCTCTCCTGTTTCCATCAGGCTCTAACATTTTATCGACATGAGTTTCAGCATTATCTCAAAACATCACTGTCAGAGATGTATTTCTTCCATCAACATGAAGCCCAGGGTCTACTTTATAGAAATATATTCCAGATTACCTTCCCTAGACGCATTCTCTGTCATGTGAGCTTGACTTGCTTATAAGCACATTTCTGCCCTTGCTGATTTTCAAAACATCATTGGACTATTGCTATATAGTCTGCCTCATAGCAGGTACTACAGCAACTCATTTAGTCAATACATGCATGTATTGAGTACCTACTGTGTGCCAGGTACAAGAATCTCGGGCCTCATGGAACAAACATTCTATGAATGGCCAATTAACTAATGAAAGACATAAGACTTTAACTTGAATATCACTATCGTGGCAAATATTAGTAAGAAAGTGGAGTAAGTAAACTCTAGCTTTAGTGAAAGTACAGTGTATACAGTTCAACACAGAGCAATGACTAATGCATCATGGCAGAGGACAATCCTTGAAAATATCATCCTTGGGCCTATAAACACGTCGTTGTGTAGACTAATCTCAGGTCTATGAGGGTGAGCAAGTTTACAGCTCTTTGAAATTTGATCTCAGTTTCAGTTGCAAAGGCCTAAATTGGGTTAGAGCAGCTTGCCTTTCGTAGTCCTCAACCTTCCTTGATCCTCAGGGATCAATGACTAATTCAGTTTTTTAAAAGTAGGGTGGCAGGCATCCCAAGAACTCAGCCTCTGGGGGTTACATCTGGTTTGGCAACTTCCTGTGGTGTGCAATGCCCAGCCCCATGTATCTGTAGCCGTTATGTGAGTAATAATGCAGAGTATATGCTCTGGATCTTTTAAGGTACATCAAGGGGCTGTATTTCAGCAGCTGATAGGACTCCAAGAGTTTTACCTTTTACTACTCCAGCCTTTCAGATTTTCCCGGAATCGTCACCTCTTAGAGTCTGTGCCTTCTCTGTGTGTTCCCAGAATTCTCTATTTAGGCTACTGTCATGTTGGTTTAAAAAAAAAAAAAAAGAGAGAGAGCTTTGAGTCAGTTCAGCTCACCAATTCACCTTAGAATCCACACTGATACTTCCAAAAGGGAAAAAAGCAAAGACTGCTTTAGCTTGGGGGTGAATGTATCAATTCTCCCTTGGTTTCACTGCCTTTTCCATTCAGGTGGCTTCCCATTTCGTTCTGGAGCTTCCTGGTCCCGGAATTTATTTTCCATTAAAGAAGCTCTTTTCTCAGAAGCTGTTTTTTTCCTGCTCTCCGGCCCCTGTTTTGCTCCTTCAGAGGTCTGGCTGCTGCTACTGCCTCAGCCCCAGCCCCAGCTTGCCAGGGCTCCAGGCCAAGCCAGCCTTCCAGCTGCTACTCAGCCGCTCGGTTCCAACTGTCTAGCCCCAACCGACTCAGAACCTTCTGGTCCCAAACATTCTTTCACACCCAGCCCCCACCAAGGAACAAATGCAGAAGCTCCAGCCGGGTCCAGCTAACACTGAATGGGAGGAAGGGGGCGAGGAGAATGCAGGCGTGATCAATTTTCCTTAGAATGAGTAGTTTTCCTACACCTCATAGGTCATGGGTAAGAACTGATGGTGTTTGTATTTCAAAGACTTTCATTAACTAAATACCCAAGTGACCATAGAAAGGAATATTGAGATTATATAACAGTTCTACTGGCCTTAAGAATAAAAAGATATACATTAAGTGTCACCTATCTGGGCACCTAAGAGACTGAGGACTCCTCCTTCTCAGCACCTCTTCTCTAAGCCTTCTAGAAAACAGTGCCTCATGTAAGAACCTCTCACATCTATTCCTGTCCCTAATATGGTTGGGTGGGGGGGAGAGTGGTTTGAATGTTTGGGATCCCTAATCTCACAGACAGGGCAATAACAAGATAAAGTATTAAATAAAGGATGTTAATGCTGAGGAAACCTATGAAGATTTCAGATGACTCCTTGGAGTGTCCATCGGGCCTCTCGAATGTCATCTGATCCCGAGTGGGCTATTTCCCCTCGATGACTTCACCTGTAAGATGACACTGTTCCTTTGCACCAGTACATGAGGCCTCGCTAATTAAAATACTGTACTGGTTCATTCAAGAAGTATTTTCTGAGTTCCTACTACATACAAGGCATCACAGACTGTCTAATATGACATAAAAAGATAAAAATAGATCACCATAAATAAACTCCATGATAGGATTATGTAAAACCTTTCAGATAATTTTAGCTGTTTGGATACACAAACAGGGCTTTTAATTCTACTGTTTTGAATAACTTGACCCATATTTTTCTACCTTCACCCCCTCCATTCGTCTTAGTCTACAGCCAGTTTCCCTCTGTTGTCTAATGGTAGGGACAGAGCTGCTCTGTAAGGTTGTGCTCTGTACAGGGACACCCCACAAGGGGCCACATAGGGTAGAAATCCACTCTGTGTTCTGCTGGCTAAGCCATGTGACCTGGCCTCGGTCAGTGTCCATCCAGAGGAAGGGAGCAATTTTCTAATTTACACAAATGTCCTGTATAGGTTAGTTGTGGCTCTCCTCAGTCAGTTCCTGAGCCGGAAGTAGAATAAGTGGGCAGAGTTTAGTGTTGTAATCAAACAAGATTTATAAGAAAGATACATTTAATGGCATGTATGATGTTTATCTAGCTACATGGTAAGTCACTCATATAAGTGGCTGTATTTTGCGTTCTTTTTCACTCAGCCAAGCCAGTGATGGGGAAAGAAGAGGGAAGAAGGAAGAGGCCACAGTGCAAGCTTATTGAGTTCCCCTGGAGCCAGTTTGGGTTTCTTCCTCAGCAAGGGGCTCCTGATGGTCTACGTGCTTCCAGCTATCTTATGTCCAGGGGTCTGAAGTCTTATTTAACCTACTAAAAGGCACCAGCCTCCCTCCTCTGGCAGCAGTCATCAGAAGCCTCAGGCTCTAGAGGAGAAGCTCTTAGGCAAGTAGATCAATGAGCAGCTGCTTTCACCATCAGGGATGAAAGTTGGAGGCCAGGAACATCTTTCTTTGTCCTGCAGGGAGTGGGAGATGAGTCTTATAAGTGGAAGAAAACCGAGTGGTGTGATTTAAAGAAAGGATTCCGGTCCCCCAATTTCCCCCAGAACCATCCACTATTCTGCCAGATTCACTTGACTTAACTCTTCTCACAGAGCGTTAAGGTGGACTGACTGACTGGTCAGCCTGACCATGGGGAGAATTTGTTTCATTAGTTTGATTGACTAAGTGCTTAGCTGGTGCAAAAGGGGCTTTTTGCTGGGTGGAGGGGAGCCTGCAGAGGTTTGGTAGGGGTGTGCTATGGGCTGAATTGTGTGCACCCAAAATGTGTGTTTAAGTCCTAGCCCCACGTACCTAAGGATGTGACCTTATTTGGAAACAGAGTAGTTGCAGATGTAGTTAAAGATGAGGTCCTACTGGAGTAGCATGGACCCCAAACCAGTATAAGTGGTGTCCTTCTAAGAAGGGAAATTGGGACACAGAGACACCCAGGGAGAACAGCAGGTGAAGCCTGGATACAGCCCCAAGCTAAGGAACTACCAGAAGCTAGGAGAGAACCCTGGAACAGACATTTCCCTAGTGTCTTCAGAGGAAGCACAGCTCTGCCATCATCTTGATTTTGGACTTGTCTCCAGAACAGTGAGATGAAAACTTTTTGTTGTTCTAGAAGCCTCCCAGTTTGCAGTACATTGTTACAGCAGCCCTAGACAGACACTGATACAAGGTGGAATGGGGACAGGATGGGGGACATGGCAGTTGTGACAGGTTCTCTCTTTCCCCAAATGGCCACAACAATACCTCCCACCCACATGTTCTTCTTACAACGTGACTTTGACAAACTTACTATTGAGTGTTAGGATCCCTGTACCCTCCCCTGAAACGTGAGCAGGACTTCGTGACTTCTTTGACTAATTAGAGTATGGTGAAGGTGACATTATGTGACTTCCAAGCATAGGACAGAGAAATGCTGCGTGCTTCTGCCTTGATCTCCTGGGATACGTGCTCTGAGGGAAGCTAGCTGCCTGGTAAGCAGTCTTCTGCCCTGAGGCCACCACGCAGTGAGGAAGCCCATTCTAACGCACACTGAGAGACCACATGGAGATCCCCTAAGTCTACACAGAGAGAGAGAGAGAGAGAGAGAGAGAGAGAGAGAGAGAGAGAGAGAGATGCTTGACCCCACCTCCCATTGTTCCAGTCCTGCACTGTTTCAGTTCCAGCCGCTCTTTGGCTATAACCCCAAACCAGAACTAGGTTAGGTTAGCCAAGATCTACCCAAATCCCCAACCCATGGAAACTATGAAAGATAATAAATTGATTGTTGTTATTTTAAGCCACTAGGATTTGGGATTTGTTACACAGCCTTCAGAGTGTGAGGCAACCAGAAGACAGAAGGACTTTGGAGAAAGGGGACCCAGAACGAAAGGAAGATGCAGAGATGTTACAGCAAGATAACAGGTTAAAAGGTGACCAACCTCCAAAGAAAGGGAGGCAGTGAAGGCATTTCAGGAAGGGCAGTGGGGACTCTTCCTCTGAGAAGGGTGGTAAATCAGGCATGGGCTGGGAGAGCACCCCACTTCTCTCTGATGCTGCTGCCCACTGCTTGAGGCTTTGGGCAAATGCTTGCTCCCTGAAGAACATTCTGTGAACTAACAGTGTGTGAAAGAACAGCTAACCCTGGAAAGGGGGGGCTAAAGAGCAAGAATGTGTCCCCTGTGCACCAATTTGGGGGCCACCAGGCACCACTCTGTGATCACTTGTCACATAGATTCTGTTGTTGGAAGCGGTGCTGACCAGCTGAGACGAACACCTGACCCACTCGGCCATGGTGTTTCTCACAGTAAATGAATGCATTGACGCTCCAGTTTATGCACCCATGGGGACACGCAACCTGCATATGTTAGGACAAAAACCCCAGGCATGGGTGATCAAAATAAGGCGTGACCACTCAGAGGGCCCCTGCCAGAAAATGATCAACAGCCCTCCTAAGTGGACAACTATTCCTGTGGCCATAACTGTGAAACAACCTTCTCTCAGGCCAAAAGTAGAGAGAAGAGGAAACACTAAGTCAGTGGCTCCTCAGAAAGGAGGGAACAGCCTGGAAGAACTTGAAAATAGTGGGGAGGCAGAGAAGGCCAGCCCTCTGACAGGACAGCGCACAGCAGACAAGCCCCCAGGAAAACCTTACTGGACTTTCACCCTGCTCTTCAAATTCTTTCCTTCCCTCCTTGTGAACACTGCTATTTAAATATACTACATCTTGGTCTGTATGTGCTTAAAAAGAAAGGGGATAATAAATAGAGTTTAAAAAAAAGAGACGACAATGAAGAAGAGAGTTGAACTGATTTCTCTCACCTGACATTCTTAACCCAAATATTAAGACAATCCAAAGCCAAAATAATGATTGTGATGATAGCATGGTTCTTGGTTTTTATTGTTTAGATTGTTATCAAATACTTCATAGATTCCAATGACTGAGCCCCTGTAATCAACAAACATGAGTCAATGGAACAGTAAGTCTAAACGTCTTAGGAAATAATGTAATCTTGAGCCACTCGTAACATGAAGGTTGCAAAATTTTAGGTATTATTGAAAAATCTTCCCTTTATTATTATATTCGTATAACTCTCTTTTTATTATAAAATCCCCAAGGAGAAAACAAAAATCCTGCAAAAACTCCTCTCCATCATGTGTATTTTTTTTTTTTTTAATTGTCTTTTAGGGCTTCCCTCGCGACACCTGGAGGTTTACAGGCTAGGGGTCCAGTCGGAGCTGTAGCCACCAGCCTACACCGCAGCAACACCAGATCCAAGCCGTGTCTGCGACCTACACCACAGCTCCCAGCAACACCGGGTAATTAACCCACTGAGCGAGGCCAGGGATCAAACCCACAACCTCATAGTTCCTAGTCGGATTTGTTTCTGCCGCGCCACGACAGGAACTCCTCGTGTGGACATTTTTATTATGTGTTAAGTGTAGGCCCTGGGAACCCAAAAAGGTTTTGACTATTCACAACTTTGATGAGAGGATCAGGTAGATGGAGAGACATTTTCAGCGATACCTCACCTGAGTTACTGTCCATCCAAAAATATATTGTCTCGATTCTTCTAACCCTAAGAAGAAACCATTCCCAAAATAAAGCTGCTGTCTTTACAGTGCAGCACTGCCTCAAAGACGGTATGGAAATTGCATGGCAGCCCTAAAAGCAAAATAAATCAACTGTGCTCTCTGGCAACTCAGCTGGTACTGGGTAAGAGATGTACAATGGGAGCTTCATCCATGGAAGGAGGTGGGGACATGGAGCAAGGAATAGCCCTGGCATGCTGAGTGTGCCTGTACCCATGGCTATGATGATTAAGGCCAGAGGGTAAATGTCAGAGACCAGGGAGAGCAAAGTTCAAGCCTGATATACATGTTCAAAGTCAGTTGTCAAAGTTGGGGCCACTGAAGTAAGTATCAGAGCTGATATGTGTGGTCAAACAGGGTCATTGAAGTGGGACAGATGAGTGCGTAACTGATGGTCAACCCCAGGACCAGCAGCTACACAGGGCAGGACAAGAGGTAAATGATGGCGGGGATTTTAGAGGGTTGGGAAGAATAAGGAGGAACAAGGGGGTGTTAATTCTCACAGTGGGGCTTTTATTTATTCGCAGGGCAGATATATGGAGAAAAAGCACATGGATAAAGGTGATTGGGGTCCATCTACAATAAGCCAGTAAAGGAAGGACAGAAATTAGACTTGAACCCTCTTCTTAGACATAAACATACTATCATTTGTACATTAAAAGACTGCAGTTGGTGGAGTTCTCATCATGGTACAGTGGGTTTAAGAATCTGACTGCAGGGAGTTCACGTCGTGGCGCAGTGGTTAACGAATCCGACTAGGAACCATGAGGTTGCGGGTTTGGTCCCTGCCCTTGCTCAGTGGGTTAAGGATCCGGCGTTGCCGTGAGCTGTGGTGTAGGTTGCAGACGCAGCTCGGATCCCGCGTTGCTGTGGCTCTGGCATAGGCGGGTGGCTACAGCTCCGATTAGACCCCTAGCCTGGGAACCTCCATATGCCATGGGAGCGGCCCAAGAAATAGCAAAAAGACAAAAAAAAAAAAAGAATCTGACTGCAGCAGGTTGGGTCTCTGTGGAGTTGTGGGTTTGATCCCCAGCCTGGCACAGTGGGTTAAAGGATCCAGCATTGCCTCAACTGTGGCGTAGGTCACAGCTGTGGCTCGGATTCATTCCCTGGACTGCGAACTTAACATATGCTGTGAGTGCAGCCTTTAAAAAAAAAAAAGATTGCAATTGAAAAAAATTGTTTTAAATAAAAGACTTCAATTGGGTTCAAGTCTGTGTAGTTCAGTTCCACTGAAGGTAATTGCCTGATCATTATTGTTCTCACTTTTCCGCTAAAGACAGGAAGAATGAGAGCACCTCCACAGATATGCCCAGGTATATTTCCAAGATGCCAAGCTACCAGGCAGAGCTGCCATAAGAACAGGGCACTTTGGCTTTCTCTTGGGCCAGGAGAGGTATAAATCCCACTACTCACAGGCCATTGCAGAAACTCTCTGGCTGCTCTCCTGGGATGGTCCAGCCTGTCTATAGGTCACAGTCATGGTACCCACAAGCTCTTCTATAGTAAACACTCTCATGAAAGAGGACAAAGGCCATTTTATGATGTAATGAGGGGCCCTTCACTGGTGGAATTCAGGTGGAGGCTGGGTGCTCGAGTCAGAGGTACTGGAGAAGACATTTCCAGCCCTGGATTGAAGGTTTCTCCTAGCCCTGAGATTCTCTAATCCACCTGAAAACCACTGATGACAAATGGGATGTAAGGAAGTGCTGGGTCATGAGACGAGCCATGGCTAGAGGAAACGTGATAAAGGAGCCCATCAGAAGATCTTGATAGCTCACAGTCCTTTTGGAGCTAAGGAACAGAATTTCATGGTTCCTCTCTGCCCTGAACACTCAATCCTATAATGTCCGGTATGTCCATGTCTGTGATGCGTGTGGTCCAGGGCTTTGCGTGCTGGATTTGAGTCCACAAGGAACAGAGGAGGCCATGCTTCCTAGAGGAAAGACAACTGGAAAACAGCTATCTCCCATCGTGAGCTGGTGTAGGAAGGTAGATGATTCCATTTTGCTCTAAAAGGAAAAGAGTTTTTAGTCCGATATGTGCGTTTTTCCGTATAGCTCAAAAATAAATGGTGCAATGTTCAGCAAAATCTGAGAAGCTGGCATTGACATTTTTTAGCTTGCTTTGTCAAGATACTCTTAGTCCTTGACAAACTTTAAATTCACAAATGCCACAAGATAAAAAGCTCACAATGTGTATCATTCTTGAGAGAGGTGTGAGGTAAAAATAGAAAATAATCTTCTTTTTTTTTTTTTTTGCTTCAGCAGATATCGCTTATTGGATTAGAATTATACTTTATTATAAAGAAAACATAATGACCATCATCTCAGAGATAGTTTTCTAGCAGAGGGTTGGTTTAACTTCGATGGAAGAGCATGCTTTGTATGGTATCGCCTGAAGTGGGGTTTAAGTCTGAAGCAAAGCCAAACTCCTAGCCCACATGGGGTTCAAACCCATAATCTAGGTCTCATAAATATTATGCTGTGATCAGTTTGAGCACCTAGTGAAGCCAGAGGTGGGAACAACCTTATAAGCTCTCTAACAGGGATCGTGTCTGTCTTTTCCATTGCTGTACCCCAGATCCAACACAGAACTCTGAACATAGTGGGCATTTAATACATGTTTATTGAATAAGGTTTTCCCCCAAGGTGCCAAGAGCCTGTATCTCTCCCATTTCCCCTTCCCATTTTTTCTTACCTTGAGTTCCCTCTTCCAAAGGTATCTACTTTTCCACATTTCATATGTTGAAAGATGAATTCAGAAGAAAAAGGATTGCCACAAGACTGGGGCAGAATAATGTTTGTCAAAATGGGAAAACTTACTGGAGTCTTGAAACCAAGGGCAAAATTTCCCTCAAAAGTCAATTCTAATGAATAATAGTGATATTGTTTGGAAAAAAGACAAATCAATATCATTCTGTCTTCTCTGGCCCAACTTCTAGGAGGACAGTCCCCCTGGACAGGAATTGTACTACTTTGTTGATATCAGCCATCACCAATGAAACAGACCACTCTCATTGCAAGCATCATCCATGGTGTGTGTTTCCTACAAGGCGAGAGAGGTGTTCCAAGTCCTGTGATGGCAAAATGAAGCCCAACCCATTTCTAAATGGAGCTTGGAGAGGCAGATGCAGCAAATAAAACTCTGTGGAGCTGTGGAGAGACAGTCTGTTCCCCCCTAGGATCCTTCCACATGCCTCTTACCTCGGGGCCTCCTTCTCCAGGCCAGAATGCCAACTCCAGCCAGGGCAATGGCTGGGACAATGAATCCAGCACCGGCTTTCAGCACCAGAAGCATAGTTTCCGATTCTGAAAGCAAGCAAATGGGGAAAATCCACAAGTCCTTCTCCCATTCTGTCTTAACTTTCCGGGACTTTTGTCCCTGTCATCATCAGGAAGCCAACACTATTTTTCTTACTGTCACTTCTTATATCACAGCTGCAAGCTGTGCTATATTGGTCACAGATGTGGCTCGATTCAGCATTGCTGTGGCTATGGTGTAGGCTGGCAGCTGCAGCTCCAATTGGACCCCTAGCCCAGGAACTTCCATATGCTACAGGTGTGGCCATAAAAAACAAAAAACAAAAAACAAAAAAAACCTATCTCTTACATAGTCACTGTGGCATTTTCTAGAGGCTTACTTGGTATGACATCATCACCCTGATGGCAAATGAAAAATGTGCTTGTATTGTCTAGTGTCTAAAATTTTTAAAAATTTATAATATAGTAAGTAGAAATAGATATAAACTACATAAACAAAACTCTTTGGGGTCCTCAATAATTTTTTTAAGAGTAGAAAGCAGTCTTGAGACCAAATTAGAGAACCTCTGATGAAGCAGACCCATTCTGAAGCAAGCAGTGATCCATGCTTCCTGCTCACCCCCTTTCCTCAGTCTCACTCCCAGACAGCCACAGCCCGTCCTTACCCCAGGCACCCTGAAGAACCGTGTGGACCCCGCAGTGCTCCACGTGACACGAGTACACGTCGATGCTCTGAGAATCCAGCTTAACTGACACCCATGTCTGATAGGTCCCATCCCCACTGGGAAGAATGTCTCCATAATCCATTTCTTGGACCATTTCTTCCCCGTTTTTCATCCATGTCATGGAAATTTCTGGGGGTAAAATCCATGAGCTCTGCAGTAAAGAGTTGTGATGCCTGGAACAGTTTCTTTCTGATAGACTCTAACCAGTGAGGGTTCTAGGAAGAAGAAGTTCAAGTTTAATTGAGATATTTTATGTACTAAGCATACAATATTAGAACTTGACAACTGCATTTCCCAATTAATTTTCTTCATTGCAGGAAACATCTAAAACCAAGAATGACCCAGAACCTAGGCTTACCACCTAAAAATTCTTTGTGCTTAAGCCAGTTTGAGTAGGTTTCTTAATTCAGATTAAGGTGGCTATTCAGCAGGTGAGTGGGAGTGTTGGAACTTAAACGCCAGTCACCTACCTCCAAAGCTCATGCGCTTAGAAGAGAGTCAGTATTCATATTCATATCTGTGGCCCAGATGTGTCACGGGGCTGCCACAATTCTAGAAAGTCCCACCATTAAATATCACTTCTGGGGAGTTCCCACTGTGGGGAAGAGGGCTAAGAATCTAACTTCAGTGGCTTGGGTTTGATTCCAAGCCAGATGCAGTGGGCTAAAGGATCAACTGTGGCCACAGCTGTGGCATAGGTTGCAGCTGTGGCTCAAATTCAATCCCTGGCCCAAGGGAACGTCCATACACCATGGGTGCAGCCATTAAAATAAATATATACAGGAGTTCCCATCGTGGTGCAGTGGAAACGAATCCAACTAGGAGCCATGAAGTTGCGGGTTCGATCCCTGGCCTCACTCAGTGGGTTAAGGATCTGGCATTGCCGTGAGCTGTGGTGTAGGTCGCAGGTGTGGCTCAGATCTGGCATTGCTGTGGCTCTGGCGTAGGCCGGCAGCTGTAGCTCCGATTCGACCCCTAGCCTGGGAACTACCATATGCCACGGGCGCAGCCCTAAAAAGACAAAAGACTAGATAAATAAATAAACAAAACACATACATACATCAATAAAGTGATTTTTAACATAAATAAACATCACTCCTGTGGGAAAGAGACATTCAGTTTTGTCTAGGAGTTTCCCCCAGCATGATGAATGTGTAATTAATTTGAATAATGAGATCATACATGAAAAGTCCTGTGTTAAAGTTGACTAATCAAATCATATCCTCAGTGTATAAGGGGAGCCTTGTACTGAAAGAAATTGTATCATAAAGTTTACCCTTTAGGAAAGCGAAGCAGATTTCCACTCATCCTAGTGTTGTGTAAGCCCTTGGTGACCACACAACCTGAAGAATTGCATCACCTCCCAGAGTATTTCCCAGCTTATCACTGACAGATGGAAGGATCAGTCTCACTGGATTCCCCTAAAGGGAGCGTCCCTGGAGGTACTCCACTGTCAAGACAAGTGGAAGTGCTGAATGTTGTCAAAATGCTGATAAAAAGGAACGAGGGCACGTTTTCACAAGGAGTTACAGATCACCATCGTCCAAGTAACAAACTAGCTTTTAGACTAGGGCGACCACAACCCAGATTAGAGGAAGTTATGTGTAAAATACACAGGTTCGGAGGATGTGGAGTCAAGGTGTTCCCTCTCCTCTTTACCTGTCCTTTGTAGGGTATCTTTCCCGTACTCCAGAAATCTCCTTAACCAGGCAACACATTCTTGTTCCAGCCAGTTCTTCTGATACTGTAACTCATGCCAATTGGCCTCCCATGCCTGCTTGGTGATGTGAGCCACATTATCCACAGCCATCCAGGAGAGCGTATCTTTGTTGAAGATAATGAAATCCTGCCCATCATATGCATATTGGAGAAATCCTGTGGTGCTCCCATCCTCCAGCAACTCACAGCCAATCATTCTCTGCTAAGTGTGAAGCCCTGGAACACACATGCAGGCAGGAGGGGACAGAGGTTTACGTGGGGATGTGGAGGTGGGTGCCCAGGTGCTGTGACTGGGGGCCTGGCTGGGAGCCTCCTCTGCCCCACAGGACATCACTGCACAGGCCTGCCATGGCATCATGAGTCTCTAGGAGGGTCCTGTGACATAAGCCCACCTAACGACAGATACCTGCAGAGTACCCACTGCAGGCCAAGAGAGTATGCTAACCCCTGCCTTGGGCATTATCCTGTATTGGGAGTGACCAATTGATAAACTTTTTAATACAGTGGAGGAGGCAGAGAGACGCAGGAGCCAGAAATAGCCCTGGGAAAGTTAATGTAGTAAGTAAGCGCTGGGCGCAGGCAAGCACCTGCCTCAGCCTGGCCACCAGGAAATGAGACGGGCAATGGCCAAATTTAGGATGGGAAAGGAGAAGGTACAGGTCAGCAGCCTGATGGGGATGGGATAGGGATACGGGGCAAAGGGCTCCTGAGGAAGAAACAGACAATTTGGAAGCCGCACAGGACAGATGGCAGGCGCTGAACCCATCAGCCAGATTGCCCAGGCTTTGCCAAAAGAATGCAGCTCAGCAACTGCTCACACTCGCCGTCAGCCCAGGGGCCTCTCTACCGGGATGGGGGCTAGAGATGGAAAGCATTCACTCCACTGCCTTCACCACCTGAGTGATTGTAGTGACGCTGCAGCTGCTTCAGTTCCGCCTTGAACGTCTGCTGCCGGCCCTGCAGCAGCTGCGTGTACCTCTCCCAGTGATCGGGCGCCAGGTTCTCCGCCATCCACGGGGCCCGCGGCTCCTTCTGCCGAGAGACACTGTCATACGTGGTGATGGGGTAAGAATCCACGTACCCAACTGAAATAAATTCAGGCATCTCATGGCCAGGATACGAAATGCCCAGGCAAAAATATCTCAGAGAGTGAGTCCCTGGAGGGAGGCAAAGAAGGTGGATAGTGAGAGTCACAGCGGATCCGGAGCCATGAGCTGCATTCCACTGAACCCCCATGCGGGGCTTCCATGTTCCGCTGCACCTGTTCTCCTGGGGACCCAGCTGCTAGTTCCTCTTCCAGAAATCACAGAACCCCAGGTACTGGGACCCGGATAGGACTTGAGAGCTTTAGCCAAGACCTGGAGTCTGTTCTGTTTAGGTTTGGAAATCTTAGGATGAAATTTTACAGGTAACTCAACTTGTAAGTGAAGTAAATATTCTGGGCAGTGGGGAAAGGGGCCCCCAGGAGAGCTGTCCCCCAGGGACCCTGAGGGTTTGAAAACTCTGATAACCCAACTCCTTTGTTTCACCACGGAGGCTCCAGGTGGATGAATAAGGGCCCTACCTCATCACTGTGCACACATGTGTAGGCGTGTAGGTGTACACACACACACACACACACACACACACACACGCCACATGTGCACACACACACACCAGGTGAATCTGCTTGACAGACCCCCAGTGAGAATCCACATCAAGCCTCCTGAGAAAAATTTTTAAAAAGCATAGTGTTTTTGCTGTTATACCAAACCAACGCTCTCGACCATTTTTCTATTCTTTCTCTACTTTTTCTTCTGGCCAAACATCACCCTAAGAATTGTAATCATCACTAAGGGTCAAAAGTAGGCTAAAATGAAACAAAACTGGCGCTCCCCGCCACTTCTGCCCTGAACTTCTCTAGGCTCAACCAAGAAGCCCCCGGTCTAGTGGAGACGGCAAAGCAGTTTCAAAGTCGTGGGAAGAGTGTCATGATGGGGGATCAGCGTGGGGTGTTGGTGCTCAGGAAAGACTTTCCAGAGAACATATGTCTTGGGGAGGTTCTGGGACAGATAGGAGGTGAGCAGGTCCTGAAGCTGGGAAGGGACATGGGAGCAGAGCAGAAACCACGTGTGCCGGCAGCAGGGAGGAGAGCATGAGCTGTGGGAACCCATGGCCTAGGAGCCCTGGAGCGCAGTGAGCACCACAGGGGAGACTGGGAGACAGGAGGCCTAAGTGGTAAGCAGAGCCCAGGCTGGAGGTCAGGAGCCCCCACACCATGCAAAGACCTGGCAGGGGAGGGCAGGCAGCACCGTGGCTTCCTCCCCCACCCTGCTCGCTATTGGCTGGAAATGCGCATCTCTGAGTCTCTTGTCTTGCTTCCTCCTGCCATCCTGACCCATCTAAATCCTCCTCAGTCATCAAAACCCATCTCTTGAACACTCCCAGGACCAGCTCTGACGTTTGCATGGCTGAGTCAAGAGGACAAAGGAGGCCCACATTCCAGAGGGCCAAATATTTAAAAGGAATAAATCAAGCTAATAACCTGTTTAACATTTGACAAATAGCCCTTCCTGTGACCTCAAAAGGCCAAGTTCACATTGAAAAATTTCAAACTTTGGGGTGGCACAGAACAAGCTGGCCTCCATTCTCCAGCCCCCAGCCCTTGGCCTAGGAACCATTGCCTTCTCTACCTACCCCAGCTCCACCAAGCCCTGCCAAAGGCCTTGTACCCATATGCAGGCACCCCTGCTTGCTCATTTAGGTTTCAGCCGCAATCACTGCCTCTTTGCCACCTCTTGAGCCTGGCAGAGGCTGAGGCAGGATAGTCCATCCTTAGGAGGGACCAAAGGAAGAGGCCTATGTAAACCCAAGCAGCCCCGAGTCATCTGGGCAGCGAACTGCAGGTCCCAGATACCTGCAGGTGGTACAGACATGGGGTGAGCCCCTCCCCTTGGCCTCAGGGACTCTTGGCTCTGTGGGAAAGGATGTGGCTGGGGAGCGCCGGAGCAGGCCCCTCTAAAGGGTAGTATCCTGTCCACGGCTTCTCTTGCCTGTGTCCAAGAGCTGGGTTAGACACCACTCCTCCCAATTTCTTCCAGGCAGCCTATCCCGCTGCTCTCGCTCCCTTCATGAGTTCCTGGAGCACGTGAATCTTCAGGCGTGACCCTGACACTGTGGAGAAACTCGGATGGGTGTCAGACTCCCATTCCTTGTGCTGATCGTCCACTTAATGATGACCACGCCTTCCTCTTCACTTATAAATATGTATTTACGTTAAAGATATATTTCATTTAAAAAAATGGTTCACAAAATGGCTGGGTCAGCTTTTGTGCATGCAAGTCTGTCTGTAATTTCCTTTTTTTCTAGAACTCCCTCGTGACTCAGGGGGTTAAGGATCCAGCATTGTCACTGCTGTGGCTCTGGTTATAGCTGTGGCACAGGTCTGACCCCTGGCCTGGGAACTTTCATGTGCTGTGGGTGCAGCCAAAAGAAAAAACAAAAAACTTGTCGTAAGAGGCAGGCTAAAGAATGGGGAGCAGAGCTGAAATCTAATTTATATCTGGTCTGGAGTCTGCAAAAGTTGTATATGCTTGAATCTGTGACTGATTCTGCAAATGGTTCTATTCCTCCACATCAAAAGGTTTGCGGCTCCTTAGCAGATAAATGCAGCTATTTAAAGATGGAGGCGAAAGGAAGAGCAAGTCGTGAACATTAGTTCTTAAACTTGCTTAGTATCCGTCTGCGTATCCTACAAATTTGAGTGCCTCCTCTGTGCCAGGCGCTATTCCAGGCCCTCCCTAAGTACACCATAGACAAAACAGATTAAATTGTCTGCCCTTCTGGAGCCTATATCCTAGTGGGAGGAGGGGAGGAAGGCAGACAATATTAAAAAAAAAATATATATATATATATGTATAAAATATGTCTTTTAAAAAAAGTGCAATAGAGGAGTTCCCGTTGTGGTTCAGCAGTAACAAACCTGACTAGTATCCATGAGGACTCAGGTTCAATCCCTGGCCTTGCTCAGTGGGTTAAGGATCTGGTGTTGCCGTGAGCTGCAGTGTAGGTGGAAGATGTGGTTCAGATCCTGTGTTGCTGTGGCTGTCATATAGGCTGGCAGCTGCAGCTCTGAATTGACCCCTAGCCTGGGAATTGCCATGTGCTGCAGGTGTGGCCCTAAAAACCAAGAAAAAAAAAAGTGCCATAGAGAAAATAAAGCTGCAGAGAGAACTAAGCAATATATAATTTTAAATATCAGCAGTTAGGGATGACTGCCCTAAGAAGGGGACTTCTGAACAAGTGCCTAGGGAGCCAGGCTGGTACCTGAGGACTGCAATCCAGGCAGGAGGGCCTGTGCAAAGGCCCTGGGGAAAGATCAAGCGTGGCACATTCCAGGAGCAGCAAGAAGGCCTGGTGTTGGAGCTGAGGGAGTGAGGGGTTAAATAAGTAGGTAGGAATTGCTTCCATAGTTATTGATAGCAAAAAAAAAAAAAAAAAAAAAATTCAAAGAAATAAATTCCAGGCAAAGAATGGGGGAGGGGAAGGAAGAAAGAATTTTAAAAGAGATTGTGTTACAGATTGGTATAGAAATTCTCTTGGAATCTGGGTTTCCTTTTATGACATCTGGTGTCTACATGCTTCGTAGATGCCAACAAGCAAAAAAAAAATAAAGGTATTACCAACTTGGTGTATTACTGTTCAACAGGAGGTTTATCCTAAGTGGGTATCACTGACATCACCTTCACACATAACATTTACAACTCATGTAATTTTGCTTTCTTCTAAAAATGTAACTTCATAAAAATCTGCATCTTCCAGAGTTTATAAGCAGTAGACACAGTCTGTTGTCAATACCGTTCAAGGACAGTGTAATGCCTTTTTCTCCAACCTCAATCTCAGCCTAATGCCTGGTTTGAAGCAGTTATTTTGCATGAGCCAGCCCCGACTTTAGGGCCTGCTTTGCTCCTAAAAGCTGGCCTCCATTTGCCAGTCATCTGCCTGGCCACCCTTGTGCAGCCATGGTGTGGCTCTGGTCCAGGACATCACAGCCTTCTCCTCTTCGTTTGCCATAAACCCAGTTACCCATCTGGTGCGCCCACAGGTGTAAGTCACACTTGCTCCTTAGCTGGGCCTCCAAAATGCTATCTCGGCTCTGATGGGAAGTTGGTTGACAGATGTTAAGTCAGTAGATCGGAACAGAAAAATACGGGAAAGCCCATGGTACCCTTTCTCTCATGGTACATCAGACCTTGTGATATGCTCTACCTTACAGATGATAGGTGATTAGACTTCGGTGATAACTATGAAGGTTGAATCATTTGAAAAGGCCTGTAATTGACCATTTTTGATCTACCAAAGCAGCAATTTCATATGATTCAATAACATTTTCTGATTCTTTCTTCTTGCTGCAGAAGTTATGAAATTAGGTTTTTCTGTCTCTTTCCATGAACAGATTATCAGCATCAATCCACTTATTGAACTGAAATCTACAATTTCGAATTTGGTCTTCTGTCCAGGCCAGTCAAGCTACTTCTCAAAGAGCATTTGCTGCTCTGTCCCAGTGGACACTGATAGACATTGCTGGAGAGTCTGAACAACATAACTGGACAGCAATTAGACCAAATGCAATGATGATTTTATTTCCTAAATGATCTTCCCTTTACCCCACAGACTAACTAGCTTGATCATTTTGACAAAAGACTGTGAAAAATCACTGTATTATAAAATAATTGATATAGTATTTTCAGGTGTTTGTCCATGGGGACAATTGATAATTATTGAGTTTCTACTATGTACAGGGAATTATGAGGCAATGTCAAAAAGGGAAAGATGAGACACCAGTTCTTTTCTTTAGGAACTTACAGTATTACTGGAGAGCTAAAGCATGTGACATAAATACAACACAAGAACACATGACAGCAAGTAGGAAGTGCCACAAAAGAAGTACCAATGGAGTGCTTGAACAGCTAGAGGAGAAAGATCCTGCTCTCACATGAAGGGATCCAGAAATACCACTAGGAGGAGGTGGGAAACCTCCTAGTTGGACTTTTCATGGGCTACGGAGGGCAGCAAAATCTGAACCATCACCCTCAGAACAGCACTTATTTCCTGAGCTCATACGTGCCGCGGGTCAGCTACCAAGCTAAGCCTTTCACGAACATGAGTTGCTTTGACTTCTCACAGCAACTCTTTGAGGTAGGTCTTAAGATTCTCATTTCATGGATCAAAAATGGATGCAGACAGATGAAGAAAATTGCCCAAGATTATCCTTAGAATCCATAAATCGAGGAGTCAGGAATTAGACTCTGATTTCTCAGGTGGGAAGTCCCTCTGCCTTAGACTACCCAGCTGGTCCTAAACACTGGCACTTCCCCATCCCAGGCTCTGTTTCAGGCTCCTTGCCCAAATCACCATTGCTCTCTCCCGCCCCCTTGTGTCAAGGATGACTCACTGTCCTGGATTGCCCAGGCTCTTGGTTCCAGACCTTCCTAGGATTGGCTGCGAGTCCCTATTGGATAACCAGTTCAACAAAGTCCCAATTATTCCATGGCCCTCCCAAGTAGCCTGATGCCTTAATACAGTCAAAATGATTATGATTCCTGGGAACTACTCTCTGGAATTTCAGGCATTGTGGGAATGAGGGGGAGAAGTGGAGGGTGATATTTTTAGTTAAGAGGACCTTTGGACACTTCTCAAACTATGCAGTGATGTGGGTGGTTCTATCTGCATCAAGAATTGCCAGTCCCCCTCTTAACAACTCCTCTCACCACAGGAACTTATCCAGGGCCCAGAAGTGCTAAATGTGACAGTCTGACTTTTCAGCTACTCTTTTTTTTTTGGTCTTTTTTAGGGCCACACCCACGGCATATGGAGTTCCCCAGGCTAGGGGTCTAATCGGAGCTGTAGCCGCTGGCCTATGCCACAGCCACAGCAACACCAGATCTGAGCCACATCTGTGACCTATATCACAGCTCATGGCAACGCTGGATCCTTGACCCTCTGAGCAAGGCCAGGGATCGAATCTACAACCTCATGGTTCCTAGTCAGATTCGTTTCTGCTGCGCCATGGCGGGAACTCCTAGCTCCTCTTTTGAAGCTATCCTTTGGAGGTTACCAATGAATGTCTCCTTTCATGTAAGTTTTTTTTTTGTCTTTTGTCTTTTTGTCTTTTTTGTTGTTGTTGTTGTTGTTGTTGTTGCTATTTCTTGGGCCGCTCCCGCGGCATATGGAGGTGCCCAGGCTAGGGGTCAAATCGGAGCTGTAGCCACCGGCCTACGCCAGAGCCACAGCAACGCAGGATCCGAGCCGAGTCTGCAACCTACACCACAGCTCACGGCAATGCCGGATCGTTAACCCACTGAGCAAGGGCAGGGACCGAACCCGCAACCTCATGGTTCCTGGTC
Organism: Phacochoerus africanus; assembly: GCF_016906955.1. Classification (NCBI taxonomy): domain Eukaryota; kingdom Metazoa; phylum Chordata; class Mammalia; order Artiodactyla; family Suidae; genus Phacochoerus; species Phacochoerus africanus. The sequence goes on along the minus strand of NC_062554.1, from coordinate 121,917,970 downwards.
GGATTCGTTAACCACTGCGCCACGACGGGAACTCCTCATGTAAGTTTTATTCTCTTCTGAATTTCTGGTAGGCACAGTCCTCATTACTAGGGATACAGCAATGAACACCTCACAGTCCTGGCCCTCTGAGCTCCTTTCTAGAAGAAAGATCAGCTGCTGATAAGGGTTGTGAAGAGCAATAAAGCAGAGAAAGGAAACAGAGTATGAAGAGAGGTGATCTTTTAGGTAGAGGGATCAGGAAAGGTCTTCTGAGCAAGTGGCTTTTGAGCAGAGACGTGAATGAAGTGAGGAAGAGAACCATGGGAGAACAACCTTCCAGACAGAAGAGCAAGACCAAGTCCTCAAGGAGGGTGCCTGTTCCGTGTGTCCGCAGGGAGACCACTGTGTTCTACGTAAAGCTTTGGAGAATGAATGTGCCCTGGTGGGTTCTTTCTCAGTCCCCTCTGTATACAAGGATGACCATACGTCTTATATTTCCCAGAAGAACTGCAATTTTATGAATTTTATTCTCTTTAAATGATTCATTGAAGTTGTAACAAAATGTGATTTGGCACTTATACTCTTGAAAGGTTTTCCATAATACACATAAATTTGCCCACCAGAAAGAATGTCCTTTGTCATGTGTCTCAATTTGCGTTTCATAAGGCAAGTGTTGATTGAGCCACATGTTTGATCTTTAACCTAGGCCCCCTCCTCCAGTCCTTGGCAATCCTCTGGGGTAAGAACATGACTGAGGTCAATGGATTTTAGTGAGACTAGACAGATATTCCAACTAGTCAGCAGGAAATCTACAAATTAGTTGAATCTCTCAGATTTAGATAGATTTGATGTCACCCAAGAAGAAGAGGGCCTTAGGGGAGTAAAACATTATCTTGGAGAAATTTCTTCTTTTTTTTTTGTCTTTTGTTGTTGTTGCTATTTCTTGGGCCACTCCCGCGGCATATGGAGGTGCCCAGGCTAGGGGTCGAATCGGAGCTGCAGCCACTGGCCCACGCCAGAGCCACAGCAACGCGGGATCCGAGCCACGTCTGCGACCTACACCACAGCTCACGGCAACGCCGGATCGTTAACCCACTGAGCGAGGGCAGGGACCGAACCCGCAACCTCATGGTTCCTAGTCGGATTCGTTAACCACTGCGCCATGACGGGAACTCCCTATCTTGGAGAAATTTCTACTTCATGTACCCTGGCTACAGCTCCATGGAAACAGACTGAAGAAGTCTAATAAAGTCTATAGCAAATGCCCATATTTTCTCATGTTAACTCTTTGAACTCAAGGTCATTTCTAAACAGATAATTTGCAAGTCTGTCATTTTAGCACCAGCCTGGTTGACAATTCAAGGGGGCTTATCCATCATCAGTCCCTTGTCTGTGAAGGACTCCATTATTCGTGAAGCGGACTGATACATCAACAGAATTAAGAGTGATATCAAGAGACTGACCTTGGGCGTTCCCTTCATGGCTCAGTGGAAACAAATCTGACTAGCATCCATGAAGACGCAGGTTCGATCTCTGGCCTTGCTCAGTGAGTTAAGGATCCGGCGTTGCCATGAGCTATGGTCACAGACGCAGCTTGGATTTGGCGTTGCTGTGGCTGTGGTATAGGCCAGCGGCTACAGCTCCGATTTGACCCATAGCCTGGGAACTTCCACATGCCGTGGTGCAGCCCTAAAAAGACAAAAAAAAAAAAAAAAGAGAGAGACTGACCTTGGTTTTTTTCAAGGTGAAACTCAAAAACCATAGATGCTCTGCAAGAGAGATCCCATGCATGGCCTCACCCCCATAACACCCACCCATGTCACCACCTCAGTTTCCCACAGGCTGAAATGAAGAACAGGAGGAGTTGTAATGCGTGAAACATCTTTCATTTTCATACAAATTCTGCAACTAGAATAAACCACAGTTGTGAATTTAGTCACTGTTGCTGCCCAAGTTCTCTATGGCTTCTGGTCAGATTACTTCAGTTTCTTAGGGACATCACCTTGAAACATAATTTCACTCAGGAGGCACTTATGAAGTGCCTCTTGGTCACTAGGGAGAACAAGGAAAATGAAGAGAAAAATGAGGCTGTCTCTCCCTGACTTTAAAGAAAGATTTTGGTAAGTAGAAAATTACAAAACTCCACCAGAAGTTCCCTGGTGGTCTAGTGGTTAGGATTCAGCACTTTCACCACTCTGACCTGGGTCAATCCCTGGTCTGGGAACTGAGATTTTATTTCAGGCCACTGCACACTGCAGCAAAAAGAAAAGAAAATTACAAAACAGTGAGCAGGAGCTACAGAAGTACAAGGGAAAGAGCAGACTACTGCAGGCTATGGAGTCAATGACAGCAACACACTGGAAGTGATGTTGGAGTCATCCAGACATTTCCTGAGGCAGTGACCCCAATTTCCTGGAGTTGTGATCCCTCAATCATCAGAATGTTTCAGTCAGAGTCCTGGCAGGTAACAGCCTTCTCTCTGATGAGTCACATGAAGACACTTTAATGAAGGGACTCCTTGCAGAGGTTGGGCAGGGTTAAGGGAACAAATGAGAGATGATGGGGGCACCCAGAAGCAAGCAACTATAGGAGGCCGTTATACCCCCAGGGGGGGTAGAAATTAGACAAGCAAATAGTGTTTCTAAAGCCCAATGGGAGCTAGAACCACGAAGAAGGGGCTATTCAGAGAAAACTGCATTTTGCAGAGGGACACAGCAACTACCAGAGTTGCTTAGGGCAGAGAAGCCTGGGGCTTGCAGTCCATGGGCCTTCTTGTGTATTTGGGGCAACAGAAGGCACCTGCTTCCCTGGTAATGTGGGCTCCCTAAACAATGAAAACCTCCTCTACTCAGTTGATGTATCTTACAGCCAGTGAACAAGTCCAGAACCATGGTTTTATCTTTCCAGGATCTTGAGTTACAGGTAGGGCTTGTGGTGAGGAGGAAAAGCAAATAAACCCGAACAATGGAACTGTTCAATGGCCCTGAAACTCTGACCACATCCTCATGAGACTCACCAGGCTAGTAGAGAGAAAAAACAAAAGTAAAAGAAAAGCTATAAGCAGAAAAGAAAGGGAACAATGCTCTAGAAGGGAAGTAGGAGATTACCCAGAGAGTCTTTCCAGAATGACTTCCAACCCTTCAGAAGACAGGGGACATCAAAATCCTGCACAAATTGTACAGCTAGTCCATCGCTCCAACAAGTCCTGGGTTTAACAAACACACTGTTCCACCCTGGCTTCTTCATTTCACCAGAAGTTTTAGGAAGAAGCTGTTTCCCCGAGGCTGCCTCAGCTTTGGAGTTCAGAGCAAAGAGAACTTGGGGTACTCACGAGCATCGCTGTGCTTCACCGTTAAAACAGTGATGAGAGGTAACAGGAGCACCATCAGCCCCTCTAAAGTCCTTCTCTTTCTGATCCTTTTAACCAAAACACTGACAGGTCCCTACTGATCTTTCAGGAACCTACCCCAAGCTCTGGAGTCAATCAGCAACTGAGCAACGCCCAGGGCCATCTCCCAATAAGATGACGAGAAATAGTTAGTGTTATCAGTTGCTAGGTAGAATAGAGAGAAAACAAAAGGACTGAGTGCCTTCTGCGGTGACCTTTAACCATTTGTTGGTCTCAGACACGGCTTTCTCCTTTAGCTCTGCCTGTCATTCCCAACCTTTAAATATTTATGAAGCACGGCTATTTGAAAGACACAGAGAACATGAAGATTAATCACATCTGGTCCCTCAGGGAGCTCAAAAGAAAAGAAGCCTTTGCTTATTCCCGGAAGCTTAGATTTCACCCCGAAGTCCATGAGAAAGATTCACATGAAGTTCCAAGGACCTGGAACTCTCAGCTCTGACTTCCTACAATGCTACAGTCCAGACGTACCTAGTATGTCTCACAGAGACTGTCCTGTCCGTTTTAGCTTAGGTCTCTCTTTCCTGCTGCTCTAGCATCCAGCTATAATAGCTCAAAAAATGCTTGTTGAATAAAGGAGAGCTAGAAAAAAGCCTCAAAGAAAGTTTTGAGAGGCAGCTTGCTTGATTAACAATCCTCAACACCAAGCCAGGGCTACACAGGAGAACATGTTGAGTTGGGAAACAGAAGCTTAAGCTTGTCCAGGGAGTTGGAAGACAGGCCCAGACAGGAGGGGAATGGGAGGGGTGGGTGGAGGCTAAGCCACCAGGCAGGCTGGCTTGAGCTTCCGTTCATGGACCTGGGTTTGCATCCCAGCTACTTGACCTTGTGCAGAATCCCAAATTGCACTGAGGCTCAGTTTCCTCAACTTTTTTTTTTTTTTAATGGCCACACCCTTGGCACATGGAAGTTTAAGAGCCAGGGGTTGAATCCAAGCTGCGGCTGTGACCTATATACCCAACCGGTGCGGCAACACCAGACCTTTAATCCACCATGCCAGGCCAGAGACCGAACCTACACCTCCACAGCAACACGAGCCGCTGCAGTTGGGTTCTTGACCCACTGTACCACAGCAGGGAATCCTCAGTTTCCTCTACTTTAGAAGCAAATCCTAGCGTATATTTCACAGGGTTGTTGAAGAATTCGATGAAATTCTATTTATGATGTGTCGGGTAGGTGGTAGAACATACTGGTTTCCTTCTCCCAAAAGATATTCACATCCCAATCTCCAAAATCTTTTTTTTTTTTGTCTTGTTGTTGTTGTTGCTATTTCTTGGGCCACTCCCGCGGCATATGGAGGTGCCCAGGCTAGGGGTTGAATCGGAGCTGTAGCCACCGGCCTACGCCAGAGCCACAGCAATGCAGGATCCGAGCCGCGTCTGCAACCTACACCACAGCTCACGGCAACGCCGGATCGTTAACCCACTGAGCAAGGGCAGGGACCGAACCCGCAACCTCATGGTTCCTAGTCGGATTCGTTAACCACTGCGCCACGATGGGAACTCCTCCAAAATCTTTTTTGTTGTTGTTGTTGTTTTTTAGGGCCACTCCCATGGCATATGGAGGTTCCCAGGCTAGGGGTCGAATCAGAGCTGTAGCCACCGGCCTATGCCAGAGCCCCAGCAACGCGGGATCCACGCCGCATCTGCAACCTGCACCACAGGTCCTTATCCCACTGAGCAAGGCCAGGGATCGAACCCGAAACCTCATGGTTCCTAGTCGGATTTGTTAACCACTGCGCCACAACAGGAACTCCGCAACGCCGGATTCTTAACTCACTGAGCGAGGCCAGGGATCTCTCCAAAATCTTGAGATGGGGAGATTGTCCAGGATTATCTGAGGGGGTGCAATCACAAGGGTCCTATATGAGGAGGCAAACAGTCTCTAGAACTGGAAAGAGGAGGAAGAGATTTTCTCCTAGAGCCCCCAAAGGAATGCAACCCTGCCAGCACTTTAATTTTAGCCCATGAGGCCAACTTTCAGATTTCTGACCTCTAAAATGGTAAGAATAAATTTGTGTTGTTTTAGGGCACTTAGTTTGTGGTAATGTGTTGTATCAGTAATAGAAAACTACATGTCTTCCATTTTCCAAACGAAAAAAGCCAAATAATGAAATCAATATTTGATTACCTTCTCAGCATCTCCTAGCACCCTCTCTTCTCAGATCTTTTCTTCCTTTCTCCTTCCCTCCTTTGTTCTTTCCTTGGTTCTTCACTTAAGTTTAGGACACCCATGTGCCACTCCCAGAGTCCCCAGCAGTCCCAGATACTTCTCACAGGCACTGGAGTTCCGTGGCAGTGTATTTACTTGTCCCTGTGAATTTCTGTTCACGTGATGTCCTCACACTGCATACTGTACTTCAGCCTGCTGCATTCACATTAAAAAGTAGGTATGTGTACATATGTATAACTGAGTCACGTTGCTGTGCTGCAGAAATTGGCACAAGACTATAAATCAACTATAATAAAAAAAATTTTTAAGTAGGTGTGGTGATCATGCCTTTCATTTTTTTTTGTCATTTTATCCAAAGTGCAAATTACCGAATACAATCCAGAAAACTTGAAAAACACGCCAAAAAAAAAATCAGAATAATAAGATATAAAATAAAAAAAAGAACTCCTCAGAGAAAGCTACTCTTAGCATTTTAGTACATGTCTTTTCAGAGCTTTTGCATGACTATGTATACATACACACACACACACACACACACACACACACGCACGCACGCACACTTTCTTGGGGGGGGGGCTTAACCATGGCATGTGAAAGTTTACAGGCCAGGGATGAACCCATGAAATAGCAGGGACAATGCCAGATCCTTAACTCACTGAGCCACGAATGAACTCCCAAACACAACTTTGGGGTTCATTTTATCAAAATGGGGTTTCACAACCTAATACATCCTAATATTATTTTGTAACTTATTTTTCACTTAGCAATTTCCCAATATCAACATTCATTTTTTTATAGCATAGCTTTAATAGTCCTTAGCTTAAATACAAAAAATCGGTAACGATCAAGATCTTAAAGGACAAGGGAAGACTGCCCCCCTAAACTGGGAAGCACTGGGGTGGGAGTGTCCTGTGTATTTCCTTGGAAACTAGCTCTACCTCTGAGCAATTACCTTTCCTCGAATCTCAGCCTGGCTTGTTGACTATGGATCCCTTTAATTATGTCTTTGGCTTTTTACTGCCTCATATCGTAAGGCCCTTCTGAAGAATCTGAACCATATGCAAATGGGCCAAGTCATCTTCAAAAACCAAAAGACAAGTCATTAAGTTAGCCAAAGGGTTTTGTTCACTAAATATGTTGTTTTCAGTAGACTGCAATGTATTTTACCACATTCAATAAGTAGCTTCCTCTGGGCTGTTTAAAAAAATTCAGTGTGTGTGTACATGTACACACGTGCATGAGTCTGTGAAATCTAATTTGAGCCATTTTCTGTGCTTCTATAAAATCCATTCACCAATTTGGGGGTAAGCCTACCCCGTCTGTGTACAAATCAGCAGTAGAATATTCTACAGCAGAGAACATGGGCTTAGGAGTCAGATGAACTTATTTTCAATTGGGGCTGGCTTTGCCACTTCCTACCTATGAAACCTTGGGCAAATTATTAATCACTCTAAGCCTCAGATTTCGCTCGTGGGAAATGAGGGTTATAACAATATGTGCTTTGCAAAGTTGTGAGGATACAATGAAATCGGCAATGGTGGAACCAAGTCACTTCTTGGGACTTTAGAGCATTATCATCACACACACATAATCACCATTCCAAATAAACCCTCAAGAAAGAAAGGGTGGGTCTGCCATATAACCTTAGTTCCAGCCTCCTAGCCGTGATGTCCAAACAAACTACGCTCTAAAACTTGCCCCATGTAGAAATTCTGGAGCCACTTCTGAAGAGTATACATGGATATTACTTAGCAAATAAGTCTGGTACATAGTAAGTAAATGTTAGCAATCGTTATTACTATGACTGTTGTTTGCTAGTCGACCAAGAGAGATTGTGGTTTTTCCTTCCCTGTGCATTAACAAATTCATAGACGATGGTAAAGTCACGCTTGCCCTTCGACAGTGGTTCAAATTCACTGTTTTTTTGAGACGTTTGCTGCATTCTAGTGTATTTTAACTTTTAGTACTCACTAAGACCCATTCATTCATACATTTCTTACTTGCTTTAGTCTGTGATTTTTTAAAAAAAATTTATTGGAATATATTCAGTTTAAAATGTTGTGTTACTTTCAGTTGTACAGCAAAGTGAATCAGTTATACATATACATATATCCATTCTTTTTTTACTATATAGATTATTGCAGAACATCGAGTAGACCTCCCTGTGCTATACAGTAGGTCTCTGTTAGTTATCTACTTATATATAGTAGTGTATATATGTTAATGCCATCCTCCCAATTTATTCCTGCTTGGTCACCATAAGTTCAATTCTGCAATCTGTGAGTTTGTTTGTTTTATAAGTTGTTTTATGTCATTTTTATTAGCTCCCACATATAACTGATATTTGTCTTTCTCCGTCTGACTTACTTCACTTAGTATGACAATCTCTAGGTCCATCCATGTTGCTGCAAATGGTAACTTGCCTTGTTCTAAAAAGGATTTAAAATTGCTAAAATTTGATGTGTTCTCTTTTATCTTTTTTTTTCCGTTTTAATAAAGAAACTCTTTATTCTTCCTGAGTTTCACTTCTTAAATTTTCTTTTTAAATGGGCATCATGCAGTAGTTAACAGCTAAATAATTCAATAAGTTGTAAGTCACAGAAGTAAGACCCAGCCTCAGAAATAATAATTACCAAGTTTCCTTTATACATCTCTCCCACCCTCCAGACTCACTATTTTAAATTTAGTGTTTATCATTCTGGGGTATGTGTGTGTCTGCGTGTGTTCTTTAAGCAATGTAAAGTATTCTTTTATAGCATTTTTCAGCATTAATATTAAAAGTACTATAATCAATACTTCTATAACTTGTTTTTTACGTAACATTATATTTTTGACATTCAAGTATTTTAGGTTTCTCAAGGTCACTACTATATGATACTCCATTATATGAATATACCCAAATTTAGGTATCTATCTCCTTTGAACACTTAGGTTGTTTCAGATTTATATTTTACCCTTAAATGGAGTGCTTCCATGAAGATTTTTGTAATGTCCTCTTGTGTAAGGTTTTTTTTTGGGGTTTTTTTTTGTTTTTTCTTTTTGTTGTTGTTGTTTTTTTTCCTCCCCCACTGTATAGCAAGGGGATCAAGTTATTCTTACATGTATACATTTTCCCCCCACCCTTTGTTTCATTGCAATGTGAGTACCTAGACATAGTTCTCAATGCTACTCAGCAGGATCTCCTTGTAAATCTATTCTAAGTTGTATCTGATAACCTCAAGCTCCCGATCCCTCCCACTCCCTCCCTCTCCTGTTGGGCAGCCACTAGTCTATTCTCCAAGTCCATGATTTTTTTTTTCTTTTTTGTCTTTTTAGGGCCCCACCAGCGGCATATGGAGCTTCCCTGGCTAGGGGTCTAATTAGAGCAACAGCTGCTGGCTTACACCACAGCCACAGCAACACAGAATCCAAGCTGCGTCTGCAACCTACACCACAGCTCACAGCAATGCTGGATTCTCAACCCACTGAGCCAGGTCAGGGATCGAACCCAGTCAGATTTGTTTCAGCTGTACCACAACAGGAACTCCGATGTGTTTTTTCATATGTGGTCACTTGGCTTTCTCATTTATCTTCAATTTTTTTCTTTTTTTTACTTTTTACATTTCTCATTATCCAAATAAATATTTCATTATAGAAAATTGCCAACTTTAAGTTCATTTTCTTTTTTTCTATGTATAAAAAAGTTTCTATATAAAAATGAACAGAATTGAATTTGTATCTCGTAGAGGATTTTGTATCTTGCTGCTTTTAATACATGTCATCACACACTTTAAAACAACACTTCTAGTGACCATCAACAGGATATTCCAGAAAATTTTAATCACTTCCTTGTGTGAGATATATAAACTGACTAAAATTCCTCTTGGTTTATTTTAATCTAGTGTGTAGATAAGGGTGGAGGTGTTGGTAACAACCAAGCAGAGGAAAGAAAACATGACCAGTGTTTGGATATTTCCTGTGGTTCTTGCTGGGAAATGTAGAGAGTCATAGCCAGATCAGTGGAAGCCAACAAGTATGAGTATTGTCTGGAGTGTTCCAGAACATGAACATGCATATCAAGGTTTGTAAAAGATTGAGATAATGATAAGTTTAATACTTAACATCTACGTAGCAATTTTCTCCCTTATTCTAGCTTGTTTCAACAAGGATTTTGAAAAAAAAAAAAGGAAAAAAGGATTTAGGGTGAACTCAACAGCAAAAAGACCACACAGTTTAAAAATGAGCAAAGGACTTGGATATTTCAAATACATACAAATGGCCAATAAACAATTTTTTTTTTTTTGTCTTTTTCAGGGCCGCACCCGTGGCATATGGAAGTTCCCAGATTAGGGGCTGAATCAGAGCTGTAGCCATTGGCCTACGCCACTGCCACAGCAACACCAGATCTGAGCCATGTCTGCGACCTATGACCACAGCTCACAGCAATACCCCTGAGCGAGGCCAGGGATGGAACTTGCATCCTCAAGGATACTAGTCAGATTCGTTTCTGCTGAGCCATGATGGGAACTCCACCGTTTGTTTGGGTTTTTTTTTTTTTTTTTTTCGTCTTTTGCCATTTCTTGGGCCGCTCCCGCGGCACATGGAGGTTCCCAGGCTAGGTGTGGAATTAGAGCTGTAGCCACCAGCCTACGCCAGACCCACAGCAACTCGGGATCCAAGCTGCGTCTGCAACCTACACCACAGCTCATGGCAACGCCGGATCGTTAACCCACTGAGCAAGGCCAGGGATTGAACCTGCAACCTCATGGTTCCTAGTTGGATTCATTAACCACTGCGCCACAACGGGAACTCCCATCATTTGTTTTTATACATAGAAATTTTTCATACACAGGAAAAATGCATTTAAAGTTTGAGAATTTTCTACAATGAAATATTGACATGAAAAGATACTCAATGTCACTAATTATTAAGGACACGCAAATCAAAACCACAATGAGACAACACTTCCCATCTATTAGGTTGGCTACTAGAGAAACAAAACCACACACATAGAAAATAAAAAGTGTTGGCAAGGATATGAATAAATTGAAACCCTCGTGCACTGTTGGCAGGAATGTAGGAGTTCTCTTGTGGCGCAGTGGGTTAAGGATCTGGCACTGTCATTGCTGTGGCTCAGGTCACTGCTAAAGGCACGGCCAAAAAAAAAAAAAATGAGGTACAGCTATTATGGAAAACATTCTGGTGGTTCCTCAAAAAACTGAAAATAGAATAACCATATGATCCAGCAATTCCAATTCTGGGTATACACCCAAAAGAATTGAAAACAGGGTCTCAGAGAGATATTGGTACAGCCACACTCATAGCGGCATTATTCACAGTTGTCAAAGGTAGATGCTACCCAAATGTCCAGCAATGAATGAACGGGTACACAAAATGTGGTCTATACCTACCACAGAATATTACTCCACCTTAAAAAGGAAGGACATTCTGACACACAGGCCGCCACATGAGTGAACCTTGAGAAAATTATGGTTAGTGAAAAAAAGCCAATCAGAAAAAGACAAATACCATGTGATTCCACTTATATGAAGTATCTAGAGACGTTAAATTCATAGAGATAGAAAGTAGAATGGTGGTTGCCAGGCAGGGGTACGGGAGAATAAGGTGGTGTTAATGGGTACAGAGTTTCAGTTTTGCAGGTGAAAAGATTTCTGGAGATTGGTTGGGAAACCATGTGAACGTACTTTCCTGTATACTTAAAAATCATTAAGTTGGTAAACTTTTTTTTTTAGGGCCACACCTGCAGCATATGGAGGTTCCCCGGCTAGGGGTCGAATTGGAGCTACAGCTGCTGGCCTACACCACAGCCACAGCACCATGGGATCTAAGCCGCATCTTCGACCTACACCATAGCTCACAGCAGCCACTGAGCGAGGCCAGGGATTGAATCCACATCCTCATGGATCCTCGTTGGGTTTGTTAAACACTGAGCCACGAAGGGAACTCCCGAGACAGTAAACTTTGTGTTATGTGTATTTCACCACAATTTAAAAATTTTAAATTATTTTTGAAAGGCTTTAGGGAGGCTTATAGGACCTTAAATACTTCTCAAAATGCTTTCACATTTATCAGCTTAGTTGATCCTTAAAATGACCTAGTGAGGGAACATTGGGTGTTCTTTGAAAATGGAAGAGATTGCCTTGTGGGAGTGTTATGGAACTCCCACAGCTCTTAGGGGATGGGAGTGGCTTAGTCTGTCCTGGCATCCTTAGCAACAGGGTGTGATTTGATCCTTTCTGATGCTTATCTTCATGGGATCCTCGACCTGGTGGCCTATGCCCTCTTCTCTGCATAGGCATTTCTTATTTCAGCACAGGGCACCTTGCAGGGCCATGATAAGCTCCCTCCATCACTCTCTCTTCTAACCGTGGTGACTCACTCAGGGACCCGAGCTTCTCTTGGATGCCCTCTTAGGACTCTACAAAATTTAAGGTTGGAATGTTAGCCTTCTCCAGCCAAATGGGCAGAATTTAGACGTAACAGCTGGATGAATTCTGGCAAATGCATACACCCATGTAACACACACTCCTGTCAAAATATAGAACATTTCTATCACCCCAGAAAGTTTCCTTTCCTAGTCAATACTCCCCACCCCAAGGCAACTACTATTTTGATTATTGTACTCCATGAGAATTTTTCATTCTTCTTTTTTTTTGCGGGGGGAGGAGATGGGGGGGGTTGAGGAGATGGTTTTTTGCTGAGTATTCTTCCTGAGTTATTGTGTTATTGTTTATGCCAGAACCTGGAGCCTGTTAAACTTAGAAAAGAAATAGCTTCCTTTGTTTCTCCTTACATTTTAGCCTATACTTCCCTTTCCCTGGGGCAGTGGAGGCCAAGGTCTAGGTTGGTTTGAGAGAGAATGAAGGAGGTGACATATTAAAGAAAGGGACCCCCTGCACATACACACACATTTCCTATCCCGACCCTCCATTATCTCCATTGTTGGTATTTTTCCAAACCCCTGAGTACATGGGGCTTTTCCAAGTCCTCTATCCTCTTGATTTCTGCTTATTAAATTCTGACCTCTCATTTGTGGTTTAATTAATAAATCCACGGAATAGATAATAAGAGGCTATGCCAGGCATTGAGGTGATTCTCACATTAAGATAGTCTCCTTTCTCCAGGAGCTTACAGTTTAGTGGGGAAAACCAATATACTAGCAGCTAATTTATATCTACCTTCAACCTAACCCTCCTGTGTTATTAGTGATTGGAACTAACAGTTACCCACTTCCAACTCCAGAAACTTTCCTTCCTCCTTCCCCAACTTCCCAATATCCTGAACCATTCATTCACCAGGTGCCCAGATTTTGCCTCTAAGTATTTTTTTTAAACATATCTATCCTTCCTCTCCACCTTCATTGCAGTGAGCCCATCTCAGGACATCCCCATCCTTTCTCTGGACCATGACCTTCCAGAGGACTTTTCAGCCACTGCTGCACCTGTCTCAAATGCCAGCATTATCCTGTCAATGCCCTCAGCTATCGTGATCTATAGCAGCAGGTCCACAGTTCTTAACATCACAATCAAGGGCCCCGATTAACTAGCTCTGCCCATTTTCAGCCTTAGTTCCTGCTGCCACAATCTCATTTCTTCCCCTCCAGCAGCGCCCTCTGCCACGGCTGCCCTCCAGGCTGCCACGCTGTCTCCTGGCTGCCCCTAGCCATTGTTTAGAACCCACTCTCCCCCCCCAAACACAAATAAACTGGTAGCTTTTTTCTGTGTTTCTATGGCGACCCATGCTCTTTTCTCATTTTGTGTAATGGCCTGTCTCTCCCACCAGTCTGAGAATTCCTTGATGGCAAGGACCAAGCGTGTTCATCTCTGTGTCCTCTGTACCTAGCGCACAGTAAGAGAACAACACATGCCAGGCACTGTTCTGAGCGTTTTTCAGACATTAATTCATTCAGTCCTCACGCCACTTTATGAGGGAGGTGTTTTGTGGTGTCCATTTCATAGTTGAGGACAGAGACTAAGCAGTTTGCCCAAGGTGCAATAATCAGGAAGTAGCAGAACTGGGATTCGAACCTAAGTAATCTGGTTGCAACTCTGGATCTTAATCACCATTCTCATCTCAATTTCCATGTGTTTGTTGAATGAATGAAAGATGATCCCTTTTCAGTTCCTCACCTGAGTATGTTCAGAACTGAAACGGTTCTCTTCCAGGAGGTTTCCCCCCCACATCTGACCTCCATCGCTCCTCCAGTGTCTTGGAGAAGCCTGGAGTCTTTGACTTTTACCTCTTTCCTCCCTGATCCCATTCAATCTCTCATCATGTCTAGTTGTTTTGTTTTGTTTTTCCTTGGAAACATCTATCAGATTCTCTCCTTCCTCTCCATTTACAATCCCTGCTGTCCTGGTCTAGTCCTCATCCCTTCAGGTGAGATGACCACAGCAGCTTCCAGACTGGTTTCCCTAACTTCACTTCCTCACTCTGTGGGAGACTTGGGGTTTCCAGGCTTTTTTTTTTTTTTTTCCTTTTTAGAGCTGCACCTGCAGCATGTGTAATTTCCAGGCTAGTGGTCGAATAGGAGCTGCAGCTGCTGGCTTATGCTGCACCTCAAGGCAACTCTGGATCCTTAATCCACTGAGCGTGGCTAGGGATGGAACCCACATCCTCATGGATACTAGTTGGGTTCTTAACCCCACTGAGTCACAACGGGAACTCCATCTAGCCATTTTTATTTAAACTTCACAACAATCTATGAGCTAAATATTCATATTTTATAGATGAGAGACTGAATAACAGAACCCAGGTTCAAACAGGGCTTGTCTGGCTCTGAGGACTCTTCTATCTTCAAAAAGACTGCTAACTTTAAGCCAGTCACTTAAATTCCAAGTCTCAGATTTCTTATCTGTATAATGGGGATTACAACATTGTGAGAGCACCTGAGATAAACTAAGCTCAGTGCCTGCCACACAGTATGTGCTCAATGATAATCGGCAATTAAAGTTCGCAAAACCCATAGACTATGTAGCGTATGAGTTTGATAAACTGTTCTGATCAAAATGCTTCCTGGAAGAGCTCTTGAACCACTTAGCTGGTAAGAAGTTGCCAGACCTGGCCCCTTCTTTGTCCTTCAAAAATGCTCTCTTCCAGGAAGCACCATATGCTGTATGAAAAAATTATCTTACTGATCACTTCAAGAACACAGAAAAGACAAAAAACGCAACACACACAAAAACACATCCTAGCCTGGTGGAAAGCGCACAGAATCTGGGGCTCTGCCCTGTCCAGGTTGTGTGAGCACAAGAAATCTTGAAACCTATATGAATTTTTCTAATCTGCAAAATGGGAATAATAATACCTTCCCCTCCAAGGATACTGAGATAACTCACAGCCTTCAGCGCCTTGCTGGGCACTATAAGACCCACATAAAGGAGTTGTGCAACATTATCAGAGTCAGATAAGGTAGACGAGCTTTATTCTAAGTCGAGGACGAGATGGATTTCTAAATCTATATGTTATCAAAATAAGTATCAAAAGGAGAGGAAAGGTGAAAAGATTGTGCAAGCTGATACCACTCCGTATCTAGGAAACCTGACTACCTTTCTTGCCAGGGAACAAACAGCTCCTCCCCCTGAATCTTGAGAGGTGAGTGTTGAGAAGACCCGCCCTCTCCACCGCCGCCAGAGCCCCGCCTCCAGGGTCGAGTAATGCACGGCCCAGGCCCTGCTGATGGGAGGTGGGGGGGGGGCGCGCTGGCTCTGGTCACGTGAGCGCGAGTGCGGAAGTGGTGCGGCTGACGGCGTTCGTGACTGGTCGAGGCTGAGGGACCTGGGGGCGGGGCCAAGCGGCCGGACGCGCCGGGAGGAGCCGAGGAGGGGGCCGCGCCGGGGCCGGCGCCAGAGTCACGGCTTCGGTCTGAGGTGCCGACAGAGTACTGGACCCGCGGCGGGCCGGTGCACCCCTGCCTGCGCGCGCAGCCGCTACAAGTCCCGCAGGCCGAGACGCGGGCTGCTGCGCGAGGCGGGTGGGGTGGGCAGAGGGAGATTGGGAGGGCGCGGGCGCCCAGTGCGCAGAGCAGGCGTGAGGCGGCCGGGGGCCGGGACGCCATGTCCATGGAGGACCCCTTCTTTGTGGTGAAAGGGTGAGTGTCGTAGGGGGCTCCACTGGAGGAGGAGGCGGCAGTGCTGCCTGCCCTCACCTCCCCGCTTTTCTCGCTCTAGGGGGAGGGGAGACAAGTAGAGTCTGGCGTGGGGACGGCTTAGCCTTGAGGGCTATGATAAAGCGTCCAGAGACATCCCCTCTTCGTGCTACCTGGACTTTGAAACCGTGCCCCCAGTCAAGCCCCTGGGGAGGGGGGGTCTCCTTTGGCTTGTGCGCCGTTCTACAACTTATGGAGGGGTGTCGAGGGGTTCAGCAGCTCCTCAGGTGGGGAGGGAGACAGGCGTCCCAGACCAAAGTGGGGCTGTAGTGGAGCACCGGGCCCTGCTTTGAAGGGGGAAAAACAGCATCTGGGCAGGAAAAGGGAAATGGGCCTCCTGAGCTTTGTAGTTGGCGTGGACGGGGGTGAGCTCCCATTGTCCATTGAGTTCGGAGCGCTGGCCCGCTGACTGGCGAGACCACAACAAGCCCAGAGGCGTCTGAGCACGTTTGCAGGCTGGGAGGCGGGGGCGCGAGGCTCCGGAAGACAACTCTATTCAGTGGGGGAGTTTTTACCGAGTAATGGGAGGGGAGGAAAGCTGCTGTTCAAACTCAGTGGTGATGTTGGAAGGAAAACAAAATGAAATCAGCCAAACCAAACTTTCCTTAGCTTTCTGTTAGCACAGGGATTTTCCCACAGTGCTAAAGGAAATAGGTGCTTTCTTTTTAACTCCCTGATTTCATCCAGGCTATTTGACAGGTTTCCCCCATTTCTTCTTTTTTCTGCCTTTGAGACTAGAGCTGTCCTAACTTATTTTTCCCTAAGAAGTGTCGTGACTCCATCTTTGATTGCTCAATTGTTTGTTTGGAGATAGAAGCTTTAATTGCACTCTGTTATATAGGCTTTGTAGCCATTAAACAAATGCAGAAAAGATTGATTCTGTTGTTATAACTTGTCAGCTTTTGTTTTAAATGTCAAACAAAACAATCTGAGAACTGCAACGTTCTGGAAAAATCAGTGCCAATGACCTTAAAGTGCCTCTGCTTTCAACTAGTTGCTACTAGCTTCCTATTTCTGTAGGGGTAAAAGTTGACCAGTTGCTTGAGTGTTATTTTTTTTTTTAAGGTTCATTTTACAAAATTTAAATGGTACTTTAAGGGAAATACTTTATTACCCATGATACAGTAAAATATATTTATGTATTTCTAACATTGCCTTTAAAAGTTTTTTTTTAACCTGACTTTAATATAAATGGAAAAACGCTGAGTTTAGATTATTGGTAATATGTGGCTCTCTACCTGGAAAATGTGTGGTTTATTAGGATTGATTTTTAGGGGATAATTTTTAAATGTGAAAACTGTGTTTTTTCCTTGAGTGAACGTTCTTAATGCTTAGGGTTGCAAAGGTTATCTCTGGCTGTGGAGACTGTAGATAATCAGAATTTTAAAATTTTTAATGGGATTTGTGAAAATGCAAAATTGTTTTGCCATCTTGACTTTTTTTTTCTTGATAGTAGCCAGTGCAGTTCACCAGTGCTTGCTCACTGATTAGATATCACTGCTTTATTGGAACATTGGCCTTGAGTCTTGCTTGACTTTGACATCATTTTAGCTCATGTTCTTAAGATGTCAAAACCTTCTGCTTTGTGGGAGTTCCCGTTGTGGCGCAGTGCAAATGGATCCAGCTAGTATCCATGAGGACATGTGTTCCATCCCTGGCCTCACTCAGTGGGTTAAGGATCTGGCATTGCCATGAGCTGTGGTGTAGGTCACAGATGAGGCTTGGATCTGGCTTTGTTGTGGCTGTGGTGTAGGCCGGCACCTGTAGCTCCAATTCAGACCCCTAGCCTGGAGGGAACTGCCATATGCCACAGGTGCAGCCCTTGAAAAAAAACCCTTCTGCTGTGGAAAAGTAAAATTAGCTACATGAGTGCCTCCACACTGTGTGAGGGAATGTATGGAGCCATGTATCTCTGCTTATTAAAAGTTTTGAAAATGCACCCCACGATGTGGAAAAATTAAAGATGCTTGAATTGTGGCCCTTAGCCTAGGAGCTGGTAGTCTAATCTGAAAAACAACTTACCCCCAAATTAAGTAGAAATGGCAGGTGATAAGTGATTAAATGCTGTAGCCTAGGAGCTGGTAGTCTAATCTGAAAAACAACTTACCCCCAAATTAAGTAGAAATGACAGGTGGTAAGTGATCAAATGCTGAAGTGAATGCTACAGAAGATTAGGTGCCCCAGTAGTCCGGAGAAAGGCATCTCATTAGGAATGGCTGTGGTTGGAAAAGCTTTGGAGGTAGTAGTATGTCTTAGGTTTTGAAGATGGGTAGCTCCTAGATAATTCAGCCTGTGTCTCTTCTGGACTCTTAGCAAGAAGAGTATCCATTTGGTCCTCTTGCTTCCAATCCCTTTCCTCTGTCTTAGTTCTGCTGGCTGGCTGCTCTCCAGTATGCCGGTGTGAGCCACACATGCCGTGTTACATTGCCTAGTAGATGCAGTAAAAAGTAAAAGACAAGTGAAAGTAATTTTAATGTCATCTTTAACCAGTATACTCAAAATATTTCAACATGTGATGAATATAAAGACTGTTAATGAAAGATTTTTCCCTTTTTGTACTAAGTCTTAAAAATCTGGCGAGTATTTTATACTTAGAGCACATCTCAATTTGGACACTAAATTTTCATCAGAAACACTTGATCTTTATTTGGAGTTTATTAAACACACAGTTCAAAGTGCGGATTGATGTACCCAGATTGTTCCACATATACTTTCAGAATTTTTGGTAACTGAAGTGTGTATCAGTTTTTAAAGTTAAATTAAAATTTAAAATTTAGGAGTTCCCGTCGTGGCTCAGTGGTTAATGAATCCGACTAGGAACCATGAGGTTGCGGGTTCGATCCCTGCCCTTGCTCAGTGGGTTAAGGATCCGGCGTTGCCGTGAGCTGTGGTGTAGGTTGCAGACGCGGCTTGGATCCTGCGTGGCTGTGGCTGTGGCGTAGGCCGGAGGCTATAGCTCCGATTCGACCCCTAGCCTGGGAACCTCCATATACCACAGGAGCGGCCCTAGAAAAGGCAAAAAGACCAAAAAAAAAAAGAAAGAAAGAAAATTTAAAATTTAGTTCCTCGGCCACACTAGCCTGCTTCAGCAGCCTCATGTGGCTTCCATATTGGGGGCAGCACAGGTGTAGCTTTTCTAGAACCCAAGCAGGAGTTCTCTCCTTAACATCATTTAGTGGCAGTCTGTTGCCTATGGAGTTAAATCTGAACACTTCGGGATGCAGCCTTTCTCCACCCTTGCTCACTCTGCCTGCCTTTAGCATGGAGCTCTGGCACTGCCAGACTCAGTCTAGTGACTATGACCACAGTACTGGGTGTTCTTACTTTGCCTAATTCACCCACTCAGCTTTTTGGATTCACTGTGAGCATCTCACTATCTCCAGGAAGTGCTTCCCTTGGCACCTACAGCACATTATTGCACCTCTTCCTCTGGCTGTCTTTCATTATAAGAGTGTGAGGTCTGGGGGTCTGCTTGTTTTTCCCGTACTTCCAGCCCTGCACTTTGAGTATTTAGCATCAGTATTGAATAAATTCTCCTTGGTATTGGTGGTTCGTGGTGGGAACACTACCGGCAGAGGCCTTGAAACAGGCATCGTGTGTTTAGAAATCAAGGAAAGCATTCCAAGTGGGGTAGGAAGTATATTTGGGAAAGTAATGATGATAATAATAGGAGGAAACTCCTATGCCAGGCATTGTGTGCTAAGTAAGCACTTTATAAGAATTTTCACTTTAGGAGTTCCCGTTGTGGCTCAGTGGTTAACGAATCCGACTAGGAACCATGAGGTTGCGGGTTCGATCCCTGGCCTTGCTCAGTGGGTTAAGGATCTGGTGTTGCCGTGAGCTATGGTGTAGGTCGCAGACGTGGCTCAGATCCCGTGTTGCTGTGGCTCTGGTGTAGGCTGGCGGCTACAGCTCCGATTCGACCCCTAGCCTGGGAACCTCCATATGCTGCAGGAGCAGCCCAAGAAATGGCAAAAAGACCAAAAAAAAAAAAAAAAGAATTTTCACTTCATAAGAACAGCTTTATGATGTGGGTATTACCCCCATTGTATAGGTGAGGAGCTGAGGGAGTTGAGTTACTTCCCCAGAGTCACACAGCTAATAAGTGGACCCAGGAGTCAAATTTCAGCTGCCTAATTCTACTTACACTGTTAACACTTCACAGTACAGGTGAAGTGTTTCTTTTTAGGGCTGCACCTGTGGCATACAGAGGTTCCCAGGCCAGGGGTCAAATCTGAGCTGCAGCTGCTTGCCTACACCACAGCCACAGCAATGCCAGATCCTTAACCCACTGAGCAAGGCCAGGGATCAAACCCAAATCCTCATGGATACTAGTCAGGTTCTTAACCCCCTGAGCCATAGTGGGAACTCCTAAAAAGCTGTTTTAATTTAAATATGCAGGAGTTCCTGTCGTGGCTCAGCGGAAACGAATCTGACTAGCATCCATGAGGACGCAGGTTGGATCCCTGATTTCACTTGGTGGGTTAAGGATCTGGTATTGCTGTGAATTGTGGCGTAGGTCACAGATGTGGCTCGGATCTGGTGTGGCTGTGGCGTAGCTCCAGCTCCAGTTGGACCCCTAGCCTGGGAACCTCCATATGCTTCGGGTGCGGCCCTAAAAAAGCAGACAGACAAAAATAAGCAGTGGTTAGTGCCTGAGTGTTGGAGGCTCCTTCTGTGAGGTTTAGACACTGTCGATATATTCTTGTTCAGAGCAGAATCCCTCACCACAGGCTGAAACCACCCCAGCTGGGCCCTTGGGGCAAGTGTGACCCTACCTGGCACAGACTTTGCCAGTGGTCTTTTCACTACCGGAGCTCCTAGCTCTACTGAGTCACCCCAGGCCTGCGCTTTAAGTTGTAGTTTGTCTAGTTGCCCTTCTCCTGTGTGTTCTCACTGGGTTATTCCCATCGTGTCAGGTGTCCCCTCCCTCCCTGCATATCTGTGCACATTCCACACCTTGGTCACTGACCCAACTCTCTCCTAAGTGCTTTTCTGTTTTCTGTTAATTATTCGACATCCCCCCATGCCATTCCCCTTTTCTCTTTTTCTTCTCCCACTTAACACATGCCTTGCTCCTCTCGGCCCTCTTCACTCCTGGCTCTCCACTCTCCTTCGGTCCCATGTCCATTTGGCCATCACATCTTATCAGTGCATCTTCTGGCCATCTCTGGCATCTTCTCTACCTCTCTGGTTTTGGTTCCTCCACCCTAGTCCATGTCCTGGTCCTTTCCACCTGGACCCTTGTAAGCAGCTTCTTCAGCAAGCTGCCGGGTGCGACCAGAGAGACATGATGAGGTCTATTCTGATCCTTCATCTCTAAGTGTCTTTTTTCTGTGTGCCAGGGACTAAGGGTACAGCCGTGAACTAACAACATCCCCGTCCTTATGAAGCTTACATTCTCAGGACGGGCGATAACAATGAACAAATTTATGATATGTTGGGTGGTGCTAAATTCTGTCAGAAGAATAAAGCTGGGTAAAGGAAAAGGAAATGGGTTTCTGGGTGTAATTTTCCTTTTTTATGTGACTTCTGGAGGCAGTGAAGTTTGGTGAAAGAGCTGAGCTTTGGTAATCAGGCTGACTGAGGGTTGAAATCTTACTTCTATCAATTGCTTGGTGTGACTCTTGGTACATTAATTACTCTCTCTGAACTGATTTCATTCATTATGTTCAAAGTTGGCTTAACAACCAACGGCTGCTTTATTGGTTGAGAGGATTAAATGAGTTCATACTTGTAAGTTGCCTTAGCACAGTTTGGGGCATATATTAAGTGCTCAGTAAATATTCTCTCTTTAAATGTCTATTTATATGTCTCTATTCAAATAGGCTGCTCCCTCTGAAAGACCTCTTTTTTCTTCATAATATTTTTTCCATTATCATTGATTACAGCTTTTTTTTAAAAATTGGAGTTAAATTTAAAGTAATAATGTTCATTTTAGAAAATTTAGGAACTAAAAATATAAGAAAGAGGATTAAGAATTCATTGAAATGCCACCATCCAGAAAAAATTAGTGAAAATTTTGGTGTCTTTTTTTTGTGTGTGTGCTTTTTAGGGCTGCACCGGTGGCATATGGAAGTTCCCAGGCTAGGGGTCAAATCAGAGCTACAAATGCAGGCCGCAGCCACAGCAACGCAGGATCTGAGCTGCGTCTGTGACCTCTACCACGCTCATAGCAACACCAGATCCTTAACCCATTGCTCGAGGCCAGGGATCAAACCAGCAACCTTGTAGTTACTGGTTGGACTTATTTCTGCTGTGTCACAATGGGAACTCCATGTCTTTTTTAAATTTTTTATTTTTGGCCATGTTGTGCTTCATCTCGATGTAGCATCTCAGTTCCCAGACCAGGGATCAAACCTGTGCCACAGTGGTGAAAGTGTCAAGTCCTAACCACTAGACCACCAGGGAGCTCCCTAAAATTTTGATGTCTTTTTGATCTATGTTTCTACTAATAGTGTTGTGTAATACTCTCCATCACTTTTTGATCTCTTATTGTATATCATGCACTGTACTGAGAACCTGACAGGGATTGTCTTTTTAATCTTTATGAAGTAGATACTAGTACTATTATTACCATTTTATAAATGAAGAAAATGAAATTTAGAGAGTGTAAAAACAAACTTCCAACTTCAAGAGCTTGTCACTGGAAAGGCCAGGATTTATATAAATGAGTATTTTTAATTATTAATCATTTAAGAAATTGGGATCATACTGTCTTAATCTTTTCACCTGTATTTCTGTAAGTTCTTAAAATGCCTTTGGTAGGGAGGCTTTTTAATGACTGCATTGTATTTGGTCATGTAAGTGTTGTATAAGTTATCACCCAGGGTGACATTTATGATGTTCCTAAATTTTTCGCTATTACATATAGTGATAAGCCTGCTTGTCACAGGTCTTCAGTGCTGCTTCTGATTATTTCCATAGCCTGTATTCCTGTAGCAGAATTGCTGATTCAGAGGGCATGCACATTTTCAAAGCTTCTAATGCATATTACCAAATTGCCCTCCAGGATACACCCCATCACCCCTCTACTCCCCATATACCCCCAAAGTTTGAGGGGCCCTTTTCCCCTTAATCCTTTGCCGGTACTGAGATTCTCATTTTAAGAAATCTTGACTAATTTGCTAGGTGAATTATATCACTTTCACCTTTGTGTTCATTAAGAACTTTATTTGATGAGTGGACCCATTTTGAGTTTGGGGTTCTTCAGGTTGGTTTGTTTTTTTCTTTGTCTTTGCAACTTCTAATTGGAGGGAGTCACTAAGAAATTGAGCATTGGAATATGAGAGTATTTTGGTACCAAGTGAGCCTCTCCTGTAGATAAAAAGCATGAATGCTGTGGTTCTTGACTGTTTTGCTGGTTTGGGAGCTTTGTCTATCTGAACAAGGATAGTTTTATTTCCAGGCTCTTGGCTGTGGGTCAGTGTTGAAATAATGGCATAAGCAATCAAGACAGTATATATTACATTGCATTATTCTCTAACCATCTTGTCTATAGGTACAACCTTTTTTTTTTTTTGTATTTTTCATTGTAGTTGATTTACAATGTTGTGTTAGTTTCTGGTGTATAGAAGGTGATTCGGTCTTATATATAAACATATATATTCTTTTTTGTTATGGTTTATTACAGGGTATTGGATATAGTTCCTTAGCTATCCTGAGGGACCTCGTTGTTTATTTTACATATAGTAGTGTGTATCTGCTAATTCCAGGCTCCTAATTTATCCCTCCCCTACTTCCTATCCCCTTTGGTAACCATAAGTTTGGAGTCTATTTCTTTTTTGGAAATAAGTTCATTTGTATCATAGTTTAGACTCCACATATAGATGATATCATATGGTGTTTGTCTTCCCCTGATTTACTTCACTTAGTATGATAATCTCTAGGTTCACCCATGTTGCTGCAAATGGCATTATTTCATTCTTTTTTCTGGGTGAGTAGTATTTCTTTCTCTCTCTGTGTGTATTTGCATATACAGCCTTTTTAACACTAGTTATGAGTTCCTTTGAGGCAGGCGTTGTGCATTTTTTTTTTGTCTTTTGTTGTTGTTGCTATTTCTTGGGCCGCTCCCACGGCATATGGAGGTTCTCAGGCTAGGGGTCGAATCGGAGCTGTAGCCACCGGCCTACGCCAGAGCCACAGCAACGCGGGATCCGAGCCGCGTCTGCAACCTACACCACAGCTTACGGCAACGCCGGATCGTTAACCCACTGAGCGAGGGCAAGGACCGAACCCGCAACCTCATGGTTCCTAGTCGGATTCGTTAACCACTGCGCCACGACGGGAACTCCCGCGTTGTACAATTCACAGTGTTGAGAAAACTGTTTATTGCCATAGTTAATATGAAAACTATTGTTTGCAGAGTAATTTTAATCAGTAAAATTGAATATAAGTCAAGTCTCATTTTCTACTTTTTAAAAATCAATCAGATGTTTCATTGTAAAACCACTTTGCAAACATTTGTTAAAGATTTATTGATACTATGGTTGGCTCCTGAAATTATAGTCTAGCTTGGAGATTTTGTGAAAGAATGTGGGAGAAAGTGTGCATTATGTATACGATTTTGGAGTAGAGCTGGGATGCTGTGGAGATTTTGAAAAACTTAGAAAGACCTCACCCCTACCCCCACCCCAGTGGGAATGATGATCAGGGGCACCTCAGTGAAGCAAGTAAGGCCTCAGTCTGGGCATTAGAGGAAATGTTGCTTTTCATTTGCAGAGGTGTAAGGACTCCTCCGCCTGGGGCTGGGGAATCAGTGAGTGAAAGTCTAGAGCCCTAGAGCTGGAATGAGGAAAGGGAGGGTAGGGAGACCTGCCAGCTGAAACAGATTTTGTTTCAGATTGGAAATTAAAGTCAGCCAGTTTTGGAGGAGGAGGAGGAGGAGGCATGGAATACCCAGTTGAGGACTTTAAATGTAATCTGTTTCCTAATGTAAATTCTTCATCAGGAGATAGTTCTAATGTAGCGGTTACCATGCACTTGCCTATAGTCAAACAACTTCTAAGAGCTCAACCCCAGGTCTTCTAATTCCCTAAAGAAAATAGATTTGTCTGGAGGCTTTGCAAAGGTGGGATTAAGTAGCTGTTAGTACTGGAAGACACCTCATACCCTGGTTCTGAAGAACCTGAGGCCAGCAGCTAAAAAGTCTGAACACCAGTTCTCTTTATTTGTCAGTAAGTGCAGACTAGTAATCTTGAAAGTTGCTTCCAGATCTAAAATCCAGTGGTGCAGCTTAAGCTGAGGTTGTGCAAGGTGAGAAGTCAGAGGAAGAGTCAGAAGTGATGCTTGTCTAGACAAGTTTCAAATCTTGGAAAATAGTGTCACTGTTAACTCTAATGGAGAAGTTAGAGAAGGAAGCAATTTGGTGGGTTTTTTTTTTTTTTCCTGTTTTATTTTGTTGTTTGAATACTTGCTTTTTCAGAGGGAGGATATGAACTGTTTGGTTTTAGGCAAATGGGATGATCCTATAGGCAGCTAAAAATACAGGAATTAGTCCCAGGCGAATTATTAGGGTTGGAAATGGATTTGGGGAGGTACCAGCTTCAAGGGATTTTTTTGAACCTGCTAGTGCTGACCAGCCACTTAGAAGCTGTAAAAAGAGTGCTGAGGGAGTTCTCTTGTGGCACAGGGGGTTAAGGATTTAGTGTTGTCACTGCATCAGCTTGCCTTTTTTTTTTTTTTTTTTTAAATGCTGAGAAACGCTGGGACCAGGTAGAGGAATAGGAAAGCGAAAATTGGTAGAAACTAGAAGAGCACAATGCCACAAAAACAACAAAGTGAGAGTTTGAAGAAAATAGAAAGGCTGTAGTGTCAAGTACACTGAAAATGAGGATGAGTTTAAGTCACCCGTGACTTTGACCTGCATTGGCAGCATTATGCTATCCCAGGGGGGTTGTGGAAATGGCAGCAGATTGAGGTTAAAAGTGTGTATAACTATAGGTAACAAAAGACTTCCCCTCCATGAGAATTATTGAGAAAGATATCACAGTGAAATTGAATTACAAAATGGCAGTAAGGTCACGTGCAGAGCGTGTGTGTTTTTCCCTTTAAATACAAACGGTGTGAATGTGGAAGTCAAACGGTAAAAAGAGCTCCTCCTCACCTAGCCCCAGGGGTTGGTGGTGAAACTGGTTGATGGGCTATGGGGTGGGAAGGTGATAGGGTTGCCGAGGCTTGCACAGCTTGGGTTTTTCAGGTTTCATTAGTAGAATGGAAACCATCTGCCTTCATTAGCCTCTCTGTGTTGATGAAATAGGGGCCTCTCTGTAAAGAGACATACAGGACAGGTGCTGCCTCAAATATAAATGTTGTGGCGTGTTATGTTTTTCCAAAGATGGCTGCCCCAATATATATCCTGTCCCATTTGCTTTTCTCAAATTTGAGGCTGACATTCTTCTATCAAACTAAGATCCTTGTTCCTTTCACTTCAACCTGGGCAGACCTTCATAACTACTTCAACTGACAAAATGGGGCAGAAACGACACTGCTTGATTCCTGAAACTTGTTGCAAAAGACAACCAATTCAGTGTCAACCTACATCTTTCTGACTTGGGGACATAAGTCCAGCTCTACTGATGCCACTGTGCCTGAGAGCTCACATGGAGAGGCTATGCAAACACAGAGATGCTATGAAAAGCACCTGCTCCTATAGCCCCAGCCTATTGAGTCTTTCAGCTGAGGCCCCAGATGTTATGGAGCAGGGATAAGCCATCCCTTCCTTGTTCAGCACAAATTCTTGACCCACAGAATCCATGAGCATAAGAAATGGTTGTTTAGTGTCATTAAATTTTGGAGTAATTGCTATACAACCACAGTAACTGGAATGGATGCCAGTTCAGAGCCTGTCAGCATGGTCAAAGAAGAATGGAGAAATCAAAAGGCTGATGAAGGTTGCAGCTATGATTATCCTGTAATTTGTTGCCACAAACTGAATGACAGATTCTGGGGAACATAAGCTCCCTAATGGTTGAAATACTTCTTCCTCCCATCTTTCTGACAAATGGTGAGATCCAGATAAGAAAATTTTGATTTTCTGGATAGCTGATGTATTGCCTAAGGGTTAGTAGGTATGGTGAGCCCTTCACTGTGGTGGAATAGACTGGAACGTTGAATGGGAAAGGCTCAACTAGCAGTGACCGGGGTTTAGTACTGGGTTCACTTCAAAAACAAAATGAGTTGGTTAATCCTGCCAGTGTCAACCCTTTTTTTTTATAAAGAATGAAAGAATTCAGTTTTGAAAGCTTGAATGACTTTATTTTTGCCTGAAAGATACATTCTTCGAAGATGTGGACTGTGTTTTCATTTTTGACATTTGTTTCCTGGGAAAGAAGCTCTGCATTGCACGTGGTCCCAGGGGGAGTTGGTGTGGCTTTCAGTGTCATAGGGAGTTCATATCCATGAGGATATGATGAGTCCCAGGATTTAAAAAAATTTTTTTAATTATATTTATAGTTGTACAACCATCATCACAACCTAATTTTGGAACATTTCCATCCCCACTATCAAGTCCATCCCTCCCTCCTGTTCCCTATGAAAATCATAAGTTTTTCAAAGTCTGTTTCTGTTCTGCAAATAAATTCATTTGTATCCTTTTTTTAGATTCCGCATGTAAGTGATATCATAAGGTGTTTGTGTCTCACTGTCCAACTTAGCATGATAATTTTTAGGTCAATCTATATTGCTGCAAATGGCATTATTTCATTCTTTTTTATGGCTGAGTAATATTCCAGGGACTATATATACGACATCTTCTTTATCCATTCCTCTGTTGATGGACATTTAGGTTGCTTCCATGCCTTGGCTGTTGTATATAGCATTGCAGCGAACATTGGGGTACACGTTATCTTTTCGAGTTATGGTTTTCTCTGGATAGATGCCCAGGAGTGGGATTGCTGGATCATTATTGGTAATTCTATTTTTGGTTTTTTGAGGACCCTCCATAATGGTTGCACCAATTTATATTCCCACTGATAGTGTTAAAAGCTTCCCTTTTCTCTCCAGCATTTGTTGTTTGTAGACTTTTTCATCATGGCTATTCTGGCTAGTGTAAGGTGATACCTCATGGTAGTTTTGATTTGCATTTCTCTAATAATTGGTGATGTTGAACATCTTTTCATGTATGTTCAGGCCATCTGTATGTCTTCTTTGGAGAAGTGTCTGTTTAGATCTGCCCATTTTTTAATGGGGTTGATTGTTTTTTTGATATTGAGATGCAGGAGGTGTTTATATATTTTGGAGATTAAACCCTTGTCAGTTGCTTCATTTGCAAGTATTTTCTCCTATTCTATGGGTTGTCTTTTCATTTTGTTTAGGGTTTCCTTTGCTGTGCAAAAACCTTTAAGTTTAATTAGGTCCCATTTGTTTATTTCTGTTATTATTGTCATTACTTTAGGAGGTGGATCTGACAAGATACTGCTGTAGTTTATTTCAGAGAGTGTTCGGCCTATGTTTTCCTCGAAGAGTTTAATAATATCTGGTTTTACATTTAGGTCTTTAATCCATTTTAAGTTTATGTTTGTGTATGGTGTTAGAGAGTGTTCTAAATTCATTCTTTTACAGGTAGCTGTCACATTTTCCCAGCACCACTCCATTGCATATTCTTGCCTCCTTTGTCATAGATTAGTTGACCATAGGTGCGTGGGTTTATTTCTGGGATTTCTTTCCTGTTCCATTGATTTTATATTTCTGGTTTTTTGTTTGTTTGTTTGTTTGTTTTTGGTGCCAGTACCTTGCTGTTTTGATTGACTGTAACTTTGTAGTGTAGTCTGAAATCAGGGCTCCTGATTCTTCCAACTCCATTTTTCTTTCTCAGGATTGCCTTGGCTGAGTCCCATGATTTTGATTGACTGCTTCATGGACAGCAAGGGCAAAATCCTTATCCCTAGTATTTCCAATGCTGTGGCTCTTGTTACCCTTGAAGTGTGTAAGATGACTGGCATCCACAACAGATGTGGGAGCAGAACATCTGCTTTCTGTGGGGGATAGCCATCTCTGTCCTTCAAGGAACTTAAAAATCTGGGTCAGGAGCAAAACCTGTAATTCCTAGGAAAGCACTTAGCAAGTTTTTGATGAAATGGTGTCAGACGTGATATCTAAAGCTGTCTGTGAGCAGATTATTTTTTACCAAGAAGTTTGCAAAGCTGAAGAGCTCCAAGAATTCAAGTGATACCTGGCCTCTGGTAGATTATTCCCATTAGTTAGTTGGAAGAAAAGCCTGAAAATAGCCAGACCAAACTCCACAGGAAAAAGAGGCAATATCTTGTGATTCTGACCTTGCCGGAGACCACAGAGGAAAGTGGATCACTGTGGCCTAAGGAGTTGGCAGCTTCAGCACTCCTCCTGGGGTGCAGCACGCTCCCATGGGCTGACTGTGGTGAGCGCTAACCCGGGAGCAGACGGTGCTGGGCAGGCAGGTGTGGGAAGTGCCTACTAGCCAACTTGTGCAGAAGCTATTTGCTTACCTTTGCTGAGAAGGTAGGTGAAGAAAACTCAGCAGCTCTTCTCTTTCTGTTAAAATCCTCACAAATCTCAAACAACTGACATGGTTAATATTCCTCTGTCTTGTTCATCGATTTACTTAGAATGCCAGGTGATTCTAAATATTTCATGCCAGATACTTTCAAATAACTCCGAGTTCAGTGGGTGATCTCACAGGTTAGAGTCTTGTACATTATTACATGTGTCTTGTGTTTCTCGAAACTTGGGAAATCCCAGGTTCTTTTGGATATTCTAGTTACCATTAACGCTTGGCTTAAGAATAGATTTTGTTTGTGACATGCATTTTCTCTCCGTTCTTGCCTTTTTTTTTTTTTTTTGGTCACATCTACAGCAAGTTGGTTTTTTGTGTTTTTTGTGTTTTTTTTTTGTTTTGGCCATATCTACAGAAAGTTCCCAGGCCCAGGATTAAACCCATGCCACAGCAGTGACCTGGGCCACTGCAGTGACGGCACTGGATCCTTAAGCCACTGTTCCACAAGAGAACTATTCATCCTTCTTTTTCAGGCTAATGCTAGGCTGAAATGGTACTGGAAGAAGAAAAGTTGGGAGATATTTTAACTTTGAGGGACCCTGTTAGTTGCTGTATTAAGATAGGACTCTTGATGCACTGCAGGTTCTGGCTTTTCAAGATTAGAACCATTGCTGATAGTTCCCACCTTTGTGATTCCCTTAGAGCATGTCTTAGAAATATAAAATAAGACTGCTTTGACTTTTTTTTTTTTGCTTTTTAGGGCCGTACCTGCGGCATATGGAAGTTCCCAGGCTAGGGGTCGAATCAGAGCTACAGCTGCCAGCCTTTGCCATAGCCACAGCAACACAGGATCTAAGCTGTGTCTGTGACCTACACCACAACTAATGGCAACACTGGATCCCCGACCCACTGAGCAAGGCCAGGGATCAAACCCGCATCCTCATGGATACTAGTCGGATTCATTATTTGTTTCTGCTGCACCGAAACGGAAACTCCTACTTTGACGTTTTTTGATGTCCGCACTATTAAATGAACACTAAAAATGAAACCTCTTTTAACAACAGGAGATTGTTGCCAGGCCTGTGGGGTGTTGATGTTACCCGGGGATTGCTTTGCAGCATGTTTCTAATTCCTGACATTTCTTTCATTTCTTCTTTAGGACATGTTCAAGTTCTCGCATGCTTGATTTCACTCTCTCTCTGCTGCTAGAATTGAATCCACCGGTGTGCCCCTCCTTCCCTTCAAATCTGAGTATCAGTGTCTTAAGAGCTGTGGTTGTAAAAGTGTAATCATCCCAGGGGGGTCTCAAGATCCTCTCATGGAAGAGCCCCTCAGCTTAAAATGCTTCTCATGATAGTACTCAGATATTACTTGCTTTTTTTCATCATGTTGACATTTACATTGATGGTAGAAAAGCTGTGGCAGGTAGACCTGCTGGTGCCTTAGCCTACTCTAATTCAGGCAGTGTCACCAAACTGTACCAGGAGTCATTATATTCTTCCATCACCTGTGGTGTATGGAAGTTCCCAGGCCAGGGATTGAACCTGAGCCACAGCTGCCAATCTGTGCCACAGGTGCAGCAACACTGGGTCCTTAACCCACTGTGCTGGGGATCAGACCTGTACCTCCACAGTGACCTGAGCTGCTGCAGTCGGATTCTTCACCCACCATGCCATGGTAGGAACGCCTTCATTTTTTCAAGTTATAATTTACCTACAGTAAAATTGACCCTTTTTTAAAAAAAGTGTATAGTTCTGTGAAATTTGACAAATGCATATAATTGGTACTACTGACCTCCACAATAAGTTACAGGACAGTTCCATCACCCCTAAAAGTTTCTCTTTGTTCCTTCTAGCCCCTTGCCCCATACCTAGCACCTGGCCACTGCTGATCTGTTTTCTGCCCTTGTAGTTCTGCCTTCTCCAAAATGTCACAGCAATGGAATCACACAGTGTGTGGCCCTCTGAGTCTAACTTCTCACACTTCACCTAACACTTTTGAGGTTTTGCCATATTACTGCGTGTATCTGTGATTTGTTCCTCTACTGCTGGGTGGTATTCCATTGTGCAGATGTACTGCAGTTTGTCCATTCTTTGACTGAAGGACATTTGGGTTGTTTTCAGGTTTTGGCTATTATGACTAAAGCCACTATAAGAATTTGTAGATTGTTGTGTGAACCTGTGTGTTTCTATGTCACCTTAAAGTGGGGTTCTTGGGTCATACGGTAAGTATATGTTTTGTATGTTTAAGAAACAGCTGCCCTGTTTTCCAAAGTGTACGGTTTTACATTCCCATCAGTAATATACGAAATTCCAGTTACTTCACCACCTGGTCAGCACTTGACACTGTCAGTTGGTTGTGTGAAGTTTGTAGTCATACCTCATTGTGGATTTAATTTGCATTTTCCTGATGACTAATGATATTGAGCATCTTCTCATGTTCTTAGCTGTCATTTATATTCGCCTTTGGTGAAGTGACTGTTCAGATCTTTTTTTTTTTTTGTCTTTTTGTCTCTCTTTAGGGCCACACCTGTGGCATATGGAGGTTCCCAGGCTAGGGGTATAATTGGAGCTGTTGCTGCCGGCCTGTGCCAGAGCCACAGCAATGCTGGATCCAAGCTGAGTCTTCAACCTACACCACAGCTCACAGCAATGCCGGATCCTTAACCCACTGAGCGAGGCCAGGGATCAAACCTGTAACCTCATGGTTCCTAGTTGGATTTGTTCTGCTGAGCCATGACGGGAACTCTAACTGTTCAGATCTTTTGCCCCCCCCCCCCCCCCCCTTTTTCCTTTTTTGGCCACACCCGTAGCATTGAAAGTTCTGGGCTAGGGTTTGAACCTCCAGCAAGAGATCAAATCTGCGCCATAGCAGTGACAACTCCAGATCCTTAACCCACTGCACACAGGAGAACTCCCTGCCCATTTTTAAATTGGGTTTGTTTTCTCAAGTTTTGAGAGTTTTTGAAATATCTTCTAAGATACAAGTCGTTCATCAGACACGTAACTCACAAATGTTTTCTCCCAGCCTTAGTATACATTTTAAACTCGACATGGCAAAACGATAGTGTGTCTAAAGCATTTTGCTATATCATGAGGTAAGATGGCTGACCTCGGAAAGTGCTTTCGTGATTGAGCTGTGAGCTGAAATAGCTCATTTTTTCCTCCACAGAATCTCATTTTTTTTTCCTTCAGAGAATGACCGGCAAACTGTTACTGAGACTAACGTATGTTCTCAAATCTTAAAGTTATCTAAAAAATAGTTGAGTTTTGGAGTTCCTGACTTGGCGCAGCAGAAACAAATCCAACTAGGAACCACAAGGTTGCGGGTTCGATCTGTGGGTTAAGGATCCGGCATTGCTGTGACTGTGGTGTAGGCCGGCTGCTGCAGCTCCAGTTAGACCCCTGGCCTGGGAACCTCCATGTGCCGTGAGTGCAGCCCTAGAAAAGACAAAAAAAAAAAAAGTTTTTCTGAGAAATGAATGACAAGAACCTGTCACTTCTTGGAAAACAGCTGACAGTATTTTTGTGGATGATGAAATGAGAGCCCTTTTTTAAAAAAAGTAGAATTGTGGAAAGTTTATATCGATTACTGTCATCTTAAAGATTCCCAATAGTTAAGGTTTTCTGATGAGATTGGTGGTGATGGTATTATATGATTTTGGCTATTGTATAATAAATGAGTCAGCATTCGAAGATCTTTGATACTCAGTAAACCAGTACTTCACAATGACTAGTACGTGATGCTGTAAAATCATACATGGGTGAAAGATCCATTCACAGTGCAAGGCAGAGCAGTGGATTGTCAGGTATGAGAGTTCAGAGTCTTTGTTACAGTTTCAGCTTCCACATCGCAGCTAATTTTTAAGAGACTGCCACTTGTTGATTTGGTATAGTGTCAAAAAAGAATATCCAGTTACCTGAAAAGACTATTAGAATACTCCTCCCTTTTCCAACTGTGTATCTGCATGATAACGGCATTTCCATCATATACGTCAACCAAAACATGTGTCAGCAGACTGAATGTAGAAGCAGACGTGAGGATCCACTTGTCTATTGTTGAATTAGATATTAAAGAGATATGCAAAAATGTGAAACAGTGCTCCTCTTCTAATTTTTTTGCTTTAGAATTTTTTTGCAAAAACATTAACATATAGTAATTTCATTATGTTTCATTAATTGATAAATATTTTTAAATGTCTGTTTGAGACGTTACCATTGTGGCTTAACGATAATAAACCCGACTAGTATCCATGAGGACACGGGTTTGATTCCTAGCCTTGCTCAGTGGGTTAAGGATCTGGTGTTGCCGTGAACTGTGGTGTAGGTCGCAGTGTGGCTCGGATCCTTTGATGCTGTGGCTGTGGTGTAGGCCAGCAGCTCCAATTTGACCCCTAGCCTGGGATCTTCCATATGCTGTCTCTTGTGGTAGTTGAAGTATCAGAGGGAATAGGATGCATGCAATTTCTGTTTTAAAGCCATAGACAACAAACACACTGATTGAACACCCAGAAGAACTGGTTAAGAAATCATAGAAGGATCCAGGAGTTCCCGTCATGGTGCAAATCCGACTAGGAACCACGAGGTTGCGGGTTTGGTCCCTGGCCTTGCTCAGTGGGTTAAGGATCCCGTGTTGCCATGAGCTGTGGTGTAGGTTGCAGACTCGGCTCAGATCCCGCATTGCTGTGGCTGTGGCGCGGGCCAGCGGCTGCAGCTCTGATTAGACCCCTAGCCTGAGAACCTCCATATGCTGCAGGAAGCGGCCCTAGAAAAGGCAAAAAGACAAAAACACACACACACACAAAAAAAAAAAAAAGAAAAAAAGAAACCATACAAGGATCCAAACATCTCTTGGTTTGGGAGCGTGAAGGTTATAATCTTTGTGCACAAGAGACCATGATTATAAAATGACTCCTTTTTGACTTTTGTATGTAGTAATGTTAGATTATTATGTTTCAGTGGTGGATGTCAGCTCAACAGGCAGAAGGGGCTGGTGATTTAAGATCTTGTGACTGTATCTAACCTAAAAGCAAAATAGGCCATAGCACCTAGTCTGTCTCTCTCTCTCTAAACATGAAACACACTAATCAGCTGTACAGAGTTGCTTAATCCAGGAAAGTAGATATATTTAAAGCTAATAATGTTTGGAAATCTTCTAATGAGATTTTGGATTTTAGAATGTCTCAGATTAAGATACTTACCTTCTAAAAGACTAGCTGTGTAAGAGTAAGCCTTCCTCTACCCTTTGTAGCCTCTTTCTGCACCAGCCTCCCCAAGAAAAGGAAAGTTCTTTTAGGATCTTTTCATCTGAATATGACTTACTTCACACCAGTTGGCCATTTAGTTAGTGTGTATTATTGCTTCTTAAATTACTTTTAAATATAGTCTTTTAGAAAAATTAAGTTTTTGTGCTTGGTAAAAAAATTTGATATTATAGCTGCTTAAATAGTGACTGTTTTACTTTAAAATCAGCAGAGAACATAATACTCAGGTTATTTTAAAGTTTTGAACTTTGCTATTTGTCCATGAAGAATCTTCTCTAATGACTGAGAAACACTATGGGGAATGGGAGGTGGTTGCTGAGGATAGTGTCTGATAGTAAAGGTTAACTTAAGTCTTGCAATAACTTGTTCATGGAACGTGTTGTCCGATTTCTCTCCTTTCCCTTCACCTGGTTACAGAGAGGTACAGAAAGCAGTCAACACTGCACAGGGATTGTTTCAGAGATGGACAGAGCTCCTCCAGGACCCAACCACAGCCACAAGGGAAGAAATCGACTGGACCACCAATGAGCTAAGAAACAACCTCCGGAGCATAGAGTGGGATCTAGAGGACCTTGACGAAACCATCAATATCCTTTTCTGTGGTGTCTGCCATGGGAGGCAAACAGGCAGGTGGACAAGCTTTCACCCAGGTGTCTTAAGTACATAGATTAGATATTTCCTTTTATCACCGATTGACATTGCTCTTATTTGTACCATGACACACTTAAAATTGTTGTGTAGTAAGCTAAGGTAGAGTTGCCAAATTCTGCTCCAGTGCATGACAAAGCCTGCAACATGGAGAAGGCATAGTGCAGTGGTTTTGAGCTTGGACCATGGGGTCAGACTGTGTGTTCACATCCTGAGTCCAACAGTTACTAACTTTGGCTTTGGGTTCATTGCTCTTCAGTTTCCTCTTCAGTAGAACATTGGGATAACAGGTTTACCTAGCTCATAGGGTTGTTGAAAATTTAGCAGGTAATGAGCTTAGAATGGTGTCTGATACACAGTGAGCTTCTGTAAAAGTGTTAGCTGTATCATTATGCATGGTATGTACAGACCTGTGTTATACATTGGTAATGAGAGATCAAAAGAAAATCCCTCTCTCGACTTTTTCCTGTTCAATGTCAGTGTGCATTAGAGAGCCATCTTAGACCCTGAAAGTGCATTTACTACAGCAGATCTGTTATGCTAAGTCATGCTGTTATGCCAGATAAGTCCACAGATCTAACTTTTGAACCAGAGAACTGTAAAAGCTGAATTATATGGCCTTTTTTAAACTGGAAAAATCCCATTAAATCAGAACTTTATATCAAAGATATGTCAGTTGCATGGGTTCTGAGTTCTATTTTGATTTTTCTAAGTGTGATAAAACATCAAAGAAACCAGCTTTTGTCAGGACCATTGTATAGTCAGCACACAGGTTCATGTGCAGTTGATGTGTGGAGTGTGTAATTTCTGTTAATCGTAATGACCCCAGGGCAAATTTTAAATTTTATTTATTTATTTATTTATTTATTTATTTTTTGTCTTTTTGTCATTTCTTGGGCCGCTCCCGCAGCATATGGAGGTTCCCTGGCTAGGGGTCGAATCAGAGCTGTAGCCACCGGCCTACGCCAGAGCCACAGCAATGCAGGATCCGAACAGTGTCTGCAACCTAAAGCACAGCTCACGGCAATGCCGGATCCCCAACCCACTGAGCAAGGTCAGGGATCGAACCTGCAACCTCATGGTTCCCAGTTGGATTCATCAACCACTGAGCCATGACAGGAACTCCCAAATTTTAAATTAAGATAAATGTGTTCTCTAAATTAGTGGAGCAAAATATGTGAAGGAGTGGAATCAAAAGCACAATTACAGGGAGATAATGTCTTTCCTCAATAAAGGAGGGAAGAGAAAAAGATTAGGGGAAATAGAGAAATTGTGAGATGAAGAGGACAAAAGTTTTAATAAATATTCATCATTCAGCAAATAGTGTGCTATTTACTGGACATGTTGTTAGTTACTGAGATTGGATTTGGAAGCAAAACTGTACCAGCCATCGTGGAATTTATGATAGGGGTGGAGAGGGGCTTGAAAGGTGAGAGAACAGACACTGATCAAATAATAGCACAAGTGTATATGTGCGCATTCTGAGAGAAAAGTACAGAGAGCCCTGTGAGTGACATGGAGTGGAAGAACCAGGCTAGGGGTGAGGAGAGCAGGGAAGCTTCAAGGAAGAAGCCTCGATCTCTAGATTAAGTAGAGTTGGCTTCTTGACACAAGTGGAATGGCCTGGAATGGCATATGAAAATGTCTTGCAAAAGCTGTCATGGGAAAGGTGATCTGGAGTCGTCACAGTGCCCTCAGGCATCTGGAAGAGCCCAGCTCAGCTGTAGTCAGACACTCAGGGGTTTGTAGTGGACCAGGCAGGTCATCTCTGCCCTTGGGGCACAAGGATCCTCATCTGGCCGTGGGCAGCGAAAGTTTGAGAGTGACTAAGGTCGTGTTGACTATGTGTTCAGAAAGGCTGGGCCAGATTCAATTGCTTGCCTATGCGAGATTCTTTGGTTTAACATGATGCTGGTTGTTAGACTTCTGAAGATGAGATTGCTTTACCTTGACTTTTGGACCCACGCATAGTCGAAGCAAATCCTAGAAAATTCAACCTTGATGCAACAGAATTGAGTATCAGAAAAGCCTTCATCACAAGTACTCGGCAAGTCGTCAGGGTAAGGAATGTGATCTTACTGTGTTATTTGTGCAAGAAATAGCCAGACTTCTCAGAACTATTTCCTTTAATTGAAACTAATAAGTCAACTCTGAAACCACTTTTTAAGATGAATTAAATGCTAGTTTTCCACATAGCTGATGGAAAAGAAATCCATTTTTAGTAATGTCAGTCTTATTTCTCATTGCAAAAATGAGAGAGTAGACTGCTGACTTTGAGAAGGTTACTGTTTAGCAGTGTCCTTCCTGTCCATACCTCTCCTTCCTCCAAACTAAATCTTCTCTCTTCTTTATTTAATATACCTTTTTTTTCTGGACAAAAGGAGGAACTGCTATTGTAGAAACCATTTGGTTTCTTGATTGATTGGTGATCACTTTGTATTGTGAAGAGTGCTCTTGCTGGGTTTGGATGGCGGCCTCTTCCACCATCTGAATTGCTTCTGGAACTCTTGCAACCCAGTTACTGACATTTCCATATACAACTGCTTGTCAGCCTTTCGGGAGTTATCCAGAGCAGCAATTATCAATCAATATCTATCAATCCAAGTGAACACATCTTTAGTCTCAAATTATTTGAATAATAATCTATTGTTAGAAAAACCTAAGAGAAAAATAGTGTTTAAGTGAAATTTTTTTATCGTTAAGATATGTTTGTATTTTGAAACTATATGGCTAAGCCAGTTGATTAGCATAACTAGATGTAAGAGAACCAGCTGTCTTTAACATATGTACTAGAAAGCAGCTTCCTTGAATAAAAAGACTTGGGATCATACCAGTGCTAACATATGGCTTTTTAAGAGTCATCTTAGGCAGGAACCTTGGTTTGTGTTTGCCAGAGACTCCATGTCATGTGATTTCCTTTTGAAAATATTTCAAACGGTAGGTTATCACTGAACCTCAAAGATTCTTGTTCCTTCCTTTACTCAATAGCTGCCTTTCTCTATACATACATCTAAATTGTTTAGAAATAAACCCATGTTTTAATAGGGCACTAGCCTTTTTAGACCTAGGTGCCCCATCTATACAGTGAACATGTGGATTAGACACTCCTAATCTCTAGCCAAGTCAGAGGCTGTTCTAATAAGGAGGCTCTTTCATTAGGTGGCATATATTTTGGTAAGGTAAATAACTTCCCAGTTACTTATTTTATAAATGTATTGCGTGCTTTTTAAATTTTTATTTTGTCCTTTTTTTTTTTTTTTTTTAGGGGCCACACCCTCAGCATATGGAAGTTCCCAGGCTAGGGGTCCAATTGGAGCTATAGCTGCCAGCCTATACCACAGCAATGCCAGATCTGAGCCATGTCTGTGACCTATATCACAGCTCACGGCAATGCAGGATCCTTAACCCACTGAGTGAGGCCAGGGATTGAACTTGCATCCTCATGGATACTAGTCAGGTTTGTTACCACTGAGCCATGACAGGAACTCATAAATTTTTTTATGATCGTTTCTTTTTCTGAAGGACACTTCCCTAGATGTTGGCATTTAAATGATGCCTTGCAGTGAAGTGTATATTCTTGACTTTAATCATTACATTTGTTCTTTCTGCAAGATAGTACTTGTAAATTCTGCAAATTGAAATTCAGAAGTCAGTATAGTAAAAATTGAGTTGTATAATTGGAATTATCACCCAAAGTTCATTTTCTAATATTTAAAAATCTTTTAAAATTACGTTCTTTGGAGGAAGTATTCTAAATCAAGCACATACTTGACAGTGTTGCCGTCCTTTTAGACTTGAAACTTAAACTATACTTAACCATGTGATCCAACTGAATGTTTTAGATTTTCTAACCATCCTACTTTTATGACCCCTTTTTTGGAAGCTGTTACTGTTTGTTCATGGCGGGTTAATAGTACCTGAGTTTTTGCTCTCCTGATTTTAATATATTCTAATTGAGGTTTTGAGGAAGAGAAGGAAGTAGTCATTGATGCCAACTTGATTTTTTTTTCCTTCCAAAAAAAAAAAGCACGTAGTGTTAATATCCAGAAGTCTCTGGGTTCCACATAGAAGACACTGATAGCATGGGATCAGAAAGTTAGATTTGGAAAATGAAACATAAGGCCAAGCTCATATTAGGAAT
This sequence comes from Phacochoerus africanus, assembly GCF_016906955.1. Taxonomy (NCBI): domain Eukaryota; kingdom Metazoa; phylum Chordata; class Mammalia; order Artiodactyla; family Suidae; genus Phacochoerus; species Phacochoerus africanus. Next base: position 121,878,740 of record NC_062554.1, on the reverse strand, counting down.
TTGTACATCACAAGTTTATGTAAGCTCCTCTGTAACCATTATCGGGGCTTATCAGTGGGGTTTTGTTTAGTTGCTTAAAGAAATACATTTTGACCCACAGTTGATGCCAGTTGTGCTTTTTCCCTCTTAGGCAAGGCAGTCAGTGATAGATTATACATTTTTTATTGTTCTCTTGGCAAAGAACTAAATCTTTCTACTGTGTTTCAGTGTTCACCATCTTTGCTTTTTTAATTATTTATTTATTTTTTGTCTTTTTGCCTTTTCTAGGGCCGCTCCCATGGCATATGGAGGTTCCCAGGCTAGGGGTCCCATCAGAGCTGTAGCCACCGGCCTACACCAGAGCCACAGCAACATGGGATCCGAGCCGCATCTGCGACCAACACCACAGCTCACGGCAAAGCTGGATCCTTAACCCACTGAGCAAGGCCAGCGATCGAACCTGCAACCTCATCGTTCCTAGTCAGATTCGTTAACCACTGAGCCACGATGGGAACTCCCCGTTTTTGCTTTTTTAATAAGTCATTTTTGTTTAAAGAGTTTTGTGTATATGTGTTATTAAGGTTTACTGGAAGTTTTTTTTTTTTTGTCTGTCTTTTGTCTTTTTTTTGTTGTTGTTGTTGTTGCTATTTCTTGGGCCGCTCCCGCGGCATATGGAGGTTCCCAGGCTAGGGGTCGAATTGGAGCTGTAGCCACTGGCCTACGCCAGACCCACAGCAACGAGGGATCCGAGCCGCGTCTGCAACCTACACCACAGCTCACAGCAACGCCGGATCGTTAACCCACTGAGCAAGGGCAGGGACCGAACCTGCAACCTCATGGTTCCTAGTCGGATTCGTCAACCACTGCGCCACGACGGGAACTCCGGAAGTTTTCACTAAAGCAAAATATTCTTGTTTTTGTGCATATGGCCTTGGTATTTTTGAGGTAATCATTTTTACATTTGTGGAGTTGCCTATACATCAGCTATTTTGCATATGAAATGTTTGTGTTATGGAAATCTATTGCAGAAGAGACTTTGGGTTGATTTAGTAGTGAAAGGTTTTGCAGTGAATGACAGACATTGAATGAGAGGTGAGGAGACCTGAGTTCTAGGCTCAGCTGAGACTTTAATAAATTTTCCTCATGGCAAGTCTTTTTTTCTTAATTAAATTATCCTCCCTAACATTCTCCAGCTTTGTTTCAGCTTTCAAAGTCAATCAGAACCATATCACCCTCCCCCTAAAATCCAACCTTTTTTAAACCTAAGAATTGTTTATAGTCAATTATAAGTCAAGATAGAAATGGCTTTGGTTAATCAAAAAGGGTGAGGCATCCTGTGTGGGCACAGATGACATTAGGATGTGAGACCTCTGGGAAGCACTGGGATTTACAGTGTCCTCTTCGCTTGGCTTGGAAGATGGTATACAATGGAAGCGGGAGCACGAGAAAGCAGGAAATGTGTTGTTCTTTCGGCAGGTGAACCATGTTTATCGGTACTAATTGCTTCTTGATTGCTTGTTCTAAGCTTCATGTATTAGAAAGAAGAGGAGTAATTATGTTTTTGGTGTGACAGGTTGTTACAAAATGCTCAAAACTGTTGAGTGACATAGTTTAAAATTCCAAAGCCTAATAAGGTAATCTCTGGTATGGTATCTGGCAGCTAAAACTTACATAGAAAAAAATGCCATGGTGAAAGTAGCCATAGTTCATTACCTTCGGCCATGGCTACACACAGGATGCACTCCACACAGCTGTTGTGTTCACTGACCATCAAAGCTAACGCCCTCCCGCCCGTACGTGCACACACACATATTTTATTAAACAGAAAATTTAAAAACTGGAACTTTTATTAATACATTTTTGCTTTTTAGGGTCGCACCTGTGACACATGGAAGTTCCCAGGCTAGGGGTTGACTTGGAGCTGTAGCTGCCAGCCTACACCACAGCCGCAGCAATGCAGGATCTGAGCTACGTCTGCAACCTACACCACAGCTCTCGGCAACGTTGGGGATTCTTAACCCACTGAGCAAGGCCAGGAATCGAACCTGTATCGACATGAATACTAGCTGGGTTCAATACTGCTAAGCCACGACGAGAACTCCACTTAATATTTTTAAAGTTCAAATAATTTTGACGAATAAAAAGTGAAAATGCCTTTCCACTCTGTAGTTCCACTCCTAGAAATAATTACTGTTAACAGTTTTATAATATATTTTTTTCCTAGCCATTTTATGGACATTGAAGTACATTCTTAAAAGAAATGACAGGAGTTCCTGTAGTTGGTCAGCAGTAAGAAACCCAACTAGTATCCATGAGGATGTGGGTTTAATCCCTGGCCCAGCTCAGTGGGTTAAGGATCCAGCCTTGCCATGAGCTGTGGTGTAGGCCAGCAGCTGCAGCTCTGATTCTACCCCTAACCTGGGAACTTCCATATGCTGCAGTTATGACCCTAAAAAGAAAAAAAAAGGAAATGACTCATTAGTTTATAATTTTTTCTATGAAAAAATATTGTGGACATAGTCTTCTATCAATAAAGATACATCTAGAGCAGTGCTATCTAGCAGAAATATGAAAATGCAAGCTATCTTTAATTTTCTAATAGTTATATTAAAAATAAAAAGAAACAGGTGAACTTATATTTTATTTAAATTTTTGTTTATATCTAGAACATTATCATTCAAACATGTAATCAATATAAAAATATTGAGATTTTAAAAAATTTTAACCATTTTTTAAGCTAAAACCAGCATATATTTTAGACTTAATAAGCACACCTTAGTTCAGAAGTGAACTTTGCATTGGAGATACTTGATCTGTATTTAGGATTTTAAAACTTACAGTTGAAAATGTTGATTTGCATACCCAGTATTTTCTAGACATATGTAAGTTTTCCAATAACTGAATTTAAATCCAAATTAATTAAAATTAAATAAAATTTAATTCCTCAGTTGCATTGACTCCATTTCAAGTGCTCAATATATAACTGTAGTTGGCTAATAGCTACTGTATTAGGACAGAGTAGTTTTATTCTTTTTTTATTTTTTTGGCCATGCACACAGCATATGGGCGTTCCAGGCCAGGGATAGAATCCACTCTAGAGCAGTGACCAGAGCCACTGCCATGATCATTGACCCTTTTGATAGATATTTAGATGGTTGTTAATTTTTGGCAATTGTAAACCATAATTCAGGAACCTTTTTTGTGAGCATATCCTAGATATTTACTAAAAAGTGCAGTGAAAATGGACATTGTATTTGTTTATTTTTCTTTTCAGGGCCATACCAGAGGCATATGCAAGTTCTCGGGCTAGGGGTCGAATCAGTCTGCAGCTGCCAGCCTATGCCACAGCAGCGCCAGATCTGAGCCGCCTCTGCAGCCTACACCACACCTCATGGCAATGCTGGATCCTTAACCTACTCGGCGGGGCCAGGGATTGAATGCATGTCCTCATGGATACTAGTCGGGTTTGTTACCACTGAACCACAATGGGAACTCTTGAAAATGGGCATTTTATTTTATTTTATTTTATTTGTCTTTTTGCCATTTCTTGGGCCGCTCCTGCAGCATATGGAGGTTCCCAGGCTAGGGGTCTAATCAGAGCTATAGCTACCAGCCTACGCCAGAGCCACAGCAACGCGGAATCTGAGCCGCGTCTGCAACCTACACCACAGCTCACGGCAACGCCGGATCGTTAACCCACCAAGCAAGGGCAGGGATCAAACCCGCAACCTCAGGTTCCTAGTCGGATTCGTTAACCACTTCGCCACGACGGGAACTCTGAAAATGGGCATTTTAAACATTAGTTAATGTTTTCAAAGTATCCCACAGAAAGACCTTATCAGTTATATTTCTGATGACAGAGCGTAAGAGTCTATATTTGTTAATACCTTTATGAACACTACATAGTGTCAGTCTTTTTCATCTTTTCCAGTCTAACTGGGAAAAATATCTCATGGCTTGCACTTCTTTGATCATTAATAGGTTAGTGCATCTTTTCATGTTTAATTAATTGTGTTTTTCTGTGAATTATCTGTTCACTTAACTCTTTGTAAGTGTAATGTCTAATACATAATATTACATTGTATGGGTTTACTGTAAGTTACTATTATCTGGATATGATGCTTATTTCTACTTTTCTTTCATATTAAAATAACACTACATCTTTGCATGAATGTTTCAGTATGTATTTTATATTACTTCTTTAAATTCTATTGGTAGAATTACTGGGTCAAGGCAATGGATATCTGTTACAAATATCAAGGTTCTTAATACAAAATGTCAAGTTTATTTTCAAGGAAGTGGTCCAGTGTACTTTCCAGCCATTGTTCAGGAGCAGTAGTTTTTTTAAAAAACATTTCTATTATAACAGTACAGAAAATTGCATGGGAGTTCCCATTGTGGCTCAGTGGTTAACAAATCTGACTACGAACCATGAGGTTGTGGGTTCTATCCCTGGCCTCACTCAGTGGGTTGGGGATCCAGTGTTGCCGTGAGCTGTGGTGTAGGTTGCAGATGAGCCTCGGATCCCAAGTTGCTATGGCTCTGGCAAAGGTTGGCGGCTGTAGCTCCAATTAAACCCCTAGCCTGGGAACCTCTATATGCCACGGAGGCGGCCCTAGAAAAGGCAAAAAGACAAAAAAAGAAAAAAAGAAAATTGCATGCACCCAGAGTCTACAGCTTGAGGAGTTTATAACCTGATCACGGTTTGTGGAAGCAGCACCTAGAAGCACCTTTACAGTCACTGCTTCCCCCTTTACCGTCCTACCTTCTAACAGCAATAACATAGTCTATTGATGATGTTCAAAGTTCAGTTGGAACTTAACAGAGTTGCTTTTTCCATACATGTGTGCTGAATTTTCATTATCAAGTAATGGTCATTATTTTTAAAAAGGCTATTATAAAATGTTAAATGGATTTTTTAAGAGGCATATATTATCCCACCAGTGAACTGTTCAGCTATTTGCTTTGTATAGTTATTAATATGTATTAAATAAATGGGATTGTACTCTTCATACTATTTGAATATCAGAATGTCATCTTAAAATCTAATTTGAGGAATCCTGCATAATGGTTTCATTGAAGACTTAGAATTTCTGTAGATCAGAGGTTCTCAAAAGCTTCTCACCTGGGGGACTCGTTAAACTGTGCCTTTAGAGTCTGACTGTGTAGGTCTGGGTGGGGCCCAGGGATCTGCATTTTTAACACCTCAGGTAGATCCCAACCATTTAAGAAACATGGCTTATATCACTTAAGTGTCCCTTGTTTTAAATATACCAGTATCTCGATATTTTTGGTGAATACTTTCTTTTTTTTTTTTTCTTTTGTTGTTGTTGTTGCTCTTTCTTGGGCCGCTCCCGCGGCATATGGAGGTTCCCAGGCTAGGGGTTGAATCGGAGCTGGAGCCACCGGCCTACGCCAGAGCCACAGCAACTCGGGATCTGAGCCGCGTCTGCAACCTACACCACAGCTCACGGCAACGCCGGATCGTTAACCCACTGAGCAAGGGCAGGGACCGAACCCGCAACCTCATGGTTCCTAGTCGGATTCGTTAACCACTGTGCCACGACGGGAACTCCTGAATACTTTCTTTACTAAGTATATTTCTTTCAGTTTCTCTGGGTGGCATTCTTAGACTCATTTGTCTTTTGAAGTTTGTGAACAGATGAAATAAAGAATCCCAGAGTTTATGGGCAGCTGCACTCCAGGTAGAGCACCTGCAGATGCCCTACCTACCTGCCCAGTGTCACTTCCAAGGGTTCTTGTACCCTCTGTTGAAGGCCCCCAACATCAGGGCACTCCTTCCTAGATGTACCCTTTCCCATCCTGGGCAGCACTGGTACTTTTAGATGTGTGCCAGTGAAATGATCTCCTTAATTCTGCTCTGCGTAATTGGCAACATTTTCCCCACAGAATAGCTAAAGTGCCTTGGAACAGGGGCCTGCCATCTGTGGCCCATAAGATCTAAGAATGGTTTTACAGTTTTTAAAGGGTGGTTTAAAAGAAAAGACAGGATTTCCCATCACGGCTCAGTGGTTAATCCGACTAGGAACCATGAGGTTGCAGGTTTGATCCCTGGCCTCTCTCAGTGGATTAAGGATCCGGCATTGCCGTGAGCTGTGGTGTAAGTCGCAGGCACCACTCAGATCTGGCATTGCTGTGGCTCTGGCATAGGCTGGTGGCTACAGCTCCGATTAGACCCCTAGCCTGGGAACCTCCATATGCTGCAGGTGCGGCCCTCAAAAGACAAAAAAAAAAAAAAAAGAAAAGAAAAAACACACACAATAAATGACGGAGGCTGAATATTTAATATCTACTTCTTTCCAGAAAAAGTTTGCCAACCACTCCCTCAGTAAAATCTAAGCAGCCTGAAGGTCCTGCATGATTTACCAGCCTTGTCTTATATCCTTCCTCCAGCACCCAGCGCACAGTGGCTCCTTCAGCCTCACGGACCTTCCTTCTCAAAAGCTAATTCACTGAGCCTTTCTTTCCTGCCTCCAGGCTGTCGTGCTTGCTCTTCCCCCTGCTGGAATTCTCTGCCCCTGCTGTTTCTGTGGTGAGCACCTTCTCTGCCCTCAGGCCTTAATCAGGTGTTACCCCATCCTTCTGAAGTGGCATACACCCACTGGATTTCAGCCCTTTTCTCCCTTCCTTCCCAACATGATAATCGCCTTGTTGAAGACTATGTGTGATTGCTGTTTGCCTCCTCTCCACCATGGCGTGAGTTGTGTCAGGCAGGGGCCTGGTCTGTATCATCACCGGCACACACTGGGTATCGGTATTTGCCAAGTGGAGGAACGGGCAGTTTGAAGGTTGAAGCAAGGTGGTTATCACTCAGACTTAGCACAGTAGGAATTAGGGAAGCTGTGACACTATGTCTTCTACCATTTACTTGTCATGGGTCTTGGAAGAGGTTTCTAAAAGCTTAATACCTCAACATTTGCGTCTCTAAAATAACCTGCTTGCCAACAGAAAATTACAAAGTATTTTGGCGGCCTTTTTTAAAAAGAAAAATTGTATTATAATTATACTCAGCTGAAATCGTTTTAAGTTATATTGGGTTATAATTAAATATGATGCCGATGGCTCACATTTAATAGTGTTTTGTAGTAATGGGTCCATTCATTTTTCCTTCCACACAAAATTATTTTTGATACCATTCTGGAAATTCTGGTGTTAGAAATAGTCTAGGAGTTCCCGTCGTGGCGCAGTGGTTAACGAATCCAACTAGGAACCATGAGGTTGCGGGTTTGATCCCTGGCCTTGCTCAGTGGATTAAGGATCCGGCGTGGCCGTGAGCTGTGGTGTAGGTCGCAGACTCGGCTCAGATCCTGTGTTGCTATGGCTCTGGTGTAGGCCAGCGGCTACAGCTCCAATTAGACCCCTAGCCTGGGAACCCGCCATATGCCGCGAGAGCGGCCCAAGAAATGGCAAAAAGACACACACACACAGAAAGAAATAGTCTATGTGACTCCAACTCAGGAATAAGTTAACTGTTTATCACCATTTGATAGTGTTCTTTGGTGTTTAATGGTAAATATATTCTAAAGTGTGTGTGTGTTTTCTTTTTACGGTGCCCTGTGGCATATGGAGGTTCCCAAGCTAGGGGTCAAATTGGAGCTGTAGCCACCAGCCTACGCCCCAGCCATAGCAATGCCAGATATGAACTGAGTCTGCGGCCTACACCACAGCTCATGGCAACACCAGATCCTTTAACCCACTGAGCAAGGCCAGGGATCGAACCTGCTTCCTCATGGATACTAGTCAGGTTCATTACTGCTCAGCCACAACAGGAACTTCTGAAGTATGTGGATTTTTACATGTATTATGCTTGAAAATGCTAGCCCTTGAACCCAAGCTTCTGTTTGTGTCCCCAAGGGTTGACGTTTATTGGCTAGGTGACCTTGAGAAAGCCTCTTGGTCTTTCTAGATCTTACTTAGTCTCCTCAACTGTAAAATGAAGATAAAACCAGCTTCACAGGGTCATTGCAAAGTCACTAATAAATGTGTCTATGTGTTTAGCAGTGTTTCCAGCCTATGGTAGGTAAAGGCGGGTGGCGGGGGGCTTTCACTTTCCTTATATTTAAATTTAGTATCCAGGTTACTTCTTTTTTAAGGATATGTCCTTCTTTTTATTTTCTTAGTTATTATTTTTACTTTATGGCCACACCTGTGGCATATGGAAATTCCTGGAATTGAAAGCAAGTCATAGCCGTGACCTACAGTGCAGCTGTGGCAATGCTGGATTCTTTAATCCAGTATACTGGGTCAGGAATGGAACCCGCATCTCTGCAGCAACCCAGGCTGCTGCATACAGATTCTTAACCTATTGTGCCACAATAGAAACTCCTCTGTTTATTTTTGAGACTGTTAATTTTTGAGACATGTTAATTATGGTTTTGTTTAAGGATGTTATTTGTTTTCTTATCTCCTATTTCATTAGGACATGAAGGATCAGATGTCAACTTCATCGATACAGGCTTTAGCTGAAAGGAAAAATAGACAGGTGAGTAAACATCAGAATGTACAGTATCAATCGAAGAAAATTCACAGTTACGTAGAATTTAAAAATTCTGACATCTGTATTTCATGCATTCAAGCAGGGGACCTTGTATGCTGAGCCCCTAGTGCTGCTGTCAGGGAGCCTCCCCTCCTCTCCCTCACACCCTCTGGTTGTCCCCTCTGGGCTCTTTGCACCCTCTGTGAACCTTACAGCCCTTACCACACAGCCATTTATTCTGCACCTGTTGAGCACATTCTGTGTGCCAGGCACTCTGTTAAGAGCTGTAATTGCTTAGTTTCTTGATTTTTCTCTGCTGGACCCCAAGCTCCTTTGTGAGCAAAGAGGGATTGTGTCAAGGCCTTTTTTCTTTCTTTTTTTTATTTCTAGCAGCTATTACATTGCCTATGCATAGAACTCAGTAGACATTGAAGGACTGAAATTTTATGTAAAGCATTTGAGGAACCTTAAATGTGTGTTAATTTAATGCGTGTTAAATGAAATCTATTTTACGCATCTTTTTTTGATGTGAGGTCCAGTTTTTATTAGATAATTATATATAATAATTATAACTTATTACAAATAAATTATGAAAACTAATACATTTCAAAAACTAAAACCCAGGCATCGACACATAAAAAATAAGAGCTATTGGAATTCCTGTTGTAGCTCAGCGGAAACAAATCTGACTAATATCCATGAGGACGTAGGTTCGATCCCTGGCCTCACTCAGTGAGTTAAGGATCCAGCATTTCCGTGAAGTGTGCTGTAGGCTGACGATGCGGCTCAGATCCCATGTGGCTGTGGTGTAGGTCGGCAGCTATAGCTCCGATTCAACCTGTAGCCTGGGAACTTCCATATGCCACTGGTGCGGCCCTAAAAAGCAAAAAAAAAAAAAAAAAATTAGTTTGTCACTTTTAACTGAGAATCGGGAGTTTATGAGGTAAATCCTGTATACCTAAGGGTGTTTCTGGACTCACTTAATTTTGAAAACAATTATAAAAGCTTGAAGAGAGGGAGAGAACTTTCCAAATATCACCCAACTTAATTTTCCTCTTTCCTTTCCCTGCATTTCAGTTTTCAAGTCTTTGTTTTGTTTTTGTTTTTGTTTTCCTTCTTATCTATCTCCCTTGCTCTTAACAATGCAACTAGGAAAAACCATTAGCTCACCCATCCTGTCTGGCACTAACTCTTAGATGCAGCTAGTAAACGGCTACAAGCTGGCTAAGTTTTGGAGTTTTCCTTTTCATTTCTGCTTCAGCTTACAGAAGCTGAGTGCCTGCACCTGGGGTAGTTGCGACAGTGAGTAGTGACACGTATCTTCTCTTACTCCTGTTTGAATTTTTCTTCTCTAGATAGCTTAGTTGAACTAACATAAATGTGTATTTATACATAGCCTTTCCAAGTATGGCTGGGAATTTTATTTTAGGCAGGAGAGAAATGTCTTCGAGTTACTGGTTTCCAAGGCATAGCAGGGGCCAGAGTTCTCCAAGCACTCACACAGGCAGAGTCCGTGTCGCTGCTTCCTTCAGTACCAGGTGCTGCGCTGCTCCCTGCTTAGCTGGGACCCGTGGCTCTGGCACCTTCACACAGGCTGGTCCTCAGGGCTCTGGGCCCTCTCTCCATCTTCTTTCCCACTGAACAGACTCCCTGGGGGTCAGGTTGAGGAAATCTCAACTTCTTCACAATAAAGCACAGTTGACTCTTAACAGCATGACATGTGTCCACCCAAGTAGACCTTGGATGAGCTAGAAAAAATAGTCCCAACTGTGGCTCCAGGAGCTCCAGTTTTTGGTCCATAGCCTAATGATGCACTGTAGCCTTTTTCTGACCTTGAAAAAATTATCACTAGTCCCCACTATCTTTCATAGAGTTCTTAGAGTTTTTGTATCAGAACGAGCAGGATCTTTTAATTTTTTTTTTTTGTCTTTTTAAGGCCGCATGCACGGCATATGGAGGTTCCTAGGCTAGGGGTCAAACTGGAGCTGTAGCTGCCAGCCTACGCCACAGCCACACCAACACCAGATTGAGCCACATCTGCCACCTTCAGCACAGCTCACGTCAACGCTGGATCCTTCACCCACTGAGTGAAGCCAGGGATTGAACCCGTGTCCTCATGAATACTAGTTGGGTTTGTTAACTGCTAAGTCACCACAGGAACTCCAGAAGAAGAATCTTAGTTGTCACCTTCTTCTGGTTCTTTGTGCAGGGCTGGTCTGAGCAGTTACTTTGACCAAGTCAGAAAGGCTTGTAGGGATCCCAGGCAGGGATCCCACATTCCTGGCTGGCCTCCTTATAGAAGGCATTCCCAAACTTAGCCTTTTCTGGCTGCAAACTTCCTCAAATTTGTGTTGGGAAACCTGAGCCTGGCTTAGGCATGGAGAACTCTGACTTTAGGACTAGCACTCGCCTGGGTCATCAGAGTGAGGCATCCACTGTAGCCATACTGCCTGGTGAAGCCCCCCCCCCCCCCCCCGCCGTTCCATCTGGAAAACCTGTGGCCTTTTAGTTCAACTGAAGGGCATTGGGATTTATCTATAGGTTACATTGGTGGTTCTTATGCCTTCCGTGTGTGAGGGGTGATGACTTGTGATTTCGGGGAACTCTGTCCTTCCCCCTCCCCCAAACCAAAAACATCCCTGGGTCATACTTAAATAAAAAGAACTCTAGACTCGGGAATCAAACTAAAACCGACACCAGGTGTCTGGTGAACTTGCAAGGGTGCTAGGAAGAGCTGGCCTGAGGACACCAAGTGTTTTTTAGATCCATACAGCAGTACCCACACAGGCATTTGTTGATTTAAAGTTGACTTTTGTTTGCATTTCATTGGACAGAGCCCATTTGCAAGTCTCACTGGGAGATCTTGGAGACAGAGTTCCTTCCTAGCATTGGTTAAATTGTACCACGCAGGCACCAGCCTCCACCACTGCCTAAAAGGCCGACCCCAGAGAAGATGGCTTATGCACAGTGGGAGAGCTCTCTATATCACGGTGATGGGGCGCTCGTTCAGAGGTGCTAATTGTTTCTTCTGCCTTGCCCTCGCAGGCCCTGCTAGGAGACAGTGGCGGGCAGAACTGGAGCACTGGGACGACGGATAAATACGGGCACCTCGACCGGGAGCTCCAGCTGGCCAACTCCCATTTCATCGAGGAACAGCAGGCACAGCAGCAGGTACCTGAGACCCACAGCTGAGGACAGGGAGGTAGGAGGTGGGGGCACCTCCCTCCGCTCCCCTGCCAGCAGGCCTTTGTTGCTAATGACAGACGGGATGGACCCGAGCTCGCCCTGCAGCTGCCTGAGTCTACCTGTGTGATGATTGCCTGTATCAAGGGTGTTTACAGCTTCCTTCAGAGCATGACAGCTTGAAGAGAACCAAGCTTGATTAGATTTCTTAGGACAAGCAGACCAGACACCCAGAGCTAACAGAGGCCATTGACTTAAAAATAGTAGCCTCTTCTGCATCCTCTACTTGTGAGCTCAGCTTTTTGTTCATTTCCACAAAGGCACTTTCAGAAAAATTGAGTTTTTGTTTTTTCATTGAAAATTATTGTTGTTTCCATTATACATAAAAAGTGATTGCTTTGGTGGAAGTTAAAGGGTAAAAGGAAGGTGAGATTGGTTACATCTGTATAATTGCTTCTGCTGTCCTGTCATATTACTAAAAGGAAGCTAATGGTAAAATATCTGGGCATTTGAGGATTATCTATGTGTCAGAACTATTGGTTCTTAAATATGGTGTTTCCTGTATACCCATAAGTTACATGTTCCTCTTCCATTAGCACGTTGGCCTAACCAGTTGTCTACTTAAATCTCTATTAACCAAGCAAACTTTTTTTTTTAATAAAAAGTAAGGAGGCTAAAGTAATTCTTGCTCAAAAGTTGTCCTGGAGGTAACTTGCTGCCTCAGAGCCTCTTCTAGTTTGTCCTTGAGGAGGGAGCAGTAGACTCTGTGTGCATGGTTTTCTCACGTCCAGAGAAGATCTGCCAGACTTTCTCTTGTAGTTAAGCTGTGGCTGGCTGTGGCGGATTGAGACCTTGACCCTGGCAGCGGGCTTCCTTTTCCCAAGCTTCCCCATGTGTCTCTGGTCACTGCACAGGTGCTTTTGCCTATTGTCTGCTCCTTGTTGGACTTCAGCCAAGCAGGGTAAATCTCCCTGGGTGGTTTCAAGCCCTGCTGACTGTTCACAAGTTGGAGCAGCAGGGGATGGCCATAGCTTGACAACCCAGCCTTTTGAGCAGCATGTTCTCGGAGGCGACGGTCTGGTCCTTTGATTTCTGGGCTTTGCTTCTGAATGTGAATTGTCCCGAGTTGGCAAAGAAGCTAGCAGCTGCTCGGGTGCTGGGCTTGGAATCAGGTAAGATGGATTTAATTGCTTATTTCCCATTTCTCTGGCACCAGCTGATCGTGGAACAGCAGGACGAGCAGTTGGAGCTGGTCTCTGGCAGCATCGGGGTGCTGAAGAACATGTCCCAGCGCATCGGAGGGGAGCTGGAGGAGCAGGCAGTGTGAGTGCTGAGACGCCCCTCTTGCTGCAGGGAGGTGGGGGGGACCCCTAAAAAGCCTGACAGTTACATGGCTAGAAAAACCAAAAGCTGTTTTGTTTATAGCTGCATCTTTATTCTGTTTTACAAACTAGCCTCTCCAAAAGAAGCAAATCTGTCAGATGCAATTTTCAACAGGGTTTAGGCAAAGTTATTAATATTTTTAAACACCTGAAAAAACAGGTGCAAATTCCTCTGAACAGACACTTGAAGTGCTGTTATGAATGGACATGTGAAACTGATAATGGCTGTGTGACCTCTGGAGATACTTGTCCCAAAGAGGAGAGGACCTAGGTCACCTTAACATCCTGTGACTCTCCAGCTACACCAAATAGAACTCTTTGCTCTGCATCTTAAATTTTGATTTCCATAAAGGAAATAAAGTATAAATTTAGTTCCCATTAATAAAAAAAATCTTCCTCCTCCAAAATAAAAAGTGAAAACACAAAAAACATAACTTGATTTTTTCGTTTTTCCTTAAGAATGATCTCTTTGTGCACCCCACCCCTCCTTTTTTGGCCATGCCCACTGCATGTGGAAGTTCCCGGGCCAGCGATTTAAACCTGAGCTGCTACAGTGCCAACGCTAACCCACCGATCCAGCAGGGCACTCCCATGTGCTCCTAAAGTATGATACCCAAACCAGCATTCTTAAATGATACCACATAACACCCTATTTTACAAATATTTTTTTCTTAAAAAAAAAAAAAAACACGCAGTTCTGCTAGGATATTTCAGACACTCTTCTACCTCAGTTTTGTGTTCCACATCATAGATTCATTCATTACAGATTCAAACTGGGCATCTTGTTCTGTGGGAAGTCCTCTGGTATCCAAAGAAGAGCCAGGAGAATAGAAGGTGTCTCTGTCATCATAGAGGCCACTGGTTGGATTGCTACAGGTCATTAATGGTGACAGAGAAGTGCAGGGCTGCCGTGATGGGGGAAGTGCGAGTGCCTGGAGAGCCCTGATAGCCTAAACTGCAGACCTAACGTCTAAAGTCCCTGAGACGAGAAGAGGGGTTAACAGCGACTGGAAGGATGAGTAGAAGGCAGCCAGGCGGGGTGAGATTGGGGGTGGGAGGAGGGAGCGGAAAGGGGGTCTACTGGAAGGACGGAAGAGCCCCTGTGACAATTCAGAGCTGGAAAAGTACATGGAACAGAGAAGGTGAGTGTGTCCAGAGCATGGGGATTGAGAGGGATGTTGCAGGAGTCAAATCAAGGAGGCAGAGAACGGATCAGAGAAAGCCTTAGAAGCCATGTTAAGGAGGTAGGACTTTTTATGCAAAGGGTAATGGGAAATAGAACCCCAGCGAAGGCTGTTGTTAGTAATGCCATGATCGGGTTTACCTTTGGGGGGAAGCCCATGTATCTGTGGTCTAGATGGTGAACCATAGTGGAAAAGACCAGACGCAGGGAGACCAGGAAGCTGGCGGAACAGGAATCTAGGCATGCAGATTAATTTGTCTAAAATGCGTACCTACCCTAAAATTCATTATGGGAATAGGAAAGGACTAATTGCTTGAGCAATTACCCATGTGAGGGAGACAACAGAGCCTGGCGGACATCCATTTAAAGATGGTGAAGAGAACACAACCTTTTATCTCTGCTCCCTCTCTAAAGTCCACTGGAATAGTGACGGATTAACTTTTTTTAATAGCATAAAACCTGTGGAACATAGAGCTTCAAATAAGAAACAAAGGCCATAACAGTGTAGATCCTGGGAAGGAGAAAGATGAATGATTACTGACCCAGCAGACCAGAGAAGTCCTCAGCCAGTAGAGGGAGAGCCAGGGAGGAGTGTGATTCATGTCCCAAGCCGGGAAGACGGTGTAACCCTGAATGTTGACCTTCTCAAACTGTGACACAGTTACATTGGAAGGAAGGGAGAAGGGGAGTGGGAAGGATGCAGAGGTGGGGAATGAGATGGAAGGAGGGCTAGGCCCTAGCCTCTCGTTGTGTCTTGAGTCAGCTGGCTCAGCGAGCATGTAGCTCCAAAAACTGGAAGCAGCACTGAGAGTGTAGTGTGAGGGGCTGCATATCCTCAGGACAGGAGACAGTGTGGTTCTTTATTTTTATTTTTGCTTTTCAGGGCTGCTCTGCTACATATGGAAGTTCCTGGGCTAGGGGTTGAATCATAGCTGTAGCTGCTGGCCTATATCACAGCCACGCCAGATCTGAGCTGTGTCTTCGACCTACACCACAGCTCATGGCAGCGCCAGATCCTTAACCCACTGAGCGAGGCCAGAGATCGAACTTGCTTCCTCATGGATACTAGTCGGGTTCATTACTGCTGAGCCACAACGGGAACTCCAAAGTGTGTTTTTTTCTAAAAGGCCTTGTAGGACTATTTAGCTCCACAAATTGTATAACTAATAAAAATAACAAGGAAAAAAGATGGGTCCTAGACTTAGACCTGTGCAGTCCAGTACAGTAACAACTAGCCACATGTGGCCATTGAGTACATGAAATGTGGCCAGTTTGAATTGAGATTGGCCCAGAGTATAAAACGTATACCACATTTTGAAGACGTAGTATGAAAAAAATGTAAAATCACATGTTGAAATAACATTTTAGATGTATTACACTAAATCAAATATTATTGATTTCACTTTTTAAAAATGTGGCTACTAAAAAGTATCAAGTGATAGAGTTCCTGTTGTGGCTCGCAGGTTAAGAAGCCGACTAGTATCCATGAGGATGCAGATCCTAGCCTAGCTCCATGGGTTTAAGGAGTCTTAACTAGCATTGCTGCAAGCTGCAGTGTAGGGCACAGATGTGGCTTGGATCTGGTGTGGCTGTGGCCAGCAGCTGCAGCTGATTCTACCCGTAGCCTGGGAACTTCCATATGCCATGTGTGTGGCCATAAAAAAAAAAAAAATTAAGTGGCGTGTGTGACTTGAATTATATTTCTTTTGGATATCTCTGAGTGAGTTAGATCTGGTCTAGAAACTTATATGAGTTCTTGGGCCAGAGGTTGGATGACTTAGTTGTTTTGTCTATAGTAGGAAAAGTCCTGCCCAGCACATAGAGTATATGTGTATCAGCATGTCCTGTGTATCAGCGTTTGGCCCTGCCTGGATAAGTCTGCCAGCTGCAGGGCCAAAATGCTACCAGGCTCTAAAATGAGCTAAAAATGTTTTAATTTGAAAATTCAGGTAAGGGACAAAGACTTGTTTGTTTCGTTGTCTACACGGAGTTTGTTTAATGAGTGACTTAATGAGGAGTTGGTTGCCCAAATCCTGCAGGGCTGTCAGGTGCCTTGTGTGGGCACAGACCAAGACCAGTAGTTTCTCGCTGTCAGTGATGCTGCCAGAGTAATAAAGCTTTGTTAATAAGCCCTCTGGTATTAACTGGCATGTCCCATTCTATCCTCAGGATAATTGTATATTAATCCAAAGTTGAAAAGTCTGGAATGCTTAGCAATTTATGAAATAAACACTGTTGCAGTAAGTATTTTGGTGTCTTCTTTCCCAGCTGCACCTTGGCCAACAAGCAGTGTGAGCCTCGGGGAGCCTTTTCTCTGCAGGTGTAGACGAGGCACGCATGTTGTCAGGAGCTCAGTCCCGAGGCTGCCCAGTTTTATGATAAAGCACAGGGTGCCTTAAAGGAGATGATTATTTGATCAGAGTGCATTTCTTTACCTCACATTGCTGCAGAGCGGCTTTGTATGTTACAGAGAACCCTGGTTTACAAGAACCCTGGCAAGGAAGCTGTGCTGACAGGATTGTCCCATTTTACAGACAAATAGGGTCCATTGTTCAAGGTGGCACATGGCAGAGCCTGGTTGTCATACTTCACACAGCCTTCTTTCTGCTGCACTGCATAGAAGCCGAGTTTGTGTTATCCTGTGATCAGGTCCACGTTACCTTGTTTGCAATTCTGAAATCTAGAAAGCTCTAAAAAAAAATTTAAAAATGTTTGCAGCAAGCTTAGGTTGCAGAAAATCCTGACCTGAACTGACTGCAGCTGTGACTCCTCATAGTTTTCTCTGCAGAAATAGTATGTTTGATTATAGAGTCTGTCCCAGACCCTGCCAGGGGTATTATCCAAGACACAATATACATAATTTCTTTTTAAAATTTCCAAAATTCTAAAATCAAAAACATATCCTGTCCCAAGGATAAAATATTGGGGGCTTGAATCCCAACATTGGCTGTCTGATGTTTGCTAAAACTGAGGCCTGGATCTTGATTTAGCTCCATGGCCTGTTATTAATCTCAAGACTTTGTGCTGACCAGCTACCCCCTGCATCTGCTTGTCTTTCTAGTATGTTGGATGATTTCTCTCACGAGTTGGAGAGTACTCAGTCTCGGCTGGATAATGTGATGAAGAAACTTGCAAAAGTATCTCACATGACCAGTGGTATGTATGCCTTTTCAAGCTCTAGCATTCTTACTTAAGTCTAGAAATGCAGTATAGGGGTTCTCTCATGGTGTGCCCGTTCAGATTCCTTTCCTCTGGTGCATTTTGGTCATGCTTTGGGGTCTGGGAATGGAAGACGAGCACACACAGGCCTTGGCCTCTGCCTGAGGCCTTCACATAGGAAAAGTCTGCGGTCCCCACCATGCAAGGCTGGTGTTGTTGGGTGGTTTTTCTCCTTGTGGAGTAACTTTTTTTGCAGTTAGAAAATCCTTCATTTTCTTTTTTTCCTATTTCCTTGCCAAAATAGGGAATTTATTTTAAAGTAGTAATTAAGAATCCAGTTACTGTTTCTCCCAGACTTTTCATTGAAAGAAAAACCCCTCCTATTTCAGAATAAGATGGCCATGCAGAACTTGTTTAAACCGTTATTTAAATCTATAGTGAACTATTCCAGCAAATTTGCACCAAGCTGGGGGTGAAGAAGTAGCATTTTTTCTTAGTAAGTTACTATATATAGAAAGATGTGTTCAGTGACTTTTTTTGTTACTACTTCCCTATTATATGAGAAGTAATATATTTTAAGTCAGAGAAAATCCAGGATCTCTTTTTTCTCTTTATTTGGTGGGAGTCGCTGGGTGAAGGGAGGAGCTGAGACATTCTGTGAGGTCCAGTAAGGGTTCTGAACCACAGTGCGCCCCCCCCGCCCCCGAGGAGCACCCCTTGCTTCTGGCCATGTCGTCTTCTCTTGATTCCCTCTCCTCAGGTACATGTTACAGAGTCTAATAGTTCGTGTATATATGTAATTTTCAGCCTTTAAACTCATAGTTAAGTCTTACATAACACTTCCCTTGGGCTCAGTTTCTTATATGTAAAAAAATAGGTTGATGCTATTAAGGTCATTGTGAGGATTAGATGAAATCGTTATTAATGTACAGTGTTTAACAGTGTCTCATGTCTTAGCACATAGTAAATGTTTGAAGGAAAAAAGAGTGAGACAGGCAGAAGATGGCCCTGGGGGGCAAAGGACCTGTTAGATATGTGTGTGTGTGTGTGTGTGTGTGTGTGTGTGTGTGTGTATATATATTTTTTTTTTTTTTTTTTTTTAAAAGGAGGCTCCAGCCAGACTGGTTTTCTTCTTTCTCTCCTGGGGCAAGTATCTTCATGCTTCTAACAGGCTCTTCTTGCCTGTGGCAGGCACCAGCTAGGTCATCTTCTACACACCTCCAGGGAGATTTGCAGAGTCCTTTTCTGGCTTCCCTCTGTTCTCTCCTCTTCTCCCCTGCCCCTCTTCTTGAGAAAAAAAAAACAAAACAAAAAACCCTTTACTGAAGTATTATATAACCAGTTTCAACACCAGGACTCTCATTAGTTGCAAAGTCAAGTAGCTACTTCAGCAGCAGTTTTGTTTGGAGAAGAGCAACGGCACAAAGACGCACTGTGTCCTTGTTCCCGGCATTCCCAGTATGAACAGTTTAGAAAAGGACTCGCATTGTGACGAGCACTTAAGTGAGACCTGCTTATGCTTTCTTCTATGTTCTCCTGAAAGTAAAGTTTGGGGTGCAAAGGAAGAACTTTAGTTATATTTGTCTAAGAAGAGAGCCAGGAAACAGCATTTATCCTGAAAGCCCTTTCGGTTTGGACAGCTTGCCTGTGTTCATTTGAATCTCTCTTTGCTTCCCAGAGAGAGACTGTTCGCGGCCTCCTGCTTGGCCGTGTTGGCTTCGATTTGACGGCGAGGCAATTTGTATTTGTCTCTGTTCTCCTCAGGACTTTTGGGAAAGGTCACAGCTTTTTAATCAAACTTGTATTTAAAGAAAGCGCATCAAGAAGTTCTCCTGTGGTACAGCAGGTTAAGGATCTGCTGTTGTCACTGCAGCAGTTTGGGTCGCTGCTATGGCGGGTTCAATCCCTGGCCCAGGACTTTCACATGCCTCAGGAAGGTGTGGCCAAAAAAAAAAAAAAAAGAAAAAGAAAGTGCCTCAGAACACACTACATTTTGATTAGGCAGTAATTGACCATAGGCTCCATGGCCCCACAGGGCTGGAACTTCTGCCCTCCCCACGGCCGGCTGCGTCCCAGGCACATCAGCCAAGACACCATATTTAAACTTTTGAAGGACCCAAGAGACACACTAATATCTTCATTCTCTTACCCCCAAAAGTATATTTTTTTGAGCAGATACCAAGGTTTTCTTCTCCTTGCTTTCCAGCATGCTGTATCATCTCTTCTCTTAGGGGAGGAGACTGTGTTGGGAGGGGGACCTACCTGTGGCGTCCCCTTTGTTCCTCCTGACTTTCTGAGGCAGGTTCTGAGCTGGCCGAAAGCTGGTTAGGACTTTTCCCTTGAGATCACAAAAGCCCTTGTGGTCAGTCCCTGCCTCTTCTGGGGAGAGGTCTGTCAGGATAACAGCTCCCTGAGGTCACCCAGCTCGTGCTTCATAGAAGCAACGTACCACTAGAAGGGAACGTGGATTTAAAAGCACATTCCTGGGTTGTACCAGCTTGTGTGGTGGACGTTCTCCTTGAGGAAAACCCCTGTTTAATGCAGCTTCGGAAGAGAAAGTGATGGAGGTGGGAGGAGGGTTGGGTAGAGGCTGATGGGATTGGAAATCGGGGTCTGAGATGGCAGGATGCTCGTCCTGGGCACTCAGGAAGCATTTTACCTTGACTGTACCATCCTTGAAGTTTTTTTTTTTTTTTTTTTTTAAAGAGAGGAGCTTTAGATTATTGTAAACATTTTTAAATAGATGAAAGGATGCTAGGTATTTGAGTTTTTCGGACGGTTGAAGTGATAGTTAAAAAGAGTAATACTATTACCTGGAGTAGACCAACTCTGCCTCCCCTCACCCTTTGGAATAGTCCTGTTTGAGAAAAGGAACAGATGGACCTGAGGTCTTTAATCCCAGTTACCAGGTGCGTTTCTGGCATGTCCGTTGTAGAGCAAGCTGAGCCCCTGAGAAGGTACTCGCTTCACTCACTGTTGTTTGGAGCAGTTCTGTGGGTTGATTCTAAGACTTAGTTATTCCTGACATTGAAGTAATTTAAGTGCATGTTGTGTGGACTTTGTATTGCTTCATGAAAAGCTTTGCAGCCTCTTGCCGTGATTCAGACCTTTTTATAATGTGATTCTCACTAGCTCTGGTCTACTAAAATAGGCTTTCAGGTCAACTTTGGATGAGTTGTATATGTACCTTTATATTCCTGGCAGTTGAGCTACATTGTCACAGGCTCTCTCAGTCTCTTGGTGGAGAGACTGCTTGCTCTTCTTCCATCTGCCCTAGTGAAGGATGCAGCCTGACGATGACAGCATCCTGTGCCCCAGGGGGGCCCACAGTGTGTGCAGGGACATTTGTGTTGTGTAGTTCTCACAGCAGCCCTGCGAGTGAGGGGGATGCCATCAGAATTGTGGGCGAGAGCCCATGGGAGCCCTTTTCCTGTCCCTCGGCCATTTAGATGTGTTTCCTGTGCCTGTTCTAAATTGTGAGTAGGGCAGAAAGTTTCAGTAAAGACATTCCACTTTTCATTTACAGATAAGCTGTGTCAGTTATTTTAAGATGGTTACTGGTTTTTTGATTTTTTTTTTTCTTTTTATGGTCACACCTGCAGCATATGGAGATTCCTGGGCT
This sequence comes from Phacochoerus africanus, assembly GCF_016906955.1. NCBI lineage: Eukaryota > Metazoa > Chordata > Mammalia > Artiodactyla > Suidae > Phacochoerus > Phacochoerus africanus. The sequence continues at coordinate 121,857,735 of NC_062554.1, read as the reverse complement.
AAGGGTCAAATTGGAGCTGCAGTTGCTGACCTGTGCCACAGCTACAGCAATGTAGGATCCGAGCCACATCTGCAACATACACCACAGTTTGTGGCCACACTGGATCATTAATCCACTGAGCAAGGCCAGGGATGGAAGCCGCAGTCTCCCGGACACTATGTCCGGTTCTGAGCCTGCAGAGCCACAACAGGAACTCCGTGTGATTTTTCCTGCCCAGGGGTGGTGAATTCATCATGCCTGCAACCAGCCGTAGCTTTCATCTCCTTTCCATCTTCCCATTGTGCTCGTTGAGAAAGGAACATGATTATTATTGAATTAAATGATTTGACTTTGGTGGAGATTAAAGCAGACAAGCTTTGACCCTTAACACCGGCACTTTTTCCAGGAATGTGGTAACCACCAGCAGAAAGCTGCAGTCTCAGATCTTAGAGACTTGACACAGCAGGTGCTTGTTATGAGGCTGGCTTTCAGGAGACAGGCGGGGTTATGAAGGCACGTGTGTGCAGGCCGCAGGTGCCCCCAAGCAGGCTCAGGGCCTTTCTGCCCCATCATTCGCCCGTTCTGCCCCCTTTCAGTATCCAGCCGTTGCCTTAAGTTTCCTGGACCTATATCTTGGGGGATGGGGGATTTGGGGAGAGCTAATCCTTGGGTCCTGCCTTCTAGATCGGCGCCAGTGGTGTGCCATCGCCGTCCTCTTCGTGATCCTGCTGGTCGTGCTGATCCTCTTTTTAGTCCTGTGACGGCAGGGCTCCGCTGCTGCTTCCTGCCACACATGAACACGGGGGAGAGGGAGAAATCGCGCACGGCGTGCCCGCTCCTTGCCTCCTGCTCCTGGAAACACAGCCTGCGCTGACTTTTCTCTCTGTGACCCTGCCATTGAGACAGCTCCTCCATCCCGGCACGGGGCTGGCCGGTGAGAAGAGGAAGTTGACCACTGCACACTCCTGGCGCCACCGGCCCTGTTCCAAGGACAGCTGGCCCCAGCTTTGCCTCCCTGGACCTCGATCCCCCTGGAGGGCCTTCAAGGAATCCAGAAAAATTCACAGACTTGGCTCCTGTTGGCTGTTGCTCATTCCATCCGTCTTTGGCAGCTCTTTTCTCCTGCTCAGACCCATCCACTCCCACCAGCCGGCACACGCTGTCCCATCCAAAAGCGCCCCGTCGGGGGTGTGGGCTCCTGTGTACGTTTCAAGTTCTGTCACAGCAGCATCCCTTGGCCTCTGAGAGCTGGTGGTTGGTGGGGACAGAAGATGCAGTGATGGGGTTTTCAGGGACAAGTGCTGGGGTGAAAGTGCTCTTCCAGGTGTACTTCTTGTGGTAGGATAACCAGTGGGAAGGAATGGGAAGCACTGGGCTGCGGGGGCTGGCAACCTTGTGGCTTGAATTAAAGGGAGGACAGGACAGCTTTGGAGGGTGGGCGAGGCTGCTGGGGTCAGGCCCTTGCCAGATTCATGCTGCTGTCCTGCAGCCTCCTCTCCAGAAGTGCAGCTTGCATTTTGAGGGTGACCCTTAAATGAGCAGCCCAGCGGCTCCTGTGGGTAGACTGAGATCGCGAGGAGGTGTCGTTTGCGGTTACTTTATTCCTGTGGCCCTGTGCCTGGGGGCTGAGGCCGTGGGCAGCCCTTTCATCACATTTTCAACTATAATGTCAAAAAAGGCTAATTCTGGACCATATTTTTCTTAGCCTGTGAGTAATTCCAAGGATGGGTAGGTGAACTTGGTTCCATTTTCCCTAAGATGACAACTCGATTTTATCTTCCATTTAAATAACTGAGCCAATCCAAATTTAAATGACAGATGCTTTAATTGGGTTTTAGTAACTGAAACTGCTGAGACACTATACACTTCAAGCTTCTGATGACTTTAAAAATGCCTCCAGTGTACACATGTATATGGGATATTTTTCTAACCTCCCTGATGAAAACCCAATATTGAAGTAGCAGCTGAACACAGAGCCAGCGCTTGGCGGGTGGGGGAGGCTGCCTGCCTCCTGACTGTTGGCTTTTGCGCTTGGAAAGCATAGCAACATCTGGGTGGAGTTCTCGCTTTGACTTTTGTCTCCTCCTCCTTTGGGGCCCATTCCTCAGCACGCTAACTTTTTTCTTGTTTTGTTGGTATCTTGTTTTTTGTTTGTTTGTTAGTGTTGGGCTTTTGTCCATGCCCCTTTTTTTGTGATTTGCAATGATGTACTTGCCCAGCTAACCTTTGAATTGCACTTTTTAATAAATATTTGTAACAGTTTTTTAAAGAAAAGTGTTTTCTGGTGTTTAGGATCATGATAGGTAAGGAAAATCTGCCTACTGATGAAAGCTAAAAGGATTATAGGTGACTGACGTCCGTGTTTACACTCAACTCGATTTGATATAGGAGTTATTTTTTCTTCAGATTGGGGGAAAAGTGATTATGATGAAGGGCTTCAGATGTAGGGTACCAGATGATTTATTTTACAGTTTTGAGACTTGTTAAAAATAGTCTTCTGCAAATTGAGGACAGGGCTGAGCCTTAATCTGCATTGAAAGATACATGTCCTTGTTAACCATCCACGTGGACTTTGTCGCAGGACTGTGACCTCCACTTTCCACGTTACACCGAGTGGCTGGAGGAATCACAGGGTGGCCCTATCGAAAGGCCGTGCTCTTCTCCTGGTGGCAGCAGATTTACTCTGCCCTCACAGCTGTCATGAACACGCTGGTCATTAGTGAGTATGATTCTCCCTGGATGTCGGGGACCAAGTTTTGTGACACTGAGGTTTAATTACTAAATGGGGATATTAGAGTTGCCATGCTCGCTGATTTAAGATGTTTGATAAACGGTGGCTACTACAGATGGAGCTGAAGAGGGAACTATGTAGAAAGAAAGTTTACTTAAAATTCAGGCACTGGGGCCTTCTCCTTGGAGGGCTGCTCTTTCCCAGCTCTAACTTCTGGCCCAGCTGACCCGATCCTGGGTCTGACCCAGTTGTACGCAGATCAGTGTTGATTTGAAGGCTCCTCATTCAGACTCCAGACTGTGGCAGAGAGAGCATGCCAAGGGCTTAGGCTTATTTTTAAGGACAAGCGTTTCCTCGTCCTTGATCCTAATGCTGTGGGTCCCTTGCAGGTGGTCCCCTGACCCTGGTGATGGAATGGCGGGAGGTGTGGACGCTTGCAACAACCCCTATGCAGCTCAGGGGCACTTCCTGTAACCGTGGGGCTTTTTCCCCCTTCAGCTTCTGTACCTCGTCCCGTACTCATCATTGCTGAAAACCTGGCAGGATGGGGTGGACAGCAGAAAGAACTCGATTTCTGTGTATCGGATTAACATTTTACTAATCAGCTGATTTGGAGGTAGAATGGGGAAATGAACCGTTAAGAGAATTTGCCAGAGTGGGAATCCAGCTGGAAAACCAAAATACCTAGAGTTTAGTCTTGATTTTTGATCTTGTCTTTGTGTGAACTGTGAAAAATCACAATGCGCTCTGTATGCCACTACCGTGTGGCAATTAGAAGTTGCAGCGTGTGTTACATGAGGATCTGCGCGCCAGAGCTGGGAGAGAAACTTGGTAACGTGCCTGTTATTCTCTGCTTTTAGCCAGAGTTAAACAGACTGATGGGTCTGGGAGCCAACAACTTGGCAACTTCCACTCCTCACCTCGTGAGATTAAGGGCTGCGAAGAGAAATGTAGTCTTAACTCCAGCAGAAATCTGTCTCTGTGAAGTGTTTTACCTTCTGTAAGTGAAGGTGGTGGAGCCAAGATTTTTCTTTTGGTAATTCCCCTGTCAAGTGAGACCATGACTGCCTTTCTAGAGCATTCATAGCATTTGAGGATCTAAAACCAACTGATAAACGCGCGTTGCTTTTCCACTCTGGGATTTGGACCATTTGGTGTTACCTTGTTCCACAGGACAAATTTGTAAACAAAATTCGGACTGTGTGGAAGGCTTAAGTTCCAAAATCTGGAACGTGCTGCTGTCAGGGCTCCCTCTTTGTCTTCCTCTCCCTAGCATTTGTTCCTCTCCAGATTTTGAAAGAATAGTTTGTTTTTAAAGAATGTTCTTTGTCCATCAAGAGCAGAGGGAAGGTGAAGCTAGTGGGTCCTCAGCTCCGCAGGCAGACCGCGGGTTCCTTGACACAGTCAGGGCACAAGGACAGTGCCTGGGGAGGGCCCGGCGGGGCCCTGCAGCACTCGGCCTCCTCCCCTCGGGCCTCTGTTCTGCCCAGGGCAGCTCAGCCTCTGCTGGCCTGACACGCGCAGCTAGACTGTGTCCTGTGCCGTAGCCCAGCCCCAGCTCCCAGCCTTCCCTGTATAGCTTGTGCTGAAAACAGGGAGCTCCTGTTCTTGCCAGGCCCGCACTGGTCTGTTATTTGCAGACGTGGGGCTGTGCCACCGGGTCTGTGATGACGCTCACAGGGACACTCCTGTGTGCTGTCGAGTCCCGGAACTCGAAAGGTCTGAGTAGGGAGAACGGCCCTTCAGACCAGAGCAGACGGCCAGGGCAGTGCCGTGAGCGTACCCCTGGGCTATTAGCCTCTCGCAGTGGACTCCGAAGGACTGGGGGTCACTTAGCTCAGCCCTCTCGTCTTAAGAGATGAAACTCAGCAGACATGGGAGTCACGGGGTGTGTTGTAGTCTAGACTTGGCCCCCTGGAGCTCTGGCCTCAGTGACCTAACAGAGGCTGGCAGTGACTGCGTTTGGATAAGCACCGAAGCTCTGACAGTTACAGTGGCGCTCTGGTCTCGTTGCTGCACTTTCTGTGCATTTGGGAGTTCTCTTTGTTAAGTGATAATGAGTCTCGTTACTAGTATAGAAACACTTGGTTTCCCTCTGACTTAAGCTGACAGGTTGGTGCTGTCTTCCTTGAGAGGGGACCTTTGTCCTGGAAAGCCCTTCCCCGGGGCTGTGCGGGTGGCACTGTGCTTACACAGTGATTGTCCGTCACCTGCCCTACTGCTTGGGTTTCACGGAATTTCATGTGCTGCAGCTGCAGCCAGACCCTGGTGAGAAAGTGTTTTACCATTTTTTAAAAAGTTAGGCGTTACCAAACCCAGAAGCCACGTGATTATCTGGGGGAGTGTTAGAAACAAGCCCATCGGCTTGCTGTCCACGGACAGCTCTCGGGCCTGTTCCCCAGCAGTGCCCAGTGCTCCACTCCAGCCCAGCTTTCTGGCAGCCCTGGGGTGGGACCAGGTTCAGGGTGTTCTTTCCTATTCTACAGATAGTAGTGGGGCCGAGACCCTGCTACTGAGTGGGGATTTCGACCCTGCAGATAATACGGTCTGTTCTAGGACAGGCGGCCATCCTAATCCTCAGGAAAATAGCGCGTCTGTGCAGCGTGAGGAGAGGCCAGGCAGGTGTCCCACTAAGTTATTGGACCTGCTCTTAAGCACCATGCAATGACGTGCCAACTGACCCAGGCTGGGAGAAGGCCCAGGGGGAGGGGTGGCCTGGAAACCAGGAAGGGGCCAAAGAAAGCAAGCTGTAAGTGAGGATGGATTCAGTTTTTGGAAGTGGAAATATTCCTTCACTGGCTGATTTATAATCAGGAATGAGTGTAATTAAAAAATGGGAAATACCTGGCAATACTCTGCAGGACTAGGCCATTGTATTTTTCTTCCAAGGATAAATAACCTTCCCGCATTTCATTTTTAATTAACCAGAAGGTACAAACTAAAGTGAGATTGGGGAGTAGAAACGCAAACGCCATGGTGATTTCCAGATGGTGCTTTGTCCTCTCCCACCATGAGAACAGCGCCGGAGCCCTGGTGCCAGCAGTTTACAGCCTCTCCATAGGTGGACAGGTCTTGCTTCCTCTACACAGCAGGTCTCCAAGAGAGTGGGGCCAGCGGCCGCAGCATCGCCTGGGAACTTGCTAGAAATGCAGATTCTCAGGCCCCACCCCAGACCTGCCATCTCGCAGCCCGGGGCAGGGCCAGTGGGGATCCTCATGCCCACTCAGGTGTGAGAACCATTCCTCCTGCGTTGTGTGATTGAGGTTACAGTAAACCACCCCATAAATTAAAACATCTTCATGGCCTTGATTGTAATCCTGTCATTAAACAAAATTTGATGACACTCTAAACTTGAAAACTTTAAAAACAATTACTTGCGTTTAAAAAAGCCTCAACTCGCCATCCTTAAAAGTGATATTTTTACACCCTGAAGTCTGTTAGTAATGTTTCCTACTTCTGCTCTTGAAATCATGTTACAGCTGTATAAAGAATACTGTTCAGTATTAAACAGATATGAAGAGACCATGAACTTTGTCCTGGTTTTTGATTTGGTATAAAAGGAACTAAAAACACAAAGACCAACCAAAACACAGCTCCCCGCTAATAACCATGGATGTGTGCATATGCCCGGGGGGCGGGGGGAGCTTACACCTGGTGGAAGATCTGCATTCTAAATTGTTTCCTCGGGCTGAGCAAGTTCTGTGGACTCTTAAACCCCAGGACAGCCCTGCTGGGCATTCACAGTGTCATACAGCACAGCTGCCGTTGGGACAAGGAACCTGGGGGAGCACAGCCAAGAACGCAAAGGAATTGAGTCCCTTATTCCCACCTCACCATGAAGCATTGGCAGATAAGAATACTGCCTATCTGGACCGGTAGTCGAAAGAGCCTGCCTTCAACTCTGTAGGACAAGGTGACCAGGCTACGTAAGGTCCTTAAGGGCAGGAGCTAGGTCATTCCATTGGCCATCATCATCCTCATATTAATCACGCACCTCCTGTGTGCCAGGCACTGTTGTAAGAACAGTGTGTTAATGCACGTAGGACTGCAAATGGCTCTGCAAAACAGGGACGCTTCCTCGTTTCATAGCGTCTCAAGCCTACGCGTGAGGCAGCATCTCCCCAAGGTCCATCCACAGCTGGGGAGAGGGGAGCCGCCCACTGTGCCGGCGGGGCCTCACACAGAAGTCAGCCCAGCGGCGCTTCTGAGCTCTCAGCTTGATGTCCCCCTGACCTCAGAGCTAGAAGGGACAGAGGCAAATCTGTACTTACTTTGAGAGTTACAGTCAATACTTGAGGAGGAGGAGGACATGGTTCCAGGCATCTCCTGATAAAAGCACATCTCCCATAGCCCGGGGGGGGGGGGGGCGGGGGGGAGGGGCAGCGGGAACCATGTGGCATGGCCAGGGGGAGAAGCACATCCCCAAGGCTGGTGGTTCCCATTCTCCCAGCACCTTGACTCCACCTGCAGCTCTGCTGTGCAGCAAGAGTGCTGTCCTTCCAGAGGTCCCACTGGCCGCAAGTCGTACGTAAAACACATTGGACATGTTAAAAGGCAAGGGCCGGACCAAAAAGGGGACGCACAGAAAGGAGGGCCCCGTCCACCCTGCCACCACGTTTCCACTTCCAAGAGGACACATTCCAGATCAGTGTGGCTCCCCCCCCACCCCATGCTTGGAACATCCAGGCTGTCAGTTGTCTGGGGACAGGGCCCCACCTCTGCTGACAGCCAGGCACAGGGTGGCCCCGTCTCGGGCAGGAGAGGCAGAGCTCAATCAAGTGTTCCCACCAGTACCTCCCAGGGAATGAGGGGCTCCAGAAGCCACCCTGGACTTGGACGTGTCCTTCCCAAGCCAGTTTCTCTGACCTCTGCAGCGCTTCCTCCCTCCCGCTCTCTGCCCACCATTAAATACTAGTCCATTCACGAAATTCACAGTAAGATCGGCTGGCCTTTGGGACGGGGTCACCACCTCTGCCAGGAGCAAATTTCTCCAACTTTTTATCTCATCAGTAGCTAATAAAGCTAATACTCGGCCAATACTTGATATGAATCTGATGTGCCAGCAGGTCTTTGACCAAAGCCTTAGGGAACATGTTGGAAGTAAAACTGCTTTTATTCTCACAACCCTATGAGGGAAATACTGTGGAGGCCCATGTTATACCTGAAAACTGAGGCATGGAACCATCAGGAAACAATTAGGAAGTGGTAGCCTCAGAATGGGAACCCAGGTCCGACTGGACCATTATGCAGCCTCTTGAAAAGCCGCCATCCAGGGGTCAGGGGTGGCATACACCATCCCTGGTTAGAGTAAAGGGCATCTTTCTAACCAGAAAAATTGGTAAAGCTGAGGAGAGGAACAGACATCAAATAAGTTGTGGCAGCACAAGTTGGCAGTGGACTAAAGCCTTGAACTAGAAGTGCCAGAGATAAAGGTGGACACCAACTATCTGGGGCTTGACTGTCACTCAACCCTGCAAGCCTGCGGTAGAGGTCCAGAAATCTGGTCACGGACCTCAGGCAGGTCAGCCTTGCTGATAAAATGTTCTGGAGCTTTTGTTTATTTGGCTGGAAATGTGCAAAAAATAAATGAGCCAAACTCATTATATAAACTCAGAAAAGCCTGGAGACAGTCAGGCGCGCAGCATGAGAGAGCTGTGGCATCTGAAGGCCGCTGTGAGCGCCCATGGCTGCCAGCATTCCTTATTCCTGAGATAACACTGCGCCGCATGGAGGCCAGTGGGCCTGGGGCTGGCTCTTCTGGGAAGGCTTTCTGCTCCCCAGGTGCGGTGGGGCTTCCTGCCTGGGGCTCCCACTGTAGCCCTTGGCACACTGGCTCCTCTCTTTGCCCAGCTGTAGCTGCTCCCACCCTGGGGATATGGGCATCCCAAGGGCAGGGAGGCCTCTCCGCGTGCCCAGCTTCTGGCCAGACCCCCTTCAGGGCGACTTCACACTGTGAGTGGGGCCGAGTCCAGATTGCAGAAGGACAAGACAAAGGCAGGCCCAGCAGGCAGCCAGGCATCCACGTGAGAGCCCGGATACCCTCCAGGCCTGCAGGGCAGCTGTTAAGGCCTGGCTCCACAGGCAGAGTGTCAGAGCCAATCCCAGCAGCCCTTTCCTCAAGGGCCCAACACTCCGACCTGGCCAAACCCACAGCCTGAGACCGCGCAGAGCTGCCTGCCAAGGAAGGCTGTTGCCATTTCTGAGCAGGTGCTCTGGTGCCGTAGCATAAAGGAAAACTTCAGAGAGGGTGATGGAGAGGGAGGGAAGGAAGGGGATCAGGTGACAGCCCTGACTCTTCAATAGCCTCCAAGCTGGCCTGGGTGTTTGGGGTGAGAAATGAGTTGGGCAGATGGGCCGGGAAGTCCAGCTGTCAGGAAGTGCAGCTGCCAGGTAAGTTTGGTGGAGGATAAACAAGCAATTGTATGGGAAAAGAACCACAAAAGAGCCCTTGGTACCAGCTTCTACAGGAGCCAAGGAAAGGGGGCCTAGTCAGCATGCAGGTGGCGGGGAATGGATGCCAGGGCAGGCACCTCTGATACTTTTGAAGGCTGCCAGGGGTCCATGGGTGGGCAAAGGGAAGGTTGCTCCAACAAAGGCACACACATGAGCTAAATGACTGGGTGGATAAGTGAATGCATTGAGTTGGGAGCTGGAGGAACTGGGGAACCAAAAACTGAAGCTCCTGCCAAAAAATACCCACCTGGGGATCCTACTGCCAGGGGCCAACTTGGAGGACCATCCAGTCACTGCTCTCCACCCCAGGGCTTGGGCCTCCTCTCAGTGACAGGGATGTATAAGCAAAAATGCCTCTCCCCCCACCCCCCACCAGGGGCCAGCACAATCACACCAGCCCCAGGCTAGGTCTCAGCATCTCCCACTGGCCAGTCCTGGGCCCTAAGGGCACAATGTCCCCCCTTAGTCCCAGGGCCTGTTCTATGTTGCCTTCAGAGCAAGGCCAGAAGGACATTTAAAATTACGGCTCAGGCGACACACACACACACACACATCTGAAAGAAGCATTTCCCACACAAAACCTGCCCTTGTCTTGTATGAGGCAGTTATTTTTTTCAAAGCTGGTCTTTCTTTAAAAGATTTCATGGGAGTTCCCGTCGTGGCGCAGTGGGTAACGAATCCTACTAGGAACCATGAGGTTGCGGGTTCGATCCCTGCCCTTGCTCAGTGGGTTAACGATCTGGCGTTGCCGTGAGCTGAGGTGTAGGTCACAGACACGGCTCGGATCCTGCGTTGCTGTGGCTCTGGCATAGGCTGGTGGCTACAGCTCCGATTAGACCCCTAGCCTGGGAAGCTCCATATGCCGCGGGAGCAGCCCAAGAAATAGCAAAAAGACAAAAAAAAAAAAAAAAAAAGATTTCATGACCCACTAGTGGTTGTGCCTGCTATTAGTAAACACTGTCCTGGAAAAAGATCTTGGCCTTCCCCCACGCCTGCCCAGGTGAAGGTCAGAGTGGCACCTGAGCTGGTCATGGGCACTGGGGGCCAACGGTGGGGTGCTCAGGGCCTCTGAAGGAGGTGAGCCCCACAGGGTTCCAGGAGGGTGTATAGAGGCTGGGAGTCCTAGAGGGCGGGTCCAAATCCTGCCTCCCCCAGTTACTAGCTGTGTGACCTTGGATAAGTAATTTAACCTCTGAGCCTCGCAATCCTAGTTTGTAACCAGAGATAAGTAGTCCCTCCCTCGCAGATTCAGGATTGTGACCTTACTGTCCCCAGCAGGGCTCTGGAATGTTTGTGGAACAGGCAGAGCAGGATGGGACACGGAGCAACGGCTTCAAGTCCCTGAATCCCCGGGTTCACCTTGGTTTCCCAAATTCCAGCGCTGCCTACGGTTCCTCCATGCAAGAGCCCTGGGGACACTGCGCACACAGCGGCCTCATTCCCGCTCCCCGCCACGCGCGCAGGTCCCTGCGTCGCCTCGGTCGCCCCCTCCTCCCCCGCTGGCTCCAGCTCGTGCCCCCCGCCGCGCCCGGCGCGCCGCCGCCACCTGCACCTTTTAGCCAGGCCCCGCTCTCCGCCCAGCCCTCCAGGCGGCCCCCGCCCGCAGCCGTGCACTCCTCGAGGCAAAAGCGAGGGTCCTTGCCCTCCCGGCCTCCGGCGCCCCCCTAGCGTCTTGCCTGTGCGGGGTGGGCGCGTGTAACCCCCACGAACCCAGTGCCGTCAAACTGCAGGCTCTAAGGGCGCCCGCGGCCCCGCTGAACGTCGCCCGGGCCCATCCGCTGCCCCGTGGACCAAAGCAGGCAGCCTGGAGCGCGGCCTGGCCCAGCCCAGCCTTCTGCCGGCGGCGCGGCGGGGCCTCTGGGGCGGCCTTGGGGCGGGGACGGCGCGGCCTCGCGGGGCCCACCCGGCTGGCCGGACTTGCCGGCCACGCCCGAGAAACGCAGCGGCCTCGCCCGGAGGGCGCGCTGGGCGCCCGGTAGTTGCCCGCGCAGTCACCCGCCGCTGGCCCGCGACGGACCTCGGTCCCCCTGCGGGGGCGCCCCGTCGCCCCCTGCACAGCAGACGCGCTCTCGCCTCCCACCTGCCCCTCCACCACCGGCGAGAGGCGCTTCTCCACGTTCAAAGTCGGCGCCCTTCCCGCCCAGGCCTCGCCCCGAGCTCAGGGCCTGCGGCTTCCGCTGCAGAACTCGCCCTCCCGCTCCCGCAACCGTCGTCCTAAGGAGAGCGACATGCCCGAGGCCCAAGTGGGGGCCACTTTCTCTTCCGTGAGGTCGCAGTGGTAAATGCTTACCTGTGTGAGGCAACGTCTGGACACAGCGCGAACCAGCGCACCGTCCCTGGAGGGGCAGAGGGCAGACGCAGAGACTTCCAGACCTTTGCACCAGCTCTTTTTCCTCTGCGCCTGAACGACCTTCCTCTTCCTGAAAGTTCCTCCTTTTAAAAAGCGTGCGTGGGCGCACTTCCTCCCACGGCGCCTCCCCCAGCTAATCACTGATCACCCTCAGGCTCGCGCCCAGGCCTGAGCGGGCCTCCAGGTGCACCACTAGGCCAGGTGCTCCGTCTGCGCGTCTCCCCAGCCTCGGGCCCCATCAAGCAGAGCCCATCTTTCTCATCTCCCCGACCTCCTGCCTGGCACGTGGCCTGGCTCCTAGTTAACACATTAGGTCCTAAGTGAAAGGGTTCTGATGGGCCTGTGGGAGGCCAGGCCGGGCTGGATCCAGCTTTCTAGGGCAGCAGCTCCCCAGGCAGAGCAGATGGGGAGGGTCCAACCGGAGGCTGGACAAATCAAAGTCTCTTCCCACCCACAGAAGTTGGGGGCCAGCATCGCTTGACCCCAGATAGGAGCACCATCCTGGCAAGGAGAGCAAGGCAGGTGGACTTCACACACAGCCCAGAGTGCCCCCCTCCCTTCCCCTTCCATCAAGCCTTTTCGGGAAAGGGGGCGAGGGCTGCAGTAGGAAGCATGTGCCCCCAGTCAGAGGGCTCCGTCATTGTGGCTGAGCTTGGTTCTCCCTCTGTGTGACTGAAGACAATAAACGGAACATCCCTGGCAGGACTATTTTCGGGAGGAAATAAGATGTGTCAAGAGCCGATCCTGGCCCTGGGAAGTAGCAGGTGCAGCCCCTCGGAGGCAGCAGGTGCAGCTGCTCAGCACTCCTCCGAGACCTTTCCCTGCCTGAGCCCTGCCTTCGCTTCCCTTTCTTCCCCGCTGGGGCTCATTAAACCCTCCACTGAGAAAAGAGAGGTGCCACTGGCCCCTAGAAACGTTTTTCAACATGAAATTTCCCCAAAGGTTTATGACCACAAGGCCATGAGCTGGGGTGCAGGAGCCACCAAGGTTTCCCCACTCCTGTAGCATCTGCTTCGGGGCCATTTCTATGCGTTGGGGACCCCAGGTTGGTCTGAGGTGTCCCAGCGCCCTCTTCACCTGTTGAAGACTGAAGCACACTTGTTCCACTGGTCCCTGTGGTCCCCATGCCCCCTCCCCATCCTGCAGTGGTGGGGGTGCTCTGGGAGCGGCAGTAAAGAGACAGTGAAGAGGGGTTTTGACTGGCTCCCGCTGGCAAGGCCAAGGGGGGGGCACACACACCTTCCCCAGGATTGCCCGAGCCCTTCCCTATCCCCTTTCCCTCGGCCAACGTGCCTTCTTCAGTGACCTTGTCTGCTGAGAGCTGCAGCGACACTCACTTTCCTCTGCCTCTGCTGCTTTCACCACAGCCTGCACTCAGCCAGTTGCTCCGGCCCTCCTGCAGCCCGGCTGCCCCTCTCCAGGGCTTCTTAGCTCCGTTCTGGCTCCTGCTCCTAAATGCACCTTCCCCAGGGCTCCTTTCCCAGCCAAGGGGTGACCTCTGGAGGCATCTGCATCCTCCTGGCTGTCTCCCCAGCCCTCCCGCTCTGTCATGCCAACAGCCCACCTCTGTGCCCATGTCCCTCCCGCCCAGGCCCCTGCCCGCCTAGTGAAGGTAGAGGAGCAATCAGCCCAGAATTTAGCAATGCAGAGTGGGAGAAGTTTGAAGCTTGCTTTTTTAATAATTTAAGACACACACACAACCATCTACTCCCAGACAGTCCCAATCCTTCGTGAGTGGGAAGCGCCCAGGTGCGACAGCCCACCCCGCTGCGCCTGCCCCACCGTCTCCCCGCCAGTGGCCCACCCATGGCTACCCTCAGGGAGTCTGGGCAGAGAGCTCGTGGCTGGGGACAGCCTGGCATCAGCTGCAGCCTTCAGGAAGACAGAGGCAGAGGGGCAGGGCAGTGGGGGCAGGGCAGGGCTGACCAGAAAGAGGTCTCCGTTTCATGGTTTCCCTTCAACCTACACGTCACAAAGACTTCCCAGAAACTCTTAATAGTCTGGCTACTAGATAACATCTCCCAGATGTGCTCACACCAGACCACATGTGCCAATTTTTGGTTTGGACGCTATGGTCAATGGCTGTAAGGCTGTTACTCCAAGATGCTCTGCCCATTTCTGGAAAAAAGAGCAAAGGTGTCGTCCAATGGCAGCTGGGAGAAATGAGACTGAAAAAGGCAGGCTCGAGGCCAATATGCCAGGCACTTTCTTTGGTCCTGGAGTTGGAGGGAGGGGACCCAGGGGTGAGGAGATGCTTAGGGACCACCCAGAGGACCCCTGGGAACTTCTCTCCTCCCCCTGCCAAGAAAGGTGCAGGAAGACGCTGACACAACCTCAGGCCTGGTCAGGGCAGGGGACCCATATTCTTCTCCCCGGTTCTGCATAAATGAACATCCGTAAACAGAATTCACACACGGGCTCCTCCTCTCCTAGGAGGGCCGATCACAGAAGCCCTGCCACAGCCCAAGGGGTTACGTGCCACCGCGTTCATTTTCAGCAGACAAAGCAGCTTTGTGCGCCACATTCCCAGCCACCCCCCGGGGGCGGTTCAGGGTTTCCAAGGGGGTGACCGTGAGGGCAAAGGCACCTCTGGGTCACCGTGGCACAGGCCTCTGCCTCAGCACGCGGATTGACAAGCTCTCCGCGTGGGCCAGGAGCTCCCTAAGGTGGGCCAGGCCCAGCCCTGCAACCTTGGCCCCGTTCACCTCGAGGATCTCATCCCCCACCCCCAGCAGCCCCGCGTACAGCTTGGCCGTGCTCTCGTCAGCCATCTCCTGCACGTAGAACCCTGCAAAGGAAAACAGGGGCGTTTAACACAGGAGGCCAGAGCCAAGACACGCAGCTCTGGGGAACGCTGGGCGGAGGCCTGCTGTTTGGGGCGGGGGCCTGCTGTTTGGGGCGGGGGTGGGGGGGCAGCTGCTTCTACACACACACACACCCCATTATTCTGCTTCACAATCGCAACTGGCTTTATAAATAGAGACAGAGTACGGGTCTGCACAGTATCGCTTCATTTCTCCGTCTCCTCTTTTAAAAGGCCCCTACTACAAACAAGGCCTTAAGCTGTTATTGTTCGTGTATCCCCTAGTGGGACTGGGTTAGTCTTATCCTTTTCTGGGATGACCTTTGATTGTAAAATAGGAAAATAATGTTGACCAATTAAGACCAGACCTACTCCTTGCCTGGCACTGCGCTAGGTGGGATTCACAAATCAGACCCGGCCCTGGGGTTCCCGTTGTGGCCCAGCGGTTAACGAATCTGACTGCATCCCTGGACGCAGTTTGATCCCTGGCCTCGCTCAGTGGGTTAAGGATCCGGTGTTGCTGAGAGCTGTGGTGTAGGTTGCAGATGTAGTTCGGATCCCGCGTTGTTGTGGTTGCGGTGTAGGCCGGCAGCTACAGCTCTGATTCAACCCTTAGCCTGGGAACCTCCATATGCTGCAGGTGCAGCCCTAAAAAAGAGGAAAAAAAAAAAAAAAAAAGACCCAGTCCTATCATTGGAGTCAAGAATGTGGCTGAGGTCAAATCGAAACCTGGTTTGCTTCACAGGATTGTTTAGGACTAGCCCTGGTTCCTTACTTAGGATTTAGAGGCATCTGCACAAAAGCCTGGGAAACATAAAAATTTGAGCCTGATACTTAAGGACATGGGGCTCCCTTCTCCCCTCTTCAGACATGCCCTCTCCCCAAGCTGCCGTGAGAGGTCCCCCTGGCTGGGCCCCTTCCCTATGTCTCTAAGGCGGAGTGAGCCTCGGAAGAAGCTGCTTCTCCCTCTTTTCCTGGTTGCAATTCGGGGAATGTGCGTCGGTGGAGCAGGCTCCGGGGGCCTCCCCTGGCGACACAGCCAGGACAGTCCAGCTGAGGGGGCCCCTCTTGACTCAGCTTTTGCTGAAAACCTTTCGAGCTTCCCTTCGGCTGCTTCCACCTGAGAGAGGAAGGGAGGCATGGGGTCTTCCAGAGAAAGCTGAGCGCCCCTCACCCGTGCAGGGCAGGTGGGCCCACTGGAGGGCTGCAGGGTGGGGACCCTGTGCGGCTGACAGCATCTGCACGACTTGGCCCCCTCGATGCTCCCCAGCCCAGCTTGGCTGGCTGCTTCGAAACAGCAGCTGCCCCTGCCTGACTCCACTTCCTCGTTGTAGACTCAGCCTCCTTGGAAGGGACCCTCTCTGGCTTCAAGCCTTTTAAGGTGTCAGATACATCTTCTCTCTGGGCCACCCAGCCTGGAAGGATCTTCTGGCCCCCACACAAGTCAAGCTTTTCAGGGTCCACTCTCTGAAATTCGGGTTGGAAAGTGCATTGAAATCTCCAAGGCACCGGAAAGTCTGCAGCCTTGGGTTTAGCACATGCCCTCTGTGGACACAGTCCTGCTCCACAGTCTGAGCCGAGGACTCCCTTTCACTTCTTTCCTGCAAGGCCGGTTCCCCCCTGCTCGACAAGGTCTGTCTGGCATCTTGACCACACAGGCTTTCCTCTCAGCCCTTGTCCTGGCCTTTCTGTCTCCTCTCTGGGTGTTTTAGTGGCTTGCCCGCCTGTCTGCGTGGGCGTGGGCAGAGGACAGGTAAGGACAGGACAGGTGGAGCCTGCAGAAATGGCTGCTCTACAGCAGGACCTGCCAGTGGGGAGTGATGAGAAAAGCCAAAGGAATGCAGCCGGAGGACCAGACACTGCTGCCACGCCTGGCATTTCGGGAAGATTCTGGGGTAGGTGTCACAACTGCAGTCCTAACACACGATGACAGAGAGACTGCTGCTGGAGGCATCTCCTGTCTGCTGGAAATGGCCTTTGTTAGGATGTATGATCTCCGTGTTGTGTTCAATTAGAAGCAGAGGCAAAGCCTGCTGTTCTCACCTGCTTGTATAGAATCGGATGCGATAGCCAGCGGCTGAACGCCAGCATCTTGATGTTTCAGCGAGGAATACAAGCCAGCCCGAGCTCAGGGCCCCTCTGAGGCCCAGGAGAAGTGACCCTTGGCTACTGGAGGATGGCCTGTGGCAAGGAGGCACCAGCACCATCCATGCTCCATGTGCATGGGGACATTCAATGGCCACTTGCAGCAGCAGAAGCAGGGCACCACCTGGGCAGGACAGGGAAGTGCGTGCACCAGCCTGGGTGAGGAACACCCTGCAGAGCAGGCCAGGGCGGAGTCAAGAAGCTCTTGGTCATTAGAGAGCCCTGCCCATCAGCACCTCCGGACAGGTGATGGGGGAGGGGGTCCCGCTGCCCGCAAGGGGCCTAAAGAGCCTTTGGGGGAGGATGGGGGGAGCACAGAATGCCTGGTTGGTTACGATCCCACAATGACAGATCGTCTGTCCCCATCTGAAGTCCCCACTCTCCAAAGACATGTTCTTTTACTGAAGAGGAAAGGGAAGAAAAGTGCCAGGCGCTTTCCCCTGTACCTCACCGAATGACTCTTCCAGGTAGGGTTTCATTAGCTTCATTTTACAAATTGGAGAACTGAGGTTCAGAGAGGGTAAGTGCTTGCTCAAGGGCACACAGCAGAGATGCTGGAGTAAAAACCTTGCTCTCTCATTTAACTATGCCTGCAGACTGCCTCTCTGCAAGGACCCGTCCTCCAAAGGCGCAAGGAAGCTGGAGGAAAGGCCAGAGTGGCTAACAGCAACGGAGGCTCACAAATGCTGTCTCCCCATGAGGACAGACGGGTGCCCACCGGAGGGCCAGAGTGGGGAGAAACTCGTCCTCCCCACCTCTCACACTCAAGTAAAACTCACCAGCAAATACTCAAAATGACCTTCCAGTCGACCGGAATCTGGCCACTTCTCAGCCTTTCCAGGGCCACCCCAGTCTGAGCCGCCACCACCATGTCTTTGCTGGACTAGTGAAACAGCCTGAAAACTGGTCTCCCTGGTTTCCCCTTCATCCCACTTTAGTCTGTTCTCTCTATCACTTTTTTTTAGTTTTATTGAAGTGTGGTCAGTTTGCAAGGTTGTGATCATTTCTGCTCTACGATGAAGTGACCGGGTCTCACACACACACACACACACACACACACACACTCTCTCCGATTCTTCTCCCACACAGATGATCACAGAATGCGGGCAGAGCTCTCTGCGCCTCCCGGCAGGTCCCCACAGGCCCCCGTGTGCACACGCCCAGCCCACAGCCCAGTCCATCCCCCCACCCCGGACTAGGGTCCATTCTCCACACGGCCGACAATGACCCTGTTGAAAGTGTTACGTCAGGGTACGTCAGTCTCTGTTCTGAGCCCTGGGTGGCTCCTGTCTCACTGTCACAAAAGAGCCCCTTCTGGAGTTCCCGTCGTGGCACAGTGAAAATGAACCTGACGAGAAACCATGAGGTTGCAGGTTCGAACCCTGGCCACGCTCAATGGGTTGGGGATCTGGCATTGCCGTGAGCTGTGGTGTAGGTCGCAGATGTGGCTTGGATCCCATGTGGCTGTGGCTGTGGCGTAGGCCAGCAGCTGTAGCTCCGAGTAGACCCCTATCCTGGGAACCTCCAAATGCTGCGGGTACGGCCCTAAAAGAAAGACAAAAAAAAAAAAAAAAAGAGCCCCTTCTGAGCTCAGCTTCACCATTTCTGGGCTCGGCTGTCTCCCCACCTTTCTGCCCTCAGCTCAGGCTCTTCCTCTTGGGCCCCTCTGTCCAGCTTGACCTCCTTGTGGTTCCTCCCACAGGCCAACTGACTCCTGGCCCTCAGGGCTTCTGCACCGGCTGCTCCCTCTGCCTGGGAAGCGCATCCCCAGACCCCACGTGGGGCCACCCCCTTCACTCCTGTGTCTGTCTGCTCGGGGGTCTCTTCTCAGAAAAGCTGCACCACCGGCACTCCCAGCTCCCAGCACACGGGCCTCACCCTGCTTTACTTGTGCTTGTGTCTCGGTACTTTGTGCTGACACATGTAACACACATAAACATCTGTCTACCGGGTGTATATATGTCTATGTGTGTATACACAGACAGAGCTACTTATAGGCTCACTCCCTCAAGGGAATGTGTCCTCCCAAGGAGGAGGATTCTGTCTGCTCCATTTACTCCTCTAACCCCAGTATCTACAGCACCTAGGAGGTGCTCAACATACATTGCTGAGAAACAACTGTTGGAACAGAGGCAAGAACGCGCTGCAGTCTGCGACTCTGGCAGCAGGCAGATTTTTGTCGGCTAAATAACTTTGACCTAGGAGATCAGAGCAAAGACTAAACCCTCCGCAGCAGAGCCCAGCCGGGGCGGCCTCAAGCGTTCTCTCTGGTCTGTGTCTCCCTTCCTTTCTCCCCTCTTCCTGCCTTCCCGCTACCACACTCCCTTCCCAGTTCATCTCATCTGAGAACAGGGCTTGCAGGCTCACTCGCCCTCTCATGGGTTCTGGCCCGCAGACCTCAGGCCAAGGCCTGGGCAAATCATTGTGCCCTAAAAGATTCAAGGGGCAGGGCTGATAAAGGGCCAGGGTACAGAGGGATGTCCAGGGCCCCTCCCTGACGCTGCCAGTGCTGAATCAGGACTTAGTGGGCTGCCCAGCCAGGGGCCTGGAGCCAGATCCTCCCTGCGGGAGGGGCCGGGATGCACAGCCAGGCAGGCACGGTCCACGTGCCTGGACACACTCCATAGCTCGAAGAAGGGAACCAGTTCGACACACCAGCCACATCAAAGGGATCCGGAGAACCAGCCAGCACAAACGACCTCCTGGCTCTCAATGAAAAGATGGCGTTGAGATTCAGATTTCAAGATGTCAGCAGGTGGCAAAGGGACAGTGGGGTAGAGCCTGCCACCTCTACCCCCTGGAGGGGAGAATTCCAATCCTTTCACTGAGAGGCTCTGTGTCCAGAGCTTGTTGCTCAGCCAAAGACCCACAATGGCCAGAACTGTTGTGGTTTGCTACGGCCCCAGGTTTGTGGAGCCAGAAAGGGGAGCGGGCCTACCTGAGTCCCGGCGTCCATTCCCAGAGGCCACGCAGAAGCCAAAAGTGCCCTCTGGGGAGCGCTGGAGCTGCAGCTGGCACGTGCCATCTGAGAACACCTCCATCACGCGGCCCACGGTGCGAGCCAGGCCCGGGGCGCTCACGTCCTCCACGCTGAGGGCACGCCGGGACGGCGTCTTGGCTGGCCTGTGAGCAACCAGAGACAAGTGAGGGCGACCGGGGCTGGGCGCTGGGTCCCAGCCACTCCCCAGCTGGAAGATGACTGAGGCTGCTAGCCAGGGCTGGGCCCAGAGAGTTCCCAGAGCCATCTGATGCTCTGCAGAGCCAGAAGCCCCTACCCCACAGCAGTAGCTTTTAAACTTTTTAGGTGCAGAGATCGCTCTGAGATTTGGCAAAAACTGTAATTTTATATAAAATTTCCAGGAGTTAAGAGACCCACTGAAGTCCCTCCACGGAACCCCGAGTAGAGCAGAAAGCCTAGAAGGTCTCGTCAGAGAGGGTAGGATTTCTCTAAGCAGGGTCACAGGTCAAGGGCCTCTTCCAGGGCCCTGTCTCTTGATCTTTAGTCAGATCTTTAGCTGGGCTAGGAAGCTCTCTGAACCTTCTGATTTCAAGATATCACTAGGGAGCAGTAGGATGGAGGAATCAAACCTCCCAACTCTACAGCTGCAGAAACCCCAAGGCTTTTCAGATCTCAGCTGCAGGGGACAAGGGCACGGAGGTGCAGGTGCAGACTGCAAGACCCCCAAGGCACCCTAACCCTAACCCTAACCCTAAGCCAGCCAGCCTTGTTTTCTCTTTTGAAGGGACCCCACTCAGGCCATGCTGCTAAGGAGGGAAGGAGTTAAGCAGCAAGCTCCACAATGCATGGACCTTGGGTTTACCCTCCAAATCACTTGCCCCCTCTTACCTGCCAGCTGCCCTGGGGTTTCCTGGCTCCTCTACCAGGTAGAGGTTGGCCCGGTCCACCTTGCCACTCAGCAGAGAATGGAGGTTCTGAAGGGAGGCAGCTTTCCGATGTTGGCGAGAGGGTGACACCTGGTGGGAAAAGCCCAATATTGCAGGTGAGAAAAGCCACCTGGCAAGGGGTTGACAGAGACCGCCCCCCCCCACTCCTGACCACAAACCTGAGAGCCAGCTAAGTAAGTTCAGGTGGAGTTCCCATTGTGGTTAGTGGTTAACGAACCCCACTAGTACCCATGAGGACACAGGTTCGATCCCTGGCATCACTCAGTGGCTTAAGGATCCAGCGGTGCTGTGAGCTGTGGTGTAGGTTGCAGGTGCGGCTTGGATCTGGTGTTGCTGTGGCATAGGCCCGTGACTACAGCTCCAATTCAACCCCTGGACTGGGAACTTCCATATGCTGTGGGTGCGCTCCTAAAAAATGACGAAAGACAATAAATAAAATAAAAATAACGGTATAAGCTTTTGTTATTATTTCAAAGTGCTTAACAGGGAATAACCATAACTTACCTAAGGAGATGGGCCTATGTAGGTATCCTGAAGCTTGAATTGTTTAAAAATATTTTGGCTGAAATAGCAACTGAATACCATAAATATTAATTATCTCATTGATTAAGAAAAATTGAATTTTCTCACTGATCAAGAAAAAAAGGCGAAATAAAATTAATTACAGAATAATAAACACAATTTTTTTTCCTCTTTGGCCACGTCCATGGCAGGCAGAAGTTCCTGGGGCCAGGGATCAAACCTGCACCACAGCAGTGACAACTCCAGATTCTTAACCCGCTGAGACACGTGGGAACTCCAATAAACACAATTTTAGAGTTAAAAATCTTACATACTCTTGTGATTCTTTAGTATCCCTTTTATAATGGTTGACATTAAAATTTATTCAATCTAAGTATGTACCTATAAAACATTGTACATAAAAAGATGGACAAGACAAAAGTCCCTCAAGGAGTTCACACAACGGTGGCGGTGAGGGGGTCACTGACAGATGAAAAGCCCTAAATTCTTGTTGTAAGTGCCAGGCTAGAAGCACAGACGGTGACCTGCAGGGAAGCAGAGCGAGACTCAGCTCAGGAAGCCCTGGGACACTGGAGGGGCGCACGCCTGGGCGGGCCTGAAGCATGAGCTCCCCAAGTGAAGACGGAGATGGCAGAAGAAACAGCATACACAGACCTGGAGGGATGGGAGAAAGCCTGGATGTCCTGGAACATTCTCCTGGCCTGCGTGGCTGGACCGCAGAGGTGATGGGAGATGGGCCGGAGCCAAGGGCCAGACCTGGAAGGACTTTATATGACCTGCCAGGGAGCCACTAAGTGACGTTACTCTGAAGAGGCACAAGGTCAGGTCTCCGTTCTAGAAACGGACCCAGGGAGGCTATTCAGGGGTGGGGGTGAGGGTGGGGATGGCAGAGCCAGAGGCTGACTTCTAAACAGGTCCTCCACGCGTTCTTCCCCACACTGGGAATCCGTGCTGGCAGGAAGTAAGCCAGATCATCAAGAAGCTTAGGAGGGGGCCCTGACCTTGGTCAGCGTTCAGGAGGGCTTCCTGGGAGAAGTCACATTTAACTCAGCCGGGAAAGACAAGCCGGGGTTCCCTAGGGCAGCGGGGAGCGGAGAGAGGAGCCTTCCAGATGCAAAGGTCCCAGAGCCACAGCCACAAGAGGGCATGGGAGCAGCCCGCGTGGCGGGTGAGGACCAGCCGCTGCCCGCTCAGGAGGGCAAAACGAAAGCCAAGGCGTGTAGCATCCGTCCACCCGCTGCCGCATGCACTCAGCGCAGGACAGTCCAACAGGGAGGCTTCGCCCTGAGCGACCTCATGACCATATCCGGGAGACGTCGAGTCTTGTTTGACGTTCTTTTTCTGGTTCTTCAGCAGTTCTTTCTGCTGCTCAGTGCCCCCTGCCCTGGCTCCCAGCCTTTGTGGCCAGCCTCCTGTCTATTCTGCCCGCTCAACGTTGGTCGCTAACAGCCCCTCTATCACACTAAGGGGCTGTGACTTCCCTCAGGTTTACAGAGGCTGAAGCTCTGATGCCCATACCTCCAGGCACCAAGGTTCAGACACGAGGGGGACAAAGCTGACTTCCTGAGAAAAGCAGATTCCTGGAGCACAGGGTCCCTCTAGGCTTTTCTCCCCAGCGTGGGATGCTTTGCTTCTGTTTCTCTGCCTCCATCTATTCACCCAGCAAACATTTATACTGTACGTGGTGTAAGACCACCGATGGAATTTTCATTCCGCCTGCGTTCTCTTCCTGACTTCAGCCTGAAAAACGAAAGATCCACTGCCCCAAACCACGGTCACCTGCTCTGTGCTGCCCAGAGGAGGGGGCAGGAGAGAAGAACAGACGTCATATCTGGAAACACCTGGAGGAGAACAGTGCTTTCAGAGCTGAGAGTCAGGCGCTGCTGATGGTTTGCTGCTGCACGTGGAAGGGGAAATTGACACACACACACACCCACACACACCTTTTTTTTTCTTTTCTTTTTCTTATTCAGCCACACCCTCAGCATATGGAAGTTCCCTGGCCAGAGATCGAATTTGAGCTGGAGCTGCAGCAACAATGGATCCTTAACCCAAATTCTTAACCCACTGTGCCAAGTCAGGGACTGAACTGATGCCTCCACAAAGACAGGCCAGATCATTAGCCCACTGTGCCACAGAGGGAACTCCTGGGAGGGGGACCTGTAGCAGGCTGCCCTGCATTCACTCACTCCCTTATTCACTCACTCCCTTATTCACTCCCTGCTTATTGAACCTGTTGTACTAAATACTGGCAAAGATCAACTGGTGTCTCCTCAAAGAATTCACATTCCACCGAGGGGAGACGGGAACAAATCAATTCAATACTATGTGACAAGTTCCATGAAGCACAGAAGCACAGGATGAGAAAGGAACACAAAGCCAAGGCTCCCAGCTCAGCCTAAGGAAGGGTTGCAAGCAGCTTCCCAGAGGAAGCAGCACCTTAAGTGTCGGTGGCTGAGCAGACATGAGCGGGTAGAGAAGGAGAAAGAACATTTCAGGTGAAGGTTCAAAGTCAGACAGTGTGGCCTGATTACCGAACTGCAAGGTCCAAGCTAACTGGGACTGAGCGTCAGGGAAGTGATGAGATGAAAGGAGTCAGATGACAGAAACCCTTTGGCAATGTCGAGGGACCTGAACTTTGCCCTGCGGGTGATAAAGGACAACAGAAGAAGGTTAACAAGGGGGTGACAAGGCCAGATTTGCACATCAGGAGGACCACTCTGGAAGCCACCTGGAGAAAGACAGGGCAGGGCTGCCAGGGAAGAGGCCACTGAGGAAATCCAGGGGTGAAGTGATTTGTGCTACTAACAGAATTGCTGCGGCCATGGAGAAGGTTCCAGAATGATCTGCAATAGATGCCAGGACTTGGCAGAGGTGGCAGAGTGGGGAGGAGGAAGGGAAGGGTCTAGGATGGGGTGGCGGGGATCCACCTGGCACAAGGGGACCGTGGGGACGCTGTGGCTCCCCTTTCTCCCCCTGGGGTCCTGGGGGCAGCATCCTCCCGGTCTTTCTCTGTCCACCTTTCCTTCCAGGGGTGGCTAGACCCCCTCTGGCCTCGTGCCCCTTGGCTGGGCCCCTGGGACTCACCAGACGCAGGGACTGTAACGACGGGGCCCTCCTCACTCTGGGGGCGCTGGTGTGCGGAGCCAGTCCGGGCGCAGGGGGCTGCAGCTGTTCCACACTGTAGCTGCGGGACTTGCTCAGCTTGGGCCGTGGGCCCTGACTCAGGGCCGAGAAGAGCTTTTTCAGCCCCAGGGTGGAAGCGATGCCGCCGCTGCTTTTCTTGCTCTTGTCAGAAGGGGCAGCTGAGGGCGGGCCGGGCCCTGCTCTGACCCCTGGCCGTGCTCTGAAATGCAAAGAGGGCGGTGAGCTGGGTGGGGGAGAACTGGGGAGGCGGGGGGGGGGGGAGGGTGCGGGGGGGGGCTTCAGGCCAGCAGCAGCAATGCCGGGTGGAGGAGGTGATGGCCAGGCTCCCAGTGGAAGGCTGAGTGGACTCCTCGGAGCCTCTGCTGGGGCTGGGGGCGGGGAGGGGGGGTCACGCGGTCCACCAGCCATCCATTCCCCCAGTATTTCTTCAGAACCTCTTCTAAGCCTCGTGTCAGCACTGGCACGTGGCAGATCAGTGGAGTGTGTGGCAAGCACGACAGGCAAGGTCCTCGCTCTTGGGAGCTTGTGAACAGCAGAACAAGAGCAGTAAACAAAGGAGAAGACCCATCAGTGGCCCGTGAGCAGAATGAAGCAGAGAGGGACCGGGTGGCCGGGCAAGGGCTCTCTGGAAAGATGACATTTAGACCATGAGCTGAATGGCAGGAAGGGGTCAGTCCTGTCAAGCCTGGAGGTGAGAGCTCCAGGGCGAGGGAACAGCTGAAAGCACAGCTCGAAGCAGGAGGAGGCTCGGTGTGTGGTGGGTTCAAGGACATGACAACGGGGCCAGGCCCCCAAGACCTGGACACAGTGAGCGAGGGTGGTGCTTCACAGAATGAAGCAGAGAGGAACAGAGGTGGCCCAGACAGGTGGCCTGAGGCTGGACGGCACTGAGCGGTCAGCCAAGGCGAGGGGTTTGAGGTCCAAGTGAGAGGAAAAGCCACTGCAGAGTTTTCAGCAGGAGAAATGACATCCCTGAATTAAGAGGGGTTTTTTTAATTTGTTTTTTTTTTTAGGGGTTTGTTTTCGTTTTTGTTTTGGCTGTGCCTGCAGCATACAAAAGTTCCTGGGCCAGGACTGAACCTGCACCACGGCAGTAACCTGAGCCACCGCAGTGAGAATGCTGGATGCTTATCTTGCTGAGCCTCCAAGAACTCCTTGAATTAAGGTTTTCAAAAGGCACCTTGGACTGTTGTGTGGGGGAGGGACTCTGGAGGCTAGGGGGCAAGAGAGAGGAAGCAGAAGGTAGGCAGGGAACATT
The DNA here is from genome assembly GCF_016906955.1 of Phacochoerus africanus. Classification (NCBI taxonomy): domain Eukaryota; kingdom Metazoa; phylum Chordata; class Mammalia; order Artiodactyla; family Suidae; genus Phacochoerus; species Phacochoerus africanus. The sequence goes on along the minus strand of NC_062554.1, from coordinate 121,832,441 downwards.
CCATCTGTCCAGAAAGCAGGAATGTGCTGAGACCAGGAGAAACGCCATCAAGGAGGCTGCAGGAGCTGGAGGAGACTGGCCAGGGGATGAGAGGAGGAGAGAAGGGAGACGGGCAGCCCAGCTGACTCCCCGAGAGGATTTTTAAAAATTTTTCTATGGCTGCACCCACGACATATGGAAGTTTCCAGGCCAGGGACTGAATCTGAGCCGCAGCTATGACCTATGCTGCAGCTGTGGCAATGCTGGATCCTTTAATCCACTGCACCGGGCCAGGGATCGAACCCGTGCCTCCGCAGTGACCCAAACTGCTGCAATCAGACTTTTTTTTTTTTGTCTTTTGTCTTTTCTAGGGCCACACCTGTGGCATATGGAGGTTCCCAGGCTAGGGGTCGAATCAGAGCTGTAGCTGCCAGCCTGCACCACAGCCACAGCAACGCAGGATCCAAGCCTCGTCTGCAACCTACACCACAGCTCATGGCAACGCCGGATCCTTAACCCACTGAGCAAGGCCAGGGCTCGAACCCGCAACCTCATGGTTCCTAGTTGGATTCCTTTCCGCTGTGCCACAACGGGAACTCCTGCAATCAGATTCTTAACCCGCTGTGCCACAGCAGGAACTCCTTGGGGAAGCAGCTTTTACCTGGAGTGATCCAGAGTGCCGCCAGGCCTCTCAGGCATCCTTGCGGAGATGTTGGGGAAGAGGATCACAGATCTGGAGTTCTGGGGAACACGTGGGGTCGGAGCTTGAGACCTGGCTTCAGTGGCATGTGAAGCCTTGGGTTGCACGTCACCAGGAGTGGTGCACAGTGGGGAAGAGAAGGCCCGGCCAGAGGACCAGCGCACCACAGCTCTGAGGCCCCAGAGCAAGACTCAGACCCCCAGTACTGGAGGAGAGCAAGGAGCCAGGAATGCAGGGCTGTTTCCTAGGCCAGAGTCAGGAGCAAATCCTCTCAGACAGAGAGCCCATCCTGGGAGCACCTCAAGGGCTGGGACCTCGGCGCAGCTTGCCCAGCACAGTGCCTGGAGCTCATGGCCACTCGATGTAAGTTCAGTGGGTGAATAACCACAGACGTGGGACTGAAGAGGGCCGGGGGAGGAGTGGCCATGCTTCACCCAGGACAGGAGCCCTCGGAGGAGCTGGGAGTAGTGAGGTTATCATGCTACCACTTTAGGGGGTCTCCTCCTGCACCCAGTGCCCCAGTCCCCCACCTCCTGCAATGAGGGCTCACGCTCTTGTCACCCACCTGGATGACACATGTCCTGTGGAACTCGGCTCTGTCCTCTGCAGGTCTCCCTCTGGTTTCTGGCTGGACCCTGGCTCCTCAGAGGCCAGCGGGACGGTCATGCCCACGGAGCTGAGGGTGCTAACAGCTGCTGAACTGCAGCCCTGGAGTCTTCCTGCAACAACCATAGAACCCTGCTGTGTCACTGACCCATCCCGAAAGGTCAGAGCTGGGGAGGGGGACACTCCCAGCAAGAGGCAGCAGAGCCAGAGGACGAGAGGAGCGGGGGTTGGGGGGTGCCAACGGTGGGTTCCTGGGACAAGAACCACCATCTTCTTGGCTCCGATATTCCACAGCTTAAACGACAGCCACCTTTTTGGGGGCATCTCTGATATGCCAGGCAATGAGTTAAACCTTCTACAGAGACTATTTCATGGGTTTCTAGGAGATGGTTCTACTATCACCCTCAGGTTACAGAGGAGGAGACAGGAGCAGCCTAGGACCTCCTGGCTAATGAGAGGAGCAGCCTCAACCGGCCCTCTGTTCCAGGCCTTGGGGAGGTCAAGGCCAGGCTGCCCAGAAGGGTCAGCAGGTCTCAGAACAGAAGCCCTGCAGGAAGCGGGGAGCGGCAGCCAGCAGCCAGTCTAGAGGCCCCTGGAGGGAAGAAAACTACGCCCTAGCGCAGGGCAGGTGGGATCTCAGGGTGCGAAAGCATTAGCGTCCCCGTGGGCAATGGAGGGGGCGGGACGGCCGCTCAGCATCCGCATCCTCACTACGGTCCATGTGGCCTGTCACCTCTCTGCCCTCTCCCCTCCACTCTGCTTCTACACGGCTCCGAGAGCTGCGGGGGCTGCTAGGAGCGGTGCATGGCTACGTCATCTATTGGGATGAACCCTACGTGAAGACCGAGACCCAGCCTGCGGTCTCTGGTCTAGGACCGCCCTCGCCCGGGGCAATCCCGTACCATCTCTGCAGTCCTTCACGGGTGCTTTGGGCTCCTTCTGCCCCTGGCCCTTGTGGATGCTTCCTCCCCGGGGCTCCTGTGGCCCCTGGGGTGTGCTGTTGCAGTTCTTGTTGCCCAGGGCCTGCAGAGGGTGCCTGACGTGGGGGCTGCGGAGTGGGGGCTGTGGCGGGGTGAGCTCACAGGTCCTGGGAACTTCGCCTCTTGAAGGAGACGGGCGGATGTCCACAGGCTCTCCTTGGTCACCCCGCTTGCGAAGCCCAGCCAGGGCTGCCTTCCTATGAGAGGTGGTTTTCTTTGCAGAGGGAGGGGTAGGCTTCCAGCCTTCAGGGGGGAGGGGAGCGGTTGGCTGCTGGGCCTGGCGGGGGGCAGAGGGCTCTGGGTGGCTCTGGTGGCTTTCTGTAACCTGGGCTTGCCAGTCCGGCCCCGAGGAAGAGGCCACAGCACAGGCTGCCCAAGGATCCTCCGGGTGAGCCCAGTGATTCTCCAGCCCTGGTCCAGGCTGCCCCTGGGACCCCAGGGGAGCCCTCTTAGAGTCTTGGGCGGGAGGCTTAGAGGCAGCATCTTCTCTGGGGAGCAGGGTCTCCTCAGGCGTGTGTCCTGTGCCTTCTATGGCCTCACCTGACACCTCCACAAGCTCTGGCCCAGGCAGGTAGTGAGGGGCCTGAGGACCCAGGAGAGGCTCCCTTTCTGCCCTGCGTAACCACCTGTGGCCTCCACGAGGCCTGGAGGCCCGCACGCGAGGACTGGTCCCACGGGCCCTGCTGGGCTGGGTGCTCCCGGCCTCCTCACTGTCGGTCCTGCAGCTGTCAGAGGTGTCGGTGCTGTCCAAGGCCGAGTCCACCTCCTCGGCGCGTGCCTGGTCCCCGATGTGTGTCTCCCGGATCCACTCGGTGTGGAGCCCAGGCTCGGTGGGGAGGAGCCCGAGTGTGGCGCTCAGGCCCTGTGACAGGAGCGGCTGCGGCAACACCCCATCCATCCTGTGCGCAGCTCTGGGCTCCCGAAGGACCCCCAGGTCGGGGGTGATGCAGTGGCCGCAGGCATGGCACCTCCTCTCGCTGCCCCAAACAGGCGGTGGCACTGGGAGGCCCCTGGGCTCCGGCCCACTCAGCAGCGGGTGGAGAGACCCCGCTCCGGGGTCCCGGCGCCAGTAGCCCCCGTAGATGTAGTCGGCGAGGTCGGGCTTGGAGCGCAGGGGACCTTGGTCGGCGGGCTGCAGCGTGGTGCTCAGCCCCTGGCGCTGGCGCTGCTGCAGCCGCTCCAGGTAGCGGGACTCGGCGTCGCGGGCTGACTCATCCTCAAAGCGGACGTGCGACGGGGAGGCGCTGCGCTTCGGCCGCTGCCCACTGCTGGACTCCCCGCTGGAGGAGTCACTCGTGTTCCCATTCTGGAGGTTGTCTCTGCCGGCAAAGGTCATCCTCGGGTCCAGGGCTGGGCTTTTCCGCCCATCTCTGATGGGGAGGCAGGAGAAGGGAGGTCATGGGCAGAAGGAGGGGACGGAGGTGCGGATTCCTCCCTGGGCACCCCAGCCCTACTGCTCCACCCTGGGGTGCAGTTTCCCACAATGCTCCAAGCAGCTACAGCCCAAAGTCGCCCCAAATCAGGTTCCTCGGGGACCAGGCAGCAAAGCAGAGGAGTTGACAAGCCCATCCTGATTCCCAACACAGAGCTAAAGAAAATGAACATGGCCTTTATGGTTGGCTTTCCCTCGGTTGCCTGGCTCAGCCTGAGTTAAGATGAAACACTATTAAACTCTGGCTGGCACAAAAGGATGATACAGACGTCCCCGTGTGTGCTTGTGTGTGTACGTGTTTAGAAGGGAGCCTGGCCATCGTAAGCATCTGGTGATCTGTGATCAGCTGTGGCAATATTTTATTTGTTAGAAAGGTTTAAGGGGACGAGCACATTTTAAGTCTCTGCAGAGACTGTGTGGGCCTAAGTCCGGTTTCTAAGCATTCCTGCTCTCAAAAGTGTCCACCGGGGGAGGGTTCCTAATCACCTTGCTTGGACGGAGTTTCGACAGAGTGACACCGGACTCTCCACCTTGTCTGTTCCAACATCCCCTCCTGTACCTGCCCCACCCCAGCCCCTCACACATGCGCGCATCCTGAAAAGCTGTGACAACAATTCCTGTGCTAGGAAGAGTCTTCACATTCTGTCATCAGCCTTGGCTCTGGGAGACACTGGCTGGCGGTCAGATCCCGCTCAGCTGAAGGAAACACCTGTACCAACCTCACACCGAACCGCTGGAGCCAGGTAATCTGACTTTCAGGCCACTATGGAACCTGGCCCACAGGCCACTTCCTCTGAGGCCACCTAAAGCAGGACCGCATTCCCCCCTTCCTTTTCGAGGCAGCACCTCCCCACCAATCTATGCTAAGTGGCTGGTTTCACATCTTTTCTCTTATTTGTCTCTCTTTGTCACTCATACTAGACCCGTGAAGTGGCCTCTTCTCCACTGGTCCTCCTGGAGCACAGCTTCCACACACCACCCCTCAAGGGGACACAAGACCAAGTTCACGGTCTTTGAGGTAACAATGCAGGCCCTCTACATCCTCTGCTTTCCTCTCCAGCTCTATCCCCGCCCCCACCACCTGTACGGCCTCCAGGCCTTTCACTCCATCTACCTCATGCAGCCCTCCTGCCATCATTTCCTGGAATCTTTCTTCTTAACCTGACTACATTTGAATCCTCATCATTAAATTTCACCAGTGTAGATACCACTGTGTGATGGTTAATTTTATGTGTCAACCTGGCTAGGTTATGGTGCCCAGGTACTGCTCAAACATTATTCTTGATGTTTTGGGGAATGTTCTTTCCTTTCTTCCTTCCTTCCTCCCTCCCTCCCTCCCTCTCTCTCTCTCTTTCTTTCTTTCTTTCTTTCTTTTCTGCTTTTTAGGGCCACACCTGCAGTGTATGGAAATTCCTGGGCTAGGGGTCAAATTGGAGCTGCAGCTGCCAGCCTATGCCACAGCCACACCAGATCTGAGCTGCATCTACAACCTATACTGCAGCTCACGGCAACACAGGATCCTTAACCCACTGAGTGAGGCCAGCGATCGAACTTGCATCCTTGTGGATACTAGTTGGGTTCATAACCCGGAAGCTACAACAGGAACTCCCTGTGAAGATTTTTTTTGGATAACAGTAACATTTAAGCTGGTGGACTTCAAATAAAGCTGATCACCCTCCATGATGAGCTGGGCCTCATCTAATCAGTCGAAAGTCTTTTTTTTCCCTTTCTTTCTTTCTTTCTTTCTTTCAAGAGCCACACTTGCAGCATACGAAAGTTCCTGGGCTAGGGGTCAAATCAGAACTGCAGCTTCTGGCCCCCACCACAGTCATAGCAACACTGGATCCAAGCTGCATATGCAGCCTACGCCCAGCAAGTGCCAGATCCTTCACCCACTGAGGAAGGTCAGGGATCGCGCCCATATCCTCACAGACACTGTTAGGTTCTTAACCCTCTGAGCCACAACGGGAACTCCTGAAAGTCTTAATAAAGACTGATCTCCCTGAGGAAGAAAAAATTCTGCCAGCTGACTGCTTAGATTTGAGATGCAACTCTTCCCTGGGTCTCAAGGCTGCCAGCCTACCCTGCAGACTGTACGTCAGCCTCCATGATACTGTGAGGCAACTCCTTAAAATGAAATTTTCTGTCTATGAATAACACAATTGTGTGGCCTCTCTCTTTGGAGAACGCTGACCAATCCATCATGATGATGTCTCCTTCTCTGAGTGCCCAGGCCATTCACCTGTCATCACAGACTCGGACGATGTCAGGGCTGGAAGGGACGTGTCTACAAGGGAGAGGATACACGAGACCGGTCCCTAGGCTGACCGGCACAGGAACAGCTGAGGAAGGCAGGTTGCGGGAACTTTTTCTCCCTCAGAAGAAAACAGAACTAGACACTGACCATGCTCCTGGTCAAGTCGTGTCTGGAGACAGGGGCCTGGATTTGAGAGGCCTGCTGTTTCTTTCCAGTTACTAAGAAGAGTACCGAGTGGCCAGTCATCTGTGCCACATGCTTTATGTGCTATGTGACGGTTCCCAGTCCCCGAAGAGCCTGGGAAGGTCTCCCTAATCATACCCCACTCCTAGCACGATGTGCTCGAGCTTGTCCTGACACCCCAACAACTTATTATAGTGAAATGCATGTGAGTGATCGGTTCATTTACCAAACCTTCCTCTCCTTGGATGCTTCAGTGATTCCGCAGGATGGATGCCAAGGCTCTGAAAAAGGCTGCCTTAACCTGAGTTCCTTCTTCACCCCATTTCTAGCTCCCCAAAGGAAAGACAGATATGGTGTGCGAGCGAAGGGAAGGGAGTTCAGATAACGGTAGAAGAAACCCTCCGTGCTTAGCAATTACTGCGAAGACGTGAGAACCAGTGGGGAGAGTGGCCTCCGAACTGGTTGACTTCCATAACTACACATGGTGTTGGCTGGACAGTGCGTCCTTCCAGGCTGTTCTTTCGGTATGGAGAAATGTCTGACTCAGGGGAGCCTGTGTTTACCTGTGCCCTCGGCAGGTCACTGGCCATCCGAATCACCCCCTCCCTGGGTGCCTTGACAGCAAAGCCACCAACCAGTCTCATAGCCCTGATGGGTTGGAATGGTCTGGATTATGCCCGGCATGGAGCATGATGGATAGAGGCTGCCCTTTAGGGTCACAGGGTGGACTGGGATGTCAGCGTTAAATTGTCCAAGACTCTCCCTGCACAGCTCCAGGGGAGCCAGTTACGGCTGAGAGCTTAAGACACTCACTCACCTGTGCCATGCCAGACCATGACAACCTCACATCCTGGATCCCAGGCCTCTGGTCCCACCAGGAGAGGGGCTGGTGCTCACCCCACCGTGAATGCCAAGATGGCAGAATAAAGCTAGAGCCAAAGCCCTGCCATGTCACACTGCACTGTGCCCTAGCCCTTGATTCACTCCAAGGAGCCGAGTGAGTATTTCCTAAATCAGGCAGCTTAAAAGTGCCTCTGTGCAAGCTCTGGGGGCCCCGGAGCCTGATGTTCTGGGTTTACACCGCCCTGGGATGCAAGGAGCAGCGGGGCCTGCACACTTGCCACACTCCTGACTGCAGCATTTCCCCTGATCAGCGCTACTGCAGGAGGAATTATTTTTTAGAGAAGAACTAGTACTAAGCAAGTGGATCTGCCTGCTTTGAGATCTGAAAAATCTGTGCTTGCGAGGCTGTTTTGAGGAATATTACAGCATCATCGGTCATCCTGTGTTCTGGAACCACATTTAGGCAGGTATGACTTATCCAGCGAGGCATGATAGCCACAGACCCCAGGGGCCACGATTCTTCCAGGGCCCATGAAAACATTTTCGTTTTGTTTAAAGTCAAAGGAAAATAAATAAATACACTTTTAGGTCAAAGAGAAGATGATCAGATAGAATACTAATATCATTTAACTTTAAGCCAGCATGGTCATATAATATCAAGTTTTCTATGGAGGAAGGAGCCCACGAAAGTAAGAGGGCCTAGGGTCCCTGAAAGTCCTCATGTGGGCCTGCCTTTGGAGAGGGGTTTACAGCTGAGACGCAAAGCTCCTGGACAGGATCACCACTGGAGAGCAGCGTGCAGTGTCTCAGTATGGCTGGGGAGGTCCCTCTGATCTGTCTGCTGGTGACAGGTCTCTTTAAGTGATTATGAAGCAGTAGAGCCCCAAGCCCTTGCCCCTGAAGACTCTGTCTGCACCAGCATCACTCTCTCTCTCTCTTTTTTTTTTTTTTTTGGTGGCCACGCAGAAGTCCCTGGGCCAGGGATCAAACCCAAGCCACAGCAGGGACAACACCAAACCCTTAACACCTAGGCCACCAGGGAACTCCCAGCACCTGCATCTTTTCAGGCTGTCAGGATCTGAGAAGAGGCTGTGGGAGAGTCACTCTGGGGCACTCGACTATCCATGTGGGGTTCCGGGGTCAGCACTCCAGATCATTCTTGCCCAGGAAAAGAGGGCTCTAGCCAGAAAAACAGCAACCAGAAGAGCCCCACTGAGCAGAAGCTCTGCCCCTGCTGCACAGGCAGGACGCCCTGGCCAGCCAGGCCCACCCGGTGCAAGACAGGCCCTATAGGAGAGCCAGTACCCCAGTTTAGACACAACAACCCCCACATAGGCCCCAGAGAGCAAAGCTCTGCTCTGCTGACAGGATGTGAGTGATACTTTCTCAGGATGAAAAAAGTCCCCGCTTTAGAGGCAACACATTCCTAATCTAATAAGGAAATCCGGGGGCGGTGGGCCACATGAGCGAGCCCAACTTTTACATTCAGGATGGTGAACTGCACCATCCTGGAATTCATGCCAAAGGTAGGAATAATATTTTTGTTCTAAAAGAAGAAATGGAGAGGAGTTCCCGTCGTGGCTCAGTGGTTAATGAACCCAACTAGTATCCATGAGGATGCGGGGTCAATCCCTGGCCTCGCTCAGTGGGTCAAGCATCCGGCGTTGCTGTGAGCTGTGGTGTAAGTCGCAGATGAGGCTTGGAACCCACATTGCTGTGGCTGTGGTGTAGGCCGGCAGCTACAGGTCCAACTGGACCCCTAGCCTGGGAATCTCCATATGCTGTGGGTGCGGCCCTAAATAGATGAAAGACCAAAAAAAAAAAAAAAAAAAGAAAGACAAAGATCAAAAGAAGAAATGGAGAAATGCAGGAGAGCTTGATCATATAAGGCACCTTCATCTCAACTGCTGAATTCCAGGGGCCTCCACCAGCAGTGCTGGGACCAGCGCATAAGGGTATGAGAGGATTTTGGAGACAAGTGCAGAGTGAATAAGGCACTTTAGCAGCAAGAAAGCACCATACCCACCAAGCTTCTCCAAGGAGGCTCCGTGGAGGCCTCAGCAACCGTCCCTCCGGGAGAGGACTCTGTCTCTCAGCCTCCGGAGCTGAACAGCATCCACAGGAAGGCCCCTCCCTCCGGCCGGCCACGCTGTCCCAACCACACAGGCTCCCTACAGCCTTACACGGCAGCCACTGTGACACAGGAGAACAGCCCCTATGGTGTCACCCTCCCAGGCTCTGCCTCCTGCTGGCAGGTTTTGCCCTCCTCGGGCAAAGAACACCAACCCCGGTGTGCCTGCCCCCTAAGTGGCAAGAGCTCGTGCTTCCAAGAGCTGTTCCAGTTCTCCACTGATTTTCTTCCAGAAAACGCAGCTGCTGCTTTACTATGGCTTTGCCCCCGGGAAAAGCCTGCCTGTCCAGGATGGCCCTGGCCACCTCCAGCCAGATCTCAGATAAAGAAGGCCTTCTGGGAGTTCCCGTCGTGGCGCAGTGGTTAACGAACCCAACTAGGAACCATGAGGTTGCGGGTTCGATCCCTGGCCTTGCTCAGTGGGTTAACGATCCGGCGTTGCCGTGAGCTGTGGTGTAGGTTGCAGATGCAGCTCGGATCCAGCGTTGCTGTGGCTCTGGCGTAGGCCGGTGGCTGCAGCTCCGATTCGACCCCTAGCCTGGGAACCTCCATATGCCGCAAGAGCGGCCCAAGAAAATGGCAAAAAGACCAAAAAAAAAAAAAAAAAGAAGGCCTTCTGGAGCCTGCCCAGCCTGCCCCACTCTCCCAGCCCCCTTCATCAAGCTGCTCTTTGCAAGGAGTGATGCCTCCAGGCTCTGGGGGTGGGGGAGGGGCTCCTGCATCTAATGAGGACCGGGGCCTGTGTGGCATCTCCACGTTAGCTCAGCATGGCTCTCCAGGGTGATTTGACAAGCGTAACCTTTAGAAGCATCTGCAGCAAGCCATCTGGCGTTGATTTCTCAGCTATACCCTCTGAGGATTCACCAGGGCTGCCAAGTCAAAGGAATTCTTTTCTGGACATAGCAGCTGCTAAAGTGGGTCACCTTGCACTTGAGCAACGTTCCCACTGCCGGCGACCAGCCTGGCGAAAGGGAACCCCCTTTCAGGTTAGTGACTGTCATGGTCATGAGCTGCTGATTTCGGGAAGAGGGCGTGTTCAAGGTACACGTACACCTCCGAGTCTGCTCTGCAGGTAGCCGTGTCTGTTTTGAGGCTATGCCATTCAGCCCAGGTACCTACAGAACATGGAACGGGAGGCTTCCATGGACGTCTAAGGCTCTGGGCCTCACATGCATGCAGAGAAGGATAGTTAGGAGGCTTCAAATGACCCACGCCCATCCCTAACTAGTCCTGTCCAGCTAGAGGGAGATAGGGCACAAAATGTGGAAATAAAAGTGTAGCCTGTCTGGCACCTCTTGCCAGGATTTAGGGTCTCCTGAACCCCTCTCCTAAGGGTCACAGTGGCACTGAACACACTGAACAAGCTGCAGCCCTCTGCTCATGCTGGAGTCATCCCAAGGGTGCCATGAAGGTCCTCGGCCTTTAATGAGTGGGTTCAGCATCCCCGTCAAAGGCCATCTGGTCCAGTTTCACACAGAATCTCCCCGGCCCCCCGCCACACACACACCCTGTGCCCCTGGCACCAAAGAAGCCACAGGCCTTGTCAGCCACAGATGCTCCTGCTGGGACCTGGGGCACGCTGGCATGGGCTGGCAGCCTCACTGCAGGCCAAGTGCACTGGCCAACTCCACATGCAAGGGACTCCTTAAGGTGTACTGTGGGACGGGCAGGGGTGACGGGTATCACTCAGGAAGCAGCCACATGTGGAGTGCTGATCTGAACGTCTTTGAACTTGTTTCTTTTCTCTTCATCCCTGAGCTCACCTTCCCTCATGGCTCCAGCATCGGAAAATCAGGGTAATGCCCGATCTGCAGTTCCGACTTTGCCCCTCTGCAGATCCTGTGTCCACCTGTCTGATACATATCTCCAAGGGCTGTTTCGTGGGCCACCCCTCCAAAGCCTGACCCTGCACCTAAGCTTCAGCCCTTGGCCAAGGCCCCACCGAACCCCCAGACACCAAGTCAGAACCCTGGGCTCCATCCCGGAGGCCTCCTTTTCTCGTGTTTCCCACATCCAGTTGATTAAACAGTTAACTGTCAGAGGTTACACGTGTAATAGTACCCACTCTACGCAGGTGCTGTTTTAAACACGTTACATAGATTAACTCACATAACCCGCCCAACGACCCGGTAAGACAGGCACGATTATGATTCCCATTTGCCAACGAGGAAACTGAGGCACAGAGGCTTCCTCAGGCCCAGAGCTGGCAAACAGTGGTCTGTTTCCAGAGCCTTAACCACTTCCCTGCTGCCTCATTAAGCCTGCTGGCCCTGGCTCTTAGCCACCTCTTGTCGCCACACTCTCCTCCCTGTCACAGCTCTCCAGGACCCCGGTGGTGCAGCGTCCTCACTGCCCCCAGGCCCCGAGATCCGACCCACCCCTGCGCAGAACAGCCTTCCTGAAGATGTGATGGCGCTACCCACCTGCTGCGGTGGCTCCTGGCTATTAGGGGAGGCAGCCACACTGTTGGGCAGGCTTGGAGGCCTCCAGGACCGGCCTCCACTGAGCTTTCTGGCCTTCATGCCTGAACCCCCAGCACGTTCTCAGGCTCTAGCCCGGCCAACTCCCGAGCCCGGGACTGTTGCTCAGTGTCTGCCCTGGGATGCTCACCTTGGCTCCATCATCTGCCCAGGGAATATCTACATCCCCTTCAAGCCCAAATTTAGTAGCCACCTCCTCTCAAGCCTCCCCTGTCCTTTGCAGGTGCAGTCAGAGGCTTCCTGCTTTCCTCTCCTATACCTCAGTCCACAGAATTGCAGATCTGCCTGCCTGTCCTTGTCCTCTGAGACTCTGACCTCTTTCCCCCGGGGAAGCGCGGGTCGTGTTCCATAACATCAGAAGGTGCTCAGTGACATGGGAACCCTCCCCCACAGACAGCCGGGAGTTGCGAGCAGCGGCATTCTGGCTACATCCCATCTCTCCTCCTGGCCCAGCCCTTCCAGGCAAGTCTGGCCGGGGGCCCCACTCACCGACTGCCCTGGGCAAGGGTGGGCACAATATCGTGGCTGGCACGGACGGGCCGGGTCCTGGCCTTCATGCGGGCTCGCTGCAGCAGGTGCTTGGCTTCCTCACGCCTGGGGCTCAGCACGGGCTCCGGCTTGGGACCAAAGGTCCTGCGGGTGGCACGCGGGCCAGAGCGGGCGGGGGAGGGATTAGGAGAAAATAACAGGGATTAGGAGGGCTTTCACAGTGTGGAGCATGGCTGTGCCAGAAACAGCCCTGCATGCGCGGCCTTCCTTGTCCAGTTCCCACACGGAGGGCACCTCGCCCGGGGCCTGGGGCCTGGCCCTGAGCAACCCTGGATGGGGCTGGGGAGCGGGCCAACCCTGGACATCTGCTCAGAGACTGGGGGCAGAGACCCCAGGAGGATCCAGAAAAGGGTAGGGGAGTCTCCAGATTATTCTATTGTTCCTGCCCTGGGCAGACAGCGGGAATCATCGGGAGGAGGGGAGAAAAGGCCCGGGGTTGTCGGGCTGGGCCTGTGCCCAGCCAGATGGTCTTTACACGCGCCACCTCCCTCTCTCCTTCTGCCTCTCCCTGCACCCACACAAACCCACTCAAGCTCACGCAGCACCACCCTGAGCTCCCACTGCAGGCACGAGGAATCCGGGCTCTGCCCGTCACCATGCTGCTCCTTGGGGGAATGACATTTTTACGAGCCCTGGTGCTTTCTTGCCTCAGTCCCATCAGGCATTGGTTCAGGCCTGAGAGATTAAGTTGGACCCACACCAAGCCAGCAAATGGCTTGATTTTCATAACAATGAAGGGTCTTTGAGCAGCCCTCACCACCTCCCAGATGTGCTGCCTCCCCAGCCAGGCCAGAGCCGCAGAAAATGACAGCAACCCTTTTTCAAAGCTGCCTCCCCGACAGTGACATATAGCCAGCTCCAGGTTGTGCGAAAACAGCAGCCCCGCCGCCCCCACCAACAAGACGCTTCTCTCCCCGAGCTCCCGCTCCCCGGCCAGGCTGGCCGAGGGCAGGTGCGCTCCGCTTGACAGATGAGGGTGTTCCAGGGTAGAGAAGAACATTTGGTGTGTCGCTCAAGGTCGAACATCAAGTGAGAGCAGAGCAGACGACCGCCAGCCCCACCGCCTCCAGCATCTGTCCCCCATCCTCCTCCGCGCCCTCCCCATCGCGGTCCCCGGGCAGGCGGAGGCGGGGTGCGCCTGGAGTCAGACACATGCTTTGATGTGACTTCAGCGGCCCCCGCAGCTGCCTTTGTCCTCGCTGTCACGTCTGCTGGGCTGTCCTCCCTGGGGCGGCGGGGGGGGGGGGGAAGGGGGGGTGGCACAGAGAGAGAACTCAGGCAGGTAAGGGCTCAGCCCCGCCTGCATCTCAGACCCCAGCCTGACCCACCCCAAATGCCACCCAGAGAAAGGGGCCTCGGCTCGACACGGGGAGATCCCGAGTAGTTTCCTAGGTGACAGATGACAGAGATGTGAGTGGAAAATGGCACAACCCTGAGGCCTCCTTGGGCCATCTTTAGACAAGCTCTGGGTAGTCTATCATGTTTTCTTTCTGTAGTTCTTTCCCCCCCGCCTCATTATTTGCACCTAATCCTGCTTTGGGGCCCAAGATTAAAAAATAAGTACTGCCAGAATAAAGGCACCATCTGTGCTTGTGAACCCTGGCAGGGTCCAGGCACTCTTCTGGAACTAGGAGGGCTTGCAGGAGCGAGTGAAACGGAGTCTCCAGGCCGCTGCCCTGTGGGGAGAGGCCTCCCTCGGCGCAGCTTCCCGAGCGAGCGGGCAGCACCTCCAATGCACTGCTGAGAGCAGCTGCGCTCCCTGGGGCTCCGGCTGCGCCAGCGGAGATAATGAGGTTACCAGCCCAGAGAGACGCCCCTGTAGCCACGGGCCTCTGGCCGCCAGCCTGCTCACTTGGAGCCTTCCGGTGACAGCTGTGGTTGCCCGGCTGTCGGAGGGCATTTGTCACAAGACCTGGTGGGCAGGCTGGAGGGCTGCAGGCAGCTGGCCAGATGCTGCCAGGATCGGCCTTCCCCCCAGGTTTTTAAGCCATTTTGCAGCTTTGCTGTTTCCTTTCTGCTCCCTCGATTTGGAGCTGTTAATTTTTTTTTTTTTTTTCCATCAGCTGCCCTGCTTTGGTTCCTGGCAGACAAAGCTAGTTTCTCCCCTGATTTGAAAAGCAGGGTTTTTCAGGCGCCTGGAGGCATCCATGCAGCAACAGACAGAGCAGGGAGGAGAGCAGCAGCCACCTTCACAGACAGCGGCCAAGGTCAGCAGGGCAGGCAACTCTTGGGTCATGGTGCACCTTGGAGAGAGCAGATCCTGACAGCCCTGTGGCAGGAAGGGGGTCTTTCTTCCAAGTGACACAGCAAGTAGGTATAGTGCTGTGAGCCTGTCCCACTCCCAGTGCTGCATTGCGCTGATCTACCCAAGGGGTGCCAACTAGACAGGTTCAGACTCCTCCCTCTGAGGGAGGCTCTCCGGTCTAAGCTGACCACAGCCCTGGACGTGGTCCCTTCTCAGCATGGATGACAGCCTGCAGTCCTGGCTCCCACAGTCCCTCTGGAGAACTCCTGGAAGATGTGGGCCAATCTGTGGCCTATATGGCTTGGCAAAGGCAATTCTACCCGAGCACAGACAGCTTTTGCTACTGTCTTGAAAGTGGCAATCTGGGCTCAGTTGGTGGGGCACAGGATAAAGTGGTGGAGTGCTTCCCCGGGCCTCAGTGGCCCCGTCTGTCAAGAGCGGGAGTTGCAGAGGCAGGGGACTGACGCTGATACCTGTGGGCCAGTTCTTTGGCCAGGTAGCCTGGACTGCCACGAGTGGGGTAGGAGACCTTGAGGTCCTCTCCTGGGGGCGGTGGCAGTCACACCACAGATGTTTGGCCCTTAAGAAGCAGCAACACCTAAAAGAGCTAACTAGACAGCAGGGGTTCCACAGGAGTATTCTTTGTGTGTGTGTGTGTGTTTAGGGCTGCACCTGCGGCACATGGAGGTTCCCAGGCTAGGGGTCGAATCGGAGCTATAGCCACTGGCCTACGCCACAGCCACAGCCACACCAGATCTGAGCCGTGTCGTGTCTGTGACCTACACCACAGCTCGCGGCAACACCAGATCCTTAATCCACTGAGTGAGGCCAGGGATGATCGAACCTGTGTCCTCATGGAGACTAGTGAGATTCATTTCCGCCCAGCCACGATTGGAACCCCACCCCCACCCACAGAAGTATTCTTGCCCTTCCGTCTGCCTTCCAACGGCAAGCATCCTAAGCTGCTCCCAGGACAAAAAGCAGCATGCAGCCCCCTCCCACTCTGGTCTCTCCCCCCTCAGCCGGGAGCTTTCCCGGTAGAGCTGGGCTTAGCTCTGACCGCAGGCCCCTCACAGCCAGGTCCAGCCAGGTCGGGATCTCCGGTCAGGACAAGCACCCTTTCCTCCCAGCAGGGAGGTCAGGGGGACGGAGCAGCCTCTCTCTGCAGCCATCCTAATCCTAGATTAAAATAATCAGCTCCAGCAAGTCTGGCTTTAACCCTTTCATCCCAGGAACATGAATTAGGGAAATAATTTGGAATGGAAACAGAGCTGACATTTCCCATATTCAAGGATGCATCAGGTAGAGGGAAAATATATATTGTACAGAATGCATATAAGCCTTTCTGCCTAGCCTTTGTGCCATTTTGTGCATTATTACAAAGCTCTTTATGACCAAGAATAGGGTGCTCCTGCTGCCATACTGTGCACAGTTCCCCGAGTGAGGCAAAGAGGAGAGATGGGCCAGGAATTGATCCTGGAGCATGTGCTCCTGGAGGACAGAGGCCCTTCTTCCCAGGCCTGCAGGACACTGACAGGACAGAGCCTAGAGCGGTAGGAGAAGCAGGGTTCCCAGGCAGCCTGCCCGGCTCTAATTCTGGGCTGCCACTTACCAGCAGTGTCACCCCAGAGAACACCCTGGCAGCCTCAGCTGCCTCCTCTCCTAAACAAGGGCTCCGTTGTCAAGGGAGATGGATCTCCTTACAAGAGCTGAGCTCAGAGCCAGGCACTTGGTGAGACCCAATCAATGTTAGCATGAATTACTATTATTGCTTCTGTTATTTGTGCTGTCATCTTAAGTTACTGTCACCCTCTTCCTGAGCAAAGGATGGAATTCCTGAACATGAACTAAAATCACCTGCTGAAGAGATCCCCTTGTCATCTGCCGGGAAGGCATGTTTGCAAGTGACAAATCCTCTTAAAGCTAGAGAGAGCATTGTAGGTTTTGTTCTAGGTGGAGGAGGCTGGTGGCAGAGGGGAGCTACTGCCCAGACAATAAACAGTCCCTTCTCTCAACAGAGAAGGAAGAGCTATCCTTAAGAACAGCTGCTATGGGATACGCCTCATTGAACACCTTTAAAAAATCTGGGCGGAGGCGGGCAGAGCTGCCCTGGGAGGGGCACTTCCTACAGGGAGAGCAGGGGGCTCTGTCCTTGCCTCTCTGACAAAGGCTGACACAGTCCCTGTGGGCTGTCCCTCTGGTCAGTACTGCATGGACTCGGTGTGTGGAGGCAGGTGACCAAAGACACCCCACATAGGGGGACGGTGGCCTGTCCCACTCTGGAGGCCATGGAGGAGGGCTTCCTCTTGCATTTCAGTCCAAGCCCCTCCAGATGAATGGTCTCGGGCAAATTAACTGTCTTGAGCCTCTTTATTCATAAAGCTTGGCACCATAATGAGATTTTCATGTGGGGGGGTGTCTATGTGACAATGACATGCCTGAAATTGCAGGTGGCACCAGCTGTGAGGTAGGGCTTCAAGTGTTCCTGTCCTACCTTCTCCACCAGGACCCAGAACGCTAGATCCTTTGGGAGCACAGTACATAGTTGAAAAGGCTGGTGAGTGGTTAAATGTAACTTTTTTCTTTTTAGGTTTAGTCTTAGTGGGTGTGGGAGTGGCAAGGGGCTTTCCTCCAGTTTCCCTTTGTGTCTGTATATCTGAGTCTGTGGGCAGGATGGGGAATGGCAGAGGGTATGCAGGACGGGCGGGGGCTCAGCTTGTCTTTGTTATGCCCTTGCCTGGGGGTGTCCTCAGGTACACCTGCAGCCCTGCAAATCCTCGGGTCTTCTCCCACGCTCACCCTCAGGACGCCTCATGACCCCTTGAGACTGGGTACCCAGAAGATCCAGAACCTGATCAGGGAGCCAAAATGATCTCCAAAGCCCCTCGCCGGGCTACCTGGGTACAGCAACGTCCTGGCACCACAAGGAGATGAGATCACCCATGCAGCCAGGGAGCCAGTGAATGTCTCTCCATTTCCTACTGCCTCACCTAAACTCTCCATGCCAAGGCTCTGCATCCGGGGCCTCAGCTTGCCTTCCCACCTTGTGTCCTGATGGGATCCCCCATGCAATCCACTCACACCTCTCCCGTACATTTCTGCACGCCTTTCTCATCTGGAATATCCGCCCCTATTTCCATCCAGATCCCATCAAGCTCTTGGGGATGTCCAGCCCTTGGCGAGCCCTCACTTACACGCATGTGTGCTTCTCCCAGACAGTTTAGCGGGAGATCCACCAGCAGCAGCTATGGTCAAAGCTGGGGCAGGCAGAGGGGGCAGGGAGGGCAAAGTGGGGAGTCCATCTAGAATCACACCTGGTCACAGAACCACGGGAGAGTCTCCCAGAATGTCAGGTAATATATTAAGTTTTAAAAGCCCAAGATTCTCTCACAGCTGTGGGTCCGATCTCTTGGGCCCCAGAGATTCCTGAGGGCTCCCTGTGGGCCCCTCCTTTAAAGTGGAGTCTAGAAACTGCTTTGGGACAGGAAGCATTGATCACTAGCCATCTCAAAGGGGCCTGAAAATTGCCCTCCCCACCGCCAAGGTCTGAGTTGCTGCAGGCTGGCCCCCATCCCTTTTCTTCTCATGACGAGGTGTGTACACGGCAGACTGGGCTCCCCATGCTGAGCCTCGGCTTCTGCCTCTAGAAATGGGCACGATTCCACCGCAGGAATGGGGGCATCAACAACCTAGGAAATCCTGAGCTGCCTTCACCATCACAGCACCAACCAAGCACAACCCCAGGGATCTCTCTCTCCATCTATCCCACAGCACACACAGAGGGTGATTTGAAGCTGAGCGGCCTGGGTCACACAGCACTGCTTCTCCGACTGCCAAGGAGGGCTCTCGGGCCTCAGGGGACCACCCTGGCACGTTCAGCAGCCCAACACCGGGTGCTTTTTTTGTGTGTGTGTGTGTGTCTTTTTCTAGGGCTGTGCCTGTGGCATATGGAAGTTCCCAGGCTAGGGGTCCAACCAGAGCTGTAGCTGCTGGCCTTCACCAGAGCCGCAGCAACGCAGGATCCGAACCATGTCTGCGACCTATATACCACAGCTCACGGCAACGCTGGATCCTTAACCCACTGAGCAAGGCCAGGAATCGAACCCACAACCTCATGGATCCTAGTTGGATTCATTCCCGCTGCGCTACAACGGGAACTCCTGGGTGCTTTTTATACTCCGACCCACTCTGGGTGCGGGGCCTGCGGGGTGGGCATCACCCTGACTGCTGCTGCTCCTCTGCTTTTTCATACTTCCTGCACGGGCGGGGCGGATCTGGGACCCTAAGCAACCAACAATCCCAACACCCCTTCTCAGAGCCTGGAGAGAGGTAAGAGGCTGAGCGGCCCCGGTCATTTTACAGACACCGGGGATGGGATGCCGCAGGCAGCTAAGATCGGATGTGGGCAGAGCCACCCGGGGCAGGGCACCCTCTCCGATCTCTGATGAGTCCAGGGCCCAGTCACGGCCACTGTGAGCAAGGTCCCCGATGGCACTGACCCCCGTGGCCCCCGCTGAAGGCCTTACGTCTCCCCATCCTCGCCCCCAAATCAAAACCCCATTTCCTCAATCACGTCAACAGTGACTTAGGACAGAAACAAGCCTACCCCGTGGAGCCTGAGCACCCTCTGTTTATACGTGAGAACACTAGGCTGGGGGAGGCTGAAGACCCTAGATCCCCGACCAAGGTGTGGTCTGTGTGGCACAAAGAGGACAGCTCACAGCAGTGCTGGCTAATGATTAGAGCACAGCCCTTGGTACCGAGCAGCTCTGACAGTGAACACTGACCCCAACGCCTAGGAGCTGGATGACCGACCGGGCCTCCGCCAGGGAAGCAGGAACAATCAACAGGGCTCGTCATTGGGCTGAAGTAAGGATGAGGTTCAGCACAGAGGCTGGGAAGCAAGTGCCGTGTGGTCTTTCGGAGGGAAGGGCCACCAGGATGCTCCAGTCCTCTGGGACTGGGCCTCCTCTGCCCCTCAGTACAGGGACAACCGGGGGGTGGGGGAGGGAGGGGAGGTCTCGGCATTGAGAGTCTGGGAGCATTTCCAGGGCTCCCATGGCCTCTTGGGCCGACCCTCCCTGTGACCACCTGCCATGGACGGGGCCAGCTCCCCAGCTGAAAAGTGACTATTGTCTTGGCCTCTGCTGTCACCGTCACTTTAGGGCTTCTCGTCTTATCGCCATGCAGAGCAGGAACAATTGCGGACATAATAAAATACACGTCGCGTTCACTCGGTCAGAGTCACTCTTTGGTTGCAACACTGAACTACACTGATGCTAAACTTGACTGCGCCTGAAGCCGGACCCTCTGAGCCTCAAACACTGAGAAGCTCGGAGGGGCCCCTGCCAGAGCCCGTCCTGAGTGATGTGCTGGCCCCTGCAGGACAGCCATCACGATGGGGCCACAGTCTCAGAGCCCTCGCTGCCCAGGGTCCTCAGCCCCCCGAGACAGTCCCTAAGCCCCAGCAGGACCTTGGCCCCAAGGTCTGGGGGTGGCGCTGGGGGAGTGTGCCTTATTTCAAAGGCCTCTCGGGAAGTTCAGCTGTTTGGAAGTGACACTGATAAACCCATCCTGCCTGCAGGGAGATGGAGCCCTGCGGTGTCTCAGGGACCCTTTAGCGCCTGCCCGGGGGACTCGGGAAGAGAGCCAAAGGAGGAGCCCCGTCCCAGGGGCCTGGAGACACGGCTGACTTTCTGCCATCCTGGGCTGGAGATGCTCTCTGGCCCTTTAGGCTGGGTGTTTACGCAGCAGGGGCCCGAGCAAAGATCACCAATGAAAGTCCCTGGGCACCGAATGGCTTTCCAGACAAGCCAGAGGACAGCTTTCCCCACGTCAGCTCCATGCCCGGAGAGGCCCGGGCAGGGTCCTAATGCTTACCGAGGCACCCCTCCTCCACCTCCTTCCACACACACTCACGTTCATCTCACACGCACACACACATGTCAGATCATCATGTAACACACACATTCACACGCCGGCACACAGACACCCTACTTAACCTTCAACTGTGGCAGATGGCCTGGCAGGTGAAACAAGAGCCCAGAAATTCCTATCCTGAGGATTCTACACAAATGCCATGTCCTCGCAGGCCTGGGGGACAGCCCCTCCTGACCCCATGGGTGAGGTTCTTTTCCTCTAAGATGGATGTTTTTATTACTTATTATCCAACATGTGAGTCAGGGGCTTTTCCTTTCAGTAGCGACCCCTGGAAAACCCTCCCGCCATGGCCCATCTTGCAGCTGCACCCCCCTGCCATCGGGAAGAAAACATGGGGGCAGCAGGGGAGGAGCAGCTGCAAGAAGAGGAGGCCCCACCTCCACTGGACACAAGGTATGGTTGCCTGCTGTGTCATGTCCAGGCCCCAGGCCATCTCCCCTGGGGCTCCCCAGGGAAGGATGAGGGACAGGGTGGGGGACAGGGTGTCACCGAGGACCACAGTCGTGCTCCTCCACCCTGTGGCCAGGAGAGATGGGGACATGAGGAGAGGCAGGCAGCCCCCCTCCACCAGGTCCTGGCCAAGCCACCGAGGCCAGTAGCTGAGCAGAAGCTAAATGGCCTGAACCCGGGCAGCCCTCACTTTGCGGAAGCAGGACTGGGGGCCCCGTGCATGCGTTCTGGAGGGGAGGTCAAACTAACCGAGCGGATTTACACAAGGAGTGGCCTGATGATGGGAGAAGCAACCGTTGCTGACATCCGCCCTCAGCAAAAACCAGGAGACCCTCTGGAGGGTGACGTCACTGCACAGCTGGGGAAATGGGACCTCTCTCGGCTTCACGTGCCAGGCGCTCGGCAGAGACTGAGGATGAGGCCAAGCCCTGGGCAGCCGCCAGCTCAGGCCCACAGATGTCCCATCGCCTCACCCGGTTGGGGCTCTTCTCACCAGCCTGGTCAGGACACTGCCCCACCCCAGGCACCCAGCTTCCCCCGGGCACTGGCGGAGGGGCTAGAGAAGTCTGGGCGGGTGGAGGAGGGGAGTCCTTTCACAGCTCTCGGCTGGAAAGGAGCTGGTGGAGCAGAAGCCTCGCATTCGCATACCTTCCCTAAGGATGTTCACATCTATTGCCTGTGTCAGCCTCACGACAGCCCTGAGGGGCACGCCACACAAGTGCTATGTGGCCCACTTTAAAGATAAACAGACAGAGGCTGGCACAGGGCCCTGAGTCCCAAGATGCAGAGCAGGTCATTTGCGACGTCCTTCGCATCATGCTCTGTGCTCAAAGTAGCAGGGGCACGGCCTGGGCCATGGGGTGACAGGTGCCTTCGGGAGGTCTCTGGGAGGAGCCTCGTGGCCTGCGGTACAGGGTCTGCCTGTCCCGGCTCCATCTCCCCCCCCCAACCCCCCTTTCTCTCTGTCTCCTACTCTCCTGATGCTGCATAAATGAAGGGACAGGGACACCTGCCAGGAGGGAGAGCGAGAAAATGCAGGCTCTGAGCTCTTACCTGCTCTGGGCGTCCTGCAGGCAGATTCTGGAGTCCCAGATCACGTCCCCTGCTAAGCGCTCTAGGACCCCAAACAGAAGCAGAGATCAGGGCAGAGCCAGGAAGCCGGCTCTCAGCTGCCCCTTAGTGAACATGGAGGAGAAAGTTTTCTCCAGAAGCCACCTACTCCCCAGATAATTCTGACCACTGCGATGGAGGCACAGCCTGCCATGGTGACAGCTGGGGGGCCCTGTGGCAGATACTGTCATGGGCTGAGGGGCCCACTTGGGTCCTCGCAGGTGCTGGGTGAGGAATGAGCTTTGGGAACCGGGAGGCAGGAAGGGAAAGACAGGCCTGAGGACAGACCACCTGCAGGAGGGCTGCCACGTGAGCTCAGCCCACCTGTCGGGACGCTGGACCTCTCTGCGGGGAGGGGCTCCTACCAAGAGGACAGTGAGGTCCACTAGGCAATGAAGGTGCGTCACCTGAGGAAGACGCAAAGAGCCACCTAGAAAGAACTCCAAGCCACAGGGAAGAAAGTAGGGTGGCCTCCGGCCCAAGGATAGAGGATGGCCTCCCACTGGTCTGGGGGATCTTGGGGGACTTCAGCAGATGGGGCTGAGGTGGTAAGGAAAGCCGAGAAGAAGAGGACATGCCGACGAATTTGGTGACAGGCAGCCATGTTCACGGTCTCTCCCAGCCAACCCCTCGGGGCAACCCCGGTCCCCTTGCCTTCTCCCGGGCTCCCTCCTGCAGCCCCCCGCATCCATACCCATGAAGTGGGCCTTACCTGGCGCAGCTCCATCCCAGGATGAAGTCCAGGCTGGGGTTCCCACCTTGGAGGGGCCCTGCCCCCCAGTACTCAGCATCTGCTGCAGCAGAAGGCGGTTCCTCTCCACACGGTCAGACAGGGACAAGGTGCCACGCCCAGGGTCTCCGGCTCTCCAGAGCTCCCCCCGCGGGACTGGCCTGGGGACAAAGTCCTCCTCAGAGGTCGGAGACGAGCTGTCCAGGTCTCCCTGTGTGACTGGACCATCCTGCAGCGGGTATGACCTTCCTTTCCTCGGGCTGGGCATGTATGTGGTTTTGGGACAGGAACTCGGGCCCCCAGGCTGGCCTGCAGGGACCCTGTGCATGGGGCTCTCTTGCCCAGAGCCAGGCCCTGGCAGCAGAGCCCTGTCACAGTCAGGCAGGGGCCGTAGCACTTCTGGAGGCCGCGGGCTCCTCCTGTTCCAGCACTCGAGCCCAGGGGCAGGCGACCGGGGGGGCCCGGCACCCCCGTTCCCGGCAGACTCCTCAGTGACGCTGCTGTCCAGTGGCCTGTCATCGTGGTTCTGAGCATGGAGAGCCATCCCAGCATCGGGCAAGCAAGACCCCTCTGCCGGGGTCCTGGGTCCACCCACCTTGACACGTCTGCCTTTGGGTTTCTTGAGGAATGGCCGCTCCTGAGAAGGGAGGCCAGGGCCTGCCCCCTGTTTGCCTGTCATCTTCTCCTTCAAGGCCCTCACCTTGGACTCCAGCACAGAGGGGCCTTGGAGCTGTGTCTCCCACACCCTGGGAGGCTGGGGAGCCATGGGGCTGGGTGTCCTGTCTTCTCGAGGACAGGGCCAGTGTCTTGGGAGGTGTCCATTCTCTGGCTGTGGCTCAGGGCCACTTCTCTCCACAACTGAGGTCACCTCCATGGAGCTGGCTCTTCGGCTCCCTATTTGAGGTCCTCTGGAGAAGAAAGCAGACAGAGCTCCTTAGACCCAGCACATGGCGAGCTCCAGAGAGCGGGGTCCCCAAAGTGCCTCAATATAGAGCCCTGTTTTGAGGAAAATAACTTGGGGTCAGAGCAGAGAATGCCCCCTAGGTCATGCGGAAACATCTCAGGGAGTATAAATCATTGCATGGTACAAATAAGTTACTACTGAGGTTTTTCTTCCAAGTCTGAAGAGTGTTCTCAGTTTTTTCCACCCCCATGTTACAGGTGGGGCACAATGAAGCTTCTGCCCAGCGTGGACCAGAGTGAAAATGGGGGCCAGATTCCCCCGTGCCTGGCCTCTTACTTTGCTGACAGGTGTCAGGCCTCAGGGAAGGATGTCAACATTGGCTAATAGCCAACAAGCTCTTCCCTTTCCAAGGAGCGCCAATGCCGAGGATGGACTGAGGAAGGTGCCACCCAGGAATCTGACCCTCTGCTGGAAGGTGTCCCCTTGGCACAAACCATAGGACAGCCACATGGGGCTGTGCCCACACGGTAGCCAGGATCAGGCAGCAACCCCTACCAGCATCTGCTCTGTGCCAGGCATGCCTGCCAGCACTTTCTAATATACTCTCTAAAATATTCCTCATGCAGTTCTGCTGGAACAGGAGCATTATCCGCATTTTCCAGAGAACCAGAGATACAGAGAGAGCAGGTGACACAGGTGCTGGGGAGGCCGGGAGGAGAGTGCAAAGCTTCCCCTCCCAAGGCCAGGTCTCTTTAGCACTCATGACCATTCACTTCCACACCCCTTCTTATAAGAATATTGGTCTAGAAAGGTTAAGCGACTTGTCCAAATTACACAGCTCCTTGATGCCACGGTTGATGTGTCTTCACAGGGAATAAAAGTGAGCTGGGAACTTATTCCCCAAGCTATCCTATGCACACATACACGCCACAAGGTCTTAATATTTATCCTGCTCTCTGAGAAACTGCTCCTTCAACACTGTACATCTAGATTTGTCCCACTTGAAGTAAACAGCATGTATAAAAATCCATATTTAGGAGTTTCCACTGTGGCACAACAGGATCGCGCAGGTTCCATCTCCGGCCCAGCATAGTGGGTTAAGGATCCTGTGTTGGGATCTGATCCCTAGCCCCGGAACTCTATATGCTGAAAGGTGGTCAAAAAAGAAAAAAAAATTATTTTTATTTTATTTATTTATTTTTTTTAGGGCTGCACCTGTGGCATACGGAAGTTGCCAGTCTAGGGGTCGAATTGGTGCTGCAGCTGCCAGCCTATGCCACAGCCATAACAACACAGGATCCAAGCCACATCTGTGACCTATCCTGCAGCTTGCTGCAAAGCAGGATCCTTGGGGAGTTCCCATCATGGCGCAGTGGTTAACAAATCCGACTAGAAACCATGGGGTTGCAGGTTCGATCCCTGGCCTTGCTCAGTGGGTTAAGGATCTGGCGTTGCTGTGAGCTGTCATGTAGGTCGCAGGAGCGGCTCGGATCCTGCGTTGCTGTGGCATAGGCTGGGGGCTACAGCTTCGATTAGACCCCTAGCCTGGGAACCTCCATATGCCATGGGAAGCAGCCCTAGAAAAGGATTAAAAAAAAAAAAAAAAAAAAGCAGGATCCTTAACCTACTGAGAGAGGCCAGGGATGTAATCCACATCCTCATGGAAACTAGTCAGGTTCTTAACCCACTGAGCCACAATGGGAACTCTGGAAAAAACATTTTAAAAATCCATACTTAACTTAATATAGTTACTTCGTATATTGACTAAAGATTCACCGCAGGATTCTCTTAAATGCCAAGTCCCTCTATAGCCATTTATGACGATTCAATTTATACATGTTTCAGGAAGGCACATAGTTCATAAAGCAAAATACACACAGGAGTGTGAATGTCACATCATTTTAAGCCAGTGAAGTTTAAGCACTATCTCTGGAAGGATGGATCACTTCCTGGACCAGTTAATCAAGAATTTATCAACTAGGTCTCTGCAGCCGACCACCGATTCCACTCTTCTGTGGTTCAGTCCCAACAGCAGACGATGTGAACGTAATGGGGAGCAATTTCCGTTCCATTAAAAGAATTCTCTTTCAGGTCAACTCTGGAAGAGCATTCCAGAGATCATCCATCTCTGGAGACCTGAAGGAGGAGACCTTCCACTGGGGAACCGTGGGGGTACCGACCAGTCTGCGGCCCAAGTGCTGGACTCGCTCCAACCGGGAGAAGCTGAAATGAGGGCGGACGTGAAGGCTGGGCTTCCCCCGCGACCCTTCCTTCGGTTTCCCCTCGGGGGGTCCCGCACCTCCGGCCCGCCCGGCGCCTCACCTCCTCCGTACTCACTGAAGGCTGCCGCCGGCGGGTCGGCCCGCCGCCTCCGTGCCCTCCATCCCCGGGAGAAGCGAGGCCCTTCGCTCGCTCGCTCTCCTTCCCTCCTAGGCCCGCTTCGGGGACCCGGGCGCGCGGGCTCCGGCCGGGGCTCCAGGAGCGCGGCCCGCAGGCCTCGGCCCTCGGGGCGCGCCCGGCTCGGCTCCCGGCTCTGCGGGCCGCCCCGGGGTCCGGGTGAGGTGGGGCCCGAGGCGCCGCCCTCCGGGTGCGGGGAGAGCGCGCCGGGTCGGCCGGGAGGGCGCGGGAGGGCAGGCAGCGGCATGGGCTGCTAGCTCATGGCTGGGCCACGAAGGGGGGAGAGGCCAAGCCCCGCGCCTTCCCGGCCGGGACGGGAAGAGGGAGCGGGAGAGCAGAGAGGAGGGGCGGCGGAAGGGGCTGGAGGAGCGGCCCTCGCCCCCACCCGGCCCGCCCGCCCGCCGCCCTCCGCGCTCGCCGCGGCCTGGGTGCCGGCTGCCCGCGCCCCGCCGAGCTGCCCCTCTCGGCGGCGGGGGCGCCGGCGGCGGCGAGCGAGGCCCCCAGACGTCCAAGCAGGGAGCACGGCCGCGAGTCTGGGGTCTCGGATGGGTCACGGGTCGGGGACGGCCTTCCGGGCCCCCGGACCTAAGCCCTCGTGGCCCGGCTCGCCCCGTCTGCCCGAAGAGCGCCTGCAGCCGAGACTTCGGGAGGGCGCGGCCGTGCGACCAGCCAAGGCTGCGAAAACACCACGTTCTTCCCCAGGGTCGTGGGAGGGCGGGTAACCCTCCACCCGGGCGTGGGGAGGAAGCTGGGCCGTCGGCTGTCGGCAGCGGGGTGGAAACTGAGGAATGCCCTTTGTTGGGACAGCTTTTCTGGAGGAGTCGCCCTCTGCCAGGGGCCCTCTCCTTGGAGGTCAAGGTCATTTGTTTCCTCTTTCCAGCGGCACCAGGGAAACCCAAGGGGACGCGAGTTCCCTCAACGTGTTCTGCTAAGGGGGGAGCCAGGTGCCCGCATTGGCAGTCATCTTGGGTAGGAGACCGGTTCTCGGGGCTCCAGGGGACTCCAGACGTGGAAAGAGGCGCAAAGGACTTTACCTGCAGCTGTGGCCCCAGCCAAAGGGAGTTTCTGAATTTCCTTTGAGGGAGGGGTGAGCCTCAACTGTTTTTTGGGTTTTTTTTTAGTCTTTTTCTAGGGCCCCACCCGCGGCATATGGAGATTCCCAGGCTAGGGGTCTAATCAGAGCTGTAGCGCCAGCCTGTACCACAGCCACAGCCACAGCAATGCCAGATCCCAGCTGAGTCTGGGACCTACACGACAGCTCACGGCAATGCCGGATCCTTAACCCACTGAGCAAGGCCAGGGATCGAACCGGCAACTTCATGGTTCCTAGTCGGATTCGTTAACCACTGCATCAGGAGGAGAACTCCCTCAACTGTTTTCAAATCTATTTTCCACCGGGAAACAATAAGTTAGGACCCAGGAGATTCTGGAAATCTCTATAAAGGGAAAGTGCTGGCTCATCTTTCCTTCTGCCCAAAGGCTTCGCTCTCAAGCCTGGCCACTCTCCTATTTGCACTGATGTGCTAGGGTCGCCTCGCGATAACAGGCGTAGCAACAGTAAGGACCTCAGGGTGACCCCGCAGGGAGCAGGGGTGGGTGGCAGGGAAGGGTGGTAACCAGCCAGCCCAGGCCCCCCCTTGAGTTAGTAGGAGTTACCCTGCAGAAGGTGGGAACAGGGGCAGGGCGATAGCACCCGGCCAGGCCTGAGAGCAGCTGTTTGGGTAGCTGTGGGAGTGGGGAGGACTAGCTAATTTAGGAACCTGGGAGATTATCTAGGCCAAACCTTCTGCTACAGAACAGGCCCAAGCTTACACAGCTCTGGGACAGGTGGTCTCCAGAGTCAAAGGTAGGGCCCTTGCAATTAACACCCTCCCGGCTCCATATTCTCAGAGTAAGTAGTTGCTCCAATAGGGAACTTACCACTCTGTGCTTATTAGTACTGATCACTTCAGTAACTAGTACTAGTTATGGAGGGCATCCAGTGCACCTGGCCTTGGGTTAAGCACCTTACACTCCTTATCTCAGATTGCGGCCTTAAGAGATAGGTACTCTTTATTGTCTCCTTTCTACGGATGAGGAAACTGAGTCAGGTGATCTGCCCAAGATCACAGAGCTAGTAAGTCCAAGACCCTCACATTAACCACACAGCAGAGTGCTGTCGCCAGCAGTCACATTCAACTTGGAAAGGTTAAAAAAAAAAAAAAAAAAAGAAAGAAATTCAGGAGTTCCCGTTGTGGCGCAGTAGAAACAAATCCGACTAGGAACCATGAGGTTGCATGTTCGATCCCTGGCCTCCCTCAGTGGGTTAAGGATCTGGCGTTGCCATGAGCTGTGGTGTACACTGCACGTGCGGCTTGGATCCTGCGCTGCTGTGGCTGTGGTGTAGGGTGGCAGCTGTAGCTCTGATTCCATCCGTAGCCTGGGATCCTCCATATGCCGCAAGTGCAGCCCTGAAAAAAGCAAAAAAAAAAAAAAAATCAAAAAAGTTGTAAAATGCTGTGATAGTCAAAATATGCTGCCACGGTGGTCCTGCCCTTCCTTTCTGGATCCTTTCTCCCTACCTGTTCTGCCAGCCCAGGGAAACTCCTGTAAACCTCAAAAGGCTCCTTCCTCTCCTCCACCTGCGTTGTCACCCTACCAACAACACTGCTGTCACTGCTTATTACTGGGGACCTCCTTTGAGGCAAGGCATTCTACGGAGAATCTTTTCCATCTTTAAAACAAGCCTGTCAAGGAGGTGCAGTGTGTCCCCACTTTAGGAATATGAAAATCAGGGTACGGAGAGGTTATAGGGCTTGCCCAAGGCCACACAGCTAGTACAGCCAGAATCTGAATCCAGTTCTGTCTGGATCCAAAAGCTTCTGCCTTGCTTCCTCTTTTTAGAGGCAACACTTTGGAGCTCAGATTCATAGAGGTTCTGGCTCCATGACTGCTGCTCCCGCCCCTCCCTCAGAAGTTAATGATCCGTAAGGCAAGGTTCTGAAAGTTCTAGCAAAAGCTTAATATTTAAAGGAAACCCGCCCCCGACCTTTAAAATGCAAATAATCCCCGTTTGATTTAGTCAATACATTTGTTATTTTGCACTTATTATAGGGAGATGAGGTGTCCTATCTCTATAGAAGCTTTAAAAGGCACCTGTCCTATGAACACCCACAAGCAAATCGTTGGAATGCTGTTAAATTATCTGGGCATTCACGTGTCTGAGGGCACTTCTCATTCACCTGCATTCTGTTTGGTTCAGCAAAGATCTCTGGAGCTCCTACCAAGTACCAGGCACCAGGAGACAAAATGCGCCCTGCCCTTGAGGAATTTCTGGTCTAGTTGGTGCTGGGGCAGGGCAGGTTCGTAAACTTTCCATGTAAGTGATCCCGTCAAGGTCAGCAGAGCATGGAGGTGTGGGTGGTTCACAGGAAGAGCTAGGTTGAGATGTGTGTTGGGTGGGCAGGGCTATCACGGAGAGTGAGGACTTGCAGAAAGAGCAGGAATTGGCCAGATAGAGGGGGAGGGGTGGGAGAAGGCCTTTCAGCCGGCCAGATCAGCATAAACACAGGCAAGGAGGTGTGAAACTGCCTGGTTTAAGCGTTAAGTGTAAATTAATCTGGGAAAGGCTGGAGGTGAGATGAGGCTGCAGAGCAGGAGCCTGGCTTAGGCTCCATCCTTTGAATTGGGAGTCCCTGGAAGGTGGTCTGTGCCAGGGAACTGCCTTATTTCTTTGGGTATCAGTCAGACTCTTTCATGACTATCTTTTGGAGAGAAATCTAGGAGGAACACGCATATCTGGCAAATAGTAATCACAGAGCCCCCTTCCTCCATTTGAACCACCCAGGAAATCCACCATCCCAGGGAGCCTCGTTCCCTTTCGTCTGGGGATGAAAACACAAGCCTCACGCCTCTTCTCCCCCCCCCCCCACCCCCCCCGCCGCCGTGGGCTCTGAACACTCTCCTTGAATAAAGAGCCTTGTGGGAGGTGGAAATAGGGTTTCACTTAGGATGGAGGGAAAAGGTGAGAGAGTCTTGGAGGTTTCCCCGTTAGAGCAGGTGGGGTGGGAGGGACACCTCTGCCATCCCTGCACTGTGCTGCCTGGAGGAGCTTGTCCAGCTGGAAATCAGAATTTCCTGGCTGCTCCTGTCCTGCTCATGGGGTGCACGGTCTGATCCTGGAGCAGCTCATGGGGCCTGCCCTTGGGCCTCATCATTTCCTTCCAGCAGAGGCCCAAGAGTGTCAGGACTGGTCTTCCAGGTGCCTGCCTCTCCCCAGCTCAGAACCCTCCCGCAGCTTCCCACAGCCGGTCGGACCAGCGCCTGTGTAGACTCTCCTGGGATGCTGCTGAAAAGGTTGATTCTGAGGTCTCACTCGTGGGGATACTGACTCCCTAGTTAGGCCCAGGAATCTGTTTCCTAATCAATTTCTCAGGTGATTTTGAGCTCAGTCAGTTTCAAGAAGCACAAGTCCGCAGGTGAAAACTCAAACTCCTGCTCGTGGTGCACAGATCCATCCAGCTCACAGTCTAAACTGCTTGGCCAGACTAGTTCACGCCTCCTTGCCTTTCCCTCAGCCTGAAACACGCTGCTCTGCTCCACACACACATACATCCTGTCCCAGTCTGGCTGACCCTTCCTGGACCTGCCACCTCAGCTCAAGTGCTGCCTCCGCAAGGACGCTTTCCCCACATCCTCCACAGTCCTCCTAACCCGGGTTTGAACACCCTGAGCCCCTTCTGCCAGAGCACTTATCACCCTGAGCTGTCAACATCTGACACCGCCCAGAGCACATGCTGATCCCAATCTGTATTCCTGGTCCCAACACGTGCCTGCCACATAAAAGGTATTGACTAAACGCCACGTGGTTAAATGAAAGAAAAAATTCTCTACTAGGTAAGGATGCCCAAGCGGAGAAGAGGGGGCCGTTGCTTTCTAGGAGGATCGAGGTCATTTCCGGAGGGTTTCATTCACTCCCTCAGTACGGCCCATCCTGCCCCAGGGCCTGTGAGAAGGTCGGTGAGAAGGTCGGTCACTAGCAGGGTCAAGACCAACACCCGGGCTTCCTGACTCCATTTGTACCCGCCGCTCAGGCCTCCTTCCACCTGCCCTCCTCCCGTTTCCCAGCGTGGCCATGGATCACAGACAGTGGTGTGGGCCTTACACGTCAGTCCTGAGTGACCTGGAAACTTGGCGATACAATAACCATCAGAAGAAGAAACAGTCAAGCGTGGGGGCCGGGGGCGGGGGCAAGGGAAAATAACAAAAATAGGCTGGGAGAAGACATGAGGACATTAGAACAAATGGGCACCTCCAGAAAGTGGCCGCCCAGTTTCCTAGTCATACCTCTCTGCACATGCCAACACACACGTACAGACACATGTGTGAACACACGTATGCCACGCGCTCCTTTGCCATGCACGCCTGAATTGACTAAGACCCAAGAAGAACAAAGGCATGGTTCCTACCTGGTCAGGGTCAGCCTGTACCCGCTCCCCCAGGCGGGCAGGCAGGGAGGCTGCTGGGATGGGACAGGGACCTTTGTGGGAGATCCAGACGTCATCACCGTTGAACCCCACTCACCCTGTACCCACCCTGACTCTGCTGGGTATCCGTTCCTGTGTCCGAGTCCAAACTGTAGCCTTTCATCCCATAAGCCTCATCACGGGGAAATGACGGGGATTAGGAAAATATTTTAATACTCTCCCTTCTCCTCTCCCATGCCTGCTGTGTGGGAGGCTGTCATCGGTATGAGGGACACCTATAGCTCCAAGCTCTCTGTCAGTGACCGCTGTCATCTTGGCCAAGTCCATTTTCTCATTCACAGAATGAGAGCAGCTTCAGGGAGAAAGATATTGATGTTTGAAGCTGGAGTCAAGGTTATAACAGTTTTCGATTTTGAGAAAAGATAGAAAGTGCTCTGTACTATATTAATCATTCGATTAAGACACATGAAGCTATGAAAAAAATAGATTAATCCTCACACCAAGAGTTCAGTTAAAAAACTATCCTATTTGGAGTTCCCGTTGTAGCTCAGTGGAAATGAATCTGACTAGTATCCATGGGGACGCAGGTTTGATCCCCGACCTTGCTCAGTCGGTTAAGGATCTGGCATTGCCATGACCTATGGTGTAGGTTGCAGATGTAGCTCCGATCTGGCTTCGCTGTGGCTGTGGTGTAGGCCAGTGGCGGATTTGACCCCCAGCCTGGGAACCTCCATATACCTCGGGTGCGGCCCTAAAAAGACAGAAGAAACAAACAACAACCCCCCCATCCTATTTCCATGGAGGGTAAAAAGGTACTTTACA
This sequence comes from Phacochoerus africanus, assembly GCF_016906955.1. Classification (NCBI taxonomy): domain Eukaryota; kingdom Metazoa; phylum Chordata; class Mammalia; order Artiodactyla; family Suidae; genus Phacochoerus; species Phacochoerus africanus. Next base: position 121,800,238 of record NC_062554.1, on the reverse strand, counting down.
AAATTCACCACTGCCTCGAAACTCCAGGTCTTACACACGCAGCCATGTGGCTAAAAACTAATGCTAATTCTGTGGAGGTTTGTCCTTAATAAGAAAGAATGGTTAAAAGGGGTAATATCACTCCTTCGGGTTCTGAATGAGTCTTTCCTTTATACCAAAATCTCTAACTCTTTAAATCAACTATCCTTCAAAAAGAGTTTTTTAAATGAAAAATTGAAAAAGCTATATGTACCCTTTGCAACCGTGTAGTGGTGGCTCCCTGCCCCCAGGTGCCAGGGTTGGGGCTGCAGGATGCCCTGCATGCCTCACAATCCTTGTCCCTCAGCCTCTCTGTAGTCTGTCTCTTCGCTCAGCCGCCACGGCCCCGTCTTTCCTGCTTATCCTCATGGGCCACCAACTGCTCCTTCTCAGCTCCTCTGCCTGCCCCCGTCGGCCCCCAGGGCTCTGTCCCCCACTCTCACGTGGTACAGACTCCCCAAGGGACATCACTTAAACCTGAGACCACCCTGCCACACCCTGTATGCCAAAGCCCCAGCCCCCTCTCAGGCTGCCCTCTCTGCTGAGCTCCCAACCGCATTTACTCACAGGTATTTATTTCATTCATTATTTATTTTTCTCTTTTTAGGGCTGCATCTGGGGCTCTTGGAGGTTCCCAGGCTAGGGGCTGAATTGGAGCTGTAGCCGCTGGCCTACGCCACAGCCACAGCAACTTGGGATCTGAGCCTCATCTGCGACCTACAGCACAGCTCACGGCAACACCAGATCCTTAACCCACTGAGCGAGGCCAGGGATCAAACCTGCGTCCTCATGGATACCAGTCAGATTTCTTTCCACTGAGCACACAATGGGAACTCCTACTCATGGGTATTTATGAAGCTCCTGCTATGTGCTACATAACTGGGTGGAGGACATGTCCACCTATTCAGACACTTCAAACTGAAGATGTTAGGAGCTAAAAAGATCATCTTCCCTGTTTCTGAACCTTTCCCCTCAAATGGCATCATCCATCCCCCAAGACAGCCATTTGACGGGCTCCCCCTTCACATGGCTTGAGCCCTCACTTGTCTCCTCTCTCCACGCCCTCCCCTCTGTCCAGAGCACTGGGAAGCCCCACAGAAGCCAACCCACATCTTGCCTGGCCTCCCAGCTCCAGTCTCTCCTCCTTGCAGCTGCCGGCTGAGCTTTCTAAAACCCAAATCTGATCATGCTTTCTCAGCCGATCGTCCTCGTGACCAGTGAAATGTGGTCCACGACCTCGGCTCGCAGGCCTGAAGCCTCCTTACCCACATTTTCCACCTGCTCTGGTCTCTTCTCTCCCACATCCTGTCTACACCCCATGTCCCATTTGCCTCACCCGTGGAATTCACGTTCGGTGTACTCCCTAAATGGAAGGCCCCTCCTTCCCCACCTGGGGTCTCTCACGATCCACCTCCTCTGTCCCAACACCACCCACGGTCTGCAGCGCCTTCTGGGTGGGTTTATTCTGTCTCTTCCACGAGTCCATAGCTCTTTGCAGTGATTAAGTCCTGAGGTTTAGAATCAGGCCGACTTTGCGTACGTTACTTAGTCTAACCCACAAGGCAAGCCTAAGAGTCGATATTGTCACCCCCCTGCTATAGATGCGTAAACCGAGGCTCAGAGGGACAACCACCTAGCCCAAGAGGCAAGGCTGGTCACCTGCCTCCAAAGGGCATTTGTGACTAGACAGGGATCTTGTCAAGGGCGGTGTGACCAACCAGTCCCTATTAAGAGAGGCTGTTTTGGTCATCCAGCCCATGTATTCCCATTTCGCACTCTTTCTTTTTCTTTCTTTCTCTCTCTCTCTCTTTTTTTTCTCTCTTTTTGGGCTTTTTAGGGCCACACACCAGTGGCATATGCAAACTCCCAAGCTAGGGGTCAAATCGGAGCTATGGCTGCCGGCCTACACCACAGCCAAAGCCACGCAGGATCCCAGCTGCTTCTGCGACCTACACCACAGCTCACGGCAATGCTGGATCCTTCACCCACTGAGTGGGGCCAGGGATCCAACCAGCATCCTCATGGATCCTAGCTGGATTCATCACCACTGAGCCACAATGGGAACGCCTCACCTCTTCCTTCTCTGTTCGTGGGACCTGAAATATTTCTCAATCAGTCGAGATGCTTCCTTCCTTATCTGCAACTACCAGAGGAGCCTGCCTTCAGGTAACCCCTCCCCTTCATTTCCTTACACTGCTGACAAGAGGTCACAGATTGTCTGTGGAATCCTTTGGTCGAGGGTTTAGCTCAGGTCTGGGTATGAACTCGATCAAGTGAAATGAGGATAAAGAGGGCAGTGGACATGCATGTCACTTGAAGAAACTCTCTAAGGAGGTTTTCACTCAGGACTGAAGCACTGGGTCTTGGGTTGGGGATAAACCTCCCCACATATCTCCCGCCCATGTCAGTGGAGACAGGTGTTAAAACGCCGCCATCGCCTCTGTCTCCCTGCTGTGAAAGGCAGATACCTGTGTGTGCATTAGAGCAGCACCTCATATTTCTTAAAAACCTCCCAATCACTATCCCAAATCAGATTTTGCAGAAGAAGATGCTAAGACCCAAGGTCTAGGAATTTAGCCTCAGTTGCAAAGAAACCTGGTCCCCAGCCCCACTTCAGGCCAGGATACTACATTTCTGGCTGTTGGCAGGGACTAGCCTTCCAGCAACAGTCCCGCACATGCCCCTCCAGACCTCTGCTCTCAGAGTGGGGGGCCCTAAGAACGCTCCCCTCTCTCTCTCTCTCACACACGCACACCTTGAACGCTCGACATTCACTTTAGGCATCTTGGGCGCCAAGGACAGCTGCACACATGCCCCTCGCACATTTTTAGGGGCAGGTGGGGAAGGAGGGAGGGAGGTCTGGCTTTGCTGGAGGGCTAACCTAACCCTGCGTGGGAGAGAGTCTCCCTGGAGTCTCAGAAGCCACTTTGGGCAGAGGGGAGAGACGGGGTACAACTTAGCTGCATGGAAGGCGGCACAATTGCACCGGAAAGCCCCAGCTCTTCTGGGTTCCAGATGCTGCTCTTGAGAAAAATAAGTCTTTTTTTACCTTGCTGTTGGCAGCCCCTCAGGCACTGCCTCGAGTCACGCAGCAGTTAGCCTGGAGCCCTGCTGACCCCTCTCTTCTGGCTGGAATGCTGTCCATCAAGCTCTGAAGAGCAGTCGGGTCCTCTCCACCTCCCAGAGGCGTCGTCCTGCCCACCAGGGTGGTGACAGACACCTGAAAGCCCTCACAGCAGCTGCAGCCAGACGGCCTCCCACTGGCCCAGGCACAAGACCAGACGCAGGCAGGCTCGTAGGAAGCTGTGTGAAAGCTGCCTTCAGGGCTTTTCCGCTGCAGAGCGAGCCCTTCTGAACCCCCAGGCTGTGCAACACCTCATCCTGGGGGGGAGGGGGGAGGTTCCTGCCTCCTCTCCTGCTCCCACCAGCCTGGGAGGTTTTGCTGAGGAAACAAACGAGCCTCAGAAGCAGCCTCTGTCTGAGCAAATTCCCTCCACTTCCGGGGGCCACCGGAAGTTTTCTCTGTGGTTGAAATGAAGGGAGGTGGTGGGTGAGATGTGGAGGGAAATACCCACATTTGAAAAGTCCAGGATTAGACTCTGGCAACCTGGGTTCGGCTCTGGCTGGGCCACATCTCCTTGTGGGTCCAAGTGCTGGGCCCTCCCTGCAGCTCGGTCCTCATCTGGAAATGGTGGGCTGGACTAAGAGGTCCTAAACTAAGCTCCTCAGAACCCCAGGTCCATGAGGTATTAATAGGTTTCCTCTGACAAAGAGACTTCAGGTCCCATAAATTTGGGTGATAATAGTCCCATCCTGGTAGGTCATGAGGCCCAAAGGCATTTCAAAGGCTCAGCCAAGTCCTGACATGAAAAAAAAACTAAGCTAAACCTATTTCTCTTTGTTAAATATTGCCTTACTCAAAAGTCATTGATGCAGAAGCTGTTTTTTCCCCAAATAACATCCTAGGGGACAATCTGGACCACATAACCTCTCAGGCCCCTTCCTGCCGGGATGGTCTAGGCCTCTTGAAGGGAGGAGCAGGCCATACTTCTAGGATCCCATAGGAAGGACCAGGCTGCAGGCAGAAAAGACTCCCTGAGGGAGCAAAAAATAGCAGCCCACCCCAGGTTTATTTTATTTTTTAAAAGCGTTTAATGCTATGAGGAGTTAGAGACAAAAAAGGGGAAGACTTCTAAAAAAAAAAACCTCAATTCCCACTCTGATTCTTTGTCAATTTGACTAAGTCAATTCCCCTTACAACCAACAGCCTCAGTTTGCCCACCTGAGACAGGGGAGAGCAAGGGATACTTGGCTGTATTCCCTCAACATTATTTCTCAGCACAGAATTTCCCAACCTGGGTCCCCAGACAGCGAAGGGGGAGGGGCGCATAAACTCTATCCCGTATTTAAAGGAGTCTAATGGAAATTATACATTTACCATGAGAAGTATCTTTGCTTTTGACTAGCGTTGTATCCACTCAGTATGACACCACGGGTTGTCATGGGGACAAGGATTATTATGCAATAAATAGGGCTGATGAACAAAATCTTTACACATTTAAGGTCCATAGCAGTAATCAAGGATCCGCTGGTAACAAAATGGTAAGGTGCTCCTTTTTCAAGAGGTTGGGTCCAAAACCAAATTAGAAGAGCCATGGTGGAGAAAGAAGGGGGTGGATGGGCTGTGGGGGAGGTTAGGGTGTTCAAAGGGAAGGTGCCCCCCCCCCAAGGAGCCCTGGGGTGGGGACCCCAGGAGTGGTGTGCAGAAGTGTGTCAAAGCAGCAGCTGTGACAGTGTCCCTTTCCAGAGCTTGCTGGGGAGGGGCCCGGGTGGGCTAAGTCAGGGTGTGAGATGCTCCCTTGACTGAGGTGAGGACAGAAGAATCCTCACGTGGCCAGTGGGTTCAGGATCAGGCCAAAGCAGACTCTCTGACTTTCCTAGAAAGCCTTCTAGAAGTGCCCATGTTTGGGGCTTTGCAAGCCCTTGAAAGCTGTGATTTTCCATGAGCAAAGTCCTGCCCCATTGGGCTCCCCATCGGCCCTTCACAAGCAGCCCCATCTGGAAAGGCACTCTGCATGGTTCATGGCTGTTTACTTTCTCCCCCAAGATGCAGTTCACCCAGAATCACCTCTCTAGTCTCCCACCCTGTCTCCCTGCCCTGGGCCTCTGCACCAGTGTCTCTCCTGCAAGTCCAGCTCCCTGTCTGCAGCAGCCCTGGGAGCTGGGCCCTGGGGATTTGTCTCTGCCCCCAGGAGAGCCGTGGTGAAATTATGGTTGATAGGGCCCTGTACATCACAAAAAGGTGCTTAGCTTTTAAAAATTCTTCCGTATGGAGCATCTAAGACACAAAAACCTTTCTCTTGCTGATAGTGATGGTGCTAATAATATCTCTTACTAAGAATTGGACCATTTCTGTGAAGATTTAGAGGAAACAAGAGAACTGAGAAGGATTCCATCTGCCCCAGGACCTGAACTGGCTGCTGGCTGTAGCTAACTGCCCGAAGTGGAAAAGGATTTTTTTCCAGGGTGTATGTGTGTGTGTATCTAATTATGTCAAATGACATGATATCATTTGGGGTCATTAGCCATTAATTAAAATGTAGGGGAAACTGTGAAAAACATTGAAATGGACCAAAACCATTATTGGATGTTCTGCCTCGTGCACACTTTCAGGTTATCTGAGCTACTCTACCATTATCCAAGTTGTAGAAAAACTGATAGTAATGCCAATGATTTTTGTCCATAGAAATGCCAATTGCATTTGGTGGAATTGATCCATGAATATTGACCAGTTTTGCTGATTTTGCATTTATTTATAAACTTTTCTCAGCATTTCAAATATGTATATATTTGTGTTTTAGATTCTCTTTTGAACAAGTTGGAACATTGTATTGATTCTCATTAATTAATGACTTAAATGAAGTCTGACACTTTTTTTTTGGTCTTTTCTAGGGCCGCACCCATGCGGCATACAGAGGTTCCCAGGCTAGGGGTCCAATCAGAGCTGTAGCCATTGGCCTACACCAGAGCCACAGCAACTCGGGGTCCAAGCTACCACAGCTCATGGCAATGCTGGATCCTTCACCCACTGAGCGAGGCCAGGGATTGAACCCGCAACCTCCTGGTTCCTAGTCGGATTCATTAACCACTGAGCCATGATGGGTTTCCATGACACATGTTCATGTTATACCTCTGTGAAAGGCATTTCTATGCCCTCTTTTAAAATAATTTTTTGGTGTGTCCACAGAGAAAGGGCCGTGTGTGGACACAGTGAGAAGGCAGCCATGTGCAAGCTAAGCAGATAGGCTTCCAGAAAAACCAAATCTACTAATGCCTTGATCTGTGTTACCAGCTTCCAGGACAATGAGAAATATAGTTCTGTTATCTAAGCTACCCAGCGTGTGGCATTCTGTTATGGTAGCCCTAGCAGACTAAGACAGTTTACCCAATTTGTTTATCCACTTGTCTGTTGATGACATTTGGCTGTTCCTAATTTTTTGCAATTATGAATAAGGCTGCTATTGACATTCGTATTCAAAAAAATTGTCTTTGGCCAAATTTACTCAATTCATTTATTCAGCTAATATTTCTTTCTTTTTTTTTTTTTGTCTTTTTTGCTATTTCTTGGGCCGCTCCTGCAGCATACGGAGGTTCCCAGGCTAGGGGTCGAATCGGAGCTGTGGCCGCCAGCCTACGCCAGAGCCACAGCAACGTGGGATCCGAGTCGCGTCTGCAACCTATACCACAGGTCACGGCAACGCCGGATCGTTAACCCACTGAGCAAGGGCAGGGACCGAACCCGCAACCTCCTGGTTCCTAGTCGGATTCGTTAACCACTGCGCCACGACGGGAACTCCCAGCTAATATTTCTTAGTGCAAACCAGGCATTGTGGTTGGAAGATGTCCTTGCCCTCAAGAACCGTCTAGAAAGGGTGAAATTTTGGGATAGGGGATAGAGACAAACAAGTGACCAGACCTAACAGAGATGGGGTCGGAATGTGAGAATGGGGGCACGTTAATCTTCCTGAAAGAGAGAGCGAAGAGCAGTACTTGCTGGCCCTTCTGCACAGGGGAAGGGCAGGTGGGGAGATTCTGTGGAGAATCAGCCCCAGAGGTGGAGGCTGGGAGGTACGCCTTCCTGGGGCTACCCTTCCAAGGATGGAGGGGGTTGAGGGTGAGGGACTAGCAGACAACGGTCGGATTCTGAAGGGCCTCGTGTCCTACAATAGAGACAGATTGTAGGTAATATTTAAAATTACAGAAGAGAGTAATTTTTGGCTTTTCATATCTCCTGCATGTCTAAGGGAACAAATACCCTGATCTGAGAAGTCCCTGATGACTTTGAGTTGCTCTCTCTCTCTCTCTTTTGGTTTTTGGGGCTGCGCTTGTGGCAAATGGAGGTTCCCAGACTAGGGGTCGAATTGGATCTATAGCTGCCAGCTTATGCCAGAGCCACAGCAATGCCAGATCTGAGCCACATCTGTGAACTACACCACAGCTCACAGCAACGCCGGATCCTTAACCCACTGATTGAGGCCAGGGATCGAATCCACAACCTCATGGTTCCTAGTTGGATTCATTTCCACTGCGCCACAACAGGAACTCCATGACTTTGAGTTTCTGATGGAATGATGTTGGGTGTGTGTTTAAAAGTTCTGAATTGCAGAGGGAAGATGGATTAGAAGCAAGGGGACCAGCCTCACAGGGTAGGTTCCACAGAAGGCACTGAGAGGGAATATGGAGTATAGAGTGGGTTAGGGATCTGCCCCTGTGAAATTAAAGGGAGAAGCAGGATGGGTGGAGGAAGGAGTTGATCCTCAGAGACCGGCTGACAAATCCTTGACCAACCTGGCATGGGACCCTGGAGTGATACTGCCTCTCAGAACTGTCACATGTCGGACAAGACGGCTGAGCCTTTCTATGATCCGTACACAGCACAGTCACTCCAATTGAGGTGGTCTAGTCGCTGGACATGGATTGCCCCACAAAGGGCATGGTCTGGGGCTGGGTAACTGTCGGCCACTGAGGCAGAGCCTGGGCAGGCTGGGAGCCAGAGACACGGCTCCCAGCAGCCCCCATACCTGTGCTCCCACACCTGTGAGGCAAGTCCTTCCAGGGACAGAGATCTGGATCATGCTCTTCTGTGTCCATCTTGGTCCACCCTCTGTCCCGTTTGGCACACTTTTCTACACAGGTTCAGACAGTGGTTCCTCCAGTGGTGACTCTTCCTGAGGGAAACTCAGAAGAGGACGGTTAGTAGGACGAGCCACCCCCACGGATACGGTTGGCCTCTGGGCCTTATTGACACCCGTTCATTCTAGATGCTTTGCATCATCTGTTATCAGCTCTTCCGGCTTCAGAGTTTCGTCTGGTGATACGACCCAGACCTTACCACCCTCAGGGCATCTGAGCTCTGGTCACCATGCCCTTGGGCTGAGGTTTGTGTCTTTCTCCATTTACAGGGACACCTGGGCAAAGGAGTATCAGGAGTGCCCAAGTCACTGGCATTAAAACATAATTTTCTTTTCAGAAAAAAGACAAAATCATGACTCTTAAACAGATATAAAGATGAATGAGATATGTGTGTATATATACAAAAGTTTAGAAAAGGCATAAAAGCCCAAACGAACAGGTATGGCATAAAGAAATGTTGGGATGAATTGCAAGTAGAGACAAAACTTTTTTCTATAGTGGGAAGAAAGTCAACTAAAATCACTACCAGACAAGAAAGAATTTACGTGTAATTACCTACAACTTACAAAGAGTTGAAAAACCGTTTGAAGATAAATGAGGAAAAGGACTAGAATCTGAGAATCCAGAAGGGTAGGCTATACATGACACAGGGTTCACTGAAACAGGTTTTTTTCTATACCTGGATGCCAAACACATTCCTCCCTGCGCCCGCTGTGGAAGAGCAGCCCTCCTCTTCCTGATGATCAAGATCAATTATTCTACCGACTGATGACTCCTCTTTTTGCTTGCTAGGGCCTGGACAGAGGAAGCCCGAAGTGCCTTAGCTCATAATTCAGTGGGACCAGGACCTCCAGTCCTGCAGAGCTCAGAGTTAGGAGGACAAAGCGGAAAGTGGATTAATAAGTGTGATGCTAAGTGGGTCTATTCCTTCTTCCGCACCTTGGTTCTCAGACCCTGTGTGCCCTTGGTGGGCACAGTACCACATACAGGCTTTTCATTCAGTGCACATACAGAATCCTGAAAGATTGACACCCGTCCACACAGAGTACTGCCTCTGACGTGGCATTGTAGCTGTGTCTTCAGGATACACGCCAGGACTCTTGCAAGCTGGAAGCTTCTAGGTGGTGGATTCCATGGCCATGGGCTCACTCTCACACCTCCCATGCTGTAAAAATTAGTCCTCTGGCCTTAGGTGATATTACATGGAATTCCGTACCAGTGGATCAAATACTCTGTAAGCCTTCAGATAGTTGTGCTGGTCAAGACCCTGTTGTCAGGAAAGGCAAACTCACAGCCTAAATATGTGTCTATTCCTCTGAGAGTGAAGAACAGAATGGAAAGGCCCTAATGAGGTCAGCTTGCTACCAACCGGCTGATTTGTCTCTTGAGGAAGACCAACCAGTGTGGTGCCATATTGGGGGTTCTATTTCAGGCAGGATGACTTTGGGGGCAGCAGAAGCCATATCATCCTTGAGTGATAGTCCATACTGTTGGCCCATAAAGAGCCTCCCTCTTTGCCCCCACAGCCACTTGGTTCATGCTTCTGCCGTGTTAGCACTGGAGTGGCTGATGACAGAGGCTTGCTGAGGTCAGTGGACTGAGCCATCTACTTGGTTGTTTAGTATCAAAGGTAGATACTCTCTGGGGATGTTAACATGTGGTACAGAGATTTTCCCACTTCATGCTCACCTCCACTAAATCCATCCACGTACCTCTACCCCAGACTCATTATCCCTGATCTTTCTGTTTTTCTTAATCAGCTGGCCAGGCACGTACCACTATTTAGACTAACTGTGGGTCCCTTCTCTTTTCTACACCAAATGGATGACCAGTACACTACTCAAAGCTCTGGCCCTTGGGAGGATTTTCCTTCGTTATGGTTTTTCAAAATATATGGCTTTGGAGTTCCTTTTGTGGTGCAGCAGAAACAATCTGACTAGGAACCGTGAGGTTGCAAGTTCGATCCCTGACCTCGCTCAATGGGTTAAGGATCTGGCATTGCTGTGAGCTGTGGTGTAGGATGCAAATGCGGCTCGGATCTGGCGTTGCTGTGGCTGTGGCGTAGGCCGGCAGCTGTGGCTCCAATTCAATCCCTAGCCTGGGAAATTCCATATGCCTCAGGTGTGGCCCTAAAAAGCAAAACAAACAAACAAACAAAAAAACCCAAAAAACAAACAAACAAACAAACAAACAAAAAAGATATGTGGTCCTGACCCATCCATGCAACAAGCTCAGATTTTTTTCCTCCTCTTTCGGTTGCTCTTATAAAATGCCCATACAGCTATGGGCATGGCCTGAGGGAGGCGCTCTGGGTGATCTCAGGTAGACAACAGGCTTATCTGGGTTAGCTGTTCATGCAGCTTGCTTGTGTCCTCCAGCACTCCTTGTGCTCAATCCTGGAGGTACCACTTCCACCCGATTTGACTCATTCTTTCTCTACCAGGGCCCACTGGCAGGTTAGAACCTGTTTTTCAAAGGCATATAATTCTTCACTGCAGATGGCATGGTCTTGCTCCAGAGACTGGGGAGTTGCATTGTGATTCTCTCACTGGAGCCACAAATTCCACGGGGTACCTTTCCCCACCACCTTTACCTCCAACCCCATAGGGTCTGTCACATCATATGGTCCAAGTAGCAGAATTGCTTGCATGGCATCCTGGGCTAGCTGCCTCTGCTGCCCCTTTGTTGCTCAAAGGTGGCAGCCTTTCATGTCACCTGGTACATGAGTCAGAGCAGTATCTCTGAGGTGTAGAATATGCTGACTCAACAACTTCTAGCCGGTTATCAACGCCCTGGTTATTGGACCTAATTACTGAGTCCTGAAAATGTTACAGGTGTGGGAGTCTCCACACCCTCTAGAACACATATCTTGTAAAGGTCTCCAGTATGCTAGCCACCTCTTGCTCCAATCAATATAATGTCATCCTGCGAATGTCCAGCTGGTCCAGATCTCTTTGAACTTAACATGGTCTTGGAAAAAAAATCCTTAATGTACATGGTCATTTTTCTCAGAAAGGTGAATTTTTTCTAATCCTGTGTTTTTATTGGAAAAGAGTGCATTCGTCACAACCCACAGCTGTATACCATGTCCTTGAGGTGATATTGAGTTGGTCTAATGAAGATACCACAGCTGGCACTGTGCCTGTGATTGTGGTTGTATTTGACTGAGTTTGTGATGGTCTACAGTGACCCTTCCCAACCCATCTAGTTTCTTCAGGCACCGGCTCGGTCAAATAAACAAGGATGGAGAGGAGGAGCAGAGGCTAGAATGAGACAATAATCTCGATTCCCCTCTCACCTCACAATATGACTTTACATTTACTTATTTGTGCCTAGGTGGAAGGGTTTAATTTCAGAGGCTTCATTTGGCCTTTCCCAATACGATAGCTCTTATTTTGCAGTCTGAGGATGCAAGGTGGGGGGTTAGGCCAATTGCCAAATAGGTCATCACAATTACATATTCGAGGGCTGGGTAATTGACCACTTGGTGGGACCATGTGTGCTGGGGATCTTTGTAAAGGGGACTTTGGTCAGGACTACATTTATTATTTGGCCCCCATAGGACTCACCCTAACATGGGGCCATGATGAATCAGGTTTTGAGCATCAGTGATAATTTAGGTCTTTGGTCCAACCTTCTTCAAAATTTCTGGGTATTCCCTGTTCCTTAGTGCCTAGTTACCTGAGTAAATAGCCTGTGGGGAAGATATGGGGGAATCATTACTGCGTATACATGCCATGATATTGCAGTGTTTTTCCTCTGATGGACCCAGCCACTTCTGTCAATAGTTTTGGGTTTGAAAATTGACTCAGATTCAGAAATTGGGCAAGGGAGAAACGACTTTTCATTGGGCAACTGCCCTCAGCTTCCTGGTGGATCGTCTTTGATTTCTTCTGCTAGTAAGCTGAGCCGTAAAAGTTGGGTAACAGTCCATCTATTTTTTTCTTTAGGAACTCTATTCCAGTAAACATTCTCATAACTCGGTGATTCTGACCTTGGCTGCCACTCTGTCTGAGCTTCCCAGTCTTCACAGTAATTATGATCAGCTTTGGATGGGTTTGTGCTGCCACCTGGAGTCCTATCATCCTTACTGCTATCAGCCCGCATGGCTCTGTAACGGTGTCTTTATAGAAGAGAGTCACCTCTGAACTTGCAGTGATCCTGCTGTACCTCTGCCCATTACATTCCCTAATTGTCCCTAATTGTATGTCCTCTTGGTCTTCCAGCCATAGTGCATCCAGCAGGCCCACTTCCCTGAGCCTTTCAGCTTGTGCCTTCACCGCCTGCAGTAGACATTCTGGAACTTTAACTTTGCTCATTATGGACTACCACTTTTTCCATGTTTCTAGAAGCCATGGTGGTAGCAAGTTTGTACTGACTCCTGGAATCCTTGCTAGGGAGTTATATTCTGTATCTTTGAGAGCACTTCCAAGCCAAAAATTCTTTTCTATTCGATCTTATATTCTGGCTCCTTTCTTCAGGCACCCTCAGGGTCTCCTCCAGCCCCTGTGGAATCATGGAATGGGAAGAGGGAAGGCTGGTGAGGATTATGGTGAGGTATGTCCCTAGGCTCAGACTGTTCCCAGGGGTTTGAGGAGTCAAAAATCTTTGGGAAGGATCCAACCAGATGTCGCATCTCATGTGTCAGGTTTTCCCAACAGGAGCCCTGATGGAGCATAACAGACCTGCCTTTGTAGGTCTGCTACTCTGTTAAGTCCTCATCTTGGTCCTTCCTCTTCCCTCCCACCGTAGGAGATAAGAGCCTCTTTGTATGCAAACAAAGAAGTCTTCTGGTTCCACATCTGGCTTTCAATTGCCTGGTACTTGTCCTCTGCTGTTCATGATCCTCCTGGAGCCATCAATGGCACTTAGCAATAGCCAGCCAATCTCATTGCTCTGTAGGCACCCTCTCCTCTCTACGCCTTCAATGCCTGATACACTGCAAGTGCATGCCTTCTCGGGTATACCATCCCAATTCACCACGGATGAAACCTTAAAAACATTGGAAGGAAGGGACAGGAGGGAAGGAAGGTGCCTGGCTCCAGGGAGAGGATCCCATGGAAAGCAGTCAATTAGGGAGCTCATTTGTTGTTACTAGTTAAACATTACCAAGAGCCTTCTTCCCTGGAGGGTTAGACAAATTCTCAGCAACAATCAGGGGGACCCAGCTTGCTGAGGAATCTGTAGTTGTGTGTGTGTGTCTTGTGGGAGAGAGAAGGCTGTTCTTTGATTTTCTTTAAAATGGTTATGTTCTGATCTAATCAGCCGTAGCTTTTGAAAGAAGCAGTAAGTCACAAGCCACTTTCTAGTTTTGGCTGCCAGGCAGGACATTCCCCTCCCCACCCATTTCTTTCTTTTTCCTTTAAGGAATAGGGAGCAGGTGGGCTACTAAGCCAGCCAGCTCTGAGTCCTAATCCCTGGTTGAAATTACTGTGCCCACAGCCAGTCACTCAACACTGTGGTTTTCTCCTCTGCAAATGCTAACACTACACAATACACACTGATGTGAGATGGGCCCTGTCTATGGTGGGCAGTGAGTTGGCAGTGACTACTCTGCCCTTGAGGGACCCGGTCTGCTCTCCATGAGGAGGAATAGAAAGTCCACAGGATGAAGACCGATCTTCTAATTACCAGTGAGGGAGCATGAGTCAAGTTTTCACATGACCTGATTCAACACAGGATCAAAGTGAGGACACTGACCAGTCTGCCAGTAAGTAAGATTCCTAAGAGGCACAGCCTCGGCAGCAATCAATTAAAAAAGCCAGTGACCTCCTACATGTACTTAGTAGCTCATCTACTAATTGGCTGTAGAAGTTACTTTTCCATTTAACAACTGTTTAGTAAGCCTCTGCTAACTGCTAGGTATTCGACACATTTCAGTAGATACGATTTTGCGTGACTTCTGGTGACAACAAAGCACGTTTGGAAAAAGAACGTCTCTTCTCCCCTTAAGTGTATTACTACAAGAGCTCCAGACTGGTCAAGACTGGGGCATTGACATGGAAGGAAATCAACTCTATCCTCGTGGACACGACCATAGCTGGTAGCAGGGCATACACTCTATCCAGAAGGTCTTTTGATGAAGGCTGCCAGGGAGAGGCTTCCATTTTTCTAAAGAATCTATGGAATTGCACGAAAAAAATCTAAGTTCAACAGTTGACAACTTTGGCAAACTAATGTTTCTAAACTATCTTTGATTCTTCTTTAAAGAAGAGTTACAGGAGCCCTGGTTAACTGAAATTTTAAATTTTCTTAGCTTTTCTAATCAGAAGAAAGTGTTTGAGAAACCACAGATACAGCAATTCTGAAATTTAGCAAAGTGGCAAGGGATTTGGGAGTTCATATCATTAATATGCTTTTCCTTGATTCTCTTGCCTATGTCTCGAGTCACTTGGTTTTTTTCTCACCCTAGAAACTTACCGTGAGAAAATAGAGGAGCATAGCAAATCTACAGCCAAAAATCATTTGACTTTGGTTATTCTATTCACTTATGCAGAAAAGAAGCCAGCGGGCTCTCCTACTTGGAGAAAGGCTGAGTGCTTTATCATCCTTGTTCTCATCTGGCTATGCAGTCAATATAAAATACATTAATATTTGGGGAAAACTTCATTTTATAAAGGTAAACATTTGTTGAACTTTGATGCCAATTTGTTACTTGGTGGTATCATTTAAATTTTTGTGTGAAAGCTGCTCCCAGTGGTTAAAAAAAAAAAAAAAAGTACATCCAGTTTTTTGGTAATGGGAAGTTCTGAAGAAATCAATCTCTACAGTTCTAATTAACACTCCCCCCACCCCACTGGCTGCACCCATGGCATATGGAAGTTCCTGAGCCAGGGGTTGAACATGTACTACACTTGTGACCTGTGCCATAGCTGTGGCAACGCTGGATCCTTAACCCACTGTGCCACAAGGGGATTTCCTAATACTTTTATTTTTTAAAGGATGACTTAAGAAAAACAGGATAATAGACTTTGATGTCTGTGTGGGAAAGAGTGAAGAAGACTATCTAATTTGAGATAGAAAATTCAGCTTATCCTGGGGTGCTGATAACCTAGTAACAGGACAGTCTGCTTTCTTGGCAGTGGTTTCAGTTAAGTAGTTTAGAAATAATTTTATATTTCCCTGCTTGTCTCCATAGAACTATAATGATAATGAAACCAATTTCAGCTGAAATTAAGTACTAAAGTAATGCCTAGCACAAGATAAGAACTCAACACATACTAAGTTAATTTTTTAAAAATTCAAAAATCCCGTAATTCCCTTAGGAAAATATGGGAAAAGAGAAAAAGGAATGAATCAGCAAGTGTGAAATTAATCATTATTATTCTCATAAACTAAGAATAAATAAAAATTACTCATATAAAGGTAGAGGTCACTTAACAAAGTCCAAGGATTCTGGATATGACCAAGATGGATAAAAAGAGAAGCCTCCTTGACCCATCTGGGATTGTAGACCCAGCTGCTCCAGGTCTCTGTCTCTTCATGTACAAACTGAGATGAGTGACTTGTTAACCCACATATCTGAGATGCTGTACATTTGGAAAATGTAAAATACTCTAGTATATATACATATGTATGTATATATGTATGTGTGTATACACACACACACACACACCTATAGGCATACAAATGTTGAACATTTATTATTACCATCAGGTTATAGGAAGGGGTGTTGAGCATCCAGTGGTACATATATATTCACAGCTTATCTTGACTTTAACCTGGAAACTGCGTATTATCGTATTCTGGTTTAGCCTAGACAGAAATATAGTCAGAATAGAACTTGCATTATTAAAATAGAATGAAAAGGCTTTTATGGCTTTGTCAGTAAAATATTTTTCTCTTTCCATTTTGAGTATATACAAACTAGGGTTGGTTCCTTTTATAATTTTTCCTAGACACATATAAGGCGTAATAACTAGTTAATCCAGGAATTCCATAGAAAGTTCTGTGTCCCTACACAGGGTATGGTGGACATGGAGTGATTAACAGGTGTCCAGCTCTCTAAGATACAAATGAACAGATCATTTCACCTGATAATTGAGATTCTTCGGGTGAGTTAAAAAAAGACCTGTTGCATCAATCCCATTGCTTTTGGGTCACACTTCATATATTTCCTTAAGAAAAAAGGCCACAAGATTTTTTTAACTTAGTAAAAGAGTTAAAAAAAAAAGTTCATACTTTTAAGTCTATTTGCTCAATACCCTTATACCAGTTAATCCTAAGTGGAATCATGTTGAGGATCTAAGAAACCCAGAGAGAAAAACACACAGTCACACAAAACATTCACCAGTGATAAAGGAGCCAGGAAATTTTTGGAAAACAGAGAGCTTGTAATAATGAAAAAAGGACAGAGTTTTGTAACCAATCACTTATTTTCTTTTAAAAACACAGAACCACATTAACTTTTTGCTTTATACAACCATCTAGAAACTATAAAACAGTACCACATTGTGCATTTAACCTACTTATCAAGAAGGGAACTCCACACTTCATAAGAATTCTAACCATATAAGAAGGAAAAAGGAGACAGCTAATAGCATAGTCACAGATACAACGTGAGTCCAAGCAAGCATCAATTCTTTGACGTCACCTTTTCCATTTAGCAGAGTGGAGAAATTAAGAAAGAACGCAAGGGAAAAAAAAGAGGGAAACATCCACAGAGGACTAATCACATTCCATAGTTACTTTCGACAACTCAGGGTTTCATAGTGTAGTATCATTTGACCAACACAATGTGGTTGTAGGGGCGAGGGAAACGAGCAGAGGGAGAGGGTTCAAAAAGACAGGTACATTTCACACCCTATTGCCCTCCTAAATACTCTCCATTGATACAAGCTTCTGTGCTAATCTGTAAAATTGCAAGAAATTAATCTTTACAATGTGATAAAGCTTGAGAGTTCTGCTCTTTTTGCAAATGTGAGTGGCTCACAATTTTGCTTTACAGTTCCAAAGAATAACAATGTCACGACCAGTTGCTCTTTCAGGATTCCCCACAACCTCTCCCTATTCCCCCCATGCTGGTGTTGCTATAGAACAATTGGGGAAGTGTGGGTAGGGACTTCAGAGATAATGATAAAGGAACAGTGAGATGGAATCCTTGCTCTTTCTTAGAAGTCCACATCTTTCTGATAGTCTTTCCTCTGATTTGCGGTGGCACAGAGGAAAGGGCACAGGAAGTACTAAGGTAATATGGTGGAAGTTGAGTCAAGTAACTGGTTTGAAGGTATACAAGATGAGACTGTGTAATTAGCAGACACACCGAATCCAAGGCAAACAATTGGTTATTTGATTGTCCTCCTTAGGTTGATGGCACCATAAAAAAAAAAAAAAAAAAACAAAAAACAAAACCTGAAATGAAGGTGGTTTGATTTAATAATAAAATAAACCAAAGGTCTGCTACAAGGAAACATGTTGTAGAAGATCAGTGTAATGATTCATTTCGGGAGAAACTCTCATCTTGTCCCTCTGACTTTCCCTTCCGTAATAGTAAGCAAATATATTCTGGAAAGTTGCTTTTAAAAGGGGCAACTCAATATTGGAGTCTTGCCAATTCATACCAAAAAGGCATTATGAGCCATACCCACTGGCAGGCTCCTCTACATTCCTAGGCAAACTTCTTATAATGCTTAAATTAAGCTCTTCCAAATCTAATGAAATGCTTTTACTTTTTCATATTTGATGAATAGACTGTGGCTTAATGCTGGTTAAATTATTGGTCTGTAGCACTGACCAGCACAAACTTATGTTCTAATGGTTATCAACTCTATCCCACATTACCACTATGCTGACACTGTATAGACTGAAAATACAGTGTAGAAATGTATGTTTAAGGAACTGATAAAATCTCTTTAACTTCCCTCTTCAGCTGATCATCAAAAGCAAGAAATAAAATTTAGATGCATCATAAAAAGAAAATGAATTAAGCTGACTTACTCTTCTTTACCTAACTTCTCCTGAAGTTCTATTAGAACTTTTATTGTCTTAACCTAGTGACATAGATCTTATCTGTTATTGGCTTTTAAAAATTAAGAGTTGATAAAAATATGGTGATTTTGTAGCTGAGAAAGCCACAGATTCAATATAATTTTTTTTCAGTTGGAGAAGCTACCTTAATTTTTTAAAATTTCAATACATTGTATAGCAAGAAGTACTTATTTTTTAAAAAAGAGCCAGACAAATTTCATGCAAACTATTAAATCATCTAAAGTTTGTTCACCAAATAAAGTGCAATCAGAGAATCCCAAGTTTCTGAATGAAATAATGCCATGAGTAGAGTTATTTTCTAAACTATTTTCCTTAGACTAAGAAATTTTTCTAGTCATTGCTTAGAAAATTGCATTTGGGTAAAAAGAACTATTTCCTGAATAATGCAAAGTAGTGGAGAAAGAGGGTAGGAAAACAAAGGCAGGTCTCTCTCAGCAGCATAACCACAGAGAGGCAGCAAGGCGTCGTCACCTCCATGCCATCAAGCTCACATACTTTCCTAACTGCTCTGCTCTGCTGCCAAGGCCAACATCCTCTTGCTCTTCTCTGCTATCTTCATAAAAAATTCATTTTTCTTCAACTAAATTTCTGCTAATCTGATGCCTGTACCTCTCATTAACAGGCTACTCTTTTCTATTCTTAACTTGCCTTCGTTCACCTGGTAAAAAGGGATGAACTGCTTTCTCCAGTTATCACGAGTGTGCTTTGGCCAAACCACGGTGGAAGGATGCCATATGCCAACAAGTTACTTCTGGTAAAATCTTGGTTAAAATCTTAGAACTCTCATGTTGAGAATACTGGGATGCCATAAATCCCAAGGACTGGGTTCCATTTTCCTGCTTTAAGGTTCCCTACGGGTTACTGCTAAGGTGACTTGCATTCTCCTCTCACATCATTGCTTCTGAATCTGAAGTTAAGCAGCCTTCAGAAAAATGGCTGATGCTGGAAAAGAAAGTTGCACATAGGTTTTCAACTTCTTTCCAATTTTAAAAATAACCATCATAACCTAATTAATGATGACTTAATGCTTGATCATTTTATTGTCTCTGCATGGTATGAAATTCTCAACTATTCCATTTTAATGGCACAGTCAGCCTTGATAATAGGTACATATTTGTCCACAGAAAATAAACCACTTTTGTCTTTTACTTTCTCTACATACATCAATGTACTCCACACTACCTACCATAAAATGAAAAAGGAATTTTATTTTTAATTATACTTGTTTTTCCTTTATTTGGGGAGTATTTTAACTGATTTCATAAAATGAGTGATTCTCAAAATAAAGCTAGTATTTCTAAACCTAAAATGAAGTTTTACCTTTGGTTAAATTGCTGCTCCTTTAAAATTACTCTGATATTCATTTCCTAAGAGTACTACTCAGAGTTTCAGTGTGCAGGAGGCCCTAATAAAATTTTAGAGTATTCACAATGGCTGGGGCATATCAAAGGTAGGACAGAAAAAAACACATGGTCTTTTTTGGAGGAAAAAACTTAATATATTCTGTCTCCAAACTGTTTCCTCTTAATGAGAAAAAGCCCTCTTTTCTCTTTACAGCTTTAGGAGGAACATGAATTGCTGTGTTTAAACACAGATTTGACTATCTGTCATAGTAAGCTGAAAGTTACTTAAGAGCCTATCACTCTTGAATAGACTATGCTAATAGGACAAACATAGGAAAAGGAATACATTCTAACACCGTATCATCTATGAAAAAATAATACTGATTGGGGCCAAGAATCCTAACAGTTGAAGAAAGACTAAATAGGTCATAGGATACGCTGAAGTAAAAACACTGGGGAATTCAAATACCAGAAGTCAATTGTAAGATTTTGTGTGTGTCATTATATAGGTTTACTAATAGAGAATGAAGCTGACAATTCAAATGGCTCTGGATACACATTAGTACCACCAATTTTTATTTGTACAAGAAATGACTGGTCCACTGGACTTATCTACATAACTTAGTAATAATTACTGCTATTTCTTGACAGACCAGTGATATTTCCCCCATAGTTTTAAGGTACAAAAATGAGAAGAGTTAGAAAAAAAATCCCAAGTATAAATAATGCAACCTTTAATCTATTAAGGGCCCCTAAATTGTTACCACTGATTATTATAAATGATTTATTTAAACTAAAACAAAACAAAACAAACAAAAAAACCCCCCAAATAACTAAACTTCTTCAGTTCTGGGCCAAGGAACATACTTGGCAAAACAAACAAAAAAAAAGGAATAAAGGTCACAAAGTTGTATGATTTTTTAGAAAAAAATATATCCACTCAGGAAGGGAACAAATTTTGGAGGCTTGTCAGAATAAAGATGAAAAAATCTCTTTTAAAAAGAAACAATTTGTCAGTTAATTGGTAGAATTTCGGTAGTAACAACTTTAATTAATCTACTGGAATTATGACAGGGATGAGTAAACATTTGTGATGCATGGGAGAAGAGCTGATGACAAAAGGGTATATTCAGAGGCAGTAACCGTATGTTTTTAATACTAAGTAAGTGATGATGCTTAATTTAATGCCAATCACCTTCAAGAAAGTAAAATCCCTTATGGTTTGGGGGCTTATCTGGATGATGTAGGGTATAGGAAAAAAGTTAAGACAAGTGAAAATGAGCACTGTGTACAGACCATGATAGTCTGAATTTTCGAAGAAATACACTTTTTTCGTGTATAATCAAGTTTAGGCCCACAAGTTTTTAAAAGCTGTTTTACTATCATAGGAGGGTATGAAATCCAATGCTTATTCTTTAAAACTGCTGGGAGAAATGGCTGCCAAGGTCTGTTCTATCACTGTAATGTGAAAGATTTGTTCTATGCTCTCAAGAGCAAGTCTTCCCAAGACAGACTTTTAATTTGATCAAATTCTGGCTAAAGTAAGTAAGCCTGGAAGAAAAACTATCCAACGAGGATATAATAAATAACTGTCTGAAATAACTGCCTTCCAATTCAGAGTTGATAAAGGCTGTACTTCAATCATCCTACATGCTGAAGCTTAATAATGTATAACTTCAGTTGTCATGGTTTGAATATGGGCAAATGTATTCCACATCTGTTCTTAAAAAAAAAAAGAAAAAAAAAACACAACGGTATCAGATCTCTTAAATAAACTTCAACCAGTTGCATGGAAGTGTGTGATTACTCTGTTATGAGAGACATGCTCGGGATTCTAAAGCAGCAGCAACTTAAAAAAAATAGTAATTAAACTTTGGCTTAAAATTAAAAAGAAAGGAAAAAGTCAAACTGGTGCAAGTTGTCTCATGAAAGAGGTATTGTGGACTAAACCCTCATAAATGCTGTCCAACATTAGTTTCCCCTGTCTTTTTTTCACTGTTATCACCTTCATTGTACAGGAGTTATATCGTTCTCTTATGGTTAAGTTTCATAAATAATGAGAAAACAGTATGTAACAATTACATCATATTTCCCACCCACCCAGCAACCCTCCCCAAAATAAGAAAAGTTACATCAAATTAAAAAGTAGCTTCGTGAATGAAGGTACTGCTCTAAGTTGCACTTTCCCTGCAAGTGCGGCCAGTGCTTTTGCGCTGGGTATGAAAGAAAGGAAAAAATTCTCCACATAAACTGACAAAAAATTTAAAAACCAATGTCCGGTTTCAACCAGTCAAAACCGGGCCAAGCGGAAGCCGAGGTATCTCGGTACCGTCCCATCAGAGGGTCCTTGCAATGCCTGTTCTTCATCCTGATAGGTATCTGTGTCCTTGTGATTGTAAACAATCCATAAGATACAATGTTTTTGTTCCTTAAAATGTCCTCTGATTGGCAAAATGAAGTAAATATTTGTTTTAAAAGTAGAAAATGAAAATTAAACCAGAAGAAATGAAAAGAAACACAGTGAGCTTGTTTGGAGTCCATAGGATCCGATCTGGAAGAGCTCGGAAAATGTGTTATATGTCTTCTCCTGTTTTCGGCTGGAAAGGTACTAGAGGTTGCATTGGTCGAGAAAGAATTGTAGAGTAGGAAAACCAAGGATGTTAACCTAGACTTCAGAGATTCAAGTGTTAGCTTCATCATCTGTGTCTTCTATCAATACCTTAGTGTCACGAGCCTTGGATCTAGTGGTAATAAGAGGGAAAAAAAACCCCTTAGTTCATTACTAAAATACAAACACACTCAAAAGTATCAGGTACATTTCCAACCTTACTTTCATTAAAAATACATCCTAACTACACACAGGCACTATATACTATACCAGATGGACTCTTTCTGGAGTTTCACATTCAATTTCAGGTATTACTGGAAAAACTAAGAAACTGGATTGCAACCAGATGAAGGAAACAAGAACAATGGCAGATCATGTGCAGTGGAGGGACTTGGATTTTATGATGGATCTCTTTAACTTCGAGTGCCAACTTTCATCTCTGGAAAGAAGGAATAATGATACCTATTTCACATAATACTACTTTTACCTCATGAAGATAGTATGAATATCAAGTAAGAAAATGGATATAAAAAGTATCAGTAAAGCAAAAATAAAGATGATAGAAATGTCATTTGAAATGCACATGAAAAACCAGGCAAGTTGGCCAGCAAATGATAAGACCTAAGGAGAGACATGACAGTTGTCTTTGAACACTTGACAAAGTCGGCCACAGAAGAGAGACAAAGCTAAGTTATTAAGTTAGAAAGCCAAACCAGGATCAACTGGTTGAATTATAGTGAAGCATAATTCAACCTAACATAAGCTATTCACCACAATAACTATCCAAAAATAAAATCAGGTGCCTTGTATATGGTTATAAACTTCACTGTCACTGATGACTGTCAATCAGCCTAAGATGACCAACTATTTAGGATGTTATAGAAGAGATTCCTGCACTGGATGAGAAATGGAATTAGATAATGTTAAAATATTATGCAAGTCATGAGGTTAAATAGGTATTATTATTATTACTTGACAGAGGTGGAAACTGATATTGAAGAGGTTAAGGATGTGCTAAAGGTTGCATGAGTCACTAAGTCAGTACTCAACCTCAGATCTTATTTCAGATTCCCTGCTTTCTCTGTTGCACATAAACTGCTCCATTGTTCTAAACATCTTCCTCTGGTGACAATCTAGTATCCCAGTGTTTTTCCACTGAAAACCTAAAATTTAAAACAAAGATCTAGTGCCAAAAAGCTTCCTTGTTTCTGAAGCAGAAAGAGTCTATGTTTAGCCTGCCCTCTGCTGGTAACTAACAAGGATTAGACTTTCAAATTTAGGAGCTCAGTGAGACAACCGCCTACAGCACTGTCTTCCAGCCCCTTTTGGCACTTACCTTATTGACTCTGGCTTCTTCAAATTCCGCTTCCTGCTATAAGAGTATATAATGCTTTGTTTTGATGTTCTTCCTACTGACCCCCCTGACCATTCTTTCCCTGCCCCTTTTGTTTGTTCTTTTTTCCTCTTGTCCGTGTTTATTCGGACTCAGTTCCTTGCTCTGCTTTTCTCTTTTTTTGTCTTTTGTCTTTTTTAGGGCCGCACCCATGGCATATGGAGGTTGCCAGGCTAGAGGTCTAATCGTAGACATTGCTGCTGGCCTACGCCAGAGCCACAGTAATGCCAGATCCAAGCCATGTCTGCGACCTACACCACAGCTCAAGGCAACACCGGAGCCTTAACCCACTGAGCAAGGCCAGGGATTGAATCCGCAACTTCATGGTTCCTAGTCAGATTTGTTTCCACTGCACCACGACGAGAACTCCTGCTCTGCTTCTTTTTTTCTCTACCTTCTCTTCAGAGAACTTCCTAATTCTAGCGAAAGCTCAGGCAATTTTTACTCTGCTCCCCTGTGGGTTATTACCTCCTCCTATTTTTTTTTCTTCCTCAAAAACATCTCCTCACGTTCTTTTTAATCCTATTATGAGCGTCCTAATCCAAGTCCTCAATGTTCCATACTTAAGAGTTGTGCACAGGGTTCCTATGTGGCTCAGCGGATTAAGAAACCGACTAATATCCATGAGGGTGCGGGTTCGATCCCTGACCTTGCTCAGTAGGCCTTAGCTGCAGCTCCAATTTGATCCCAGCATGGGAACTTCTGCATACCACAGGTATGACCATGCAAAAAAAAGAAAAAAAGAGTAGAGAGTAGTGCAATGGTCTTTCAGTTGATCTTCTGGCCTTCCATTTTCCTTTTCTCAATGTATGTTGCACAGTGCTATTAAAACTTATGAAAATATTACTTTTTTTTTTATAATGTCAATCTATGAAAAAAATTCTCTGTAACTCCTTCCTGCCTATAGTATCAAGGTTGTACTTTTCAGCCTTTTACAATCATACTTCATCTATTCAGCTAAATTTTCTTACTCCAGTTTTGGCCACATGGCTTTTCTTTTGGCCCATTGTTTCCACCTTTAAGTCTCTATTGTGTCTCTAGCCTATTCAAACACTCCCTTATCCTTTAGAAAACTGCTCATGCCCAACCTACGTCTCCTTCAATCCAATCCACTGTGATATCTACTGTCTTTAAGTTTCAAATGGAGCCACAATATATCCTATATTTAGTGTTACTTTTAGGAACATACAAAGTCAATGACTGATAAAAAATACTGTTGAAGGTATTTAGTAAGAAAGTAAAAATAATAATAGCTTAAACTTATTGAGCTTTTTCTGTGAGGAAACTGGTCTAAATCTCATGTCATAACAAATTTAATCTACTTAGTAGCCACCCTATGAGCAGGGACCATATTAATCCCAACTTACAAATGAGGGAGAATACAGAAAAATTAAGTGATTTGGCTGTGACATAGATGGCAAGCAGCAGAGCCAGGATTCCTAAAGTTTATAACTTGAAAATGATTTTTATACAAAACATACTGAAGAGTCAAGTAAATTATTCTGTAACAAAATTTCCCCAGTGTACCTTCAATGCCATAATTAGTAAGCATTAATTAACACATTAATTAACATATTAATGGCATTTTACTCTATGTATTCTTAAGACATACTATAGGTTGAATCACATAAAGTGCTGTTATTGCTGGGTTTTGTAGGTGAAAAATGGTTGAATGCTAGCAATTTCACCTGGTTCAACCTGATAGCTTCTTAGCTTAAGTGCTACTCAGTACTAAAACCTGAAGGGAATTCAGCTCACAGAGGTAGAAGTCATACATACTGAGAAGCAAGGCGAGGACGGCGCAGGGATATACTCTGGCTGTACTTCCATGGCCGATTCTTCTGGCGGTTTCGTACCCCGTCTTCCTGGTCCATCATCTGCTCTAGGAGTGTCTGATCATCGGCATTCAGAGGGGCCACAGAGATGTCCCGCACAGCACGGAATTCACCACAGTTATTCAGATGTTCATTCTCCAGGCGGAAGAAGTTCCACACAAATCGCCTTGGCAAAATGGGTAGAGTAGGCAAATCACTTATAAAATTTGAACATTCTATGACGATCATCTGTAAACTTCCCAATATATCAAGTTTCCACTTATGGAAACAGAAAAAGCAATTAAATTTAATTATATTAAAATAAAATAGAAAAAAGACAATGTGGTGATGCGGGGAAGGGAACAAGAATGGAGTAGGCAAAGGAAAGAGACTCATAGAATGCAGTTTCAGAGTACTCATTCTTTTGCTTCATTGAACAATATTTACTGAATGCCTACAATATGGCAGGAATGGGCACTGAATGAGAAAGACAAAGCCTCTGTCTATACAGGTGTAATTTCTAGTCGCAGAGACAGACAATAAGCAGCAAGTAAACGATTAGCTAATGGTAAGTGCCCTAAAGAAAATATAGCATTGCAAGGGTATAGAACATGCTTCTCTAAAGAGATGGAATCTAGCAGAAACCTGAATGATGCAAGGAAGCAAGCCATGTAAAAATCCTAAAGAAAAGTGTCCTAGGCAGAGGAAATAAGTACAAAAGGTCCCAAGTTGGACAGGACTTTGGTGTGTTAAAACAACAGCAATACGGTCAGTGGGGTTGGAGTAATGGGAAGGTTAAAATGGCAGGAGATGAAGATGGAAAGGTAAAGAAGAGGGCCTGACCCACAGATGGCCTTATAAACCATAATAAAGAGGTTAGATTTCAACTGCAATAGAAAACAAGAAGAGTTCTGAGCTGGGGAATGATGTGATTTGTTTTAAAGGATCACTGTATCTGCTGCACTGTGAACAGATCAAAGGGAGGAAAGAATAGCTATAAGAGACCAATTAGAAGCTGCTTTAGTAGTTAAAGAGATCATCTAAGTCCAGAAGACTTAGATTCAGGTGGGGATAACAGAAATGTGAGAAGCAGACAGACTAAGGACTTATTTATGAAGATGGAGCTGACAGGACTTACAGACATGGGATGTGAGTATCTCAGGTTTTTGTTCTCAGTGAATGGTAACACCATTTACTAGAGATCTGGGTTGTTCCTGTTAGACCAGAGCCATCAGATATCCAAGAAGAAAATTTAGTAGCTAGATGAACAGGAGTTGGCAGTTCAAGAGAGGGTCTAGGACTGCTGATAGCAGTTAAGAACAGTATTTCAAGTCATGGGCTTAGGAATAATATAAGCAGAGAGAAGAGTAAAGAGATTATACCCTGGAGCTCTCCAATATTTACACTTTGGGAAGAGGAAGAAGAGCCAGTAAACGAGTTGAAAAGGAACAGATAGTGAGACAGAAAAGTATAGTTTCTGATAAATCAAGTGAAGAAAGTGCTTTGCTAAGAGGCAAAAGTAAGATAACTACAGGGAACTAACCTCTTTATCTAAAATAAACTATCTTGATTTAGATAAAGAGAATAAAGAGGTAGTACGATGTAAAAGCATAGATTCTAGGAGACTGTCTAGATTCAAATCATGGTTCTGCCACTTACTACTAGGTGTAATAACCTTGGATGATTTACTTAACCTATGCTTCATCAGTAAAATGAGATAGTAACAGTATCTACACCTCACAAGACTGTTGTGAGAATTTAGTAAGTTAATATATACAAAGGGCTTAGAATAGTGCATAGGTACAGAGCAGAAAATATGTGTTTGCTGCTGCTATTATTAATATTATTATTGAATATTAACAAACAATTTAGCTTGAGTACTGGGGAAAAAAGACTTGAATTAAAGGGAGAATGGGGGATGAGTAAGAGCAGAGACAGCAAGTATAGACATCTCTTGGAGAGTTTTGGTGTAAAGGAGAGCAAGAAATGGGCAGTAGCTGGAGGAAGAAAGAAGACTCAAAGGAGGGTTTTTGCTTTCGCTTTAAATGGGTGACAGAGTATCTGATTCTATTTTTAAGCAAATAATTTTTAAAAAGAAAAAATCAAGAGTTAAAAAAGTAATTGAGCTACCCTTTTTTTTTTTGTCTTTTGTCTTTTTTTTGTTGTTGTTGTTGTAGTTGTTGCTATTTCTTGGGCTGCTCCTGCGGCATATGGAGGTTCCCAGGCTAGGGGTTGAATCAGAGCTGTAGCCACCGGCCTATGCCAGAGCCACAGCAACGCGGGATCCGAGCCGCGTCTGCAACCTACACCACAGCTCACGGCAACGCCGGATCGTTAACCCATTGAGCAAGGGCAGGGACCGAACCCGCAACCTCATGGTTCCTAGTCGGATTCGTTAACCACTGCGCCACGACGGGAACTCCGAGCTACTTTTTTTAAACTAGAATTTTAGACATCAGAGAAAGTGAAGAAACCAAGGAGGGGAGACAGATGGTTTGGAGGGAGCACTGATACCAACAAGTATACTGTTTCCAGATTCAATCAATTTTATCACGTCATCATGATCAATGTGCCCATCCTGACTCAGAGGAATGTTATACATCTGCCTGAAAATATCTTTATTTCATCTTCATTTGTAAAAGATATTTTCACTGAGTAAAGAGTTCTAAACAGGCAGTTGTTTCTGTTCAGCACACTGAAGATACCATTTTAATGACTTTTGACTCTCACTGTTGCCATTGAGAAGTCAGCTGTCAATCTACCAGCCATTTCTTTGAAGATAATCCTTTCTTTTGGGATGCTTTTTTAAAAAAATCAAGCATTTTAACCAAAGTAAAACATAGATATCTAGAACTGTGTAAACCGTAAGTATGCAGCTTTAGTAACTATTATAAAATAATCACACTGTGTACTTTCCACTCAGAAACAAGAAATAAAAAAATTACCATACACCCAATGCTGCCTTTATGATCCCCTCCTATGTTATTTTCTAGAGAGTTTATTGATTTACTTTTCAGAGTTAGCTCTGCAATCCACCTGGAATTGATTTTGCATATACTATGCAGTAAGAGTTGAGATTCATTTTTTCCCCAGTTGACTCAGTAACATTTATTAAAAAAACAAAGAAACCTCTTTTTCCCCACTGTTACTTAGCCACCTTTGTCATAAATCAAGTAGTGTCAATGTATGTGTGGATTTGTTCTGGACCCCCTATTCTGCTGCAGTGGACTATTTATCTATTGTTTCACCAATACCAGATACTGTCTTAATTACAATGGTTATATAATAGGTTCTGACAGAGGCTTTAACTCTGTTCTTTTCAGGATAGTCTTGGATATTCTTGATCCTTACTGTTTCCATATAATTTACAGAACTGGCTTGTCAATTTTCACACACATACATCATCTATTAAATTTATTCCTTTAGGTATTTGATATATTCTGGTGCTATTCAAAACGGTATTTTTTTAAAATTTAATTTTCTAGTTGTTTCTGTTTTTTAGAATATTAATTTATATTAACCTTATAATCAGGAACAAAGCTACATTCATTTTAATAGCTGATCTGGAAAATCTTTTGAATTTTCTGCACACGCAATTATGTCATCGACAAATGATTATAATTTATTTCTTCCTTTCCAATCTTTATACTACCCCTGCCCCCCACCCCCCCCTTGCACAAGCTATACTTGCAGTATGATGTTAAATAGAAGTGGTGATAGTAGGCATACGTATCTCGTTCTTTGTGTGTGTGTGTGTGTGTGTGTGTGTGTGTCTTTTTAGGGCCACACCCACGGCATATGGAGGTTCCCAGGCTAGGGGTTGAATTGGAGCTGTAGCCACTGGCTTATGCCATAGCTGCAGCAACACCAGATCCGAGCTGCATCTGTGACCAATACCACAGCTCACTGCAACACCAGATACTTAACCCACTGAGCGAGGCCAGGGATTAAACTTGTGTCCTCATGGATTCTAGTCAGATTTGTTTTTGCTTGAGCCTTGGAAGGAACTCTCCACTTATTTCATTCTTGATCTAAAGGGAGAACTTATGGTGTTTTTTTTTTTTTGTTTGACCATAAATATGATACTGTTTATGATTTTTGTAGTGTTTTTTTTCATAAATAGGTATTGACTTTTCTCAATAGCATTTTCTACATATGTTGAAGTTTGCTTTCATCTTTATTCCTTAATGTGGTGAGTTAAACAGACTGATTTTTAAATGTTAAATGATTTTTGAATATTACATTTTACATTCTGAGAATGACCCTAACTTGGTTGTGATATATTATCCTTTTTATACATTGTTGGATTCATTAGCTATTTCTTTTTTCTTTTTTTTTTGTCTTTTTGTCTTTTCTAGGGCTGCACCCATGGCATATGGAGGTTCCCAGACTAGGGGTCCAATCGGAGCTGTAGCCGCCGGCCTATACCACAGCCATAGCAACACAGGATCCAAGCCACGTCTGCTACCTACACCACAGCTCACGGCAACACCAGATTCTTAACCCACTAAGTGAGGCCAGGGATCAAACCCGCAACCTCATGGTTCTTAGTTGGATTTGTTAACCACTGAGCCATGACGAGAACTCCCATTAGCTAATATTTTGTTTCAGGATTGTTGCATTTCTGTACCTGAGACAACTTGTTCTTTCACGGAATGTTCCTATAGGTTCAGAGATGAAAGTTATACTGAACTGGGAAGTGCTCCTTTTATTGTTTTGTTTCCCTAAAATTTTGTGTAAAACTGGTAATATTTCCCTCTTGTATAGGTGGAAGAATTTCCTAGGCCTGCAGTTTTCTTTGTGGGAAGGACTTTAATATGGATTTAATTTCTATACTAATATAAGCCTGTCAGATTTTTCTATTTCTTTTTTATTGGCTTTGGTAAACAGTGCTTTTTGAGGAATTTGTTCATTTCATTAATTTTTTTTAGCTTTCTTTTTAGGGCTGAACCTCCAGCATATGGAAGTTCCCAGGCTAGGGGTTGAACTGGAGCTGCAGCTGCTGGCCTACACTACAGCCACAGCAACATGGGATCCAAGCCATGTCTGCAATCTACACCATAGCTCATAGCAATGCTGGATCCCTAACCCACTGAGCAAGGCTAGGGATCGAACCTGCATCTCATGGATACTATTCGGGTACATAACCTGCTGAGCCACAATGGGAACTCCCTGTTGACTTCATTTAAATTTCTAAATTTCTTGGAGCATAGTTGCTCACAATATTGTTCTTACTCTTAAAAACTGTCTTTAAGGGGAGTTACCGTTGTTGCGCAGTGGAAACAAATCCAAGTATCCATGAGGATGCGGGTTTGATCTGTGGCTTTGCTCACTGGGTCGGCATTGCCTTGAGCGGTGGTGTAGGTCGCAGGCACGGCTTGGATCCCGCATTGCTGTGGCTGTGGTATAGGCCAGCAGCTATAACTCTGGTTCAACCCCTAGCATGGGAACCTCCATGTGCCACGGGTATGGCCCTAAAAAAGCAAAAAAAAAAAAAAAACCACCTGTCTTTAGGATTTTTTATATTTATAATTTATACCTTCTTTCATTTTTTTTCTTTATCAGTACTGTATAGATATTTAATCAATTTTATTAGTCTTTTTAAATAATTGTGGCTTGTTAATTTTCTATTATATGTCTGTTTTCTATTCCATTAATTTGTTCTTTATATTTCCTTCTACTTTTTGGAGGTTTGACTTGCTATTTAAACTATTTTCTAATTTTTGGAGCTGTACACTTTTCTAATTTATACATTTAGGCTATACACTAGGCTTTAGCTACATTTGACCTTTTTTTTTTGGTCACATTTTCAATTTTGTTCTATTCAAATTATTTAAAAATTTCATTGCAATTTCACCTTCAACCCATGGGGTTATTTAGACATGTGCTACTTAATATCGAAACACTTTGGAATTTTCAGATATCTTTTTGTGATTTCACGCTTCTGAAATTTCTTAAGACTTCCTTTATAGTGCAGTATACAATTACTTTTGGTAAATGTCCTACATGTATTTAAAAGCATTTGTATTTAGAAGTTGTATAGTCCTCTACATGTCAATTAGATTAAGTTGGTCAACTGACTACTTGTTTATTATTGAGAAAAGCATGTTAAAATCCTCCTCGAAAACTGTACATTCATCTACTTCTACTTTTTAGCAATGTCAACTTTTACTTTGATATTTTCTTTTTTCAATTTTTATTTTACAAATATTTTTATTTTTTTAATAAAAACTAATTTTTAACTTGCTTTTTATTTTTTTCATGCTTTTATTTTTTATTTGCTTTTCAAATTTTTTCATTTTTTTCTTTTCATTGCTTTGCATATTTTCAAGCTATATTATTAAGTACATACAAATTTCAATTGGCTATCACAAATGTATCTCAAAGTCTCTAAGTGTGGCAAATTTCCTTAGGGCAAAACGAGCCTTAGTGTTCTGCTTATCTTGGGGGTACCTGCTTTCACTTAGAGTTTGGGCTATCTTGTCAGATCTTGATGTTTTTAGGAAGTTTTTTTTTTTTTAAAGGAAGATTTTGAAACGTTTGATCTGGCATTTTTATTGTTTCCACTAAGAAGGTTGGGCTGAATAACCCAGCCTGCTATATTGTAAAAAATGATTTTCTCAAAAAGATTTTAATTGTAATTTCTAAGACTTTTACCTCTGTGTTTCTACTCATGACCCTTCCAATGGAGCCCAATTCCTTTTTTTTTTTTTTTTTAAATGGCCTCACCTGCAGCATATGAAAGTTCTGGGGCTAGGGATCAAACGGAGCTGCAGCTGCGGCCTACCCCACAGTCACAGCAACACCGGATCTGAGCTGCATCTGTGACCTATGGTGTGGCTGGCAACAATGCCAGATTCTTCACCCACTGAGTCGGGCCAGAGATCAAACCTGCATTCTCACAGAGACAGCTCTGGGTCCTTAACCTGCTGAGCCACAATTGGAATTACCCAATTCCTTTTTTCAATTTACTTAAAAACCTTTTATTAAGTATACAACACATTCAGAGAAGTGAACAAGTATGAAGGGCCCAGCATGATGAATTTTCATGAAGTGAACCCATTATGTAACCAGCACACAGATCAATAAACAACATTACTCTTGCCCCCTTACCCCGCAAATGGAGGTTCTCCTGGTGCCACTTCCAGTCACTGTTGCGCAAAAGCAAATACTATTTATAGATAATAGATACTATTCATGGATAAATAGTATTTTATAAAATACTATTTATAAAATACTATTTATCTATGACTTCTCATATCAGATAAATTCTGCCTGCTTTTTTATAAATTTGGAGTCAAACAGGGAATACTTTTTGCATCTAACTTCTTTTGCTTAATGTTTTATAAGATTCATCTATGTTGTTGTATTTAGTCTTTTGCTCTCATTACTGAATAGATTTGCATGTGTGCATATACCACAATTTATATCTACTCTAATAGTGCTGGGCATTTGGGTGGTTTCCATTTTGGTCTGGTATAAACAGTACTGTGAACATTCTTGTGCATGGATCTTGGTGGCCTTAGGTTGGCATTCTTGCTGACTATGTACCCAGGAGTTCATGCACAGCTTTGGTAGGTACAAGCAAAGAATTTTTCCAAAGTGGCTGTTGTATTAGTTTACACTGACCTTCCGTGCAGAGAATTCCAATTGTTCCTATTCTACATCCTCATCAATATCCGATGTGTCTGTATTTTTCATTTTAGCCATTGTAGGAAAGTACCTACATCTCAAATACAGGTTTAATCTGCATTTCCTCCATGACTAGACATGTTAAGAACCTATTCCTATGTCCATTAGCCATTGGGATGTTCAGATGGAGCTAGTTCTAAAAAAACCAGGTCATCACTGGTAGCTGTTTTAACTTTGTAAGAATTAATCTCTTAGTCCTTCCACCAGGATCTTCCAACTCTGAGGCTGATCAGAAGTTTAAGCAAAGTTGAAAGAGTTCAGTCTTTCAGATCTAAGTTTTAATAAATTCTAATTTATAAGTATTGAGCAACTTTTTAGGTAAAGAGAATCTCTGATAAACTTTTCAGTACTTTGCTTACCGGAAAACTTCAAGGGGAGCAAAGACAGTAGCAATGATGTCCCCAGAATGAGGCAACGAAGTTGTGGTGGTAATTGAGATTTGGATAGTCCAAGCAAAGCGCAGTATCACATCCTCTATGATGGCACAGTAATAATAGGCCTGAGGAATAATAAGCAAATTGAGTACACTTACTATCATGTTTCTTATGAATAAGCACACCAAACATAGTAGCAAGAATCACATACCCTATTGACAAGAACAGGTTAAAGAAAAAAAAATCTTTTATATTTTACAAAGACTTCACCAATTTAATTTTTTCTTTTTTTTTTTTTTTGGGTCTGTTTGCCATTTCTTGGGCTGCTCCCGTGGCATATGGAGGTTCCCAGGCTAGGGGTAGAATCAGAGCTGTAGCTGCCAGCCTATGTCAGAGCCACAGCAACACGGGATCCGAGCCGCGTCTGCAACCTACACCACAGCTCACGGCAACGCTGGATCGTTAACCCACTGAGCAAGGCCAGGGAGCGAACCCGCAACCTCATGGTTCCTAGTCGGATTCGTTAACCACTGCGCCACGATGGGAACTCCTAATTTTTTCTTAAATGGTACAATATTCAAAATGAAGTTTTACTGAATTTCAGTAATCATTTACTTCATTCCCATATTGTATAATAGGCTCTCCTCTGGGCCTCAGAAATACAAGCCAGATGATATCCTTGATTTTATTGAGATTATATTCTAATATGTATGTAATAGACTAATTACTCAATAGTTAATATCACAAAATACTGGCAGATTTATCAACTCTGTTATTTGCACTTTCATTATCATATTGCTCTAATTTTTTTAAACTAGAGACATTTATATTAGTGCTTTTCAACCTAAACACATTTTTTTATTATAGTTGATTTACTATGTTCTGTCAATTTCTGCTGTACAGCTAAGTGTCCCATCATACATACATACATACAAACATACATACATACATACATACACATATATACACACACACACACACATTCTTTTTCTCACATTATCCTCCATTGTGTTCCATCATAGGTGACTAGATATAGTTCCCAGTGCTATACAGCAGTCAAACTGCCCTAGTTTTTGATGTCAGTAAATAAAATTAAACTTGCAAACATAGTTAAATTTTAGGAATGTTCCATTCTCACATGGGGAAGACAGCACTCAACTAGTTTATCCAGGTACCAGAACCCAGTACTTAGGAGTCTAGATTTAGCTACACAGAAGTCTTAAGAATACAAACTGCCAATAGACCAAAACTGTAATTCATGGATTTTCTCATTATTAATCTCTGGATAATTAACTCTTTAAAAATATGTATTTAAAGGTTGTCATTTTTTTCCAATTTAATTATTATTTTATTTTGGAGCATATCTGATTTACAATGTCAAGTTATTTCAGATATACAGAAAAGTGATTCAGCTATACATATACACATTCTTTTTCAGATTTTTTCCCCATATAGGTTATTACATTAAAGGTTGTGGTATCTTATGGAAACTACCACTGCTATATATTAGGCCACAGCATTTATTTTATTAACAAAATTTAACAAAGGGATACTAGTCATGTTAGATGGCTATTAAACAAAAGAAATAGCAGTTCTCTTGCCACTTTCTCATCCCATTCTCTAGAGACAAACATTTTTAAAATTTGTAGCAATTTCTCCTAGTATTTATCCTCCCCATATTTTCCAAATAATGTATGTATATTGCTGTATCTTGAATAATCCATTTTGGACATTATCCACTACCAATGTGATTAACTTTATGAAGATTTTAACACATTAACACACCCCCTTCTCCCCACCACCATTCATTCAATACAGTGATATGTAATTTTTGGATAAACTCAAATGCTATGAACCATTATTAGGCTTCTTAGTGAAGAGCTGCAAGTTCATCTGTCTTTAAAAAGAGCTAGTCAACTGATCCACAGTTGACTGATGTGGAAGCTGATGTTACCAAAAATTCAGAGTCTTTTGGAAGGAATACACTTAACTTGAGGTCAAGAGACACAGAAAAGTTAAGATTTAATATGGAGATAACACAAATGCATCCTGGATCTGGGTGTGGTGTTCAATAGTATGTATTATTAACAATGAACAACTGATTTTAAGGTTCATATAACTATTTCCTAATATTTGCCTTTTTAAAATTGAAAGGGTGATTCCCCCAGAACATTCTTCTTATACATTTGCAAAGAATAATGTACAAAAGCATATACTTTATTTTCTATGGCCATGAAAATATGTAATAAAAAAGAAACTGAAAGATTCTATTAACTAATTTTACTGCACAGATATCAAAAGAACAATTTAAAAGGAAGAACAGATGTAAACAGTTCATCAAAGCAACCATTATAATAAGAAATAAATGTATTACATCTCTCAGTAAGGTGAAAACAGTATAAAGAGCAATGAGGCGCACACATCTGGTGAACACAAAAGGCCATCCTTACCTGAGTACATGTCTACTCTCTGACTTGTGCTTACTATTATTTTCTTTTCAAAGAAGATTTATAAAGATATGCGTAGTATCTTGGTCATATATTCTAAATTTGCACATTGGGATTATTGCTATAACTCATGTTAAAAAAATACTGTCAGTGATACTTTACGGCAGGGACTATGCTGGGCAGTGAGGGATATAGATACCTAAACAGGTAATTATAATACAATGTGATAACTGCCATAATGGAAATTTTAATAGGGTAAAATGGGATTAGGATGGATGGCTAATTATGCTTGTAGAAATAAAAAAAGGCTTCTTAGAGAAAATAATACTTAAACTGACTCTTAAAAACAAGGAATAAGAGTTTGCAAGGCAAACAAAGAGGCAAAGAGGGCATTTCAGAGGGAGGGAATTGCACGTTCACAGATAAATTATAAATGGTGGTAAGTTACTTATTCCTCTATTTTATTTTATTTTGTCTTTTTGCCATTTCTTGGGCTGCTCTTGCGGCATATGGAGGTTCCCAGGCTAGGGGTCTAATTGGAGCTGTAGCTGCCGGCCTACACCACAGCCACAGCAAAGCGGGATCTGAGCCGTGTCTGCAACCTACACCACAGCTCACGGCAACGCTGGATCCTTAACCCACTGAGCAAGGCCAGGGAGCGAACCTGCAACCTCATGGTTCCTAGTCGGATTCGTCAACCACTGAGCCACAACAGGAACTCCTATTCCTCTATTTTAGACTTTATCACATTGTATTACAATCTGTTTGTTTACCTGTTTTATAATATAGATCATGGCCTCCTTGAGAAGCAGAATTTTTACTTTATTTCCTATACTGCCCAGCATACAGTAAACATCTGATATATTTTTGTTGACTGAATGGATTAGTATTTTTTGGTAATTGTTTTCTCCAATTACATTAGCTTGGGACAGGGTATATACTGTAACAGGTACACCTGTTTTTGTTTCAAATAAACACAAGCACTCTTTGCACATACTTTCTGGGGGTATACAATTTCTTCTCGGAGGAAGGTGTTTTCTCCTGCATTCTTATCAAAAAGACCCCAGTCCATCTTCAGATCCCAGATGAGAGTATAACAGGAACTGATGATACAAAAGACAATCCACAGGTAAAAGAACACCACGGTGTCTGAGTGACCTCGTTCTAAAGAAAGAAAAGGGAAAGGGAAAAGAGAAAATGACTAGATTCAAGTAAAACTCTTCATTAAATAAAATAAATAAAAAACAGATTCTTTCTTAAGCTCCATAAAGGAAATAAGGTTTTAAGCAAATCTCCTTATAGGGTCAATGTCTAACAAAGGTGAATAATAAATCTGATTCTCCTAAAGACCAAAGTAATTACCAAACATTCATTAAGTACATAAAATTTGTACAGATGTGCATTTAGAGTTTGAAGGCTCTATGCTGAGAACATACAATTTCAAATAATTGCGATGGAGATTCTGAATATTACAAAAGATGTCATTTTAATTTTTGCCATCAGGTGGCAGCTTAGGGTAAAAGATAAAAAAAAAATTAGGAAATGCCACTGGCAAGGAATGTGCTGCATTTGCTTCAAGAAATCCTTGGATTGTTTTTATACTCCAAGAACGTTTCCTCCATATACTTAGATCTTATCAATTCTTATTGTGAAAGCAATCAGATAATTTTAATTCTAGATAAAGTGGCAGAAAGCAACAGACTGATGAGGAATGTATTTAAGCAAATTTCTCTCAAATCACAAAGCAAAGCATGATATTTTTGCTTATTCTGGACATTGTTTAATGATACAAAGGCCTAATTTGACTTTATGCTAAGAACACTATAATGTAACTTTGGGCTGAGAACACTATAAAGTGGACTAAATCAGAAGAATAAAAATAATTTACAAAGGCAGTGACACAACTGTTTCACTCTCAAGGGCTTCATATATTCTCTAATGACACTCTTCTTTGATAAGTTTGAAAATCATGATATTGTGTTCTCTGGGTATAGGATATTCGTATATAACTATTACTAATATGGCCCTCAACCATCAGGAAAAAAAAGATGTCATCTAATTTTAAAAAAAGTTTAAATTTGGTTAAGATTCCCAAAGGCTCAGAAAGTAAAGGATGTACCATGCATTATCCATTATCTTTCCTGTTAAAATAAACAAGTACTTATTAATCATTTTTAGATAATAAAGTGTTAAGTACAGGATTATTTAAAGGCACTCTGCAGTTAAAAGAGCCATTTGTTACTGATGATAAATTTGAGCTCAATAAAGTATAAGCAAAGTACTAAGGAGAATGAGAATGTTTCCAAAAGTGGGAAGTAAGAGGAAACTGCACTTGGGTTATTTCTAGAAGGATAAATAAATAGTGTTGCAAAAGTCAGGCAGATGAAGCAAGGATATTCAAGGCTAAAAGAAGATAATGAAAAAGCATGAGGGTGGGAAAATGCAAGGTATGTTTGAGAAGCTCCAAGTAATCTAAATCTAGTGTGAGTGAAACACAGAGGATGTGAGGGAGTGGGTATGATTTGAAATGAGGCTGGAAAAGACATTCTGGGTCTGGCTATAGAATCCCTTCTTCAGCCTTAGAATTAGATGTGTAATTCATAAAAATAACTGGCTGGCAGGTTGCTTTCATCAACTCAGTTTAAAAAAATTCAAATATCTCGGAGCTCTAGTGTTGTGTTAGAGTCAGTTTATACCAGCTTTATGAGCCAATTGTTAAAATTTCAAAAATTCTGCTAACTGGTTGTTGAATGGTCATTATTAAAAATTAAATGACATAAACTCATAATTAGTTACATTAAAAACAAAGGTAATAAAAACTCAAAATCCATCCCTTCCTAATTACTGTACTAAATTTTGCTATTATTCACTCTTTTAGGTTATATGTTTATTGTTATCTATGTAATGGAAACACTATACATCTTTTTCCAACATTCCATGTTAATCATCTTAGCAGCTTGAAATTGGCTGTTGTGGCAATCCATATTTATACCATATAAATCAGCAAAAACTGCAAATCATTGCCCCCGTGCCCACTCTGACCCGAGGACTGTTTTTTAAACGTATACCCGCACACCACTGTTCAGCTTCTTCTCCTGGAAAGTCAATGGTAGGTAACAGAAATAAAAGTCTTTTAAATGGTTCACAACTGATTCTAATGAACAGTCAAGCTTGGATACAAACACATTTTCAGCTTTAAATTATTTTCACAATAACTTTTCTTCATCAAAAGCAAATTGGGGAGTTCCCATCGTGGATCAGGGGAAATGAATTTGACTAGCATCCATGAGGACATAGGTTTGATCCCTGGCCTTGCTCAGTGGGTTAAGTATCCAGCATTGCCATGAGCTGTGGTGTATGTAGGCTGCAGACATGGCTCGGATCTGGCATTGCTGTAGGCCGGTGGCTATAGCTCCGATTCAACCCCTAGCCTGGGAACCTCCAAATGACACAGGTGCGCCCCTAAAAAGACAAAAAAGACAAAAAAAAAAAGCAAATTGGGTCTGGGATTTCCCTTGTGGTGCAGCAGGTTAAGGATCTGGCATTGTCACTGTAGCGGTTTGGGTCGTTACTGTGGCACAGGTTTGATCCCTGGCTGGGGAGCTTTCGCACGCTGTGGGCGTGGCCAAAAAAAGCAAATTGGGTTAATATTTATTTATTTATTAAAATTTATCATCCCATTTTCTTTTTTCTTTTTTTGACTGCTCCACATGAAGTTCCCAGGCCAGGGACCAGATCCAAGGTGCAGTGGTGACCCACATGGCAGCTGCAGCAACTCCGGATCCCCTAACTCACTGTGTTGTCTGGGGATTGAACCTGAGTCCTGAAGCTGCAGAGATGCTGCCGATCCTGTTACACCACAGTGGGAACTCTGGTTAATATTTATAACTATAGCATTGGGTCATATGGATTTATCAATTTAAAAAACCAAACAAAATATTTACTTATTATCTAGATTTAGTCAGATGTGTTCTGACATACCTGTTGACCTCATTCTATATACATATAAAGAGTCTAGCTGAGTAGTACTGTTTAATAATTAGCATCATGGTTGCACTGGAAAAAAAATCCTATAATATCTACTAAAATTTGCAAAGAATAAAGAATTTTTAGCAAATAAAGCAAAAATTCACTCTTCTCATATTTTCCAAAACAAGATCAACACAGAGATAAAGACGAAAACATTAAAAATAAAAGAGATAAAGGCTAGCAGCTTAACTGCAAATTACCCTGGCAATTCTTTTTTTTTAACTGAATGTTTACTGTGTGAAAGATGCTTTACATAAATTACCTCATTTAGTTTTTACAAGACATCATTTTGTTTGCTTGTAAAAGTGAAATGAGAATAAAGCAGTAAGTTACATTTAGCAGGAGGTAAGGAAAAACAATTATTTCTCAACTGAGTATAGGTAATACCAAATCTTATTACTGAAAGCTGATTTTCTTTCCTAATTACTAAAGAAATCATTGAGTTCAAATTACTATATGTAAGAAAATTGTGGGGAGGGGAGTTAAAAAAAAGGAATTAATAATGAAACTAAAAGTAATGTGCTAATTTTCATTTATTTCTTTTAGATTTTAAGTATAAGTTCTATGCTTAGAATATAATTCTTAAAAGGATACAATGGTTAAGTGCCTTCCTCCTTTCTAAGCCCATACTATTTCTACGAAATCTCTATGAACATACATAAGCACTTACTGATTTAAAAAACATTTTAACAGAATATTTTGGAATAAGTAATTTTTAGCTTATTGATTTCGTCAAACAATAATTAACATGCACCTGGTCTATATATGTTACATTTTGGTCTCTTTTTAATTATTACCCTCACCTGATTTTTCCCAACTTCCAAATAAGCAGTGCTTCTCCCTGGGTTCATCTGCCTTCATTAGTATTCAAGGGTTGTAGTGGGAAGATATTACCACTTTAGGCAAGCAATTACATCTAATTCTCTCTTGGCTAACTCTAGTAGCCCACTTTTGTCATGTTCAGAATCACAGAAAATCAAGTCATTGCTATTCTACCCTAAGCTTCTGTTAGACACCTGCCATTTTAGAAGTATAATTAATACCAGACATATGAATGGATGGTAATGGTATCTACTGAATCTAAAACAAATGAAAATAAACTTCTTAGAGTTTTGTACCCATCAACCATCATAGAAGGGATAAAGGAAAATAATATATAGGGAAAAGCGCTAAGACAGAAATCAGAGAAATTACATATGGACATCATC
Source organism: Phacochoerus africanus (assembly GCF_016906955.1). NCBI lineage: Eukaryota > Metazoa > Chordata > Mammalia > Artiodactyla > Suidae > Phacochoerus > Phacochoerus africanus. The sequence goes on along the minus strand of NC_062554.1, from coordinate 121,759,132 downwards.
TTGAACTATATTTCAGGAAGAACAGATTAAATACCAAAAAAGTGGCACTTTGTGAAAAGAAAGTACACAGACTTCTTTCAACCAAAATTCTAGTAATAGTTTATTAGTTTTTAATCTGAAATTAAACAAGGAAACAAAAGAGATAGGACACTGTTTTCAAAGCCCAAACCTATATAGATAAACTGAGTTAAGAAACAGTTTGGCATCTAGCAAATCCTAGTTCTACTACTATAGCCAAAAAAATCAAACCATTGAATTAGGATATTAATATGGTTCTCTGAAAATTAATGGATATAGATACTTCCCTGATCTCTAGTGCATTTTAGTTAATATTTGAGGTCACATGTATTACACCTCCTCAGGTGATTATCAATTTATCCAAGGGCAGGCAAGATAAATATTATCATTCTCATTTTACAGTTAAAGAAGCTGAAGTTCAGAGAGAGTGTAAACAGTAGAAAAATAATTGGATTGGAAGTTAGAAAATCTGGGTTTGGATCCAGACTCTGCCTCCTTCCAACTCTGTGATGATAGAAAATTCATAATCTTAAAATGACAGAGACAAAAACGGAAATCATGGAGTTCCCGTTGTGGTGCAGTGGAAACAAATCCGACTAGGAACCATGAGGTTGCAGGTTTGATACCTGGCCTTGCTTACTGGGTTAAGGATCCGGTATTGCTATGAGCCGTGGTGTAGGTCACAGATGCGGCTCAGATCTGGTGTTTCTGCGGCTGTGGTATAGGCTGGCAGCTGTAGCTCCCAGTAGATCCCTAGCCTTGGAAACTCCATATACCGTGGGTGCGGCCCTAAAAAGCAAAAAAAAAAAAAAAAAAGGAAATCATTAGGCCTAAGGATTAAATGAGAAACTAGTAATAGGAATCTTTATCCAAGGAACTTTTCTTGTACTAGACAGCACTGTTTCCCTAAGTACATCTCAACTTGAAAAAGTTTCATAAAACTATTATGTAACATTAAAAAAATTTTTCTGAGGTATATGGAAAATAGAATTTAAAAACTACAGTATATTATTATTTCATAGTGTATAATATTACATTTACAGAAAAATACAGGGGTAGCTATCCCTGATTAGGAAAGGAAGATTATTAAAGGAACTCGCTTTTAACTTTATGTATTTATATATTATTTGGATTTTATTTTTACAGTAGTACTTACATATCCATGTTTTACTTATATAATTAAAACTAAAAGAAAAAGAAAGAAAGTGGCTAAGGAAAACAGTTGCTAGTGTGGTGATATTTTACAATGACATAACAAGCATTTAATGTTGCTATATCCTTTTTACTATAAAAAAGTACACAGGAATTCACTCATTCATTCATTCAACAAATGTTTACTGAATATACACTACTACTATTAGCTATGTTATTTATTATATAGTTATCATACTTAGGATTAGCTCGAAAGAAAAATAAGTTTACTTCTACATTCAACAAACATATGCTGACTGTCTACTGGGTAATCAAGTATACTTTAGAGAATGGGGATGGGGAGTTTCCATCGTGGCTCAGCAGTAACAAACCCAACTAGTGTCCATGGGGATGCAGGTTTGATCCCTAGCCTTGCTCAGGGGGTTAAAGATCCAGAATTGCAGTGAGCTGTGGTGTAGGTTGTAGATGTGGCTTGAATCCGGTGTTGTTGTGGCTGTGATGTAGGCCAGCAGCTGCAGTTCCAGCTTGACCCCTAGCCTGGGAACTTCCATATGCCATGGGTGTGGCCTTTAAAAAAAGGGGGGGGGGCATGATTTAACAAAAAAATAAATAAATAAAGAGAATGGGGATGTACTGAAGAATTATTAAGGGCTGGGTGTGAAAGAGGAGGGATGTAAAATAAACATAATCACAACTCGTAAGTGTCACTGTAGAACTGTGCATAGAGGAAGAATCAATAAGTTAGGCTTTCATGAGGAGAAATAGCCCAGAAAGGCTTCCTGGAGGAGGTGCTTACTTGAGCTGAATCTTGAAAATTAGTGGTCTTGAGTTAATCAGGTTTGTGAGGCCAACAAGCCATGTCAAAGAGTTTAAACCATTAATTCAAAAAATGAATATCTACTACATTATAATATCTACTACAGATATTATTCTAGACAACGAGTACACAGTAGTTAATCTTATTCACTGATGGGCAAATTTCCTAAACTAAATAGTTTACTATTTAGTTGGGGTAGACAATTATCAGAGATACAAATAAACAAGGTGATTTTAGGCAGTGAAAAGTGCCACGAAGAAAACAGAACACCGTAACATGATTGAGACCGGCAGAGTTCCTTTAGAGAGTGTTCAGGCAGAGGCAGTCTCCAAGCTGATACCTGAGTACTAAGAAGGAGCCAGCTACATGAAAAGCTGGAGGAAGAATTACACATATAATATTATGTTTTCTAATAACCACATTTTAAAAGCTAAAAAGAAACAGGTTAAATAAAATATATTATTAAAATTAATTTTATCTAAATGTTATTTTAATATATAATCAATAATAATATAGATCTTTTATACTTTTTTCATACTAAGTCTTTAAATCTGGTTTGTATTTTACACTTAAAGCATATCTTAATTTAGACCAGGCACATTTCAAGTGCTCAATAACTCCATGTAGCTAGGAGCTCTATTACTGTACAGTGCAGTGCTAGATATTGTATTGTAAAGGAGATGAGTTTGAAATGAGAAGACAGGAATACTGTACTAATGAAAAAGTTCTTATAGTAACCCAATGAGAAATGATGAGAGTGCCAAATCCTAACCACTAGACCACCAGGGAAAGTAAATGAAGAATGATGAGGACTAGAATTGAGTACAGACATGAGGTACAGAGAGGTCAGGCAAAAACTGAGCAATATTTAGGGACTAACATTGTCAGGAATTGGTGAACTGTGAAGATGAGATAAAAGATAGAGTCAAGGATGAACCAGGAAGATCTTAAACTGAATGAAAAAAAGTCAGGGGAGTTCCCACTGTGGCTCAGTGGTAATGAACCCGCCTAGTATCCATGAGGAAGCAGGTTTGATCTCTGGCCTTACTCAGTGGGTTAAGGATCTGATATTACCATAAGCTGAGCTATAGGTTGCAGACATGGCTTGATCTGGTGTTGCTGTGGCTGTGGTGTAGGATGGCAGCTATAGCTCTGATTCAATCCCTAGCCTGGGAACTTTCATATGCCACGAGTGTGGCCCTAAAAAAAAAAAAGCAAAAAAAAAAGCAAAAAAAAAGAAAATTAAAAAAAAGCAAAAAAAAAGAAAATTAAAAAAAAGCAAAAAAAAAAAGTCAATCAGTAGATGCACAAAATGAAAGGACAGAGGAGTTGCAACTGTTTGATTAAAATGCTTTCAAAAGCATTTAAATGCTTTCAAAAGCTTGAAACAATGAAAAAATAGAGAGCCTCAACAGAGAATAGCAAATCTCAGCAAAGAAATAGAAGATGGGAATCCTCTCTGTGGCTCAGTAGGTCAAGGATCCAATGCTATCTCTCTGAGGATGTGGGTTCGATCTCTGGCCTCACTCAGTGGGTTAAGGACTTGGAGTTGCCACAAGCTGTGCTGTTGGTTGCAGATGCAGCTAGGATCCCGTACTGCTGTGGCTGTGGTGTAGGCCTGTAGCTGCAGCTCCGATTTGATCCCTAGCCCAGGAACCTCCATATGTTACAGGCATGGCCAAAAAAAAGAAAAAAAAAAAAGAAAGAAAGAAAAGAAATAAAAGACACAAATAAAAACCAAGAGGAAATGTGAGAACTGAAAAATACAATAACCAAAATAAGCTTAATGAATGGTGTTAACAGCAGAATAGAGATGACGGAGGAAAGAGTCTACAACCTGGAAAATAGGAGAATAGAAATTACCTAATCTGAACAACAGAAAGAAAATTGAAAAAAAAAAAAAAAGATGAAAGAAAAGAGACTCAGGGACCTGTGCAACCGTTAAAAAAAAAAAAAAAAAAAGATCTAATATTTGTGTCATTAGAGCCCAGAGGGAAAGAATAGGGAGGAGCTGAAAAAGTACTTGAAGAAATAATGGCTGACAACTCTTCAAGTTTGGTAAGAGACATACACCTACAGATTAAAGAAGTTGAGCAAATCTCAAATAAAACAAACCCAAAGAAACTATGCCAAAACACAAAATAATCAAACTTCTGAAAACTAAAGATTGGAGCTCAGCGGGTGGCTCAGCGGATTAAGGATCTGGTGTTGCCACTGCTGTGGTGCAGGTTTGATCCCTGGCCTAGGACCTTCCACATGCCATGGGTGTGACCAAACAAAAAAACAACTGCCCCCCTACCCCAAACCCTAAAGACAAAAGATAAAACCCTTGAAAGCAGCCAAGAAAAACCCAACACCTTAACAGACAGGGTTGTAACAATGTGAGTGATAGCAGATTTCTCAGAAGAAATCTTTTGGAGGCCAGTAGGAAGTAGCACAAAATCTGTCAAGTGCTGGAAAAAAAAGAACTATAAACCCACATTTTGTTGCTGCTGTTGTTGCTTTTTAGGGCCACACCCACAGCACATGGAAGTTCCCAGGCTAGGGGTTGAACTGGAGCTACAGCTGCTGGTCTATGCCACAGCCATAGCAATGTGGGCTCCGAGCCATGTCTGTGATTTACAACACAGCTCACAGCAATGCTGGATCCTTAACCCACTGAACAGGGCCAGGGATTGAACCTGCATTCTCATGGATCCTAGTTGGGTTTGTTAACTGTTGAGTTACGAAGGGAACTCCTAAACCCATATCTTATACTGAAGGTATACAGATTCTTTTTTTTTGGCAGGGAGGGCCATGCCCATGGCCTGTGGAAGTTCCTGAGCCAGGGATCCAACCTGTGCCACAGCAGTGATCCAAGCGGCTACCTTGACAATGCCAGATCTTTAACTTGCTGTGCTGCAAGAGAATAACCCAATGTCTATACTATACTCAGTATCATTCAAAAAATGAAGGGGAAATCAGAACGCTCTCAGATAAATGAAAACTAAGAGAATAGTTTTCTAAAAGAAAAGAACTGTTGAATTCTCTCAACAGAAAGAAAATAACAAAGGAAGGAGCCTAAGAACTTCAAGACAGAAGAAAGAACCCAGTGAGCAAAAATATGGATAAATATAACAGGCTTTTATTTTCTTCTTGAGTTTTCCAAAGAATGCTTGACAGCTGAGGCAAAAATTATAACACTGTTCGACATGGTTCTAAATTAATGGAGAAAATACTTAAAACCATTACATTATAAATGAAGGAGGGTAAAGAGATATAAAGGGAGGTATAAAGTTTAGATATAAAGTTTTTATAAGTCACTCAAACTGGTAAAATGATGACACTAGGACATTGTGCTAAGTTATGCATATATATAACATAATACTGAGACCAACCACTAAAAAAGCTATATAAAGAGAGAAGGTAAAAAATGTTATAGATAATCACAATGGAAATTTTAAAATATTCAAGTAAAAACAGAGAAAGCCAGAAAAGAAAATGGCATACTTAAATTCTAACCTATCGATAATTTCATTAGGAGTTCCCATTGTGGCTCAGCAGTAATGAACTGACTATTATCCATGAGGATGTGCGTTTGACCACTGGCTCTGCTCAGTGGGTTAAGGATCCGATGTTGCTGTGAACTGCAGTGTAGGCCGCAGATGCAGCTTGGATCTGGTATTGCTGTGGCTATGGCATAGGCCAGCAGCTGCAGCTCCAATTCGACCCCTTTCCTGAGAACTTCCATATGCTGTGGGGTAGGCCCTAAAAAGAAAAAAAATTTTTTTCATTAAATGTCAATGGTGTAAATATATCAATTAAAAGAGACTAGCCAAAGGGATTAAAAACTATGTGTTTTTGTTTTTTCTTTTTATGACCACACCTATGGTATATGGAAGTTCCTGGGCTAGGGGTCGAATTAGAGCTGCAGCTGCTGGCCTATGCCACAGCCACAGCATCACCAGATCCGAGCTGCATTTGCAACCTTTGCTGCAGCTTGTGGCAATGCCAGATCCTTAACCCACTGAGCAAGGCCAGGGATCAAACCCATATCCTCAGAGACTCGTCAAGTTCTTAACCCACTGAGCCACAATGGAAACTCCAGGTATTAAAAAACAATGACCTAAATACATTCTGTCTGTAAGAGCTTACTTCAAGTATAGTAATATAGCTATGTTGACGGTAAAAGCATAAAAAAGTATGCATCATGTAAACATTACTCAAAAGCAAGCAGGGTGGTTATTTTACTATCAAATAAAGTAGATTTCAGAGCAAAGAAAATTACTGGAGACAGACAGGGCCATTATATAAGCATAACAGAGTCAGTCTACCAAGAAGATGTAGCAATCCAATTGTATCTATAACAAACCACTACACTAGCAAAACATGTGAAACAAAAATTGATAGAATTGAAAATAAAAATAGGCAAATCCACAAGTATAGTTGGAGATCTCAACTCTCCTCAGAGTTTCCGCCATGGCTCAGTGGAAACAAATCTGACTAGCATCCACAGGTTCGATCCCTGGCCTCACCCTGTGGGTTAAGGATCCAGCGTTGCCATGAGCTTCAGTGTAGGTTTCAGACACGGCTTGGATCTGGCATTGCTGTGGTTGTGGCGTAGGCCAACGGCTACAGCTCCATGTTGACCCCTAGCCTGGGAACCTCCATATGCCACAGGTGCGGCCCTATAAGACAAAACCCTCCAAAAAACCAAAAATCAACTCTCCACCTCAACAACTAATGGAACAAGTAGACAGAAAATAAGCAAAGATATAGAATTCAACAACATCATCAACTAAAGGGATCTAATAAACACTCCATCCTTCAACAGCAGACTACACAGTCTCTTCAAGTGTTCAATGAACATATGCCAAGACAGATCATAAAAAATCAACAACAGAAAAGTCTTCAAACACTTGAAAACTAAACAACACACTAGCAAATAATTCATGGACCAAAGACAAAGTCTCAAGGGAAATTTTAAAAATGCATGAAAAATGAAAATGAAAACATAACATATTAAAATTTGCAGGACATGGCTAAGACAGTGCTGAGAGGGAAATGCACACAGCATTATACATATAATTATATACAGAACTGCATACATGAGAAAAGAGAAAAAGTCTCAAGTCAATAATCTAAGAACTTACCTCAAGAACCTAGAAAAAGAAAAGCAAAATAAATCCAAACAAAGCAAGCAGAAGGAAGGAAATAATAAAGCTAAGCACGGAAATCAATGAAATTGAAAAAGAAAACAGGGAAAAAATGAAACAAAAAACTGGTTCCTTGAAAAGATCAATAAAATGACAACCCTCTAGTATAGCTGACAAAGAACAGAGAAGAAGACATATATTACCAATATCAGGAATGAAACAGAATTATCTCTACCAATCCTAAAGACATCAAAAGGATAATAAGGGAATACTATAGATAACTCTACACCCATAAATTTAGATGAAATGGACCAAATTCCCAAAAAATAAAGACTATCACAACTCACCCATTTTGAAATACATAATTTGAACAGTCTTATAATTACCAAGGAAACTGAATTTACAACTTAAAAACTACTCCCAAATAAATCTCCAGACCCAAGAGAATTTTCACTTGAGAATTCCACCAAACTTTTAAAGAAGAAATCTTCCACAAATTAGAAGTGATAAAACTATCCGATTTTTTATGAAATTAGTTTTACGTCTATACCAAAACCAAAGACAGTACACAAAAAGTATAGACCAATATCCCTTGTGAACAAAAACATAAAAACCCTTGACAAGATATTAGCAAATTGAATTCAGCAACATATAGGAAGAATTATTCACCATGACCAAGTGGGGTTTATTCCAGATATGTTAAATGCTGTTTCAATATTCAAAAATTAATAATGTAATTCAACATCTTATTTATTTATTTATTATTTTTGTCTTTTTAGGGCTGTGCACCCATGTCACATGGAGGTTCCCAAGCTAAGGGTCCAATCTGAGCTGTAGCTGCTGGCCTATGCCACAGGCACTGAAATACCAGATCTAAGCTGCATCTGCAAACTACACCACAGTCACGGCAACACTGGATCCTTAACCCATGGAGTGAGGCCACGAATCAAACCTTTGTTCTCACGGATGCTAGTCAGATTCATTTTCCTCTGAGCCATGACAGGAACTCCTAATTCAACATTTTAATGAGCTAAAACATTAGATGAAAAATGACATGATCATTTTATACACTAGGCAAAGCACTTGAAAAAAAATCAACACCCAACATGATTAAAAAAAAAAAAAAAACCTCTCAGAAAAAAGGAATAGAGAGGAACTTCCTCAACAAAACTTAATAAAGCTTCCTCAATAAAAACCCTACCGCATTAACTGAGGAAATTTTATTTATTATACTTACTGGTAAAAAACTGAATGCTTTTTAGCTCCCCCCTAAGATTAGAAACAAGCAAGGGTATCTGCTCTTACCAATCTTATTCAATATAGCATTGGAAGCTTGAGCCAATGTAATAAGGTTAAAAAAAAAAACAAAACCCATAATCCCCCAAAACAAAATGAAAGAACAAACAAAAAAACCGAAAGGAAGTAAAAGGCATAGAAATTGGAAAGGAAGAAATAAAACTGTCCCTTTCTGCGGATGATGACTGTTTACGTGGCTAATGCCTTCTTTGGCAAAAAACCCTCCTTGGATGAATGAATTCAGCATGGCTTCAGGATAAAAGACAAACATACAAAAAATCAACTGTATTTTTATATACTAGCAATGAACACACAGACACCAAAATTTAACAATACAATATCATCCTTTACAATTACTTAAAAATGTAGTTCCCATTGTGGCACAGTGTAAATGAATCCAACTAGCATCCACAAGAGTCCGGGTTCAATCCCTGGCCCCGCTCTTTGGGTTAAGGATTTGGCATTACCATGAGCTGTGGTGTAGGCCACAGATGCATCTCAGATCCTGTGTTGCTGTAGCGTAGGCGGGCAGTTGTAGCTCCGATCTGACCCCTAACCTGGGAATTTCCATTGTCTTGGGTGCGGCCCTAAAAAGCAAAAAAACCCACCACAGACACAAAAAACAAAACAAAACAAGCCCCAATTGCTCAAAAAAAAGTGAGAAATTTGTACACTGAAAAATAAAAAATGTTGATGAGAGAAATCAACGAAGATTTAAATAAATGTAGAGAGATTTGACACAGTGAAGAGGTCAATTCTCCCCAAACTGATATACAGGTTTAATACAATTCTTACTGAAATTGTAGCAAGATTTTTTTGTACACATAGACAGTACTATTCTAAAATTCATACAGAAAGGCAAAAGAACTAGAATAGCTAAAACTTTTTTGAAAAAGAATAATAAAGTAGGAGGATAAAGATTTATTATATAGGAGTTCCCATCTGTGGCACGGCGGAAATGAATCCGACTAGGAACCTTGAGGTTGTGGGTTTAATCCCTGGTCTTGCTCAGTGAGTTAAGGATCTGGCGTTACTGTGGCTGTGGCATAGGCCGGCAGCTGTACCTCTGATTTGACCCCTAGCCTGGGAACCTGCATATGCCACAGGTGGGGCCCTAAAGAGCTAAAAAAAAAAAAAAATTTATTATACAGCTGCAGTAATTAAGATTGTGTGGTATTGGCAAAGGATAGATACATGGTCAGTGGAACAAAATAGAGAATTCAAAAACAGATCCACAGAAACATTCCTAACTAATTTTTTTTTTGTCTTTTGTCTTTTTTGTTGTTGCTATTTCTTGGGCCGCTCCCGCGGCATATGGAGGTTCCCAGGCTAGGGGTTGAATCGGAGCTGTAGCCACCGGCCTACGCCAGAGCCACAGCAACGCAGGATCCGAGCCGCATCTGCAACCTACACCACAGCTCACGGCAACGCCGGATCCTTAACCCACTGAGCAAGGGCAGGGACCGAACCCGCCACCTCATGGTTCCTAGTCGGATTCGTTAACCACTGCGCCACGACGGGAACTCCTTTTTTTTTTTTCCCTAACTAATTTTTGACAGAAGCACAAAAGCAATTTAATAGGCGAAAGACAACTCTTTCAACTAAAGGTATTGGAGCAACTGGACATCCATAGGCAAAATACAAACTTCAACCTATCTCACACCTTATACAAAACAAACTCAATCATGAATTTAAACATAAGACATAAAACTATAAGACTCTTAGGAAATAACAGAGAAGCCTACAGGATCTAGGGCTAGGCAAAAAGCTCTTAAGACTTGAAACCAAAGGCATGGTCCATAAAAGAAAAAGAAATGATAAGCTTGACTTCATTACAGTTAAAAACTTCTGTTTTGTGAAAGACCATGTTAAGAGGACGAAAAGACAAGCTGCAGATGTGGAGAATATATTTGCTAATATTACACAACTTGTATCCAAAATATACAGAGAACTCTTAAAACCTAATAATAACAAAACAACCTAATTTAAAAATGGTTAAGAGGTCTGAACACACCTTATCAAAGAACATACATGGATGGCAAATAAGCATATGAAGATATGCTCAATATCATATGTCACTGGGGAAATGCAAATTAAAACAGTAATAAGATACCACTATGCAACTATTAGAGTGGCTAAAATCCAAAAAACTGACAATATCAAATGATAACAAGGATGTAGAGCAGCAGGAATGCTTGTTCATTGCTGGTAGAATGCAATATGCTTCAGCCACTTTGAGAGACAGTTTGGCAGCTCCTTAAAAGCTAAGAGGAGTTCTACTGTAAGATGCAGCAATTATACTCCTAGGCTAAGCTGAGTTAAAACCACACAGAAACCAGCATACGGAGTTCTCTTACGGCACTGAGGATTAAGTATCTGGCTTTGTCACTGGAGTGACCTGGGTCACTGCCATGGTGCAGGTTCAATCCTTAGCTCAGGAAATTTCACATGTCTTAGGCATAGCCAATAGACCCAAAAAACCAAAAATCAAAACACAGCAATCATCCCAAAACCACAGCACATGGACACCTACAGCAGATTTATTTAAAATTGCCAAAAATTTGTGTTTTTTTTTTGTTTTGTTTTTGCTTTCTAGGGCCACACCTGTGACATATGGAGGTTCCCAGGCTAGGGGTCGAATTGGAGCTGCAGCTGCTAGCCTACGCCACAGCCACAGCAACACTAGATCTGAGCTGCATCTGTGACTTCCACTGCAGCTCACGGCAACACTGGATCCTTAACTCATTGAGTGAGGCCAGGGATCGAACCCTTGTCCTCATGGATGCTAGTCAGGTTTGTTACCACTAAGCAACAATGGGAACTCCAAAAATTGCCAAAAATTTGAAATGACCAAGATGTCTCTCTAGCGAAGAGATGAGCAAACTGGTACATCCATGTAATAAAGTATTATTCAGCAGTAAAAAGAAATGAACTGTCAAGCCAGAAAAAGACACTGGAAAAACCTTAAATGCCTACTGCTGAGTGAAAGAAGTCAGTCTGGAAAGGCCATCTGCTATTGGTTCCAGCTATATGATATTTTGGCAAAAGCAAATCTATAGAGTTAGTAAAAAATCAGTGGTTGCTCACAGGGAGGAAGTAGAGGAATGAAAAGGTGTAGACAGAGGATTTTTAGGATAAGGAAACTATTCTACATGAAACTGTAATGGGGAATACATGTCATTACGCATTTGTCAAATCTCACAGAACTGTACAGTACAAAGACTGAATCCTAATGTAATCTATGGACTACAGTTAGTAATAATTTATTCATATTGGCTCACTGATTATAACAAATGCACCACACTAATGCAAGGTATTAATAATAGGGGAAATTTTGTGAGAGTGGGGTGGGGGTGGGGCAGATATAAGGAGTCCTATTATCTACTCATTTATTCTGTAAATCTAAAACTGTATTAAAAAAACAAGTCCATTAATATTTAAAAAAAGATAAGCTAGGAAGTTCCCTTGTGGCACAGCAGGTTAAGGACCTGTGGCACAGGCCACAATTGCAGTGTGGGTTCAATTCCTGGCCCAGGAACTTCCATATGCCATGGGTGTGGCCAAAAAATTTAAAAAAGATAAGCTAATGACTGGAAGAAAACATATGTAAATATTATCCAATAAAGGACAAGTATCTTATATGTATAAAAAACTCTAAAAACTGAGCAATAAAACAGGGAACAATCTAATTAGAAAATGGGCAAAAGACACAAACAGGCATTTCACTGAAGAGGATATACAGATGGCAAACAGGCATATGAAAAGATTTTCAAGAGAATTAAAACCACAATGAGGTATCATTACACACCTAAAAGAATGGCTAAAATAGAGTGACATCATCAAAAGCTGGAGAGGATCTAGAGAAACTAGACCACTCATACATTGCTGACGAGAATATAAAACGGTACAGCTGGAGTTCCCTGGCAGTGTATAGCAGGTTAAGAATCCAACTAGTATCCATGAGGACATGGGTTCAATCCCTGGCCTCACTCACTGGGTTAAGGATTTGGCATTGCTGTGAGCTGTGGTATAGGTCACAGATGTGGCTAAGATCCTGTGTTGCTATGGCTGTGGTGAAGGCCGGCAGCTGCAGCTCCAATTTGATCCCTAGCATGGGAACTTCCATATGCCACAGGTATAGCCCTAAAAAAAATTTTTTTTTTTTTTAAAAAGGTACAGCTATTTTGTAAACAGTTTGGCAGTTTTTACATAAACTAAACATGCAGCTACTAAACTACCAAGCAACTGCACTCTTGAGCATTTATTACAGAGAAATGATGATTTATATTCACCAAAGCCTGTACATGGATGTTTATAGAACTTATATTCATAATAGCCCAAACTGGAAACAACGCAAATATCATTTAGGGAGTGAATGGTTAAACTATGGTATATCCATACTACAGAATACTACTCAGCAATAAAAAGGAACAAATGTATTGATTTACACAACCTAGATGAATCTCCTTAAAATTATGCAGAGTGAAAAAAAGCAGATCTCAAAAACTTTATAGGACTATATGATCTCATTTCTATAACATGACAAAACTACCAAAAAGAGAACATGGTTGTGGTTGTCAGGAGCTAGGGAGAAAGTGGGGGCAGTAGGAAAGAGGGTGTGAATATGAAAAAAGCAACACTTTGGGACTGAAATTGTTCTGTATTGGGACTGTATCAAGGTCAATATCCTGGTTGTGACACTGTACTATTACTTCTGTAATATGTTACCATTGAGAAACTGTGTGAAGAGTATATGCAATCTCTGTATTATTTCTAACAACTACATGTGTATCTATAATTATCTCAAAATAAAAAGTTAATTAAAAAAAGAAAACTTTGCTCTTCCTCAAAACCTTCGCTGAATTCACTGTCTCATCTAAACCACTTTGGTACCCTATACAATAGTGATAATACAGTATCATCACACTTTTCATGTTTACTTTAATCTGTTATTGTCCCTTACTAAACTATGAACTCCAAGAGAATGTCTTAAAGGTAAGATAGGCTGTGTTCTTTTAAATACAATGGAACATTAGCCAGCCACAAGAAGATTGAAATAATGCCATTTGTCGCAACATGGATAGACCCAGAGATTAACATACTAAGTAAAGTAAGCCAGAAAGAAACAAATATCATATTGACATTATTTATATGTGGAATCTAAAAAAAATAAAAAAGACTTTATTTACAAAACAGAAACAGATGCATAGACATAGAAAACAAACTAATGGTTACCAAAGGTAAAAGGTGGGGGAAGGGCAAATTAAAGATCTGGGATTAACAGATACACACTATTATCCATAAAACAGATAAACAACAAGGACCCATATTCAGGGAACTATATTCAATATCTTGTAATATCCAAAATGGAACAGAATCTGAAAAAGTATATACATATATGTATATATATGTACACACACACATAACTGAACTACTTTATTGTATACCTGAAACATTGTAAACCAGCTATACTTCAATAAAAAATAAAAATTAAAAATAAAAGATATGTTGTGCTCACCTATGTAGGCCTATCATATGGCACAGTCTGACACACTGTAGGTGTTTGGTAAATGTTGAATAAAACAGATGTACGAATGTAATCAATAAGGCAATTCAATTATTATATTGTACTTATATTCAGTTTACCATCTGTATAGATCCTTATTTACTGGCTCTTAAATAACAAAATGATCTATTCAGTTATTTTATTAAAGACTGACTTCTGACTTTCCTTACTCCTTTAGGAATATAATTAAATAAACTCTGGAATAGATAAAATTATGTGTTCCTGCCTTTTCACCTGCAAAGAGACACAGTTTCACTTACTTAACTGCATGGAATGCTACTGACCAAAAAAACATAAGGGTGCTTAAAGTTTTTGTTTGTTTGTTTTGGTCATGCCCATGGCATGTGGAAGTGTCTGGGCCAGGGACCAAATCCATGCCACAGCCAGTGACAATGCTGGATCCTTAACCCATGGGGCCACCAGGGAACTCTTAAAAGCTTTTGACATTGTCTCTAGTGTTTATTTTATGAGGCTATTAAAAAATCTTCAAGCAGTTCCCATCATGGCTCCATGGAAATCAACCTGACTAGTATCCATGAGGTCACAGGTTCAATCACTGGCCTCACTCAGTGGGTTAAGGATCCAGCAGTGCCATGAGCTGTGGTGTAGGTTGCAGATGTGGCTTGAATCTGGCATTGCTGTAGCTGTGGTGCAGGCTGGTAGCTGTAGCTCTGATTTGACCCCTAGCCTGGAAACCTCCACATGCCGCAGGTAAAGCCCTAAAAAGACAAAAAAGAAAAAAAAAAGTTTCAAGTACTACATTCCTATATATTGGAATGTTTTTCTTAATTAAACTGGAAAAAATTAAATCATAAACACAAGCTAAAATTATAGCCAATGAGAAATGGAAATAAGATTGTATAAGATTTAAGCAGTCATAATAGCAGGGTACAGTTAATAAGAGTTGAATAAAAAATAACAATATATATTCCATATTATGATTAATTAACAGATCTAAAAAGGTAGCAGTAAGAATATATATAACAGCAAGCAAGCACAGAAAAAGATGGAAGCCAAAATCTTTTCTACCATTTTCCACACAACCTGCCAATACTCTAAACTAGTATAACATATCAGATCTAAAAAAAGCCATCTGAAATCTCAGCGTCCAAGACTGTATTGCCTTTTTATAGAAACCTTCACTTGATGCCTTTTCTTTCAAGTTGGGTATTAGAAACAGAGTAAAACCTTCATCATCCCAAACTTTACCAGTACTTCTGAAACACCTATTCGAATACTGAAGCTAGGGACCATCTCATCAATCACAGTATCAATCTACTTTGAGACTTAGTTAAAAATAAAAAGTTTAATCTCTAATGACTTTCAGCAGAATACAAGCTGATGGGAAAACATAAAATCCTTTTGTCAGAAAAGAACCCTTGGTACTTCTTTCTTGGTGAGTGTGTGTGTGTGTGTGTGTGTGTGTGTGTATGTTGAGACTTTCATTAGAGTTACACTTCCAGTCTGTTTCTGCCCTGCTCTCTCATTCCTCTCTAAGGAACTTATTAACACATACTTTCTTAAAGCTTTCTTATGAAGTGGGGACTCTGTTATCAGGTAACATGTCCAAGGCGCATGTGATCCAAAACCCATGGCCTCATTCAGTATGTTCTACTACCTCTCTACCATATACTGCATGACTGTCTAAGACCTTGCAAATAGTACAGTAAGAAGAAACAGTATGCAAATCCAGATGTTTCCATATTTGTTTAACACCACATTTGTTTACCATCTCCTTCTCTACTTTCTACTAGTGTTTACTTAAGTGTGGTCAGTGAATTATCTTTAGTAGAAGCACTACTATAGGAGGTACATATTAAAAATGTAAATTTCTGGATCATCACCCTAATCCTACTGAATTAGAATGAAAGTGGGCCCAAGATCATTCATTTTTAAGTAATAATCAATGGTAATTCATACATATACCAAAGTTTGAGGGACACGGCATTACATTTTGCTGCCTTGTTGGAAATAACTTTTTATCTTTTTTTTTTTTTTTGTCTTTTCGCCATTTCTAGGGCCACATCCATGGCATACGGAGGTTCCCAGGCTAGGGGTCCAATCGGAGCTGTAGCTGCCAGCCTACGCCAGAGCCACAGCAGCGCAGGATCCGAGCCGTGTCTGCGACCTACACCCACAGCTCACAGCAACGCTGGATTGTTAACCCCATGAGCAAGGGCAAGGATCGAACCTGCAACCTCATGGTTCCCTGTCGGAGTCGTTAACCACTGCGCCACCACGGGAACTCAGGAAATAACTTTTTAGAGTAGAACAAGGAATGGATTCAGACTTAGAATTCTGGTTTTGCTACTTACTTCCATGTGACCCAAGCAATTAAATTTCCTGATATATTAAAAAAATAGTAATACCTACTTTCTCTCCAAGGTAATATCAGGTTCAAAATGAAATAATGTGTGCCAAGATGCTACATACTGGCAAACAGCTCCATTAGAATGACAATATAAAGAGCTGAAGGAGCCTTAGAAAGACAGTCTAGGCCAATTCTTTTTCATTCTTTAAATGAATATTTTCCTGTTTACAAAAGAATTGTACACGCACCATAAAATTCATAAAAGGGCAAATAAGGTGAGAGCACTGGACAACCATATTATCTATAAATGTTATTTTTACTTATACTTTAAAAAGTTTTTTTTTTTTTTTTTAGGGCTGCACCCACAGCATGTGAAAGTTCCCAGGCTACGGATCAAATTGGAGCTGCAGCTGCCAGCCTACACCACAGCCACAACAACTTGGGATCCGAGCCGCATCTGTGACCTACACCACAGCTCAGAGCAATGCCAGATCCTTAACCCACTAAGTGAGGCCAGGGATCAAACCCTCATCCTCATGGATACTAGTTGGGCTCTTAACCTGCTGAGCCATGATGGGAACTCCTAAAAAGTTTTACTATTCTTACTTTCTTTTCATTTTCCTACGGAATAATTACAATTAACCTTTAAATGAAACATGCTCTAGGGTATTATTTAGAGGCAACGAAAAAGTATTTACCGAGAGCCCTGAGAATCCCATATGAGGAAACAGAAATGCAACACATCAACGTGATATTTAAATAGTTGGTATATGCTTTATTTTCCCTCCTATTAAGTAGGAGCACTATTTTTAAAAAATCATTTTGGCCACACCCCTGGCACGCAGAAAATCCTGGGCGGAGGATTGAATCCGTGCCACAGAAGTGACCTGAGTCATAGCAGTGACAATGCTGGATCCTCAACCCGCTGCATCACCTGAGAACTCCACTATTTTTTTAGTATGTAAAGAAAATACTGCTTTTACTATAAGAAAAATTTCTTTCACACTAAACATTCCAATTAAAATCATATTTTATACCTCATTCAAAATAATACCAATGAAACTAAGTACTAGCTCACTGATCTTTCTATATTTCATTTGCTACATTTTAGGAAGCATGCTGGAATGTTTATTAAAAATATATACTAAGGAAATAACCAGCCAGCTTCAAAAAATATTTAATTAGCTAGTATTTCTTTTTTTCTTTTTTTTTTTTGTCTTTTTGTCTTTGTTGTTGTTGTTGTTGCTATTTCTTGGGCCGCTCCCGCGGCATGTGGAGGTTCCCAGGCTAGGGGTCCAATCGGAGCTGTAGCCACCGGCCTACGCCAGAGCCACAGCAACGCGGGATCCGAGCCGCGTCTGCAACCTACACCACAGCTCACGGCAACGCCGGATCGTCAACCCACTGAGCAAGGACAGGGACCGAACCCGCAACCTCATGGTTCCTAGTCGGATTCGTTAACCACTGCGCCACGACGGGAACTCCCTAATTAGCTAGTATTTCTTAGGAAGTGAGTTTTAAGATACTAAGAAAGAATAAAACTCTAAGCAAATTCTTCATGTCAAACCATTCTCCTATCACTTGCAACAGCATTAATATGTTGGTGTTTATTTTCCCTCAAGAATGATTTTCGGAGTTCCCGTCGTGGCATAGGGGAAACGAATCTGACCAGTAACCATGAGGTTGTGGGTTCGATCCCTGGCTTTGCTCGGTTGGTTAAGGATCAGGTGTTGCTGTGGCTGTGGCATAAGCTGACAGCTACGGCTCTGATTAGACCCCTAGCCTGGGAACCTCCATATGCTGTGGGTGTGGCCCTGAAAAGACAAAAGACGAAAAAAAAAAAAAAGAATGATTTTCAATTTTCTGGCAAAGAGAAATTAATTACATAGTTGGGCTGACTCAATACTGCTCTTACTAATCAAAGCATGTAACTGTTAATGTGAAATCGCCAGTTCCTGGCAATGTCTTTTCTTTTCTATGAATGTGGCCATTAGGACAAAAGGAACACAAACTGAACCTATTCACATAGAAGTATAGTTTAAATTATTGTTGTTCTCCCCCAGTGTACCTTTGTGCTTTGCCAAACACAAATCTACTTGGTACTTGTAGGGATAGCACACTACACTATCTGATCTTTCTTTGTTTATCACACGTTTAAACATTTTACCTCTGGGAAGAGCTCAGATCATCTGTAACATTAGAAGGCAGTAGAGTAAAAATAATTATAAGACCTGGGTGTGAATTCTAGCTTTGTCATCTACTTGCCACTTGACTTTGGAGCTATACTGTCTGTATTCAGATTCATCACCTAAGTTCTTCCACTTCATAGCTGTAGAACTTTGCAAGTAACTTAATCTCTATTTGCAATTTCCTCATCTAAAAAATGACAATCAAGTGATTACCTCTGACAAAGGCTCTTCTTGACTAGTCAGGTTCTGCTAAACTCTCTAGATCTCAAAACTTGGTGTCTGTCCTTGTCAAGCATGCATCATCTAGTTGTAGCAAGAACTGTGCTAAGTCAGCTTAGAGGGAACGCTTTACCCTCAAAAGCTGATCATTCTCCATATCTCACCAAATTCCTCATCCTCCACCCTTCGCATCTGATCACCCTGTTCTGTTTTCAGTAAAAGTCCTGTCAAGTCAGTTTAGTCAGAATCCTCTCTTACTCTTGATGTTGCCTTTTAGTAATTTTTCACTCGCTGTCTCCCACCCTGCTCCTTGGCTATAAATCCCCACTTGTCCATCCTATATGTCAGAAATGAGCCTAGTTAAATGCTTAAAAGAGTAACAGCCCATAAAAAACTCAGTAATTATTAACTTTAAGTAATATATTATTTTTTATCTACTATTTGCAAGTGCTTTGGGTTACTTTTTCATGCATTTAATTTTTTCCTTTTTAAAAAATTATAGCTGATTTACAATGTTGTGCCAATTTCTGCTGTTTACTTATTATTATTATCATTTTTGTCTTTTTCTAGGGCTGCACCCAAGGCATATGGAGGTTCCCAGGCTAGAGGTCCAACTGGAGCTGTAGCTGCCGGCCTACACCACAGCCACAGCAATGCCAGATCTGAGCCATGTCTGCAACCTACACCACAGCTCACGGCAACACCCAATCCTTAACCCACTGAGCAAGGCCAGAGATCGAACCTGCAACCTCATGGTTCCTAGCCAGATTCATTAACCACTGAGCCACGACGGGAACTCTTCTGCTGTTTACTTTTGACAAGCCATTATATAATAATCGTGTACCATACAGTCACTATAATTAATTTATACTCCTATTGCTGGACATTTATTAGATTTAGTTTTTTACTGTATAATGCTGCAAATATACACTTATTTTTACCCATTTCTCTAATTACTTCCTAAGGAAATAGTTATGGAATGAGACTGACTAGGTCAAAAGGTATGAATGATTTTAATACCCTTGACAGAATTCCCAAATTGCCTATCGATTCATACTCAATCAAGAGAATGAGTATTCATCTCTCTAGATCCATGCCAGCAATGAGCATCATCACTTGTATGATTAAATTATTTCAGTTTGCACTTCTTTTGCTATTAGTGAAGTAGAACACTTTTCATGAGTTTATTAGCCATGTTTGTTTATTCTTCAAAATTATGTTTATATCTTTTTCCAACTTAAATATCAGTTAAAACTCCTTTCTGTTTTGTGGGTTTAAATGACATTTGAAAAATATCCATTCCCTTCTCCCATGACTCTTACCCCACTGATGCCAAGTTTACTAATTTGCTCTGGCTATTCAGAATGGTTAGACTTCCTTTAGGCCTGGCTATATGACTTGCTTTGGCCAGTGGGAGGTTACCAGATATGAAACAAGCACAGACTTAAAATGTGTTTGTGTAATAGGAATTGTTTCCGCTAGTACCATGTGAAGAGTTTTTTCTTGGATAACTACTGTTCCTTTGGCTAGGGCCTCAAAATGAACAAACATGTAATAAACTCAAACCCAGTTGGCAGGGAAGAGTCAAAAACCTGGTGGTAACAGTGGTCTGAGGCAGTGCTATCCAGCTGAGCATAGCCTAGTTCCACCAATTTCCAGTTGACCCAAAGATATGTATATCTCCTCCTTTATATCTGTGGGTCATATACACACACACACACACACATATATACACACACACATATATACATACACACACACACACACACACACACACATATATATGTGAAATATGTAAAGAAGGATAAATTATTACTGTTTTAAGCTGAGTTTTGCGGTGGTTTATTATGCAATATCTGATTTGAACACTTATTTTTTTTTTGTCCCTGATGAAGCAGTAAAAACGATCAATTTTATTAAATTTTGATCCTCGAGTACATGTATTTTCATTTTTTCTTTCTTTTTTTGTTTTTTTAGGGCAGCAACCATGGCATATGTGGTTCCCAGGCGAGGGGTCTAATAAGAGCTGTAGCCGCTTGGCCTATGCCAGAGCCACAGCAACATCAGATTCAAGCCGCATTTGTGACCTACACCACAGCTCACAGAAGCACCAGATCCTTAACTCACTGAGCAAGGCCAGGGATCAAACCCACAACCTTGGGTGCCTAGTCGGATTTGTTTCCAATGCGACACGACGGAAACGCCTATTTAAATTTTTTTAAAAGGTAAAATTTTAGAGCACTTATTGTATCATACTACGAAAGTCTGAAAAAAAGAGATTCATGTATAATCTACCACTTATATTCCCTAGAGTAACATATACCGAGAAGGAACTGAAGGATTTATAATTCATTTGCCTGCTTATTTTTTCTCTTTTCTTTTTGCTGAAGTACCTAGACACTATAACTTTCCTTGATGGTTATACTTCTCACCAATAAAAGTCTCATGTAAAGTTATATACAATAGAATATATATTAAAATTAAAAATTTTATTTGCAAATAATGGTTTTTAAATTCCTTTCCAATTAGAGATATTGTTCCATAAGCTGAATTCATAAGTAATTTTGAATTTGTTCTTTTAAACACCACAGATTCTCTACCAATATCTAAACAATAGTAGAGATTGTTTTTAAACTTAAAATTTTTGTGCATTAGTGTTTCAAAAGCAACATAATTTACAGAGAAATGCTAATAAATTACATCTGCTGTAAGGGCAACTGAGAAAACAAACACGATTAGAGAAAATACAAGTAGCATCAGGGTATAAGGATAAGTTTTTTCTTTTAAGTGAAAAAGACACTGCAAAAAAATAAAACTTATTCAAAGCTATAATTATTATTTTAAAAGCAATTTTATGTGAAATATAAATGGGATTGTTAGTATACTATTTATAAAACCACTTAAAATCAGCATAAATCCAAGCAGATAAAGCTACTCAAGAATTAGTATTAAGTCAAATTAATAATCAGAAACAAACAATATCTCACATTTGACTTTATAACATCAGCAGGATTTAAGTCAATACTGACAAATGGTGAATTCTAAAATAACTGATCTCTTGTCCACATTATTAGACCAGAGAAATTACAGCAAAATGTAACAAATTTCAAAAGGGTTAAAGAGTTGAGCTACTTTCAGCAGGAAGTTCAAAATGAAAGCATTTATTCAAATACATTGTTTTAAAAAATTTTGTATGTCTTTAAAAGTTAATGAAACAAAAGTTTCCCTAGAGGTTTTTTTTTTTTTTTTTTTAAATAGCATTTCTAATATAGTAAAACAAGACTAAAATTTAAAAATTCTGGCATAGAAGCCTATTATTCTGGGTAGAATAGGGTAACAAACTGGCCATACCCCCAGAGAGGAAGCACTTCAGGACTATGTGTGCCCACCCAAAACAATGAAATGACTATTTGGCCTGAAGGCACTGAACTACTGCTAAGGAATCCTCATTAGGGAGCACAGCACCCTTTACAGAATGTTAAACAAGAGGGGATCTAGATGATATATAAGAGATCTGGGCACTGAAAAACAACCAAGCAGATAAATATAAATGAACTCAAGCTTTCAAGTGAATAGAGAAATTTTTTTCCAAGTATTTTTAAATGTCTAGTAGAAAATGCTAACAAAATGCTAACAAAAACATCTGAAGTAAAACATGAAATATTTTTACAAGAAGTTTTTTTTTCCTTCCGTGTATTCAGAGAATAGCAAAAAGTAAAATTCAGTAAGAATTTATAAATATTTTAGAGTGGTAAATTAAAACCAAAATCTAATGAAGTACTTTCTCTTCATCAATGGATTAGAAATAACAACCCAATAGCTTTCTTTCACTGTTGTACCTCCCACACGCTTTTCCTTGCCAAGACCAAGAAACCTCAAGGACACAAAAACGATTTAAAACATTTTCCTGTCTCCTCCACTCCCAATTCCAACAAAAACTTGTAGGAACTGGCTTCAAATTTAGGCTTGTAATGAAATGTGAATTCTTAAAATACGGAGATAGGCTGTGAGCTAAATTCCCTTGTTTCTAAAATCAATGATGGAAAATAAAATTTACTGAAATGTTTAACATGTGTTTCTTTCTTACTTGAATGAAGGCCAGCTGCAATACACTTACTCTCCCTAAGGTAGATCTAAACCCCTTCCCTCACCTTTTAAAAAATGATTCTAGGTATAAATCTTGTGCCTCTATTTTTATAAATCATGCAGCATAAGACATAACCTTTGAAATAATCTTGAAAATACCCCCAATAATGCTGTTACTATGGTGACTCTTGTAGGCTAGTTCTCCGAAAAGACTCAGATTCCTGAGTGTGAACAAGGTTTTTAGTTCACCATTTTTTAAACATCCCTCCACAGAAAATGTGTGTGTAGCACACACATATTCAGTAGGAAAAGTTCTACCTCAATAACCATGCAGAATCTATACTTTTGGCTCAATAATTATTTCTAAAGTCTATGTTTTCTGATGCCTTTTGCCTTAGGATATTGTCCAAGAAAACAAAATCAAATTTTACTTCTGATCACCATTCAATGTTAAATTTTCTGTCAATGGTTCTTTGTGTTGTCTTTTTGGTAAAAAAAAAAAAAAGAAAGAAAGAAAAAAACTTAGTGATGACACATTCCTAATTGACACTTACCCAGTACCACACAACCTCCAATCCCCCCATCCCAACACACACACGCTCACTCTGTCTCACCTTCTTTACCTCTCAAGGTGAATATAAATGTTTCTCTTAAAAAGACTTTCAATTAGAGAAGATCCACATATACCAGCTCTAGACAGCAAAGAGAACTATATTTCATTTAGGCATTTAATCATAAATTCCACTGGCAGCAAGTTAAGAGTTTATAAGGTGATTTCATGGGCACTACCTTACTTTATCCTTACAACAAATCTGTGACATAAAGAGAATAGATATGATCTAGGCATCAAGATGGCAGAGGAGTGAGATGTGGTGCTCATCTTCTCCCACAAATATATCCAAAAAAAACCCCTATAAGGAGTTCTTGTGGCTCAGTGGTTAACAAATCCGACTAGGAACCATGAGGTTGAGGGTTTGCTCCCTGGCCTCGCTCAGTGGGTTAAGGATCCTGTGTTGCTGTGGCTGTGGCGTAGGCCAGTGGCCATAGCTCCAATTAGACCCCTAGCCTGGGAACCTCCATATGCCGCAGATGCGGCCCTAGGAAAAAGACCAAAAAAAAAAAAAAAACAAAAAACAAAAAAACCAACCCTATATGTAGAATGATTCACACAGAACATCACCTGAACTCTGGCAGAAGACCTTAAACCTCCAAAAGGGGCAAGGAACTTTCTATGTAATTGGGTAGAACAAAAGGAAAAAAAAAAAGAGAGAGAGAGAGAGAGAGAGAGAGAAAGGGGGGGAATCAAAATGGAACAAGCATCCCTGAGAGGGAGCTGTGACTGTGAAAGAGGAAGGAATCTGTACCCTGGGAAGCCACTAACTGAAGGGGGATCAGCTGACATGGAGGGACCTCAGAGCCTCGGAGAAAACTGCAGCAACTGGACTGAGGAGGGCAAAGCAGAGAGAGAGCTATACGAACCATTGGTACCATTGCCCTTGGACAACACAGTCTGAGACACTTGGGTGGGGGCTGGGTGTTAAGCCTCAGGCTTTGGAAGTCAGTTCCTGGGAGAGGACTAGGGTTGGCTGTGTGGAAACAGTCTGAGGGGCTAGGGAGCGATGGGCTACGGGCTGGGGAGTGGAACGCCACAGTTGAGGGAGAGCGGGAGGAGGCCTGGGGCCACAGGAGAAGTAAGGTGCCACTGCTGGGGAGTGCGAGGCGAAGTGGGGTGAACCACCATAGGAATATCTTTCTCTATACACATGAGGACTCTTGGGCAGCAGGGTGGCTCTTACACAGGTTGTGACTAGAGGGGCACATCCTGCATGGGCTAAGGGTGGTGGGGGCAGACAACTGTAGACATCTCAGACTTCAGAGGTGGGTGTGACCAGTCACCACTAGGGGTCCATGAATGGGCACCACCTATGGCCTCAGTCACCTTGGAGGTCAGCACAGAGGAGGGTACTCTAACCTAGCACCACCTGTTGTTGCTCTTACTCCCCTGGGAATGCACATGCCCTGCTAATACCACTGCCAAATGCTCTGGCCACTGCCTACACCTGCCTGAGAGTCACTGCCACTTCCCAGAGACCTGCAATCAGGAGCAGCCTGAGCCACCTTCCCACGGGTCCTTGTCATGGTCAAGGGCTCAGCAACCACGCACTGTCTACTAGCTCTGCCCAATGCCTCCATCTCCCTGAAAGCAACCCACAGGCAGGACACCAGCATGGAGATAAAAGCCTGCACACACTGAGGAAAGAGACTGCAACAAGCATCCAAACCAAAAGCAGCCATCACACCAAAATAATGATAATAATAATAAGCACTCACAAAATAACCAGGGGCACTCTTGCATATAAACAGACCTCCAAGACTACAAAATGCACAGAATAAGAAAAATACATGCAAAATGAAGAAACATTCCCAGTTAAAGAACAGGAGAATTCCCCTGAAGGAGCAAACAATTTAACAGTCCCTGCAGTCTAAAAGACACCGAGTTCAAAAGGTGACAGTGAGGGAGTTCCTGCTGTGGCTCAACGGAAATGAATCTGACTAGTATCCATAAGAATCCAGGTTTGAGCCCTGACTTTGCTCAGTGTGTTAAGGATTGGGTGTTGCTGTGAGCTGTGGTGTAGGTCACAGACACAGCTTGGACCCTCTGTTGCTGTGGCTGTGGTGTAGGCTGGTGGCTCCTGCTCTGGTTTGACCCCTAGCCTGGGAACCTCCATATGCCATGGGTGTACCCCAATAAGACAAAAAACAAACAAACAAACAAACAAAAAAACAGGAGGCAGTGGAAAACACTGTAGAAATTAAGAGCAAATAAGGAATTAAGAGCAGATATGAACACTAACGCAGATTACTTTAGAAAGGAACTAGAAAATATACAGAGTAGCCAAGAAAAATTAGAAAATTCACTTGCAGAGATGCAAGCTGAGTTAAAAGCACTGAAGAGCAGAATGCATAATGCAGAGGAACGAATAACTGACTTGGAAGACAGAATAATGGAAATCACCCAATCAGGACAACCAAATGAAAAAACATGAAAGCAATATAAGAGATCCATGGGATAATACAAAGCGGGCCATTCTACACATAATAGGGATTCCAGAAGGAGAAGAAAAAGAAAACAGGGGAGTTCCCGTCGTGGTGCAGTGGTTAACGAATCCGACTAGGAACCATGAGGTTGTGGGTTTGGTCCCTGGTCTTGCTCAGTGGGTTAAGGATCCGGCGTTGCCGTGAGCTGTGGTGTAGGTTGCAGATGCGGCTCGGATCCCGAGTTGCTGTGGCTCTGGCGTAGGCGGGTGGCTACAGCTCCGATTAGACCCCTAGCCTGGGAACCTCCATATGCTGCGGGAGCGGCCCAAGAAATAGCAAAAAGACAAAAAAAAAAGAAAAAAAAAAGAAAAAAAAGAAAACAGGATTGAAAATACATTTGAAGAAAATTACGGCTGAAAACTTTGCAAATCTAAAGGAAACGGATAGCAGGATACAGAAAGAAGAGAGGGCTCCAAACAGGTTGAACCCAAATAGGCCCACATCAAGACATATTATAACAAAAATGGCAAAAATTGAAGGAGAGGATTCTAAAAGCAGCAAGAGAAAAACAAAGAGTTAATTATAAGGGAACCTCCACAAGGCTCTTGGCTAATTACCTTACAGAAACACTACTGGCCAGAAGAGAGTGGCAAGGTATATTCAAAGTTCTAAAAGGGAAAAATTTGCAGCCTAGAATACTCTCCCCAGTGAGAATATCAATTAAAATAGAAGGAGAAATAAAGAATTTCTCCAACAAACAAAAACGGCAAGAGTAGAGCAATACTAAACACATTCTAAAAGAAATACTGAAAGGGCTCCTCTAAATAGGAAAGAAGTAAGAAGAAACAGAGTGGAGGAAATCACAATTGCAAAGTAATCATTTAAATAAGCCAGTACACAGATGTAAAAGGAAAAAAGAAACCTATGGTTAAAGTGACGATAAACACAAGGGAGAGCAAAACAACAAACATGAAGATGTTAAAAAGGACCTCAAAATCATAAAATGTGGGGAAAGAAAGTAAGAAAAGCTAGACTCTTTTTTTTTTTTTTTTTAGAATGAGTTTGAGCCTATATGATTTATCAGGTTAAAGAGAGCAGATTTAGGAAGGGGTTAACATACTTGAAGAAGAGGGAAATCACGAATCAAAACCAAACAATACATTCACAAAAAGAAAAGGAAGAGGACACAAGCATAAAAGGAAATCATCCAACAAAAGGAAGAAAAAGAAAGAAAGAGGAAGCACAGTATCAACTGGAAAACAAGGTTTAAAATGGCAATAAATACATATTTACCAATGATTACCTTAAATGTCAATGGACTGAATGCTCCAATCAAAAGACATAGAGCGGCAGACTGGATAAAAAAATAAGAGCCTACACTATACTGTCTACAAGCAAAGGACACATACAAATTGAAAGTGAGGAAAAGGATATTTCATATGAATGGTAAAGAGCAAAGTGGGAGTTGCAATACTCTTATTAGACAAAACAGACTTTAATATGAAGGTCATAAAGAAAGACAAAGAAGGACACCATTTAAGGATAAAGGATCCATTCAAGAAGAGGATATTACACTTGTTAATATACATGCCCCTAATATAGGAGCCCCCAAATATACACTAACAGACTATAAAAGAAGAAACTGATGGGAATACAATAATAGTAGGAGACTTTAACGCCCCATTCAATCAATGGACAGAAAATCTATAAGGCAACAGAAATCCTAAATGACAGAATTAGAAAAGTTACATTTAATTGACATTTTCAGGACATTACACCCAAAAAAATCAGAATATACATTCTTTTCAAGTGTACATAGAACCATCTCAACGACTGACCACATACTGTGGCAGAAAACTAACCTTAACAAATTTAAGAGTACAGGAATTATTTTAAGCATCTCCTCTGACCACAATGGCATGAAACTAGAAATCAACTACAGGAAAAGAAGTGAGAAATAATTAACTACATGGAGACTAAACAACATGCTACTAAAAAACTAAGGAGTCAATGAGGAAATCAAAAGGGAAATTAAAAAAAACCTTGAGGAGTTCCCGTCGTGGCGCAGTGGTTAACGAATCTGACTAGGAACCATGAGGTGGCGGGTTTGGTCCCTGGTCTTGCTCAGTGGGTTAAGGATCCGGCGTTGCCATGAGCTGTGGTGTAGGTTGCAGACGCGGCTCGGATCCCGCGTTGCTGTGGCTCTGGCGTAGGCCGGTGGCTACAGCTCCGATTAGACCCCTAGCCTGGGAACCTCCATATGCCCTGGGAGCAGCCCAAAGAAATAGCAAAAAGACAAAAAAAAAAAAACAAAAACAAACCTTGAGACAAGTGATAATGAAGACACAACTATTCAAAATCTATGGGATGCTGTAAAAGCAGCACTTACTTTGATAAGAGTTTTTATCAGTATCTTTCATGAATATAGATGCAAAAATTCTCAACAAAATTTTATCCAACTGAATTCAACAATCTATAAAAAAGATCATTATGACAAACCCATAGCCAATGTAATACTCAACGGAGAAAAGTTTTCCTGCTATAATCAAAGCCTTCCTGCTATAATCAAAGAATATAAGGGATGCCCATTCTCACCACTTTTATTCAGCACAGTATTGGAAGTCCTAGCCATAGCAATCAGATAAACAAAAGAATTAAAGGTATCCAAATTGGAACAGAAGAGGAAAAACTGTTACTATATGCAGATGACATGATATTATATATAGAAAAACCTAAGGACTCTACACAAAAACTATTCGAACTGATCAAGAAATTCAGCAAAGTAGCAGGATACAAGATTAACATTCAGAAATCAGTTGTGTTCCTGTATACTAACAATGAAATATAAGAAAAAGTATACAAAACTACAATACCTTTCAAAATAAACTCCCCCCAAAATTAAATACCTAGGAATAAACCTGGCCAAGGAAGTGAAGTACTTACATGCTTAGAACTATAAAACATTAATCAAGGAAAATAAAGAGGATTCTAAGAAAGAGAAAGATATTCCATGCTCCTGGACTGGAATCAACAGAATTAATACTGCTAAAAATGGCCATACTACCCAAAAGCAATCCACAGAGTCAATGCAATCCCTATCAAATTACCCATGACATTTTTCACATAACTTAAACAACCCAAAAATGTATATGGAACCATAAAAGACCCAGAATTACCAAAACAATCCTGAAGAAAAAAAGAAAAAAGTAGGAGGCATAACTCCCAGACTTCAAACAATACTACAAAGCTATAGTAATTAAGACATTGTGATACAGGTACAAAAATAGACATATAGACCAATGGAACAGAATAGTCTAGAAATAAACCCAGACACCTATGGTCAATTAATCTTTAAGAAAGAAGGAAAGAATACAAAATGGGAAAAAAACAGTCTCTTCAGCAATTGGTGCTGGGAAAACTAGACAGCTGCATGTAAATCAATGAAACTAGAACACACCTTCACACCATGCACAAAAATAAACTCAAAATGGCTTAAAGACTTAAACATAAGACAACATACCATAAAACTCCTAGAAGAGAACATAAGCAAAACATTTTCTGATATCAACCATACAAATGTTTACTTAGGTCACTCTCCCAAAGCAATAGAAATGAAAGCAAAAATAAACCAAAAACTGACAGGCTTTTTCAGAGCAAAGGAAACCATTAAAAAAAAAAAAAAAGACAACGTATGGAATGGGAGAAAATAGTTGCAAACAAAACAACTGACAAGGGCTTAATCCCCAAAATATACAAACAATTCATACAACTCAGCAGCAAAAGAAAAATGGGCAGAAGACCTGCATAGACATTTCTCCAAAGAAGACATATGGATGGCCAACAGGCACGTGAAAAAATGTTCAACATCACTAATTATTAGAGCAATGCGAATCAAAACTAAAATGAGGTACCACCTCACACTGGTCAAATTGGCTATTGTTAATAATTGTACAAATAACAAATGCAGGAGAGGGTGTGGAGAAAAGGGAACCTTCCTGCACTGTTGGTGGAAATGGAAATTGTTATAACCTCTATGGAAAACAGCATGGAGGCATCAGAGAAAACTAAATATGGAACTACCACATTATCCAGCAATCCCACTCCTGGGCAAATATCTGGACAAAACTTTCATTGAAAAAGATACATGCACCCCTATGTTCACTGCAGCACTATTCACAATAGCCAAGACATGGAAACAATCTAAATGTCCACTGACAGATGAATGGGTTAGAAGATGTGGTACATATACACAATGAAAATACTACTCAGCCATAAAAAAGCATAAAATAATGCCATTTGCTGCAACATGGATGGAGCTAGCAACTCTCATACTAAGTGAAGTAAATCAGAAAGAGAAAGACAAATACAATATGATACCACCTACATGTGGAATCTAATATATGGCACAGATGAACCTATCTACAAAAAAGAAAAAATCTCATGGACATGGAGAAGACTTGTGCTTGCCAAGAGGGAGGGATAGGGAGTGGGATGGACTGGGAGTTTGGGGTTAGTAGATGCAAACTATTGCATCTGGAGTGGATAAGCAATGAGATCCTCCTGTATAGCACAGGGAACTATAGTCATTTGTGATGGAACATGATGGAGGATAATGTGAGAAAAAGATGGAGGATAATGTGGGTCACTTTGCTGTACAGCAGAAACTGACAGGACATTGTAAGTCAATTATAATAAAATATAAAAAAGCTAAAAGTAAAAATATCATTTGGGGATAAAAAAGAAATAGATATCTAGTTATCCTCAGAGAAAAGGAAAAATATTTCAGAAATAAAGAGTACATTTCAAGCATAAAAAAAAAAAAAAGAGAAGGTATAGATACTATTATCTCTACTTTAAAGGTGTGGTTTTGTGGTTGAAAGGAAAAAAAAGCCCTAGGCTGAAGATGAACAAAACTGGGCAACAGTAGCAATTGTAACATCTTTTTCTTTTTAGGCCAGGGACTGAACCCGCATCCTTGTGGATACTAGTCGGTTTTCATTACTGCTGAGCCACAACCGGCACTCCAGTTTATAAATTCTTAAGGGCAAGAATCATGTTTTGTTTGTTGCTCTAATTTTAGTGTCTGACATAGCCCGATACACAGAATACTCTCAATACTTACTAAATCTATCTATGTACCTATTTACTCTTTCATCTACCTACCTCAGAATTAAAAAGTGAGGTGTTTACATAGAAGTATATATAAAAATGTTAAAACTTTTTCTTTTTTTGTTATGCATCAATTAATTTCTCTTTGCATGTATTGTGTATTTTACATATTGAAGTCTATGGGCATTATTTTTCTAATAGCTTTTGCTCATTTCATGTCTCTGTCAAATTTTGTTAATTCTTTCAATGTTTTAAACTTTTTACTATTACTGCATTTGTAATTGTGATCAGTGATCTCTGACATTTCCACTGTAAAAACATCAGGACTCCCTGATGTCTCATATGATAATTAGCATTTTTTAGCAACAAAACATTTCGGTTTTTTTTTTTTTTTTTGCCATTTCTAGGGCCACTCTCTCGGCATATGGAGGTTCCCAGGCTAGGGGTCAAATCGGAACTGTAGCCACCAGCTTACGCCAGAGCCACAGCGACACGGGATCCGAGCCGCGTCTGCAACCTACACCACAGCTCATGGCAACAACGGATCATCAACCCACTGAGCAAGCGCAGGGACCGAACCTGAAACCTCATGGTTTCTAGTCAGATTGTTAACCACTGCACCATGACAGGAACTCCGCAATAAAACATTTTAAATTAAGGTACATAAAGTCAAAACCTTTTCTGATTTAGCCTACTGGTTTTCCAATTAGGGTATATAGCAGATATTCTCTATAAGCTGGATGAGTGTAATCTGCAGTTTCAAAATTATTTCTCAAAAATACATTTAAAGAATGTGTGAAAGCATTTCATCAAAAAACACTGTACTGCCAAACGTATATTAAAATTAACAGTATTTTAATTTTCCTAATTGTTTCTTGAGCATGTATACTGAACTAAACAAGGAGGCTCTAAAATTAAATATCATATGATTGGTCCTATTCCAGCTTTGCTATACTGTTCAGAAACAGAGAAATCCTTTTTCATTCATTTTATGTTCAATTCTTTACTCAGTATACTTTCAACTCTTTGCCTTCAACAAAGAAAACTTGATAGATCACAAAAAATAATTATTAATAACAGACTACTATACAATTTTTTGGCATATAAATCATTATTTGTTCAAAAAATTGAGTGACGCAGCAACAACAAAATTTCCATTCTCACTTATATAGCAATGTTAAAGTTTCTCAGGGTTTACTTATGTAAAAACTGAAAAATGGAAGTAGTAAGTAATATAAATTTATCTCACTAAAATATCACATTAAAATAAAAGTTCAATGGGAAAGATAAAATTTTTGACTAGAATTGCTTCATTTAAAAAATTAAATGATAGTGACTATCATGCTTTTATATTTACATTACCTAGCTAGACTTAGTAGAAACATTTAGCAATTTCATTTTAAAATACGAATTTTTTTTTTGTATTTTTTTTTTTTTATTTTCCCACTGTACCGCAAGGGGGTCAGGTTATCCTTACATGTATACATTACAACTACATTTTTCCCCCATCCTTTCTTCTGTTGCAACATGAGTATCTAGACAAAGTTCTCAATGCTATTCAGCAGGATCTCCTTGTAAATCTATTCTAAGTTGTGTCTGATAAGCCCAAGCTCCCGATCCCTCCCACTCCCTCCCCCTCCCATCAGGCAGCCACAAGTCTCTTCTCCAAGTCCATGATTTTCTTTTCTGAGGAGATGTTCATTTGTGCTGGATATTCGATTCCAGTTATAAGTGATATCATATGGTATTGGTCTTTGTCTTTCTGGCTCATTTCACTCGGTATGAGATTCTCTAGCTCCATCCATGTTGCTGCAAATGGCATTATGTCATTCTTTTTTATGGCTGAGTAGTATTCCATTGTGTATATAAACCACATCTTCCGAATCCAATCATCTGTCGATGGACATTTGGGTTGTTTCCATGTCCTGGCTATTGTGAATAGTGCTGCAATGAACATGCGGGTGCACGTGTCTCTTTTAAGTAGAGTTTTGTCCGGATAGATGCCCAAGAGTGGGATTGTGGGGTCATATGGAAGTTCTATGTATAGATTTCTAAGGTATCTCCAAACTGTTCTCCATAGTGGCTGTACCAGTTTACATTCCCACCAACAGTGTAGGAGGGTTCCCTTTAAAATATGAATATTTAGGAGTTCCCATTGTGGCTCAGCAGTTAACAAACCCAACTAACATCCATGAGGACGCAGGTTTGATCCCTGGCCTCGCTCAGTGGGTTAAAGATCTGGCGTTGCCATGAGCTGTGGTGTAGGTCACAGACATGGCTCGGATCCTGTGTTGCTGTGGGTCTGGTGTAGGCTGGCAGCTACAGCTCTGGTTCAACCGCTAGCCTGGGAACATCCATATGCCACGGGTGTGGCCCTAAAAAGACCCCCTCCAAAAAAAGGGTAAAATGTGAATATTTAAAGTTTATTGGAAACTGTTATTATTTAAAATTAAGATGAAAAATTTCAGACATAAACTTAAAAATGTCTGAGAAGTAATATAATTTAAAATAATAAAATGTAAAATGATAAAAGTTTTAAAAAGTTATAATGAATGGGTACATGAGCAAAAAAACACTACCCCAAATCACTGCTTCTAGAAATTATAGGAGCATTCACAGATAGAAAGAATATTGTTAGAATAATCATACTACCAAGGCAATCTATAGATTCAATGCAATCCCTATCAAAATACCAATGACATTTACCACAGACTAGAAAAATCACTCTAAAATTTGTATGGAAACACAAAAGACCCTCCCTCCAACCATGGACAAAACAATCTAGAGAAAGAAGAACAGAGTTGGAAGTAACAAACTCCCTGGTTTCAAACTATACTATAAAGCTTCAATAATCAAAGCAGTATGGTACTGGCACAAAAAAAAGAGACAAAGAGTTAATGGAAGAGAAGTGAGAACTCAGAAATAAACCCATGCAATTACGATCTATGACAAAGGAGGCAAGAATATACAATGGGGAAAAGACTGTCTCTTCAATAAATAGTGCGGGGAAAACTGGACAGCTATATGCAAAAGAATCAAATTGTACTACCTTTTTATATTATACACGAAAATAAACCCAAAATGAGTTAAAGATTTAAATATAAGACCTAAAACCATAAAACTCCTAAATGAAAACACAGTTATGTCAAGAGCATACTGCCTTTTTTAAAATGCACGTTTTCCAGGTGTAGTGCACCATAGGTGGCAACATAAATTAGTGCAGCCACCATGGAAGTTTTCAATTCCTCAAAAAATTAAAAATTTAGCTACCATACAATCCAGCAACTCCACTTCTGGGAATTTTCTAAGGAAAACAAAAGCACTAATTTGAAAAGATATATGCACCCCTGTGTTTACTGCAGCATCATTCACAATAGTTAAGGTATGGAAGCAACCTAAGTGCCCACTGGTAGATGAATGTATAAAGATGTCGTGTATATACACACAATGGAATGTTACTCAGCCACAAAAAAGAATGAGATCTTGCTATTTGCAACATGAATAAGCCTAGAGGGTATTATGCTAAGTGATATAAGTCAGATAGAGAAGGACAAATACTGTATGATTTCACTTATGTGTGGAATCTAAAAAACAAACAAAAAGAACAAATAAAACAAAACGGAAGCAGATTTATACATACAGGGAACAAACTGATGGTTGCCAGAGTGGAGTGGGGTTGGGAGTGAGTGAAGTAACTGAGGGAGATTAAAAGGTATAAACTTCCAGTTATAAAATAAATGGGTCACAGGGATATAATGTATAGCAGAGGGAATATAGTCAATAATATTATAGTTAAGAGTATTATAGTAACTTCAGACAGTAACTAGACCTATCATGATCACTTTACATTTTATAAAAATACTGAATCACTGTTGTACACCTGAAACTAATATAATATTGTAAATCAATTACACCTCAAGGGGGGAAAAAAAGAATAACTATCAGAACTCACTGGAAAGTATCAAAAGCAGGCAAAAAGCCTGAGCTTACTAAGAAAAAATGTTGACTAATAAACAATTATGAGTTCATGGCTTTTTGCCTGAGGGTGCTCCCAATATCCTCTTTCTATTCCAGTCTCTCTCTCTCTCTCTCTCTCTCTCTCTCTCTCTCTCTCACACACACACACACACACACACACACACACACACACACACACACAATCAGTCTTACTACCTCCATGACAGTCAGGATTGATGGAACAGGTGGAAATTTAGAGGGGGAACCGTTGAAGGTAGAGACTTGCAGAAAGGGTAAAATGCAAAATATGAGTACAAAATCGACAAAATCCCAGGTGACTGACAAGTAAGAATGTGCAGTGGAGAGTCTGAGGAGCTAGCCAAAAAGTAGGTGCAAGTGAAAGAGGAATTAAAAAAAAATTATGAGAGCTTTAGGCTGTATTTCCTTCATTGCAATACTTAAGTTAAATTATATCATTTAACAAGAGTACCTCCACAGTGGTAAAATTATTGGCTACATAATTAATATGACTGAATCAGAGAATCTACTGCAAAATGTGGAAGTATGTTGTAAAGTGTTCTGCTGGACCAAACTGCAAGCTTTATAAAAAACAACCATCCTGATTTTTCAAGACCATCAGACACACAGCAACAGTTCTAGAGCACTAGTTAAGGCTCCTAAACTAGTATCTTAAAAAAAAAAACCACGGAAGAAAAATTTTTTACCAAAGTATTTAAAAATAACTGCAATAATTTCAATTAGGACATTTCTTTATCACCCACAGATGAGAATGCACCCTCTAAGGTGTAGGCTGACACTGATTTAAACAGACAAAGAAGGAAGGCATTTTAGTAAAAGGAAGTAAGATCTTTGATTGACAGTTCTTGGAAAAAGGTTAAAAATTCAAAAGGAGTGACTGCATGTGGCTCAGAACCTAAAAGCCTTTTTCTCCACCCAACAGAAGAGCAGTCTCAAGTAATAACTGGTTGCCATGGAGATAAGAAACTAGAGAGATCAAAGAACTCAATTTGCAGTTAAATGGGCTGGAAACAATCCTTACTACTTGGTGAAGGAAAGAGATTAAAAATATACATGATTGCCACAGGGAATCTTTTTCACCTAGCATTTCTCAACCTCATTAATGAACAAAAAGTCTAAAAAACCAAATGAAAACCCAAAGTGTCTTGGACTGAGCTCATTAAACATAATTCAGAATTTCAGATGTTATCACAAATCCTTCCTATTCTGCATGATTTTGAATCTTTTTAATGGTACTTGTTAGTAAATATTGTAATGAGACTAAAATTGTGTTCAGGAACAAACTAGTATTACTGAGGGGACTAGAGCTTCAATGGGGAAAAAAAAGAAGACAAGTGGAAAGGTAACATAGAATAAGAAAGAGATTCACGTGGTGAAAATCTGGATTAAAAAAAAACCTTTTCGCAATCATAGAATACCTTTGTGCGTGCTGTAAAGGGCTGCAAACGTCACCATGAAGAAAGTCGTGGAGTATTTCCCAGCATTAACTAAATGAGGAAAGGCTCTCTTTGTGTCTCGGTATCTGCGCAGGCACTGGATAAAGCGAAGCCAAGCAGGAATGCACTGAACAATAGCCCGCACACCATATGAATATTTGTGGCAAATTTCTGGTTCTGTGAAGATTTCAAAGAAGAAAAGACTACAATTAAACAACTTGTTCACATCATTTAGTCATATATTGCAACCACTAGGAAATCCATAGAAGCAAGGAACCTGAGTTTCAGAATCACTTTTTTCTTTGCAGCTACTGTATTCTCAAACTTTTCAGTGGCTGTTAAACTGAAGAGAGAAAGTAAAATACACAGTGGGAACTTATGAAAATCTGCCTGCTCAGATTTCTATCTGTTCTAGAATCACCTTTGGAGTGCAGTAAAACTCTAAGACAATTAGAAGATGAGTATACTTATCAAAGAGAAAAAAAATTAGTAAGCTCTATAACCTGAAACATCAGGAAAACCTATAAATATCACTGTGACTCAAGTCAATTTTCTGAGCTCCAAACCACTATATTATACCCACTATACTCTGTTCATATTCTTGCTCTTTAAAGATAAAACAACCCCCTCCAAAAAAAAAAAAAAAACCAATGAACAGAGTTTGTATTTTTTAAAATGAGAAGAATGAAGTTGGTAAACCAATTTTCTTCAAATTTTGGAAATGTATCTTAGTGGCTCAACATACAACAGAGTTGTGATCTGCTCGCAATTGATGAAAATGTGTTGCTATTGGCTTCATTAACTTTTGTTAGTCAGATGTTACATAATCTGTCTAAATTTGGTCTTTGTCATTAAGGCAAAATTCCTTAATATCTTGAACACCTGGCATAAACTAAGAGTGAGGAAAAGAGCCAAAACAAACAAACAAACAAAAAAACAAGGTCTCCAGTAAGAATTAATAAACAATTTACAAAGACTTTCTCAAAGCACTTGATCTACCTCTAAATAACTGTAAAGCAATACTGTGATGGCAATTATTGACAGTAAAGCATCTGTGATATAATTACCAATGTACTAGAAGATTTTTCTAGTTTTAGAATTTTTTAAGTGTAAGTTATAAATCTCCTGGCAAATGAATGGCTAAAATTATAATACATAATTCAAGAGCCAAACTATATCAGATATAGAGATAGCTAAAAGAGTGCCAAGTACATTTAATTAAGTTTTTAATATTATTGGATGATCTTAAATTTCTCAGTTATCATTCCCAATATTTCTTGGTTTACATTGGCAGTTCGATAGTGTGGATGCACATTCATACCCTACCTTCTGAATCATTTGGCAAGAGGCCGCCACTTTCATCCCATTTGAGCTCAAAACTGTAGAAGCAGATCATATATTCCAGGTCCATGAGTATCACTGACAGGCTGTTCAGCTGATCGGCCAGCCAGAAATCAGCAAAGCCTACCTTATGGAAGGGGGCTGTAAATACTCGAAACTGGGAGAGAGGAAAAAAAATCAGAAAACAAAGAAACAAGAAAATTCAAATTAAATTTCTCTAATTCATGTCTGACACTGCTGCATGATTACTTTAGTTGATCAAATGGAAACTAATGAACCAACCACAAACATAGGGGGACCTGGCAATGGTGGCTAGATTGAGAATTAGTCAAGGGAATGTATAACTAAGAAAGGGTGGGGCAGGTGGAAGGCAAGAATAGCTATAGTTACAAAACAGAAAGCAGAGATTTTGGAAGCAATTAAGTAGAAAGCAGAGTGGCAAAAATGCATTGAGAGGACATTTAACATTAGGGTCTAAAATAAATTTGCTAAAGACCCATGTGCTATGACAATTTTTGGACTATTCTCCCATCTTAGCTAGCCTAACACAAAGCTCTTCTTTGCCTACAAAGGATATGAAGGGAAGGATGGTACCTCATGGGAAGCATATTTTATTCTCTGACCAAAGTCACTTTGATTTCACTAATGCCATGAGGATGACTGTATTTGTCTTGAAATTATACTACAAAAATCAGCACACATACCACTGTTATGAAAACAATAATAAATCAATTCAGGTTAAATGTACTGAGCACTAATCCATGTTGTGTATTTTTCTCATCGTGCATTTCTTATGATTCATTAACTATAACAATTCTATGAGCTAGGTATTATCCATATCCCCATTTTACAGAAGACCTGTAACCAAAATTCATCCTGACCACTCATGTGTGGAGCCTGTTTACTATTGCAAAGGGAAATTCTGGCACTGCAGAGAGAGGCATATACTAATCATCAGAAATAGGCTCAAATTTATAGATTGCCTTAAGAAGCCTTCAAGTGAAGTGAAGATGGAATGCAGGCAGCTTTCTTCCTCACCCTGCTAGGCCCTTTCTGTCTAACATAGTAAGAATGGACTCCTAAAACAAGGAATCCTGACTAAGTGACAGTTTTGAGAAAATGAGTCTAAATCTATAGCTCTCTCGGGATCTGGGTAAACTCATTTAATAGACATTCAGCCTGGGAGACTATGGCTCTTGACTCTCAGCCTTAGCTGGTTCTTTCTTTCTCTAAATAACTCCCTTGATTACTTCAGGGAGATAAATGGCTATATTATAAATCAACCCTGGGATCAACTATCTATGACAGGTATTGCCCTAGAGCTTTGGAAATTAAACCAGGGATCTACAAGACACAATATAGGCTTGAAGACATTATTTTCTGGAGCTAATATATTTTGAGTCTATGGCTCAGCTTTTGACGACTTGCTTATTACTCTTTCAATAAGTAAGGCAGGTAAGCTATATTGTTTGCAACCATAAGCTCCACACAGCAAACCTTTTTTTTTTTTTTTTTTTTTTTTTTGCAGGATGGGTTGGGGTAGGAGGTATTAAGAAAGTGAAACGTTAATCATTTACGCTCAAAGAGGTCCTGGTACAGTTTATACAATACTTTAAGAAACTCTAGGTGCAGAATGGATTCAGAGGATAACACAGTATATAACAGCAAAGGATCAGGAAGTCTAACTCAGTCTCTAGTCATAGACTTTTGTGAAACTGGTAGCCTAACTGCAAATTTTTCATTTCTCACTGACATGAGATAGAATACCACTACTCTCACAACCTGCCAAACTCAGCTCCCAAACCTGGCTATTATAGAAAACCTCCATAAGAGCAGAAGGTAAGAAGAGTGTATTAAATAAGAAACAAAGAGATAGATGGATGGACTATAAGAGGGAAGAAGTGACATAAAAAGGCAACTGGAGGAAGGGAAAATTTACAGAAGAGAGAAGATGAAAAAAGAAAAGAGTGGTATTTGTTGGTATAAGACAACTAATGAAGGAAAGTCTTTCATGCATTTAACAAAGGTTTATAAGTATTTATTTACTACAGGTCATGCATTGTGGAAATACTGAATAAATAAAACATGGCATGTACCCTCAAAGACCTATAATCTCTTTGGGCAATTGAACACATGAAGAAATGACAGCATCGTGTAGCACCTGCTATTACAGACAGGCATACAAAATACTCTGGAAATACAGGGAAGGGAGCAAGTAGTTTGGTCTGAGGTAGGACAAGTGGGGAAGAAAATAAACAGACCATACTTAACTACCTGATATTTACACACAGAATGCTCCTTCTTCCTTTCTTGTTCTGGCTAAGATCTTTCAATTTCTACCTTGTAATTTATGATGAAAACAATAACAGGGTGTTCCCATCCTGTTTCAGTGGAAATGAATCTGACTAGCATCCATAAGGATGCAGGTACAATCCCTGGACTGGCTCAGTGGGTTAGGGATCCAGCGTTGCCGTGAACTGTGGTGTAGGTCACAGACGCAGCTTGGATCTGGCGTTGCTGTGGCTGTGGTATAGGCCAGAGGCTACAGCTCTGATTTGACCCCTAGCCTGGAACCTCCATATGCCACAGGTGTGGCACTACAAAGACAAAAAACAAAACAAAACAAAAACCTAAAAAATGATAACAAATCACTGAGTAATAGTATTAAGAAAGCTAGAGACAATCTGGATACTTGATTATTTTACCCACTTACACAAAAAGTCACTAATAAATTGTTACAAAGAATATATGTTAATATCATTTTCTAAGTTAATATAGGTAAACAGTTAAGGAGATGAAGTCTTTTCTTTCTTTCTTTTTTCTTGGGCTGCTCCCACAGCATATGGGAGGTTCCCAGGCCAGGGGTCTAATTGGAGCTGTAGTTGCCAGCCTACGCCAGAGCCACAGCAACGCAGGATCCGAGCCGCATCTGTGACCCACACCACAGCGCACGGCAATGCTGGATCCTTAATCCACTGAGCAAGTGCAGAGATGGAACCTGCAACTTCATGGTTCTTAGTCGGATTCGTTAACCACTGAGTCACGACGGGAACTCCCAGGAGATGAAGTCTTAATTTCTACTATGGATAATCACATTCTTGCCAAATTTGATTTTTAAATTCCATTAGTTGATCCACTAGATCAAAGTTAAACATCTTAGATAAAGTAACTTTCAGGTCTAACTCTTAAATGGTAGCATTTAAGAAATAGATTATGGAGCCAGACCGCCTGTGCTCATAACCCATCTCCATTATATCTTTGCTA
The DNA here is from genome assembly GCF_016906955.1 of Phacochoerus africanus. Lineage (NCBI taxonomy): Eukaryota > Metazoa > Chordata > Mammalia > Artiodactyla > Suidae > Phacochoerus > Phacochoerus africanus. Next base: position 121,718,158 of record NC_062554.1, on the reverse strand, counting down.
TGTGATCTTATTTAACTTCTCTGAACCTAAGCTTCCTCACTTATAAAATGTGGATTAACAGCAGCTCCAACTTCATGGTTTATTAAAAGGATTAAGGAGTTCCCGTCGTGGCGCAGTGGTTAACGAATTCGACTAGGAAGCGCGGGTTCGGTCCCTGCCCTTGCTCAGTGGGTTGACGATCCGGCGTTGCCGTGAGCTGTGGTGTAGGTTGCAGACGAGGCTTGGATCCCGCGTTGCTGTGGCTCTGGCATAGGCCGGGGGCTACAGCTCCGATTGGACCCCTGGCCTGGGAACCTCCATATGCCGTGGGAGCGGCCCAAGAAATAGCAAAAAGACAAAAAAAAAAAAAAAGGATTAAATAAATTGACAACTTATAAAATGTCCAGAACAGTGCATTATTAAAAGAGAACATTTTTCTAATAATATTCTTATAATAGAGACACATAAAAATTTTAGTATACAACTATGGAAAGTATTAGAAAAAAGAAATACCCAAATAACATACCAAAGGACTCTAATTTTTAAAACTTCATGTAGCTTTCATAAGTTGATACTGTTGGTTAGACAATCTGAGGCATTTGTTCATGCTTTCTTTTTTTTTTCTTATGGCCACACCCATGGCATATGGAAGTTCCCAGACCAGGGACTGAATCCAAGTTGCAGCTGCGACCTATGCCACAGTGTGGCAACATCAGATCTTTAAGCCACAGCACCGGGCCAGGGACAGAACCCACAATACCACAGAGACAACCAGATGGATCCTTAATCCCCTGTGCCATAGTAGCAACTCTGTTTATGCTTGCTTGCTTGCTTTTTTTCTCCCTTTTTGGCCTCCCCATGGCATATAGAGTTTCAGGGCCAGGATCAGATGTGACCTAAGCTGCAGTTGCAACATATGCCACACCCGTGGCAACCTGGATCCTTTAACCTGCTGTGCTGAGGCAGGTACAGAACCTGCGTCCTGGCACTGCAGAGATGCCGCGCAGTCAGTGCCTATCACTATGGCCAAGTGACATATGTTCTTTTCCCACTTAAAAGTAAAGGAGGAATTCCCGCTGTGGCACAGTGGAAACGAATCTGACTAGGAATCATGAGGTTGCGGGCTTCGATCCCTGGCCTCACTCAGTAGGTTAAGGATCCGGCGTTGCCATAAGCTGTGGTGTAGGTTGCAGATGCGGCTCGGATCTGGCATTGCTGTGGCTCTTGTGCAGGCCGGCAGCAACAGCTCTGATTAGACCCCTAGTTTGGGAACCTCCATATGCCGAGGGTGCGGCCCTAAAAAGGCAAAAAGACCAAAAAAAAAAAAAAAAGAAAGAAAAAAGTAAAGGAAAAAGGAAATGCAGTTTACTTTAGGAGGAGGCTTTAAGTAAAGCTATATGAGAGAAATACAGGGTGGAATCACTTGTTAATTCACTAGAATAAGTCTAAGGGTAAGTTTTCTCAGTGAAATTTGAATTAAAATACATCAATAGGTCAATTAATATTAAAATAATCTATAAACAACATTTTTATTATTTACAATTATTATTACAAATGTAACAAACCACAACGCTTCTTTCTGTATTTCACTGCTTCTGACAGTATATTCTATTATTCTCTTATTTTTTCTTATATCATCACTGTTAACCAATTCCATCAAGTCCTCATTTATTAAGACACAGCAGATGCACAGATAAATTCTACTTAATGGGGAGTAATTATTCTTCTAATAAGAATAACTGGTCATGCATGAATCATAACTGCTTCCTATTTAAACAAAGAAGGATGCAGTGAAGAAATGCTCACTTAGCACATAATATACACAACTGTATTATTTTGCTACTGTAATGTTGCACTCAAATATGAGTTTTCTGAGACTTTCAAATCTCATTGGAAAATAACTTTATAGAGATTTCACAACAATTTAGGAAGGAACAATAGGTATTTATAATCTTTTTTTTTTTTTTTTGTCTTTTTAGAGCCGCACCTGTGGCATATAGAGATTCCCAGGCTAGGGGTTGAATTGGAGCTGCAGCTGCCGGCCTACACCACAGCACAGCAACACAAGATCCGAGGCACGTCTGTGACCTACACCACAGCTCACAGCAATGCTGGATCCTTAACCCAATGAGCGAGGCGAGGGATCAAACTGTGTCCTCATGGATACTAGTCAGATTTGCTTCACTGAGCCACGATGGGAACTCTCTAGGTACTTATAATCTTAAAGCTATTTCCTTGTAACCAGAATATTACATTTTTTATGCAAATAGCGTAGTTTTAGTAATACAGGGACAAATAATCTCCAAATAAGGTAATCTAATATTGCTGCACTAACTGGAAATGATTTTTTTTTTAGTATAAATTTCAAGACAGAAAAAAATGCCTTAAATTTTTCTTTCTTATAAAAAAAATCCTTAAAAAGCATGTTTTCTAGACAATGACAAGACACAAGACACATTAAGGGTAATGATATAACTTATGATTTACCAAAATACTCTTCTTCTTTTTACAGCTGTGCCTGCAGCATACGGAAGTTCACAGGCTAGGAGTTAATGGCAGCTGCAGCTGCAGGCCTATACCACAGCCACAGCAATGCTGGATCCAAGCTGCACCTGTAACCTACACTGCAGCTTGTGGCAACGCCGAATCCTTCACCCACTGAGCAAGACCAGGGATCAAACCCACATTCTCACAGAGACTATGTTGGGTTCTTAACCTGCTGAGCCACAATGGAAACTCGAATTTATCAAAATACACTTGAACATCTAAGTTCTACACTCAGAATTTAAACTCAAAATTAGGCCTAGTAGTGTTACTTAAAGGGAATGATTTGCTCTTTTACTTATTTATATTTAACAAAGTTGGTGGAAAAGAGGGAGACTCTCAATTTGTGATAACAATCCTAGTGGAAGAAATAAAAAATATAAATAAATGCACAACTTTGGGAAAAAAAACCAAGATTTTGGCCACTTTATTGTTTTGAGAGCAATAAGTACAAATTTATTTACCTATATTGGTAATAAATATTTACTTATATTGGAACATGGGTTGCTTTTAAATTTGTTGAGTGCTTACTATGTTTTTTTAATAGGAAAGTCATATTTTATGTGTTCTGATTTTAAAAATTTAGTTAATGTTATTTAGAGAGAGTATACTGCTAAGAACAACAACAAAATTCTGCTAATCCTAATGGGCATAAAAAAGGAAAAGAAATAAAAACTACTGTTTTCAAGGCACTATGTTTTATAAGGTGAAAAAAATGAGACAATAATTATTGGAATTCGGCAATTTTGTGGAGATTGGTCAATTTCATCGCTAATCTTTACTGTGAGTTGTAATTCATAATCTAAGAAATAATTACATGAAATTATCAATGATACTGATTTTCAAAATAACAGTTTGGTAAACTGGGGAGTAAGCAGAAGTTCCTTCCCAGGGCAATCTTTACAATACACTCAAAAACACAGCTACCATTTTTGAAGGATATTCTATATCCTTATGCTGAGATTGCTTGGTTTTGAGATCATTAATAGGTAAAGTGGAAGAAGAAATAGAATTATAAACAAGAACCAAAGTCAATTTTTCAAGTTAAGTTTAGTGATAAGACAAGATATTCCCACTGTTTTTAGAGAATCAATTCTTCATAAATTAAAAATGTTTTGATTGACCCCTTACAGCAATTTTGTTTTTGTTTTTTTAGGGCAGTACCTGCGGCACATGGAGATTCCCAGGCCAGGGGTCAAATGAGAGCTGTAGCTGCCGGCCTACGCCACAGCCACAGCAACGCCAGATCCGAGCCGCGTCTGCAAACCACAGCACAGCTCACGGCAATGCCGGATCCTTAACCCACTGAGCAAGGCCAGAATTGAACCTGCAACCTCAGGGTTCCTAGTCAGTTTCGTTTCCACCGCGCCATGACGGGAACTCCGCCTTATAGCAATTTAACAGGGAAATAATAGTTTTACCACTTTAAAAAAAAGGAAACAAAGTTCTACATGTTATCACAGCTGATTAAATAATCTGTAAAGTATTATGAATTATTATTATGACTAAATGAATTATATTAATTTGCAAAATCATTTCAATATCTGGAGTTCATACCCCATTTTAGGAGAAATAAGCACAAGTGCTTTTCCCAGGGTCACTGTGCTGCCCAGCATCAGGTGTACCAGTCACACTGTGTTCTTTGTCCCTACAGCTGGGGTACCACTCATTCAGACTACAATGTGAACATGCCTTCTGGAGTTGTGCAATACAGAAGCTTTGGTATCATTCTGGAGGAAGCCAATGACTAATATGCTACCCTACAAATGATACACAAATTTTTGGACTTACCAGCAGTTTAAGCAGCCAAAACCGGGATTTGTAATAGAAAGTTTTGGTGGGGTTGATGAGAAAGAAAACCATAAATCCATAAAGGACAAGTGGGTATACATATGTGGGGATGATGCTAATTGGAGCAAAGAAGCATGCCAGAAGGCTCAGGCACCACAATATCCCAAGGAATCCAGCAATCTGATAAAGGATGGGAAAGACAAAAAGAAAGAAAATTATTTTTATTTTTACCATTACTCAGAAATATCTTTAATAAAACAAAGGTAAGAAAAATGTTTAACTATGAAGTCAATTAATCCTCTTCAAAGAGAAAACAGACTTTAGCACCAACTAAACCAGCTATATAGCTACTGCAAACAATATTCATGGGACTTTATGTCTTGCTTTGATTACCTCAAAGAGATGCTGATGAGACAAATTGCTTCTCGGATTAAGTTCAAAGATGAGCACATGATTTACTCCAGCCTGTCTCCAACCATATGTGTTGATGCCCAGTAGAAAAAGGAATTCAATCAGAAGAAAGCCACCCCGATAGATTCTTATCAAGGGCCATATACTTCTATCTGTTTCAAGTTTAAATACAGCTGAAAGAATATCAATTGATTAGTTAGAAAATCCATAATGTCTCCTTTTTCTTTTCTCTTAATTCTCAATGATATAGCCCTTGCATAGGGATTTTTAATAAATAAGTCCTAAATCTAGGTTATCTCAAGAGCCTGATAAACTTGCTTTGAGGTTCTTCCTCTTCTTCAGCTCACTCTGCAAAATTCCCCCAGAATAATTTTCCTAAAATTTGACTTACTGCATACTAGCCCATGGTGAAGTACTTTAAAACTATTAGATCACTTCTGCCAGCTGGGAATTTCTGGCATGACACAACTTCTTTGGCTTTGTTTTGTCCATTATTAAACTGGATATAGTAATGCCGACCTCACAGAGCTGCTATGAAAATTAAAATAGTATACATGAAAGCAATGTGAAAACTGAAATGTTTTCACATTTAACAACAGTTAGTGTTTATAGAATGCTTACTATGTACTTAGGCTTGTTCTCAGTATTTTTACATATAACAATTCATCTAATCTTCACAGTGGTTCTGTGAGTTAAAAACTATTACCTTCATTTGATTAATGAGGAATCTACAGCACAGAGAGGTTAAGTAATTTGCTTAGTGTTACCAAGCTAGTATAGGGCAGAGTCAAGATTTTTAACTCAGACAGTTTCGCTCCAAAGCCCACACTCCTAATTACCACATTCAATTGCCCATATGCCCATACAAATGTTCAGTATCACTATTATCATATAGCTCTCCAATAATTAAAACATTTAAACACTTTAGTCTCACAATTCAAGTTCTTTACAATCTGATCTCTTAACTCACTTTTCTCACTTACCTTATAGTGCTCCTAAATTAATTCTTATCTCCTGATAGATTTTACTATCCTTCTAACAAGTTTGCTTTTCACAATTGCATATGTTACTTCCTGTACCTAAAGTGGCCTTGCTCTTTCTTTTGACCAAGTCCACTTCTACTTATTTAAGAGCCAGATCCTCATCTGTTTATAAATTCATTGAATCAATAAGTTTCATTTTGAGTCTACTATGTGCCAAGCATTTCAATTTGGCTACCAATTTCTCAATTTTCCAAATAACTATTAAACTTACTATTAGTACTACTCATTTGAAATTTAATTATATATTTTATACATTTAATTTAAAGATTATTATTTAATCTTTGTATTCTCTATAGTACATGACATATTTAATAATTTTAAAATAACATGGCAGGGGTTCCCTTGTGGCTCAGTGGGTTAAGGAACCAGCACTGCTACTGCTGTGGATCACAACCAATCTCTGGCCTGGGAACTTCTTTTTTGTCTTTTTGCCATTTCTTGGGCTGCTCTCGCAGCATATGGAGTTTCCCAGGCTAGGGGTCTTATTGGAGCTGTAGCCGCTGGCCTATGCCACAGCCACAGCCACGCCAGATCCAAGCTGCGTCTGCAACCTACATCACAGCTCACGGCAACGCCAGACCCTAAACCCACTGAGCAAGGCCAGCGATTGAACCTGCAACTTCATGGTTCCTAGTCGGATTCGTTATCCACTGCACCACAACGGGAACTCCCATGGCCTGGGAACTTCTGCATGCCACGAATGTGGCCAAAATATTAAAACAATTAAAAAATAAAAATAACAGGGTAGAGAAAGCCTCTGCTTTGGAGTCAAATACTACAGACCTATCTTTACACAAATTCTAGCTTTACTAGGGCAAATTATTTAATTTTTCTAAGTCTCAGTTTCCTTCTTGGTCAATGGGGATACTATCTATTCTCATAAATTTGTTAAGATTAAATCTGAACAACATATATTAAACGCCTAAAACAATCTTTGGCCCATTCTGAGTATTTAATTTCCAGTTTCTTTTTCCTTTTACTTGATGAAAATTCATTTTTTTTCATCAATTTGACAAATATTTATTAGGTGCCTACTATGTGTGACATCATTCTAAAAGCTGGAGATTCAGTAATGAACAACAGACAAAATACCTGTTTTCAGGAAACTTCTATTCTGTATAATGTCAGACAGTGACATAAGGGTTTCCAAGGGAAAAAAAGGTAAGCGGATAAAGAATGTTAGGTGTTATTTTGGGTAGGATGGTCAAGAAGACCTCTCGAAAGATGACATTTACAGAGACCTTAACAAAACAGACTGAATCGTATGCATATCTGGAGGAATAGGGCTCCAAGGAGAGGGAAAGTAAAAACGGCCCTAAAAGGCAGGTATGAGCTTCGTGTAGTTTAAGAACAGGAAGAAGCCCAGGGCCACTACAAATGGAATGAATGAGAGGTAAAGGGGCAAAATGTTATCTAGAGGCAGATTAGGTAGGACTTGGTAGTACTATGTCAAAACTTAAGCTTTTACTCACGTATATGAAGCCAATAAAAGGTTTTGCACATAAGTAATACAACCAGACTACTAATTTTTTTTTGTCTTTTTTTGCTATTTCTTGGGCCACTCCTGCGGCATATGGAGGTTCCCAGGCTAGGGGTCTAATCGGAGCTGTGGCCACCAGCCTACGCCAGAGCCACAGCAACGCGGGATCCAAGCCGCGTCTGCAACCTACACCACAGCTCACGGCAACGCCGGATCGTTAACCCACTGAGCAAGGGCAGGGACCGAACCCGCAACCTCATGGTTCCTAGTAGGATTTGTTAACCACTGCTCCACGACGGAAACTCCCAGACTACTAATTTTAAGGGGCTGCTCTAGCTGTCATATGAAGAACATATTGCAAAGGAACAAGTATGGTAGGAAAAAAATTAGGAGGCTAAACATTTTTAAAAAATACATACATATGGTTGTAAATCCAGATTCTCAAGCAAAGACCAGAGATACGACACAACAGTCAGAAACAAAAATAATAAATATAAATCCCAAAGAATATATAATAAAACTACTAGAGCTAATAAATTCAGCAAAGTTGCAGAGTACAAGATCAATATACAAAATTCACAAAATTCTTTTTATACACCAGCAATGAACAACATAAAATGAAATGAAGGAAATAATTCAAATTACAATAGCAAACAAAAGAAAAAACACCAAGGAATAAATTTAATCAAAGGTGACAAGACTTGTACATTGAAAAGTACAAAACACTGCTGAAAGCAATTCCATGTTCATGTACTTGAAGACTTCATATTATTAAAATGGCTGTGCTATTCAAAACATTCTACAGGTTTAATATAATCCATATCAAAATTCTGATGGTCTTTTTTTTTTTTTTTTGCAGAAATGAAAAAATCGATACCTAAATTCATATGGAATTGCTAAAGGCCCCAGACAGTAAAAACAACATTGAAAAATAGAAGAACAAAGTTGGAGGACTCATAATTCATTATTTCAAATTTTACTACAATAAAACAGTATGGTACTAGAGTAAAAAAAAAAAACAAATGGAATAGATTGAGAATTCAGAAATATATTTATACATCTATGGTTGATTTTCAATAACAGCATCAAGACCACTCAATGAAAAAGAAAATTCTCTTCAACAAATAAATGGTGCTGAGACAACTGGACATCCATAGGCAAAAGAATGAAGTTGAACCCATTCCTCATACCATATACAAAAAGTAGTTCAAAATGGATCAATAAGCCAAATATAAAAGCTAAAACCACAAAATCCTTAGAAAAAAATATAAGGGTATATCTTCAGGACCTTGTATTTGGCAATGGATTCTTACATATGACACCAAAAACATAACAACAATAAAAGTAGATAAAATGGACCTCAACAAAATTAAAAACTTTTGTGCATCAAAGGACATTATCAAAAGAAGTAAAAAAAAAAATCTAACGAATGAGAGAAAATACTTGCAAATCATGTACTGATTACGGGTCTAGTGTCCAGGATATATAAAAAAATCTCTTAACATAACAATAAGAAGACAATTAAAAAATTGGGCAAAGGACGTGGATAGACATTTTTTCAAAGAAAACATACACATAGCCAATAAGCATGCTCAATATCATTAGTCATTAGAAAAATGCAAATCAAGACTATAACAAGATACTACTTCACACCAACTAGGATGGCTACAATTTTAAAAAAAGAGGAAAGAAATCACAAATGTTGATGAGAATATGGAGAAAATGGAAAAATCTTAAAATGGTGGGAAGAGAATATGGTGCAGCCTCTGTGGAAAACAATTTGATGGTACCTCAGAAAGTTAAAAAGAATTATCATATAACTGAGCAATTCTACTCACAGGCATGTATCTGAAAGAATTGAGAACAAGTATCTAAACAAATCCAAGTATATGTATGTTCATAGAAGCAAAATTCCTATTAGCTAAAAGGCAGGAACAACCCAGCATAATACATATTTGGTTTTGGTAGATATTGCCAAACAATTCTTCAAAGTACTATGCCCATTTCCACTCATTCACTTTAATATCTTCATGGTATCCCACTCTAAGGGTAATATCATTTATTTTCAAAAAATAGTTCCTAATTGACAGACATCTGAAAGGTTTCTAGGATTTTTACTATTATAAACAAAATGGCAGTGAATATCCTCCTTTCATATATGTCTTTGCACCCATGCACAAGTTGTTTGTAGGGTAAATTTCTAGAAATAAAATTGCTTAATTAAAGTGATTACAGGAGTTCCCGTCGTGGCGCAGTGGTTAACAAATCCGACTAGGAACCATGGGGTTGTGGGTTCGGTCCCTGCCCTTGCTCAGTGGGTTGACGATCCAGCGTTGCCGTGAGCTGTGGTGCAGGTTGCAGACGCGGCTTGGATCACGCGTTGCTGTGGCTCTGGTGTAGGCTGGTGGCTACGGCTCCGATTAGACCCCTAGCCTGGGAACCTCCATATGCCGCAGGAACGGCCCAAGAAATAGCAAAAAAACAAAACAAACAAACAAACAAAGTGATTACATAAAAATTTTAATATATGGAGTTCCCATTGTGGCGCAGCAGAAATGAATCCAACTAGGAACCATGAGGTTTCGGGTTTGATCCCTGGCCTCGCTCAGTGGGTTAACGATCAGGCGTTGCTGTGAGCTGTGGTGTAGGTTGCAGGCGTGGCTTGGATCTGACGTTGCTGTGGCTCTGGCATAGGTCAGCAGCAACAGCTCCGATTGGACCCCTGGCCTGGGAACCTCCATATACTGCAAGTGTGGCCCTAAAAAGGAAAAAAAGACAAAAAAAAAATTTAATATACACTACCAAATTATCCTCTAAAGAGACTGAAACAACTAATAATACTCACTACTAATGTATGAGTACCTGCTATTTCTCATTCTTATATGCACTTTAAATGGCCAAACTCTTTGTCAACCCAAAAAGTGAAATATGACATATTGTAATTATATTAGTATAGGTTACTAGGAAACTCTAAGAACAAGTTTTTAAAAATCTACACAGGAAACCTTTTCATCGTCACAATGCTAAATATCTGGAATATGTGAATTTCAGAGAAATTATTAAAAATTAAGTCATGTCCCCTTGAGAAACCACAGCAATTATGCGCATTTTTTATGTGAATGTTTGAAAAAAGGAATCATGCTTGTACATGCTTTACTATTGCTGTGTTTCTCTCTCAATTCTCAACTCTGTTATCTTTATGCAACTGCTGGGAGATAAATAAAGATAGACAGTTGGCTTTAACTATATTTACCCTACCTCCCCTCATAGACACACCAAGATCAAACAAAGAAGGGTTCCAAGAACATAAATGCACAACATTAAATGCATAAATAGTATACTTTAGCAAATAAATCAGACTGTCTCACAAAACATAAGATATATATATATACACGAACGGAAATAAAACCCCAACCTTGTCCCTGAATTTAGGAAAATTTCAATTCATTCACAGAAAAAGAATGGAATTTGTCTATCAATTCTCCTGTCTTATTTAATGATGGTGATGATGCTCACCACCATGAGCACCACCATGCTCATCTTGAAAATAAATGAAAAAATTCCACACACAGACAAGGAAGGTTTTTCCTACATAAAGAACAATATCCATCATATATGCCACATCCTTTATATTGATGTACTCCACACCTATAAACACATTTCACTTACACTTTTTTTCTTTTTCTTTTCTAGGGTTGCACTCGCAGCATATGGAGGTTTCCAGGCTAGGGGTCTAACTGGAGCTATAGCTGCTGGCCTACGCCAGAGCCACAGCAATGCAGGATCCGAGCTGCATGTGCAACCTATACCACAGCTCACAGCAATGCCGGATCCTTAACCCACTGAGCAAGGCCAGGGATCGAACTCACAACCTCATGGTTCCTAGTTGGATTCGTTAACCACTGAGTCACGATGGGAACTCCCAATGAGTGTTTTTTAAATTCTTTTTTTTTTTGCCTTTTAGGGCTACACTGGCAGCATTGGAGGTTCGCAGGCTAGGGGACAAAATGGAGCTACAGCTGCTGGCCTACACCACAGCCACAGTGATGCAGGATCCTTAACCCACTGAGAGAGGCCAGGGATCAAACCTTCAACCTTATGGTTGCTAGTTGGATTAGTTTCCTCTGCACCACAATGGGAACTCCTACTTACACTTCTTAGCTGTTATCTATGAACTGGTCTCAAGCTATATTTTCACTCTTATCCTCTAATACTCTCCTTCGCCTTAGGTGAATTTATCACTTCTCTCCCACATAAGCCACTCTCTTCTCCTATACCCTACCCTCTAGCCCAGCTAACTAAATATCTGCTCACATGTCTCTTTCTCTCTCTTTTTAAAACTGAAGTATAGTTCATTTAGTCTTGTGTTAGTTTCAGGTGTACAGCAAAGGGATTAATTTATACATATATATATTTTTAGATTCTTTTCTCTTATAGGTTTTTATAAAATATTGAATATAATTCCTTGTGGTGTAGAGTAGGTCCTTGTTGGTTATCTATTCTATATATAGTAGAATATATATATATGTTAATCCCAAACTCTTAATTTGTTTCCTCCCTCTCCCTTCCCCTTTGATAACCATATATTTGTTTTCTATGTCTCAGGTTTATTTCTGTTTTATATGTAAGTTCATTTGTATCATTTTTTAAATTCCACATATAAGCGATATCATATGTTAGCTTGTCTTTCTCTGACTTCACTTAGTATGATCATCTCTAGGTCCACCCACGCTTCTGCAAATGGCATTATTCCATTCTTTTTTTAATTTTTTATTTATTTTTTTGTCTTTTTGCCTTTTTGCCTTTTCTAGGGCCACTCCCGTGGCATATGGAGGTTCCCAGGCTAGGGGTCTAATCGGAGCTATAGCCGCTGGCCTACACCAGAGCCACAGCAACACGGGATCCGAGCTGCGTCTGCAACCTACACCACAGCTCATGGCAATGCCGGATCTTTAACCCACTGAGCAAGGCCAGGGATCGAACCCACAACCTCATGGTTCCTAGTCGGATTCGTTATCCACTGAGCCACGACAGAAACTCCCATTCCTTTTTTTTAATGGCTGAATAATATCCCGTTGTATAAATATACCACATTCTTCTTTATCTATTTGTCTGTTAATGGTCATTTAGATTGTTTCCATGTCTAGGCTATTGTGAATAGTGCTGCAATAAACACTGGGGTGCAAATATCTTTTTGAATTACAGCGTTCTCTGGATCTATACCCAGAAATGGGATTGCAGGATCCCTAATAAACTCAGATGCTTTTGCACAGCAAAGGAAACTATAACAAAATGAAAAGGTGACTTGCAGAATGGGAGAAGATATTTGCGAATGATGGGACTGCAAGGGATTAATCTCCAAAATATATAAACAGCTCATACAGCTCAATACCAAAAAAACAAAACAACCCAATCAAAAAATAGGTAGAAGATCTAAATAGACATTTCTCCAAAGAAGACATACAGGTGATCAAAAAGCACATGAAAAGATGTTCAACATCACTAATTATTAGAGAAAAGCAAATAAAAATGACAATGAGGTACTACCACCTCATACCAGTCACCAGACCTCACACCAGGTCATCATTAAAAGTCTACAAGGAGCTCCCACTGTGGTATAATGGGATGGGTGGCATTTCTGGAGTTCTGGGATACAGGTTTAATCCCCTGGCCAGGCACAGAGGGTTAAGGATCTGGTGTTGCCACAGCTGCAGCATAGGTTATGACAGAGGCTTGGATCCAATTCCTGGGCTTGCCCAGTGGCTTAAGGATCCAGCAGTACTGTGAGCTGTGGTGTAGGTCGTGGACTTGGCTCAGATCTAGCGTTGCTGTGGCTGTGGTGCAGGCTGGCAGCTGCAGCTACAATTCGATTCCTAGCCTGAGAACTTCCATATGTCGTGGCTATGGCCTTAAAAAGAAAAAAAAAAAAAAAAAGCCTACAAATAACAAATGCTAGAGAGGGTGGGGAGAAGAGAACCCTCCTACACTGCTGGTGGGAATGTAAATTGGTACAGCTACTATGGAAAATAGTATGGCAGTTTCTTAAACTAAAAACAGAACTACCACATGATTCTGAAATCCCACTCTTGGAATGCCTTTCATTCCATCAACATCCAGTATAAATGCCATTTCTTCCATAAAGTCTTCCCTAACGCTCTCATTTGAAAGTAATCACTTGTTCCCTTGACCTGCTTAGAGAACACTTTCTATTTTGTAGTGTATTATGTTGTTTAATACAGCTTAACTTCCCTGGCATAACAATAAGCTTCATAAGGAAAGGAATTCTCTTATCTCTCTTAAGATTCAAGATATCAAGCATAATCATGGACACATAAAATTTACTTCTTGAATGAATGAATTCTAATACAACACTGAATGTTGAAGTTAATACCTTTATTAATTCCTCATTTGACAGATGAGGAAATTGTTTCAGGGAAGTGAGGTTAAGTCCTTAAAGCCAAAACAATTAATGAACTGCTGAATACAACCCTTACAGGTTGCAGTGATAACACTGCTTTAAGCACATATAAAAGAAGAACTCAAATCAATAACCTAACCCTACAACCCAAGAAATGAGAAAAATAAAGAAAAACTAATTCCAAAACAAACAAACCAACCAAAAAAACCTGTTGAGCTGGGACCCATGTAAAGCCTTTTGAAGAGAAGTCAGTGTTTTTCCAAAACATCTAGCTTGATAATCTAGGGCTAGGTTTTTTGTTTTTTTTTTTTAACCATAGTGTTTCTATGCATTCTATATAAATAAACTGCATTCACCTCTAAAGATGTAGAACCAGATTAAAATACAATAATAAATTATACTAATATTAAATTATGAGCTTAGAGTAGACACTGATTATAACTTTTAGTAAAATTAGTGGGGAGGAGAACTCTAAAAATACAAATGAAAACAAATGGTTAATATGTAACATTCATACACACTACTTAAAAGTCATTACAACTTGGGTTATAATTTCATAATATTTAATTTGACAATCTTAATTAAGAATGTTTATGAGGAATAATGAGTTCAGTTAATTATTTCTTGAACATCTGTTGTATGTCTGGCATTACGTTAGGAATTTGAAATACAAAAATGAAAAATACAAAGTCCCTATGATCGAGATTGGTAAGTGTGACAGTGATATAGAAAACTTACTTTAAGGACTATTTGCCCTTAAAGTAAAAGTCGCCATATGCAAGAATCTTTGAGTTTTGTGTTTGTCTTTTTGCTGTTTGTGTTTTCTGTGTAGCATTTAATTTCATCTCTGTCCTTCTCTTCCATTCATTCAAACTTGAACCAATATTTCTGGAAACTGTACTTATTCAAGGCAATGTTCTAGGTACTACAGCTACAATGGTGAACAGAAGAGACAGAAGTTCAGGCATCAGGGAACTTACATTCCACTGGTAAAGAAGATAATTAGAAAAATAAATATGGAATATTATGTCATGTAAGCACAAGTGCTCCAATGAAAACTAATGTAGACCAAAGGGCTAGAACAGGCTATTTTAGGGTAGGGAAGGCCTTAACAAGGATGTGGCATTTGAATAGAGGCTATATGAAGTGAAGGAGTAAGCCAAATAGACATCCTGGAAAAGGGCCTTTTAGGCAATTGAAAAGGGTTATAGATGGGAATGAACTCGGTGTGTTCAAGGAATAGTAACCACACAAACAGGTAAGATCTTATATGCCATAGTAGGGACTTTCAATTTTATTATAAGAGAAGCCATTTAACAGATTTTGAAGAGAAGACTGACATTATCTAATTTGCACTAATAAAAAAAGAGACACTGGTAGCTATAAGGAGGCAGGAGTGGCTATATGGAACCAATTTCAGAAGGCTGTGGCAGTATCCTATGCAAAAAATGGTTGCTTAGACAAGGAGGGCACTGGTGCAGGTTGTCAGATTTGGAACGTATTCTGAAGACAGAGCAATAGGATTTGCTCATGAATTGGAGACGAGGTATGAGGGAAAAGAGAGGATAAAAAGTTTTTGTCCTGAGAAATGAGAGGTAACGCTACATGGGAAGAGAAAGCATGTTTAGGAGCAAAAAATTTGTCCATCCATGTAAGTTTGAGGAGCATATTAGACATCTAAGTAATTAAGTAGATATTATTCAGAGAAAAGAGTACATACACTTGGAAGTCATTAGCATATAGATGGAATTTATAGCCATAGGCTTGAATAAGATTGCCTAGGTAGGAAATGAATGTAGACAGAGATTTAAGGACATACTCCTTAATATTTAGATGCCAAAAGAAAAGAATATCTAGCAAAGGAAAGTGGGGAAGAACTGCCAGTAAATTTTAATAAGAAACCAGCAGAGTGTGGTTTCCCAGCAAAACCAACAGTTTCAAGAAGTAGTGATCTACAATGTCAGATGCTGCTGAGGGGTATGTCAAATTGTTAGATGGTTTGGTAGAATTATGTTTCCCTTGTTTTTATATCATTTCTTGTCTCCAGCAATTCCTCCTATCTCTTTATAATTTTCAACTTCTATACAATAGAGTATTAGATAGCCAAGTTGCTTATAAGTTAATTGTAAATAGGTTCTGGAAAGGATGTGAGAGAGTCTCAGAAATGCAAAGAAAATGAGCTTAGTATAAAAACTTTGTGGTATCTTATTTACTCAAGGAAGATGAGGTTCTTGATAACGGAACACTGAAAACAATGGAGAATAATAAGTCATAAACTAGCAATGTTTAAAGGGATACCTATACCTAAAGGGAAAAACAAAATAAAACAACCAATTAACACAGCTCTCCCCATCCATTACTTAAAAAAACAAAAAACTTCG
This sequence comes from Phacochoerus africanus, assembly GCF_016906955.1. NCBI lineage: Eukaryota > Metazoa > Chordata > Mammalia > Artiodactyla > Suidae > Phacochoerus > Phacochoerus africanus. The sequence continues at coordinate 121,702,111 of NC_062554.1, read as the reverse complement.
CCCTGACACATTTCTCTTTCAATAGTTTTGGTTAGTAGTAGCTTTGGTAGTGGGACAGAATATGACATAAGTGGATTAGTAAGAATAATTTAATTTGAAATAAAAATAATCATGGAGTTCCCTGGTGGCTCTGTGTATTAAGGATTCAGTGTTGTCTTGCTGTGGCTCAGGTCATTGCTGTGGCGTGGGTCAGATCCCTGGCCTGGAACTTCTGCATGCACTGGGTACAGCTAAATAAATAAATAATATAAATTACTTACCGGCAAGCACAAGGGTAATATTCAGTACAATGAATATTCCACAAAAAAGGCCAACTCTAAAAGTAGTCCATGCTGGTGCAGGCTGTGGAGAGAAAAACAGCATTGTGAGTAAAGGGCAAAATATTGAATACATTTAAGTATCTGGTATAATATATTAGAACTATAAGCCTCAAAGTTCTACCATGAAAACAAAAATATGTTATGATCAGAATGCTTATAAATCTGAACAAGAGAATCATCCTCCATCATCCTATAATACTAGAATTGAGTATTATGGGATAAATAAAGAAAACTGGGAGTGGGATCAAGATGGTGGAAGAGCAAGACATGGTGCTCACCTTCTCCCACAAACACACACACACACACACACACACACACACACACAAGACATCTACGTGTAGAACATAGAACATCTACTGATCGTTGGCAGAAAATCTTAAATTCCCAAGAGGACAGGAAACCCTCCACATAACTGGGTAGAACAAAAGGGAAAAAACAAGAGAGAGAAGGGACGAAAAAAAGGGAACTGAAATAGAACCAGCACTCCTGAGAGGGAGCTGTGAAAGAGGAAAAGAACCCGCACCCTGGGAGGCCACTTAACTGACAGGGAGATCAGCTGAGAGGGAGGGACCTCAGAGCCTTGAGTAAAGTGCAACAGCTGGACTGAGGAGGGCAAAGCAGAGAGACAGCCTCACAGACCATAGGTACAACCGCCCCCAGACACCACAGCCTGAGACACTTGGGTGGTGGCTGGGTGCAGAGATTCAGGCTTCGGAGGATAGCTCTGGGGATGGGACTAGGGTTGACTGTGTGGAGACAGCGTAAGGGCATAGGGAGCAGTGTGACATGGGCTGCAGAGTGGAATGCCACAGCTGAGGGAGCACGGAGAAGGCCTGGGCCTGCAGGAGAAGCAAGGCACCATTGCTGGGGAGGGGAATGGAGAAGGCAGGGGACGGCCATAAGAATATCCTTCTCTGCACACACACAGGCTCTTGGGTGCTGGGGCGCCTCTTGCATAGCCTTCGGCTGTTAGGGGCAAACTGCTACAGGTATCTCAGACTCCAGAGGTGTGCATGACCTACCACCACTAGCAGTCCGTGAACAGACCACATGAAGAGACTGGCATACCTGGTCTCAAGGGTCGCTGCAGAGGAGGGCACTGTAACCAAGTACCACCCTTGCTGCTCTCTCTCCCCCGGGAACACACATGACCTGTGGTTACCATGGCCAAATGCTCTGGCCGCCACCTACACCTGACTGAGGGTTGCTGCCACTTCCCAGGGCCCTGCAACCAGAAGCAACCTGTGCCACCTGCCTGTGGGTCTTTGCCACTGTCAAGGGCCCAGCAACCAGGCACTGGCTACAGGCCCTGCCCATTGCCTTCATCTCCCTGGAAGTATGCACAGTCTGTACACCAGCATGGGGATAATAGACTGGACACACTGAGGAAAGAGAAAGCAAGCATCCAAACCAAAAGCAGCCCTCACACGAAAAAAAAAAAAAAAAAAAAAAAAGGAAACTTCACAAAATACCCAAGGGCAATCTTGCATATATGTGGTCCTCTAAGATACAGTAGTTGGTTTCCCTAAACTCACAGAATAAGCAAAATATAAGCAAATGAAGAAGTTCAAGAACCAATCTCAGTTAAAAGAACAGGAGAATTCCCCTGAAGGAGCAAACAATGAAATAGCCCTTGTAGTCTAACAGACACCAAGCTCAAAAAGGAGACAGTGCAAGTATTGAAGAAATTAAGAGCAAGTAAGAAGGAATTAAGAGCAGATATGAACACTAATGCAGATTACTTTAGAAAGGAACTAGAAAATATACAGAGGAGCCAAGAAAATTAGAAAATTCATCTGCAGAGATGCAAGCTAAGTTAAAAGCACTGAAGAAGAGCAGAATGCATAATGCAGAGGAACAAATAACTGACTTGGAAGACAGAATAATGGAAATCACTCAATCAGGACAGCAGACAGAAAACCAAAGGAAAAAATATGAAAGCAATTAAGGGATCTCCGGGATAATACAAAGTAGGCCAATCTATGCATAATAGGGATTCTAGAAGGAGAAGAAAAAGAAATGGGGATTGAAGAGAGTTCCCATAGTGGCTCAGTGGAAGTGAATCTGACTAGCATCCATGAGGACACAGATTTGATTCCTGGCCTTGCTCAGGGACTTAAGGATCTGGCATTGCCATGAGCTGTGGTGTAGGTTGCAGATGTGGCTTGGATCTGGCGTTGCTATGGCTGTGGTGTAGGCCAGTGGCTATGGCTATGATTTGATCCTTAGCCTGGGAACCTCCATATGTCACAGGTGTGGTCCTAAAAAGACAAAAAAATAAAAATAAAAAAATAAAAAAATAAACCTATGGGGAGGGGGGAAGAAAAGGGGATTGAAAATATATTTGAAGAAATTATGGCTGAAAACTTTCCAAATCTAAAGGAAACAGATAGCAAGATACAGAAAGCAGAGAGGGCCCCAAACAAGTTGAACCCAAACAGGCCCACATCAAGACATATTGTAACTAAAATGGCAAAAGGCAGCAAGAGAAAAACAAAGAGTTCATTATAAGGGGACCCCCATAAGGCTATCAGCTGATTTCTCTGCAGAAATACTACCAGCCAGAAGAGAGTGGCAAGGTATATTCAAAGCTCTAAAGGGGAAAAATGTGCAGCCTAGAATATTCTCCCCAGTGAGAATATTATTTAAAACAGGAGAAATAAAGAATTTCTTCAACAAACAAAAACTAAAAGAACAGACCAATACTAAACCCTTTCTTTAAAAAATACTGAAAGGGTTCCTCTAAATAGGAAAGAAATAAGAAGAAACAGAGTGGAGGAAATCACAACTGGAAAGCAATCACTTAAATGAGCCAGTATACAGATGCAAAAGGAAAAGAAAGAAACGTATTGTAATGGTGATGATAAACATAAGGAACAGCAAAATAATAAAAATGAAGATGTTAAAAAGGACCTTAAAATCATAAAATGTGGGGAGGGAAAGTAAGAAAACCTAGACTCTCTCTTTTTTTTTTTTAGAATGAGTTTGGGCCTATATGACTATTAGGCTAAAGAAAGGGGTTAACATACATGAAAAAAAGGGGAATCACAAATCAAAACCAAACAATACATTCACAAAAATTAAAAAGAAGGAGTTCCCGTCGTGGCGCAGTGGTTAACGAATCCGACTAGGAACCACGAGGTGGCGGGTTTGGGGTTCGGTCCCTGCCCTTGCTCAGTGGGTTAACGATCCGGCGTTGCCGTGAGCTGTGGTGTAGGTTACAGACGCGGCTCGGATCCCGCGTTGCTGTGGCTCTGGCGTACGCTGGCGGCCATAGCTCCGATTAGACCCCTAGCCTGGGAACCTCCATATGCCGCAGGAGCGGCCCAAGAAATAGCAAAAGGACAAAAAAAAAAAAAAAAAAAAGAAGAGGGTACAAGCATAAAATAAAAGGAATCATCCAACAACAACAACAACAAAGGAAAGAAACAAAGGATAAAGAATCAACTGGAAAACAAGGTTTAAAATGGCAATAAATACATATTTACCAATGATTACCTTAAATGTCAATGGACTGAATGCTCCAATCAAAAGACATAGAGTGGCAGACTGGATAAAAAAATAAGAGCCTATAATATGCTGTCTACAAGCAAAGGACACATATAAATTGAAAGTGAGGGATAGAAAAGGATATTTCATATGAATGGAAAAGACAGCAAAGCAGGATGCTCCTATCAGACAAAACGGACTTTAATACAGAAGTCATAAAGAAAGACAAAGATGGACACTATTTAATGATAAAGGATCCATTCAAGAAGAGGATATTACACTTGTTAATATACATGCCCCTAATATAGCAGCCCCCAAATATATACAACAAATACTAATAGACTATAGAAGGGGAAAGTGACGGGAATACAATAATAGTAGGAGACTTTAGCATCCCATTCAATCAATGGACAGACCCTCTAGACAGAAAATCAATAAGGCAACAGAGACCCTAAATGACACATTAGAAAATTTAGACTTAACTGATATTTTCAGGACATTATATATATATAAAAAAAAAACCCACCAAAACCCAGAATATACATTCTTACCAAAGTGGGTATAGAGGGAACATAACCTTAACACGATAAAAGCCGTTTATGACAAACCCACAGCCAATGTAAGAGTCAATGGAGAAAAGCTGAAAGCCTTCCTGCTAAATTTTGGAGAAAGACAAGGATGCCCACTCTTACCACTTTTATTCAACATAGTATTGGAGGAGTTTCCATCATGGTGCAGCGGAAACGAATCCAACTAGGAACCATGAGGTTGTGGGTTTGATCCCTGGCCTTGCTCAGTGGGTTAAGGATCCAGTGTTGCTGTGAGGTGTGGTGTAGGTCACAGATCTGGCTCAGTTCTGGCGTTGCTGTGGCTCTAGTGTAGGCTGGCAGTTGTTGCTTCAATTAGGCAGACCCCTAGCATGGGAACCTCCATAAGATGCAAGTGCTAAAAAGCAAACAAACAAACAAAAACAGCATAGTATTGGAAGTCCTATCCATAGTAATCAGACAAACAAACAAAAAAGATATCCGAATTGGATCAGAAGAGATAAAATTGTTACTATATACAGATGACATGACACTACATATAGAAATCCCTAAGGACTCCACATAAAACCTACTGGAACTGATCAACAGATTCAGCAAAGTAGCAGTATATAAGATGAACATTCAGAAATCGGTTGCATTTCTGTATACTACCAAAGAAATATTAGAAAAGGAATATAAAAATATAGTACCTTTCAAAATTACATCCCACCAAAATTAAATACCTAGGAATAAACCTGACCAAGGAAGTGAAAGACTTATATGCTGAGAACTATAAAACATTAATCAAGGAAATTAAAGAGGATTCAAAGAAATGGAAAGATATTCCATGCTCCTGGGCTGGAAGAATTAATACTGTTAAAATGGCTGTACTATCCAAAGCAATATACAGATTTAATGCAATCTCTATCAAATTACCCATGACATTTTTCACAGAACTTGAACAAACAATCCAAAAATTTATATAGAACCATAAAAGACCCATAATTGCCAAAGCAATCCTGAGGAACAAAAACCAAGCAGGAAGCATAACTCTCCCAGACTACAAACAATACTACAATGCTACAGTGATCAAGACAGTGTGATTCTGGTATGAAAACAGTCATACAGATCAATGGAACAGAATAGAATCCAGAAACAAACCCGGGCACCTATGGTCAATTAATCTTCAAGAAAGGAGGCAAGAATACAAAATGGGGAGTTCCTGTCGTGGTGCAATTGGTTAACGAATCTGATTAGGAACCATGAGGTTGTGGGTTAGGTCCCTGCCCTTGCTCAGTGGGTTAACGATCCGGCATTGCCGTGAGCTGTGGTGTAGGTTGCAGACGTGGCTTGGATCCCGCATTGCTGTGGCTCTGGCATAGGCCAGTGGCTACAGCTCCAATTAGACCCCTAGCCTGGGAACCTCCATATGCCGTGAAAGCAGCCCACAGAAATGGCAAAAAGACCAAAAAAAAAAAAAAAAAAAAAAACACAAAAAACACAAAATGGGAAAAAGACAGTCTCTTCAGCAAGTGGTTCTGGGAAAACCAGACACCAAGTACATCAATGAAACTAGAACACACCTTCACACCATGCACAAAAATAAACTCAAAATGGCTTAAAGACTTAAACGTAAGACAAGACACCATAAAACTCCAAGAAGAGAATATAAGCAAAACATTCTCTGACATCAACCATACAAATGTTTCTTTTCTTAGGTCAGTCTCCCAAGACAACAGAAATGAAAGCACAAATAAACCAATGGGACCTAATCAAACTTACAAGCATTTGCACAGCAAAGATAGCCATAAAAAAAAAAAAAAATCAAAAAGACAACCTATGGAATGTGAGAAAATAGTTGCAAACAATGCAACCAATAAGAGTTCAATCTCCAAAATATACAAATAACTTAAACAACTCAACAGCAAAAAACCCCAAACAACCCAATTGAAAAATAGGCAGAAGACCTAAATAGACATTTCTCCAAAGACGACATATGGATGGCCAACAGGCACATGAAGAAAATGCTCAACATCACTAATTATTAGAGAAATGCAAATCAAAACCACAATGAGGTACCATCTCACCGCAGTCACAATGGCTATTGCTAATAAGTCTACGAATAACAAATGCAGGAGAGAGTGTGGAGGAAAGGGAACTCTCCTGCGCTGTTGGTGGGAATGCAAATTGGTACAACCACTATGGAAAAACACATGGAGATAACTCAAAAAACTAAATATACAACTACCATATTATCCAGCAATCCCACTACTGGGCATATAACCAGACAAAACTAAAATTCAAAAAGAATCATGCACCCCTATGTTCACTGCAGCACTATTCACAATAGCCAAGACATGGAAACTACCTAAATGTCCACTGAGAGATGAGTGGATTAAGAAGATGTGGTACATATACATAATGGAATACTATTTAGCCATAAAAAAGAATAAAATAATGCCATCTGCAGCACTGTGGATGGAACTAGAGACTCTCACACTAAGTGAAGTAAGTCAGAATGAGAAAGACAAATACCATATGATATCACTTATATGTGGAATCTAAAATATGGCACAGATGAACCTATCCACAGAACAGAAACTCATGGACATGGAGAAGAGACCTGTGGTTTCCAAGAGGGAGAGGGAAGAATAGGATGGACTGGGAGTTTGGAGTTAGTTGATGCAAACTATTACACTTGGAATGGATAAGCAATTAGGTTCTACTGTATAGCAAGGAAATTATATTCAATCACTTGGATAGAACATGATAGAAGATAATATGAGAAAAAGAACACATACATATGTATAAATGGGTCACTCACTATACAGCAGAAATTGACAGAACACTGTAAACCAACTATAATAAAAAATTGAAAAAAATAAAGTATAATTTCAGGCATAAAATTATGTATATACTGAATTTTCTTATAGAAGAGATTTAAGTACAATTTCATTTTTACAATATACACATCTTTAAACTTTGCAAGTCAGTATTACCCAATTAGAGTTTACACATTTGGTACTATAAATAGTAGTAAGAGAAACTGGTAAAAATAACAATACTCATTTTCTCAGTCCTTATGTTAACATGCTAAAATAACTTAAGAGAATTTTTAAAGATACACTAGTGATTCTCAAGTGAATAGCATATTAGAATTTCTAGGAGTTCCTGTTGTGGTTCAGCAGGTTAAGAACCCAACTAATATTCATGAAGATGTGGGTTAGATTCCTAGCCTTGCTTAATAGTTTAAGGATCTGGCATTGGCACAAACTCCAGTATAGGCTGCAGATGTGGCTGGGATTCCAAGTTGCCATGGCTGTGTCTTAGGCTTCTAGCTACAGCTCCAATTCGACCCTTAGCCTGGGAATTTCCATATGTCACAGGTGTGGCCCTAAAAAGAAAAAAAAAATTTTCCAGGAAGTGTACATGCAGAAATTATTTTTCTGTATCATAAATGTAATTTTATATTTAGAAAATGATAAAAAGAAGTCTTCTGCTCTCTAAAAGAAAAGAAAGTATCTGACATTTTAAATGTAAAATGAGAAACATGGTGAGAGAGGATCTTTTCGACTGAAATATTTGCTATGTTACAAAAAAAACTTTGTTGTTGTTAGAGCTAATAATACATTTAAGATACTTTAAATGTTTTCTAAAAATCTTCAATGAAAAAATGCATTAAGACTCCCTCTAACTTATTATTTATCAGTAATAGATATCTGTATTGTTAGTTGAGGACTGAAAGCATTTGGAAGGAAGACGTTTGTCTTTTTCAAAAAAATCTTTTATTCGAAAAATTGTGGAATTTATCATATATACAAAAGGATATATATACATATATATAGTATACATATAAATAATGTATTTGGACTACTAGAGATTGAATAACAAAGGGTACCTAAACCTATCACCCAACTTTAGGAACAGCACATTTCTGTTGTTTTGAAATCCTTATCTCTTCAAGGCCCAAAACCCTTCCCTCCTCACAGAAGTTAACAATTTCCACGTTTTTTGTTTGTTTGTTTAGCTCTACCACTTCTACATGCATTCCTAAACACCTAATTTTCAAAATTATGCACCGAACTGCACTTATTTAAAGTACACAGCTTGGTTCTTTCCTCTCTGGATGCTTTTAAGATTTTTCTTTGCTCATCTTCAAGCAGTTTGGCTATGATATACCTACGTTTTTTAAAAACTTTTATTGACTAAATTGACATATGGTACACTGCACACATTTAAAGTATACAAAAAACTATCACCATAATCAAGACAATGAGCTTATTGAATATATCTATCACCCCCAAGAGTTTCCTCAAGCTCTTCTGCAATTCTTTTCCTCTTACCACATCCCATCCCAACCCCAGGCAATCACAAACCTGCTTTCTGACGATATATATTACTTTGCATTTTCCAGAGTTTTAGGTTAAACAAAACCACAAAATATGTACTCTTTTTTGCTCTGGCTTCTTTTTCTCAGAATAATTATTCTGAGATGCATCATGTTTTTGCATATATCAGTGTTTATTCTTTTTTATTGCTGAGTGATATTCCATCATATGGATATACTACACTACATTGTTTATCCATTCACCTATTGACAGACATTTGGGTTGTTTCCAGTCTTAGGCTATTATGAATAAAGCTGCTATGAACATCTGTCTTTACATGAACATATGCTTACATCTGTCTTGGATTATATCTAGCAGTGTAATGGACAGATCTTTTTTAGATGAAGTTTTAACTTTTTAAGAAACTGCCAAACTGTTTACCCATGTAGTTTTATCATTTTACACTCCACCAGCAACATGCAAGATATCAAAATTCTTGGCCCTCCAATATTTATTTAGAATGTCAATCTTTTTCACTTCAGTCATTCTAACAGGTGTTATCCCACTGTGGTTTTAATTTGCATTTCCCCATTAATGATACTGAGCACCTATTTACATGCCTATTTGCCACCCATACATCATTCACTAAGATCTTTTGTCCATTTTTAAGTTGGGTTGTTTGTTTTCTTATTACTGAGTACTAGATAGAGTTCTTTGCATTTTCTGGGTACAAGTCTTTTATCAGATATATTTTTAAGGTATTTTTTCCCAGTCAGTTGCTTTTCTTTTCATCCTATTAACACTGTCTTTTGAAGAGCAAAAGTTTTTAATTTTGGTAAAGTGCTTTTGGTGTCATTTCCAAAAAAATGTTTGCATAACCCAAGGCCACCAGGACTTTCTCCCATATTTTCTTCAAGATTCCTAGTTTTAGATTTTCAGGTCAATGGTACAACTAAAATTAATTTTTGAAGGATGGAAGTTCGTTCTTTCTTTTTTTTTTTTTTTGGCATAGGAAAGACAATTGCTCCAGTGAACTGCCTTTGCATCTTTATTGAAAATTGGTTTATTTTTGGACTCTATATTCTTTGCATTAATTTCTTTACCTATCCTGACATTAATAACACACTGTCTTATTTACTATAACTGTAAAGAAGTTTCATATCAATGTTAATTCTTTAAAAAATCTTTTTTATGAAACTATAGTTCATTTACAATGCTGTGTCAATTTCTGCTGTACAGCAAAGTCACCTACTCATACATACATATATATTTTTTTCCTCATATTACTTTTAACTTAGTTGTTTCAAAGTTGTTTTGGCTATTCTTGGTCCTTCATATTTTCATATAAATTTTAAAATTGCTTCCTAATTATTTAAAAAACAGCCTATTGAGATTTTGAGTTTGTGTTGTGTCTATGGATGAATTTTAAAAGAAACTTACACTTTAAAAATGCTGGGTTTTCTAACTTCTCACGTGTATCTGTCATCTTTAACTTTTCTCAGAATTGTTTTGTAATTTTCAATGTAAAGGTCCTGCACATATTTTGTCAGATTTATCCCTAAATATCTCATATTTTTACTATAAATTTTTATTTAAAAATTTTTGATTTCTAATTGTTCTTGATGGTATAAAGAAATAAAATTAATTTTTATATATTGACCTTGTACTCTGCAACCTTGTTAAACTCACTAGTTAGTTCTAGTAGAGATTCTATGAAGTCACTGGATTTTCTACAATCAGGTCATCATGTCATCAGCAAACAAAACAATACAAAACACCACCAGTTTTACTTGTTTCCTTCTAATCTAAATGTCTTTTATTTCTTTTTCTTACCTTAATGTATTGGCCATAATTTCTAGTATAATGCTGAATAGAAGTGGTAGGGTGAATGAATACCCTTTTTTTGTCCCTAGTTAGGGAGAAAGCATTCAGTGTTTCACCATCAAGTATGGTTTTAGTTGTGCGGTTTTTGTAAATACCTTTCATTGGGATGAGGAAGCTCTTTCTGTTATTGATTTCCATTCTGCTGTGGTCAGAGAACATACTTTCTATGATTTAAATCCTTTTAAATTTATTGAGATTTATGATGCAGAAGATAGCCCTTAAATTTTTTGTTGGTATAACTACTATGTAGGTATCATTTAATAAATGCTTTTTAGGAGTTCCCATTGTGGTTCAATGGTAACGAATATGACTAGTATCCATGAGGACAAGGGTTTTATCCCTGGCCTTGCTCAGTGGGTTAAGGATCCGGCGTTGCCATGAGCTGCAGTGTAGGTCACAGACACGGCCTGGATCCTGTGTTGCTGTGGTTGTAGTGTAGGCCGGCAGCTACAACTCCGATTAGACCCCTAGCCTGAGAACTTCCCCAGGCCATGGATGTGGCCCTAAAAAGACAAAAAAAATGCTTTTTAGATATAATTATTGCATCTTGGATCAAGGTATGCAATAGCTGAACTCCCTGCCCACATATCATCAAATAAATATCTCGTCTTAATCATTTGGTGAGACCAAGTTAGTATGTCAATAAGGATAAACAAGAGAAGAAGTACAGACAAAGAAGAGAAAGGTGGAAAGACAGTACAATTTACTATGAAGTGAGATCTGGTATCTAATTTTTTAAAATGAAAATAACAATAGTACTAACTACTTAGAAACTTTGGCCGAAACATTTTTTAAAGTAATGAAATTAGTATACTTTATCAGCTAACAGACTGTGTTGAGTATTAAACAGGCAAAATGAACCACCAAACAACTGGAAACAAATACTAACCTGAGCAGCTCCCAAAGGGGGAACACGTAAACGCTTCATAGCTTTTTGTCTGTCACCATCTTCAAGTTCATTGGTCACTACAGCCTAGAGAGACATATTATTGAACTTTGATGTAGGTTATACTAAACTTGAGTAATGCATAAATAATTCTGAACCACTTATATATATATAGTAATCTGATGATCCCTTGGTAAATATATACTGACAAAAGCAAAAGAAAAAAATCATGAGTAAGAATATACTTATTTAAAGCTAGCAACTAACTAATAATAGGAGAATAGAAGAACTGTTTTGTTAAAAATAATGAAATATTTATTTCAAATGATGTTATTGAAAATATGTAGTATATCAGTGAATTACTGTACCTCAGTTTCAGAGATGAGCTGGTTGATTTTTTTGCACGTATAAAATGGGGCTACTTCTACATGAGCCACTCGCCAATCTGCTCCACGAGATGTTTCCAGGATCTTGTCATGCTTTTTAAGGATTTTTCGGAACCCTGTAAAATTCAGATTCTACAGAAAGAAATGAGAAACACTTATATTTCTACCACCATGAGACAAAATGAAAAGTAATAAGCATTTGCACTGGCTGAGTTGACTAAGATTGAGCACTGAGGCAAATAGCAATGCTTTCATAAAAGCATTTACTATAAAAGAATAAGATACTTCTTATTTCATTTATCCATTTCAAGGTAGTATGCTATAGAAATATAAACCTTGAATCATGAACTCTATTATTGCTATTTTATGTAAATTAATTCAAATCCTAAACTCAAAACTTTCTTATTTCCATTTTCCTATGTACAATTGTTCTTAAAACAGCTAATTTATATTATTTTGCTTCTTTGATCAAAAGAATATTTTCAGAAAATATTTTGGATTTATCACACACTGATACAGTTATTCTTTGCTTTCTGAAGGACTGGTACAGCTATGTATTTCCCCCCTAATATGCAAGCATGTACAAACAGCCATGGAAAATGGATGATCATCTATTTCTCTTAATTTTTATTTTGTTTCCATCCATTCTGTTTGGGGATAGGTATGCAAAGAAGAGTCAGTGGAAAAGAAGTGATTATACTTATAGGGTTTTGCTGATAACAAAACAGGTAGGCACTCATGCCTTTCATCCATTTCTGTAATATCAAAATACTGTACTCTTCTACATTCTCAAATTCTGTTGTTCTTTGATCAACAGACAAAAAAGTGGGAAATCATGGATTTGCAAGGTTCTTTTATTTATTTGTTTGTTTATTTATTTTGTCTTTTTGCTGTTTCTTTGGGCCGCTCCCGCGGCATATGGAGGTTCCCAGGCTAGGGGTCCAATTGGAGCTGTAGCCACCAGCCTACGCCAGAGCCACAGCAACGCGGGATCCGAGCCGCGTCTGCAACCTACACCACAGCTCATGGCAACGCCGGATCATTAACCCACTGAGCAAGGGCAGGGACCGAACCCGCGACCTCATGGTTCCTAGTCGGATTCGTCAACCACTGCGCCACGACGGGAACTCCCTGCAAGGTTCTTTTAAATCAGAGGTCTTCCAAATTTACTGACCCCATATCCCCATCAGTTATAAAGAAAAAGAAAAAATTGAGCAGTCACTCCAAATTGGATTTTGCTTGTTTGCTGGTTTGCTAATATTTTTTTTTTCAGACTTTAATGGATCATCTTAAACCTTCCTTGAGATGCATACACCATGATTTGGAGATTCCTTTTAATCCATTTTCCTTTTTCCTCATGTGCAAAATAAATGCATTCTTACAGACAGTCTAAAAGAATGAAGGATTGATTAAAACTTACAATTAAGAACTATTTTTCAAGAAGCTTTTAATAATGACCCCCAATAAAAATTTCTGGCAAAAATACAACTACCATATGATCCAGCAATCCTACTCCTGGGCATCTATCCAAAGAAAACCATAATTCGAAAGGATATATGCACCCCAATGTTGACTGCAGTACTATTTACAACAGCCAAGACATGGAAGCAGCATAAATGTTTAGTGACAGAGGAATGGATAAAGAAGATGTGGTATATATATAGAATGGAATATCACTCAGTCATAAAAAAGAATGAAATAATGCCATTTGCAGCAGCAACATGGATGGACATGGAAATTATCATACTAAGTGAAGTTAGATAGTAAAAAACAAACATCATATGATATCACTTACATGTGGAATCTTAAAAAAATACAAATGAACTTATTTCCAGAACAGAAACAGACTCACAGACTTTGAAAAACTTGTTTACCAAAGGATGGACTTGAGGGTTGGGATTGGCATATGCACACTGAGGTATATGGAATGATTGGCCAACCAGGACCTGCTGTATGGCACATGGAACTCTACCCAATATTCTGTGATAATCTATGTGGAAAAATAATCTGAAAGAGAATGGATGTGTGTACATGTATAACTGAATCACTTTCTTGTACAGCAGAAATTACCACAACCTTGTAAATCAACTATACTTCAATAAAACTTTAAAAAATGAAAAAAAGAAGCTTTTAATAATGACCCTAAACAAAAACTTCGGGCAAAATTAATAAAATAAAATTTAACAAGGGTATTTCCTTGTAATACGCAAATATAATTAATAAAATATGAAATATTAGAAATATTAATGTTTTATAGCATTATAAACAAGAAGAAATACATTTTATATGCTTTTTAAAAAATTATAAAGCTATAGATAAATTTCAAAGGAATTTCCCATCATACATATTTTATATAATTACTTTTTTATTCTTCTAAAATTATTTTCCATCTGGGTTCTTCTCTGAATGATAAAATATGAAATAAGCAAAGAAGAAAGTAGAATTGTGAAAGGGAAAAATGGAAATAATTATATGCATTAACAACTCAGATTACTACAGAATTGAGACTATGCCATTTGCACCAACATGGATGGATCTTTTTATTTTAAAATTCTAGTATTTACTCATGATAATACTTTTATTCTATAACCTCTATTTTTCCTATAGCATATGATCCTGTGATGATCTTAATTACTGATTAAAAGTAACAATCACAAGAATAAAATGGAAAAAATATAGTACATAAGGTCTCTTAAGATTAAGAAGATGCTTTTGCCTATTTAAATGTTTATCACTGAACAAATAATGTGTTTTTCAATATATTCTTTATAGATCTAACTATGTGAACAAATCTACAATGGATTACAAATTAATAAATGCCATTCATTTCCATAATTTAGTATACAAGGTAGTTCAAAGTTTCAGATTTAAAAAAAAAAAACTTTTCTTTTTATGGCCATACCTGCAGCATATGGAAGTTCCTGGGCTAGGGGTCAAATCAGAGCTGCAGCTGCTGGCCTACACCATGGCCACAGCAATGCTGGATCCGAGATGCATCTGCTACCTATGATGCTCCAGCTTGCAGCAACACCAGATCTTTAACCCACTGAACAATGCCAGGGGTCAAAGCCGCATTCTCACAAACATTATGTTGGGTTCTTAACCCACTGAGCCATTATGGGAACTCCCAGGAAGGGTTTTAAATTTTCTTTTCTTTTGCAAGTTTTTTTTTTTTTTTAAAATACAGTCATATTGCAGCTTACAGATAATAAAATTGAAAGGATTCTCAGCTGTAGATCTGGAGGGGTATAAAAGCTCTTACAAAACCAGCAGTGGCTGCATAGACAAATATTATTTCTTATTTCTACTCACTACTAACAGGGATGCCTCCTAAACAGGAAGCTAACTATTACTCCTTGAGTGAAGAGCTACCCCTGAATACGGTAAAAAAGAGTTTGGAAAACTGATCTTTTTGAGATCTTGTTAACATTATTTTACCATCTCTGATAGCTGTTTTTTTAGCCAATAAGAACATCTGAAATCCTCGTAAGACCCAAAACAATAATGAAATTGACATGCTAAGAATTTCCCTTTTTGGACTGTCCCATTAGTACAGCTCAAGGTTAACTTCATTTATTATAATTTCTCAATCATTTAAAGGTTCTATTCTCCAGGTGTAAGAACTGAAGTACCTGATAGTTCTGCAGCAGGATAAGACTGAGGTAGAACTCACTGAAGGCCAATTTAAGGTCTTTAATATTCCTATGTTGGACACGTTCCTCATGGGACAGGTGGAAGACTGGCTTTCTGCGTTGTCGCAGTGTAGTAACACCAGTGCTTTCTTTCTGCGCATCCAGTGATGACTGAAGCTCATTCTGAAGTGTAGCAAACCTGCGCTGAGCCTCTGCAAGCTTTTCTACAAGAAATAAAACAAAATTGTCAAATCATCAAGATAAAAAAGCTGATAAAAGTTCTCAATGACTTTAGATTTTTTACTAATTAGTTTGTTGCCCTAAAATTTCTAGAAGAAAAAAATGCTGCACGTATAATTAGAATTAGATAGGAAAACACATATTTCAGTCTAATACCCTCCCTTAATTCTACCCCACTCTTGCCCCTGCAACACTCTCGCCCTCTTCCTTTTACAGATGAAGATTGAAGATAAAGAATTTTAAAAGCTGCTAAGAGTGAGAAAACAAAATGGTACAGCCACATTATAATATGGAAAACAGTTTGGCAGTTCTCAAAAGGTTAAACATAGAGATACCTTAAGATCCAGCCAATTCTACTCCTAGGTATCTACCCAAGAGAACTGCAAAAATACATTCAAACAAAAATTTGTATATAAACAAAAACTGGTATTCACAAAATTAAAAAGTGGCAACAACCCAAATATCCATTAACTGGTGAATGGATAAGTGAAATATGGTATATATATACAACAGAAGATTTCTGAGTCAAAAAATAATGAAGTACTGATTCAAGTTACAATATGGATGAATCTTTTTTTTTTACTCAATGAACTTTATGACATTTATAGTTGTACAATGATCATTACAACCCAATTTCATAGCACTTCCATCCCAATCCCCCAACCCATCCCCCCACCCCCAGCCTGTCTCCTTTGGAAACCATAAGTTTTTCAGAGTCTGTGAATCAATATCTGTTCCACAAAGAAGTTCATTATGTCCTTTTTTTAGACTCCACATGTTAGTGGTGTCTCAATATCTAACTTCACTTAGCATGATAATTTCTAGGTCCACAACATGGAAAATTCTTGAAGACATAACGCTAAGTGAAAGAAGCCAGGTGTAAAATGCCGCAGAATTGTGTCATTCCATTTATATGAAATGCCCAGAACAGACAAATCCACAGAGAAAGAAAATAGATTACCGGATGGCAGGGGATAGTAGGAGGGAAGAAAAGAAGTGATTGCTAATGGGTACAGGGTCTTTTGGGGGTGATGAATGTTCTGAAATTAGACAGTGGTGAGCGTTGTACAACCTTGCGAATATTTATGCTTTAAATCTCTCACTTCAGAAATAGGTCAGTCCCTTTTAAAGTCTCCCATGAGGAGGTCAGGCTCATGGGGAATAACCTCACTTTCCTAAAGTCAATTGATTTGAAACCTTCATAGCATATACCCACAAAATCCATTCATAGCAGCACCTAAGTTAGTGTTTGACTGAGTAACTAAGAGAAAAGATGTGTATATAAGAGGGAAGGGATCTTGGAGACCACTTTAGCATTATGTCTACTATATATCTTTTAACTGATGCAAATTTCTGGAGTCCAAATGCCATTTAATCCAGCAGTCAAAATGGAGATTTACAGCATTTAAGTGACAGATGGAATATTAGCCCAGGTTTAACTAACAGTGGACCCAGCTGGTTCACAGGTTTGTGCTGTGATTATATCCCTAATTATGTGATGTATAATTGGAATAGAAATAGTGGGCTACTGGTGGAATTTCCACACTGACTCTGACCCAGGGGAAAGGACGGTTATGGTATGAAGGGCCAGTGAGAATTCCTGGAATTTCTCCCTATCAAGATAGTAATAAGCCAGAAGCAAAAACATATCCTTAGGGGAACTTCAGAAGTTAGTGCCACCAGGGATGATGTTATTTATCACATCTCCATTTAATTAATTTGTTTAGTCTGTGCAGAAGTTGGACAGATCTTCAAGAATAAGTGTGAATTATTACTGTAAACTTAAGCGGTCATTCTGAAGGCAGCTACTATTGTAGATGTGGTATTGTTACTGAAGCATCAACACAGTCTCAGGCACATAGTGTGCAATTACATATCTAATAATGCAGATACTTGCCTGGCAGCAGAGACTAGCAATGAGCTCCATAAATGAATGACATCTTTTGTCATTGGAAATGGTCAGCTACTTAGCAGCAGGTTGCAGGCACTGGATGCAGGGAGCAGAGATTTGTTCTCTTTGGAACAAATGTTTTCTTTCTTTTTTTCTTTTTGTTTTCTTGTTATGGCCACACCTGCACCATATGGAAGTACCCAAGCTAGGGGTCAAATCAGAGCTGCAGCTGCCAGCCTACGCCATAGCCACAGCAACACCAGATCTGAGCCACATCTGTGACCTATGCCCCAGCTTTCGGAAACACTGGATCCTTAACCCACTGAGCGACGCCAGGGATTGAACCCTCATCCTCATGGAGATTACGTCAGGTTCTTAACCTACTGTGGCACACACAACGGGAACTCCAGAATAAATGTTTTCTTTTCTTTTGTTTTGTCTTTGTAGGGCTGCACTCTCAGCATATGGAGGTTCCTAGGCTAGTGGTTGAATTGGAGCTGAAGCTGCCCACCTACGCCACAGCAACATGGGATCCAAGCGCATCTGCCAACTACACCACACCTCACAGCAACACTGTATCCTTAACCTACTGAGCGAGGCCAGGGAATGAACCCTCATCCTCACGGAGACTATGTCAGGTACTTAACCTGCTGAGGCAAACACAAAGGGAACTCCAGAACAAACGTTTTCTTTTTTTTTTTGCCTTTGTAGGGCTGCACCCATGGAAGTTCCAAGGCTAGGGGCTGAATTGGAGCTTAAGCTGCCAGCCTACACCACAGCTCACGGCAACACTGGATCCATAACCCACTGAGCTAAGCCAGGGATCGAACCTGCGTCCTCATGGATACTAGTTGAGTTCATTACTGCTGAGCCACAATGGGAACTCTAGAAAAAGTGTTTTCTTGATATGGATGTGCCTTCCCTGCTAGCATGTTTCTGCTAGCATCACAATGAACTGGAATGCCTCGTCCATTTTCACGGTAGTAAAGCAAAGGGCATACCTGTGGAATAAAAGGTTTTACCACATACTTAGAAAGAGCTGGCCTAAGAGAAAGGCATATTGAAATGAGGCGGGAGGCAAAACTCTAAAAGGATGGGGTTCCATCTTACAGAATGCAGTATCAAGAGCATTGTATGTTGCCATCCCAATCACAGCCAAAATATAGTCTAGGAATTGGGTGGAAGTAGGAGTGGCTCCTTTCGCTATTTTATCTAATAATCCACTCATAATTTTTGCTTCCCAATCTGTAACTTGAGCTCTGCCTATGGTTAGTTCTCAAGGAGAAATGCCTCTTTCACAGGAATACAATAATAGTTTCACTGAAAGAAGATGAGACAGCCACCTGCCATTTTGGGCTCATCATACACCACTGAACCAATAGGCAAAGAAGGTTATTTATTGGTTAAAGTGATTGATTCTGATTACCAAGGGGAGAGATAAGACAAAAATAGCAAAAAAGTAATGTGCAACCCAGGAGACTCTCCAGAATACATCCTAGTAGTTCCATGACCAATAATAAATTTAATGGAAAAATAAAGCAATCAAAAAAGATAAGAGCTATCCAACATCTTGATGAATTAAGAGTTTAGGTTATCCCATCCAATAAAGAACTCTAGCCAGCTAAGGTACTGGTTGAGGACAAAGGAAATAATGGAATAGGTAATAAAAAATGCAAACCACAGATATCAACTATTCCTTCTTGATCTTCTTGCTCTGTTGTTTACATATCTTATATTTTCTTCTCTGTCTTGTTGTGCTTCATTCTGAATGACTACTGCAGCTCTGTCTGCCATTTATAAATTCTCTCTTAAGCTCTACCTAATCACTGTTTAAGATATTAACTTAAGTGACTACGTTTTCATTAAAAATTTCTATTATGTTATTTTTAAAGGTCAATTTTAATAGTTTATTATTTGCTCATGGTTTTGATACTCTTTTATGTCTAAAGCCAGACTAAGCATATATTTTATTTTGTACCTAATAATTTACATATTTTATACAGCAGTTTAGTGTTTTGTAGTCTTCTATAGGTGAAAAATAACTATTCACCTATATTCAAACTTCACACTTAAGTCTAAAGTAAAATTAATCTCAGGATTCTTTTTATAAAAGTAAGTCTAAAGTAAAATTAATCTCAGGATTCTTTTTATACAAGTTAAGCATTTCTACTGCATATATGTTGTCTTATTACCCTCATGATCAAAAACAGTATAGATTACCATACAAAAATCTATGGGATGCAATAAAAGCAAGCATAGGAAATTCAAGCAATACATGAAAATTCAAAAAGCAGGAAAAATATCAAATGAACAATCTACCACTTGAAAGAATTAGAAAAAGAATAACAAAATAAACCTAAAGTCAGCAGAAGGAAGAAAATAATAAAGATCTGAGAGGAAATAAATAAAGATTAAATTTAAAAAAGAAAAAAAAAATCAATAAAACCAAGAGCTAGTTCTTTGAAAAGGTACACAAAATTGACAAACCTTTGGGAAGGCTCACCGAGAGGAGAGAACACAAATAAAAAAATAAGATGTGAAAAAGGAGACATAACAACCAACACTGTAGAAACACAAAAAGCCATAAGGGAATACTATGAACAAATATGCCAACAAATTCAATAACCTAAAAGAAATGGACAAGTTTCACTAAAAATGAATCAAGAAGAAACAGATAAAATTAAACAGACTGATCAGTAGAAGTGAAATGTAATCTATAATTTAAAACTCCATACAAATAAAAGTCCAGGACTAGATGGCTTCCCAGGTGAATTCTACCAAACATACAAAGAACTTATACTGATCCTTCTCAAATTCTTCCAAAAGACTGAAGATGAGGGAATACTCCCAAAGACATTCTAAAAAGCCACCATCACCCTGATACCAAAATCAGACAAAGACACTAATAAAAAAGAAAAGTACAGGCCAGTATCCTAGATGAATACAGATGCAAAAGTTCTCAACAAAATATCAGCAAATAGAATCCAATCATACATTAAAAACATCATAAACCATGACCAAGTGGGATTCAACCCAAGAATAATGGAAAACACCCAATCGGGACAGAAAACAGAAAACCAAATGAAAAAACATGAAGGCAATATAAGAGATCTATGGGATAGTATAAAGCAGGCCAATCTATGCATAATAGGGACTGTAGAAGGAGAAGAAAAGAGGACTGAAAATATATTTGAAGAAATTATGGCTGAAAACTGTCCAAACCTAAAGGAAACAGATATCAAGATACAGGAAGCAGAGAGGGCCCCAAACAAGTTGAACCCAAACAGGCCCACCCCAAGCCATATTACAACAAAAACAGCAAAAGTTAAAGTTAAGGAGAGAATTCTAAAGGCAGCAAGAGAAAAACAAAGCATTAATTATAACAGAACCCCCATAAGCCTACCAGCTGATTTCTCTGCAGAAACACTCCTGGCCAGAAGAGAGTGGCAAGGTATATTCAAAGTTCTAAAAGGGAAAAATCTGCAGCCTAGAATACTCTCCCCAACAAGAATATCATTTAAAACAGAAGAAGAAATAAAGAATTTCTCCAGCAAGGGTTCCCTCCTGTACTCTTGGTAGGAATGTAAACTGGTACAACTACTATGGAAAACAGTATGGAGGTGCCTCAGAAAAGTAAATATAGAACTATGGTTCAACCTAGTAATCCCACTCCTGGGCATATACCTGGGCAAAACTTTCACTGAAAAAGATACAAAAACCCCTATGTTCATTGCAACATTACTGACAATAGCTAAGACATGGAAATAACCTAAATGTTCATCGACTGATGAATGGATTATGATAATGTGGTATATATATGATGATGGAATACTACTCAGCCATAAAAAGAACAAAACAACGCCATTTTCAGTAACATGGAGATGGAACTAGACACTCTCATACTAAATGAAGGAAGTCAGAAAGAGAAAGACAAATACTGTATGATATCACTTATATCTAGAATGTAATATATGGCACAAATGAACCTTTCCACAGAAAAGAAACTCAGGGACTTGAAGAATGGACCTGTGGTTGCCAAAACGGAAGGGAAGGAAGTGGGATGGACTGGGAGTCTGGGGTTAATAGAAGCAAACTATTGCATTTGGAGTGGATAAGCAATGAGATCCTCCTGTATAGCACAAACAACTATATCTAATCACTTATGGAGGATAATGTGAGAAAAAGCATGTGTATATATATATATATATGTGTGTGTGACTGGGTCACATTGCTGTATATTAGAAACTGACAGAACACTGTAAACCAGCTCTAATGGAAAAATAAAAATCATTAGTAAAAAATATACTTTGGTCTATGAATAAAAATCGACAAATCAGTTATAAAAAATAAAAATGAATATTCCTTAGCAATTTTATACTGATAAAAATAGCCTATTTTGGCAATAAATCCCAATTTCTATCCATGCCAGTGAATCAACTGACTCTGAATAAGAATAATTATTTTAATAAAATATGTTTAATGCCACAAGCTCTCATATAATAAAAATTTGATAAAAATTTCCAATAACCATTCAAGAACTTTCAAAGCACCTATGTGTCCCTCAAAGAGCTAAATAAAAAAGACTAACAAGGTATTTTTTAGGTTTAACCAGATTTGTATATATATTTTTACTTTAAAAAAATGTATTTTGGAAATACAAGGTATCCTCGAAATAGCAAAGCTGTTATATTGTTATGCAATTGAAGAATAATTCTTTTTTTTTTTTTTTTTGCTTTTTAGGGCCACACCCATGGCACAAGGAGGTTCCCAGGCTAAGGGTCAAATCGGAGCTACAGTTGCCAGCCTACACCACAGCCACAGAAATGCAGGATCCAAGCCATGTCTGCGACCTATACCACAGTTCATGGCAATGCCAGATCCTTAACCCCACTGAGCAAGGCCAGGGCTCGAACCTGCAACCTCATGGTTCCTAGTTGGATTTGTTTCCGCTGAGCCACAATGGGAACTCCAAAGAATAATTCTTGATAAGATAAAGTTAATGTCTTAGAATACTTTTATTGCTTATTTGTCTTGCAATGTTACCATCTTGCTGATTAAATTTATGGACCACTGTTACCTGAAATACAAAGTAAGTTCGTAAGTATTTTGACCGACTATAGATAATTTGGAATAGTTAATCTTGTTACATTACATGCAATTTCTGCACTGCTTTTATCTGGAGTTCTTACTACCTGAAATTTTTACACTTTAAATACTTACATCTAAAATCTTCATGGGTGAAAAAAACCCATATTCTTCCATTTCACTTTTCTCTCTAATTAACAATACTCCTTATTTTCTTACAACTTCAGCCTCAGGTGACTATTTGTTATTCTCTTTACCCCATTAAAGTACCCCATAGTGTACTTTAATGCACTATGCCTCCAGATAGATTTTCCCCTTGCCCTGGAACACTGTACTCCAAATCTCCCACTCCCCGCTCAGCCATTCCCAAACATACTCCTCCAAGGGCATTTGGCAAATGCCCATACATTTTCAAAGACAAAGTTTAAATGTTTCCATTCATGCTTCTTCATGTTCACTTTCACAGTACTTTGCAAAACTCTGAAATAACAAGTATCGTATTGTACATAAAACTAAAAAAAAGATACAATTGGTAAAGAAATGCATTAGATGTACTTGGATATTTTTCATTCTACTATATTCTATTCATATTTTTCTTAAATGCCTGGATTTTTTATTGGATTGCAACCTACAATTGTTTAAAAGCATGCTAATTTAGATGACAGTCTGCTTTTTTTCTGGTGAAAATGCCATCCTAAAAATGTTACCCTATAACTACGGACATTCCCCATGCTTTCAGTCTTAGGATAAGAAAGCATAAGCAAGAAGAAGGAGGAAAGAAAGAAGAAAAAAGAAAAGGAAGTTGGTGTCCCATGGCTTGTTTATTAATAGAATCCTATCAATCATTAAAAAAAAAATGAAGAAAGCAACATTTATTTTGGACAGAACATAAATAATTAGAATTCTAATTTTCATCAGGCACATTAACAAGAAAGCAAGCCACCCCGAAAGCTTTAATTTACCTTCCCAACTTTCCATCCTTTAACAGCTTTTATGTAATTGATTCTGTTGCAATGAGGTAGGAAGAAATGCGAAGGCAACAGAATTTTAAACAATACTACAAACCTATGGTCACTTAATTAAATATATTTAATCCACATTTTAACCCACATATAAGCAAAGAGCAAAACTATCCATTAAGTCACAATTTAGATGTGCAAGTACTAGATATAATGGCTTATAAAATGAACATTTAGCATTTCAGTGAGATACTCTTATGTTTCATTACAAACACTCAGTGGTTATATGGTGCCTCAAATTCTATAAAAGTAAAGAAAAATGGGAGTTCCCTTCATGGCTCAGTGGTTAACAAACCCAACTACGATTCATGAGGATGTGGGTTAAGGATCTGGTGTTGCCATGAGCTGTGGTATAGGTTATAGAGCTTGGATCCCATGTTGCTGTGGCTGTGGTGTAGGCTGGCAACTGGATCTCCGATTCAACCCCTAGCCTGGGAATTTCCATATGCTGCAGATGCGGCCCCAAAACAAACAAACGAACAAACCATCTTTAGCTGATCATTAAATAATTTGTGAAATGTAACTGGGCGGACATAAGTTTATAAGATGAACTCACCCCTACATTATTTATAGTTTTTGGTATGTCCTAGTAACTGAGGATTGCAGTCTACAAGACAATCTGCCATGAAGAAGGTGGCTAAACAAGGAGAAAAATGACACTGTCTAGGACAAGTGCCAAATTCTATTTCTGTCAATCATGTCTTCATATTACCTACCACTTCCTGACCTGGCAAAAGATCAGTCTCAAGTCTATCAATCTGTACCTACTCCTTGATGACATCAAGAGATATGCTCTAAGCATTCTACCAATACACACAGAGGAAGAAAGTCATTAAATTACAGTTCCCCAATTTTTAATCATGGAAAGCCTAAAATTATTTTTGAAAAATACCCAAGTCTAAAATACCATTTTTCAGACTGAGAGTTGTAACCAAATATGGGGTCATGAAAGCAATTTAACATATCATAAATCAGCATTTAAAAACCAAATACAAATTAGATGAAACAGAATATATTATAAACAGTAAGGATAAGTATTTCATGAAAAAAATTTTAATCAAACATATTGCATATACACACTCAAGATAATGCATGCAAACATACATAAAACACACATCTGTCTGTGAAATGGGGTCATAATTTGTATTTTTTACTGTAATTCAAAACACAATAATGTACCTATTGCTAAGAGCAGATATTTATTTTCTTTGTAAACCAAGAAGCATTACCTATTTTTTGTGATCAAATTATCCAATCACAGTTGGGATCAGAAATTCTTCCCAGAAACATTCATAGTAAAAGAAAAATGTTAATAAACTTGACCTTGTGTATTTCTCATTTACAGCCTTAAATCTCCCAATAGCCTTTTCTCAGTCTAAATAATCTTTCCACTACAAATACCTTCCTCTTTTAGTCTCCTCTTCCTCATTCCACATTCTATTACTGCCCTCTCCTCTGCATTGCTGCTTCCTCTTTATCCTCTTACCTCCTAATTGTGGAAATTATCTTTGTCGTTGAACACTACAACTCCTTTTGTACAATTTTCCCTTGCTGAAAATCTATTTGTTTGCATGGTTTCAAATAATATTTGTTTTGTCTCTGCTTTCCAGGTGTAATGAAAAGGATATGCATATATGCCAAGCCCTTTCACAGCTTTGTGACTCTGCATAAACTGCTCCCTCTGCTTAGAAGAAATCCAGCCATAAATGGAAGAGAAGAAGAACAAAGAGCTAAGTTATTTGTTTCCTTTTAATTTATTTTTTATTTTAAGGGAATGACTTGCTAAGTAGACTAAACTAGTAAAAAGGGAAGTTAACAATGCATTTATTCAATAATACTTTGGACAAAATAATTTCTAGAACAAGGTCTCCAAGAGCTGAAATTCAGTCAGAGTAATTTTAGGATTTGCCATGGGCTGAAGAGGGATATCTTTTCTACAAACACTGGAAGAAAATAAATAAGGGTCAGAATGGCTAGGTATTTGGGGGAGGGGTGGCACAGATCTGCATAAGTATTATACATCAACAGGAATCAAAGGCCTTAGTTTTATTTGTAAAGTAGGACGTATAATGACTACGATAGGGAGACAGTTGGGTTGAGCGTTCAAGAGAATGGTATAGGGATTAGAAAAGCACTTTGGTGCACAGACAAGGGTACTGATTAGGACTAACAGGCAGCTTTGAGGGCACAGTTAAGAATGCAACAATAAATTTACAGTGGTTCAAATTTGTTCTGTTACACGATTTTTCTTTTTTCCTAGCTGTCTCAAACAGCCTGCGTTGGCATGAAGAAGGTAAAAGGTTAGATTGGTACACAGTTGGACTGTGCTAAACAGAAGCAATCAACGTCAGGCAATGAGGGTAAAGGGACTAAAAACACAAGGGCTAATGGAAACAGAAGTAATTTTGGAAGGAGCCTGAGAGAGTGAAGCAATATGAGTTCTGCAGATGGAAAAACAGATGTTAAAGGAGTAGGGGAATAAATATATATATAAAACAAAAATTTAAAAGGTCAGACATAAATAAATAGAAGTTCTAATATCGTATCTTCTCAACTCCAATAGCATCTTACAAATGCCACTCTGGAAACCATGCCCTAGAGAGACAGATGAATGTCCTAAGCAATGTAAAGGCATAAAACTTGTATTATTGAAAAGCTGCAACTGCATTGTTCAGCTCTGAGAGAAATGATAAAATCAAGTTTCTGACTCTTTAATGCTTTGGACTGGGCTACAGAGAAGCTCTGTCAAGGTATTCCTTCACAATAAGGTCCCCAAATCCTTGCAAATGCAAGAGAATCTAGGCAACGACCATATAAAGCTCAATCAGTGAATTCCGGATGCATTACTACCTCAGCTAAATATCCCTTAACTGCAGCACAGTTAGAAAAACAAGCCCAAATATTAAAATGATCAGAAGTTTCAACTATAATAGTAGAGTTTCTCCTTCCTTAGCAGCAGAAATTGTCTCTTGTATGTTATACCAAAAAAAATTACTTACCTGAATAAAATGTGTTGATTTTGGCAAGTTCTTTTTCACAGGTTTGGAAGAATTTTTCTTCAAACTTGGCAAAATACCTCTTTACTGTGTCCTCATCTGTAACTGAAAGCAAGGAAAATAGTATTTAAATTTAATATTCAAAGGCCAACAAGGAAAATTACAGAAATTAAGAAAGTAGTAACTTAAAATTTTAATCTTCAAAATGACAACACTATACGTATTTCTTTGAAAAAGTGAACTATGAACCATAATAGGAAAAGGCTAACCGAAGCCCACAATTATTTTTTAATTGCATGACGTTTTCTAAATTTCTACTACAATAAACTTGTAGTAGTACAGAAAATAAGTATTCTAAGACTTCAGAAGCAGAAGATACTACTGCAGATAGAGGTGATCAAGGCAGAGTCAAGGTGCTGGGAGTTTAAGTGAGTAGGATTCAGTAGCTAGCAGATTAAATATCTCAGAATTAAGTACTGCATTCAAAAAATGAAAAAAAGAAAATGAAGACATGAATATGAATGTGTCTCTGGAAAAAAAAGAGTTGATTGTTCTAACTATAGTAAATTGCTATCTAGTCATTTTTACCTTAGCTGAACCGGACACAGAAAGATATAGACTGACGAATATAAATTAGATATTCCAAGTCTTCAGTTGCTGGGTAGGAACATAAATGAGTTAAGCAAGTGGATAATTGCGCAAGTGTGGTGATAAACAGCAACTGACACATTCAGGATAAGTAGCGGTATGGATTCTAGCAAACTGTACAGTACAAATCCATCTAGCTAGTTGCTGCCCAGGTTGTCAGATCTTTCAATTTTTCAGGGATAAGCCATAAATCTAAATATTTTAAAACTCTGTGTGCGCCAACCAATATATGTCTTTGTAGGCAGGATCCTCTTTGTTGTCACATAGCATGTCAATTTGCTGAATCTTATAGGAAAAAAAAAAAAATATATATATATATGGCTTAGGAACCCCAAGCCTAAATGGGTATGTTTCTTGCCCAAGTGAGCTCTGACTAGACTCCAGATGCTAATTTTAATTTAGAACTATCCTATTTCTAGATCTGTGAAAGTATTCTAAACTTGAAATGTCTAGAAAAAGTATAGGTTTTTTTATGTCTGTCAGATGTTCCTAATCTTAGTACAATCACAGAAACTCTTAATTCACCTGTTCAGGTATGTCCTAAGTAGTATGCAACACACACACACTCTAATTCACAGTGCCAGAGAGATACTGAAGAAAAAGAAAAAAAAGCTTAAAATAAAATTTCAAAAAGCATACTGAATATATTCATTTAATTTGAATATACAAATGTAACAAAATAGCACTACTGGAGTTCCCGTCTTAGCTCAGTGGTAACGAACCCAACTAGTAGTATTCAGGAGGATGTGGGTTTGATCCCTGGCCTCACTCAGTGGGTTAAAGATCTGGAGTTGCCATCAACTGTGGTGTGGGTCATAGACGTGGCTAGGATCCTGGGTGGCTGTGGCTGTGGTGCAGGCCATCAGCTGAAGCTCCAATTTGACCCCTAGCCTGGAAACTTCATATGCCACAGGTGCAGCCCTAAAAAGAAACAAACCAAACCAAAAAACAAAACAGCACTACTATTTTTTCTATTTCCTATGCTTTAGAACCGAACAGCTAATGCAGGAGTCTATTACTGATTTTGCAGTGAGGAAGAGATGGCTACTTTAAATTCCTCATATAAGCCTAGCAACTTAGGTAAAATAAATGCTATAACTGCCCAAGGCCAGTGAGAATTATTTTTTTCAAACCACAGAACAAGTCAAAGCTTTTTTTAAAGCTGACCTTGAGTTAAAGATGCACCATGGGAACATATGCTACTCTTATAATAGCATCTGATTATAACTGATGTAAAGTAATATCTTATTCTACTTAACTACCTACTCCTCTTTTAAAATTTTAATTTTAATCTCTACTGTATTATCAGAAAAGAAAACCCCAAAGGGAAAAAACCAGGCTTGGTCATATTTACTTTGTTTCTCTATTAAAAGACAGCTTTCATTAATGTAAAATGATAGAAATAAAGAAAGTTGTTCAGCAAAGTGATTTAAACATAGTTTCTGTTTTAAAAATTTTAGAGGGGAGGGATAAATTAGGATTATGGGATTAACAGATACTACTATATAAAAATAGATAAACAATAAGGTCCTACTGTATAGCACAGGGAACTATATTCAATACCTTATAATGACCTATAATT
This sequence comes from Phacochoerus africanus, assembly GCF_016906955.1. NCBI lineage: Eukaryota > Metazoa > Chordata > Mammalia > Artiodactyla > Suidae > Phacochoerus > Phacochoerus africanus. The sequence continues at coordinate 121,673,198 of NC_062554.1, read as the reverse complement.
GAAAAGAATATGTGTGTGCGTATAACTGAATCACTTTGATGTACACCTGAAACTAACATGATATTTGAAATCAACTATATAATTAAAAAAATAATTTTAACATACATGAATGTTTATATATAGGTTGCATATTCAGCAACATCAACTATTTAAAATATTACAAAGAACCTAGAAACAACAAATTAAGCCTCCTAGAAATTAAAACACATGTAATAAATTTTATGTATTAAAGCATGAACATTCTACTCACGAATCAATCTCATATGAATTCTTCATTTCCTCAATTTAAAGATCACTTTATCTAAAATACCAGTAGTCTGTTATCTAGTTTTCTAGTTCACATATAACTTAATAGCCAGAAATGAGAAGAGGGTAGAGTAAGATTACAGCAACACTAAGAAGTAGTAGTAAGCAGAGAGAAAAGAGGAAAAAAGCTATAGAGGAAAGCAGTAAGAATAGCTGTGTAAAATAAATTAAATGAAGGAAAATGTTCTCATCGTCTCAGATTTCAAAAGACATAGTAACCTGACGTAATTAGAAGTACACTATTGGTTGAAGTTCTTCCCGTGGCACAGTGGGTTAAGAATCTGACTACAGTGGCTCGGGCTACTGCAGAGGTGTGGGTTCAAGCCCCAATCAGAAGTGGGTTAAAGGATCCGGCATTTCCATGGCTGTGGCATAGCTTGCAGCTGTGCCTTGGATTCAATGCCTGGCCTGGGAACTTCCATATGCCGAAGGTGTGGCTATGAAAAAAAAAAGAGGAAGGATCAAGATGGTGGAGGAGTGGGAGTTCCCATTGTGGCTCAGTGGTTAATGAACCCGACTAGGATCCATGAGGATGCAGGTTCAATCCCTTGCCTTGCTCAGTGGGTTAAGGATCCAGGGTTGGTGTGAACTGTGGTGTAGGTCGCAGACCTGGCTCGGATCCCACATTGCTGTGGCTCTTGGGTAGGCTGGTGGCTACAGCTCCAACTGGATCCCTAGCCTGGGAACCTCCATATGCCACCAGGTGCGACCGTGAAAAAGAGAGAAAGACAAAAAAAAAAAGATGGTGGAGGAGTAAGATGTGGCGCTCACCTTTTCCAACAAACACATCAAAAAAAAAAAAAAAAATACATGTAGAATATCTACTGAATGCTGGCAGAAGACCTTAAACTTCCAAAAGGGGCAAGAAACCCTCCACATAACTGGGTAGAAAAGGAAAAAGGAAAAAAGAGAGAGAAGGAATCAGGACACGACTAGCACTCCTAATATGGAGCTTGAAGAACAGACCTGCGGTTGCCAAGAGGGAGGCACTGGGATGGACTGGGAGTTTGGACTTTCTTTTTTCTTTGCTTTTTACAGCTGCACCTGAGGCATAACCAAGTTCCCAGGTTAGGGGTCAAATCAGAGCCACAGCTGCCAGCCTACACCATAGCAACATGAGATCCGACCCATATCTGTGACCTAAACCACAGCTTACTGCAATGCTGGATAACCAACTCCCTGATTGAGGCGAGGGATCAAACCCGCATCCTCATGAATACTATTTGGATTCGTTTCTACTGCACAACAGGAACTCCCAGGTGCAAACTACTGCATTTGAAGTGGATAGCAATGAGATCCTGCTGTATAGTACAGGGAACTCTATCTAATCACTTGTGATGGAACATGATGGAGGAAAAGAATGTGTATATATATAAATATGTATGTATATATGTACATATGGGTCACTCTGTTGTATAGCAGAAATTGACTGTACATTGTAAATCAACTACAACAAAAAAAATCTTTTCTTTTTTTGTCTTTTTGCCATTTCTTGGGCCGCTCTTGCGGCATATGGAGGTTCCCAGGCTAGGCGTCTAATCAGAGCTGTAGCCACTGGCCTACCCAAGAGCCACAGCAACGCGGGATCCGAGCCACGTCTGCGACCTACACCACAGCTCACGGCAATGCCGGATCCTTAACCCACTGAGCAAGGGCAGGGATGGAACCCGCAACCTCATGGTTCCTAGTCAGATTCGTTAACCACTGTGCCACGACGGGAACTCCAAAAAAAATCTTTAAAATAAAGATGGACACTATTGGTAAAGAAATTAAGGAAACACAACAAAAAGAACAGAATAGAAAATCCAGAAATATACACAGAAATTTAGGTTAAGATAAAAGGGCTTCAAATCAGTGAGAAGAGAATGTACTATATAACAAATAGGGTTGTGTGAACTGACTATCCACTTAAATAACCTTCAAGAAGAGTTAAGGAAATTACATTATAAAATACTGCAAAAAATTTTTTTGAGCTCTTAAATGATTTTTTTTAATTTTTAAAATTTTTTTGTCTTTTTGCTATTTCTTTGGGCCGCTCCTGCGGCATATGGAGGTTCCCAGGCTAGGGGTCGAATCGGAGCTGTAGCCACTGGCCTACGCCAGAGCCACAGCAACGCGGGATCCGAGCCGCGTCTGCAACCTACACCACAGCTCACGGCAACGCTGGATCGTTAACCCACTGAGCAAGGGCAGGGATCGAACCCACAACCTCATGGTTCCTAGTCGGATTCGTTAACCACTGCGCCATGACGGGAACTCCTTAAATGATTTTTATTTACTTATTTTTCCATTGTAGTTGGTTTATAGTGTTCTGTTAATTTCTACTAAAAAAATTAAATAACTACATGAAGAAGGCCTTCCTAAACACTACACAAAACAGAGAAGACAATGGGAATGACTGACATTCTCATAAAATGAAAAATCTCTATTCCATAAGATACTGCATGCAAAGCTACAAGATGAAAATCAGATAGGGAAAACTAATCTGCAACATTTAAAATAAAGGATTCAAATGTGAAATATATTTTACAAATGTTTTTTAAAAATCAATATTAAAAAGTAATTTGTAAGAAAATGGGTAAATTAGAGTAATTCATAGAAAACTACATATGGCCATGTACAAGTAAAAGGATACTCAACAACCCAGATATCAGATAAATGCACATTTAAAACAACAAAATGTAACTTCCCAACCATCAGATTGGAAGTGATTTGTAAATAATGATATTATTTTGGCAGTGGTGAAAGCAAACGAACACTCTCACTCCCTGTTGGTGGAATGTAAATTTGTAAAATCTTTTAGGAAGACAGATAATAGCTATCACAAGTTTCATGATGTTCAATCCCACATGTAGGAAATTTATCTAAAGGAATCTGAACATTTTTATTAGAGTGATACAGAAAAACTGATATCCAACAAAAGAGTAATAGTTAAATAAATTACAATAACATTCTATAACACTATGTAGTCATTTAAAAAATGACATACATACATCTTGATATGTATGAAAACCCTAAGACACAATGTTAAGGAAAAAAATTTAAATGACTAATATATACTACATATTCTCATTTATGAAAAAAGTACAAAAATTAATATTCCTATGTACACTGATAGAAAGAAGAGTGGGATATATACCAAACTGTTAAAAATTGTTGTTAACCCCTTTGAAAGAGGAGTAATTATGACGGGGATGCTCACATTTTGCTGTCTACACTTATTGTATTGTTTGAATCCATTAGGATGGAATGCATTTATGAAGGATAAACTGTAATGTATAAAGGTACTATGTATTGGAAGAAAAAAAGAAACATGTCACATACAAATCTTTAAATTATACCTAACCAAAGAATATATTTATGTGTATGACTGGGTCACTTTGCTGTACAGCAGAAATTGACAGAACACTGAAAACCAACTCTAATTTAAAAATTAAAAAAAAATAAAGAAGGCATATACAAGGTGAAAAAAAAAAAAAACAACAAACCTAAACAGCATAGCTAGTTTAAAAGAATATATAAAACCTAATCAGTGTACCTAGTTGAAAAATCAATCTATGTCAGAATTTAAAGGTGCATGAACGATTAAGACTTTCACTTATGAGTTGGTAGAATGCTGATTTACAGAACACGAGTTACTGTAAGATGCTCCCTATAACCTATGTGCTGAGTATTAGATATCAGTAACTCTTAATTAAAGGAACAGAGAATTTCAGCATTCAGAAATCAACTAGTTCAATTTCCTTGTTGTATAGGTAAGGAAATACAGAGGTAAAGAGCCTAGATAACACGAGGTTTTTTCCCATCCTCTCCAGTTTCACAGAGACTCACTGTATTTTCTCATTATAAAATAAAGAATATCAAAGTGACTACAATGAATGCACAGGTGTTATGAACTGAATTGTGCTCTACACCCAATTAAATCTGAGTCCCTAATCCCAATATGGCTGGATAGGACACTGAAGAGGTAATTAAGGTTAAGTGAGGTCAAAAGGGTGGGGCTTTATTCCAATAGGACTGGTGTCCTTCTAAGTAGAGGAAGAGACAATAGATGCAGCCCTCTCCCTACCTCCCCACCACTCTTGCCTGCACTTGCATGCTAAGCAAAGGCAATGTGAGAAACAGCAAGAGGGCCCTCTGCAAGCCAGGAAGAAGGGCCTTACCTGAAAAGCTGGCACCTTGATCTTGCATTTCAAGTCTCTAAAACTATAAGAACACAAATTTCTGTTGTCTAAGCTACCTAGTCTTTGGTATTCTGTTATGGCAGGCCTAGCAGACTACAATGAACCTAACATGTCCTGATGTCAATTAGTCACAAAACTATTAACTCAGTAATTAGTTACAAAAGACTAGATTCAGTTCGAAGAAAGTTATTATAAATAAGTACAAATCTTAGCAAGAGATATCAATAATTTTAAGACTAGCATCTAGAGGGGAAAAAAAAGGAAGACGAAGGAGTGAAAAAATCCAGAACTGGCAAAAAATTACTCAGTGCTGCTTCAGAGAACTCTTTGCCTTAGCTGGATAAATATTAATTCATTCAGTTATGAGAGAGAGACAGAGAGAGACAGAGAGACAGAAAGGGACTGAGCAAGAGATTTCTTTGTCATTTCTATTATGGTCTTATCTTTATCTTGCATTTGTGGATGACAGACAGTATCTTTCTCATTTACCACCCCCAAATTACTAAGTTAAAAGCGAATGACTCTAAGAATACTAATCAAGGTAAAATATTCGTACTGCATAGCAACCACTGAGTGCTTTTTATAGCAAATTTTAGGAATATTTTTATTTTTACCATAAGTGTAATTTTACTTTTATATGCAACCCCTCAAAAGTCAATTCTTTAAAATCACTAATAACCTTTTAAAACATCTTATATGTTCCATTCAAATTTTTATCATTACTTTCAATTTTCTTAATTTCCAGATCTGTGAGATAACTAAAGGTAAAAATTACATCTCTTTTATCTTTACAGATCATATGGCCAACATAATGTCTGGTGCACAGTATATGCTGCATACCTTATTTCTTAAATTGTAAATATTGAAACATATTTGTCTCAATAATTGAGAAAATTATGCTTTATTAAAGTTTTTTTTAAAAACTCCCAACAATTGAATATCTGTTCATAAAAAATGAAGCTGCGCCTCTACCTCACATCATATACAAAAATTATCTAAATGGGTCAAAGACCTAAATATAAAAGCAAAAAGGATAAAACTCTCAAAAGAAAACAGGCATAAATCTTCATGACCTTTGATGAGGCAATGGTTTCTTAGACATAACACTGAAAGTGCTATAAGCAATAAAAGATAAAATATTGGTATATCGGAGTTCATCAAAATTAAAAAAACTTTTGTGTTTAAGACTTCATTCTAATTAGGAGTTCCCGTCATGGCGCAGTGGTTAATGAATCCGACTAGGAACCATGAGGCTGCGGGTTCGATTCCTGGCCTTGCTCAGTGGATTATCTGGCATTGCCGTGAGCTGTGGTGTAGGTTGCAGACGTGGCTAGGATCCCGTGTTGCTGTGGCTCTGGCGTAGGCCGGTGGCTACGGCTCCGATTAGACCCCTAGCCTGGGAACCTCCATATGCCGCAAGAGCGGCCCAAGAAATGGCAAAAAGACAAAAAAAAAAAAAAAGCATTTATTCTAATTAATGTGACTGTGGTAACCATGGGTGGGGCAGGGAGGGTAAAACTCAAAATATAGTGGAGATAGATGATGAACTCTTAAGGTATCTTTGCATTATTTCACTTGTCAGAACAAGTACATGGTACATCAGTAATTAAAAACAATGTATAGGGAAGTATATTAAATATCTTATAATAACCTATAAAGGAAAATAATCTGAAAAAGAATACATATACAGGAGTTCCATTGTGGTCCAGTGGAAACACATCTGACTAGTATCCATGAGGACACAGGATCAATTTCTGGCCTCACCCAGTGGGTTAAGAATCCTACATTGCCATGAGCTGTCATGTAGATTGAAGACATGGCTCAGACCCCAAGTTTCTGTGGCTGTGGTATAGGCCAGCAGCTGTAACTCTGATTTGACCTCTAGCCTGGGAACTTCCATTTGCCGTGGGTGCAGCTCTAAAAAGCAAAAAAATATATATATATATCTGTGCACACACAAACACATGCATAAATGCATAAACACACACAACTGAATCACTTTACTGTGTACCTGAAACATTACATCACAATACTGTAAATCAACTACATCTCAATAAAAAAAAACAAAACTTGTGTATAAAAAGGCACTATCAAGAAAGTGAAAAGACAACCACAGAATGGGAGAAAATGTGTGCGCACTGTATGTCAGTTAAGAATCTAGCACCCTGGAGTTCCCGTCATGGCGCAGTGGTTAACGAATTCGACTAGGAACCATGAGGTTGCGGGTTTGGTCCCTGCCCTTGCTCAGTGGGTTAACGATCCGGCGTTGCCGTGAGCTGTGGTGTGGGTTGCAGACGTGGCTCGGATCCTGCGTTGCTGTGGCTCTGGCGTAGGCCAGTGGCTACAGCTCCGATTAGATCCCTAGCCTGGGAACCTCCATATGCCGTGGGAGCAGCCCAAGAAATAGCAAAAAAAAAAAAGAATCTAGCACCCAAAATATGTAAAGAACTCCTAGGACTCAACAATAAAAAGACAAATAGGAATTCCTGCTCTGATGCTATGGTCAGTGGCATCTCTGCAGTGCCAGGACACAGGTTCCATCCCTGGCCTGGCACAGAGGGTTAAGGTATCCAAAACAGACCATGGCCAAGGAGAGCAGACTTGTGGTTCTCAGGGTGCAGGGGGAAGGGAGTGGGATGGATGGGCAGTTTGGGGTTTTTGGATGCAAACTGTTACATTTGGAATGGATGGGCAATGGGGCCCTACTATATAGCACAAAGAACTATGTGTGATTTGGTCACTTTGCTGTACAAGAGAAATTGAAGACACATTGGAAATCAAGTATAATTTCATCAAAATAAAAATATTAAAAAAAAAAATACAGGATCCGGTGTTGCTGCGGCTAGGTCACAACTGCAGCTCAGATCTGATCCCTGGCTCTGGAATTCCATATGCCTCAGTGGAAATGAATCCGATCCCTGGCCTCGCTCAGTGGGTTGGGGATCCAGCATTGTTATGAGCTGTGGTGTAGGTCGTAGACATGGCTTAGATCCCATGTTGCTGTGGCTATGGTATAGGCCAGCAGCTGTAGCTCCAATTCGACCCCTAGCCTGGGAACTTCCATGTATCATAGGTGTGGCCCTAAATAGAAAAAGGGGGGGGAATCTGAATAGACATTTCTCAAAAAAAGAAATATATAAATGACCAAGAGCACATGAAAATATTTCAACATCATCAGTCACTGGGGAAACACAAATCAAAAGCACAATGTCATTTCATACCCAGTAGGATGGCTATAATAAAAGACAATAACAAGCGCTGGCAGGGATGAATAGAAATTGGAACCCTCATATAGTGTTGGTGGCAATGGTATAGGCATTTTGGAAAAGATCCTGGGAGTTCCTCAAAAAATTAAACATACAGCTACCATATGGATCTAAGCAATTTCACTTCTAGGTATATATCCAAGAGAAGTGAAAACAAAAACTTATACATGAATGCCCACTGCAACATTATTCATAATAGCCAAAAAGTATAAACAATACAAATGTCTATCAATTTACGAATGGATAAACAAAACATGGCATATGCATATAATGAAATATTATTCAGCCATAAGATGGAATGAAGTAGTATTACATGTTATAGCATGGATAAACCTTGAAAACATTATATGAAAGGGAAAGAAGCCTGACACTAATGACCACATTTTTTTTTCTTTTTACTGTTGCACCTGTGGCATATGGAACTTTCAGGCCAGGGGTCAAATGGGAGCTGCAGCTGCCGGCTTACAACCCAGCCACGGTAACACCAGATCCAAGCTGCATCTGTAACCTACGCTGCAGCTTATGCAATGATGGATCCTTAACCCACTGAGTGAGACCAGGGATAGAACCTCCATCCTCAAAGAGACAATGTCAGGTCCTTAACCTGCTGAACAACAACAGAAGTCCAAGATAACATATAAGAAAATTCTATTTACATGAAATGTCTAGAATAGGCAAATCCATAGAGACAGAAAGCAGGCTAGTGGTGAACTAGGGTTGGGGAAAGGGGAAATGGGGAAAGATGAAAATGTCCAAGAACTAGATAGTGGTGACGGCTGTACAACTTTGTGAATCTATTAGAAACCACTAAATTTAACACTTTCAAAGGGTGAAGTTTTATAGTATTTGAATTATACCTCAACAAAAATTTTTAACTCCAAGTTTAACCCTACAGCAGAAACACACTGATAAGCATATTTATTCATTTATTTGTTTAACAAATAATTATTATGCCTATTAGATAAAAGGCTCTGTGTTAAATGCTGGAGATAAAATGATGAACAGGATAGATGTGGTTCCTACCCACATAGAGTTTGCATTCTAATGACTGAGGCAGGAAAAAAAAAAACAAACAAACCCACACATATAAACAAAGAATTACAAACTGGAAAGCACTGTGAAGGCAAGAAACAGTACTGAGATAGAGGGTAGGTCCTAGGGTGAATGACTATCTTTTTTGGCATAGTAAAAGAGGGTCAGAAAAGACCTCTGTCTGAGGATGACAATCTGAAACATGAACCTAAAGAATAAGAAAAAGCAAGGGCAAAATGATTACCCAAAGAAGGAATAAAACATTAGGAAAGAAACAGGTGCCTGACGACTGGTCACAGTGGGACTGATGGCATGAGGAGCATAATACGAGGTAAGGTTAGGGAGGTAGGCAAAGACCTTTACATGCAGGAAGGCCATGTTAAGGAGTTAGCTTTTTATTCAAAGTACAGTGAAAAGTTTTAAAAGGTTTTTGTTTGTTTGTTTTTGTTTTAAAAGGGGGAGTCTAAAAAGTACAAGGGGAAAGTAGAATTAGTTTCGGTTTAATAAGTGATAAATTAAAATATCATTTCCCAGAACATTATGTATGTAGATAAAGGAAAAGAAGGAGAATTCCAAGGGATTCAAATTAGTTTGGGAAATATGAGCAAAGAGTTAAACTGATCTCTTTAAGGTAGTAATTCTCAACTGGGGATGACTGTCTCCCAGGGGTCATCTGGCAATGTCAGGAGGCATTTTTGGCTGTCATAAACGAGAAAGTTTTACTGGAGTCTAATGAACAGAGGTCAGGGATACTGCTAAACACTCTGTAATACCCTGTACATAATTCTCTCACCCTTCCTCCACAACAAAAGATTATCTAGTCCAAAATGTCACCACCACCAAGGCTGAGAAACTGCTTTAATACAAAGCTTTATTGTGATAACATACATGGATATTATTCTATAAGAAGGAGAAGTAGTATACAGTGTTTTCCAAAGTTATTTATAAGAATCTTGGGGATGGAGGGGGAATGGCTGGGAGAAGGTGGGAAAGGGGGGTGAAGAATATATATTAAAATTTTGGAATACAATTCTGTGAAATGCTAGTTTGAGAGGCATTAACTTTATTATTATTTTTTTTCCTTTTCTTTTCTTTCTTTCTTTTTTTTTACAGCTGCACCTTTGGCACATGGAAGTTCCTAGGCTAGGGGTTGAATCCAAGCTGCAGCTGCTGGCTTATGCCTCAGCCACAGCAATGCTGGATCCAAGCTTTATGTGCAACCTACACCACAGCTTTCAGCAACTCCAGATTCTTAACCCACTGAGTGAAGCCAGGGATTGAACCCACACCCTCATGGATACTATATCAGGTTCTTACCCCACCAAGTCACAAAGGAAACTCCAGTCACTACCTTTAATATTACCACTGTCTCTCTGCATTTGTATTATATTCCATACGCAATAGTATAGCTTCTCAAAAACTACTCATAAATGAAGAGAGCTGATAAATAAAAATTAACATGTGACTAAGTTCCATCAAATATAGAAGAATATTTAGCACTACTGGGTTCATGGTTTTAAGGGGAAAAGAAGGTGTTTGGAGTTTTTTTTTAAAGTGTGATTTACAAATTAGCAATAAATAACTTGAACATCTTTTTTTCCCCCAAATGCTATTTCATCAACATATGGGTGAATTATATAAAGCATATGGTAAAGAAGATTTCAAACATAAAAATGTTACTCTAAAATCACTGGTATAGTAAGACATAGAACTAATCGGGCGTCATTCATTCACCAAGCATTAAGTTCTTCCTATGCACCAGGCAATGAGGCAGGTGCTGGGGAAATAATGGTAAGGAAAATACATACAAACTCTGGAGTCAGAGATTACATGCTACCCAAGGAAACAGACTTTCATCAAATACTCAAACAAATATACAACTGTAATAAAGGTTTGAAGAAAAAGATGAGAAAAACAGCAGTGAGACAGTCTAGCCTGCAAAGACTGGGGGAGAGGCAATGAGGGAGTCTCTCAGAGTGTCATTTGAGATGAAATCTGATGGAATGGTATGCATTTGCTAGAGCAGTAGAAGCACTCCAAGCAGCAGGAACAGCACATAACATAATACTGTAAAAAGAAACAAGCAAGGTACACTTGAGAAACTGAAGAGGCCTGGAATCCAGGAGGCATGGGGACAGTAGTGGCAGTTAAGGCCAGACGGGTAAGCAGGGACCTGATCTATCCGGGCCTTGTAGAATAAAGGACTAGCCTTTTTCCCTATGACAAATGAGATATTTTTGAAGGGTTTTAAGCAGAGGAATAACTGTGATCAGACATGCTTTGCAAATGAGGCAGTGTGTGGAGACCAATCAGATTTAATACAGTTGGTATCGAATGAGAGATCATGATTGCCTGAACAAGAGTAAGGGCACTAGAGATAGAGAAGTACAGAAATTCAGTAGAGATTCTGGAGGAAAAATTAATAGGCTTCAGTGACTATGGTTGTGTTGCCTACTCCCTGTATTAGCCTGAGTAAGTGACTCTCTGGGTCTCTATTTTCTCTTTGACAAATGAGGACATTTCAATAAGCAATCTAAGTTTTCCTCAAATTCTAAAGTTCATATTCCATAATTAAAGCTGCTCATTTCTGGTAAATGATTGTGAATCCAACTAGGATGAAGTGGTAACAAGATTTTCTGAGCTACTTTGACATTTCATCATATAAGATCTAACTAAACGTGCTTTATAAATAATGCCTGATAGAAAAATAAAAAATTCTTTTAAATTATGTTAGTAACATACAGTTAAGATGAAATTAATTTCACTGGCACTAGCTTTGATATAATTAGAACTAGTTATCACCCCAATTAACATTTACCTAATGTCTGTTAGTCAAAAATCACCAATAAATGAAATAGCAATAAATAATTCCAACAAGGGCATAAATTCAATAGTAAAGCAAATGGTATAAACCTGTGCTTTCAAATGTTTTTAGCTTTCATAATCTCTAAAAGAATTTTGAAAAAACTATCTTGCAATGTAATTTCTGATGCACTGTAATTACTTGCATTTTAAATTAAAATTGTTTGTTTTAAACATAACTAATGAAATTTAAATTCCACAGCAATAAGATAACCACCATCCCTTCATTTTTGTTTTGCTTTGTTTTTTTCTTTTTTATTAGGGCCGCAGGTGCGGCACATGGAAGTTCCCAGGCTAGGGGCCCAATAAGAGCTACAGATGCCGGTCTATGCCATGGCCACAGCAACTCAGGATCCAAGCCGCATCTGCAACCTATACCATAGCTCATGGCAACACCAGATCCTTAACCCACGGAGTAAGGCCAGGGATCAAGCCCTCATCCTCATGGATACTAGTTGGGTTCATTACCACTGGGCCACGACAGGAACTCCAACATAAAAGTTTTTTAATTTTTATTTTATATTGGAGTATATTTAAGATGCTGTGTTAATTTCAGGTATACAGCAAAGTGATTCAGTTATACATATACATATACCCATTCTTTTACAGATTCTTTTCCCATATAGGTTATTACAGCCTACTGCATAGAGTGTATATATGTTAATCCCAAACTCCTAATTTATCCTTCCCTCTCGCCACATTTTCCCTTTCGTAACTGTATGTCTGTTTTCAAAGTCTGCCTGTTTTTGCTTTGTAAATAATTTCATTTGTATCATTTTTTTTTAAGATTCCACATGTAAGTGATATCATAAGGTATTTGTCTTTCTTTGACTTACTAAGTACGATAATCTCTAGGTCCACCCATGTTGCTGCAAATGGCACCATTTCATTCTTTTCTATGGCTGAGTAATACGCCATTGTATGTATATATCACATCTTCTTTATCCATTCCTTTGTTAATGAATATTTAGGCTGCTTCTATGTTCTGGCTATTGCAAATGGTGCTGCAATGAACACTGGGATGCATGTTTCTTTGAATTATGGTTTTATTGGGATATATGCCTAGGACTATGATTGCTGGGTCATATGTTAGGCCTATTTTTAGTTTTTGAAGAAAACACCATACTGTTCTCCATAGTGGTTATACTAACGTTCATTCCCACCAACAGAGGAGGAAGGATCCCTTTTCTCCACACCAGCTATAGCATTTATTGTTTGTAGACATTTTTGATGATGGCTATTCTGACCAGTGTGAGATCATTGCAGTTTTGATTTGCATTTCTGTAATGATTAGTGATGTTAAGCATCTTTTTATGTGCTTTTTGGCAACCTGTATGTCTTCTTTGGAGAAATGCCTATTAAGATCTTCTGCCCATTTTTTGATTGGGTTGTTTGTTTTATTGATATGTACTGTATGAGCTGTTTGTATATTTTGGAGATTAATCCCTTGTCAGTTGCTTCATTTGCAAATATTTTCTCCCATTCTATGGGCTTTTTGTTTTGTTTATGGTTTTCTTTGCAGTGTAAGAGCTTTTAAGTTTAGGTCCTGTTTGTTTATTTTTTGTTTTTGTTTTCATTTATTCTAGGATGTGGATTTTAAAAGATACTGTTGCTAGTTATGTCAAAGAGCAGTCTGCCCATGTATTCCTCTATGAGTTTTAAAATATCCAATCTAACATTTAAGCCTTTAATCCATTTTGAGTTTATTTTTCTTAACAGTGCCAGAAATGTTCTAATTTCACTCTTTTACATGTAGCTGTCCCACTTTCCCAGCACCACTTATTGAAGAAGATTTCTTTTCTCCATTGTATATTCTTGCCTTCTTTGTTAAACATTAATTGACCATAGGTGCATGGCTTTATTTCTGGGCTCTCCATCCTGTTCCACTGATCTATATTTTCTGTATCATACTATATCATAGTTTTAATTACTGTAGCTTTGTCGTATAGACTGAAGATTACACTGGGGTGCCTGATTTCTCTAGTTCTGTTTTTCTTTCTCAGGATTGCTTTGGCTATTCAGGGTCTTTTGTGTTTCCATACAATTTAAAAAATTTTTAATTCTACTCTTGTGAAAAATGCTATTGGTAATTTGATGGACTGCACTGAATCTGTGGATTACATTGAATCTGTATATTGCCTTGGGTAGTATAGTCATTTTGACAATATTGACTCTTCCAGTTGAAGAACATGGTATATCTTTCCATCTGTGGTCATCTTTGATTTCTTTCATCGATGTCTTATACTTTTCAGAGTCCAGGTCTTTTGCCTCCTTAGGTTAGTAGGTTTATTCCTACATATTTTATTCTTTTTGATGTGATGATGAATGGAAAAGTTTCCTCTATTTTTCTCATCTTTCATTGTTTGTGTATAGGAATATGAGAGATTTCTGTGTATTAATTTTGTATCCTGCAACACTACAGAATTCACTGATGAGCTCTAGTAGTTTTCTGATGTAGCTTTAGGGTTTTCTATGTATAGTATCATGTCATCTACAGTGATAGTTTTACTTCTTCTTTTCCAATTTGGATTCCCTATATTTCTTTGTCTTCTCTGACTGTGGCTAGGACTTCCTAGACTCTGTTGAATAAAAGTGACTAGAGTGGACATCCTAGTCTTGTTCCTGGTCTTAGAGGAAATGCTTTCAGCTTTGCACTGCTGAGTATGATATTAGCTGTGGGCTTGTCATAAATAGCCTTTATTATGTTGAGGTAGGTTCCTTCTACACCCACTTTTTGAGAGTTTTTACTATAAATGGGTGCTAAATTTTCTCAAAAGCTTCTTCTGCATTTACTGAAATGATCATGTGGTTTTTATTCTTCAATTTGTTAATGTGGTATATCACACTGACTGATTTGTGGATACTGAAAAATCCTTGCATCCCTGGAATAAACCCCACTCGATCATGGCGTACAGTCCTTTTAATGTATCATTGGATTCTATCTGCTCTTAATTTGTTGAGGGTTTCTGCATATACATTCATCAGTGATACTGGCCTGTAATTTTGTGGTATCTTTGTCTGGTTTTGGTGTAATGGTGATAGTGGCCTCATGGAATGAATTTGGGAGTGTTCCTTTCTTTACAATTTTTTGTAACAGCTTCAAAGGATACGTGTTAACTCTTCTCTAAATGTTTGACTGAATTTGCCTGTGAAACAATCTGGTCTTAGAAGTTTATTTGTTGGAAGTTTTTAAATCACAGTTTCAATTTCAGTACTTATGGTTGGTCTGTTCATATTTTCTATTCCTTCCTGATTCAGTCTTGGATGACTGTACCTTTCTAAGAATTTGTCCAGGGAGTTCCTGTCATGGCTAGTAGGTTACAAACCTGACTAGGATTCACTGATCCCTGACCTCACTCAGGGGGATAAGGATTCAGCACTGCCATGAGCTATGGTATAGGTCACAGATGTGGCTCAGATCCAGCTTTACTGTGGCTGTGACACAGGCTAGCAGCTGCAGCTCCAATTTGACCCCTAGTGTGGGAACTTCCATATGCTGCAGGTGCAGGTACAGCCCTTAAAAAAAAAAAAAAAAAAAAAAAAGGCAGCAAAAATAAAAATTTGTCTATTTCCTCTAGGTTGTCTATTTTATTGGCATAAAGTTGCTTGTAGTAGTCTCTTATAATCCTTTGTATCTCTGTGGGGTCAGATGTAACTTCTTTTTCATTTCTAATTGTATTGATTTGAGCTCTCTCTCCCTTTTCTTCTTGAGGAGTCTGACTAAATGTTGATCCATATTTTTGTATCTGTTCCAAGAACCAGCTTTTAGTTTCATTGATCTTTTCTAGTGTTTTCTTTGTCTCTATTTTATTTACTTCTGCTCTGAGCTTTATGATTTCTTTCCTTCTATTAACTTTGGGGTTGTTTGTTTTCTTTAGTTGCTTTAGGTATAAGGTTAGGTTGTTTACTTACAATTTTTCTTGTTTCTAAAGGTAAGACTATATTGTTATTAACTTCTCTCTTTGAAGCGCTTTTGCTGAGTCCCATAGATTTTGGATCCTCATGTTTTCATTTTCATTTGTCTCTAAATATTATTTGATTTCTTCAGTGATCCATTAATTGTTTAGCAACATATTGTTTGGCCAACACCTGTCTTGCTACTTACAGTTTTTTTCTTGTAGTTGACTTCTAACCTCACAGCACCTTACACCTATATAAATGTACAATATACATATATATGTAATATGTATAACATATAATATATACACTAACTTAATATGTGTGTGTGTATATATATAATTGTTTTAAGTTGTTGGTGTCTTAATTTAAAATGCATTTCCAATATCCTGCATTTGTATTCTCCTCTTCTCACAATTGCTGCTTTTGATATATTTGTGTGTGGATTATTTCCCACCTTTATTGTATGTTTTTGCCTTTACAGTGAGCCCACTCAAAATTTTCTTGTTTCTAGTTGTAGCCTTTTCTTTTCTGCAAGAGAAGTTCCTTCAGCATTTGTTGTAATGCTGGTTTGGTGGTGCTGAATTCTTTTAGTTTTTGCTTTTCTGCACAGCTTTTGACTTCTCTGTCAAGTCTGAATGAGAGCCTTCCTAGGTAGAGTATTCTCGGTTGTAGTTTTTCCCTTTTTATCACTTTAAATATATGGTACCACTCCCTTCTGGCCTGAAGAGTTTCTGTTGAAAAGTTAGCTCATAACCTTTTGGGGATTTTCTTGCATGTTATTTGTTGCTTTTAATACTTTATGCCTTTAATTTTTGTCAGTGTGAGTGATACATGTCTCATTGTGTTCATCCTTGGGTTTATCCTGTATGAGACTCTCTGCACTTCCTGGATTTTAGTGAATATTTCCTTTACCACGTTAGGGAAGTTTTTGGCTACTTTGTGTTCAAACATTTATTCAGGCCCTTTCTCTTTCTCTCCTTCTGGGACCCCTATAATGCAAATGGTGGCGCACTTAATGTTGTCTTTTGAGACTGTCTTCATTTTTTTTCATTCTTTGTTCTTTATTCTGTTCCATGTCAGTGATTTCCACCAGTCTGTCTTCCAGCTGCTTCATTTATTCTGCTATTGATTCTTTCTAGTGAATTTTCATTTGTTATTGTATTATTCATTTGTTTGCTATTTAAATCTTCTAGTTCTTTGATACACATTTCTTGTATCTTCTCAGTCTGTGCCTCCATTCTTTTTCCAAGATCTTGTATCATCCTTACTATCATTACTCTGAATTATTTTTCAGGTAAATTGCTTATCTCCACTTCACTTAGTTGTTCCTCTGTGGTTTTATCTTGTTCCTTCATCTGGAACATATTTCTGTGCCATCTCATTTTGTCTAACTTTCAGTGTTTGTGGTCTCCATTCCACAGGCTGTAGGATCACAGTCTTCTTGCTCCTGGTCTCTAACCCCTGGTTGAAGAGGTTGATCCAGGGGCTTGTGCAGGCTTCCTGTGAGAGGAACTGGTGCCTGCCCATTGGTGGGTGGAGCTGAGTTTTGTCTCTCTGGTGAGCAAGACAGTATTGAGGGGTGTGTTTAGAAGCAGGTGTGGGCTCAGGATGACTTCAGGCAGGTCTCAATGTCAAAATGATGACCTCCAGGGAACTTCACACTGATGACTATTCCCTGGAGCCTCTGGCACCTGTGACCAATTCCCCACAGTGAGCCACAGCCGACCCTTGCCTCCCCACAAGACCTGTAAGTAGATCTGGCCCAGGTTCCTATGAAGTCACTGCATTGCTCTAAGTCCAAGTAAACATGAAACTTTGTGTGCCCTCCAAGAGTGAAGTCTCTGTTTCCTGCAGTCCCGTGGCATTCATGCACCCAAGCTCTGCTGTCTTTCAAAGCCAAATGCTTTGGGGGCTCCTCCTCCCAATGCCAGACCCCCAGGAGGTGGGGGGGGCTGATATAGGACTTCTATCAGAGAACTCTCTGTGATATAATTACTTTCCAGTTTGTGGGATGCCCATCAGGCATGTATGGGATTTGATTATATTGCAAAAGCACCCCTACTACCCGCTTCTCTGTCTTTGGGTGTAGAATATCTTTTTTGGTAGATTCAACTCAACAGTTAATGTGACTTTGGTATTTTCGTGAGAGGAGGTGAGCTCAAGTCTTTCTACTCTGCCATCTTTACTCCTCTCTCCTAAACAAAACTTTTACATGCACTGGAAAACCAAAATATTGTGTGACTCGCTTTCTGAAGTATTCAATTTATTGCAATGGTCTGGAAGCAAACCTGTAATATCTCCAAGATATGCCTATACATAGTCTTCTCAAGTATACATGGAACATTCTTCAGGATGGCTCATATGTTAGTGAAACAAGTCTTAATAAGTTTAAGAAGGCTGAAATCACATTAAACATCTTTTCCAACTGCTATGAAATTCGTTATAAAATAAATTAGAACTTCCATGTCTCAATGTCTATAGCTATCCTTAACTATATTCAGTTTCCTGAACCAGCTGTATTTCTCTTACCCTTGGATCTTAATATCAACTGTACTTTTCCCTAACCATTTCCTAAGCCCCCCCAATTGTCTCTTTCCCCAGCCCCAAAATTCACATTCACATTATCTCCTTTGTTCCCTGACACTTATTTTCTTAAATTACCCTTCTCAGCAACATCACTGACCAGAACAACCCTGCACATACTTAACACATTAAATTATTGTATAGTCGAACAGTCTATATCTCTTGAGACAAAGATTATCTGGCAAATTGTAGCCACAGAATAGGATAAAGGGTATTAAGGATCTATCTTGGGGAGCTAGAAAAGAGAAAAAACTAAAATGAACCTTATGTGTTCGAGTGGAATCACAGATATCAGTGTGAATGAACTCATGGTTGTTTATATATGCATATATAGACAGACATAGCAATATAGGTATGTATATGTACAAGAATTAACACACACACACACACACACACACACACACACTTCCTGGCTCTATCTGCTATCAGTGCTTAGGAACAGTGATCTTCTAATAAAAATGAGGACACTCAGTACTCAGATCTTGATTCCTAAACACCATCCCCCAAATAACAGGAGTCAGAACTATTAGGAAAAGAGGTTGATTCCAGGGCTGGAGGACGGAAAATACAAAAATGACACTGAAATATCTTGTGATACCAGAAAACAAGAAATTCTCACAAAAGGATGGGTATATGTCAAAAAGACACAGGAGCCAGTCTGAAAACATTCCAAATATCCAAAGCAATAAAATAAGTTTTAGAATACATTATAACTCATATAACAAAACAAATATCTACTGGTCCATATTGATATAAATAATTAAATAATTGTGGAAGAAAGGAAAACTCTCCTTTACAGAGGAATTCTAATTAATAAATATAGAAGGAATGAGAGAAATATTAAATCACCATTAGGCAAATTCCACAGTATTGAACTGTTGCAGGCAGTATCTACCTACACATGCTAAAATCAATGGGCAAAAAAGTCTGCAGATCAGGAAGATATTTATCAATACAAAAGGGGAAACAGTGCAGAAACTGTATGAATGCTTTAAGCAAGTAATCAAGATAAACATTGCTAATAAAAAAAGACATATCAACATCACGTATCCCGTGAAATGATGTATTTTGAAGGTATTCTGTGGTATTCTTGACAAAAAGGCATAATGTGAACCTATTAATGAAAAAAGTCTGACAAGGTAAACCTAGAGAGATACTGTAAAAAAAAAAAAAAAAAAGAAAGTGAAGATGGCGGAAAAGAAGGACTGCAGCTCAACTTCTCTCCTAAAAACAACAAAATTCACAACTAAAGACTGAGCACTCTTCACCCAAATGGACTGGAAACCTTAAAAAAGATATCCTACTCCAGAAGAAAAAGAGGAGGACACATCAAGAGGTAGGAGGGGCGATTTCACAATATAAACAACCCCATACCTCCTGGGTGGGAAGCTCCACAGACTGGAAACTAACTGGTTCACAGAAACTCACCTACAGGAGTGAGAGTTCTGAGCCACACATCAGATTCTCATGTGTGGGGATCTGGCACAGGGAGAAAAAGCCTCAGAGCATCTGGCATTGAACACCAGTGGGGCTTGTGTGCAGGAGCTCCATGGGACTGGGGGAAACGGAGACCCCATTCTTAAAAGGAGCACACAGACTTTCACATGCACTGGGTCCCAGGGCAAAGCAAAGTCTCCATGGGAATCTGGTTCAAACCTGACCGCAGTTCTTGGAGGACATCCTGGGAAAACGGGGTGAACGTGGCTTGTTGTGAGGGAAGGACATTGAAAAGTAAAGCTCTTGTGAATATTCAGCAGCCCTGCCTTTCTCTGGAGGGGGCCATTTTGGGAAAATCAGTCAGTTGCTGAGAAGCCCCAGGGCAAACAACAACCCAGGTGGGATCACAGCCCCACCCCTCAGTAAACAGGCTACCTAAAGACCCCTCAGGCACACAGCTGCCTCTAATCCCATTCAGAGACTAAGCCCCACCCAACAGAGGGATTAGAATCGGCTCCACCTACCAGGGGGCAGGCATCAGCCTCTCCCATCAGGAAGCCTACAGCAAGCCCCCATACCAACGTCAGCCACAGGGGGGGCAGATACCAGAAGTAAGAGAGGCTGCAACTTCATTATCTATAAAAAGGTCACCACACTAAAAACCTATAAAAATGAAAAGAGAGAGAACTATAACTCAGATGAGGGAAAAAGGAAAAACCCCAGAAAATCAGCTAAGCAATGAGGAGTTTCTCAGCCTCCAGGAAAAAGACTTTAGACTGTTGATGCTGAGGATGATGCAAGACATTGGGAATAAACTGGAGGCAAAGATGGATAACTTTCAGGAAACACTGAGCAAGAGATACAAGATATAAAACTTAAATAAGAAGAGATGCAAAATACAATAACTGAAATAAAAAATTCACTAGAAGCAGCTAACAGCAGAATACAGGAGGCAGAAGAACGAATAAGCGAGGTGGAGGACAGATTAGTGGAAATTACGGATGCAGAACAGAAAAGAGAAAAAAGATTGAAAACAAATGAAGAGCGTCTCAGAGAACTCTGGGACAACATGGAATGCACCAACATCCATATTATAGGGGTGCCAGAAGGACAAGAGAGAGAGAGAAGGAGACAGAAAAAATATTCCAAGAGATAATAGCCCAAAACTTCCCTAACATGGAGAAGGGAATCACTCACTCAAATCCAGGAAGCACGAGTACCATATAAAATAAATCCAAAGAGGAACACCCCGAGACACATACTAATCAAACTGACCAAAATTAAAAACAAAGAGGAAATCTTGAAAGCAGCTAGGGAAAATAAACAAATAACATACAAGGGACCCCCAATAAGGTTATCGGCAGATTTTTCAACAGAAACTCTGCGGCAGAAGGGAGTGGCATGATATACTTCACGTGATGAAAGGAAAAAACCTCCAACCAAGATTACCCAGCAAGTCTCTCATTCAGATTTGAAGGAGAAATCAAAACCTTCACAGATAAGCAAAAGCTGAGAGAATTTAGCAACACTAAACCAGCCTTAAAACAAATACTAAAGGAACTTTTACAGGCAGAAAAGAACAAGAGAAAAAGGAAAGAAAAAAGAGCAGCAAGAACAAATTCAAAGTAATTAATAAAATGGCAATAAGAACATACATATCAATAATTACCTTAAATGTTAATGGACTAAACACCCCAATCGAAAGACATAGACTTGCTGAATGGATACAAAAACAAGACCCATATAAATGCTGTCTTCAAGAGACCCACTTCACTTCTAGGGACACATACAAATTCAAAGTGAGAGGATAGAAGAAAATATTTCATGCAAATGGGGATCAAAAGGAAGCTGGAGTAGCAATACTCATATCAGACAAAATAGATTTTAAAATGAAGAATATTTTAGGGGACAAAGAAGGACATTACATAATGATCAAAGGATCAATCCAAGAAGATGATATAACAATTTTAAATATCTACGCACCCAACACTGGTTCACCACAATATGTAAGGCAACTGTTAACAACCTTAAGAGGACAAATCGACAATAACACAATAGTGGGGGACTTTAACACCCCACTTACAGCAATGGACAGATCAACAAATAAATAAGGAAACAAAGGCCCTGAATGATGCGTTAAACCAGATGGACTTAATAGATATTTATGGGACATTTCAACCAAAAGCAAGAGAATACACATTCTTCTCAAGTGCACATGGAGCATTCTCTAAGACTGATCATATCCTGGGCTACAAATCTAACCTTGGTAACTTTAAGAAAATTGAAATCATATCAAGCATCTTTTCTGACCACAACATTATATGATTGGAAATCAACAAGAAAAAAACTGCAAAAGACACAAACACGTGGAGACTAAACAACATGCTACTAAACAACCAATGGATCACTGAAGAAATCAAAGAGGAAATTAAAAAATACCTAGCAGCAAATGACAATGAAGATACAACACTCCAAAACCTGTGGGATGGAGCAAAAGCTGTTCTAAGACGAAAGTTTATAGCAATACAAGCCTACCTTAGGAAACAAGAAAAAGCTCAAATCAACAAGCTCACTTTACATCTAAAGCATTTCGAGAGAAAAGAACAGACAAGACCTAAAGTTAGTAGAAGGAAAGAAATCATAAAGATCAGAGCTGAAATCAATGAAATAGAAACAAAGAAAACCATAGAAAAGATCAATGAAACGAAAAGCCGGTTCTTTGAAAAGATCAACAAAATTGATAAACCCCTAGACAGACTTATCAAGAAAAAAAGATAGAGGACTCAAATCAATAAAATTAGAAATGAAAAAGGAGAAGTAACAATGGACATCACAGAAATACAAAGGATCATAAGAGACTACTATATGCAACTATATGCCAATAAAATGGAAAATCTAGAAGAAATGGACAAATTCTTAGAAAAGTACAATCTTCCAAGACTAAACCAAGATGAAATAGAAAAGATGAATGGACCAATCACAAGAACTGAAATTGAAACTGTGATTAAAAAACTTCCAACAAACAAAAGTCCAGGACCAGATGGCTTCACAGGCAAATTCTATCAAACATTTAGAGAAGAGCTAACACCTCTCCTTCTGAAACTATTTCAAAAAATTGCAGAGGAAGGGATACTCCCAAACTCATTCTATGAGACCACCATCACCCTGGTACCGAAACCATACAAAGATTCCACAAAAAAAGAAAACTACAGGCCAATTTCACTGATGAACATCAATGCAAAAATCCTCAACAAAATACTAGCAAACTGCATCCAACAATACATTAAAAGGATTGTACATCACGATCAAGTGGGACTTATCCCAGGGATGCAAGGGTTCTTCAATATCCGCAAATCCATCAGTGTGATACACCACATTAACAAACTAAAGAATAAAAACCACATGATCCTCTCAATAGATGTGGAAAAAGCCTTTGACAAAATCCAATACCCATTTCTGATAAAAAGCCTTCAGAAAGTGGGCATAACGGGATCCTACCTCAACATGATAAAGGCCATATACAACAAACCCACAGTGAACATCATTCTCAATGGTGAAAAGCTGAAAGAATTCCCACTGAGATCAGGAACAAGACAAGGATGTCCGCTCTCGCCACTACTCTTCAACATACTTCTAAGTCCTAGCCACAGCAATCAGAGAAGTAAAAGAAATAAAAGGAACCCAAATTGGAAAGGAAGAAGTAAAACTATCCCTATTTGCAGATGACATGATACTATACCTAGAGAATCCTAAAGACTCTACCAGAAAACTGTTAGAGCTCATCCACGAATTTGGCAAAGTCGCAGGATACAAAATCAATACACAGAAATCAATGGCATTTCTATAGACTAACAATGAAAGAGCAGAAAAGGAAATTAGGGAAGCAATCCCATTTACCATTGCATCCAAAAGAATAAAATACCTAGGAGTAAACCTACCTAAAGAGACAAAAGACCTGTACTCTGAAAATTATAAGCCACTGATGAAAGAAATCAAAGAGGACACAAATAGATGGAAAGATATACCATGCTTGTGGATTGGAAGAGTTAATATTATCAAAATGACTATACTACCTAAGGCAATCTACAGATTCAATGCAATCCCTATCAAATTACCAAGGACATTTTTCACAGAACTTGAACAAAATATTTTAAAGTTTGTTTGGAAGCACAAGAGACCCAGAACAGCCAAAGACATCCTGAAAAAGAAAAACGGAGCTGGAGGAATCAGTTTCCTGGACTTCAGACTATACTACAAAGCAACAATCATCAAAACCACATGGTACTGGCACAAAGACAGAAATACAGATCAGTGGAACAGGATAGAAAGCCAGAATTAAACCCACACACCTACAGCCAACTCATCTATGATAAAGGAGGCAAGAATATACAATGGAGAAAGGACAGCTTGTTCAATAAGTGGTGCTGGGAAAACTGGACAGCCACATGGAAAAGAATGAAATTAGAACACTCCCTAACACCATACACAAAAATAAACTCCAAATGGATTAAAGACCTAGATATAAGACCAGACACTATAAAACTCTTAGAGGAAAACATAGGCCAAACACTCTCTGACATAAATGACAGCAACATCTTCTCAGATCCACCTACCAGAGTATGGACAACAAAAACAAAAATAAACAAATGGGACCCACTCAAACTTCAAAGTTTCTGCACAGCAAAGGAAACCCTAAACAACACAAAAAGACAACCCACAGAATGGGAGAAAATCTTTGCAAGTGAATCCACTGACAAGGGATTAATCTCCAAAATTTATAAACACCTTCTGCAGCTCCATACCAAAAAAACAAACAAGCCTATCAAAAAATGGGCAGAAGATCTAAACAGACAGTTCTCTAAAGAAGACATACAGATGGCCAAAAAACACATGAAAAGATGTTCAACATCACTCATGATTAGAGAGATGCAAATCAAAACCACGATGAGGTACCACCTTACACCAGCCAGAAAGGCCATCATCCAAAAGTCTACAAACAATAAGTGCTGGAGAGGGTGTGGAGAAAAAGGAACCCTAGTACACTGTTGGTGGGATTGTCAATTGGTGCAACCACTGTGGAAAGCAGTATGAAGATTCCTCAGAAAACTAAACAGAACTACCCTTTGATCCAGCAATCCCACTCCTGGGCATCTCTCCAGAGAAAACCATGACTCGCAAAGACACATGTACTCCAATGTTCATTGCAGCACCATTTACAATAGCCAAGACATGGAAACAACCTAAATGTCCATTGACAGAGGAGTGGATCAAGAAGATGTGGTACATATACACAATGGAATATTACTCAGCCATTAAAAAGAACAAAATACCAGCATTTTCTGCAACATGGATGGACCTAGAAACTATCATGTTAAGTGAAGTCAGCCATACAATGAGACACCAACATCAAATGCTTTCACTGATGTGTGGAATCTGAAAAAAGGACAGACAGCACTTCTTTACAGAACAGATGCTGACTCACAGACATTGAAAAACTTATGGTCTCCAGAGGAGACAGTCTGGGGGGTGGGGGGATGTGCTTGGGTTAGGGGATGGAAATCCTGTGAAATTGGATTGTTATGATCATCATACAACTACAGATGTGATAAATTCATTTGAGTAATTTAAAAATAAAATTTAAAAAAAGCAAGTATTGTATTCATCAAAGTTGTCAATGTCATGACTAAAGAAACATTACAGATTGAAGCAGACTAAACAAACAACTCAGTGCAATGTGGGATACGGAATTGGATCCTTGTATAGAAAAGGACACAAGGAGAAAATTCCAATAAGATCTGTCTTTATTTAATAGTATTGTACCAACATGTTAATTTCCTGGTTTTTATAATTGCACTATGGTTAAGTAAGCTGTCAACATTAGGGAAAATTAAATGAAGAGTATATACAAACTCTCTGTACTCTTCCTGTAATGTTTTTGTAAGTTTAAAATTATTTCAAAATAAAAAAAAATGTTAATTCAGTGAGTTCCTGCCGTGGCACAGGAGAAATGAATCCAACTATGAACGATGAGGTTGCGGGGTTCGATCCCTGGCCTCGCTCAATGGGTTAAGGATCGGGCATTCCCATGAGCTGCGGTGTAGGTCAAAGTTGTGGCTTGGATCTGGAGTTGCTGTGGCTGTGGTGTAGGCCGGTGGCTACAGCTCCGATTAGCCCTCTAGCCTGGGAACCTCCATATGCCACAGCTGCAGCCCTAAACAAAAAAAAAAGCCCAAAAAATATTAATTCAAAATGTCTAGGGTTTGAAGACAAATCAATTAAGAAATAAAAAACAACTAAACCTAGTCAAGAGAATAATTTAATTGTAATACCATTCCCTATGCTATTTAATTAATAAGATAGTCCAATAACTAGTCTTATATATCAAGATTATATACTAAATGGCAAATATTTTTAAAATGTCTATGTGCCAGGCCTGTGCTGTTGACTAGGAATATAGTAATCAAGAAGGCTAACACAGTTTTTACCCTTTGATAGAAAATGTATACTAATCAAGTAATTATATGAGCAAAGTATAAAATAAAAAACACACGATGCTAGGAGAACATAACAACAAGCACCAAGCCAGGGTAAAGTGACCAAGTTGAGTTTTCCTGAGGAAATGACACCTTACATGAGCTCTAAAGAAGAAACTAAAGGATGTGGAGTAGGAAGAAATAACGGAATATATGCAAGAATTGAGAGTACAGCTGACTTGAGAAAAATATCCAATACTGCTGGACCACTGCAAATTAATCTGAAATAAAGAAAGCCAAAGAGAGAGGCAGGAGGTGGATAAAAGGCCATGTAAGACTTGTAAAAGATAACAAGCAGGGAAGTAGTATGGTCTGATGCACTTTTAACAAGATTGTTTTGAGTTAAGAGTGAAGAGACTGAGACTTTTATTTCTAGGAACCAAGAAGATTAGACATACTAAGTATCTTTCACAGTACAAAAAGCTTAAAATGCTGGATAAAATTTAAAAGCCATCTCTTTACATGCATAGCTGAAAGAGAGTAAGAGACACCTTCAGAGGTCAAAAACCTAAGAGAAAACACAATTCCAAGCAGTAACTGAACACTGAAGCAAAAAGCTATCCCAAAGACATCTAGAGAGATAAACTGGTTAATGAAGTAATAAACTATCAGAATTAAACAGCATTTATATATAAACATAATAGTAAGCTCAAAACCAAAATATTATTTAAAAGAAAGATTATTAAATATAAAAACCAAGAGATACAGATGTCCTTCACCACAGATAATTTAACAGATATGCTCTAAAAGTTAGTCCACAGCCTAGTGATGGAAGCACCAAAGTTACCTATTTTTTTCTTTTCAGTTGATCTAGTTATCCTATTCTTTCAATTCTATGTGCTACCCTAACAGCCTTCAATAAATCCCCATTTTATTTACTCATTCAACTTCAGCAGCTTGCAATGAAAGAACTTGACTGATAATCATTTCTACACTCAAAGAGGAACATATTATATATCCATGGAGACGAATAATTTCTATCTACATTTAGGATATATGTTACCAGGTGAATCACTGTATATGTTCAGCGGAATCAAGACAGTACAAGCTTAACTTCTGCTACTACTACACTTCTAGTACTAAAGTTTAGGCAACCTTATTATACAATTTAGAACTTAAATGAGTAAACTCTTTAGTAATTCTCTTTCAATTCTTTAGTTATTATAAATTCAGTTCATCTAAACATCTTCTAGCTTTTCTGTCTTAATACCAAGGCCACTTTTGTGTCTTGGCTGCCATATTTCTCCCAAGGGCCTCATTTAGCATATAATTGTTACTCAGTAAGTACCAGGAGAGAGAATAACTATCCCAACAAAAATTAATTTGAGAGTGAGAGGTATTTAATCCTACCTTTACTTTGTCAACCTCAAAGTAATGATCCACTCCTTTGCAAAAGAGAAGGACATGCTTTGTGTGTGTAGGCTTACAACTTTATGACCTCCATGTTCAACTCTGGCTCAGCAGTAACAAACCTGACTAGTATACGTGAGGATGAGGGTTCAATTCCCGGCCTCACTCAATGGGTTAAGGATCCAAGAGTTGTGGTGTACGTCACAGATGTGGCTCAGATCCTGAGTTGCTATGACTGTGGTATAGGCCAGCAGCTAAGCTCCAACTTGACCCCTAGCCTGGTAACTTTCATACGCCACACACTGGGCCCTGAAAAGGAAGGAAGGAAGGAAGGAAGGAAGGAAGGAAGGAAGGAAGGAAGGCAGGCAGGCAGGCAGGCAGGCAGGCAGGCAGGCAGGCAGGGAGGCAGGCAGGCAGGCAAGCAGAAAGGAAGAAAACAGGACAAACAGTATTCAAAATGAGTTCCAAAGACCCAAAGAAAATCAAAGACACTCTTAAAACTGGCATTCTTAACCAGAATTTAACAGATAAACCATAAAAAACTCCTCTAAAAACTAGATGTAAAATGTTATAGATTCCAGGAGACATCTATACTGTTCTTCAAATAAGTAAGATGATTTATTTACCTTAAAGAAAGTTAAGACTTACTGTTTCAGAATGTTAAAAGATCTGAAGCAAATAGCAGAGAATACAACAGCAATTCTTCCCTGTTCCAAGATGCCTGGAACAAATTAGTCCAAGCAGACTGCAGCTGACTGAACTTACTGAATGTTAGCCAGTGAAAGCATTGCTCTTTTCTGAACTTACTGAAATCTTTAGTCATAGAATTTTTATTCACAGAGGGAAATAAAGTTCTTTTATTGGGTAAGATTTGGAGAATCATTATGAACAGCAATAGCTTGGAGCCTTTTGGACACTGAGAAATGGCTCTAGTTACTAAAGGAAGGAATCTGAAATGTTTAATAGGCTGGAATATATTCAGTGGAATAAGAAGCCTTTAATTCTTGCAGCAAAGTTTATGTGCTTTTCAGGCTTACATTTAACATTTTCCATTTAACTCTGTTAAAGGGTAATGTGCATAAATCCCACAGAGAGAAATACTTTTTTTTGGGGGGGGGGAGGTCTTTTTGCCTTTTCTAGGGCTGCTTCTGCGGCATATGGAGGTTCCCAGGCTAGGAGTCTACTCAGAGCTTTAGCCGCCGGCCTACGCCAGAGCCACAGCAATGCCAGATCTGAGCCGCGTCTGCAACCTACACTACAGCGCAAGGCAATTCTGGATCCTTAACACACTGAGTGAGGCCAGGGATTGAACCTGCAACCTAATGGTTCCTAGTTGGATTCGTTAACCACTGAGCCATGACGGGAACTTCTGAAATACTTAATGATTATGATTTCATTGTACAGTATCTTCTTCATCTTTTGTCCTCAGAGTCACAAAGAACTGCACAAATATAATCTTATTAATCGTGTTTCCAATCAAAGCTAAGGTAGCATTCTCCAAATTATATAGGACTTCAAGGTTTCATAAAGAAACATCGATTCTGACTATTTTGGCATATAAAAATCAAGAAACAGATCTGTGTATCTTCTACGAATGAAGCAGATCCTCCTAGAAAGCCCTGAATAAGACAATCTCTAAGGTTTACGCAGCACCCAAACTGAATAAAATTTCAACGTAAAACTTAATTGTAGGCCAAACCTGTACTCATTCGGTTTAGATGAAAAAAAAATTAAGTTTCTTATGATAAAAGATGCTTTCGTATTCATCAACTTATTGAGAGCACCAAGGTTACTGTAGCAGTTTAAAAGTTTGTGATCAAGGAGTTCCCGTTGTGGCTCAGTGGTTAACGAATCTGACTAGGAATTATGAGGTTGTGGGTTCGATCCCTGGCCTTGCTCAGTGGGTTGAGGATCTGGCGTTGCCGAGAGCTGCGGTGTAGGTCGCAGATGTGGCTCGGATCCCGTGTTGCTATGGCTCTGGTGTAGGCCGGCAACTACAGCTCCAAGTCGACCCCTAGCCTGGGAACTTCCATATGCTGTGGCAGTGGCCTAAGAAGTGGCCAAAAAAAAAAAAAAAAAGTTTGTGATCAAGACCCTGCTCTGCCACTTATCAGCCTTGTGTCCATGTAAAAATTTCCTAATTGTTTTAGGCCTTGTTCCCCCCACTCCTTTTTTGTTGTTTTGTTTTGGTTGCACCTGTGGCACGTGGAAGTTCACAGGCTAGGGTTTGCACCCATGCCACAGCAGCAGCCCAAGTTACAACAGTGACAATACCAGATTTGTAACCTGCTGAGCTACAAGAGATCAATTCTCCATTTTTAAACTGGGCATAAAAATACTACCTGCATTAACAATATTTATACTGTAAATGTTAAAGGAGATAACATATACAATTTGCCTTAGAACATATAGGAAATATTGTACTGGGAACTGTAATTTGATTCTTCAATCTTCTCATAAAGTCATCAAGACAGTTATACTACTTTCATTTTACAGACTGAGACTGAAGTTCAGAGAAATCCAAGTAACTTATTCAAGCTTATACATCTATCAGGTATTAGAGGTTGGGATTCAACCACTGTTTTGATTACTTCAAGTGCTATAAGTTGATTTTATTTAAGACTATTTAAACCAGTAAGAGATTAAGAGTAGGAAATTTAAAGATAAACTATTCAAAACTTTCTGTAAATAAATCATTACTTTTGGTCCATCATTTATACACCTTAGAAATAATTTTACCATTTTTAATTGCTATCCCTTTTAAAATTATGAATATTCTCAGGCTCTTTGTATCTTAATAATCAAATTTATGAACAAAAAACCACAAGAGTAAATTGTTTACCCAGATCAAATTTTATCATAAGCCAAATGACTTTTCTTTCTGAAAAAAAGGGGGGGAGGGAGTTTCTGTCATGGCGCAGTGGTTAACAAATCCGACTAGGAACCATGAGGTTGCGGGTTCGGTCCCTGCCCTTGCTCAGTGAGTTAACGATCCGGCGTTGCCGTGAGCTGTGGTGTAGGTTGCAGATGCGGCTCAGATCTGGCGTTGCTGTGGCTCTGGCGTAGGCCGGTGGCTACAGCTCCGATTCAACCCCTAGCCTGGGAACCTCCATATGCCGCGGGAGCGGCCCAAGAAATAGCAACAACAACAACAACAACAACAACAAGACAAAAGACAAAAAAAAAAGGTGGGGGGGGAGAATATAATTATGTCCATAGATAGCAATTTTTCTAATTTATTATTTCCTATGACTACTTGAAAATTATATTAAAAAGATCAAACATTATTTTTTCTTCTTTTTAATGAAGAAGAAAAATTTTTAATTTTTTCCCATTATAGCTCGTTTACAGCATCAAACTATTTTTTCAAATAAATATGTATAATAGGAAGCCCTGGGCAACTTTTACCTAGTTAATATTCTATAGGAATACTGCAAAAAGAGAAACACACTAAGAATTAGCAATTTACATATTTTAAAAATTTCTACACTATCAAAATGAATAGATTCATCTTTCAACAGTCTATTCTGTCTTGAAAACTACAATTAATTTCGCTATTACCACTTAAATGAACACACTTCAGTTTCAATCTTCTAAGCACTGACACCTATGATATCTAAGTTCAATTTCCTATTAAATGGTTTTATTTTAAAGGGAGTAAATGAGAGTTTTTTCTTATTATTAAAGCTCTTCTGGGAGTTCCCGTCATGGTACATCGGAAACAAATCTGACGAGGAACCATGAGGTTGTGGGTTCGATCCCTGGCCTTGCTCTGTGGGTTAAGGATCCAACGTTGCTGTGAGCTGTGGTGTAGGTCACAGACGTGGCTCGGATCTGGCATTGCTGTGGCTGTGGTGTAATCTGGCAGCTGCAGCTCCAATTCAACCCCTAGCCTGGGAACCTCCATACACCGTGGGTGCGGCCTTAAAAAAATAAAAATAAAAAAGCTCTTCTGCTTACTGTGCTTTTAAACTGTCAGCTATTCAAACTGTTTAATGCCATATTTCAAAATTTATTATAAAGATACAAAAACTTCTTCCATGTTGAAAAATAACAAAGAGAAATGATCTGTTTGGAACTCAGTAAGATTTCCCTCTCTCTTTCTCAAATTCAAATATTTGTAGGCGCCAACAAAGAATTTGGTCAAATGAGGAATGGAAGGAGAAAGAAAAAAAAAAGATGAGAAGTTCTTTAGAATCTGCTTTTTTCTTCTGAGTTTAGCATTTGACTTCAGCATAAGAAACTATATAGAGCATCATGACTCTTTGTCCACCATGTACAGGGCACAAACTTATTTGATAACAAAACCTATATTAAACACAGTTACAAATAAAATTTTTGTTAAAGGCTATTAGGAAAACAAAAGTAGCCAATAATTGGGGATCATCATTCACTGCTTCATTTTTTTAAAACCCAAAATAAGAAATAAAAGGCATAAAATATAAACATGTTAATTGAAGATACAAAATGAAAACTTACTGATGATTTTTATTTATATTTTCCCCCTGAAATCACTCTCTCTCTCCAGAACAAATGTGTTCTTAATTTTAAACCACCAGCACTGTAAACCTATTTACTGCAACTTATTTTTAAATCACAATTTCACAAGGTTTTTTTTTTAAACTGCTAGAAATATTTCACAACAATTCTATGTTATTTTCTTTTAAAATTTTTTTGAAAGTATATTCTATTTCCTTTAAGTTTATATCCCAAACCTGTGGCAGAAGCACAAAAATTTACTTCCCACTTAGAATTACATTTGACAATTAAACATACCCGACACATGTTTTAAGTGCATGTTTATTACACACCAGGTTCAGTGTTTCTTTCCTTAATGATATATAAATACCGTGCGTATCAGAAAAGTAATGTGATTTACCAAAACTACATCATTCTTGCTAATTTTAACTTCAATCCTTCCCATCAGCACCAACCTGTACAGAAAACATTTGTTTGTATTTAGACAGCATTTTTCTGGAAATCCAAATCATTTTTGCCTTACTGATCTCATAGCATTAGGATATGTCTATAACACCAAACAAATGCAATCTTCCTAAATATTAAATAAGATAGTAAAAATATATTGTAACCTACTAAGTTAGGAAGCAGAAGGGTATGATAAAAAGGACAGAGAACCAGAAAACAGAACATTTAAGTTCCACTTTCAATTCCATTAATGATAAAGTTATATGATCACAGCAAGGTAAGCTTTCTCTATCTCAGGGGCCTATTGTTTTTGTTTTTCTTTTTTCTTCTAAGGTTCTTTTCTTTTCTTTTATTTGCTTTTTATGGCTGCACCTGCAGCATATGGAAATTCCCAGGCTAGGGGTCGAATCGGAGCTACAGCTGTTGGCCTATACCACAGCCAGAGCAGCGCGGGATCCAAGCCATGTCTGCAACCTATGTCATAGCTCATGGCAACACAGGATCCTTAACCCACTGAGCGAGGTCAGGGATCAAACCTGCATCCCCATGGATCCTGGTCAGATTTGTTAACCACTGAGCCACGAAGGGAACTCCTAAGGCTCTTTTATATATCAAGAGTTTATTATCTCCTTAAAGACTGTAAGTTAACACCATAAAGAAAACGAGAATGAGGAAATAGTTTGGTCATCTCTATAGGGTGATATACATGTTCCCCCAAATCAGTGCATTACGCAAAGTTGTTCAATAACAACCACAACAAGGCTTATGAGTAAAGTGGGTTAAGGAACACAAAAATCAAAACCTTCAGTACATTAGGGCACATTAAAAAAAAAAAGAACTTAATATAGTATCATAGTTTTATATATGTTAAATGGCTGAGAAATACATAAATGCTACAATAAGTCTGGCAGTTTATCTCAAAACAGATATCAAATTTGCTTGTGGAAGTGGGTGTCTAAAGGTACGTGTAGTTTGCGAATTATTTTGAAGAGGGCTAGCTATAAGAAATAGGGAAAATTTCTAACAGATGTGGATGGTTGCTGTGGATAACACAAGTGGTAAAATGAGATAGCTGAAAATGTTTGAGGTGTGCACGTGTGCATTTTGCGTATTTTTACACAGCTTGGTTCAGCTGTGTGTAGTATTCTGAATTTACTTAGGGCAAAATCATACATAAATAAAGACAAAATTCACTTGTTTTCCACCTGTTCCCTAATACATTAATTGTACTGGAACAAACTCATGTTTTCTTAACAACTAACTGTTAGAGTAGAACTAACTATACTTAGAAACTAACATCTGGATGCTCAGTGTGCTCATCATTATTGAAGTGCTGGAAGCAGAGCTAAGGCGCATGTGCATGCGTGTGTGTGTGTGTGTGTGTGTGTGTGTGTGTGTGTGTGTGTGTCTGTCTGTCTACCTATATATATGCCTACCTATATATGCTGAAAATCATGAGTTCTTAATATCTCCAATGCCAACGCAAAACTGTATGGTTCATTTTAGTTTTATCCTTCTCCATATCTGGAATTTCCTTTCCTAAAAGTTAGAAACTGGTTCCTATTACTTCCAACATGTTTACTTATTTGATCAATCCACTGTGTGTAACCAATGTACCACAGCTGCAGCAATCCACTCCCATCCATGCAGGTGTCCTATTCCATTCAGGCTCCAGTAACATGCATTAATTAGGAATTAATTACTGGGGGGATGGGGAATATGGGAGGGGAAGAGAAAGCAAGACTTTTTAAAGAAAAGCAGATCTGAAAAAATCTGAGGGAGGAGTGGGCTCCACTCTTACAAAGTCATTTTCAAATATAAGGAGAAGCGTAAAGGACAAACTTGGGTTCCATATATTAAATATTTTTCTGTAATATAAAGCAGTTTTATCTTTTATAACACTTTGCATTGTAGAAAATTTACATTGTAGAAAAACTCAAACATAGACAAAATTAGAAAGAATACCATGAGCTCTTACAGACCTATAAATTAACAGGAATACAAGTACATTGGACACAAAGAAGTTAACAGTCTCCATAAATGATATTAACTTTTCCACAAGGGGTCATTTAGACAGTATAGGAAATACTAGGGCCCTGCTCTTATGGAATCCATATTCCATACAAAGGACAAACAAGGAATTAAATTTAAAAAGATACTTTCGGAGCACCAGAATGGCTATGAGGAAAGCAAAACTGGCTAATATGATAGTGTAACATGTGCAGGGAGGGTGACTTTAGCATGGATGGTCAGAGAACACCTCTCTGAAGAGGTGGCATTTGAGTTGAGATCTAAATGACAAAAAGCAGCAAACCTTGCAACAATGTGAGAACAAAGAGCACACAAAATAGAAAGACTCTAAAGCAAGAGTTGGCATGTTTGAGGGCAGACATTTCACTGGTGGGAAATAGTACTGTAAGAGAACTACAGGAACCACAATTGTGAAAGCTGAGGAAATAAAAGTACAATTTCAAATACGTATTCACCCAATTATTAACCACACATATGAATACATGTTTAGGACCATGCTAATTACAACTGTACTAAAAGTAGAGGACATTTCCTTCTCTCAGGCAAAATACAGCATATTGATTTTACAGACATACATCAAATTGATAAAAGATATATAATTAAGTAATTAAATGAATAGTATATAACTACACAAAAAGAAAATTAGTTTTCCTCTCAGCTTATTTATTAACAGTACTACTGAAGTGAGTTCTAATATTTTTAGTACTACCTCTTTAAAGATCATTACATTCACAATTACTTTCTAACTGTTCTGTTTTTTTTTTTTTTCAGGAGAGATTCAACTATGATTTGTTGAGTGTCTACAATTTACTTGGTCCTATGATAGGTCCTGTGCATACAGCAGTCTTGAATTGTCATAACTCGAATTAACATTTTGTGCATAGCAAAGTTAGGCTCAAAGAGACCTGCCGGAAGTCAACTAAGTGGTAGAATTGGGATTCAAATTCAGATTCTGCTGCTAACACAGTACTCTTTCTACAAAATGTACAGCTCAATTATCTTCTGCTTTTGTTGTTGTTGCCTTTTTTTGGCCGTGCCCACAGCATGCACAAGTTCTCTGGGCAGGAATGAAACTTGTGCCACTTACCAAAGCCACAGCAGTGATAATGCCAGATCCTTAACTCACTGAGCCATCAAGGAACTGCTGCTTTTGTTTTTTAAATCATTAAAAGTAATGTTTAGATACCTGCTACTTCTTTACTATGTGGTACTTCTATTGACTTTGGGGTTTTTTTTGTTTTTTTTTTTTGCTTTTTTATGGCCATACTTGCAGCATATGAAGGGGCGCGGGCTAGGGGTCCAATTGGAGCTACAGCTGCCAGCCTACACCACAGCCACAGCAACCCAGAAACCAAGCTACATTTGTAAATTTAACCACAGCTCATGGCAACTCCAGATCCTTAACCCACCGAGCTAGGCCAGGGATCATACCCATAACCTCATGGTTCCTAGTCAGATTCTGTTTCCGCTGAGCCACAACGGCAACTCCTCTATCAACTTCTAAGACTTAATGTTCCAACATCAAATTGGAGAATTATTTTTCAGTTCCATCAGTCATTGTGCCTATTTAAAATCATTATCAGTAAGCTTATCTTTATTTTTTTGAGTGCTCTTTAAAAATACATTATAGTGTCCATGATGATCTAGTAACAAGCCAGATCTGTGATTTGGAAATTGTTGTATTTCTAAAAAAATAAATAAATAACCAAAAGTTCAATTTCTCTGCACGGACATTCCAGAGCCAGGCTATGGAAGAGCTGGGATCTGTTAAATCAAAATAGTTAATCTTCAGTTAAAATTACAGTCAGTCAAACCTCTTCATCACAATCAAGTTGTTCAACCAACGTGTATGGTCGGGCAATGGGGAAATTCGTAAAAATCTCCAAAGAAAAATGACAGAGTTACATACAAAAGATGACAATCGGGCAGGTTTCAAATGCCAAAGATCAAGTATATAAGACTTTGGTAAAAATTTCTACTGCTAAAACCCTTCAAAAATATCAAGTTGGAACAGGGAGAACCAATACTGTCTAATGTTTTATGGTAAAGTTTCAACATCCAAATAATTTTAGCATCTAAAATGAACCTATATTAAAGAGAACAAATTTAGCCATATAATTCCAAAATAATTCTTTTTTTGGTTTGTTTTTATTTTTTTATTACTCAATGAATTTATTACATTTATAGTTGTACAATGTTTAAAAATTTTAGTCATCTAAACTACCCTTTATTTTGTCACATTTCTTCTGTTCTTATTTATAACAAAGTTCCTTTCCAATCCATTGAGTCTTCTGCCATCCATGGTTAGCATTTGAGTCTGCAAGTAAATGTTAATTAATGCTATCAACATTCAACTTTCACTTGAAGCTTCAATCTTATTTTTACTCATACTCATACTATCTCCTTCCTCTTTTTCCATTACTAAGTGTCAAAGATGATGCTATCATTATATTGCTTTCTATACTTATAAGAGTCCAAGCTCATATCCCCAGACTTATGGGCGACACATTTATTCCCTTTAGACATTAACTCTTCCTTTCTCCTTCCTCTTGATGGAAACAATTTTCAACAGTCTGTGTGAAAGATGAGCCACCATCCCTTACACACTTAAAATTATAGACATGTTGGTGAGATTTATTTCAATGATTATTGCCATCTGCTCTTTCTATTCTACAGGAATGAGGGTCTGCCATTTGCAAAGTAAACTATTGGTTCATTTAAATTATTCTATGTCGAATATGACCTATATTTAATTTTCCAGGAAATATATAAAATAGTAATGTACTATGACAACTGTAATAGTATTGAAGAATAACATTTTAAAATACTATCAGCAGATTTGGCTTTCCTTTTACTGCTATTTTATATGTAATACAAAATGTTACATGCTTACAAAGGAAATGTAATACTCACAAAGTAAACAATATAAAACTCTTAAATTTTTAAACAGCAGACTTGCTACTTTTACCTAAAAGATATAGCTCAGGAGTTCCCATCGTGGTGCAGTGCTTAAGGATTCCGACTAGGAACCATGAGGTTGCGGGTTCGGTCCCTGCCCTTGCTCAGTGGGTTAAGGATCCGGCGTTGCCGTGAGCTGTGGTGTAGGTTGCAGATGCAGCTCGGATCCCGCGTTGCTGTGGCTCTGGCGTAGGCCCGTGGCTACAGCTCTGATTCAACCCCTAGCCTGGGAACCTCCATATGCCGTGGGAGCAGCCCAAGAAATAGCAAAAAGACAAAAAATAAATAAAAATAAAAATAAAAGATATAGCTTAAAAGAACTTCAGTTTTCTGTAGAAATTTGAAACTTCTACTCTCTAATAAATTCATCCAAGTATTGTTTACTATGGACTGATATGAAAGAGATGTTTCGAATGACTGGCCTTATTAGAAAAGCTATACCAAAGAGATCCTCTATCTACTATGATTAAGAAAATTTGATCATATGCCTTCAAATTAAGGGAGTTACTAATGATTAGACAAAAGATGTATAAATGAATTAAGAAATGCTTTGTAACTTGTGGGTTAGCAATTATAAAAATATAAAGCATATGGATCAGAAATGAAAAAACTTAAGACTATTTTTATTCACTGACAATATAATGTGTATATACCACATCCTAACAAATCTACAAAAGTACTGCTAGAGCTAATAAATGAACTTAAGTAGGGGTTTCAGATATTAAGAACAATACACAAAATTCAATTATATCTCTATATACTAGCAACAAATAATTAGAAAATAAAGTTTTAAAACATTACTATTATAGCATCAAAAATATGAAATACTTAGGGATAAATTTAGCAAAATATACACAACGTCTGTAAATACAAACATGGAAAACTAAAAACATTGCAAAGACAAAGTAAAGATGCCCTAAATAAGTGAAAAAATATATAATGTTCATAGATGACAATATTCAACACTGTTAATATGTCAATTCTCACCAAAATGATTTACAGATTCAGTGCAAATATCAAACAATATCCCAGTAGGCTTTTTTTTTTTCAAAACTTGACAAATTATTTGGGAGTGCAAAAAAATCTAGAATAGCCAAAAAATGTCGAAAATAAAGAAAAAAGCTGGAAGATTTATACTGTCCAATTTCAGAACTAATTATGAAGCTATAGTAATGAAGACAAGTGTTACTTTGGCATAAGGAGGATAAACCCTATGGAATACAATAGAGAGCCCAGAAATAGACACACATATGTATGGTTAATTGGTTTTCTACTAAGATATTAATATAATTCAACCCTTTCTGTATATATTTTCAAACATACGTGAGGAGGAAATACTTCATGTTATTCTTTTGGAAGTAATAGGATTAAAACGTGTAAAGGCTTACTTTTCTCTTATTAGTAACACATTAAATCCACACAGGAAGGTATCTCAATGTTTTATCTTCTCTATGTTCAGCAATTAGTTCCTCTCCTTTGGGAGATGGAACACAATCAGCTAGGCACTATAGAAATACAGATGCTTTTTTCTTATTTAAACAAGATGGAGGTAGTTGGGAAGTAAGAACACTGACCACATGACCCTTAGAATATATTCTAAATGGAAGCAGGGAGAAAAAAAAAACCTATTGGGGGGGGGGGGAACCTGTCAACCAGGATGCTTAAAAAATATTTTATTCCAGATTTAAAATGGGAAGAAAAGTCATCATAATGATGGAAAATGTTGTCAAAAAAATCTATTTTTGCAGTGATTAAAAAACATAATCAGCCTGTGATGTTCCCAATGCTGAAATGCTTTTTATAAAATAATTTCCTTATTAATACAAGAAGGTGGACAAAAGATGAAAAAAAAATGAAAATTAAAACCAAAATTTAAGTCAGGCCCATTTCTTGGGAAAACCTTTTCAAGAAAATGTTGATAAGTGGTATGATTCATGGCTGTTTTTTAATATTCAATAAATATTATATCCTTTAAGTTTCTAAAGTCCCTCTCTGAAATATACTGAAGTACTGATATTCCTAGCATATGGAATTCAAAAGGAAATCATACTCCCTCATCCTATTATTTGTCTTTTAAACTAAGGTATTTTCTAAAACTGGTGACAGTGGTAATAGTAATAGCAAAGGATATACTAACCCTGAAGTAAACGCCAGTGTTAAAGCTTTTCTTTCACCAACTCCGATTACTCTAAGTATAGCAGGTACTTTGATTCTATTTGAAATTCTATTTCCTTTTCTCCCCTTTGGAGAAAGTAATATTTAATGAAGGCCTGCTCTGTGCCCAACACAATGTTGTGCTTCATAAATGTTTAACAATCAGTTCTCAGTGTGTATGTGTGTGTGTGAAATATATGTTTATTATAAATTTCACCAATATAAAAGATGTTTCGGACACAATTTACAAACTACAATTATAATAAAGTATTATAATAAAATATACAATTATAATAAATTAAAATCAATTATAATAAAGTATACAATACTCTTTATTATAAATCCCTTGGAGCTAAATGGTTCTGACAAAATGCTCTTACTGATTTTGCAAAAGTCACGAGAAGCCAACCTAGGGTTGCAACTGATGCATAAGTGTAGTTCCAACCTTAACACTGTCATTTATGTGAAAAAATATGAGGGAAGTGAAACAACAACAAAGACGTACGTCATAACCTCACCAATGAAATGAGCAACCTCTTGGCTAAATTAGCTAATAATGAGAATAGTTCCTTAATTTTTTGTGCTACTCATAACAACAAGCAACAGATTGTTTAAGTTTAATCTGCTTTACTGGCATTTTTCCCATCACTTCCTTAAATCTAGACAATCAAGCAATCAAGCAGTAAATTACGCTCTAGTTATAATTATACTATTTAACAATTTTCATGGTATAACTACTACCATGATAGTATTTATTGATAGATTTCTGTCAAGCTATCAATGTAAAAGCACCAAACACAGAATTGGGAAGAGATAAGCAATAGCATATCATTATTTATTTCACCATACATAGATATAACAGACATAAGTAATAGTGCAGTGTAACAAAATAATTAAGAAGTGATGAGTTTTGAGCATCTATATGTCACTGCTTTTAACATAATTTAATTATAAGTTTATGTAATTTAATTTTTAATGATGGTTGCATCATTAAACAATCAGCTCACAAGAGTTCTAAGAACTTAATTGGCCCTTGTGAGCTGGTACAAGCCAGCTCCAGTAGACTACTGGCTGGATACCATATAAATGTTTCATAGATAAGAGAACTAAAATTCGGTATTGATTTATTCAAGATCCCACAAATGGTGGGATATGACTGACTCTAAATCTGTACTCTATTATTCTACGTTACCAAAGATACACTCTATACCAAACTTTAATATTAAAACTGATATTAAATACTAAAGCAAAAATGTTTTCTTTGCAAATGTTTAAGTGGAAACTAGTTAGTATGCTCTTTTGATTTTGAAGAACAGATACTCTAATCACTTTAAATAAGGGAAGGTTTGCTGCCTGGACATAAAGGTTTTGGTTTAAAAAGCTACAGACTCGCCCATAAGTATCTTAATAGAGGTGTGCTTCAGAAGCTAAACTAGGTCATATCTCCCAACCTGAGTCAATCTGTGTAGAATCTGCTTCTCCACAGGATACAAGCATGACTTTGAACCTTATAAAACTTAAAATGCCCAAAATACAATCCAAAATCACCTTGCATACAAATACTAGGAAAATCTCAATATACTTAACCAAGACAACAGATATCAACTCCACGAAACACAGATGTTAGAATTATGTTACAAAAACATACATGATTGTTGTGATAGACTAAGAAATACATATTTAGTCTTCCTCCCTGGTTCCTGGCACAGAGCTCCAAAAACTCTTGTAATTTCTTAGGTGACAGGAGTGAGAGGAGCATCTTTTATAATTTTACTAACAAACCTCTTTCAACAGTACCTGAGTTTATGTTAATAAGATGACTGGTGGCTAGAAGATCCCAGAGAGTTTAAGGATTAGGGCTGGCTGCCAAAGGAACCAACCATGTGATTACAAGGCTATAACTTTCAGTCCCACTACACCCCACCTCAGACCTCCAGGATGGGAAGAGATGGTAATAACCAATGACTTAATCAAACAGGTCATCATAATGGAATCTCCTAAAAAACCCCAAATAAATGGGTTTGGCGAGCTTCAGATTGATGAATGTATCCACACGCCATAAGGCAGCTGCACCCCACCCACCCCATGGGAATTCCTGTGCTCAGGACACTTTGAGACTTTGCTTTATGTATTACTTCAACTGGCTGCTCATCTGCACCCTTTATAATACACCCCAATCAGAAAGGCTATCATCAACAAGTCTACAAATAATAAATGCTAGGAGGGTGTAGAGAAAAAGGAACTTTCCTACACTGTTGGTGGGAATGTAGACTGGTGTAGCCACTATGGAGAATACCATGGAGGTTCCTTAAAAAACTAAATATAGAACTACCATCCGATCCAGCAATCCCACTCTCAGGCATATATTCAAAAAGATACACGCACCCCAATGTTCACTGCAGCACCATTTACAATAGCCAAGACATAGAAGCAATCTAAATGTCCATCAATAGATAAGTGGATAAAGAGGATGTGGTGTGTGTGCACACACACACACACACACATGAATACCACTCAAGCACCTGAAGCAACATGGATGACATTACCATACTAAGTGAACTAGGCCAAAGACACGTATCATGAGACCGCTATTCTTCAATAAAAATAAAAAATAATTATAACACCCTTTATAATAAACTAATGATAATAACTAATGTCTCCCTGAGTTCTATGAGCTGTTACAGAAAATTTTTAAACCTACGTAGAGGGTTGTGGAAATTCCTGATTTGCAGTCAAGTCAGATAGAAGTGGAGGTAACCTGAGGACCTACTACTTATTATTGATACCTAAAGTGGGGACAATCTTATGGGACTTAGGCCTTAACCTGTGGGTTTTGTGCTAACTCCAGGTAGATAGTATCAGAACTGAATTAGGTCATAGGAAACCAGTTGGTGTTCACAAAGAATTAGAAAATTGCTTGGTGTGGAAAATCCAAAATTTGGTATCAGAATAGTAATGAGTAGAAAAACGGTTTTCCTTTAATACTAAATGGGATAAATCTAAAGAAATCCATGCCTGGGCAAACTATAATCAATTGCAGAAAACTCAAGACTAAAATAAATTCCTAGAGTTCCCATTGTGGTGCAGCGGTAATGAACCTAACTAGATTCCATGAGGACGCAGGTTCAACCCCTGGCCTTGCTCAGGGGTTAAGGATCTAGCATTGCCATCAGCTGTGGTATAGGTTGCAGACATGGCTCAGATCTGCTGTTGCTGTGGCGTAGGCCAGCAGCTACATCTAGCCTGGGAACTTCTATAATGCTACGGGTACAGGCCTAAAAGGATAAAAGTAAAAATAGGATTTCCAGTTGTGGCTCAGTGGTTAACGAACCCGACTAGCATCCATGAGGACGTGAGTTTGATTCCTGGCCTCTTTCAGTGGGTTAAGGATCTGGCATTGCCATGAGCAGTGGTGTAGGCTGCAGACACGGCTCAGATCCTGCATTGCTGTGGCTGTGGCATAGGCTGGCGGCTATAGTTCCGATTCGACCCCTAGCCTGGGAACCTCCATATGCCACCGGTGCAGCCCTAAAAGACGAAAGAAAGAAAGGAAGAAGGAAGGAGGGAGGGAGGGAGGGAAGGAAGGGAGGAAGGAAGGAAGGAAAGGATAAGGATGGAGGAGGAGAAGATAGAAAGAGAAAGAGAAGGGCTCCCTCTCTCCTCTCTCCCTCTCTCCCTCCCGCCTCCCATCCCTCCCTCCCGCCCTCCCTCGCCCTCTCTCTCTCTCTCTCTTCTTCCCTTCCTTCCTTCCTTTCCCTCTCTCTCTCCTCTCTCTCTCTCTCTCTCTCTCGCTCTCCCTCCTCCCTCCTCCCCTCCCTCCCTCCCTGCCCTCCGCCTCCGCCCCCGCCCGCCCCGCTTCCCCTCCTTCCCTGCTCAGAGAAAAAACAAATGATCACTTGTAGTGAAACATTAATTTGAATGACTGCAGATTTCTTGTCAGAAATCAAGAGAGATCAGCCAGGGAGATGGTTTAATGTTTTCAAATACACCAAGAAAAGAAATACCAACTCAGAAAATATATTCAGCAAATACATCCTTTAGGAATAAAGGTGAAATAAAAGTAATCTGAATAGAAGGAAAGCTAAGAGAATTTTTCAACAGCAGGCTGCTCTTAAAACAAAACCGTTAAAGGCAGTGATTTAGTGATTTAGGTAAAAGAGAAATCATCAGGAAAATGGGAACCTCAGGAATGAAGAAAAAGTAACAGAAGTGATATATATCTACATACATGTAATTAACTATTCTTCTCCAGAGTTCTAGGAAGTGTATGTGTGTGTCGAGGGGTGGGGAAGGGTGAACTGCAGCTAACATACTACTACACTTAATGGTGAAGACCAAGATGGGAAAAAGGGAAAAGGATGACTACTTTCAGGCTTAATGAATATCATATTAGAAGTCCTGATCAATGCAGTAAGGTAAGAAAAGAAATAAAAGGCATAAAAATTGGAAGAAAAGACACAAAACTACCCCTATTCTCAGATAACATAATTGTTTTATATAGACAATCCCAAAGAATCTACCAAAAACCCTATAATAAATGAATTTTCAAGGTCACAAGATTCAAAATCAACACATAGAAAAATATCAAGTGTATTTTCATACACCAGCAATGAATAATTGGAAAATTTAAAAATCAATACCATTTACAATAGCTTTAACAAAAGGAAGTAATTAGGCATAAATATAACAAAATATGTATATCCTGAAAACTATAAACAACTGGTAAAATATCAGAAGAAGACCTAGAGACTTAACAATGATCATGGATTAGAAGACTAAACAGTAAAGATATCAACTCTCCCTAAATTGATTCATATATTTAACACTCTTTCAATCAATATGCTGGATTTCTTGATGGACAGATAAATATTGATAAATTGAGTCTAAAATTTATATGGAGAGGCCAAAGAATTAGAGCAAGCATTAAGTATTTTTTGTGTGTCTTTTTAGTGCCACACCCAGGGCATACGTAAGTTCCCAGGCTAGGGGTCAAATCAG
This sequence comes from Phacochoerus africanus, assembly GCF_016906955.1. Taxonomy (NCBI): domain Eukaryota; kingdom Metazoa; phylum Chordata; class Mammalia; order Artiodactyla; family Suidae; genus Phacochoerus; species Phacochoerus africanus. The sequence goes on along the minus strand of NC_062554.1, from coordinate 121,628,678 downwards.
AGCTGTAGCTGCCAGCCTACACCACAGCCCCAGCAACACGGATCCAAGCCACATTTGCAACCTACACCATAGCTCATGGCAGTTCTGGCCTTAATCCACTAAGCAAGCCCAGGGATCAAACCCACATCCTCATGATACTAGTCAGGTTCGTTAACCACTGAGCCACAGTGGGAACTCCAGCATTATGTATTTGAAAAAAAATAAGGTCAAAGAAATTACATTACCTTATTTTAAGACATAATCAAGACAATGTTGACAGTGCACAAGGAAACAGAATAGAGTTCAGAAACAGATCCAAACAAACATGGTCCATTAGCTTCTCAACAAAGGCGCAAAGGTAATTCAAAAGAGAAAGGAGAGTTTTTCCAACAAGTCATATTAGAACAACTGGACATCCATACATAAGAATATGAACTGGCCTAAACCTCACATCTTCTACAAAAATAAACTCAAAAGGACAACAGAACTAAATATAAAAATATACAACTTTTCAGAAGAAAACAAAGAAGGAAATCTTTGTGATCAGAGGCTTAGTAAATATACCAGGCATGATACCAAAAATGAAAAAACTGATAAAATGGACTTCATCAAAATTAAAAACGTTTGCTGTGTGAAGGACATTATTAAGAGGATTATAAAAAGAGACAAGCTACAGAGTGGGAGAAAACACGTGCAAGTCCCATAATCAACAAAAGACTTGTGTCCAGGACACATGTATAAGGAACTCTCAAAACTCAGTAGTGAGAATATAAACAATTCAAGTAAAAAATAAGCAAAAAGACTAGGAAAAAAAATACAGTAAATAAGCACATGAAAAGATGCTCAACACCATTAGCCATTAGAGAAATGCAAAATAAAACCACAGTGATGAAAATGTTCTAGACTTTAGATTGTGGTAATGGTTGCACAACTCTGTGAATATACTAAAAACCACTAGATTGTATGCTTTACCTGAGTAACTTATATTTTATGTAAATTATAATAAAGATACTAAAAAACTGAACTATAATGAGATACCATTTACCCACTTATTAGAATGTGTAAAAATTAAAAATACTAACATTTTCAAATGTTGGTGAGGATGTAGAACAATTCAAGCTAATATTGCTGGTGGGAATGCAGAATGGTACAGCCACTCTGCAAAACAGTTTGGTAGTTTCTTATAAAGTTAAAAGTAGACTTACCAAATGACCTAGCAATCCCACTCTTGAGTATCTGGAGAAATAAAACCTTGTATTCACACAGAAATCTGTACATAAATGTTTAAAGCAGCTTTTTTCCATGGCCATAAAAAACTGGAAACCCAAACTTCCTTCAGCAGCCAAGTGGAAACAAGCTGTAGCATATCCATCATAGTGGAATACTATTCAGCAATAACAAGGAATGAATTATTGATACAAGCCACAACTTGCATTAATCTCAAAGTAATTATGCTGTATGAGTGGAGCCAGTACCAAAAATTACATACTCTACTATTCTACTTATATGACATTTGCAAAAAGATGAAAGTAAAGTGATGGAAAACAGACCAGTGGTTGATAGCGATTATGTGTAGGAGGAAAGTGTGACTACAAAGGGATAGCTCAAGGAGTTTTTTGGGGTGGTGGATAGAGCTTTTTTTGTAGTCTGATTGTGGTAGTCTTGACATGGATTTTATACATGTGTTGAAATTCATAGAACTGTAACCCCCCCCCAAAGTCAACCTTATTGTATATGTTAACTTAAAAAATAAATTTTAAAATGTTAAGCAAATAGCACTATCAATTTAAATTATCAATATTGCAAGAGGCCCTTTCCCAGTAAAGAGGGAAATGAAACAAAGAGGAAGAAAACAGTTTAAATCATTTGTTTTAGAAAATGCTATATTAGGTAATATATAACTTGAATTTTCTCCAGCCTTACCAGCCTGAAAAGTATTAGTGATAACTCTACTGTTTACTCTTTGTTGTCCTTAACTTGCGTAATGGTTCATATCTCCTCCTGGCCTCCACTCCCCACCCCACCCCCAACCCCAGTTATTTATGGGAGGCTGCAGATGTCTCACAGGTCTTCATATGTTCTTCACATCCTGTCCCTATTTTGTTGATGTCTGATTTTTATAAAGTCGTTTAATGGAAGTGCTTTACCATTGCTCATACTCTCCTTCTAAAGCTGCAAATCCTTAAAGAATTCCTTTTGTCTTCAATACATAAGAGACAATGCAAGGTCCCTTTAGAGATGAGGAGAATGCCCTCTCATAATTATTTCAGGTTCCTTGAATGTGCCATGCTCTCAATTCAAGATCTTGAGGCATGCTGTTTCCTCAGCTTGAAAAACTTCCCCACCTTTTCCCTAGCTAACTCATCCTACAAGTGTCAGCTAAAGCATTAATACCTTAAGACAACATTCTCTGACCCTCCCAGATTATGTTTAATTATTTTGTCCTAAGGTATGGACTCCACAAGAGAGGGCAATTGTCTATTTTCTTCATTGCCATATCACATTTCTGGTGTCTAGTATATGGCAGACACACACGAGTGGCTGCTGTATACCTTGAGAAATAATGATCTCCTTTATCCCCGGAGGTGTGAAAAGAAGGTTATAGGACCATCTCAGTAATAACGTAAAAGGGATTTACACAAAAAATGGGAGCAGAAACTAGAGGACCTTCAAAATCCCCTAAAATATCTTCTTATAATGGGAATTACAAAATTTTAAATAATTAGAATACAATTTAACATATAATAAAACTACTCTGAGGATAATCTATTCTATACTATCTTATTTACAAATCTATTTTAAAAACCACAGTGCCTCAGAGTTACTAAGTCCAGATAATAAAGTTAATTGTCATACTGTAGATGAAGAAAATCATTAACAGGGAGTTGGGGTAAAAAGGGTATCAGCTGACCAGCTCTCATCACTAGATCAATCAATAAAATATTTGATGACTATTCACAAATCAAATACTTCAAGTCTGGTTATGACAACAGTATTAGTCACAAATGTCCTTAAAAGATGCCTGAAATAAAAATTCTCTAAATGTAAGGCCAGATACCATAAAACTCCTAGAGGAAAACATAGGCAGAACGCTCTTTGACATAAATCACAGCAATTATTTTGTTTCACTCACCTCCTAGAATAGACAATAAAAACACAAATAAACCAATGGGACCTAATTAAACTCAAAAGCTTCTGCACAACAAAGGAAACCATTAAAAAAAAACAAAAAGACAACCCACAGATTGGGAGAAAATCTTTGTAAATGACTCAACTGACAAAGGTTTAATCTCCAAAATATACAAACAACTCATACAACTCAACAACGACAACAACAAAAGCAATCGAAAAATGGGCAGAAGACCTAAACAGACATTTCTCCAAAGACATACAGATGGCCAGCAGGCACATAAAAAAAATGCTCAACTTTACTAATTATTAGAGAAATGCAAATAAAAACTACAATGAGGTACCACCAAACACCAGTTAGAGTAGTTAACTAACAAATCAACAAACAGCAAATGCTGGAGAGGATGTGGAGAAAAGAGAACCCTTCTTCGCTGTTGGTAGGAATGTAAACTGATACAACCACTATAGAAAACAGTACGGAAATACCTCAGGAAACTAAATATAGAACTACCATATGATCCAGCAATCCCACTCCTGGGCATATATCCGGACAAAACTTTCACTGAAAAAAATACAAGCACCCATATGTTCATCACATCACTATTCACAATAGCCAAGACATGGAAACAACCTAAATGTCCATCAACAGATGAATGGGTTAAGAAGAGGTGGTACGTATACACAATGGAACACCAGTCAACCATAAAAGAGGACAAAACAGCGCCATTTGCAGAAACATGGATGGAACTAGAGACTCTTGTACTGAGTGAAGTAAGAAAGAGAAAGATGATATCACTCATATGGGAAGTCTAAAATATGGCACGAATGATCTATCTACAAAACAGAAACAGATCACAGACATGGAGGACAGACCTGTGTTTGCCACCAGGGAGGAAGTAGGATGGATTGGGGGTGATCTTTAATGTGAGGTTAGTGAATGCAAACAATTGCATTTGGAGTGGATAAGCAATGAGGTCCTGCTGTATAGCACAGGTACCTATAGCTAATCACCTGTGATGGAACACGATGGAGGATAATGTGAGAAAAAGACTGTATCCACATGTATAACTGGGTCATTTTGCTGCACAGCAGAAACTGGCAGAACACTGTAAACCAACTGTAACAAAAAAATAAAATTTTTTAAAATTATGAACAATACTTAATTTAAAAATTAAAAGACAAAACTCAATCTCATCCTCCCAACTGAATTAACAGACGTTGCCCATTTTTGTTTGGAATACATGTCATTTCATGGAATTAATTATTTAGCTAATATTTTCTTTCTTATGAAATCTGGTGTTAATTGGAAATCAATTTTTCTTAAGTCTAAACAAGTTAAATGTCTAGAGAGAGCCATAATGTAATACCCAAATCTGTTTAAAACCATTTAAAAACACACTATGTGTTCAGTTTTCAAAAATACTTGGACTATTAAATACAGAACAGACACATTCTGTCTGACAATATGTATTTCTGAATTTGTGTGTTTCTGCACATCAACAGGCATTATTCAATGAAGTCACAATAAAAACACATTAAAGATCAACTCTTCCTTATGAATAGTCAAGGGAACTAAATAAATTGCATCTCTGTTATTCCTCAATGACTCATTATGGACAAGATTCTCAGGATCTTTAACTACACCTCCAAAGATCCTGTTTCCAAATAAGGTCACATTCTGAAGTTAATATTTTTTGGCATTCCCTCTAATACGAAAGAGGCAGTGCTGATTAAATAAAGCCTCTATGGTGTCCACAGACACCAAGGACATCCTTCTTGCTGGCAACAGATCTTTTTCGGTTCTTATGAGATCCTTCTACCACATTTCACAATACTGACTACTCAGTTCTTGACATCTTACACCTCCATCTTGGTTTCCAAGATACTAATATTCATCGCTGGCTCTTTCTACTTAAGTCTACCACCTTTTAGTGGATGAAGACACCAAAATCTTTATCTCTGGACTGTACTGTAACTCAGCAGGTATGGGACCTTTCTGTGACAGAACTTTCCTGCATATCCTCTGCCTGCCTCTTAGAGAAAAGCTGTAGTCTCCTAGGCTTCCCTGAGTCACAAAACTTTTCAATCCTAATGATTAAAAGGATAGGAACACATAAAAATGTCAGTTGGGCAAGGAGAACTATTGTTTCATAGATGCCAAAACCCCTACCAAATAGAAGTAGATAACTATCTGATGACAAAGCATACCTACTGGATCCTGAGTATTGATAATTTTAACCTCTGTGACATGACCTTGTTACCTCACCATCAACCAATCACAGAATTGTGCACAAGCTGATTACATACCCTGTGACTCCCCTTCATCTTCCCCTTAAAAACTCTTCCCTGAGACCCTTCAGGGAGTTCTTTTCAGCATAAGCCATCCTTGAGGGGCCCTTGCAATAAACCTTTCTCTGCTCCCAACACCTCATTTCAATTCACTTGGCATCACTGTGAGTCAGGCACACAAACTTGGGTTTGACAATTTCATTACTTATTCAGCTTCAAACTGACACATAATACTGAATATCCGCCACTGGTTCTCCCACAAACACCTGGAACTCAGCATTTCCAAAACTGAATTTAGCAACTTAGAAGTATAATGGTTAGGAGGCAAATGTTCTGGAATGAAGACACTATGGGTTGAAATCCTGGCTTTGCCTCTTTCTTATTATTAAATGTCTGATCCTGGGAAAGACACTCCAATCTTTGACTATTTTTCTCATCTATAAAATAGAAATAATAATTGTAATTATACTACATCTACTGGTTATATTTATAGTAGCGAATAAAATCAAGGTCTGAAGCGGTCATCCTTGTTTCACCATGGAGTTCATGCTACGGTGAGATTTATTTTATGACAATGGGTGTGTGAAACCAAAAAAATTACAGTGCTTCTTAGAATCAAAAATGTATTTTCTATACCACTGCATTTTAACCCCATTTCTGTTATTAATGATGTGGACACCTTAAATACTTTTTCTGAAGAGCTGATATTAAATTGATATTTTAAAGTAAATATTGCCTCTCAGCATAATGATTATTTCACCAACTAATTAATGACATCTTTAATTAGGGTTTAGCATGTATCAAACAGTATTTATTCTAGCTAACTATTATTTATTTCTGTAGTCATCACTGCTCCTAGAAGCATGTATAAGAGAAACCATACTTATTAAAGTTCCTTACAGTGAATTTGTGGTTTAATTATCAATTCTTACTAGAATTTTGCTTATCTCGGCCTCTAGCAGAAAACCCTTACTTACCTTTAAAGACAGGTTGCATTTTAACTTTCCCAAGTCCCACCCCAAGGCTACTTCTGCCTTGGTAAGCCACAACCCCCATTGTAAAAAATACTGATAATTACATTTTACAATTGCATTAGTATAAAGAGGAATATAATTCAGGCTGGATTTATTATTACATACTCACTATTCTTATACTCCTTTTTCTTTGGACTTTAAAATATATTAAAATTGAAACATGTTTTGGTGGGTGCCTAAGAGAAGTGTGGGCCCTAGGCACTGTGCTTATGGTGTCTAATGGATTAAATCAGCCCTGTTTCAAGGCTCTGCTTCAGTGTCACCTCCTCTAGTTATTCTTTGATCTCCTCCTAACCTTGGCCTAGGCAGAATGTAATCTTCTTACTCTCATAGCACTTGGTTCTCTTTCTTCTCATAATATTTATCTTATTAAATCAGACACTTAAGAATCTTCTTCCCTACTACGGCTTACTCAATTTTTTTCACTATTACTTCTCACCACCAGGATTTGGCAGACAATTCTGTTTTTTTAATTAAACTAAGTGTAAATATACTCAGGATAGAATCCACTCTTCTCTCCATTTTTGGATGTAGAAAGAAGGGTAAAATAGGAATTACAAGAACAGAAAAGACTGGTATGCACTGTGGTCACACCACGATATCCAGATAGAAAGAAGCTTTTAACCATATGATGCAAATGATGAATAGCCAAATGTCTTAAGAGGCATGCTAAACACTTAAAGTATCTGGATGATCCTACAGTGAGTTGTTAATTCAGCATAATGAAGAACACAGAAAACTGAAGATGGCTTTGAATGACCAGGACTTTAAGGCCATAGTACAAAGAGATTCCAGAAGGGAGCTGAAGACAGGTAAGCAGAAGAAAAAAGACTACTTTACTATCAGTATTTTTCTGAATAGGACTATATTATATCATCCAGTCCCTAAGCATATAGGAGTAGGTTCAAAAGAAACAGGGGGTCTCAAAAAGGAATAACATGAAAGTAGTCCCTATCTACTACAAGGAGGAAGTGGAAGCAGTTCATTAGGTACATTATTATTAGAGAAGACAGCTATCATATACACAATGATTGAAAAATATTATTTGGTATTTTTGGTGGCAAAAAAATGGCCCTAATACAGTAACTGGCATTGAGTCTAAGGTTACTTACGTAATTGATGTAACAATGGTTTTAGAGCTGAAAAATCTGTGCACATGCCAGTTTCTGATGGTCAGGAGTTTTTTAAGTTGTAATGTTTTTGTTATGTAGTATTTCCAAGTTATTTTATGACTTTATTATAATTTTGGAATCATGATACTGGAACTTTCAATAATTTATGTATGGTTTAGTTCCTATAGGGCCTAACTCCCTAAAAAACTCCTGTCAAATAGCCAAAATTGGAAAAGGGGATGAGATGTTTATAATTTGTACGCTCTTTAAGGAAACACAATCTTTAAAAACGTTAAATGACAAAACTTTATGGTTTACAAGAAACTCTTAACATTCCCAAACTGAAAAATTCCTGACATATATAGGACAACTGTTGTGCTCAAATATAAAATTAAAGAAAGTTCTCCATCCATCCTACATAATTATTTTGTTTTTAAAAATACAGAGTGATGATGAAATGAAATGTATTACATTAAAGGTCTTGGGGGACATTTGATAATTCCACTGATCTGTGTAAACACACCACCTGTCCAAAACACACTTGTCTATAAATAATCATAGCTCTTCCGATCCCCAAAATGGAAACATCATTTCAGGAGGAAAGCAAAGCAAGAGAGACAACTGTGTCAAGTTGAAAAACAGTCTGAACTCTATTTTGGGACCAGTTTCTGATGGTCAAACATTTCGCTTTCTTTGGTAGGATTTTTCAAAAGAACAATCAAATCCCAGATAAATAAGCATAAATGAATTTATCAGTTAAAAACAATGAAATCACATTTTTTGTTCAATTAAGTTACATTATACATCAGATCATTATATACCATAGGCCAATTTCTCAACTAATTTCTACAATTTCATTTAGTCCTTTCTCAAATGAGAGTTCTAAAATAATGTAAAACATTAAACTGAAAGTATAAATTTAAAGTAACATTTAAAATGTTTCAAATTTAGCTTCTTTTTCTCCCTGGTTGCTTGAAGGCCAGCCGCCATCATGAACGACACAGTCACTATCTGGACCAGGAAGTTCATGACCAACCGACTACTTCAGCGGAAACAAATGGTCATTGATGTCCTTCACCCTGGGAAGGCAACGGTACCTAAGACAGAAATTCGGGAAAAACTAGCCAAAATGTACAAGACTACCCCAGACGTCATCTTTGTCTTTGGATTCAGAACCCATCTTGGTGGTGGCAAGACAACCGGCTTTGGCATGATTTATGATTCCTTGGATTATGCAAAGAAAAATGAGCCCAAACACAGGCTTGCAAGACACGGCTTGTGTGAGAAGAAAAAGACCTCAAGAAAACAGAGAAAAGAACGCAAGAACAGGATGAAGAAAGTTAGGGGAACTGCAAAGGCCAATGTTGGTGCTGGCAAAAAGAAGGAGTAAAGATTCTGCAGTGACTGTGTCTGTGGTGATTGTGCAAAATTTTCATGAGGGGCCCAATAAACTAAGAACTTTAAAAAAAAAAAAGTTTCAAATTTAACATTTAACTCTCCCCTCTAAATGTATTTGTATTTCTATTCAAATGGTTTGTTGTATATAACAATAATCTAAACCCTAATAATGTGCCTTAGAAAGACATGTTTTACTACATTAAAACAATGACTTTCAAACTATGATCCACATAATCAATGGCAAAATAGACTGTTTCAACCCCTGCTCAAACCCAAGACGGGCACAACTTCTTTCCTTACCTCTCTCAAACACCTACTTTGATACTGTCCCAAATAATATTCCAGGCCAATTACTAACAACTACCTAAGTCTACGCTCAGTCTTCCAAACTCAACACTTTCATATTTATTGGCTAAATGTCAATAAATGGTGCCCAAAAGACATGACACTGAAATCTTGCAACCTGGATTTCTCCAGTGTCAGCACTAACTAGTGCAATTTCCTTCTATAACATCTAGCCACCACATCCTCTGATTTTACTCTCTCAATTCTAAATTTTAAATATTCTGATACAAACAGTATATAACTAAGACACTTTATAAGGGCACAACTCAAACAGGATAACACATATAGAATTCTGCTTAGTGGCTAGTACAAGAGAGGAGAGTAAATTAAGTTGTTAGTTTTTAAACTTTAGCATGGATCAGGATACTATGAAGAACACAGATCGCCAAGTTCCATCTCCTGATTCAATAGGAATCAGGATTTAGTAGGTCTGAGGTGAAATCTAAGAATATACACTTCTAACAAGTACCTAGGTAATACTGATGCTATTTGTCCAGGGACCACACTTTGAAAATCACAGATCTAATAATGTTAAATTATAATATTCATTTTCAGGTCCTACACACAAAATCATACCTCAGATTGTTCTTATTCATTAATTTAAGTAAGTTACTTTAAGCCAGCAGTTTCCACATTTTTTACTGGATGGTAAAAAACCAACATGGCAGCCTATGTCCTCAAGTCTTTTTATGTTTTACCTTTAACAAAAAAGAAAAGCTTCCAAAAAGGAAAGTGCTGATGCTTCACCTGCTGCTTTTAGACAATGGAATCTGAAAGTCTTTATAAATTCTACCCTATGTCATCATAGAATTATGTTTGCCATCCCTTATTAATCAGGTTTATTCTCTAAAACATTATGACTTGATTTGGTTTAGATAATTAGTTTTCCTTTTACTTTATTTGAAAGATAATCTAATAAACTTTATTACTATATAAAAAAGCATTCCTATCTCCTAGCACATTCTCCTATCTGAACCATTTACCTTTTCATAAACTATACTTTGGCTCTGCCTATCTCTAAGAAATAAAATTGTTAAAAGATGCTAAAACACATGAGTATTTATTAAACATCAAAATCAAACATTGTGATCCACTAGATAAGACCCCAACATAACTCTCCAATCTTCTTGTTCAGATTCTTTTACAAGCATATCTGCAAACTTCCCACTAAATTTCATTCTCAACTGTAAAGCTCTATGCTCTTCTCTTTCAATTAAAATTACCTCAAAAACCAGTTTGAATCAGGTACTAATTCATTTTTCCCTGATTGCTTTCAATTCATTCTGATCATTTTTAATCTGCAAACATACATTGTATTTGAACTATACTGTTTTGAACCTTTCAAAAAACAGCTTTTGCCAAGTCACTCAGTGAGTAATCACCTTGTTCCCCAAAACTGAAGTTCCCTGATTTCTTCTGATTCCTTAATTTAAAGAAAACTATACTCCATATAAGATGGCTGTAATAAATGCTTACTAAATACCACAATTTTGACAAATAACTAGGTTTACAAAATATCAATGTGGAAGAGAATGTTAGTGGCTACCAATATAACTGTATCTCCTCTTCTGCCTGGCACACAAATAAATAATATTTTTGAAGGCCTCTGCAATTAAGCAGGCCCAAATAATAGAGTTTTGGTCAACGATGCAGATAAGTGACAAATTTTAACGCTAGGCCTGGGCAATTTAAATCTTCCACATGATTTCTTATACTCTCTTTTTATGTGGTAACCTTTGAAGTCAACAGGTTGAAAATGGTAGAAATACATATGAAGAAGCCTAGATCCTTAGATCACTTTGTGGAAGAAACTTGTCTAGGAGGATGTCCTGATCAAGCATACTGCATACCCATAAGACATTTTGTGTGAATGAGAATTAAACTGTCACTATGTTAAACCACTGAAATTTGGGTTGATTTGATACAAAACTAGCACTACTGATATTAATATGGTCAATAATGCTTAGGAAATTTTAAAAATTCTTTTTAAAAATAATTTCCAGTGATTTAACTGTACATTGTCCTAAGTACAACCTGAAAGTATTAATAGCCTTTATTCATTCATCAATGTTCCTTCACTATGTTCAATAGTACAGTAGATTATGTATAGTACAATGAAATAGGTGATATATTGTGATGTTTGAAAATAATTTCTTACACAGTATTTTTACTAGAGTATTTATAGTATTTCATTCATATTAGAAACAGGACTATACTATATCTGAACCACTCACAAGGGCTTTATTTCCAAGACCTTTGCAGACAAAGTAAAAATTTCAATAAGAAAAGTGAGGAAAACAACTAATACTGTAACCAAAATAGGCTGATTCCATTTAGTAGAGAACAAGTCTTAACTTTCAAGCCACGTTTACCTATGTCATCATGCTTCATCATACTATTCTGATCCAAAATAAATAGTATAAAATAATTTTTTGACTGTAGATTTTTATGAAATAGTAAGCATTCTATGACAATAAGATCTTTGAGCAACTAAGCCAGGTGGATTTAAACCCTGTTCTTGAGATTTTCCAGGCTATAAAGGGCAATGTCTCCTAAAGTTCAGACTGCTAATAGTTAAATACATGAGATATTTGTTAAAGCAGTTTTCTTTTTTTTAATGATTTTTATTTTTTCCATTATAGTTGGTTTACAGTGTCTGCCAATTTTCTACTATAGAGCAAAGTGACCCAGACACACACACACACGCACAAATTCTTTTTCTCACATTATCCTCAATCATGCTCCATCACAAGTGACCAGATACAGTTCCCAGTGCTACACAGTAGTATCTCATTGCTTATCCATTCCAAATGCAATAGTTTGTATCTATTAACCCCAGATTCCCAGTCCATCCCACTCCTTCCCCCTCCCCCTTGGCATAAAATATTTTAATAGTTACCTGAGTACCACTGTCTTAAAAAGTGTTATTACACACACACACATACTTTGTTATAGATAACAGAAAACAATTAACTAGGAACAATTCCAATACTATTCTGATTCAAATAACCAAAATTATACAACCTCTTGGTTTAAAAAAACTTCCCTCTAAAGGAAAATATTTTCAAACATATAAACCATGTGGGGTAGAAAAATTAAAATACTGTTTAAGATGTGTAAGTATCAGCAAGGACACCAGAAAGATAACGTAACATAACAGCTTATATAAAGAACTAATTTTTACCAGGGTTACTCTCTGCTCAAAGAGTGCACTTATTTTTTTAATTTAAAAGAAGTTTTTTCCTAGTTTTCTTTCTTTTTTTGTTACAGCCCTCAGTTTTATTAGTTTCCTGGCCTTATAACTGATATCATAAAGATACAATATTCTTAACAAAAATGTATCTCTCTGAAGATAAAGAAATTTGAAACAGGTCACCTCCTACATCAAAAGAAACTATAAACCTCTATTAAATAGGTAGAGTATATTTTAAAATGGGCATTACGTTCCTAAAACTTTTACCCCCATGCTCTATTACATAACACTTAATTAATACTAATAGTGAAAGTAACAAAGATTTTAATGAAAACCATTACATCAGTGTTGGTGAAAAAATCCAGAATGTATTCAACTCTTCTGGTAGAACAGTCAAAACACAGGTTTTGAATCTGGAATGGATTTTATCAGTTATCTAATCCACTCCTCTTATTTTACAGATGAAGCAACTGAGGCCCATAGATAGTCATATAGGTAGTTCGAGGCAAAGCTGAGATTAGACTAAGGGTCTTTTGACTACAATGTAATTCTTGATTTACTGTTTTCAAGCTAGCTAAGCCAAAAATCGTTTATAGATAAAATAAGAATGACAGCATTTTCAACATGAAAACATTAGTTAATAAGAATAATAGCTGGTAGAGACTTAAGTTTTTGGGTTTTTTTAAAATGACATTTAGGGGGTGACATTTAGTACACCTATTAAGATCAGAGAAAGAACTGCACGTAACTCATGGAGCAAAAAGTGATAATTAAATCACATTAGTAAAGAATTAAAGAAACCAAAGAAACAATTTCTGTTATGTTACTAAATGCACTACACATCATGAAGAAAGTGTTGCAGTCACTGAGCTGCAAAAAAGAATGTCAGTCCTATTTGATTTTTTAGTAGTAAAAGCTGTAGTTAGTTTTACAAAGCAAAGTACTTGATATAAGAAGGAGTAAAATTCTGCAAGAATTACGCATTCTTATACATATAATGTCCCTCCAGTTTCCTTGCTCTATAAAAAAGGGATGACACAAGTTTCCACGAGTTCAGTGGGTTAAGAACCCGACATGGTGTCCGTGAGGATGCAGGTTCAATCCCTGGTCTCACTCAGTGGGTTAAGGATCCCACTGTTGGCATAAGCTGCAGTATAGGTCATAGACACAGCTCAGATCCAGTGTGGCCGTGGCCGTGGCACAGGCCAGCAGCTGTAGCTCTGATTGGACCCCCTAGCCCAGGAACCTTCATATGCCACAGGCGCAGCTGTAAAAAGAAAAATAAAATAAACAAATAAATAAATGACAATGAAGTAATAGCAACTAAGCATTTTAAAACAAAGGGTAATATTTCTTTCTTTTATGTTTTTAATATTTCTTCCTTGTTTGCACTATTTCACATCAATGTATTATGCCTCTTAAAGTATCTGATATGCTAAGGAAATATGATAATCATAAGGTACTTATTCTTTGCCATAATTTCTTTAGCCTCATTATGCCAGTTTAAAAGCCAGTTTACTTTCTTTTTGTTTGCTTTTTTAAGGCCACACTCGCAACATATAGAGGTTCCCAGGCTAGGGGTCAAATCAGAGCTGTAGCTGCTGTCCTACGCCACAGCCACAGCAATGCATGATTCGAGCCGCATCTGCAAACTACACCACAGCTCATGGCAACGCCGGATCCTTAACCCACTGAGTGAGGCCAGGGATCGAAAATGCATCCTCATGGATGCTAGTCAGATTCCTTAACCACTGAGCCATGATGGGATCTCCAAAAAGCCAGTTTAAAAGTATTAATAATTTCTAGAACATGTTTGTTTAAAAAAAAACCCACAACTCTTGAATTCATAATGTACTGGTTTTATTTATCCTGTTGCATGTTGAAGTTATATATAAGTATTAAAGTAGAAAATTTTAGGAAGTGTTCTACTTAAAATAATCCTATCTGTTGTATATATATCACATTTCAGGAAACACTGCTCTAGAACATAAGTTAAGCTTTGTGACAGGACAAAACTCAAAGCCACTTACTGAGACAGATAATGTTAAACTCATGACTTAGGAGGTTAAAAACAATAAAAAAATACCTAGCACAATATAAACCTTGAAATTATTTATTAGACATGAGAAAAGAAACACAAAAGCCCTTTTTATATAGCCGCATAATTAACACAAAGTAATAGTCTTCATAAAAAAATATTTGTTGAGCACCTATTATACATAAGCAGAGTATACTGGGAAGAAGTACAAATCTATCTTTCCCTTAATATCTTACAAACTACTAAAACAAATAAGACATATACATAGTTAACTATAATACAAATTAGAATTTGATCAGTATCATGAGGGAAAAAGAGACTACTAGGAGTATTAAAAAATATTATTTCCCACTAAAAGCATTATAGAAGATTAAATCAATCTATAAACCTGGACAAAATTTCTACTGGCAGATAAAGGAAGACAGTTGCACTCCTTTGACAAAAAAGACAGCATAAGCAAAAATCAACTCACTAATGCTGAATTTTCAAGGAACATTAAGCAATCTGGGTTAGCTTCAGAGAATACTAAGAAATAGGGCTAAAGAATTAATTTGGGGTAAACTCACCTGAAAGTCAAGTAAACAGGTATAAGTTTTATCTGACAGACAATAAAAAGCTTCTGGGCAAGAGAACAATTAAGACTGATTTTTGGAAGTATAACATAGTAATATAACATTACATTGTCGAGCCAATGAGTCAAACTCTCATCTCAGGACCCTTTTACACTCTTAAAAATTACTGATACCCTGAGGTGTTTCTGCTTATATGGATTATATCTATGGATGTATATCATACTAGAAATTAACTATATTAACAATATAGTTAATGAATGCTATTCATTTAAAAATGGTGATAGATAATAACTGAAGTTAATGTGATAATCATATATATGTGTATGTCACTTATATCTCAATTTAAAAAGAAAAAATAATAACAAACCCATATTAATATGCTGGCATAAGTAACATATTTTATGAAAATAATCATACCTTCCAAAACAAAAGAAATTTAGTAAGAAGGGTGGCACTGTACTATATTTTTTTCAAATCTCTTCAATTCCTGGCTTAATATAAGATAGCTGGATGCTCTTGTCTGCATTAAGTTTGCTGTGATTAAAGAAGATCAAGCTTCACACACATGTAGTTGGAAAGATATCTTACTATTCTTTTCAGATAATTGTGTATATTCTTTTTTGACACCACACCAAAACTCAACAAGCAGTAACGTATCTTAAAGGTTTCCTGTTGGGGAGTTCCCATGTGGCTCAGTGGAAATGAATGTGACTAGCTTCCATGAGGATGCAGGTTCGATCCCTGGCCTTGCTCAGTGGATTAAGGATCCAGCATTGCCATGAGCTGTGCTGTGGTTCACAGACACAGCTTGGATTCTGTGTAGCCCTGGATGTGGCGTAGGACAGCAGCTACAGCTCTGATTTGACTCCTAGCCTGGGAACCTCCATATGTTGCGAGTGTGGCCCTAAAAATCAAACAAACAAACAAAAAAAGGTTACTTGTAATGTATAAGTGTCTTTTTTCATACTGTTAACATTAAGATCCATTTGCCTATCCTATACTTTGAACAGATCTTGTACCCATTCATAATTATGTAGTAACATATCCTGGTCATTTGGAAAATATTAGTTCATTCAGTTATACAGATCTTCCAAAAGTTGCCAAGTTTCATTTTAAAGTGAGATAAGTTAATATTAACACTGGTTTCAAAAGAAAAGTGGTAAGTAGTGGGAAGCTGTCAAGCTTACAGTGACACATAAAGTTTTCCAAAATTCTAATTTTCACTTAAAAGCTCAAAAAAAATTTTTTTTTCTTTTGTCTTTTTTGTTGTTGTTGTTGTTGTTGCTATTTCTTGGGCCGCTCCCGCGGCATATGGAGGTTCCCAGGCTAGGGGTTGAATCGGAGCTGTAGCCACTGGCCTACACCAGAGCCACAGCAACGCAGGATCCGAGCCGCGTCTGCAACCTACACCACAGCTCACGGCAACGCCGGATCGTTAACCCACTGAGCAAGGGCAGGGACCGAACCCGCAACCTCATGGATCCTAGTCGGATTCGTTAACCACTGCGCCACTACGGGAACTCCTCAAAAATTTTTATTGGCAACTAATATTGTCAGTTGCTTTTCTTGAAGTAATACTTTGTTCATTTTTGAGAAAATGTCTGTTAAGGTATCCATCATACTTTAACAAACATGAACAGACATTAAACATTTAGCAGAAAGGCCACAGACTATCGGTTCTTGTGTTTAAAAAAAAAAAAAATACATAAAACTATGTAATGTGGGCCTGTCACTAAGAAAATTTGGTAACTATCAATATACTTTAAGTAAGACATAAGAACATCAAAAAGAGTATTCATAAGTTGGACAACACAAGGCCATACCTTTTGGAGAACATAAAATATTTTTCAAGAAAGATTTTCAACTTTCCAAACTTGTATTATGGTCACTATTAAGTCATTTTCTCCTTGGGAGGTAGGGAGTGGTGAAATTGAATGGACAGTGACGATTTCAGCAATGAAGATTTTACCTAATTTGATTCTGGCAACAGGATGAGGGCTTTCTTCTGTTCCATTACTAATTCCAAGTTATCTAATCTTCCTGAAACATATGGCTACTGTAGCCCATGGGCAACTGAGTGTAACTGAGGACTTCATAACTGTTGAGAACCTTGCAGAGATAACTGGTATGGTCTTTTCCCTCATGAGCTGGATATACAATTGTAGAGCTAAGGAAAAGAAGGAAAGACTAGGCTACTCTGGGAGGCCTTCAGCTTTCAGAACACTGTGGAGCCCCACAAGAAGATCAACATCAGCCTAGTATTAGTGGTCCATGTCTCCTTAACCTTCCCAACATAAATGGGTGGACTGAGTCTTCCCACAGAGAATACAGAGAGAAAAGCAAATAGAAGTATTCCTCTAGTTGCATCAGAAGGAAACTACAATAATTCGCCTGTCTTTACCACTATAGATCCATGGGAGTAGGAACTGCTTTGCTTTCAAACACCCAGAAGATTCCTATCTATTTGTACTGTCTAAATTCTAGACCTAGATTCCTTTTTTTTTTTTGTATACATTAACTATTTATTTATTTATTTATTTTATATTGCCTTTTCTAGGGCTGCTCCCGCAGCATATGGAGGTTCCCAGGCTAGGGGTCCAATCGGAGCTGTAGTCGTCACTGGCCTATACCAGAGCCACAGCAACGCCAGATCCGAGCCTCATCTGCAACCTATACCACAGCTCACAGCAATGGGGGATCCCTGACCCACTGAGTGAGGCCAGAGATTGAACCCACAACCCCCGTCCTAGTCAGATTCATTAACCACTGAGCCATGATGGGAACTCCTATTTATTTTTTAATTGTTATTTCCCCAATACAATTTTTTTCCTACTGTACAGCATGGTGACCCAGTTACACATACATATATACATTTTTTTCCCTCACATTCTCATGCTCCCTCATAACTGACTAGACAGAGTTCCCAGTGCTACACAGCAGGATCTCACTGCTAATCCATTCCAAAGGCAATAGTTTGCATCTATTAACCCCAAGCTCCCAATCCTTCCCACTCCCTCCCCCCTTGGCAACCCACAAGTCTATTCTCCAAGTCCATGATTTTCTTTTCTGTGGAAAGGTTCATTTGTGCTGTATATTAGATTCCAGATGGTATTTGTCTTTCTCTTTTTGACTTAGATTCCTTTAAAAGGTCCAACAAGGCAAAGAAATCCAATAGAACAAATAACAAGCAGAATAATCAGAATACAGAATAATCAGAAGACTCAGTGAAATATGATGCTGAAGGAGAAAGATAAAGGAATGAATAATATAATTAAACAACTAAAGTAATTCTGTACACGGAATAAGAAATTCTTTCAATTTGTAAAAAACATGATTTCCTAATTAATCATTCAGTAAAAGTTTACCATTCAAACCCAAATTTCTACCCCAGAATAAACAGGGAAAAAAACATCTCTAAGCCCAGAGCAAAGTTTGAAGCAGAAAATCTGAATAAAAAGATGACACTTGAAGAATCTATCCAAGAGACTTTAGAGGCAATTTAAACAACTTTAAACAACAATAACAACTATACACATGCACACACACACCTGTGTGTATACAGATATATCTATCTATCTATATATATAAATCTACATATATATCTACATATATAAAACAACCTAGACGTGCAGACCAAAAGGACTTACTATTAATGAGGAAAAAAATCCCATACATGGACATATCCTGTAAAATTCCTGCTGTCCAGGTCAGGAGACCAAAAGACAAACAAATAAAAGAAATAGAGGGGAAAAAATGCTTAAAAAATAAAAAACATACCTGTTAAATATAACTCAACAAATATCTATGAAGAGATTCTTACAACCTCAAATAAATATGATTATGGAACTTCCAAAATCCTTAACAATAAAACTGAAAGCAAATAATAAAAGTGACTTTCTAAAAACCCTAAGTACTTAGAAATTAGGAAACATATTTTTAGGTAACACTTGGATAAAAGAAGATACTAAAAGGAAATTTCCAAGAATCTAGAAAGCAATAAAAAGCAAAAGAGACTAATTCAGACCAAAACCTATTAAGTCCAAACAATAAAGACAAAAGGTAAAATTAATCTAATAAAAAACAAAGAAGGGTGGTAGGGAGTATTAAAATAATTCCAAACTGGAAAACAGGGAGAGTAAAACAGACAAGATAAAGAAGAGAGGACACATTTTTAATGTATTTTTAAAAGACATAAAAAAGCAGACCCCAAATGATAGTATGGCAGTATTTGCAAACTTAAAGAATTCAAAAAACTTTCCAGGAGTTCCCGTTGTGGCACAGCAGAAACAAATTCAACTAGGAATCATGAGGTTGCAGGTTCGATCCCTGGCCTCTATCAGTGGGTTAAGGATGCGGCGTTTCCGTCAGCTGTGGTGTAGGTTTCAGACATGGCTCAGATCTTGTTACTGTGGCTTCGGCGTAGGCGGCAGCCATAGCTCAGATTGGACCCTTAGCCTGGGAACCTCTATATGCCACAGGTGTGGCCATAAAAAGCAATAATAATAATAATAATTTACCAGCAAAATATGAATGACCAAAATGACTCAATAATAAGTAGTAAACTTGAATACTCAAATTATTATAGAAATGATTAAAAAAATGACTGGAAAGTTACCATTTCAGATCATTCCCCCTTAACTTAAGGAAAAAATGATAATTATGATAGCTAAAACTTATCTGAGTGTATTATGGGCATGGCACTGCTCTAAGCACTTCCATATGTTACTTAAACTAATCTCATATGAAACTAAAAATAGTAATAACCATAACCTATATTTTATAGATGAAGAAAACTGAGGCACAGAGAGAAGTAACTTGTATACTGCTTACAGATATGGATGGAGAAACCCATCTAAAATAAAATCCAGAAATGTTCAAAAGAGTAATTAATGTACTATGACCAGGCATGGTTTATTCCAGAAATGTAAAAGGGAGAGAGTAAAGCATCAATAAATGTACCAATATAATCAATTACACTAACAAATTAAAATAGAAAACCCATATGATATCAACAGATACTGAAAAAGTATCTAATCAAATTCATCAATCAATACATTATTATGTTATGATATAGATAAAAGCAGCAAAATACATCTGTAATTATTTCATACTGTGATATCTTATAGAATTTCTTACATGATCATAATGTTGCAGTGAAAGTAAACATGGCAATTAGAAGATAAATTCTGGGGTGCTCATAAAGGGGAGGAATCAAACTGTGGTTACAGTCACATACCAGGAGGAATATTTCAAATTTTTATTCATGTCCCACAACACTGTCTGTTGCTATGATAATCATGCAACATATTATACTTAAAATTCACATGGTTTTGTAGTATTAAGAATAATATAAATTAATTATTTGATTCAATTTCATAGCAGACTTTTGGGGGAAATGTCTAGACTGCATTTCTAGGTATTCTCACATTTGGGATATACCACTGAACCCAGTCCTATAACATATAAAAACCCCTTAATCATTCCCCTTGCTAGTTAATTCCTCCACATCCCTCAATTCAAAGGCAACGTCTTCAAAGAAAATCTCTCACAAACTATCCACCCCCCAATTCATCCCATTTTCCCACCATACACTTACAAAGAACTCTGTACTCTTTCTTTTGGCTGTGCCCCTGGCATGCAGAAGTTCCCAGACAGGGACTGGACCCATGCCGCAGAGTGACAAAACTAGGTCCTTAACCTGCTGAGGCACCAGGGAACTCACAGAACCCTGTATGTTTTCAGATTCCTTATTACAAAGCTGAGTATCTGTATGATGCTTCTCTATTAGACTAAAAATTCCACAATTACAGGGACTACATCTGTCTTGGCTTACAACTTAATCTCTTTGAATAGTACAAGTACTCAATAAATACTGCTGAAAGAATGAAAGATTAATAAAATAATGTAACTATTAAGAACCAATATAAGAAAATATAATTTTTTGACCATTACTAGACCAATTACATATACTGTTTCTCCCTACCATCTTCTCTGTCAATAAACTTCTAGTTCCCTGCCCTTCTCTCAAATGGTATTTAAAATACACTCAGTCTTAAACTTACATCTCCCAATTAGAATACGGCATCTGGAGGACAGAAACTATGCCTTGGTGGAACTTTTGATTCTCTAGAATATTTTGACTTTGAAATCTTAAAAATGTTTATTTTTCAGTGACCACAATCTTCAATTCCCTCTTACTTGTCTTTTCTCATCATATCTGTCCAACAGCTCCTTTGCAAAACTCATGTTACTTCTGCTGCTACCTTTCCCTACAGAAGTCACCTCTGCTATCATTAACATATTCTGTATCTTGAGGACTTAAAATAACTGATTTTACCAGAGTAAAAGTCAAAAATGTATGTAAGGACAAAGAAATGGTACACCTAAATCATGTTATATATAGGAAATAAGATTGTATTTTCAAAAATGGCACTTATCACAGCATCCTTTTAATTAAAAAAAATAGACTTCTATTTGTAGCAGGTCAAAGCAAACATTCACAATGCAAAAACTAGAAAAAGCTGGATAAATTTTTAAATCTTATTGGCAGAAGTACCAGAGAGCTGTAGGAGCTACAGACTTATAGATCAAGTAGTACCATCAGAGTTGTTTTTTTGTTTCTAAACTCCATCAATCTCTGATTCAGGGGACCAGGCTATGGATTTGGCTGGCCCACATAGGGAATCTCTGAGGTAGTAAAAAGAAATCCACAAAGCTTCCAGTAGTTTGTATGGGATCATAAACTTGAGCATACAGTTGTTTGGGACACAAAAGCCTGACAGAGAAAGGTACCTTGCCTCAAGTACACAACTGATTTAGTACACTTGTTCCTCAAGACATTTGCTAGGTTTTAAAGGTACATGCGTGGCAGGAGGCTGGAAAGTGGGCTAAGAACCTCTGCAAAGCAGAAATGAACTCTTGCAGCATTTCAGGGCTGAGGAGACAGAGATCAGTTAGGTTCTCAATTGAAATCACCAGGACTTAGGAACAAGAGCAACTACAGTTTTGATTTCGTTTCTGTTTTTTAAATTTAGGGCCACACCCATGGCATATGGAAATTCACAGGCTAGGGATCAAACTGGAACTGCAGCTGCCGGCCTACAACACAGCCACAGAAACGTGGGATTTGAGCTGCGTCTGCAATCTATATACTGCAGCTCATGGCAACACCGGATCCTTAACCCACTGAGCAGGGCCAGGAATCAAGCTTGCAATCTCATGGACACTAGTCAGGCTCATTACCACTGAGCCACCACGAAAACCCCACAACTACAGTTTTAATCAAACTACTAAAAGTGCAGCAAAGCCCAAACCTGGCTCAATCTCTGACTGGATTGAGGTACTCAGCCACTGGTCTATCCGCCTAACAGAGAAAAGTGAGAATCTTCTCTGGTCAAGGATGATATCATCTTAAGTCTCTAAGCTTCCTTTACATACAATGTTCTACATATAATGAAAATAGGCAAGAAAATATGATAACCAAGAAGAAAAAGCCAAACAATAACATAGATGCACAGATCATTCAGATAATGGATTGTCAAGGACTTTAAAATATCTGTGATTAATATTGCAAGAAAACATTAGTAGACGTTCCCACTGTGGCACAGTAGGTTAAGAATCCCAACTGCAGCAGCTCAGGTTGTTGTGGAGGCTCGGGTTTGATCCTGGCCCAGCACAGAGGGTTCAAAAATCTGGCACTCAGGAAGTTCCCATCGTGGCTCAGTGGTTAGCGAACCTGACTAGCATCCATGAAGATGGGGGTTCAATCCCTGGCCTCGCTCAGTGGGTTAAGGATCCGGCATTGCCATGAGCTGTGGTGTAGGTCAAAGATGTGGCTCGGATCCCAAGTTGCTGTGGCTGTGGTACATAGGCCAGTGGCTACAGCTCTGATTGGACTCCTAGCCTAGGAACTTTTAGGTGCAGCCCTAAAAGACAAAAAGACTTAAAAAAAAAAAAAAAAAAAAAGACTAACAAAAAAGAGGAAATCTGGCACTCAGGAGTTCCTGTCATGACTCAGTGGTTAATGAACCCGACTAGGATCCATGAGGACATGGGTTTGATCCCTGGCCTTGCTCAGTGGGTTAAGGATCCAGTGTTGCTGTGAGCTGTGGTGTAGGATGGCAACCGTAGTGCCGATTGGACCCCTAGCCTGGGATTTTCCATATGCCTTGGGTGTGACCCTAAAAACACAAAAAACAAACAAACAAAAAAAAGAATCTGGCACTGCTGCAGTTGTGGCGTAGGTTGTAGCTGCAGTTCAGACTCAATCCCTGGCCCACGGACTTCCATATGCTGCAGGTGCAGTTATTAAAAAAAAACCTTAGTAGAAATGGATATAGAGATAAAAGGATTTAAATATTCATCAGAAAATCAAAATAAACAAAAACAAATGAAAGTGATATTATACCACTGAAAAATACAATATATGAAATTAAGAGTTCAATGAATGAATTTAATAGCAGATTGGACATGGAAAAAGCTAGGACTGGTATACTGGAAGACAGTTCAATAGAAAATACCAAGGTTTCTTAAGAAGAAAAATGGAAAAGAGTGTCAGAGATGTGTGAGGGATATAGAACACACATATGGTTACAAGTCTCAGAAGGAGAAGGTAGAAGACAATGGGGTGAAGCAATTTGAATGGATAAAAACTGAGCAAGCCTCCCAAACTAATAAAAACAAAACAAAAACAATACACAAATTCAAGAAGTTCAGCAAATGCCAAGCTGAATAAACATAAAGAAAACCACATCTAGACTCACTCTTTGTAAAAGTGATGGAAATCAAAGACATGGGAAGAAACAAAAACTTTAAAAGCATCCATGGGGGGAAAAAAACATAGTACCTTCAAAAAAAAGCAACAATAAGACAGGCAGCTGACTTACTATCAGAAAATGCTGAGTTCAGGAGTTCTCACTGTGGCTCAGCAGGTTAAGAACCTGATGCTGTCTCTGTGAGGATGTGGGTTCAATCCCTGGCCTCACTCAGTGGGTTAAGGATCCTGTGTTGCCACAAGCTGAAGCTTAGATCACAGTTGTAGCTCAGATCCTATGTTGCCATGGCTGTGGTGTAGGCCTCAGCTGCAGTTCCTATTCAACCCCTAGCCTGAGAACTTCCATATGCCAAAGATACGGCCTTAAAAAAGAAAAGAAACAAGAAAATACTGAGTACAGAAAGCAATGGAATGACATCTTTAAATTGCTGAAAGGAAAACTGTTAAACTTTTCATTATATTCATGGTGAACCCATTCTTTAAAAGTGATAGTAAAATAAAATTTTCTTGACAAATAAAAACTAAAAGAATTTTCGATCAGCAGATCTGCAGATCTGAAAATTCCAAGCTTCTAATGACAGCCTGGTCTTTTGGGTGACCAGCTGCCATCCAGCAGCCCACCAAACACTGGGAGAAAAGATGCTTCTATACTGAGATTGTGTGTGATTTACCACCCTCTGTGACCATAGACTTAGAGCCACTTTTCACCAGTAAATTGTCCTGGCATACTGACCATCAACTGTAGATCTCCCTGGATCAGCTCTAATAAGAGATGAAATATAAGGATGCCCCAGTGCCTGTGTGATTGTAGAATAAATATGTCTTACCACCATCCTTTCCTCTTGATTATATTGTTAGAATGTTTTTCTTCAGGTGACTCTCCAAATTTATATTCTTTCCTTTTATGGCTGTCAGCCTGAACATGTCTGTTGTGTACTGCATTTATGGCGGCTTCTTTAGTTTCACATCTGAAATCTTTCTCTCAGGAAAAAAAGGTTTCTACTGGACTTTTACTCCATTGAATTTTGTTAATTTTTGCAAGTGCATATCAACAGTCATTTGTTTGACTTTGAGATTATGGTTTGTGTACTATGATTTACTCTGAGCTGCATTCCATAATATATGAGTTTTTGATGTTTTGATCTTTAACATTTGCATTTTTCCAGAAACTGGCACATATTAATTTTTTTTAACATTGGTGATTACAAAATGCATTCTTGAATTACTACTTTTATCACTACCCCAGGAGAACTTTAGAACCTTTATCTTTCACCCTCCACTTTTTACATATTGTTGTTGAATATTTTAGTTATACATGTATTTTAAATTTTGCAAATCATTACAATTTTTTTTTCAGTTAATAGTCATTTTTCTGATACCTGCCCTTTCTGGTATTCTTCATTTCTTTCTATGTTTCTGTTTTTCCATTTGGGATTATTTCCTTTTTCCTAAAGAAGAGAAATTAGTTAAGAATCCAACTACAATGGTTGCTGCAGAGGCATGGGTTCAGTCGCCAGCCTGGCATGGTGGGTTAAGGATCCAGCATTGCTATAGCTGTGGCATAGGTTGCAGCTGTGGCTCAGATTCAATCCCTGGCTCAGGAACTTCCATATGCTGTGGGTGTGGCCATAAAAATAAAAAATAAAAGGAGTTCCTGACCTGGCTCAGCGGTAATGAATCTGACTAGTATCCATGAAGACGACCAAGGTTTGATCCCTGACCTCACTCAGTGGGTTAAAGGACCCAATGTTGCCATGAGCTTTGGTATAGGTCGCAGACAGGGCTCAAATCTGGTGTTGCTATGGCTGTGGTATAGGCTGGTAGCTGCAGCTCCAACTCAATCCCCAGCCTGGGAACTTCCATACGCTGTGGGTGCAGCCCTAAAAAGACTTAATTAATTAATTAAATTAAAAATAAAAAACCATGCAATCTCGTGACCTTTTATACACTCTAAAAATTATTAAAGACCCACAAAAAGCTTAGTTTACATAAATAATACCTATCACTATTTACCATAATAGAAATAAAATTTGAAGAATATTCACAATATATATTTTATCAGTTCACTTAAAATAACAACAAATAACATACTGGTGAAAAATAACTGCTTTCCAAAAACACACAAAAATTAATAAAAAGAATGCTACTGTTTTATTTTTTGCAAATTTAACATCCAGCATTTCCTATGTGTTGGGTATGACACATCATGTAGCTGCTGGGAAACTCTACTAGACAATCATGATAGAATGAGATTTCTTAAAAAACAAGTAATCATCTGAGCACATATCATAAAAACAGTTTATACCTCACAAACTCCCTGAAAATTCAAATCTCAAACCCTCCTAGGATCCACATTTTAAGAACTTCTGGCTTACACCAAATGAGATTCATCCCCTGAAACTGGAAATGGCTCAACCTCCCAGAACTATATAAATAAAACACCCCAAAATCTGAAGAAAGTTGCAATTCAATTAGCAAGTAAGAAGAAAGGTAGAAGAAAGGGAATGGCTGTTTAGAAAACAAACAATAGCAATTAACAGCAGAAGTGTAAGTCTGGGACAGTAAAGTTACAAAAAGTCTTAGACACTAAAAACTGTCATAAAATCAATACTATAGAACAAAATGAGGTTTAATTTTTTTAAATGTTCTAAAAAATCACTTGCAATAGAAAATTTAATATTTACCCAACTCTTAACAAGCACTATGAAACATTTGCACAAGTGAACAATCTGGACTCCTACTCTGTAATTCCTGAGGTGCTGACTACATTCACAGTCTGTATGACAGCAGGACAGAAACCAAGCACTGGAGTAACTATGGTAAAAGTACAATTATTTTAAAATAAATGCAAGCATGCTTTAACAAGGTACAAAAGCTCAATTGACAACAGTTAATAATTTGTAAGGTAACAAGTTAAGTTTCACAAAAAGTTACAAATTTATCCATAGAGAGCTTTTGTTTATACCTAGGGAACAACATGTTCTATTCTTTTTTAGTTGTTAACCCATTAATGGCAGTAACAGTTGTGCCTCTAAATTTAAATTAATCTCAGCTTGTTTTCTTTCAGACACTGGCTCACTCACTATTCACCAATACCCTCTACTTGTCAAAGACTTCATTAAATTAAAAAGTAAACACAATAGGCATTTGAGCCTACTCAGGGTTCCACAGCTATAAAGTTGGAACTGCCTTTTAAGGAAGTATAAATATTTATATTTCACCATAAAAATACTACACAAGTGAAATACAGAATACCCAGAAAATAAAAATGTTTTCAATTATTCACATTGAAAATATTTTATATGTATCAGTGTTATTATTTTAGTAAAACAAGGTACATTTTAATTTCATCTTTCTCATTGTAAATGGCAAAAGAACAGCCTCCCAAGCTAATTAACTTTAAATGTCAATAAGATCCACTTTTCACTCAGACCTAAACTCCTCAGAGTAACTCATGTTCCCAAACTACTTCATATTCCTACTGACCTGAGCTACCAACTAAAACTTCCATATTTTGCCCCTACTTTAGATGTTAGAAGGAAAGTAACCTTAGAGTCACACTTTGCATAGTTAGAAGTTAAAGAAAATTAAAATTATCCATACACATTTGAAAATGTCTACAATTTGAGGATACTTTAAAAAAAAAAAACTGCACAGTGGAGGCTGCTTTTGAAAAACAACATATTTAGGTTTCAACCAACAAAAATCAAAACTTAATTCCAAGAGAAAAAATGATTTGAGAAGCCATATAAAACTACAATTTCAAGTGTCTTAACTATGTAAGGGAATGAGAGAGGACTGACAAGGGGGAAAAAGTTACTTAGGAAGAAGGAAAAAGAGTGGCTAAGAGGTAGGGGAAAAGAATAACAATGAGAATTGTGTCAAATGTAAAAAGAAGGTGTATTATTTTTTTAGTTGTGAGAGCCCTGAAACTGATCAGACGAACAGTAATTTCTTTTTTTTTTTGTCTTTTGTCTTTTTGTTGTTGTTGTTGTTGCTATTTCTTGGGCTGCTCCCGCGGCATATGGAGGTTCCCAGGCTAGGGGTTGAATCGGAGCTGTAGCCACCGGCCTACGCCAGAGCCACAGCAACGCCAGATCTGAGCCGCATCTGCAACCTACACCACAGCTCACGGCAACGCTGGATCGTTAACCCACTGAGCAAGGGCAGGGACCGAACCCGCAACCTCATGGATCCTAGTCGGATTCGTTAACCACTGCACCACGAAGGGAACTCCCGAACAGTGATTTCTTAATCACTAACTAGTGATGTGGGAAATTTGAAATTTGGTTCACTTCTCGAAGTCCTAGTAATAACTTCATCTTGTAAACTAAGGAGAACAAAGTGAATTTTTCTGAAAAAAATGCTTCACAGAATTTTAGACCCTTAAAAGCAAAAGGGGTTTCATGCTCAAATAAATCTGAGAAACATTAAATACTGTATCTCTTCCTCTTTGATAGTCACAGTATATGCTAAAAAGTAAGGAAACCACTAAAATGCCCTAGAATTAAAAAAATAACAATAATATTAATAAACAACAGTAGAAAATCCCATTTTTGTTTTATTGAATGTTTCACAAATTTATTTGGCCACAGAACACTTTCGGCTCATAATTTCTGAAGTCTCCTATTACTTACATCTATGAGCATAAGTTTATATTTATTTATCATATCTGTTATTAGGCATAACCATTAGAAAGCATTGAGGAGTTCCCGTCGTGGCGCAGTGGTTAACGAATCTGACTAGGAACCATGAGGTTGCGGGTTCGGTCCCTGCCCTCGCTCAGTGGGTTAACGATCCGGCATTGCCGTGAGCTATGGTGTAGGTTGCAGATGCGGCTCGGATCTGGCGTTGCTGTGGCTCTGGCGTAGGCCAATGGCTATGGCTCCAATTAGACCGCTAGCCTGGGAACCTCCATGTGCCGAGGGAGCAGCCCAAAGAAATAGCAAAAAAAAAGACCAAAAAAAAAAAAAAGAAAGAAAGCATTGATTTTAGCTGTCAAATACACATAAAGAGCAATGAAACTGAGACTCCAACTTGGGAAACAGGGCTAGGGTAGAAGCACAAATGCTCTAAAAGAAAAGTCATCTTCTAAACTTAGAAGATGAAGAGAAAAACTTGTTTCTTCTTAAAACATACAAGTAAGAAACTTCCCAAAGAGGCTGACACCCAGAAAAAGGAATTTGGCCCTAATACAGACAGGAAGAGGCAAACCTGTCTTAGAATTGTAAAGAGTACCTGTCTCTCACAACTCACCCTTGGGAATTCCAAGCTTGTGGCAGCACTACTTTAGTAATAGGGAAAACAGCGGCAATATGAAAATGCTTTTAAGGATGACTATGGCAACTACCAAAAGAACAAAGAGACTCCGACAGCTGATATAGAAAGTTTATCTGACACATGAATTCAACCACAACTAGGGGCTGTCTGGTCCAGTCTCCCACTGACTACCTACAGGAACTGGAAACAACATGGACAGCTCAAACTTTTTGTTAAGATTAATAAAACAATTTTACTGCAACACTTTACTGATGATAACTGATCTCTTTTCATACAGATGATTTCAAGACTCTCACATCTCTTCTGAACCATATCTTGATGACAACATGGGTCACTGGAAAGAATGCTGAAAGATCTCTAGAAACTGAAAATCCAATCTTTAACACTTATTTGATTGAGTTAACCAACAGACAGCTCCTGATAATATTCTCTCATTATTATTTCATTAGTTTAAGTATCTGTAGCTGTGTTATCTTGTTCATTCCTGATACTGGCAATACGTGTCTTCTATTTTTGTTAACTCATAGTCTGGCTAGAGATTTATCAATTTTATTGTTCTCCTCAAAGACCTATACTTCTGTTTCACTGATTTCTCTATTTTTTTTTTTTGGTTTTGTTTCCTATTTCATCGATTTTCTCTTTGACCTTTATTATTTCCTTTTTTTGCTTACTTTGAGTTTAATTTGCTTTTCTTTTTCAAGTTTTTTAAAATGGAAGCTTTATTTCCAGTGTGATCCTTTTCTGTTGATCAGCCCTTCTAATCAGCATTTTATTTAATCAGTGTCTATTGAGAATGTTGATAACAGTATGTTCGACTACTTCGTGAATTGGAGAGAATATTCTGAAGTACCAAACTGAATCCAAAAGACTAGATGGTGGCCTAAACATATCAAGATGCAGGCTAACTAGGAAAAATCTCAAATCCTATATTCACTGTCAAAAAATCAGTTTGGAAAGTATGGGATAAGGTAGATCAACTTTAGTGCTGGCCCTCGCTCAATGGTTCCTTCAACAGAATCACTCAAGAAGAAATGAATAATCTACATACCCTTATTTAAACTTCTCCACAGACAAAACTTCAAGCCCAAATGTCTTCACTGCTGAATTCTACTGAATATTTAAAAAGAATGATCCCAACTCAAACTCTTCCAGAAAATTAAAGAGGAAAGAATTTTTCCCAACTCATTCTATGATGCCAACATTACCCTGATGCCAAAGCAATACAAAGGCATTTGAGCAACTTTACGTCAATAAATTCAACAATTTAGATTAAATGTACTACTTCCTCAAAAGACATCAACTACCAAAGTTCATTAAACAAGAAATGAGGCTGGCCCTAGCTGACATCTGTATGCAAAATATAAATTTTGTTACATACATCATACTGGATGGCTTAAACAGCAGAAATTTATTTCTCACAGTTCTAGAAGTTGGGAAGTCTGAGATCTCGGTGCCAACATGGACACAAGGTCAGGTTCTGGTGAGACCTTTTCTGGCTTGCAGTAGGCTGCCTTCTTGTTGCATCTTCACACAGCAGGGAGTAGAAAAAGGATACAAGCTCTCTCATGTCTCTTATAAAGGCAATAATCTCTCATTCATAAGGGCTCTATTTTCATGACCTATTACTTCCCAAAGGCCTCATCTTCAAATGCCAGCACATTAAGAACTAGGGTTAAACATATCAACTGGGAGGAATACAAACATTCAGTCCATAGCAACTTGAATTAAACAGAGAATTCTTAGATTTCACCAAAAACATGATCCATAAAAGAATAAGTTGATATAGTAGATTACATCAAAAGTTTAAAACTTCCACTCTGGAGAAGCCATTTTTAAGAGCATGAAAAGACAAGGGAGAAAATCTCTGCAAAGGTTATATCTGAATAAAGATCTGGTACCCAGATTATAAAAAGAATTCTCAAAACTCAAGAATAACAACCTTAATTTAAAAAATGTGCAAAAGATTCGAACAGACATTTCACCAAAGAAGACATACAAATGGCAAATGAGCAAAAGGAAAGTGGTCAATATTAGTGCAAATTAAAACTGCAATGAAATGACACTATGTTCCTATTAAAACTATTTCAAGACCCAATTCAGATCTCATTTTCTCCATTAATCATTCTCTTACTACTTCATTTATGAAGATTCTTTTGTGGATACTTGAGCTAAACTGCTCCTGAGAATGTCTATCTAATATACTATGTTATTTCCATAACTCAGATGACAGAGATCTCATACAGAAAAAATAAAAGTGTAAAAATAATAAATCTTACAATATAAATTACCTTATTCTGTTCCATCCTTTGTAAAAAGAATGTACAAATTTAGCTATTTCAATTTTCTCATTATAATGACCAAAAGATTTCTTTGTGAATAGCCTAATAAGAACATATTTTAGAATTGCACAGCAATTGTAGAACAACAGAAACTCTTAATATATTTAATCACACTAGATTTGCAATGTCCTGATTCAAAGTATAGATATTTCAACCTCGAATAAGATTCATGTGCCTCAAGTGTATATGCAAAATTAATTGCATGGGATAACACACCAATATAAATTCAATTTCCTTTGCCAATCTCACTGTTACCTTTTGTAACAAGAACATAGCTGATCAATTTCTCATCAGGAACTAAAAATTGGCTCTCAGACTCGGAATTGATAAACTATGTTTCACCTCTCAACCTTCAATAAAGGAAATGAAAATTTAATCAATAAAGGTAGAATCCCTATATTTCCAAAAAGCTGCACTTGTGGTCACCATGCCTAAGAGTGTTATTCGATCCTAAAAATCAACACGGTTCACCTTTTCAGCTAGAGTGGACACTTTCAAGTCCAAAGTATACTAAGAAATTAAGCTTTAAAGAACGAGGTGGTTTATCTTAAAATTTAAGTGTGCATATATGCATGCATATGTGGGTGTGTATGTACCTATTACTTCCCATTGAAAAAGAAAGTCTAAAACAAGGAATAACTCAGTAGCAATGCTACTTTGAAAGAAGTGCTGATATGTGGCTTCTAAAGGAATTAAGACTCTTTATCATTAAAAGAATTAAGATTCTTTGGAAAAAACGGCTGATTCTAAGTACTAGGTTAGAGATATGTTAGATGAGTCTGGAAAGCTCTATCATATCAGACAGAAAAAAGAAGCTATCAAAGACTAGGAGGGTCATATCAAAAGGAATGAGGAAATACCTGAAGATGCTCCTATTGAATCAAAGTTGATTATCTGATCATTACTAAGGATAAAAACTGCACTGGACCAAAACATACTAAACAAGTTTAAACATATTAATTTATTAAATTACCTAAAAATAGTACACTGGTCATCTTTGGAAAGTTTGAAACACAAATTATTACTTTGAAAACTGTAAAATAAAAGAATTAGGCAATCATCCTACCTTTCTTATACAATCTGTAATTAAGGGCAACCTATAAAGTGTTCTTAGGGGAAAGTATGTATATATAACATTTAATTTGAATTAGGTCAAGTCTCTAGGCTTAACTACAAATTTACAGGAAATAGAGAGAAGAGACACCATGTTAAGGTACACCACAGGAGTACAATCAGTAAAATTCAGACTCTGGGAGACCAAAAAAAAAAAAAAAAAATCCAAACAAGGACTTTGTTCCACCAAATAATAATAATAAACATTTTTAAAAGAAAATGGAAAACACAAGGAAAAAAGAGTTGGAGGGAATCTATAGATCAGTTCTGACCAATAAAACATTCTTCAATGAGTGAAATGCTCTGTACTATCTAATATGGCAGCCCCTAACTTCATGTGGCTCCTGAGCACTTGATATACTAAAGATTGGAATATTTCATTTTAATTGTAATTAATTTAAATTTAAACAGCTACTTGTGGTTAGTGGCTACCCTACTGGGTGATGCCATTATTGATCAATGGAGAATTAAGAGACCTATTAATCAATCATAATATATCATATGATGGATCTTATCTGAACCAAATTAATAAAATCTTTAAAATATATATTAATAGTAATTTCTTAAAAGCATAAAATATTTGACATTCTCAATATTAAGAAATTACTATTAACATTTTTATGTGTGATAACTGTATTTTGGTAATGAGGGCAGAAACTACCCTTTAGAAATATTTACAAATAAAATGATTTAATTTCTAAAATTTGCTTCAAAATAATCAAAGGGAATAATCTAAGATTAGGCAATGAATTGACAGAGATTGCAGCTGGGTGATGGATAAATGGGACTCTATATACTGTCTCTGTACTTTTGTATATTTTTGTAATTTTCCATGATAAAAATTGTTGGGGGAGGAAAAGACACTTAACCTGTGTGATAGGAGGAAGTTTGCCTTTTTGTCTCTCCCAGGAAGGATATTGGAAATACAAAAGAAATTCTTAAGAGGGATAGTTTGGTTAGAGGCAGATAAACTGTCCTATACTATATTTGATACACTTAAGCCTGACTATCTATTGGACAGCTTTTTATTTCTGGGTAATACACAAACTTTTTTTGATATTATTTGACTGCTCCTTTCGATGTGGGTAGATTAGAATGTGAATGCATATGCCTCAGTTGTACCTTTAACTCTGGCTCAAAATTTGAAGAAAGGACATTAACTGCAGTGTTTTTTTTTTTTTTTTCCAGCTTAGATTTAGGGATATGGTAGGCCAAAGATCACCACCACTACCCCATCTCCAGCAAAAGATATCCACAGCAAATCTCTGGAACCTCTGATGTTATCATAATTGGAAAAAGGGTCTTTCAAGGTAATTAGGGATCCTGAGATGAAATCATCCTACATTACCAAGAGGACCTTAAATCCAATGACAAATGTCCTCAGAAACATGAGAGAATAGATGGAGGAGAAGGCAAAGTGAAGAGGCAGAGATTGGAGTGAAGCGGCCACAAACCAAGGAAGTCAGCAATCACGAGAGGCTGGAAGAGGCAGATTATCCCCTCAAAATTCCAGAAGTACAGTGCTGGCAACATCTTGATTTCAGACTGTGGCCTCCAGAACTGTGAGAGAATAAATTTCTCTTACTTTAAGCCACTAAGTCTGTGATAAATTGTTGAGGCAGCCACAGAAAATTAACAAAAGGATTATCTACTCTTTGAATTACTGAATACCTCTCTTTTCTCATGTTGCCTCAATAATTAAATGTTACTGGGAATCAAAATGACTTCTAGACCTTTTTTTTTTTTTCTTTTTATGGCCATACCTGTGACATATGGAAGTTCCTGGGCTAGGGGTCAAATTGGAGCTGCAGCCGAGGCCTATGCCACATCCACAGCAACACT
The DNA here is from genome assembly GCF_016906955.1 of Phacochoerus africanus. NCBI lineage: Eukaryota > Metazoa > Chordata > Mammalia > Artiodactyla > Suidae > Phacochoerus > Phacochoerus africanus. Next base: position 121,594,242 of record NC_062554.1, on the reverse strand, counting down.
AGATCTGAAACATATCTGAAACATGCCACATCTTACGGCAGGCAACACTGGATCCCTAACCCACTCAGCAAGGCAGGGATCAAACCTGCATCCTCAAAGAGGCAATCTGGGTTCTTAACCCGCTGAGTCACAATAGGAACTCCACATCTTTTCTGTTTTGAGGGCAGGCATTTTTGTTTCTTTTATTCAATGATGTATACCAAGTGCTGGAAAACTACTCTCTGATCATACTTTTTTATGCCTCTTTCTACACTTTTCTCATTAGCATTCTTTCATTAAACATCTAAGGTGGTCCTGCCTAAGGAAAACAAAAAGATGACAAGAAAATACTTCTCTTTCTTTATCTTTTTTTTTTTTTTTTGTCTATTTGTTATTTCTTGGGCCGCTTCCTCGGCATATGGAGGTTCCCAGGCTAGGGGTCGAATTGGAGCTGTAGCCACCGGCCTACACCAGAGCCACAGCAACACCAGATCCGAGCCGCATCTGCAACCTACACCACAGCTCACGGCAACGCTGGATCCTTAACCCACTGAGCAAGGGCAGGGACTGAACCCGCAACCTCATGGTTCCTAGTCGGATTCATTAACCATTGTGCCACGACGGGAACTCCTTCTCTTTCTTTAAATTCTGCCAACTTTAAGCTTTAACATCATTCCAGTTTCCTAACGGCCCATTTAGAAAATTCTATCTGAAATCATCATATTCATTCATGTGGTATACGATCTTTTCCTATACAATGTAGACTATATACCAAGAATTTGCAGAGCACTTTTGTTTCATGATTTAGTGTTTTGTAATTATTTTTCTACTTTATGAACTTCCCTCAAACTTACCAATAAAAAAAAAAAAAAGAAATAGCACTGTGTGAGTACCTTTATGTATTATGGACTTTTGTATGCAAAGGAAATTTTTAAACACTGAAAATATGTTACCTACTCTGCAGTGTCACAAAAAAGGGATTAAAAGGCTGTTCAAAACATTTCTTCATTTCTTCTGGCTACCTACCTGTTAAACTGGATATATATATTTTTTGTCACATAATTTTACTACTTATTAACACTGTTCTATAACGATGAGCATTAAATTAAGTTTAATTCTCTATGAAAGAGAAGTAGATATTTTTGTCAACTTGAATAGTAATGCTATTTATTATCTAAAACATGTCTTTCCTATTAGTGAACTAGTTTGTAGTGGCATCTTTAACAAGTGTATTTTTGAAGGTGATAAACTTTTTTTATCTAGAAGTTATTTCACAATACAAATGAATACACAATCCTTTTTCAATGTAAATATGAAAAAAGCACATCCTTCAGAAGAAAAAACCCCATTACATGTTTCTGAATATCAATCAGGTCTTTTGATCTTTTCTAAAAGAAGTTAAATGAGATTAGAAAATATATCATTCTTGGGAGTTCCTGTTGTGGCTCGGCGGTAACAAACCCAACAGGTATCCATGAGGCAGGTTCAATCCCTGGCCCTGCTCAGTGGGTTAAGGATCTGGCATTGCTGTCAGCTGTGGTGTAGGTCAGCAGCTGCAACTCTGATTCAACCTCTAGCATGGAAACTTTCATATGCCAAAGGTGAAGCCCTACAAAGAAAAAAGAAAACATATCATCCTTAAAGATATGACAATTATCGTTTTGGCTTGGCTTGTGTCTCAACTTCCACTAGTAGCTATCCGTATTTCTTTATTTCAAAACAAGGTTGCAGTGGCTAACAGATGAATGCAGCATTTCATTTTTGGGCTTAAACTCTCGACTAGTCCTTGGATATAGTCTTCTCATTGAATATTAACCTACTACCAGCAGAAGGATTTTTGAAAATCAACAATAAATGACTAAACAAAACAACACTAATAGAAAAGTGAAACTTAGAAAAGATACTCTCCTGCCACTGCCCAGCTGAAAATGTTACAAATTAGATACAGTCTTCCCTATAACATATATCAAATATTTTATTTCTAGGTCTGAAAAAAAAATGTTTAAAGAGACAGTGATGCAGGCTAACAAAACGGAAAACTGGGAGGAGGGGAGACATCAGATTATAAACAACATAAGAAAAGTAATGTATTATGAATGTATGTATTTGACAATAATCTATATATGCAAAAACTACTTCATGAATTTTACAAATGCAATTCAGTCTTCTATCCTCTTGAACTAAAAAAAAAAAAAAAAAAGCAAGCTCACATCTGTTAAAACAAAAAAGACCTGAGGACAGAGGTGAGGTGGAAGAGGAAGCCTGAAGTAGATTCTGTCCATTCAAGCATATAATCAGAATGAATAATTTACAAGCTTACTTTCATCTTCATTGCCACTAAGAACTGAATTCTAAGGAGCTTAGGGAGACTGTAACACATCAGATAACCAAGTTGAATAAACAGAGGAGACTAAGCAAAAATGATTCAATAAAACCTGTTCATAAGATTGGGGAAGGGGTTGGGGAACTAAAAAGAAATGGCAGAAAGGCAAAGACTGGTGTAGTAGTGGTCAATGACTTTTACCTTAACTGTATCTATTCATTTCATTTTAGAAAGTCAGATAGCTGTATTAAATCAACTGAAGCAGAAGGCTACATTATGCTAATATTAGCTATGTATCCTCCCCATCAAAAGGAATACTTTATAATAGAAATGGCAAAATACAAAAAGAAAACAATCGAAGCACTTGTAGGTCTTTCCATTATAATTCAAATAAGCTAAAACATTTATTGCACTAAGTAGGCATATATGAAAAAATTCTCCAACAATTCCTATATGATTTTTCAAACCAAAGCGTATTTCATATACCTCTGAAAGGAAGCATACCAAAACAAAAAGAAGTAATTTAATGTCTTACCAAAAAACATACAATTACCCAACAGCTTATAAAATTTGATTTATAAGCCATCAAAGGAAACAATTCTTGGCATCAAGACAACACAATGTCAAAAAATATTTATAAACTAGGATCCAATATCATCTGCTTCTCTACTGGCTTTAAAGAAATGATACGTGTATCACTTTAGACTCTAAACCACAGTCAGCATTATAAAACAATGCAGGTTCGATCCCTGACCTTGCTCTGTGGGTTCAGGATCTGGCATTGCTGTGAGCTGTGGCATAAGTCGCAGATGTGGCTCAATTCCCATGTTGCTGTGGATGTGGTGTAGGCCAGCAGCTACAGCTCCAATTCGACCCCTAGCTGGGAACCTCCTTAGGCTGAGGGTGCGGCCATAAAAAGACCAAAAAAAAAGGGGGAAAAAAAAAGAATTGGGAGTTCCTGGTGTGGCTCAGCAGAAACTAACCCAACTAGTACCCATGAGGATGTGGATTCTATTGCTGGCCTCACTCAGTGGGTTAAGGATCTGGCATTACCATGAGCTATGGTGTAGGTCACAGGCACAGCTAAGATCTGGCATTGCTGCAGCTGTGGTGTAGGCCAGAAGCTGTAGCTCTGATTCAACCCCTAGCCTGGGAACCTCCATATGCCATAGGTGAGGTCCTAAAAAGCAAAAAGGAGAAATAAAAAAGAGAGAAAATACTGAAAGCACCTAAGGAAAAGCAACAAATTACATACAAGGAACAATAAGGTTATCAGCCGATTTTTCAGCATAAACTCTGCAGGCCAGAAGTGACTGGCAAAACCTACAACCAAGAATACACTACCCAGGAGTTGCCACTGTGGCACAACACGATTGGTGGCACCTCTGGAATGCTGAGATGCATGTTCAATCCACAGCCTGGCACAGTGGAATTAAGGATTTGGTGTTGCCGCAGCTGTGGTGTAGGTTGCAAGTGAGGATCAGATCTGATCTCTGCCCTGGTAACTCCATATGCTTCAGGGAGACCAAAAAAGAAAAAACAAAAAGAATACTCCACCCAGCAAGTCTCTCATTCAGATATGAAGGAGAAATCAAAAGCTTTACAGTCAAGCAAAAGCTAAGAGAATTCAGCACCACAAAACCAGCTTTACAACAAATATTAAAAAAAGGAATTTCCCTAGGAGGAAAAGAAAAAGCCATGACTAAAAATTACAAATGAGAAGGCTCACTGATAAAGGCAAATATATAGTAAAGGTAGGAAATCACCAACATACAAATATGATATCAAAACCAGCAATCATGAAAAGAGGGTCCAAATGCAGGTTACTAGAAATGAATTTGCAATCGAGAGACCAGTAATTTAGAACAATCTTGTATATCCTATATCAAAACTTCATGGGAACTACAAACCAAAAATCTAAAAGAGATATATATACACACACAGATAAGAAAAAGCAATCCAAACACAACACTAAAGACAGCAAACCACAAGAGAAAACAAAAGAAAAAAGACCAACAAAAACAAATCCAAAACAATTAAAATGTCAACAAGAACATATATATCAACAATTACCTTAAATGTAATGGACTACATGTTCCAACCAAAAGACATAGACTAGCTGAATGGATACAAAAATAAGACCCATATACACCCTGTCTACAAAAGACCCCCTTCAGTTCTAGGGACATATACAAACTGAAAGTGAGAAGATAGAAGAAGATATTCCATGAAAACGGAAGTTAAAACAAAGCTGGAGTAGCAATACTCATATCAGACAAAAGAGAATTTAAAATAAAAATGGTTACAAGAGACAAAGAAGGACATTACATAATGATCAACAGATCGATCCAAGAAGAAAATACAATTATAAATATATATGCACCCAACATAGGAGCACTTCAATATATAAGGCAAATGCTAACAGCCATGAAAGGAGAAATTAACAATGAACACAATAATAGTGGGGGACATTAACACCCTACTTACAGTAATGGACAAGTCATCCACACATAAAATCAACAAGGAAACACAAACCTTAAATGATGCATTAGGCCAGATGGAAGATTTAATAGATATTTATAGAACATTCCATCTGAAAGCAGAATAGACATTCTTCTCAAGTGCACCTGGAACATTCTCTAGGATAGATCACATTCTGGGCCACGAATCAAACCTTGATAAATTTAAGAAAATTAAAATATCAAGCATCTTTTCTGACCACAATGCTGTAAGACTAGAAATCAACTACTAAAAAAAAAAAAAAAACCTGCCAAAAAACAGAGAGAAAGCTGCAAAACATCACAAACATGTGCAGACTAAACAATATGTTACTAAATAATCAATGAATCAATGAAGAAATCAAAGAGGAAACCAAACAATATCTACAAATAAAAAAGAAAAACAGGAGTTCCCATCGTGGCGCAGTGCTTAAGGAATCCGACTAGGAACCATGAGGTTGCGGGTTCGGTCCCTGCCCTTGCTCAGTGGGTTAAGGATCCGGCATTGCCGTGAGCTGTGGTGTAGGTTACAGACGCGGCTCAGATCCCACGTTGCTGTGGCTCTGGCGTAGGCCAGTGGCTACAGCTCCGATTCGACCCCTAGCCTGGGAACCTTCATATGCTGCGGGAGCGGCCCCAAAGAAATAGCAAAAAGACAAAAAAAAAAAAGGAAAAAAAAAGAAAAACAATGATCCAAAACCTATGGGATGTGGTAAAAACAGTTCTAAGGGGGAAGTTTATCACAATATAAGACTACATCAAAAAAGAACATAAATTTCTAATAAACTAACCTTACACCGAAAGCAACTTGAGAAAGAAAAACAAATAAAACCTAGAACTTAGTAGAAGGAAAGAAATAAAAAAGATCAGAGCAGAAATAAATGAAATAGAAATGAAGAAAACAACAGAAAAGAGCAATTACTAAAAGCTGGTTCTTTGAAAAGATCAACAAAATTGATAAACTCTTCCCTAGACTCATCAAGAAAAAAGGATAGAGGACTCAAATCAATAAAATTAGAAATGAAAATGGAGAGGTTACAATATACATCACAGAAATACAAAGGATCATTAAGAGATTACTATAAGCAACTAAATACCAATAAAATGGACAACCTAGAAGAAACAGACTCCTCCAAAGATACAACCTTCCAAAACCAAACCAGTAAGAAACAGATGAACAGACCAAAAACAAGAACTATGATTTAAAATTGAAACCGTAATTTAAAACTTTTCGAATTCTATCAATGGTTTAGAGAAGAGTTAACACCTACCCTTCTAAAACTATCAAAAAAAAAAAAAAAAAAGAAGAAGAAGAAGAAGAGAAGAAGAAAAGGAAGGAATACTCCCAAGCTCATTCTATGAGGCCACCATTACTCTGATACCAAAACCAGACAAGGATAGCACAAAAAAAGAAAATTACAAGCCAAGATCACTGATGAACAGAGAAATAAAAGGAATCCAAATTGGAAAACAAGTAAAACTATCACTGTTTGCAGATGACAAGATACTATATATAGAAAATCCTAAAAACACTACCAGAACACTGGTAGAGCTCATCAATGAATTCAGTAAAGTTGCTGGACACAAAATTAATACAGAAATCTACTGTATTTCTATATACTAACAACGAAAGTTCAGAAAGAGAAATCAGGGAAACAATCCCACTTACCATCACATCAAAAAGAATAAAATACCAGGAATAAACCTATCTAAAGAGACAAAAGACCTATACTCTGAAAACTCTGATACATGCACCCCAGTGTTCACATCAGCACTATTTATAATAGCCAAGACATGGAAGCAACCTAAATGTCCATCAACAGCGGAATGGATAAGGAAGATGCAGTACATATATACAGTGGAATATTAGTCATTAAAAAGAATGAAATAATGCCACTTGCAGCAACATGAATGGACCTAGAGGTTACCAAACCAGGTGAAATTAGTCAGTGAAAAATAAACATCATATGACATCACTTATATGTGGAATCTTAAAAAAAAAAAAAAGATACAAATGAATTTATTTGCAGAACATGAACAGACTCATGGATTTGGAAAACAAACTTATGGGGTTACCAAAGGGGACAGGTGAGGGAGAAGGATGGACTAGGGGTGTCTAGGACTAGCATACAGACTGCAGTATACAGAATGCCTGGCCAACAGGGACCTGCTATATATAGCACAAAGAACTCTACCCAATATTCTGTGATAATCTACATGGGAAAAGAATCTGAAAAACAATGGATGTGGGTATACGTCTACTGAAGCAATGTGTTGTAGAGCAGAAATTATCACAACATTGTAAATCAACTATACTTCAATAGAACTTTAAAAAATGAAAAAAAAAAGGACAAAATCTCTGGTCTCAAGGTACTTACAATGTCTCAAGAGAATTAATAAACCAATGGAAAAAACACGAGATATCAAAAAGTGACAAACAGTATGCAAAAAAAATAAAATAGGGTAATATAATATAAAGTGGCTATAAGATCGGGTATTCAGAAGGCCTCCTGAAGGATATAGCCCATGGAATAATCTAATGATTCTCAATAAAATTTAAGAGCTAAGGCTTGAATATAAGATCTAGCTTAGCCTGATTTAGGTATAGAACAAAAAGCAATGTGACTAGAGCCTTCTGAAGAAGAGGGAAAATGGCAGAAGGTCACAAACACATGATCAGATTATTTAGGGCCTTCTAGGTTAGAGCAATAAATTTTTATATTATACCCTTGGATTGTAAGAAGCAGCATCCTGAAACTTACTGTCATGCTTTTTGTAAAACAGCTGGATACTATTCACCACACCAAACAAAACATTCTTAAGGAAGCTCCAAAGGAAGAATTTCTTTCAATCATGTTCAATAAAAGCTGATCTTTTTCTGAGGAATTGGTATAAATTTACCTTATGTGAATTGAGAAATTAATCATGCCTTCCTCTATCCTCTGAACTCTAGAATAGTCAAGGTGGAATTTGCAATTAGCTTCTGGCAGCTGTATAAACCTTATGGCATCTATTTTTTAATAAACTTTTTATTTTAGAAGTTTTTCTTCTTTTTACAGCCACATCTGTGGCATATGGAAGCTCCCAGGCTAAGGGCTGAATTGGAGTGGCAGCTGAGGCCTGTACCACAGCCATGGCAACACCAGATCTGAACTACATCTGCCATCTACACCGCAGCTTGCAGCAACACCAGATCCTTAACTCACTGAGTGAGGCCAGGGGTCAAACAGCATCCTTACAGAGGCAATGTCAGGTCCTTAACCTGCAGAGCTAAAATGCGAACTCTGTAGAAGAGTTTTATATTTACAGAAAAGTTATTAAAAGTAGTGCAGAGAGTTCCCATATATCCAAGCTGTCAACCAGTTTCCCCTATCATTAATACCTTACATGATAAGCATTGCATATTTGTCACAATTAATGAGCAAACAATGATATATTATTAACTAAAGTCTATAATTTACTCAGATTTCCCTAATTTTTACCTGATGCTCTTTTTCTTCCAGGATCTTTATGATATCTATTAGATTTTTACTGGAGCTTTATTTTACTACTCTGCCTTTATTTCCCCCTTATCCTTACCTCTGTGACTACTACCTAATATATATTTATCTAATTCTATGAACCTTTTCCAATACTTCTGGGAACTATGTGGGAAAAAAAATTAGCAGAGTTTTCAAAAGACACAATTAGCTTTTGCTCAGGTCTAATAGTTTAGGATTATTCAGAGTAGGTAATGCTTCATAAATCTCTTAAAAATATAGAGACTCAAAGAAATGTTCAAATAAAAATGTTATTCAAAGATATCATTTGGATAAAAATGCAAAGTTATTATAAAAAAAGCATTTTTATGTTTCCATACTAGTTTAATTGACATTCAGCATTAGTAATCCTGATTGTTCTTACTGAGCCTTAACATGGTCTCAGATCACACAAATCTAAGATAAGGGTGAGGCAAAATGATCTTTTAAAGTCCTTTTCAATTAGAAATATTGATATCTTAATTCTGTGACCTAGGCTCTTACATTCTCTCTCTCTTTTTTTTTTTTTTTTGCCATTTCTTGGGCCGCTCCCATGGCATATGGAGGTTCCCAGGCTAGGGGTCGAATTGGAGCTGTAGCCGCCGGTCTATGCCAGAGCCACAGCAACGCGGGATCCAAGCTGCGTCTGCAACCTACACCACAGCTCACAGCAATGCCGGATCCTCAACCCACTGAGTAAGGACAGGAATCGAACCCACAACCTCATGGTTCCTAGCCGGATTCATTGACCACTGAGCCACGAAGGGAACTCCTACATTCTCATCTTGACATTTTTCCATCACAAGTAAAGAGAGGAAAACATTTAATGTTTCTAAACAAAAGATACTACATTTTTAAAAGAGGATGGCAAAATAAAGTTTGAAGCTTTACTTGAAATTTATTAAGTATAAATCAAAACATTAATTTATTGTATAAGTTATACTAAGTGAATAAGTTTATATATATATATGTAACTATATAAATCTCAAAAGCATCCCGAGGAAAGGGGGAGTTTCCCACGAAAGAGGTGTGAATATTTACCCAAGCAAATTTGACAGAATTGGACTATGTCAAATGGGTAACACAATTAAGAGTTCTGTTTTCGTATTTATAATAAATTGTCTTGCCTTGAGACAATCCTGATTATTAAGATGTGACTGATTCATTTATGGTGGGACTTCTAGTTTGCAGCTTAATCTACTCTGCCCCAAATATCCAAATACCAAATACCTCACTGACAGCAGGCACTGTAAAAACATAATATAGCTTAAAGTTTTTATCATCTATTTCCAAAAATTCTCCAAAACATTACTCCATGAAAGACTGACTCTAAGGGCCCTAAATGTGTGTCTACCCTTCCACACAAAAAATAACCCCACAAGTCTAGACCACTTATTTTACTGTTATGTATGCCCAACAAATCTTTCTGCAGAAAAAGATAAAATAGTAAAATTTTAATTTTATTCATGACACTATTTAAAAATCAGGGAGTTCCCATTGTGGTGCAGTGGAGACAAATCTGACTAGTATCCACGAAGATGTGGGTTTGATCCCTGGCCTTGCTCAGTGGGTCGGGGATCCAGCATTGCTGTGGCTGTGGTGCAGGCCAGAAGCTGTAGCTCTGATTCGACCCCTTGCCTGGGAACACCCATATGCCACAGGTACAGCCCTACAAAGCAAAAAAAAAAAAAAAAAAAAAATCAGTAATTGCTGAGAATTCCTTTTCCTTTGTGGCACAATGAGTTAGGGATTTGGCATTATCACCACAGTGGTTGCTCAGGTTGCTGCTGTGGCGTGGGCTCGATCCCTGGCCTGGGAACTTCCACATGGGCATGGCAAAAAAGAAAAAAAAAATCAATACACTCTACAAGCTTTAGGGTAAAATTATAAATCACCTTCTCAGTCACATATTTTCAAATGTAAATGCCACCAAAAATAACAGAAATTACACAGAGGAGTAGGTAATGATATCTATCAAAGGAGATCAGATGTAAACTGATAAGGAATATCTGAGAATAATTGTTTAAGTGTTACATACATACTACTTCAGAATATGATCATTTCCTAGTTACAATCAAAAGACACTTATTTTAAATAAAAGTGGAGACCCTTTATTTTTCATGAATCAATGCATAAATGCTTCATGAAATTCACTCCCAAATGATGAATGAAGCAAAATAACCAAGAATCTGAATGTCTGTTTATTTGAATAATAAAAACAACTTTTTTTTTGTCTTTTTAGGGCTGTACCCATGGCACATGGAGGTTCCCAGAAGTCTAATCGAACTGTAGCAACATCAGATCAGAGCCATGTCTGCGACCTATACCACAGCTCAACCTCAGGTCCTTAACCCACTAAGCAATGCCAGGGATTGAACCTGCGTCCTCACAGGTACTAGTCAGATTTGTTTCCACTTAGCCACGATGGGAACTCCAATAAAAGCAACTTTAAATAAACACTCCTTGATTTCTTAATACACTGAAATTATTTTGTTTGGCTGCTTTTTTTTGAAGTGTAAAAAAGCCGCCTTATCTATGAAGAGTAATTCTTCAAATTAGAAGAAAATAATCAACTAGTATAAAAAATAATAGTCAACTTTTCATCAGAAAAATTTTTTCATATACTGTGCCTTGTGACATGTGGAGGTTCCTGGGGCAGGAACTGCCCCCATGCCACAGCAGCGACCCAAACTGCTCCAATCACAATGCTGCGCCACACGGGAACTCCCTAATATACTTTTATTAAATAAACCACTTTACTCTTTGAGAATCCATTTTAAGTTATCTTTCTTTCCCTATAATTATAAATCCATTTCATCTTAATTAAAGGTACTGTGAAATATGAAGAAGGAACTTATTTTACTATAACTCATCTTAAGCAGTAAGTAACAAAAATGTTTTTTTATTCTAATAATGATGTTAAGTTATAACCATTTAATATATGTAAATAATCAGGATAGCTATTACTTCAATTCAATGCAATAAACATTAAAAAATAAACATCCTATAGATGATAATAGAATAGTCAAACCATCAATGAACTTAAGAAGCCTATAAATTGGGAGTTCCTGTCGTGGCTCAGTGGTTGACGAATCCAACTGGGAACCATGAGGTTTTGGGTTCGATTCCTGGCCTTGCTCAGTGGGTTAAGGATCTGGCATTGCTGTGAACTGTGGTGAAGGTTGCAGACATGGCTCGGATCCCGCGTTGCTGTGGCTCTAGCATAGGCCGGTAGCTACAGCTCCAATTCGACCCCTAGCCTGCGAACCTCCACCTCCACATGCCGCGGGAGCGGCCCAAGAAATGGCAAAAAAAAAAAAAAAAAAAAAAAATTAGAAGGCTATAAACTTACTGGCTACTGCCTTAAAAAACCTCAGAATTAACCATACTGATCTAAAATTATTTATGGCAAGGGTTCTCAACTTTGGCTACATATTAGAATCACCTAGAGAGACTGTAAAACTATCAAAGCCTGGGCTCCACCCCCCAAACCCTATTTTGATTGGTGTGCCAAATATTAGTATTTGTAAAACAAACATACAAACAAAACACAAGCAAACTGAGTTAACTGAGCAGCAGATTTGAAAATCAACAATTTATGGTACACTTCAGTTTTAATAAGATTAAAAAACCCCCAAAACTTGCTTACTGGCACCAAAAGTCTTAGGTCCACTAAAACTTAAGGTGTAGCAAAAAGGGGACTAAAGGAAAGAGAGAAAGACAATATTCTAAAAAATAACTGAGGCCCATCAAATATTTTTTCCTTTAAAAATGTTAAAAGTTGAAAGTCCTGTCTTGGACTTTGTGATAAATCTGCTGGTGTGGTGTTATTTTATAAATAACTGCTAAATAAAAACCTAGAAATACAGATTAAATAACAAGAATAAAGAAATGTTTAAATTTAATATCATATAAAAGATACTAAATATATACTAATGAGACAAAATTAGAGTCCCTTTAATAACTTTTTTAAACCTCAATATTACTTCCCAATACACAGCTTTAGTTTGTTAATCTGAGAGTGGAAGAAAGAGCAAGTGCAGAATATTTCCCTTATGAGAGCAGCATACACATCTGCATGATCAGTCAATAATACTCCCTTTATAACAAGGTCCAAAGAAGTTCATGTCTTTGAGCAAAGAAATTAAAAGTTAACTATAAATATTTGTCATTTTAGCATACTTTGAGAGAATTTACTTTTTCTATAATAATAACTAATGTGTATAAGAATTACTAGCAACATGACCCAGCAGAGAGGTATGAATAAAGATTATGATAACTGTCAGTACATTTCAGAATACCTTTGTTACAAACCAGATGGTAAAACTTTGAAAGAATTAGGGATAAGTAGCCTAACCTTAAGAATAATATTAGAAGAATCAATACTAAAGCAAGTTACACAGGGTGAGGAAATCAGTTTAACTTCAATGTAATTTCATTTTTCTTACATTCTTAAAATATTTTAAGGAGATACTCTTTAGAACACATAAACAAGAAATAATAACCCAATAAAGAATTAAACATTTTGATAAATCTTAAGAGTCTTCACTTAAATATTAGGGAAATAAATATACTATAATCCAAAATTCAGTAACATATTATAAAGCTAATACCTAAGCGCCAATACGCTAATAAAGATTTTGAAGGAAGCACATTTTGAATTCGGAATGGTCAGTGAGAAGATATAGCTCGATGTTAGGGCATTTGATTGCAGAATAGTCAGAGATGAGATATATACTTCTATGTCATTAAAGACAATGAGATTTTTAACTACAGATCTCTCTTTTCAATGAACAACTTCATATTCATCTCTCCTAAAAATATGTGATGCAAACATTTTTAATTTTGCTTGATATTTCCAGCCTCTGAAGTAACACTCACTCAAGAAATAGCTGCTGAATTAGCTCCTAATTATTTACTGACAGAAGAACTATAACTTTAACTTACAACTCTCCAAATCTACCAAAGGTTAAACCCATAAAGAATGAGCTGGTGAACAGAAGCCGAGATAACAGTAAAGGAAGGATCAATAAAGATAATTGGAAAGATAACTACTGTCCTTAGGTCAGTCATTTTATGAATGCCGAACTGTGCACATGCATATATATACACGCTTATACCCACACACAGAGAGTAAATATGTTCCATTGTTTTACTAATCCCAGTCTAATGACATGACATAAATAGAAAGAAAAAGCTATGTTGCCCAGACTAATTACAGACTGAGGATCCACTGAATGAAGGATGGATGGGGGATGGATGAATAGATAAACAGAGAGAGAAATAAAAATACATTGTTGGGAAGAGGGAACATGATGCAGATTAAGAACTTTAAACCAATATTTGTGATTCATAATGCTAAGGTGACTAAAGGACAGAATAAGAGATCCACCATAAGGTAAATGTGAGCTACACAAAAAAATTACTGAAACATAAAGTAATCATGATATAATTATAAAAAGCAAAAAAGATCTATATAATAGGGTAGGTTATATTAGTTTTATACTGCTCAGTTTAAAATATCTTTTCTTAAAAAGAGGTTTATGTGGCTAAACACAGGGATTAATGCATCTTACCTTCCACAGAAGGTGCCTGGTCCTGAGCTGAGTATAGCATATCCTTAAAAGCCTATTAGAAAGAAAGAAAAGAAGTACATGAAATCATGAGTAATCTTTACAATAAAAGCATTTTGAGCTAAGCAATTACTTCTTTTTCAGTTTCTAGACAATGACTATATATGGTTCCCTAAATTGAGAATTTAGTGAAGTACTTTAATTAACTTTAATAAGCAAAAACCCAAATATTATACTTTCATATCAATCCAATATTGTCCATCTTTAAGAGGAGGGTTTAGGAGTTCCCGTCATGGCGCAGTGATTAACGAATCCGACTAGGAACCATGAGGTTGCAGGTTCGATCCCTGCACTTGCTCAGTGGGTTAACGATCCAGCGTTGCTGTGAGCTGTGGTGTAGGTTGAAGACGCGGCTTGGATCCTGCGTTGCTGTGGCTCTGGTGTAGGCTGGCAGCTATAGCTCCGATTCGACCCCTAGCCTGGGAACCTCCATATGCCGCGGGAGCGGCCCAAGAAATGGCAAAAAGACAAAAAGACAAAAAAAAAGACAAAAAAAAAGAGGAGAGTTTGTGTGTGCACACCTTAAACATTAAAAGGCATTTGAAAAAGCATGAAAAAAATCACCTAAGAGATCATAAACTCTCTTGAATGAAAAAATATAGTGATAGAGATTGGGAATGGTTCCAGAGGAATACAATGAAACACTGAATAAGAAAAGAAAAAACACAGGATACAAATTTTTTTCAAATTGTGGTTATCATATACATAAACATAAAATTCACCATCTTAACCATTTTCAAGTGAACAATTCATAGTGTTAAGTACACTTACACTGTTGTATAGACACTCTCCAGAATTCTTTTCACCATGGATACAAATACTTTCCAGTGAAGGGCTGGTAAGTCCTCTGTTCAGGACTATAAAGACAGTATAGCTTTTATTCTTTTTTTCCCAAACCAATTAATTAATAATTGTATCTAGATAATTTAGATGGTTGAAGTTTGGTCCCTCAATAACTGGTTTAGGACAGGAATAAAAAGTATTTCTCCATACCTATCAAAATGGTAGAATCGATTAAGTGGATAAGCTTCAGAGCAGAAGACCAGGTCATAAGTTTAGGTGACCTTATCCAATTCTATTGCTTTTAATACCATCTAACCAACCACTAGTGATTCCCAAATTGGCTTCCAGCATTTCTCAACCTTGGTACAGCTGACATTTAAGGCCTTATAACTCTTTGCTGTGGGGGGCTGTTCTGTGCAAAATAGGATTTTTAGTACTATCCCTAGTACCCAGTAGCAACCCTCCCCCCACCCAAAGTTGTGACAATTAAAAATGTCCAGAGACTGCCTTTTTTTTTTTTTTTGCTAAATGCCCTGGAGGGACAAAGATCACCCCTCCCCAGAACCACTGGCCTAGAGTCATTTAAGCAATATAAAACCAAAAAAGAAGAAACAAATTTCCAGGGTAACCCGCTCTGTATTCAAGTCTAGTAAGTTAGATTCTTCCCAAGTGAATATACTATTTACTTTAAAGTAGTGGCCAACCTATCAGTTCCATGACTGACCCTAACCAAGTCTGACAATATACAAAAAGCCCTAAGTGACTATGACAAAGACACAGAACTTCTTTCAAGAAAAATGTATATACACTACTTTCTTTACAATTTCAGATGTCTCACGAACAACTAACTTCCAGTCTAAAAAAGAATTTAGTTCTTAAGTGCTTATCAAATATTAGAAAGTCTTTATTTCACTTCATAGATCGGAATTTTATATTAAATTTATATAAGTGCAGAATGGTAGTTAAATTACATTTCTTCTATAGAATTTTTTTAAGCAATCTAATTATTTGCTTAGAGCTGAGTAAATCTCTGGAAGCAGAAAAATTTAAGAAGAAAGTAACAAAAAATTCAGCCAGAAAATACTTAAGGAAATAGATCCATCATGGCAACAAGAATATCAGCAACTCAAATATCTGAATGATGTTTTTCTACTTCTAGAGTATGATAGGCATGTGTACCAAAATCAAATTATGTTATCAGTAATCAAGTAAACCATCAATAACTAGCAGTGTCTTTTATGCAGAAGGAGCTCTATAAATAGTTCTTGAATTCAAAAGGCTTTCTTAGCACACTGAAAAAGCACACTAAGCAGAATCTCCTGACACGTAATGAAAATGAATTAAATTTGCTATAGGAAAGCTTACCAAATTAAGTTTTTAAAAGATGATTTAAATTTTATAAAGAGGAAAATTATGACAGTCTTCATTTTGATTATAAAACTCATACTTCATTTAAATCAAGACAACTCTTGGTAAAATCAGGGACAAATTTTTTTCCTTCTTACTATTTGTTTTCCTCTGAATAAGAGACCCTCTATGTTTTTGATAATAATATACTTTAGAGAACTCCATAAATAGGATACCATTCCCTGCCTGTGACAAGAAAATAGTCCCAGAGAGGGAAAACGGCAAAAAAATATTGTCTATATTAGTGCCTATGGATTGTTTGTCTATAATATGTGTCACGTGGGTTGGGAGCAGAAGTTCCAAATACACAAAACAACAAAGTTTCCTCAATTCATGCTGTTTTACATCAAGGAAATCCAATACTTCACATAAAATGATGAATTTGTATAATAAGTAAATCAATATGTATTAATGTGCATTACAAAAGATTTTATTTTTTTGTCTTTTTGACTTTTTCTATGGCCGCACCCACGGCACATAGAGGTTCCCAGGCTAGGAGTTGAGTTGGAGCTGCAGCTGCCAGCCTACGCCACAGCAACGCCGAATCCTCAACCTATTGAGCAAGGCCACGGATGGAACCCACAACCTCACAATTCCTAGTTGGATTCATTAACCACTGGGCCACAACAGAAATTCCTACAAAAGATTTTTGATCTCCAAAGGCTTCAAAGCAATCCTTTACATCAGCATCTCTATCATAATCTCTGAGTATTAAATTATTTTTGTTACAGGAATTCCTGCTGTGGCTCAGCAGGTTAAGGACCCAACCTTATCTCAGTGAGGATACAGGTTGGATCCCTGGTCTTGCTCAGTGGGTTAAGGATCTAGTGTTGCCACAAGCTGCTGAGTAGGTCACAGATGCAGCTTGGATCCAGTGTTGCTGTGGCTGTGATGTAGGCTGCAGTTGCAGCTCTGATTTGATCCCTGGCCCAGGAACTTCCATATGCTGCTGTTGTGGCCATAAAAAAAACTTATTTTGTTATAATGTTATTGAAATATATAAACTAGGACAAAACTCTCAGTGCTTATAATAACGCATATAATAGTAAAATCTTACAGATTAAATCCAAACACAACCACAAAACCAATATTATTCAACCAACATTAATGAGACAGGAAAAAAGATGTTTGCTGAAACAAAATTTCAACTGGTAACATGAATACGTTGCTGACTGCCAGTTTACCTGTTCTGAGTCTAGAATGCCCATTTAACTGCCCTCAGATGGGATCTACTGTGAGGCAGCATAGTACAGCAGCTAAGAGCTATGGAGTCAGACAATATGTATGAAAATCAACTCTACCACTTCTCCATACTTCAGCACCCTCATCGGTAAAATAGGAATAGTAATTACACATAACTCACAGGTCTATTTGAAGAATTAAAAGCTTAAAACACAAATTTTTATATTAACTGATTGATGATTATACATGAAGAGTATGTTGAACAGTGCCTAAAACATAGAAGATGCTCAAAAAACTTTAGCTAACAGAATGTGAACTATCACAAAACTTATGTCATGCAATGGACTGTAGCATCACTTGGCCATCCACTAGACATGAATATATCATTTATTGCATTAGATATGCTTCAATTCTTAATTAACTCTTCGCAAAATAGTAGAATACTACCTGGAGCCAACACGACCAAGCAAATATAAATAGAGGCACTGCAATCTCCTAGCATTACTAGTTTATAAGATGGTCATCTAGATGACTTAGAATATATGTCTACTATATTTACAGAAGACCACTAACATGAGCACACACAGTTTTTAATTTTTATAAGAAATCTACAGACACCTAAGAAAATATAGGCAATCCCAATTTGTGTACGCTTTAAATAACAAGGACTACTAATTTTATAACTTAAACTTTCTACAACATATTTATTGTACAAAATAGGGTAAAGTTCAAACTTAACATGTATGTTCAATAATACTGTCAGTACAGGGAGTTCCCATTGTAGCTCAACAATAATGAACCCAACTAGTATCATAAGGATGCAATCTCCTAGCATTACTAGTTTACAAGATGATCATCTAGATGACTTAGAATATATGTCTAACTCGCTCAGTGAGTTAAGAATCCGGCACTGCGGAGTTCCTGTTGTGGTGTAGTGGTTAGCGAATCCAACTAGGAACCATGAGGTTGAGGGTTCGGTCCCTGCCCTTGCTCAGTGGGTTAAGGGTTCGGCATTGCCACGAGCTGTGGTGTAGGATGCAGAGGCGGCTCAGATCCCACGTTGCTGTGGCTGTGGTGTAGGCCGCTGGCTACAGCTCCGATTCGACCCCTAGCCTGGGAACCTCCATATGCCGTGGGAGTGGCCCTAGAAAAGGCAAAAAAAAAAAAGAATCCGGCATTGTCATGAGCTGTGGTGTAGGTCGCAGATGTGGCATAGGACGCAAATGTGGCTTGGATCCTGTGTTGCTATGGCTGTGGAGTGGGCCAGCCGCTACAGTTCTGATTCGACCCCTAGCCTGGGAACCTCCATATGCTGCGGGTGCAGCCTTACAAAGACCAAATAATAATAATAATGATATTAAATACTAATAAAATTATTTATGTTGTTAATTTTCATAACCCACAGATCATCTCTAATCTCTTTTCCAAACAGACGGGTTTCACAGACCACTTTACAGAACAAGTATCAGAAGCTAGAAGAATTCCTACTTCTTATTAACTTGCCATTAGCTACATATATAACATACTATAAATATATCTCTATCAACAAAATATCTATGTTGTTCTCATCTGCTTCAACATTCATTTAGTCAGTACACTGCAATCTAATTACTGGATTATGAACAAAAAACACAGGTGAATAAAAACTAAAAATGAAAACAGGAGTGCCTATCATGGTGCAACGGAAACAAATGTGACTAGGAACCATGAGGTTTCAGGTTCGATCCCTGGCCTCGATCACTGTGTCAGGGATCTGGCATTGCTGTGAGCTGTGGTGTAGGTCGCAGATGCAGTTCAGATCCTGCACTGCTGTGGCGTAGGCTGGCAGCTGTATCTCTGATTAGACCCCTAACCTGGGAACCTCCATATGCTGCGGGTGCAATCCTAAAAAGAAAAAAAAATGAAAATAAAAATTAATAAACACAAGCATTTGAAGAAGAAGGGCAAGGAATATAATGAAAATTTAATGAAGTCATAATCCCTATTTATGGTGTTTAATTTGATAAAATTTACATGAGCCTGTTTTTTATATTAAAAACTTTTCCAAATGGCACTTTTCACTAGAATTTTTTTTTGCTTTTTAGGGCCACACCTGCGGTATGTGGAAGTTCCCAGGCTAGGGGTCGAACTGGAGCTACAGCTGCCGGCCTGCGCCACAGCCACAGTGATATGGGTCCAAACTGTGTCTTTAACCTACACCACAGCTCAAGGTAACACAGGATCCTTGACCCACTGAGTGGGGACAGGTATCAAACCAGTGTCCTCATGGATACTATTTGGGTTCATTTCCGATGAGCCATGATGGGAATCCCCTTGACTAGAATTTTGATACATACCTTAAAATATGTACACTATGCCAGGTCTACAAACCATAGAAATATTCTCCACTTACCTTTTTTTCAGTTTCTACTTCTTTGTGTATTTCCCTTTTAAATTTTTTCACCAGAAATACCGAATAGTCTGTGAATAACGTGCAAGTCAGTTACATCTGACCTGGTTTCTTTGTCTCATCATCTAAAAATCAGTCATGTTTTCCTAACACTAAAGTGCTAAGAAGGAGTTCCTGCTGTGGTACATGGGGGTAATGATCCAGCATTGCCTCTGCGGCAACCTGGATTTGACCCCCCACCCAGTGCAGTGGGTTAAGGATGTGGCACTGCCACATCTGTGGCATAGGTTGCAGGTGCAGCTCAGACTAGATTCCTGGTTCGATCCCTGGGAACTTTCATATGCCACAGGTGTGGCCAAAAACAAATAAAAAAATAAGTAAAGTGCTAAGAACAGTTTTAAAAAGCAAATTAAAAACCTCCAAAGAGGGCACTGAGCCTCTCATGTGTCCTTACAAAGAATGACCATCTAATTAATCTTCATTTCTATCCCAAATAGAAATAAATAAACCTAGCTCTGTTTTTGATGATAGAAATAATCTGTAAAGTCAATAGAAACTCTTATACAAATTTTTATAATCTAGTATACTAAAATTTAATGTATTCTTGAACCTACTTCAAACAATTAAAACCCTATGTTATATGAGAAGGATTTTGTGCGACTCAAAATTTTCATGGAATTCAAATGTACCCCATTAGCAAAAAGTAATTCAATATAAAGAAAGTTACAACATTAATTATCACTGAATTCATTAACTGTATAAAATATATATGATTTATAAGAACTTACAACACGTCCTTTATATTCCACTTTTATAAATTTCCTCACCAACATACTCTGACACCCCTTGACATGGCTTCTACTATTTCCCAAATCTATATCCTCAGCCACTTGTCCGCTAACACAAATGTCCAAAATTCAATTTATTTTCTTCCCAAAGCCTACTCTTAAGTCTTTATTTCTGTTAATGCCACTGACAGTATCCACATCACAAAGATTCACAATCTCAGTTACTGTTTCTCTCATTTAACAAATATCTGAGTAACTGCCACGTGCCAGATCTGTTCTAGGTACCTGGGATAAATCACAAGGAAAACAAAAGTCCCTGTCCTGATGGAGTTAACATTCTTACATTCTCCTCTTTCCACTCCTAAGTTTAGTGATCTGATTCAGTCAATGCCACTACCATAACCTCTTTACATTCATTCTCTCCTATCCTTCCAACTGAACTATTTCAGTGGACTCTTAACTGATTTAGGTTTTCATCTCTTTAAGGCAGCTCACAAATGGCTGCCATAATCAGTCTTTCCAAAGCACCAGTCTGATTTTCCTGCTTTAAAACTTAGAAGGACTTCTCAATGGCCACAAAATAAAGCCTATACTCTTCTGCTGGCCTTTAAAGCACCCAGAATGATCCAATCTATTTTTCTAGGCTTTCCTTCCAAATTGGAAAAAAATCAATTTCATTCTTATAACCCAGCCCTCAAGCCAAAACTAATTACCTATTACTCATTTTGGAGACCTCAATAGTTCCTCCATCTCTGCCTTTTGTTTACAGCTATTACCTCTACCTAGAATCCCCTAGCCATACCCCCCGTCTTTTAAATCTAATTTCCCAATCTTAACCATCCTTCAAGGTCCAAATCAAATTTAACTTTTTTTATGCTTTGTCCTGATTCCTCCAGCTGGAAGTCATTACTCACTCCTCTAAAATTCTGTAGTATTCTATTTGAAACCATTTACAGCACTTGATATTTCCACCTCATGTTTTAATTATTTATCTGTTTTACTCATTCCCCATTTGACTGTAAAGTCAGGGTATTAGCCACCTTGCTGATCTTTTATAAGAGGCATTATCATAAATATTTCTAGATTATTTAATATCATCATAAGAGATGTGACAAAGTTTTATTCATTACTGGATATCTACTCTGTGCACTATGCCAGGCTCTAATGAAAACAATGGTACATCAAACAAGAAGACAGACATATAAATAGGTATGTTTTAACATAATATGTTGAATACTTTTCAAAATGATCAGAACAAACTGACGGCCAAACACAGAAGCAATTAAAAACAAACAAACAAAAAACGGTGATAAATGAAAAAAAGGGGAGATACCAAAAGGCAAAACAGAAAGGTCAGACCAGCAACTAAATGTGAACTAAGGGAATTAAAGATCTCCAAGATTCTGAGCCTAGGTAGATGATTAAAGATGATTAATGATACTATTAACCAAGCTATAAAAACACCAAAGAAAAAACTTTGGGCAAAGAAAAGATAGGAGTTTGGGTTAACAAATAACTTTAGGTATCCACTGGACAACTGAGATGGTCAGCAAATAAATGAAAATAGAGATCTACAATTTGGAAGATGGGTCATAGCTAGTTGGTTAAGAGTTGCAAATTATCTATATCAAGGTGATTTGAAACTGCCTATGCTCTAAGAAAATAAAATTTTTCATAAAGTGATAGTGGGCCAAGACAGACTCTTTTAGAATACAAAGCAGCAGAGGAGATAATAAGGAAAAAAATTCAGATGTATAGAGGGCCACAATAATTAAAGGAACATTTCAAGAAAGAAGATATATTAAAAATTATCAAAAGGTGCTTAGAGATTTCTGCACCTCCATGTTTGCTGCAGTATTATTCACAATGGCCAAGACATGGAAACAACCTAGGTGTCTGTCAACAGATGAATGGATAAAGATGTGAAATACACGCATGTGCGCATGCGTGTACACACACGCGCGGGTGCGCGCGCGCACACACACACACACACACACACACACACGAGGAGGGGTGGTGAGAGGAATATATTCCAAGGGAAAGAAGGAAATCCAGCCATTTGCAACAACTTGCATAAACCTTCAGGTCATTACCCTAAGCAAAATAAGTCAGAGAAAGACAAATAGTATAGGATATCACTATACTAGAATAGTGATCCTTTTTTTAGTAGAATCTAAAAAAGCCAAACTCAAAGAAACAAAGAATAGAATGATGGTTGCCTAGGGCTGTGGGAGTGGGGGTAAGGATGGGGGAGAGAAATGGGAAGATATTGGGCAAAGGGTACAAACTTCCAGTTACAAAATTTAAAAGTTTGAGCATCTAATGTACAGCATGATGATTACAGCTAATAACAATGTATCATGTATACTCAAAAATCATAAAAGTGGTAGATCTTACATGTTTTCACCACACACAAAAAAAATGGTTGTTTATGTGACAAGATGGAGGTGTTAGCTAATGCTATAATACCGGTAATCATTTACAATCTATAAATGTATCCTATCAACACATTGTACAGGATCTTAAATTTACACGTTATATGTCAATTATATCTCAAACTGGAAAAAATTTTAAAGGAAACAGAACATTTGAGTTAAATGAAACAGCAATCAAGGAAAGGTTCAATATACTAATAATTGTTCTGTTTCTTGGGCTAGAAGGTGAATACCAATGCCTATCTACCTACTTATCTATGTAACTGGAATGCTGCAATTGATTTACAAAGAATGAAAAATAGCTAACATTAGAATGCCTAGACTTTGACCTTCTACTTTACAGCCTGTAACTTACACCATCCATACGTAAGATTAATAAAATATATCCTTAAGTTAAAGAAAAAATTAAAAGCTGCTGAGAGATCAAGAAGGAAGAAAATAACAAGAGATTAAATTAGATCTGAGGATCAGGAGCTCACTGATGACCATCAAAAAATGGTTTCTGTAGAGTGATGGGACAGAAGCTAGATTAGATTGGCTTGAGTACATATGAGAGCTGAGAATATGACAGCCATGAATACTGTTCAATAATAAAAGTAGTAATAGCTTGACTGAATGCCTGCTACCAGATACTGGTCTGAGTATTTTAAACATACTACCTTAACAGAGGCCTACAATTCTTTAATGTAAATATGATTTTCATTTTACCACTGAAGATCAGAAATTCAGAAAGGTTATTAAAGTACCTTGCCCAAGTACTACTCATTCTATAATCTGCTTCTTTGAGAAAAAGACACACAGCCCACTATTTGGAGTGAAATCTTATTTTCTAAGATTTACCTCTAATTTTGGCCTCTCAGTTTTCTGATACTCTCCCTTTTACTTCCAAACTTTTCTAAGCCATTAGATTTTTATATCAGGTGTGGAAACTAGCCTCGGAAACAGCCCCCAATAACTCTTGTCTCCTGGCAGTAATGTTCTTGTGCAATCCCCTTCCTCACTAAATAAGAATGACCTGTATAACCAATAGAATATTGCATAAATGACAGAATACTACTTCCAAGGCTAGGTCAGAAGGCACTCTGGTTTTTGTTTTGCTCTCTCTTGAATTACCCACTTTGGGGAAAGCCAGTCACAAAAAAACTGAGGCAGCCTATGGAGAGGTCCAATTGGTAACAAATTGAGACCTCCTGAAAAAAAGCCAGCACAAATTTGTGAACCATATGAGGAGCCGTGTTAGAATGGAATTCAGCCACAGACAAGCCTTAAGATGACTGTGGCCCTGACTGAGCATCTTGACTGCGACCTCAAAAAGATCCTGAGCTACAACTACCCCCACTTGGTCTGCTTCCAAACTCTTCTGACACAGAAACAGCGTAAGATAACAAATGTTTCTTATTATTTTAAGCTCTAAATTTGAGTTAATTTGCTACATAGCAGTAGATAATTAATACATAAGACTAGATCTGAAAAACACTTCTATAGACATTATATAGAATGTAATGTCATCAGCTCAAAACCAACATCTTTGGCTTGTCTTGATCAAAGTACCTAAAAATTTTATTCTATAAAGATACAAAAATTATGGAAAGGAAGACTGACAATTTCAAGTAGGTGATTTATTTAACAATAATAAGCAAAACTGCATTTCTGTATGTCACAGCCACCAACATTGTAATTTAACTTAAAATGAATGCCCTGAGAAGCCATATAGCTGTGCTTCTGAGCTGGAACACGTCTGACAGAATAAATCAGTGTCTTCCTTGTCTAAAGATCTTATTCTGTGGGGGGTGGGGGGATGTGCTTGGGCTGTGGGATGGAAATCCTGTGAAATCAGATTGTTATCATCATTATACAACTACAGATGTGATAAATTCATTTGAGTAATTAAAAAAAATGGAAAAATAAAAAAAAGACCTTCTTCTGATGATAAAATAAAGCTCTCTTATAACTAATTAAATCCACATGGCTCATTCTTACATTTATTGTAACAGTTATAAATTCTCTAAGGGCAGGGAGCAGTCTCACTTCAATTCTTACCGGCCACAGCATCTAGCACAGTACAAGTTCAAAATATGTTTGTAAACTACACAGAATTTTAATACAAAACCTAAATCTCCAGTTTCAACACAAATTTAATTTTTAAGTGTTAGCTATGTTATTGTATTGAATTATTTTACAGCATTTCCAGTTTTATGAAATGTCAAAATGAGAAGCTCTTATTTTTCCCAATTTACATTATCTTTTATTTCTACACAAAATTCAAACCTCTTTCATTTACTTTTTTTTTGTCATTTTGCCTTTTCTTGGGCCGCTCCCACAGCAAATGGAGGTTCCCAGGCTAGGGGTCTAATTGGAGCTGTAGCCACCGGCCTACGCCAGAGCCACAGCAACGTGGGATCTGAGCCACGTCTGCGACCTACACCACAGCTCACGGCAACGCTGGATTGTTAATCCACTGAGTAAGGCCAGGGATCAAACCCGCAACCTCATGGTTCCTAGTCGGATTTGTTAACCACTGCGCCACGACGGGAACTCCCCTCTTTAATATATAAGGTTATAGGTTGGTAAAACACATTTTGTCCTAATATAATAGTATGGTAACAAAATTCTCTCAGCTCTTCCAGTTTAACTGAAAGAAAACAAAAGAACCCAAAAGTTCCACAATGCTTTTCCCAATACACCTATAAAACTGGTTTCTAATCCATGAGTCTCAGACCACTTCACAGATTCAATTTCAATACTGTAAAACCTTAAAAACTAGGTTTTCTCTGTAGGCTAAATAATGTTTCCCAAAAATATATTACTACTTGTCAAAATACATGAATATGTTTGTACTTAAAAAAATACCATCATACTTCATCGAGTCTAAGAAACCTTCAACTATTAAGATGCACCATTAAGTATCATTGCACCATTATTATATGTACCATTAAGAAACAGAAACATACCAATTAACTATAATAACATCTGTAAAATGAATTCAAAGGTATTGGAATGTGGAACAGGGAATGTGCATCTATCTTAGAATCTACAAAATGCAGTAATTCATGTAGTCAAAAATGCAGTTTTCCAAGCAATAGATTCTAAAAGTCCAGCTACATCATTTGGTTTCCAAGAAATTTCCTAACATTGAGGGTCTTGTGAGTATTAACCCCCTTTTTCATGCAAGAAAAATGAGGTTCACAGAAACAAAGTAACTGTTTAAAAGCCTCCCAGCCTGGAGTTCCCATTTTGGCTCAGCAGAAATGAACCTGACTAGTATCCATGATGATGCTGGTTTGATCCCTTGCCTCTTTCAGTGGGTTAAAGGATCCAGGGTTGCCACCAGCTGCAAGGTAAGTCACAAACATGGTTCAGATCTGGCATTGTTGGTGGCTGTGACATAGGCCAGCAGCTGAAGCTCCGATTTAACCTCTAGCCTGGGAACTTCTATATGCCATGGGTATGACCTTAAAAGAGAATAAATAAATAAATAATACTATCTCTAAAACGGAAGAGGGAGTTCCTACAGTGGTGCAGTGGGTTAAGGATCTGGCAGTGTCTCTGTGGTGGCAAGGGTTCGACCCCCAGCCCAGCACACTGGGTTAAGGATCCTGCATTGTGGCCCAGGTCAAAGCTACAGCTCAGATTCAATCCCTAGCCCAGAAACTTCCACATGTCATGGGTGTGGCCAAAAAAAAAGAAAAAGAAAATGTTACCAATAAAGAGCAAGGGGGAATTTCAAAATTCTTCATTTGATAGTATGTTTTTCCCTAAAACATCTTCTTCTTTAGTATCCATGATGACACGGGTTTCATCTCTGGACTCGCTCAGTAGGTTAAAGGATCTGGCATTGCTGTGAGCTGTGGTGTAGGTTGCAGACAAGGCTTAGATCCCACGTTGCTGTGGTTGTGGCTTAGGCCCAACGGCTACAGCTCCTATTCGACCCTTCGCCTGGCAACTTCCGTATGCCACGGGTGCAGCCCTAAAAAGACAAAAAGAATAAAAAATAAAAAAATAAAAAGGTAAAATTCTTACAATTTCCATTTGTTCAATAGTTAGTCAGTTAGTTTCACTGACTCCTAGTTAGTTTCACTAACTCCTTCCCCCAGTTGGGTCAAGAGTAAATGAATCAAGTAAGATACTGCTCAACTGCTGGTTTCAAACCACTAGGGACAGATATGTAATAGTGGCTAATAGTTATATAATACTATGCATGGTAGCTATTATACTTACTGTCCTATTTTCCGATTATTGATTCATTTCACATGATCCTTTCCAATTATTGATTCATTTCATTTCACATGATCCTTCCAGAATAATTCAAAGGATAATTCCTATTATCCCAGTTTAAAGATAGCAGAATCATAGCATAGAAAGTCTAAATGACTTGTCCAAGCTCACAGGGTTATTATAATACCAGCATCCATGGTCTCTAAATCAATGCAATTTCTAATTTCTGGATTTTTCAAGAAATGAATTTGTGAAAGTCCATGATATTAAGCAAACAAATCCTAGGAAAAAATTTTGCAATCCTCTTTAAGAAATTTCTAATGGCGACATAATCTGAAATACTCATATTTCAAATAATCTTATTCTACTCTGTGGTACAATGGGATCGGTGGCTTCTTGGGAGTGCTGGGACGCAGGTTCCAGTCCCTGGCCCAGCACAGTGGGTTAAGGATCCACCGTTGCCACAGCTGTGACTTAGGTCACAACTATGGTTTGGATCTGATCCCTGGCCCAGGAACTCCATATGCCATGGGGTGGCCAAAAAAAAAAAAAGAATGGTTTAATCAAAAGATGTTTGAACTCTTTGATTAGAGGTGGTGACTCACCTACTTATCAACAGTTTTGTTACCTGATGTTATACAAATATTTTGAAAAAATAGGGGAAAGAATATCACCTCAATTTCATCATCATTGATCACACATGTGTGTGTTACATAAAACTAAGTAAAAGGCCTAGCTCTGCACTCACTGAATTAAAAAAAAAACTAAAAGAATAAGACCAATTTCTCTAAATTGATACCAAAGTAACTCATTTCCAGAGCATGAGCCACACTCTGTAGGGGATAAACATGAACTTTTCTTATTTTCTCTATTCACTGTCTTCAACCACGTTCTTGTCAACTTCTCTTTCTTATCCCTTAATGACATCTCAGGCAGATCTCATGGCCTTTCGGTCACTTTCTGTTGCTGCTGTTGTCATTTTTTAAGTTTCTAAATATGCCAGACACTGCCAGATGCTGGATGCTGACAGATATCTACGACACCGCCTAACACACAGCAGGCATTCAGTAAATACTATATATTATTATTATCATATTTCATCAAATCTAAGGTGCTAATAGTAATAAAAGGCATTATTTTATGCACTTCTACGAATGAAAAAAATGTCTGCCAACCTATGACAATTAATTATGAGATGTATTCTGATTTAGGATGTTAAAAGGTGGGGAATTCCTGTTGCGGCACAATGAGATCGACAGTGTCTCTGCAGCACCAGGACACAGGTTTGATCCCTGGCCAGGAACAGTGGGTTAAAGGATCCAGCAATGCCGAAGCTGCAGCATCAGTCACAACTGCAGCTCAGATCTGACCCTGGCCCAGGAACTCCATATGCCAGCAGGTGACCAAAAAAAAACAAACAAAAAAACAGATGTTAAAATGTTTACTAAATAGGTATTAATTTAAGCTTTTACTATTTTTAGTTATACTATTTGGTCTTCCTGTCTTTGGTCTTAGTCTTTCCCATGTTTCCTCCAAGATCTAAATTACACTCTCACTTTGCCCTGATTCCTTTTCCCAATCTCTTTTTTTAAAAATCCTTAATGGGAGATCCCCTCGTGACACAGTGGTTAACGAATCCAACTAGGAACCATGAAGTTGTGGGTTCCATCCCTGGCCTTGCTCGGTGGGTTAAGGATCAGGCATTGCCGTGAACTGTGGGGTAGCTTGCAGACGCGGCTCGGATCCCGCATTGCTGTGGCTCTGGTGTAGGCCGGAGGCTGCAACTCTGATTAGACCCCTAGCCCGGGAACCTCCCTATGCCGGAGGAGCAGCCTAAAAAAGGCAAGAAGACAAAAAAAAAAAAAACACAAACAACAACAACAACAACAAAAAAACTTAATGGTTCACAACCAGGAAACATTTAAACTCCTCAGCATAGTATCTAAGGCCCTACAGTCCTTGATACCTCCTAGTCCACTTCCCCAACTCACATTATCGGCTCTCCAAGACACCTACTAAACCAAATTTCATTAATATGCTTGGATGCTTCCACCCATCTATGCCTTTGTTCAATATTACCTTATCTGCCCAGAAAGCTGCCAGTGCCCTATCTCCTCTTCACAAATCTTACTCAGTCTCTAGTACCCAGTTTAAATACCAGCTCTGTGAAAAGCTTTCAAGATAAATACCTTGGGGAGTTCCCGTCGTGGCGCAGTGGTTAATGAATCCAACTAGGAACCATGAGGTTGTGGGTTCGATCCCTGCCCTTGCTCAGTGGGTTAACGATCCGGCGTTGCCGTGAGCTGTGGTGTAGGTTGCAGACGCGGCTCGGATCCCATGTTGCTGTGGCTCTGGCGTAGGCTGGCAGCTACAGCTCCGATTCCACCCCTAGCCTGGGAACCTCCATATGCCGTGGGAGCGGCCCAAGAAATGGCAAAAAGACAAAAAAAAAAAAAAAAGATAAATACCTTGATCTCCAGGGCAAAATCAATCGGCATTCCTCTGTAAGGTAATCACAATATACTATGATTAGGGGACCACCCAAGTTACCAGCTCCTCTAGGACAGGGGCTTACTTATTTTTATATCACCAGCCCCTTGCATGATCCTGACCATATAACACCATGTTAAGAATCCAGGCTCTGAAATAAGACAAATCTGTGTTTGAATTCTGGTTTTTATCATTCATTAGCCATGTGACCTTGGGCAATCCACTCAATCTAAGACTCAGTGACTGCTTAAAACAAGGATAACAAAACCTGCCTTAGAGGCCAAGGATTAAACGTAAAATGCTTGGCATACTGGAAACACTAAACATTAGCTGTTGTTATTACCATCATTTTATTAATTTTTTTAAAAGGAAGGGGATGCTCCAGAATACTTAATGAATTGGCTTAATATATATTCTAATCTTCTCTAGTCAGGTAAGCCCTCACTTTGGCTTGGCAGAGGGTTAAAGAGATGTTGTAGGGTGGGGTGCTCTACATGGACAGGTGACATGTAGCCTCTGTTAACATTCAAAAACAGGTATGTTACACAGCAATGCCCAAATGATTTTTTAATTTTCCCGAGTTGTGCTTTCATCTCTACCTAACTCCTCAAGCCTCACCATAATTCCTCAATCCTGTCTCCTCACCTAATATAGATTTCCACTTAGAAGGAGCAATGGCTAATTTTCTGTAGTTGAGTAAATAATATTTTTAAGGTTTGAGTCTCTTAATTTACTTAGTCTTAATTGACACACACAAGAACAATTTTAAGCTGTTGATGTGAACTAATAGATTATATTCAGATAAATGTACTAATGCTAAGGTAATCATTAACAAGAACATTTAAATTCATATGGGCTCTTAAAAAGAAAATTCATTCTAAAAATTAAAAGCAAAGAAATGTTTATATGGCAGTGATAAGACTCAGTGAGGTAAAGCAATAAGCAGGAGGTAATATTTTTATTCCAGGCTCTGCTATTAGCTAGTTGTGAGACTGACCACATACCTTGGCCTTTGTGCCCTCAATTTATTCATCTGTGAAACAGAAGAGTTGAGAAGGTCTTTTTCGACTCTAAAACCAATTTTAGTATTAAAAATTAAATTTCCACCAGAAAATTGAAAAGAACTAAAATTAGATATCCACTAAAAACTCCAAGGATTCACTTAAGCTATTTAGACATACTTAGGAAGGCACATGTGAATTTCAACCCAATTTAAAAAAAGAAAGAGGGAGTACCCTTGTGGCTCAGTGGTAACGAATGTGACTAGTATCCATGAGGATGCAGGTTCGATCCCTGGCCCTGATCGGTGGGTTAAGGATCTGGTGCTGCCATGAGCTGTGGTGCAGGTCAGAGATGCAGCTCAGATCTAGGATTGCAGTGGCTGTGATGTAGTCCAGCAGCTGCAGCTCTGATTCGATGCCTAGCCTGGGAACTTCCATGTGCCGCAGGTGTGGCCCTAAAAAAAAAGAAAAAAGAAATTTAAAAAATAAAAAAAAAAAGAAAGAAAAGAATACACAGGCACAGTCTATACCTGAAATGTATATGGGTTACAAGTAACAAAGAGGAGCTCATTTATTTCAAAACCATATACCTGTTCCCACCTGAATTTCTTAACGGTATATAAAAAGGACAGCTTATTAACATAAATATCACATAATAAGAGAAAAAATCAACACAGCCATTTTCCAAGAAAACTTGAATTGAACAAGACCAGAGGTAAAAATTTGAGGCTCAGTTTCCCTCACAAAGATACTGTTAACCTAGCATTAAGTAATACCACTGAGCTCTGCAGGACAAATAATTTTAATAGCAAATATATAGCTCTTACTATGTGCTAGGCATTATTCTAAGCACTTTTCATATTTTAATTCATATAATCCCCACAAAAGTCCTATAACTTCTATTACTGACCCCATTTTACAGGTGAGAAAACTGAAGCACAGAGAGGTTGAATGACTTGCCTGGAGTCACTTAGCTAGCAAACTGTGGAGCTGAAATAGAAACCTAGGCAGTCTGGCTTCAGAGTTTGCTCTCTGTATGCATTATTAACATATAAGCCTCTGATGAAAAATAGTTAAACAACAAAGTGAATCAGGGTGATTGTGATACCTCAGCCACTAACCAAGCCTTGTGACCTTAAATCACAACCTCTCTGGACCTTCCCCATTTAAGTGAAACAGGAAATTGGGCTAAATAATCTGTGAAATTCCTGACAGGTCTAACATCTCATGATCTATGATCTAAAAGCCCAAAGCCACGACTGTGTTATAGCAACAACTGTGTCCACTCTTCTTTTTTTCCCTGGTGCTGCCATGAGCTGTGGTGCAGGTCGGAGATGCAGCTCAGATCTAGGGTTGCAGTGGCTGTGATGTATCTTATGGAAGTTCCCAGGCTAGGGGTCGAATTGGAGCTACAGCTGTCAGCCTATGCCACAGCCGCAGCAACCCGGGATCCAAGCAACCTACTGAAAGAGGCCGGGGATTGAACCCACATCCTCATGGATACTAGTTGGATTCGTTTCCGCTGCACCACAAGGGGAACTCCTGTCTACTCTTCTTTATCTTCCTCTTTTTACCGTTATCATTACATCTCATTATTTTTTTCTTATGGCTCATCTTTATAAGGTCCTCTGTATACGCTAGGTATCTCATAAGAGTCGATTCAGAAATCTTGAGGAAAATATAAACTGACAGGTGAACTCTGACCTCCATACCACACCCTGCTACCTCCAAACCACGTAGACTGAGACCTGGGACTGAAAACAGACTAGCCATTACTTCAGCAGGTTCTGGCAAACAGGTCACATTATGCCTAAATGTATGTATGTATAAGTGGGTGGATTTATTTTTCATAAAGCAGTATGAGGTAGAAATTAAGAGAAGGTACACTTACAATCTCATCTCTGCTACCCACAATCACAGTATCAACATAATCAGTTACTTAATGGCTCTAAGGCTCAGGTTCCCCAATCTACAAACAAAGTTAAAATAACAACCAACCTAAACAGCTTGCTAAAAAGAGAAAATGTTTTTAACGGAATGCCACAGTGACTGGCAAAAGTAAAACTAAAAAAATAATGGCTGTTGTTATTGCCACTGCTACCACCTTGCAGTTATTTACAATTCCCCTATAAAAGCAAGAGCTCCAAAGTATGACAAAATTTGATTTCAAATTCTGGCTCTACTACTTCCTAGGTGTGTGACCATGAACAAATTGATTAGTTTTTCTAAGCCTGGGTTCCTCATCAGTAAAATAGTGATAATAAATCATCTATCTCGCAAAACTGTTGTGAAGATTAAATAAGGTAACAATTGCTGATACTTGGTTCCTAACTGGTCAATAAATGTTAAATCCTTTCTCCTTACTGATAAAATGATCACATTTTCACTAATTCAATTCAAAGAAGAGAAAACAGAATGGGGATCCCAGGGAAGACAACTTTCCTTTCTCTACCATCCTTACAGGACAGAGATACCAGAGAATCCTCACTCATGGGATCTCCTTTATCCTCTTATGTGCTTCCTAAGACTAGAGAGATTATCAGGCCATCTCTAAACTTTCTGAAAGGACTTCTGTGCTTTAAAGCAGCAACTCTCAGAAACTCAGGGAACCCAGAAAGTCAAAACTATTTTCATAATAATACTACAACTTCATGTGCTTTTTATACTCTCATCCTTTCACAGTGGAGTTTTCCAAAGGCTACATGAAATGTGATGTCATGTATCTGATGGCTAGTTGAAGGTGAGCTTGTATACTTTTGTGTTTCAGACATTTCTCAGAATTTCTAGTATAGCACATTATCAGTAGATATTGGAATCCTCAATTTGTAAGAGTTTCAAATGGTCCCAAGACCAAAGAGTTGAAGAACTACTGCTCTAAGGTACAGAAAAAGCCCACAAAGCACATGGATTAATCCATGAATTACAACTTTACCAATTTAGCCTGAATAAGTAATTCATGCAATAATCTAAAAAACTTCTCACTTTACCATGACTACATTTCAGCCTTCAATCTTCAAAAAAAGCACTTGGTCACTAATTATTTATGAATAGTCAATGACAAAACTGGGTCTAAGGACTTGTATCTCCTTGTTAACGGTCTGGTCTTTTTAAATACTGCAGTCATCTTTATTAAGAGATGACTATGTTTTCTTAACATAACTGTCCCTCTTGTTACAGAGAATATGAAAATCTTAAGTTTTGCTTGCAGCAAGCTAATTGTACTTTCCTCTTACCTATTATAAACAAACAACTTTTTAAGGATTTTTTGATCAGGCCCCATAGATACCACACCTGCCTGGTGATGGGAAGAAACAAGTAACTAAATCTCCTCCTATAAACAAATTGACTTTAAAGATGAATAACAAAAAAAGTTTGAAAAGCCAGGGAGAATTCTTTCATATGACTTAACACAAGAGATTCAAATTTAAAACCTGTTCCAAGTCCTCAATCTGCAATCTCCCCTTTCTATACCATTTTTAATTTTGAAAGCACTACATTAAATGAAATATAAAACCAAAAACACACAAGAAAATACTGGTTTTTGTTTTTTCTATTTTTAAGATAGCAAAAGAACTAGAATTTAATGGCATATCTATCAACCCATGGCACAGAGTAGAGCCCCTATAAATATTTGTTGAATGAATGAATAATTTTTTTACAGTACTTGTTCATGAGTGTTGTCTACTTGGCTTCTTTTAGCATTTACTAGGTAGAGTGAAGACCTGAAAAGGCAAATACAATTGGGCAAGAAACCTAGAGAATTTTGACAATTTCTCAGTCCCAAAGGCCAATTAAATACCAAGCAACCCACAAAATAGCTCTGGTTAAGTAGTACAACTTGAGCAAAATTTTCCAAATATTTTTTTATGACATATCATTACTAAAAAAAAAAAAAAAAAAAAAGCTTACTATGCACCTCCAATATAGGTACATTTATTTATAAATTATTTCCTTCTACATCTGTTTACATTATAAAACACAGGATTTTTTTTAATGGAAGTTTTAAAAGCTGAGACAATGATAAAATAAATAATTTTAACCTTTCATTTGTGAATAATACTAAAATATTTTTAACCTCCTTTAAGAAATTATCATCAGTAACAATACTTTTAAAGAACAACCTAACTGAAAAGATTCATTACTTTTTAAAATTTTAGTTTAACATTTCATGATAATAGTATTTCAAAAGCCTAGTTCAAACTGTAGGGTTCAGCTGATTTTGAAACCTGATTATAATGGCTGGAAAACAGACCTTTTTTTTTTTTTTGTCTTTTTTTGCTATTTCTTTGGGCTGCTCCCACGGCATATGGAGGTTCCCAGGCTAGGGGTCCAATCGGAGCTGTAGCTGCCGGCCTACACCAGAGCCACAGCAACCCCCGCGTCTGCAACCTACACCACAGCTCACGGCTCACGGCAACGCTGGATCGTTAACCCACTGAGCAAGGACAGGGACTGAACCCGCAACCTCATGGTTCCTAGTCGGATTCGTTAACCACTGCGCCACGACGGGAACTCCAAAAACAGACCTTTTAAAGACAAAATACTCTAATATATCATATTTATTTAAGGTGGAGTTCACTGTAAATGACAATGGATGTAAAACAGTACTTCAAAGAATTATCTTAATTATTTTGAAACATTCTGGCAAACTTCCTGTCAGATCTATTTAAGTATCACTGTTTTCTCTATAATTTGGCTGACAAAAAGCTAGTACTAGAAGTAGAATTGCCAGCTCTGCCATTTTCTTGATATTCACGTGTGCCTGATTATTGGTACTGCTGCTGAGGCTTCTTTACAGGAGTCTTTTTAAGTCTCATCCATTTTATAAGGGTTCATTTAGTCAAAATTAGGTAACAGCCATATATATTCATTTAACTATGTACCCATAAACTGGATTAACTGCTATTTGCCCTCCGACTACCTCCTAAACAAGGTCACTGTATTAACCCATTTATTCAATATTAGTAAAATTTTCTTTCTGTTTTATGCACAAAAACAAATACAATTAACATTTCTAAAACTATTTTCTAATAAGATCCTGCTGTATAGCACAGGGAACTATTTTCAGTCACCTGTGATGGAGGATAATGCGAGAAAAAGAATGTATGTATATATATGTGTGTGTGACTGGGTCACTTTGCTGTATAGTAGAAAACTGACAGAACACTGTAAACCAACAATAACGGAAAAAAATGAAAATCACTTTTAAAAAATAATAAAGAATATATACGTATGTGTATGACTGGGTCACTTTGCTGTATGGTAGAAACTGACAGAACACTGTAAACCAACTATAATGGAAAAAATGAAAATCATTAAAACAACAACAACAACAACAACTATCTTCCCTTACTCCATGGGAGTTTTGGGTACTCTCCTTTGGGGGCTATGATGCAAATATACTTGAAATCTCTAGCCAGCACAACTCAGTCTCTCAGATGTTTTCCAGATTAGGACTGGATTTGAAGCCAGGACTGATTTTCCATGGTCACCCCAGGTCAAATAAGACTCTTAGGTTCTTATGATCTGGGCCTTCACCCAAAAACTGATCCAAAACCAACCTTCAGGGATGGGAGGGCAAGTATAATCTTTCCAGGATACTCACTCTAACACACTTTATTATACAAAAATAATAAAGAAGAGTAATAGTTTTCTGTCTTATACAACACTCATTCACTCAGTTAAGAAACATTCTGAAATGCAAAGCATTTTACTGACATAATCATTTACAAGTGTTATTTTAAATATGCTATACTGGGTTTTCATTTGCAGAAGTGAGTGAAAGAAAAAGTGTGGTTTGTGCCCCATCGGGTGGCCAAACTGGAAATTTCAAAACAAGTTCCAGCAAGGCAAGTTAACCCTAACTAATCAACATAATACCTTTGGGAAATTGAAGCCTGCAACACAAGTGTTCTCATGGGAGAGTTCTATAAATGAAAATCACAATAACGTTACAGCACTGTTTCCTTGCAATTAAAAATAAGATACGCAGTTTATGAAGAATCTCTCTTTTCCCAAATCTTGCAACAAAAAATTAATCTATGACCATCATTTTTTATTTAAGTTAAATAAAAGTTTCACTGGGTCAGCTTTCCATTCACGCATTAAAATATCATCAAAGAATTTTGAAAGGTGACTATTAATTTAAAAAGATGCTATTAACAATAATGCTTTAAGTTCTCTCCTCTTCATATATCAAACACAAACCACAAAAAATGCACAGAAATTTAGAGCTATATGGTCCTTAGAAAATAGAGGTCTGTGAGCTTAGAAACCATCAAGTCCAGTTCTCTCACTTTACAGATGAAGAGCTTAAAGCCCAGAAAGAGGAAGTGATTTCTTCAGGGTCACACAGTTAGGGTAACCTCACTACCAAAGCTTACACGCCTTCTGCTCAAGAGACTAGCTATCTAGATATGATCCTGGACAAGTAACTTAACCTTTCTGGACCTCAGTTTCCTTACTTGAAAAAAACAAACAAACAAACAAGAAGGCAAATAATCTCTAAATTCCCTTCAAACTCTAAAATCCCGAAATTTAGATGTCTCATTATTTTATTACCTTACAAAATTAGTGTACACTGAAAAAAAAAAAATGCCACATTTCTGAGAAACCAAAGCAGCACAGGACCCTAGGGAAAAAAACACAAGTCAGCAGCCTACAACACCAAATATATTTGCTTCTTTTGCTAGTATTCTGTAAAATATTAATATGGTCATACTAGTCTATTTGGCTGAAACTGGTCTAAATTAATTTTGATTAATCAATTACAGAGCTCTAAAATATACAATCACTGATTCCAAATTTTTTTTGCCAGTTTGTTTGTTTCACTGTCACCCAGATGCCACTGATTCTAAGTTTTTATGCTCTTATAAAGATTTATTGATGTTCTATAATATAAACCAAGATTTACACTCAACTAGATTACTGGAAACAGGGACAGTCTCTTCCCACTGTGTTTATTCTGTGTAAAAACTATTCCCAAATGGATCAGATTTTCTTCATATAGTTTCTCCATGTTGCTCTCTTCTTTTATGTTTTATCATTCTGTCTATGAAGACTGAATCTATGAACTCTACAATTCACTTTTAAATCAGAAACTAATAATTTTCAGGATACTGATGCATCACTAAAATTAATAATTTTAACAATCTAAAAAATAAAAGCCAGTGAAAGTTAAATAAAAAATCCTATGAAAAGCTCTGGCTCTATATTCTTATTTTATGAAAGAAGAACCTTGGAAAGGCAAAAAGACTCTCCTCAAAGCCTCATGACGAGCACATATGAGAACTAGCAGTTATTGTATGATCGTGTGTACACAATAATACATCTAATCATAGATGTAAAACAGTATTTTCAGCTTCTACCTGAAGCTCTGCTTATTTCAAGTAAAATTTGACATAGCAAAATGAAATAAACCACAAAGAAGCTGAACAGTTCACCGTGGTTCACAGTACTAGAAAGCACCCTATGCTAGAAATCAGGGGCAATACACTGAAATTTCATCATCAGTACTTGAAAAGCAAATTCAAGTGTCTGTTCTACTAACAGTGTTTCAAGAGCATCATCTTCATATATGAGAAACTACATGTTACTGCATTATAAGGAAGTTCATTTCTCTAGTAAATACTAATATCTTTTATGATGTCCTTTTTTTCCCCAAAGTTTTTAAGCTACTAAAATTCCTGGACTCTAAAGACTCTTATTTATGACTCTTCAACTATTTTTAAAGGAACAGCACCAGTTCTCAAGAAACAATACACAACAGATCCCAAGCCTCTAAAAAATGTCCTCAATGGCTCCAATTCACAAAGAAAAGTGTTTCTTATTAATTTTGCCTACCAAACAATGAGCTTATCCTAGTCAAGAGTCACATGGTAGGAATTCTCTGCAGAATAAAATTTCAATTATCCACAATTAATGAATTTTTCAAAAAATAATTTATAATTAGACTAGGAAAGATAATGCAGTCACACATATGCTCAGGAATTTTGTTCCTCTGTGACCAACCTAAAGTAACCACTTAGGACTAGTGTCCAAATGGAGTATGTGAATAAGGAATCCCAGAATTACTCCAGCCACAAAGCTGACATTATAAATCAAGAAGTAATTATGTATTCAAACTAAATCTTATGCTTCTCCTTCCAGCCCCAGAAATTGTATTCCAAGTTAATACAATTCTATGAAACAGCTGAGTGCTGTAATATTTAAAACAAATCATAGCATACAACCAACCACCATTACTTCTCCCCAAATGAAGCATTCCATACTACTTAAGTATAAGATGTTGCTTCAGCATGCTGTGTTCTATGCTTCTATGAAGAACTGGCAGTGGTGCTGAAAATTACTACTAGAGAGATGAAAGACCAATACCTTCCTTTCAATAAAAACCATCATCTGGACTCTAGCCAAGGTTTTAAACTGACCAAACGTTATTAGAAACAATAAATCAAAACCTCTACAAGGTGAAAAGCTAGTCCCTTTTTTTCATTCTCATGAAACATAGCCACAAAACACTGTAAGAAAATTAAGTGAAAAGAAAGCATTAATAATTTTCGGGCTTTCATTTCTGGCAATAATCAAATACTGTATGTTACAAGGTGAATTTATTTTACAAGGTTCTTCAAGGTTCTGTTTAACCTACTTAACAATCCCTTTCCCTGTCTTCTTCAATTATTACAACTGTTATATGAATAAACTATTGCCTAAACACCTATCAATGAACTTAAAATAGAAATTAAATAGAGAACCAAAATATTTTAATTCATAAAACCTAGCTAGAATATTTGTGTTCATATTGATTTTATACTCTTTGTTCCTGCACATAACATAGATGTGAATTCCTGGAGGTTACAGATAAGTCTTTCTCTATCCAGGAGCTGAACTGCCAGTTAAGGAAAATAACCTATTGCAATGCTTAAAGCCCTTCAGGTATCTTGGCTTCTGAATCTCTAAATGGGCTCATCACCTTTACTCTTCCTTTTATTAATGCAAGGTTCCTTATCACTATCTATTAAATACACTCCAAGAGCCGTTATTACAGAAATTAAGGGTGAGACGGGCCATGATTTCTGTAATACACAGGTATGTTTTCAAAGTACATTGTTTACAATGTAGTACTTTTCTCCCTAGATAACAAAAAATTTAGGAAAGAAAATGTGAAAATTGTAAATAATTCCCTTCTCTTTCTTCCTTCCACTTCCCCCTTCATCCCAAAACAAGAGAAGAGCCAAAAACAAAGATAAGGATGTTTTATATACTTTGTATACTTTATGCAATCAGTGAAAAGACAAGTCAGTCTCATCAAAACAAAATAGCTGATTACGGTACGTGTGCATATTGTAACCACTGCATGTGTAATACACATTTAAATCAAGTTTCAACCCTGTTACAAAGCCTTTGTCAACAGCGGGCAAGTGAAGAAAAGCTGAAGGGCTCCGTGGAATGAAGGAAATCACTGGAGGGGCTTATCTCGGAAGAGGATTCCTCGGTGAGAGGTGAGCAGAGAGAAACAAGACCTAACCTTGGCGAGGGGGCGCTCGCCCAGGGTGGGGACGCGAGGTTAGGGTGAGCGGGAGGAGGGGATTAGCGCGAAACCGCCGCGACCCCGGGGCTGCCCTCACACCCCGACTCCTCCACCTGCGGCTCGCCCTCCCACCGCCATTCCCCAGCCCCGGCCGGCTGTGCCTTCCCTCCCGGCCCGCCGCCCGCATATCCGTTACCCCGGCGGCAGCGGGGCTGCGGGGGAGGGGAAGGTCAGCGGGGCCCAGAGGGGGCCGGCCGCGGCGGGGATGCCGCAGTGGCTCCCCGCCGCACCGGGTCAAAGTCCGCCCGGGCGCGGGGAGGCAGCAGGAGCCGAAGGCGGCGGTGGAGGTCAGGACTGGGGAGATGGTGGCCCCTCAGAGTCCTCCCACTCCCCGGCCGCTGCCGGTACCTCATACTGGATGTATTGCTTCCTCCACTCAGGAGTGATGTGCGCGGAGAGGTGCTCGGCGAACTTCATCCTGCCGTCTCCCCCTCACTCCCACTCGGGTCCAGCAGTTACTGGCGGCGGCGGCAACAGCGACTCCGACTCCTCCCCACATGGGCCCCGGCGCGGCGCGGCGCTGCGCTTCTCTCCTCCTCCGCCGCCGCCGAGGTCTCCTCAGAGCCGCCCTCCCGCCATCTTCCTCCTCCTCTCCATAGCCCCGCCCCTCCCCGCCCCGCCCTCTATACGTCATCGCCATGGTAACCGCCTACGCCGCACCGACGAAAAGGGCGGGGTAACGGGCGGTATTTTAGTATATTCCTTATAGCTCCGCCCCTCTGGGCCGGACGTGCTGAAGGCACCTCCCCTGACCTCTTCCGTCTGGTTCTTGTTGGCCTTACAGCTGCGCTCTTAACGCTTGCTTGGGAAGCTGTGGTGTTATTGCAATTAATATTAATACTGTAGCAACAATACTCCACAGAAGACGTTTATATTTGCAAAGATTTGTGCAAGTATTTTTTCTTTTTAATATTTATTCTTCGTAAAACCCTTAAGGATGGGTCAACATTAATTCAAATTAAAAGCAGACTAAATAGGAGTTCCCTTCTTGGCGCAGCGGGAACGAATCCAACTACGAACCATGAGGTTGTGGGTTCCATCCCTGGCCTCGCTCAGTAGGTTAAGGATCTGGCCTTCTCGTGAGCTGTGGTGTAGGTTGCAGACTCGGCTCAGATCTGGCCTTGCTGTGGCTGTGTGTAGGCCTGTGGCTACAGCTCCAGTTGGACCCCTAGCATGGGAACTTCCTTATGCCGCAGGTGCGGACCTAAAAAAAAAAAAAAAAAAAAGGCAAAAACAGACTAAATAGTTAAGGGCCAGATGTATTTAAAGGAAGCTTATTTTACACATTCTAGGTGCTCGATAAGTGCTTGTTGAATTTAATTAAAGATATCAGTGCCAAAAATTGCATGCTGCTTCTGAATTTCAATGTAATTGTCTAGCCCCAGGGCTCCCAGAAAGGCCAACCACAACACCTGGACTCAAACTAGGACTGGGGTATCAACTGGACTTGTGGCTAAGCTTCGTGGGGATTAGGAGTGAGGTTTGAGAGGGAAACCAATGCTGGGAGGAGAGAGAATCCTCTAGAAGTACAGTAGGAACCCCACCTCCAAGGAGATCAAAAAAGGGGTCCAGCATCCAGGCTGACTCTTCTCAGGGAGCATAGAGAACAGATCACTCACACAGCTGGCACTATTTGAGTATGGGAGCAATTGTCCTGGATTTTGGACAGAAATCAAGGTCTTTCCCTGAGTGGAGGAGACCTGAATAATAATTTATTAAGCACTTACTGTCCGTGGAACAAAAATTATTTTAAATCGAAGCAAAGTACTTTGTCCTTTAATTCTCACAATTTTGGTGAGATCCAAAGATTAAGTGGCAACTATGACTGGGACAGTGTTCTGTGATACCAGTATCTACTGTTGGTTTGGGTTTTTTGAGGTTTTTTTCTCTATGTATTTTTCCCCCTTCCTCTTCCTCTTAAATCATGTCAGTAGGGATACTAGAATTATTTCCTCAGGACAGGGGATGATGCATGATGGAAAATAGTCATGGGCTATGAGGCTTTCTGATTTTTTGTTGTACAAAAGCCTCAACCTCTGTGAAAGGGTAATCAGGGAAGAAGAAGGAGGAGAAGGAGAGGAAGGAGAAGGGGAGGAAGGGGAAGGAGAGGAACGGGAAGGAGGAGGAAGAGGAGGAGGAAGACTCATCTCAGGTCAGCACTGTACTCCTCTGTCCACCATAACAATTCCCCTCTACTAGAGGTAAATGTTGCCAGGAGAGAAAGGCAAAAGAGAGGGCTGTGCTCCCAGAAAGGAAGTGCCACCACAGAGAGGGGGTGGCTGCGTGGTGTGCCTAGGAAGACAGAACCAGGGGTAGCTGCAAAAGCTATTGCTGGGCCTTTACCACATGTGAGCTGGAATGGAAGACTCTTTTTATTTATTTTGTTGTTGTTGTTGGCTTTTTAGGGCCACACCCGAAGTATATGGAGATTCCCAGGCCAGGTGTCAAATCGGAACTACAGCTAGCGGCCTACACCATAGCAGCAACATCAGATCTAAGCCAAATCTGTGAGCTATACCACAGCTCACGGCAACGCCAGATCCTTAACCCACTGAGGGAGGCCAGGGATAGAACCTGCATCCTCATGGTTCCTAGTCAGATTCGTTTCCACTGTGCCATGACAGGAACTCCAACTCTTTTTTTTTTTTTTTTTTAATTGAACTATAGTTGATTTACAATGTTTCAAGTGTAGAGCAAAATGATCTAGTTATACATGTAAGTTTTCAGATTCTTTTCCATTATGGGTTTTTAAAGGAAACTATATATAGTTTCCTGTACTGTACAGTAGGTCCTTATTTTTTATCTATTTTATATATAGTAGTATGTACCTATTAATCCCAAATCCCTAATTTATCCCTCCCCCTCTTTCCCCTTTGGTAAACACAAGTTTGTTTTCTATGTCTGTGAATCTATATCTGTTTTGTAAATAAGTTCCTAGATTCCACATATGTGAGAGCATATGATATTTGTCTATCTTTTCCTGATTTACTTCACTTACTATGATAATCTCTAGGTCCACTCATGTTGCTGAAAATGGCATTATTTCACTCTTTTTGTAGCCCAATAATATTCTATTTTGTATATATACCACATCTTCTTTATTCATCTGTCCATGGACATTTGGGTTGCTTCCATGTCTTAGCTATTGTAAATAATGCTGCTGTGAACATTGGAGCGCATGTATCTTTTCAGATTAGAGTTTCTCCGGATATATGCCCAGGAGTAAAATTGCTGAATCATGTGGTAACTCTATTTTTAGTTTTTCATTTTTTTGGTTTTTGTTTTTTTTTTTTTCTTTTTAGGGCCACATGTGCAGCATATGGAAGTTCCCGGGCTAAGGGTCGAATCAGAGCTGCAGCTTCCAGCCTACGCCACAGCTCACAGCAACAGCAGATCCTTAACCCACTGAGCAAGGCCGGGGATTGAACCCACATCCTCATGGATACTGGTTGGGTTCCTTACCACTGAGCCACAATGGGAATTCCTATTTTTAGTTTTTTAAAGAAAACTCAATTCTGTTCTCAATGGTGGCTGCACCAATCTGCATTCCCACCAGAACTGTAGGAAGGTGTTTTTTTCCTCCATACCCTCTCTAGCATTTATCATTTGTGGACTTTTTGATGATGGAAAAATGGCAGACTCTTGGTAGCAACTCCTGTAGACCATGGCATCCTGCTCCCAACAGCATCATCTCTTGGTGCCTCAACTATGCACAAGATTCTGGAACCATGGCCCAACTCAGGGAAGAAAAGAAAGCCTCATATTAGCTCTATAACCAGCAGTTCTTAATTTTCTCATACCTGATCAAGGGCACTGACACTCAGTTGGACAAAAAAGTAGATTTAGTAATAAATTTCCTATCCCTAGTGTTACTTCAGAGAGTTCACTGACAGAACCATCAAATATTAGTATTTATTAAACACCTACTTTCTATAGAGCCTTGTGCTAAGGTACTAAGAATGATCACCTGAATGGTCTTTTACTCTAATCAGAAGTAACTCTTGGAGTTCCCGTCGTGGCTCAGTGGTTAACGAATCCGACTAGGAACCATGAGGTTTCGGGTTCGATCTCTGGTCTTGCTCAGTGGGTTAAGGACCCAGCATTGCCGTGAGCTGTGGTGTAGGTCGCAGACGTGGCTGGGATCCCTCGTTGCTGTGGCTCTGTCATAGGCCAGTGGCTACAGCTCCGATTAGACCCCTAGCCTGGGAACCTCCA
This sequence comes from Phacochoerus africanus, assembly GCF_016906955.1. Classification (NCBI taxonomy): domain Eukaryota; kingdom Metazoa; phylum Chordata; class Mammalia; order Artiodactyla; family Suidae; genus Phacochoerus; species Phacochoerus africanus. Next base: position 121,549,800 of record NC_062554.1, on the reverse strand, counting down.
TATGCCGCGGGAGTGGCCCAAGAAATGGCAAAAAGACAAAAAAAAAAAAAAAGAAGTAACTCTTACATTCAGGTCTTACTCTCTAATCAGAAGTAACTCTTACATTCAGGTCTTACTCTAATCAGAAGTAACTCTTACACTTTCTTTTGTAAGTAGGCAAATAATTCTTCATTCATCGAAATTTTATTGAGCACTGTGATATGCTTGCTATGCCACTTTGGGAATGAAGGACAGTTCAGAAATAAATAAGACTGTCTTTTCTGTGGAGGACATCATAAACCAAACAAAGACAGAAAAGGAGCTCCCACTGTGGCTCAGTGGCTTAAGGACCCAATGTAGTCTCCGTGAGGATATGGGTCCAATCCCTGGCTTTGCTCAGTGGGTTAAAAATCTGGCATTGCTGCAGGCTGCAGTGTAGGTCGCAGATGTGTCTCTGATCCCGTGTTGCTGTGGCTGCAGCAGAGCCCTTAGCTGCAGCTCTGATTCAGCCCCCAGCCTGGGAATTTCCATATGCCACAGGCGCAGTGTTGGTGGGACCGTAAATTGGTGCAACTACTGTGGAAAACAGAATGGAGATTCCTCAGAAAACTAAAAATAGAACTACCCTTTGATCCAGCAATCCCACTCCTGGGCATCTACCCAGAGAAAACCACGACTCAAAAAGACACATGTACTCCGATGTTCATTGCAGCACTATTTACAATAGCCAAGACATGGAAACAACCTAAATGTCCATTGACAGAGGAGTGGATCAAGAAGATGTGGTACATATACACGATGGAATATTTCTCAGCCATTAAAAGGAGTGAAATACCAACATTTTTAGCAACATGGATGGACCTAGAAACTATCATGTTAAGTGAAGTCAGCCATACAATGAGACACCAACATCAAATGCTTTCACTGATGTGTGGAATCTGAAAAAAGGACAGACTGAATTTCTTTGTAGAACAGATGCTGACTCACAGACATTGAAAAACTTATGGTCTCCAGAGGAGACAGTTTGGGGGGTGGGGGGATGTGCTTGGGTTAGGGGATGTAAATCTTGTGAAATTGGATTGTTATGATCATTATACAACTACAGATGTGATAAATTCATTTGAGTAATTTAAAAAAAAAGAAAGAAAAAAGTCAGGCAAATAGACCAATAGCTAGAATACAGTGTGAGATGCACTATAGTATCTACAAGGAAAGAAACATCCAAGTGATTAGGAAGGAAAGGATGGCATCCCAGACAAAGTGACTTTCAGATACAGTTAAATGACAATCTGATAGGGAGAAAGATCCTTAAAGATCCAAAAGGCAAAAAGCAAGGAAAGACAAAAAAAAAAAAAAAAGGAGTTCCCATCATGGCGCAGTGGTTAACGAATCTGACTAGGAACCATGAAGTTGCGGGTTCAATCCCTGGCCTTGCTCAGTGGGTTAACGATCTGGCGTTGCTGTGAGCTGTGGTGTAAGTCACAGACGCGGCTCGGATCCTGCATTGCTGTGGCTCTGGCATAGGCTGGCAGCTACAGCTCCGATTCCACCCCTAGCCTGGGAACCTCCATGTGCCACGGGAGCGGCCCAAGAAATGGCAAAAAGGCAAAAAGGCAAAAAAAAAAAAGCAAGGAGAAGTCAGGAGGGTTGTTAGAGAATGGCAAGAAGTTATCTGACTAGAAAATCCCTTAAGGCTGCTAAATGTCCCCCACTTCAAAGAACTTCTCCCCATCCCCTTCCCCTCCTTACCCATTCTGGCTCCCATATCCCCCTGGCACACTCCCCTCACTCTATTGTCAATCATAATTTGTGTCAGACTATGAGCCCCTTGAAGACAAATTACTCTTTTTCTCATTTTCTCCACTTCACCCTGGTGCCTGGGATTTAAGCATTCAGTAAGTCTTGATGCTAGAAAGGAAAGAAAGAAGGGAAGGGAAGAAGGAAGGAGGAAGGAAAGGGCATCCACCTGGAGTGAAGTTGCAGGAAATAAAGGTACGTTGGGGAAAGATTGTAAAGGAATAGATCATGACAGCAGAGGCAGTGCATGATCTTAGGAGAAGTCTGTGCAGTAAGGGACTGACTCTGGCTTGGGAAAGCAGTATTGTATAGCTTCCTGGTTTTGAAACAGGTTCTGGGAGGAGACAGACCTAAGTTAAAATCCCAGCTCTGGGGAGTTCTCGTCGTGGTTCAGTGGTTAATGAATCCGACTGGGAACCACAAGGTTGCGGGTTTGATCCCTGGCCTCGCTCAGTGGGTTAGGGATCCGGCGTTGCCATTGGGCTGTGGTGTAGGTCGCAGACACAGCTCGGATCTGGTGTAGGCTGTTGGCTACAGCTCCGATTAGACCCCCTAGCCTGGGAACCTCCATATGCTGCAGGTGCAGCCCTGGAAAAGACAGAAAAAATTAAAAATCCCAACTTTGGCATTTATAGTCTGTGTGACTTTGGGCAAGGTACCTCAGCTCTTAATGCCTCATCTCTCAAATGGGAATTTTTACACTTCTTTAACAGACTGTAATGAGGATTACATTAGATTCTGCACATAAAGCACTTTACACAAGGACTGGCCTCCAGTTGACCACTCAGTCAGTAATTGGCAGCCCCTCAAAAACCTTGATTAGCAGGGTGAAGGGTGGATTAGAAGAGGGACAAAACAGAAACCAAGTTATTAACAAGCACCTAGGTAGCACTTACTCTGTGCCAGACAGTGTTCTAAGTGCTTTACAAATACAAATTTATTTAATCCTCACAAGGACCCTGGGAGGCAGCTACTATTATTGTTCTTATTTTAGAGATGAGTAAACTCAGACAGAACAGTTAAGAATCTTGCTCAGGAAGTTCCCTAGTGGTGCCTTCACCACTGTGTCCAAGGTGCTTTCACTGCTATGGCCAGGGTTCAATCCCTGGTCTGGGAATTGAGATCCTACAATAAGCCACTGACACGCTGTGGCAAAAAACAGAGTGTTGCTCAAAGTCATCCTCCTGGTAAGTGGCAGAGCTGGGTTTGAAGCCGGGCAGTCCAATTCCAGGGTCCTTGCTCTTGACCACTATGTTATACTAACTATTGATGCAACAACCAATGTCAGTCACAGTAATGGACAAAAGGAGGTATGACATGTGACTCTAAGCCTAGTGACAGGGTAGATGATGCAGCCACAAACTGAGATAAGGAGGTAGAGGGCAGGTTTGGGGCATGGTTGGGTGTGTTAAATAGAATCTGTAAGACATGCAGTTCTCCCATTGGACAATCTTTTTTTTTTTTTGGTCTTTTGTCTTTTTAGGGCACCTGTGGCATATGGAGGTCCCAGGCTAGGGGTCCAATGAGAGCTACAGCTCCTGGCCTATGTCAGAGCCACAGCAATGCAGGATCTGAGCCACATCTGCGACCTACACCACAGCTCACGTCAACACCAGATCCCTAACCCACTGAGCAAGGGCAGGCATCGAACCCCAAACCTCATGGTTCCTAGTCACATTTGTTTCCGCTGCACCGTGACGGGAAGTCAACTTCTTCCCTCAGAGATAGAAATCTAGAGCTCTGGAAAAAGAGGGTAGGGCCGAGGACTGGGAGCCATTCACTTTTAGGTGATAATTCAGCCCTGGTATGTCTGCCCAGGGGGAGGCCACACACTGAGACGGAAAGTGGTCCAAGGGACCATCCTATTGTGAGCCTGATAAAGACGATGGGCCAAGAAAGGAGGCTGGGGTGTGGCCAGAGTGGGCAGCAAGACAATACAGAGAGAGCAGTGTCAAGGAAGCCATAAAAAAAGTTTCATAAAGGAGGCAGGATCAGCTCTCTCAGTTGTTACAGAGAGGTTGAATAGGATGACTTGCAGGCCACTGGATTTAGCAACTAAAGAGTCATGAGTAAGCTCAGAGAAAGTGGCTCCAATACCTTGAACAGCTTCAGAAGGCTGAGCAGTAAATAACATTTGGGTTTTGTATATCCCTAAATTGTCTTGATTCTGCGTACATGTTGTAGGACCAGGCGTGAGAATTTAACAGTACACTCAGCAGCTTATCTAGAAATTCATAAGTGCTGAGTCTGAACACTTTATTTTTATCACATATAATTCTAAGTTTGGGAATAGTTATACTTACCACAGAGCACCTCTTCTAAAACTTAGAATTATGTGTGATAAATATAAAGTCGAACTGTTGCTTGAGCAAATGAGACTGGTGATCATGCTGAAAGGTGAGAAACTGACCTGCAGAGATCAAATCTTAAGCTATACTTCCCACTGAAGCTGAATAAGCTAGGGAGTCATAGGAGAAAAGACGGTGTTCTCAGTACAGCCCAGGCTCGGCATATAGGAGGCTCATCTAGCTGTAAAACGTGATAGACTTATATACCTAAAAGGGGTTCAAGAGATGGGCGCCACGTGGTCCATGGCCCTCATAAAATTACATGCAAAACTTTGTGTGTTATTTGAAAATTTTTCTAGAGAAAGCATCAACATCATTTCTCAAAAGTGTTCACACCCAGCAAACATTGAAAACAATAGCACCAGGGCATTAAATGTCCCTCCTCCTCCCTGGAAAAAAACTAACATAAAGAGGTTTTAAACAATCCAATGTAGTTATTTCTAGAAATAATTTTATTTCAACACAGTTCTGATTAAGTACACCTTGAGTGTTTTGTTTGTTTGGTCACACCCACGGCATGCAGAAGTTCCCTGGTCAGGGATCAAACCCCAGCCACAGCAGTGACAATACCAGATCCTTAATCCCCTGTGCCACTAGGGAACGCTAAGTGTTGTTGTTGTTGTTTTAAAAGAGCAAGAGGGGTATTTTAAAATTTACAAAGAGCAGAGTTCCCATCGTGGCTCAGTGGTTAACAAATCCGACTAGGAACCATGAGGTTGCGGGTTCGGTCCCTGCCCTTGCTCAGTGGGTTAACGATCCGGCATTGCCGTGAGCTGTGGTGTAGGTCGCAGATGTGGTTCGGATCTGGCGTTGCTGTGGCTCTGGTGTAGGCCAGCGGCTACAGCTCAGATTAGACCCCTAGCCTGGGAACCTCCATATGCCGCAGGAGCGGCCCTAGAAATGGCAAAAAGACCAAAAAAAAAAAATTTTACAAAGAGCATTTATAACATTCATTCATTCATTCAAAAAATACTTACTGGGCAGCCGCTACTTACCAGGCACTATTCTAGGCACTGTTCTAGGTAGGGCAGTGAATAAAACAAAGTCCTTGACATTATGGAACTTGCTGCCCAGTGGGAGGATACACACAACAAACAAGCATGGAGTAGGGTAGACAGAGATAAGCATGTACAGAAAGATAAAGCAGAGTAAGGGCTAGAAAGATTGCTGTATAATTTTATATAGGGTTGTCAGGAAAGGCCTTGCTGATCAGGTGATCTTTAATCAGAGCTCTGAAGCAGGGAAGGCGAGAACTAGGTAGCTATGGTTTGGAGATGGGAGTTGGGTGGGGAAGTAGAGTTCAAAGCAGAGGAATCAACAAGTCCAAAGGCCCTGAGGCCAGAATGTGCTGAGAAACAGCAAGGATGCCAGTGTGGTTAAAGAGTTGCAGGGAGAAAGATAAGGTCAGAGGGGTAGTTGGAAGCCAAATTTCTTAGCGTTTAGGGCCAAGGTGAAGATTTGGGCTGTGGGGCTCTGAGGCTCTGAGTGAATTGAGGCCTTTGGAGATGGTTTTTGTTTTTGGTTTTTGGTTTCTTTTTTTTTGTTTTCCTTTACATGCAGTAATAACCACCTTTTTCTTTCTAACACATTTCTAAAAAGTGTGGTAAAATAAACAGAACATAAAATTTTCCATTTAACCGTATTTTAAGTGTACAATTCAGTGTCATTCACAGTGTTGTGCAACCATCATCACGATCTGTTTCCAGAACTTTTTCATAATCCCAAACAGAAGTTCTGTCCCCATTAAACAATAATTCCTAATCCTCCCTCTGGCCCCCAGGCCCTAATAACTTCTATTTTACCTGCAATCTCTATGGATTTGCTTATTCTAGGTGCCTCACATGTGTTGAATATACAATATTTGTCCTTCTGTGTTTGGCCTATTTCACTTAGCATAATCTTTTCAGGGTTCATCCATGTTGTTACATGTATCGCTGTTTCCTTTTTATTTTTTGTTTGTTGGTTTGTTTGTTATCTTTTGTATTTTTAGGGCTGTACCGGAGGCACATGGAGGTTCCCAGGCTGGGGGTCTGATCAGAGCGACAGCTGCCAGCCTCCGCCAGAGCCACAGCCATGCCAGACCCAAACCGCATCTGCAAGCTACACCACAGCTCACAGCAATGCAGGATCCCTAACCCACTGAGCAAGGACAGGGATCGAACCCACAACCTCATGGTTCCTAGTCACATTCGATAGGAACTCCTCCGTTTCCTTTTTAAGTGCATTGTTACCATTTGTTAGTGGTAAGGGCTTACCATTTATGCCATTTGTTACAGGTAAAGAAAATATACCATTCATCTGTTGATGGATATTTGGGTTATTTCCACCTTTTGACTAGTGTGAATAATGCTTCCATGAACATCCTGAATCCTTGCTTTAAATTCTTTGGGTCATATACCTAGCAGTGGAATTGCTGAATCATATGGTAATTCTGTGTTTAACTTTTTGAGGACATGGGGCTTTGGAGGCGACATCATCAATCAGATAAATCATGTACTTTTTCCCCACAAACTGGCTGGCTTAAAACAACAGAAAAATTATTCTCCCACAGTCCTGGAAGCCGGTGAGGCCCTAATATAAATAAATACAATACAATACAATACAATACAATACAATACAATACAATATAATACAATGAGGATGGGGGGATATTGCAGAGGGAGCAGGTTTGAAGTGGAGGGTGACACCCAGAAGTTCAGTTTGAGGTGTGTTATGCCTATCAGACATGCAGGTGGAACTGTCCAATAGGCAATTTAGAGTTGGAGGTCACAAGATAGGCCCTGGGTCAAGGTATAAATTTGGGAGTCAATGGAATAAAAGTGATGTGTAAAGCAATCCATGGCATTGCCCAGGAAGTGAGTGTAGATAGAAAAGGGAAAAGATCTAAAGACAGATCCCTGGGCTACACTGATGCTTAAATGTTGGGAAGGTGAGGAGGAATTCACAAAGGAAACTGATAAGAAGAGATTAGGATGAGAAGAAGCCAACATTGTGAGAATTGATCATTCTTTCAGGAAATGATTCTATAAAAGGGTAATAAGGTAATAGTTGAATTGGAATGTAGTAATAGAGGGTTTTTTCCTTTTTCCTTTCTTTCTTTCTTTTACTTTGTTTTTATTTTTTGGCTTTCCCACAGCATATGGAGTTCCCGGGCCAGGGATCAGACCTGAGCTGCAGCTGCAGCAACGCCAGATCCTCAACCCACTGTGCCAGGCCGGGGATCAAAGCTGTGTCCCAGTGCTCCCAAGACACCACAGATCTGGTTTTGCCACAGGGGGAACTCCTAGAGGGTTGCTGTTTTTTTGCTTTTTTTTTTTTTTTTTTAAGATGGGAGAAATTACAGTATGTATGTATTCTGATGGAGGTGATTCAGTGTAGAAAAAAGTGATCATACAGGAAAGAAAGGGCCCATAAATTTTCTCTATGTAAAATCAAACATAAAATACACAAGTGTCTGAATAGTGAGACAAGTCTTCAAGAAGGATGTTCAGAAAAATTGCCTCGGGCTTAGAGATTTCAAGGGATTTTTCCTTATATTTTTCTCTGCTACTTTCAATTTTTACAAAGTACATTTATCAAATCTACAAAAACAAGTATTCTGTGTAAATAATTCCAGAACAAGTGATGTCCAATGAGTACAAAAAATTATCTGCAGCATTGGATACTGCACGCTACAGGGAACAAACCAGTGGACTAGGAAATCCAGGCAGTGAAAACTCAATCAAGGGCGCAGAGTAAACAGAAGAGTGCAAACAAAGGATTAGCCCTTAAAAGGAGGAGACACTTGGAGTTCCCACTGTGGTGCGGTGGGTTAAGAATCTGACTGCAGCAGCTTGGTCACTTTGGAGGCAGGTTTGCTCCTTGGCCGGCATAGTGGATGAAAGGATCCGGCACTACCACAGCTGCGGCGTGGGTCTGAGCCATGGCTCAGGTTCAGTCCCTGCCTGGGAACTTCCTTCTGCCCTGGGTACAGCCATTTAAAAAAAAGGAGACACTTGACATCATTTGAGACTGAGGAGCAGGAATGGTAGCAATGATTGGGGTGGACATACATAAGTTTGTAGCTGGAAGGGGAAGGATTTATCTCTAAAGGAGCAAAGCTCATCCATGTGAGAAAATGGGAACAGAGGTTTGCAAGTAGCACTGAGGGCCCCTTGAGTTTGTAAACTATTCACTTGCAATAGAATCAACCAGAATGACTTTGTTAATTTTTTCCAGCAGTGGTCAGCAGTCTAGGAGTAGGACTTGAAGGAAAGGATAGTGCATTGATTCAAGGTTAGGAATTGCAGAAATCGCCTTGGGACAAGGAGATAAAGACACTGGGGTACTAATGGAAACAAAAGAATAACAACTAAAATTTGTTGTATTTCACATGCATTGCTTAAACTAATCCTTATGGCAATGGATAAGGATTAAAAGTATATTAGATTAAAATGTCATAATCGGGAGTTCCTTAGGAACCATGAGGTTTCGGGTTCGAGCCCTGGCCTCGCTCAGCGGGTTAAGGATCCAACATTGCCATGAGCCGTGATGTAAGTCACAGACTCAGCTCAGATTCCGCATTGCTGTGGCTGTGGCGTAGGCTGGTAGCTGTAGCTCCAATTGGACCCCTAGCCTGGGAACCTCCATATGTCACGGGTATGGTCCTAAAAAGCGAAAAATAAATAAATAAAAATAAAATATCATAGTGAAAGATAACAATAAGAAAGGATATTTCTCAGATGAGAAACCTCAGGCATGGAAGGTATTTGCCAGGTTTGGGAGCTACCTTTCTAGCCAGTGAGATCCCTCATCCCTTAGGGCTTGATAGGAGGCAAGACCCCAGCTCCAACTAGGGATAAAGTGGGTAGATATCCTTATGTCAGCTCTTTGGCAGGAAATATGTGGCCCGGATTTGGCCAATCAGATGCTCCTGCCAGGAATTTGTCTCCTGTGGAAGTAATCAAAGACAGGGCACTAGATAGAGTATGTTCTGAGAAGCTGCAATAGATTTCAAATCCAGCCGTGAAAATGGTAGCAAGTGTCCACAGTTGGATTGTCTAACGCAGGGTCCCAATCTGATTGTTTCTCTGGAATGACCTCTGCTGTGTTCTTGGCTGTAAGCTTTTCTTGGCTTCGGTGTTTATCTTAGACTTGTTTACAAGGCCTCACATTGATACTGTGAGCAACTCAAAGCCATCCAATAAAATCTATTTCTGTTTAAGTTAACCAGAGTCAGATTTTCCTGTTTATAACCAAGCACCCTAGATGGGTCATAGGGATTAAGAACTTTGCCTATAGTTGTTGCCAAGGAGGTACTCAATAATCAGATACCCATAATGATTTTCATGAGTGGGGCTTGGTTAATGGGCTCATGGATCAAACGGTCATAGCAGCAGGGATGGAGGATATATAGGGGCTCAAAAATATTGCCTTTTCTTCACCATGGCTGGTCCATCAACTACGGAGAGGGACCAGGGCTGAGTCCCTAATATAATTTGTGGTGAATCCCATATTTGAGGTAATCACGTTTCCATAGTGTAGTGGTTAGCACATTCACCGTATTTGATGGGTGGTAGACTAGTCAAATACCTGGTGTAGGGTTGATTACATTGATCTGTTCCCATCATGGGAGCTGGGGAGAGAGGAAGTAATTTATCCTCACTAGAGGAGGTAATTATTCTAGATATGGATTTGTCTTTTCTGCCAGCTATGTTTTTGCCAACAATACTGTCTGTGAACATCTTTATTTACCCTCACAGTGTCCCATTTAATATTGCTTCTATGAAAGAAGTGAGAGAAAGGAAAGATGTCTATGGATTTCACTCATCTCTCCATATATCCCATCACCTACAAGCACTTGCCTTACCAAATGCTTCCAGAATGATATTATAACCTATGCAAACTCAGTCATGGTTCTAAGTAGGAGACACCACTCTGAGTAGCTGGAGTGCTGTGCTATAGAATGAGATAATGCTCTAATCAGTAGCCCATATATGTTGCTGTTTCTCACCGGCAGAGGACTTGAGTCCAGAAAGCAAGGCGTGGACTATTGATATCACTTCTTCCTTTTTTTTTTTTTTTTTTTTTAATGAGCTTTGTAACGTTTATTTCAGGTTCTCTCTTGGGGTGTTTTTGTTTTGTTTTGCTTGGTTTCCTTTTTGCCACACAGGCAGTATGTGGGAATTCCTGGGCCAGGGATCAAACCTAAGCCACACAGCAGCAACCAGAGCCACAGCGGTGAGAACACAGGAGCCTCAACTCTCTAGGCCATCAGAGAACTCCCAGTGATATCACTTCTTATTATTATATATGTCAGGACCCAATCACAAAGAGGTTTTTTTTTTTTGTTTTGGTCTTTTTGCCTTTACTAGGGCCGCTCCCGCGGCATATGGAGGTTCCCAGGCTAGGGGTCTAATCAGAGCTGTAGCTGCCAAGCCTATGCCAGAGCCACAGCAACAGGGGATCTGAGCCACGTCTGCAACCGACACCACAGCTCACGACAATGCTGGATCCTTAACCCACTGAGAAAGGCCAGGGATCGAACCCACAACCTCATGGTTCTTAGTTGGATTCGTTAACCACTGCACCACGACAGGAACTCCAAGAGTTGTTTTTTTTTGTTTTTTTTTTATGTGTTTCTCATAGTGTTTGGCTCTCTGCTGGTTTATAAGGCCTAAAACCCAGAGAAAAATGCCTTCCACCTGAAGACTCAACAGTGATTCCATTAAAGTAGAGGTGGAGCTAGCCATTTAGCCAATATGGGCTGTTCATGTTGTCAAATGGTAGGGCTTCCTATATTGCTGAAGTGATCGGTCCTGATTTTCAAGGCTAAATAAGAGTTTCCACTACAAATGAAATGGATGGGTAGGAGTGGGTCAGAACCCAAGGGTAACCTTCAGGGTATCCCCTTGTGTTGCTCTGTCCAGTGGTAAAAGTTAATTGATGTACCAGCCCAATACAGGCAGGCTCACCAATGGTTCAGACCCCTTGGAATGAAAGTTTAAATTACTCCAACAGATAAAGTAGCATGTCTAGCTGAGGCACTGGCTAAAGATAGAAAAAAAAAAAAGAATGTGAGATGGAAGAAAGTTATTAGTACTGACTATGGGCTTAGGACCAGATGCAGAAATACAAGTTACCCCATTTTCTTCCTAGCTTTAAGATGTGTTTAGTACCAAATTTCCTTTGCTTACCCTTTCCTTTTTCTCTAGTATTTCATATTGTTGTGTTGGAGGTGGTGAACTTTGTAAGTTCAACCTCAAGGAGTTCCTGTTGTGGCTCAGTGGGTTAAGAACCTGACTAGTATCCAGGAGCACACGGGTTCGATCCCTGGCCTTACTTAGTAGGTTAAAGGATTTGGTATAGGTCGCATACGCACCTCAGATCTGGCATAGCTGTGGCTGTGGTGTAGGCCAGCAGCTGCAGCTCCGATTCGACCCCTAGCCTGGGAACTTCCATATGCCACACGTGCAGCCCTAAAAAGAAAAAAGAAGACAAAAAAGTTAGAGCTCAAGTTAGAGAATAGAGAGTGGTATTGTAACCACACATGCCCTTTGAGCCGGGAGTTCCTCTCGGGCCTTCCTGATTTCTCAGACAGTAGCCCACTCTTCCAGGCCTTGCAACGATGCTATTTCCCTGTATTTGCTCCATCCTGACTAAAATTGCACCAGTGGCTTTCTGTTATCCGCACTTAAGCTCTGACCAGAAAGCAAAACAAAGAAAACAGCACTGCCAAGAATGAAAAAATATGAGCAATGTTTCTTTTGTTAGTGAATCAAAATGACTATGGAATAGTACTTTAGATTATTTGTTTTTGGTTACTGAAAAGAGCTTTTTCCTTTCTATTAAGGCTATAAAAATTGCTCGAGGCCACAGAGTAGCTTACTTTGACATGGCTGTGTCTTTTATGAGTCTCACAGATGTCTTGATCAAAGAAGAAGAATCGCAGCTTTCTGCCAACACTCACATCTTTAAAGTCGGAGAAATAACCTTTCCTGAAGTGCGGCTGGTTCCTCGGGGACAGGACCACTCCTATCTTACTCACTTGTAGCAGCACTTAACGCAGTAGACTCCACATAGTAATATAAATTGATTTTTTAACCTATGCCCCTCCCAATCCAGGAGTGATGAGCCTATCAATTTGGGGGTCCATGTAGATTCATTTTTGTTATAAAAACATGTCATTAGAATCTATACTCTTTCCCCAGTACTCGCCATGGTTGAAAACTTCAGCTAAAATAAGAGACTTGTAAGCAAGTTGTGACATAGAGACTCTTCAGGAAAGTGAGAAGCCTGAAGCCTGAAGCCTTCAGGGGTTGGGGGTCTTGTTATCACAAAGGTGCAAAAGAACCTCTTGGGATTCTGTCCAGTTGCCAATACCTCCAGGCAAAAAAAAAAATTCCCAACCTCTGGAGTTCCCGTCGTGGTTCAGTGTTTAGCAAATTCGACTAGGGACCATGAGGGTGCGGGTTCGATCCCTGCCCTTGCTCAGTGAGTTAAGCATCCAGCATTGCCGTGAGCTGTGGTGTAGGTTGCAGACACGGCTCGGATCCTGCATTGCTGTGGCTGTGGTGTAGGCCGGTGGCTGCAGCTCGGATTAGACCCCTAGCCTGGGAACCTCCATATGCCGCAGGAGCAGCCCAAGAAATGGCAAACACACACACACACACACACACACACACACGCACAAATCCCAACCTCAAGTAAGTTTGATTTTAATTGTGGATTTTTTCTTAGCTATCAAATTAATACACACCAGTCATTGAGAATTTAGAAAGCACAGACAACTGTAAAGAAAAAAAAAAAAAAGACTTTCCACTGCATCACGCAGGAGAAATTACTATCCACATTTGAGCATATTTCTTCTGTCTTTTTACATTAGCATAGTTGAGAGGCTGGAGAAAGTGAGAGGTGGAGCAGAAATGTATCCTTCTTTGGTATTCCTGACATCAGGGTACCCATCGCTGAGGCAAGTCCCCTTCTTCACCAATATACCTCCACAAGCTCCCCCCCAAACCTTTGACTTGGCCATTAAAAAAAGAGATGTTTTGTCTTGATTCTGAGGGAAGGAGTATTCCTCTTCTTTGTGTGACAGATTGATATTATGAAAAATCAGTTAGAGACGCCCAGAGTGTTCTTCCCACCAGTTTACAGGGCCTTCCATCGCACATGTTTGCAGCTGTCTTCTGAGAGCCAGGACCTGGGTGGAAGGAGGGTGAAAGAGGGCCAGGAGAGGAATCGCTTAGATCTGGGGAGCTAGGGTGTGTCTATAGAGAGCTTAGTGGGTCAGTGTGACTCGGAGGGGCAAGGAATGTAGATTTGGATGTCTGTTGGGCAGGTGTATTTCGAAGATAACTCCTGTGGGCTCTGGCTAGTGAATGTCAAGGAACAAGCCAAGAATGGGGGAGGAGATACTAAGCAGAAGACTTCCCAGTGCATTAAGAAAACCATTCATCATTTCCTACTCCTGTTCTCTCTCTATCGCTGAAAGCTGGTTTCTGACAACAGCCTTTAAAAACAAAAAACAAAAAACCAAAAAAACCCACAACTTTCATTTGTTCACTTCCTGAAATCCTGAAATGGACCACACAGCCCCAGGCAAAGCATGCATGAAAATGAAAGTCATTTTTGCTATCTGTACATGAATTGGAAATCTGGTATATCCCCTGAAATGTGCCAGGACAGCTTCTCAGTGGCAACCTCTGTGGTGAGCAGATGACTATTATGATATTTGGTAATATTTTAATATTCCAGATTATTTGGATTAGAACCTAAATAATTCAGTGATTTGTATGGGTTAATGCTTTCTTTTCATACTCCCCTAAAAATAAATTTGTCAATTCTATCTCCAAAATAACTCCTGAATTGCTTCATTTTTCCCTGTTTCCATAGCACCAGTCACTATATTCTGTCACCTTAACTGTAATAATAGCTTCCTAGCTAGTCTTCCCCTTTTGGCCTTACTCCACTGTTCACACAACAGTCCACTCAATCAATCCCTTAAAACACAAATCCCATCACACCTTTTTCTTTCTTTTCTTGGCTGCACCCACAGCATTCGGAAGATCCTGGGCCAGGAATTGAACATACACCACAGCAGCAACCAGAGCCACAGCAGTGACAATGCCAGATCCTTAAGCTGCTGAGCCACCAGGGAACTCCCTGTCGCACCTTTTTCTTGCTTAAAATCCCTCAGTGCTTCCTGTGGCATGTATGATAGAATCCAGAGTCCTTAGCATGACCATGGCCATACAGGATCTGTCCTTGCTCTCTCTCTCCTTCATCTGGTCTCACTTTCCTCCTAATTCACTGTGCTCCAGCTTCACTAGTCTTTTTTTTTTTTGAGGCGATATACCCTTTTCTACCTCAGAGCCTTTCCATGTGCCTCTCTTTCTTTTTTCTTTTTAGGGCCGCATCTGTGGTATATGGAAGTTCCCAGGCTAGGAGTCGAATCAGAGCTGCAGCTGCCGACCACAACCACAGCCACAGCAATGCAGGATCTGGGCTACATCTGTGATCTATGCTACAGCTTGTGGCAAAGATGGATCCTTAACCTATTGAGCAAGGCCAGGGATCGAACCTGTATCCTCAAGAGCACTATGTCAGGTTTTAACCCGCTGAACCACAACAGAAACTCCTTTATGTGCCTCTGTGCATGAGATAGGCTCCCTTCTCACCCACCCTCTGAACTTCAGCTTAAATATCATTGATCATCCACACCTAATTTAGGTTCTTTCTCTATACATGGTACCCCATACATTTTCTTTACAGTTCTTATTAAAATTTGTGACTATATGTTTATTTGTAAGATTATTAACATCTGGGTCCCCAACAGATGGTAGATTTTTTTTTTTTTTTTGTCTTTTGAGGGCCACACCTGAGGCATATGGAGGTTCCCAGGCCAGGGGTCGAATCGGAGCTATAGCTACCAGCCTACACCACAGCCACAGCAACATGCGATCCAAGCCATGTCTGTGACCTACACAACAGCTCACGGCAACGCTGGATCCTTAACCTCCTGAGCAAGGCCAGGAATTGAACCTGCATCCTCATGGATGCTAGTCAGATTTGTTTTGGCTGAGCCACAATGGGAACTCCCAGATGGTAGATTCTAAGAAGACAGAGATGATGTCTGCCTTGCCTCTGCTGTATCCCCTAGTGCCTGGCACAATACCTGACACATAGTAGATGCTCAGGACTTCTTGAATGAATAATTTTACATCATTTGGGTTTGAAGAGTTTAAAATAACTACCAAACAGGTAATATCCTTGTGTCTGTTTTCTGCTAATGCAGGTCACATAAGAAATACCCAACAAGGAGTTCCCACTGTGGCACAGTGGGTTAAGAATCCAACTGCAGTGGCTCAAAGTGCCGTGGAGGTGTGGGTTCGATCCCCAACCTGGCAGAATAGGTTAAAAGGATCTGGAGTTGCCACAGCTGCAGCTTGGGTCACAGCTGTAGCTTGGGTCACAGCTGTGGCTCAGATTCAGTCCCTGGCCCAGGAACTTACATAGGCCATGGTGTGGCCATGAAAAGAAAAGAAAAGAAAAGACACCCAACAGATATTTGTTGATGGATTAATTGATTAACTTTAGATTGCTATTTTGGCAGGGAAGAAAGGTATCACACCTGGAAACAGGTCAGGATCAAAGACACCCAGATATGATTCTAGCCAACCCTTTTCTTACTGTGCTGAGAGTGAAAACTGTTATAGTGAAGATGAGGTACATTTATAATTACTTTAATGATAGGGCCTCTTACAGAAAAAGACATAAAGATGTACTCTAGCTGGGCATGTTTGTGTTATCTGGAGTGAGAGGCTGTGATTGGCCAGAAGGGGCTGAGGCTGAACTCACACATCTCCCTGGATTCACTTGGAAAGAGGAGGAGAGTAAACGTGGAGCATGTGGAGACAGCCCTTTGGGATAGGGCAGAATATGGATATCACATCTTGAGCAGCAGATCCAGTGGCTAGCTCAATCTAACCGTTGAAATGATAAGCATCGTGCTGCGGATATATTGTCATATAAAATCAGTTTCAACATATATCACAGGGAGCCTCAGTCTTAGCTCGAGAAGCCAAGCTGTATTTCTGGGCATGTTTGGGTTAGCAGAGCCTTTATTTGTATCAAAAGCATCACCATAATAGCCATCAGACCAGGGGAAAAGAGAGAGGTGGGGTTCACAAGTTTAGTTCAAGGACGCTGGTTCAAGGTCGGTGTCAGTGAGAGGGAGGATTAAGTCCCAAACATCATGTGTCACTGTGATTGTCCTGCAGCCCAGCTGAGCTTAGGGAGCAGGGCCTTCGAAAGAGTGGACAAAGCTGAAGTGTAGGATAGGGCAGGCAACAAACTGTGGAGGCGGAGGTACAGTTAGGGATCAGGTCACAATGGACATGTGAGGGCTTGGAATGGACACAGCAGGAACCTATGGCCCAATCAGAGTGGGCACAGGACAGGACCGGACCCAGGTGCAGGTGTGAGCATTGTTCCTCTGGTGCTTCTTTGCAGGTTGGGAAGTATTTGCAGAAACATATTGACCTTGGTGGCAGCATGAGAAACATGACCAGAACAAAGCAAAACAGGAGAGGAGAGAAATGTATGGAAACAAAGAGTAGATGATTGTCACCACCCAGGAGCACCCCTGGGCGCTTTCAGAGCTATTTGGGAGGAATTTGTTATGGGTTGAATTGTGTGCCTAAGAAAACCTGTCCCCCAGTACCTCAGAATGTGACCTTATTGGAAAAGGGCTAATCCAATAGAAAAGGAAAATGTTGGTAAAGACACAGACATATGAGAACACCGAGGGATGAATGGAGAATGGAGGGTGCAGTGGCAAGCCGAGGGATGCAAGTTTTGGGGTTTTTTTATTTGTTTGTTTGTTTTTTAGGGCTGCACCTGCGGCATATGGAGGTTCCCAGGCTAGGGGTCCAATTGGAGCTAACAGCTGCCAGCCTACGCCACAGCCACAGCAACACAGGATCCAAGCTTCATCTACGACCTACACCACAGCTCACGGCAACACGGGAAGCTTAACCCACTGAGTGATTCCAGGGATCGAACCCACAACCTTATGGTTCCTAGTTGGATTTGTTTCTGCTGCGCCACGACAGGAACTCCATTTTTTTGTTGTTGTTATTGCAAATATTGATGACCATCCCAGAAGCTAGGAGGAGGCAAAGGAAGGATTCTCCCCTAGGTGTTTCAGAGGGAGAGCAGCCCTGCCAACACCTTGATTTTGGACTTCAAGCCTCTAGAACAGTGCAACAATAAAGTTCTGTTGGTTTGTGTGTGTGTGTGTGTGTGTGTGTGTGTGTGTGTGTGTCCTTTTTTTAGCGCCATACCCATGGCATATGGAGGTTCCCAGGCTAGAGGTCTAAGAGGAGGTACTGCTACACCACAGCCACAGCAATGCAGGATCCAGGCTGCATCTGCAACCTACACCACAGCTCACGGCAACGCCGGATCCTTAACTCACTGAGCCAGGCCAGGGATTGAACCTGCAACCTCATGGTTCCTAGTCAGATTCATTTCCACTGCGCCACGACAGGAACTCCAAAGTTCTCTTGTTTTAAGCTACTCAGAAGTTTATAGAGTATTTGAGAAAAGGAGTTTTGCAGAGTGAATAAGACAGAGCTAAAGGGACATTGTTTCATTGCTGTTATTTTGACCCTAATTTTCCCCATAGATTTGTGAGGCCAGAGAAGCACAATTTATACATGACAATCATATGAATAACATGCCAAAGAGCTAAGCTTTTATTTGCTGACCCGAATTTAGTCAGTTAGACCTAGTACATTTCGTGCACTAGGTAAAATAATGTATGTAAAGCTCTTTAAACAGCATCTGGCACCTCGTAAACCTTCATAAATGTTAGATAGGTTCATTATCATCATCATCTGATAATCGTGATCCTAGAGCTTTCAACTGCTCACATCTCCTCTGCATCTGATTGCTGCCAAAAACTGCTGAGAAAACCTCACACCTAGGCAGTCGGATGCCTCTGAAAATAAACATCAAAAAACTCACCAGAGTCCTCTATGCTGCCTTGGTTTCCCTAGTGAATGTTCTCTTCCATTCTCTGCAACCTGCCCTTCACATCATGCTTCCTCAGACCTCCGCCACCCTCCATTTCTCCTCGATTCTCACCACAAAACCCAAGAAGCCACGTGTATCCACAGCTATCCTGGACGTCCCCCTGGTATTTGGCCATAAGAAGTACCCTGAATTCTTTCTGGTCCAGGTCCATTCATCATTCTTCTGTCTTCCTCATTCACCCTTTCAACCCATAACCAAATGTTGTTCATATCTTACCAATCCACACACTTTGGTTTATCTCCATGGCCAACAGTTTGGCTCAGAGAAGCTGATTATGTCATTGTCCTGCATTTAAATCCTATCTATGACCGTCTTCTTCTCTATAGATCAAGAAAGTTTACAAGACCTGCCCATGCCCCAGCCCTGCTTAATCCAAGCTCTATGAGTTTTTCTAACCTCCCCTCTTTCTGTACCTCTTACATGCTGTACTCTAGGTTAGAGAGTAACCCAGAATACCTTCACTTCCTTGTTACTAACTAACACTTACTTAATGCTAACTGTGTGCTGGGTTCATAGCAACTCATTTGTCAGGACCACAAATCCATCACCTTAGCCCTATTGATATCCCCATCAAAAGATAAGGAAATAGAGGCACAAAGCTAAGTGATTTGCCCCAAGTGACAAGGACAGTAAGTGGTCAGGCAGAATTTGAACCAGGAACATGGGCTCTGCAGTCCACACCACTGGGCTGTTCTTGGACCTTGTCCCCATTCTTTTAGTCTCTTGCCTTTGTCCCAGCATTCATCTTCACCCTCTTAATTTGGCTGACTCCTTTTTCATTTCTCAGGATAAACATCCCTTCATGAGGGTCAGGCATCCTTGCTCTATGTCCTCCTGTCTTCTTTCCTTCCCTTCTTCTTTTGTTTAACATCTACCTCATTGGCTAGACTACAGGCCCTATGGAGACAGGGGACATGTCTGCTGTGTTCACAACCACACCCTCATTGCTTAGCATATGCCTGACATATAGCAGGGGCTCATTAAGTATTTCTCGACTGAGTAAAAGCATGGACAGTTACTGATCACCCTGAAGAGCTTCTAAGTATATAGAGCACATAATGGTACCCAGCACAGAGCGTGGACTTATTAAATATTTACTTGATATTGCCAAGAAATGGCAAGGAGCCTGGTTTTGACCATTGTCAAGGGTGTGAAGAGAGATTTGGCAAATGGTTGTTTTGTGAGCCAAAGGAGGAGAGACTTGCCTGATGGAAGGGTTTATCAGCAGTATGTAATCTTGCAAAAGCAAATATTAGCATTGCAAAATCCCTCCTTCACAGCCCAAGATGCCTTTGGATTTTTCTTTTAACCACATCATCCAATCTCCTTACAGCAGACTTCAGCAAAGTGTAATTGATGTGCTCAGGGGATTTGGCAGGATCAGAAGTGGGCACTAACGACCCAGGTGAAAACAAAGATCCACTCTGGATGTGTTCTGTGTAACACAGACAGATACCTCCTCCCTGCTAGAAAAGGGTCTATCTCAAATTCTAATCTCTATGAGCACAATTAAAGATTTCCTATTCCTACCTCCTTTGGAAAAAAGTAAATAATTTATTAACCTCAAAAGTCTTCCTGGAACACTGTGTTAATCCCTTTAAAAGGATACATCTGGACACACTAACTTCATTACAATTCTAGACTTGAATGCTACCAGGTATATTTTTTTCTTCCCCAAACTGAGTGGTGCCAGGGAGTCTAGAGACAAGCAGTCAGCAAGCCAGGTTCAAATCACTGTCTCTCTGAGGCTGTGTTTTGGCAGCCACGGCAACGGCAGGCTTCAAGGAGCGGTAAATGTCTTGTCACCCTTGAGTGACCCTTGATGGGAAAACTGTACCAAGAAGGGGATGACTTCCAGGGAAAACAGCTGATCCACCACCTGTACAAACATGCACCTAACTGGCCTGTCATGAGAGTCCTTGGGGAAGGGCTTTGGTAAATGAGAGGACTTGCCAACATGTGAAATCAAGCCTCTGTGCTCTGCGCATGCCAGCACCGCAAAAGATCACACGGTCAGAAACCACCAGCATTACCGAACTGCTTTATTCCAAGTCATTCTGTTAAATCAAATCCCCACCAACTGCAGGGTAGTGACTGTGCAGGACTCTTGTCATGGAATCAGCATCTTTGGCCCTATTTTCCCACCGCAGGAGACATCTTTCCTTTTACAACATGCGGGTCTATGGCAAGCTCTTAATTATATTTGCCGCCAAGAACCAGTTAATGAAGGGATATTTCATAGCCTTCAGCAGAAACCTCAAACTCAGCAACCAAGAAACTGAAAGCCCTGACCTCAAGGCAATCTCCACACCGGCCTCCTGCCTGATGCATATTTCAAAGGTTTCCAGGTTTTAAAGCGTGGATTACCTCTGCAAATGAAAAATTGAACAAGCAAAAACATTTAGTGACATGTTATTACAGTTCCAATGATTTTAAAAAGGCTGCTTGGTTTAACCCGAGGCAGAATTTCAAGTGAACAAAGAAATAAATATCAATTTTTCATTATTTTGTTTATTCTACTAGGATTTAAAATATAGCATATATTGATCCCACCTAAGGTTTATTGTCATTATAACATGCATATATCAACCTACTGAAAAGATGATGCATATTGGTAAAATATTTAATAGCTTGGGGGGGCATTCAATATCCAGCCACCCCCAAAGTAGGTTGTTTATTCATTGACAGGATTTTGCATGGTAATGAAATTTTGAACTCATTCAAAAGATAGTCTTATTCTCTCAGATAGTTCAAACCTTTCATTTATAAGAAAAATGATTGTGACAAAGTGAAGGAAATCAGTGTTGTCTTTATCACAACAGCATTTAGTTAATACTGGCCAAATATGTGGCATTTTGCTGTTGCAGAAACTATGGCAGCAGAAAGAAACAAGCAGCACTTGGAGATGTGGAATAGCTGGATTTATTCAGCATCAGTGCAGGCTCAGAGGAGTTGCTTCCAGAGCCTGAGCACCAGGTCTTTGTTCTAGGTAGCTTTTATACAACACAGACTTCCCCCTCTTAAGGTTTTCTGGTGCAAGCAGTCCCTGCCCTCCCCCTTCCCAGAGCAGAGTTCCTGCTTAAGAAGCTGAGCAAACAAGAGTCCAAAAGTGAAATTGACAAGCAATGCTTGGTGTAAGGTTAGCAGGGCTGCTAGCAAGGACATAAGGTACATAGTTGCTACAAGGTTACAAGAAGGGTGGTATGTGGTGAGCAAAGAATGCTGACAGGCACAGTAGCTGCCTCCAGCTGGGGGGGGGGAGGGGTGTTTCTCTAGTTAAAACTCTTACTTCATTGCCAGATACCATTCATCTAAATACATTCATCATACGCCTGCTATGTAGCAGGTAACTCCTAAAGTGGAAAGATTACAAACACACAGTCTTTGCCCTCAGTTCAAATCTGGGACAAACAGATAAGTATAACATAATGTGGTAAATATTATGGGCATACAATACATGTCAGTTGAAATGTATAAATGAAGGAATTATTGAAGGAGTGAATTTGCATGGCTATTTAGGGAGTATATAAAGTAGGCAACAATATATAATATTCAGCAAAAATGGAGCACGGAATATTTTTAAATGAAGAAAGTTTCAAGAGGATTCACAAGATTAAAGGTTTTAGCTGTAGGGTTACAAAAGAAATAAGCCCTATGTTCAATTTATGTATTGTTAAAACTTAAACATGAAACGTGATAGTAAAGGGTTAAACCTTGAAATATAGGAAAAGTAGGAGTTCCCGTGGTGGCGCAGTGGTTAACGAATCCGACTAGGAACCATGAGGTTGCGGGTTCGGTCCCTGCCCTTGCTCAGTGGGTTAACGATCCGGCGTTGCCATGAGCTGTGGTGTAGGTTGCAGACGCGGCTCGGATCCCGCGTTGCTGTGGCTCTGGCGTAGGCCCCTAGCCTGGGACCTCCATATGCCGCAGGAGCGGCCCAAGAAATAGCAAAAAAAAAAAAAAAAAAAAAGACAAAAAAAAGAAATATAGGAAAAGTAAGAGAGGTAGACATCAGATCGTTACGGAATGATGTTATTATGCAAACTCTTATTTTGGGTTTATGAATGTCTATATCCAATTATCATGACTTCCACATGTTAATTTCTCCAACGTTACTGCGATTAACCACCGCATGTCACTCCAAGTGAAGGTACTGGAAAGTGGTACAAGGTTAAAATTGAACCAATTCTTCCCCTTTGGGCCTTCAAAGTGCAACATAATACCCATTTTTACTACAGAGGGAACAAAACCCTCATTTGTCACTCCCTCAGAAGAAAGATGAAAATTTTATACATCAAGCAGAACTTTTCAAGGACTTCTATGGGCTCAGACGTACTCCCTGGAGAAAGAAAGAAAATGACAGTGAGTGTGTGCCAAAAAATATGGTAAATTTTGGTTTAACGTGGCAGTATGTTGTAATAGATGTGTTACTGAGGAGGTGCATTCCGACTTTATTACTTTGCTACATGACCTTGGCTGTCCTTGTCCCATCAGTAAAACAGGGATAATAATGCATGCCTTACCTATCTGATGAGAATGCATGCCTCTAAAATAAAGTAACATGTATGATAGCTTTGGAAACATTGGGAAAATATAAAAATTCCTAATTAGATTTGTTGTACATTGGGGTGTTAGAGTTCCAATAGAATGGTATTTTTTATCCATAAAGGATCAAATGCCTTTATTATAGGCAAATGAAAGCATATTATAGTGTATGAGATCTCCTCTCACAATCTATGCAATAATAGGGCTGAAATAATAGAAATATTAAAATTTCTCTATTTCAGGTACATCTATTTCTCGTTCCACGCCACAACTTGTTTCTGCTTTACTCTTTTCTTTGTTTCTTTTCTTGCTAAATTTTCATCATATGTCATAAAAATGTCTAAGGCTATTTTTGGCTTTTCTTTTAAAATATTATTTTATCAAATTTCAACTGAAAACCTGAAGGAAAAAGGTCATAAATCTGTTCTTTCCTCTAACAAGGTCTAGCCTAAGTTCTGCCAAGAACATCTAGAAGCTGTTAAAAATAGCACATTTCTTTATTTGGACTCAATTGACTTGTACTTCTGTGGACCTGTCGAAATGTTAAATAATAAATTGTTATCTCTGAATAGATTCTTCCTTGCCCAAGACACAGTCAAAAAACGTGTTTGAGATGAGTCATTCAACTGGAATAATTTCCCTTTGGATTACTAGAGTCATTAGAGGAAAAAAAATAATAAAACCATGTGAGTAATTTTCCGTGTATCTTGGGTTCAATATTTGAAATGTTTCATAGGCCTTCTGCATCACAAGGCAGTTTATTTAAAAATACAGGCACATCCCCCTCTCTGCTTCTGTGTGTCCCTTCCTCTTTAGCAACTAAAGGCAGGCGCATCAGCAATGAACAGTGTCAGCCAATACCCCTTGTGCCTGTGTGTCATCCTTCCCAGCTAGGAATGAGCCTGTCTTAAAAAGCCAGGCATGGAGCCCATCCTCCTTTTCCCCATCATCACCCTGACCTTTCAACAACAACAACAAAAGTCATCAACAGCAATGAAAACAACATGGGCACAAAGCAAAGGTACAACTTCTGTAGCTATCCAGTGCTTCAGCCAAATAGCCACCCACACCCTTGCTGCTGTTACTGGGGGGAAAAGGGAACGTTGCTTGGGCTCAAAGAAAGAGGAGGAAGAGGTGGAGGCAAAGGCAGAACCCTGTCTTTGACAGGAGTGTTCCAACTGAGAAAATCATTTCTCACCCGGAGAGAGGAGCCGGTGAGCCAAAGAAACATCAGAGAGTGTTGTTCGTGACCCCTGCCAGAAAATTCAAAGATTAGGACCCTCATCAAGAGAGGCAGTGCCCTGCATGAAAATCTCAAGCTTTGGTTTTTTAGTTGAAGGCAACATTCAGAAAAATGTATAGCCAACCTTCCTACCATCAGCCTGTCTTGCTTTTCTTGCACGGATGCTCTGCTAGGGAAATTTGATCAATATATTAGATTCCTGGCAGAGGGATGCTAGCCGACAACGCATGTATGCCTTGACATAGCTCAATTTCCATCTATCCAAGAAGGTATTGATTTTCCGCTCACGGAAGCGCACACACACATACTAAGAGCGCTTACAGAGGATGGGGGTTGGGCAGGCATTTATTCAAGAACAGACAGCGCTGCCATTCTCCCAAATGCATTCGAAATACCCTCTGGCTTGGTGACTTAATATTTGGATGATCTATATAAACTCCTCACATCAGGATTAAATCAATGGCTGATGAGCAAAAAACACTCTTCCTTAGCTCGTTCCATGAATGCGAAAAACTCTATCAGCTTTCTTTGGAAAGCATGGCCCTCTTGGAATCCTATCCCAGGCTGATTTCGTATGAAACAACTTTCTGAAGCCACCTCTTCCTAACTCAACTGGAATTAATTCTGCATTCCTCTTTTTTTTTTTTTTTTTGGTCTTTGTGCCTTTTCTAGGGCTGCTCCCATGGCACATGGAGGTTCCCAGGCTAGGGGTTGAATCGGAGCGACAGCTTCCAGACTACACCAGAGCCACAGCGACGCAGGATCCGAGCCGAGTTTTCAACCTACACCACAGCTCACGGCAACACCGGATCCTTCACCCACTGACGGAGGCCAGGGATCGAACCTGCAACCTCGTGGTTCCTAGTCGGATTCGTTAACCACTGGGCCATGACGGGAACTCCCAATTCTGCATTCCTTGATCACAGTCTTCTCTCCTAATATTGGAGGCATGCATGTTACTTCTTCCTTTACCACTTTACCTTCATTTCTGTCCCTCCGTTTGACTTAGACCACAGTGGTAATTATTCTGGCTGCTCACCGAATATTTCCAGTTCTTCATCTTCTGGGCTCGGGCTGGGATTCTTTGTGCTTCCTGGTCCCTCTGTGGTTAGCTGGGGCTGTGCGACCAGTTCTGATGAATGAGTAGAAATAATCTGTTATCATTTCCAGGTTAAGCTTTTAATTGTCGATGGGAGAGCTTACAGAGGAAAATATTGCTATATTAGACTTCATAAGAATTAAGAATTTCAGTATGACAAATATATCAGGGGAGTTCCCTGGTGGCTCAGCAGGTTAAAGTTCCAGTGTTGTTACTGCCATGGCTGGAGGTCAGCCGCTGGCCTGGGAACTTCCACATGCTCTGGGTATGACAAATAGTAATAATTATAATAATTTTTTTAATTAACCAAAAAGATCTCTTTAAGGAAATTAGATGGTAAGAGCCACACTGAGAGAAAATGTCTTCAAAATATATAACAAAAGGTTACTAACCATATACAAAGAGAGTCTAGAAATCAAAATACAAATGTGCCTCAAATATAAACAGGCATCTCACAGTAGGAGACATATAAGTAACCAATAAACATACTAAAAGACACGTAATCTCAGTTGGAATTAGGGAAATACAAATTATAGCAACAATATGTCATTTCTTATCTAAGAGATAGACAAAATTCCAATTACAAACTCTCAAAGCTTAATAATTTCCAGAATTGGCAAGAGTGTGGGGAAAGAGGCCTTCTCAGTCCTGCCGGCATAGTGTTATTGAAGGGCTGTTAGCAATATTGTTCAAAATTATAACAGTGACTATTTTGATCCTCAAATTCTATTTCTAGGACCCTAACCTACAGAAGTATTTGAATGTGATATTAGCAACATTCATTGAACACATACCATGTGTCAAGCACTAAGTGTTTTATTTATATGAATCATACAGAACCTGCGAGGTAAGTTCTATTCTTACCCCATTTTACAGACAAGGAAACAGAAGCAAAAAGACCAACTTAACACAACTAATAAGTGGCAGGGCAGGGACCCAGACACAAAGTGCTCACATCTGTGTGACAGTGCAGACACTATGCTGTTTCTTTCACAGAAATATGCATAGGGATATTTGTCACATCATTATTTGTTTGTTTGTTTGTTTGTTTTTCTCTTTTTAGGGCCACACCTGCAGCATATGGAAGTTCACAGGCTAGGGTTGAATGGGAGCTGCAGCTGCCAGCCTACGCCACAGCCACAGCAATGTGGGATCCGAGCTGCATCTGCCACCTACACCCGAGCTCATGGCAATGCCAGATCCTCAGCCCTCTGAGCAAGGCTAGGGATTAAACCTGCATCCTCACAAATACTTGTCGGGTTTGTAACCTGCTGAGCCACAATGGGAACTCCCTGTAATTTTTTAAAAAGATGAATAAAAGGAGTTCCTGCTGTGGCTCAGCAGGTTAAGGATCTGGTGGTGTCTCTGCAGCAGCTTGGGTTGCTGCTGAGGCATGAGTTCAATCCATGGCTTGGTGCAATCGGTTTAGGATCTGGCATTGCCGCAGCTGTGGTGCAGGTCACAGCTGCAGTTCAGATTCAATCCCTGACCCAGGAACTCCCATATGCCATGGGCGTGGCAAAAAAAAAAAAAAAAAGGATGGATAAAAGATAAATGTTCGACAACAGAAGAGGTTAAATGGCAAACTCAAATTGTAGGCTATTATGAAGTAATTCAAAAGAATGAGACCAAAAGGATTGAAAACATATAGTCATACAAAAACATGTAGAATGTTTGTGGTAACATTATTCATGATAGCCAAAAAATCAAAAACAGCCTGAATGGTTATCAACGGATGGTTTATCCAAACAGTGGAAAACCCTTGAGCTATAAAAAGGAATGAAGCACTGACACAAGTTACAACAAGCATGAATCTTGAACACATTATGCTTAGTTTAAAAAAAGACACAAATGGCCATGTTGTGTGTAATTCCACTTATGTGAAATGTCCCGAATAGGCAAATCTAGAGAGACAGAAAATATACTATGGTTTCCAGGGGAATGAGGGGAATTGGGACTAACTGCTAACTGACATAGGGCTTCTTTTTGGGTGATGGACACATTCTGGAATTAGACAGTAGTGAGGTTGTTGCACAACAAGGTGAATATATTAAAAGCCATGGAAAGATATACTTTCAAATGATGAAACTTCATATTATGTGAATCATAGCTCAATTTCAAAAAAAGAACGAAATCAGTATCTTTGTACTAATACAGGAAAATGTTCAATGAAGAAAGTAAATTTCAAAACAATATGAATAGCATGTTTCAATGTATGAAAAAAGCAACAATATATGTCTTTGTAAATGCATCGGAAAAATTAACAAGAATACATACTAGTCCCTTAACAGAGGTTTCCTCTGGAGAGAAAATGTGCTTGGGAAAGAAGAGCGAAGGGCAGGCACACTTTTTACTATATTTCTTTAAGATATATTACTTTCATAATTTTTAAAGCCAAAAAATGAGAAAGAAAAGATAAGCATTTATCCATAATTAAGCTAGTAACCAAAAATAACCTCCAGAAATAAACCACAGGCAAAATAATAGGAGATAATGGCAAAGCCCTGGACTTAGAACCCAGAGACTTGGATTCCTGGCTCCACTCTGCATTAATGACTTTTAGAAAGTCCTTCTAGCATCTCTGAGTCTCAGGTTCCTCATTTGTCAAACAAGACAGCTGGACTAGATGACCACCACGAAACTTTGAGCTCTGGAATCTGGATTCTGTGATAGGCCATCCTCTCTTCTTGCTCTGTCGCCAAGGTTACTTGTGCAGCTCCAGCCTTTCAGACCAGGTTTTAGACCAGACATTAAGGATAGCCATGAACTTACACATATTCCAAGATCATAACCTTACAGGAAAAGGATCACCAACCTGATTGCCCAGCTTCTGCTTAATTATGACCCTTTTTGTTTTATCGGATGGCAGTTAGTTACACGGACCTATGGCTGAGGCAAGTAATAAAATAATTCTTGGACAAACAGGATAATTGGCCAGACAGGTCATTTTTTTGTTGTGGTTTAATACATTGAAATCTCATTTTAGAAAGCATGCAACTCTGAAATAAGTTATTTTCCTTTCATCATGGATATAACCTCTCAGTTGTCTTTTCATTAAATTTTGTTGGCCCTGGACAGGCAAAGAGAAGGTTGAGAGAGAGAGAGAGACAGGCACAATTGCCCTGGGAACTCAGAGGTGCAAAAGAGGAGGGCTCTGGAGTTCCCATCGCAGCTCAGTGGTTAACGAATCTGACTGGGAACCGTGAGGTTGCCGTTCGATCCCTGGCCTTGCTCAGTGGGTTAAGGATCCGGCGTTACCGTGAGCTACAGTATAGTTCGCAGATGCAGCTCAGATCCCGAGTTGCTGTGGCTCTGGCATAGGCTGGTGGCTATAGCTCTGATTTGACCCCTACCCTGGGAACCTCCATGTGCCACGAGTGTGGCCCTAAAATAAAAATAAATAAATAAAAGGATAAATGAGATAACAGATATAAAATGCCCACCATGGAGTCTGGCACACAATAGGTAACTAAGGAAAAACAAAACCGTTTTCCTTCTCTTAAATTCTTAGAGGCCTGGGCCTTAAGTTTTGCCCAAAGCGAACCTTGAGACCTGCTTCCACGGAATGTGTTTCTGAGAGCAAGGATACTGTCCATTTTTTAAATTTTTTGAATTGAGTGCTTTTTTTTTCTTTTTCTGTTTATGGCTGCAGCATATGGAACTTCTCAGGCTAGGAGCTGAATTAGAGCTGCAGCTGCAGACCTACACCACAACCACAGCAACGCCAGATCTGCGCTGCATCTGCAGCCTACACCGCAGCTTGCTTATGGCAACCCAGGATCTTTACCCCACTAAACAAGTCCAGGGATCGAACCTGCATCCTCGTGGAGACTACATCAGGTTCTTAACCCACTGAACCCCACTGGGAACTCCTAATTTAGTGCTTTTAATGTCATTCTGCCCTGCTTTTTGAACAAAGGTCTTCCCCATTTGTAATTTGCACTAGGTCCCACAAAGTAGTTAGCCAGGATATGAGGGTGTGTTCCCTTGAAGGCCCATCTCTTGGCCTGAGGTGAGGAGGAAACCCTACCTCGCCATTCCTCACAAATGAGGCAGGATGCCCAGTCGCACCACCACCGGCTCTGAGACAATTCTTCTTCCCAGCTTCTTCCCCTTCACTCTTTGATGGAGTCGAGATGGGTCATGGCTAGGCCAGCAGCTCCTGCATAGATGGTTCAGCGCTTGGTTTTGGAAGCTGTGGATACTTGCCACTTCTTATTTCTGTCTTTTGCATTGGAACCTCGAGACTGGGATTAGAAGGGCCTGGACTCCAAGGGAGCTTCGGCTCCCTGTAACCACAAGGGTGCTGGAACATTCCCAAGAAGGTAGACAGACTGGCAGGGAGAGGAGTGGAGAACTCTTCGGTCCTGGCTGGCATCCTTCCCGGCTGAGGGCACACGCGTCATTTCCCAGCGGTGGAGGCGGGGTTCCCTGGGCAGGGCACCCTTGTACAGAGTGGCTCTTCATTCCGAAGAACAATCATAGCTGTGCCTTTAGCCCTCGAGCATTCTCAGACAATTCATCACGGAGGGGCCTAGCCAGGCTGTAGGAAATGACACCCAGAGGCATACGGTTCCGGGCAGGTCATGGGCCAGGATCCAGAGCCCTGCTATGAAAGGCTGACAAGATGGTCACCCTCCTAGAGCTTGTGAATGGCCGTGGGGCTACCCTCCCATTGATTAAACTCCATGCACGGAGCATGGCCTGCTTCAGACTTCCTCATAGCTTGATGCCCCCGGCCCCCATTCTGTGTAGCAAAGGGACCAGGAAAACCATTTGCCCCGTGTCCACTGGAAAATGCACAGGAAACCCAGCAAACAGGCTGGGTCTTCATGAAGGCCAAATCAGAGCATGGCTAGTGGTACAGCAAATAGGGAAATGGGCCTTGATCCTGCAAAATAGGAATTTCTCCATATTGTCTACTATCCTCCTGTCAAACTCATATATGTTGCCTACAGGGCATTTGCTTCTGTGTTAGAGCCAAGAAGTTAGTTGAAGGGACATTAAGTTTCTTTCATTCTGAGTGCTAAGAACAGTGCATCTGACCCTTGGGCTGGAACTCCATCGGGTCCTGGGATGTTGGCCTTAATCCCAGGGACCGATGGGCAGCCTGGCTCATAGGAGAAGGGCTAAAGTACTTCTGGAGACAACAGCACAATAGTGCAGCAGGTGCTGCTCCTAGCGCTGGGTCCCCAGTTTCTACTGGTCTCACAGTGTTACTGAAAATGCTGTTCCACCCTCTCTTTCTCTGATCTTCCAAACCTTCACAAGTTCAAACCTCCTGCCCAACCTCCCTACCCCTCACTCTCCGCAGAATCCTCATCTCCTACCCATTTAACTGCACTCATACTTTTTGTCAGTTCCTTCTCTCTTATCTCCGAGGCTGGCTGAAGTTTCCCTTCCTCTGTCAAGGCCTCCACCTATGTCCTTTATGCCCTCCCAGTCGCACAGGAGGTGTGCCACCTCAGCTTTCCTCCCCTCGCCTACCTTTGCCCTCTGCTGCTGGCTCTTTCTTGCTCCCCAGCTGACACTCCTTTCCTCGACTCTATCCTCCTCTCTTTTGTGCCTTTCTTGCTCCTTCTGAACCAACTCTGCCCCAGACTAGGCTAGTGGGAGGCTCAGGGAGGCCAGGAGTCAGGGTCTGGGGGCCTGGATGGGGAAGGGCTGGAGCTGAGCCCCAGGACCCGGAACAAAAACAGAATCGAGGGCAGCAGGTGCACCAGGGCCAAAAGGTGAACAAGGGTGAGAACCAAAGAGACAGTCAAAAGCTGTATCAGTCCAAAACCTCCTGGGCAGAGGGGGGTGGGAAATGGGTGGGAGTTAAAGGACCTAGGACTCAGAATGGGAAATTAGAGCCAAAAGGTTCAGAAAACTGAGCGGGAGCCAGAGCAGAGAGGTTTCTCAAAGTGCTGACACCTAGTCCAGGCTCCATTTCTACGGTACCTGCGGCCTTGCCCATGGGTGGAGAGGGAGCAATTAAGGATACCAAGCCTGCCTGAACAATTTTCCTTCTCTGCCAATCTCTTTTAAAGGACTATCAATGAGCACTGCTCTACTTTTTTAGTCCAACTTAATGTGGTTTTTTTTGTTTTTTGTTTGTCTTTTTGCCATTTCTTGGGCCGCTCCTGCGGCATATGGAGGTTCCCAGGCTAGGGGTCTAATCAGAGCTGTAGCCGCTGGCCTACACCAGAGCCACAGCAATGCAGGATCCGAGCCGCGTCTGCGACCTACACCACAGCTCACGGCAACGTGGGATCCTTAACCCAC